>NC_090447.1:1391758638-1393091184 GCF_031143425.1 Pleurodeles waltl
TTTGGATTTTCTTTAATTTCCCTAAAACTACTGAACAAAATTACATTAAAACAAAACAGTAACCTTTCTGGACCAGGACCTACCTGGCTGACAAATTTGGTGTAATTCCGTCCAGTAGTTTTTGCGCTATTGCTGTTCAAAACCCCGTTGGAAAAATTAATGGAGAAAACGTGTTTTGGGACTCCCCCTTTTTCTCGGCCTCCCTGGATGGATCACCCAGAAACTTTCCAGGCAGCAGCTGACGGGACTGTCAAAGTTTTGTGAAGATTCGTCAATCGGCGCCAAAGATATAGGCAAGTAAACAAACACTTTTATATAGAAACTAGGTCCTAACTATAACTACCTAGTGGCAAACGCCACTAGGAAACCTATAAATATATATATATGTATATATATACACATGTCCTTTTTGCCCTGGTCACCCCCAAGCTTTTGGACAAATACTGGGATGGTTACTGACTCTTGGGTGTGCCCTGGGTACTACTTACCAGTCCCAGGGCCAGTGCTCTGTGTAAAGTGGATATGCAAATTAGGCAAATTATAATTGGCAGTATCAACCTAACTATAAGTCCCTAGGACCACCAGACTCATAATGAGGGCCTTTGTCTCCTAAGTTAAGCCTTGGTGCTCATTGCCAAGCTACCAAGGATTGAGCTGGGGTTAATTTATTGAGACCTAAGTGAACCTAGTGGGGGTTAGTGGCCTATTGCTAGGTGTAGGTACTTACCTACTGTAGGAAAGTACCATCTTGCCTGGCATGTTACCCCCATATTTCACTGTATATATGTTGTTTTAGTTGTATGTGTCACTGGGACCCTGCCAGCCAGGGCCCCAGTGCTCATAAGTGTGCCCTGTATGTGTTACCTGTGTTATGACTAACTGTCTCACTGAGGCTATGGCTCTGCTATCCAGAACCTCAGTGGTTATGCTCTCTCATTTCTTTCCAAATTGTCACTAACAGGCTAGTGACCAATTTCACCAATTTACATTGGCATACTGGAACACCCTTATAATTCCCTAGTATATGGTACTGAGGTACCCAGGGAATTGGGGTTCCAGGAGATCCCTATGGGCTGCAGCATTTCTTGTGCCACCCATAGGGAGCTCTGACAATTCTTACACAGGCCTGCTACTGCAGCCTGAGTGAAATAACGTACACGTTATTTCACAGCCATTTACCACTGCACTTAAGTAACTTATAAGTCACCTATATGTCTAACCTTTACCTGGTAAAGGTTGGGTGCTAAGTTACTTAGTGTGTGGGCACCCTGGCACTAGCCAAGGTGCTCCCACATTGTTCAGGGCAAATTCCCCGGACTTTGTGAGTGCGGCGACACCATTACACGCGTGCACTATACATACGTCACGACATATGTATAGCGTCACAATGGTAACTCCGAACATGGCCATGTAACATGTCTAAGATCATGGAATTGTCACCCCAATGCCTTTCTGGCATTGGGGAGACAATTCCATGATCCCCCGAGTCTCTAGCACAGACCCGGGTACTGCCAAACTACCTTTCCCGGGGTTTCACTGCAGCTGCTGCTGCTGCCAACCCCTCAGACAGGTTTCTGCCCTCCTGGGGTCCAGCCAGGCTTGGCCCAGGAAGGCAGAACAAAGGACTTCCTCAGAGAGAGGGTGTTACACCCTCTCCCTTTGGAAAAAGGTGTCAGGGCTGGGGAGGAGTAGCCTCCCCCAGCCTCTGGAAATGCTTTGATGGGCACAGATGGTGCCCATCTCTGCATAAGACAGTCCACACCGGTTCAGGGATCCCCCAGCCCTGCTCTGGCGCGAAACTGGACAAAGGAAAGGGGAGTGACCACTCCCCTGACCTGCGCCTCCCCTGGGAGGTGCCCAGAGCTCCTCCAGTGTGCTCCAGACCTCTGCCATCTTGGAAACAGAGGTGCTGCTGCCACACTGGACTGCTCTGAGTGGCCAGTGCCAGCAGGTGAAGTCAGAGACTCCTTCTGATAGGCTCCTCCAGGTGTTGCTAGCCTATCCTCTCTCCTAAGTAGCCAAACCTCCTTTTCTGGCTATTTAAGGTCTCTGCTTTGGGGAATTCTTTAGATAACGAATGCAAGAGCTCATCAGAGTTCCTCTGCATCTCTCTCTTCACCTTCTGCCAAGGAATTGACCGCTGACTGCTCTGGAAGCCTGCAAAACTGCAACAAAGTAGCAAAGACGACTACTGCGACCTTGTAACGCTGATCCGGCCGCCTTCTCGACTGTTTTCCTGGTGGTGCATGCTGTGGGGGTAGTCTGCCTCCTCTCTGCACTAGAAGCTCTGAAGAAATCTCCCGTGGGTCGACGGAATCTTCCCCCTGCAACCGCAGGCACCAAAGAACTGCATCACCGGTCCTCTGGGTCTCCTCTCAGCACAACGAGCGAGGTCCCTTGAACTCAGCAACTCTGTCTTAGTGACTCCCACAGTCCAGTGACTCTTCAGTCCAAGTTTGGTGGAGGTAAGTCCTTGCCTCCCCACGCTAGACTGCATTGCTGGGAACCGCGTGTTTTGCAGATGCTCCGGCTCCTGTGCACTCTTCCAGGATTTCCTTTGTGCACAGCCAAGCCTGGGTCCCCAGCACTCTAACCTGCAGTGCACGACCTCCTGAGTTGTCCTCCGGCGTCGTGGGACCTTCCTTTGTGACTTCAGGTGAGCTCCGGTTCACTCCTCTTTGTAGTGCCTGTTCCGGCACTTCTGCGGATGCTGCTTGCTTCTGAGTGGGCTCTTTGTCTTGCTGGACGCCCACTCTGTCTCCTCACACAATTGGCGACATCCTGGTCCCTCCTGGGCCACAGCAGCATCCAAAAACCCTAACCGCAAACATTGCAGCTAGCAAGGCTTGTTTGTGGTCTTTCTGCACGAAAACACCTCTGCACAACTCATCACAACGTGGGACATCCATCCTCCAAAGGGGAAGTTTCTATCCCTTGTCGTTCTTGCAGAACCCACAGCTTCTACCATCCCGTGGCAGCTTCTTTGCACCCACAGCTGGCATTTCCTGGGCATCTGCCCACTTCCGACTTGATCGCGACTCTTGGACTTGGTCCCCTTGTTCCACAGGTACTCTCGTCAGGAAATCCATCGTAGTTGTATTGCTGGTGTTGGTCTTCCTTGCAGAATTCCCCTATCACGACTTCTGTGCTCTCTGGGGAACTTAGGTGCACTTTGCACCCACTTTTCAGGGTCTTGGGGTGGGCTATTTTTCTAACCCTCACTGTTTTCTTACAGTCCCAGCGACCCTCTACAAGGTCACATAGGTTTGGGGTCCATTCGTGGTTCGCATTCCACTTCTAAAGTATATGGTTTGTGTTGCCTCTATACCAATGTGCCCCCATTGCATTCTATTGTGACTATACATTGTTTGTACTGTTTTCTATTGTTATTACTGCATATTTTGGTATTGTGTACATATATCTTGTGTATATTTGCTATCCTCATACTGAGGGTACTCACTGAGATACTTTTGGCATATTGTCATAAAAATGAAGTACCTTTATTTTTAGTATATCTGTGCATTGTGTTTTCTTATGATATTGTGCATATGACACTAGTGGTACTGTAGGAGCTTCACTCGTCTCCTAGTTCAGCCTAAGCTGCTCTGCTAAGCTACCTTTTCTATCAGCCTAAGCTGCTAGACACCCCTCTACACTAATAAGGGATATCTGGGCCTGGTGCAAAGTGTAAGTACCCCTTGGTACCCACTACAAGCCAGTCCAGCCTCCTACATTGGTTGTGCAGCGGTGGGATAAGTACTTGCAACTACTTACCACTTTGTCATTTTGTACTTTTCATAAGAGAAAAATATACAAAACAAGTTCAGTGTATGTACACCTAACCAAAAAGTTTTGTTTTTCTTCTCTTACTCTTTTGCTAAGTGCTGAAAAGTACCTCTAAAACTTTCAAAAAGTTCTTAAAAAGTTTTAAACGTTTTTTTTCTGTACTTTAAAAAGTTCTGAAAACTTTTTCTTTCTTTTTCTGTCCCTTAAATCTTTTCTATAATGTCTGGTACAGGTCAAACTGTTGATCTGACTAAACATGCTTATGACCACCTTAGCTGGAAAGGAGCAAGGAGCCTCTGCGTTGAAAGAGGTTTAGGGGTAGGGAAGAATCCCTCAAGAGAACTGTTAGTTAATATGCTCATTGAACAAGATAAGACCTTAGTTGGCACTTCTGGTGAGAAATTAGCTGATGGTTCCCACTCTGATTCTGGGGCACACCCAGGGAAAGGGTTAGAAGGGGACCTTCCCAACCTGCCCCTTAGCAGGCCACCTAGCATAGTTGGTACTAATGTGACTTCTCATCACAGTAGGAGTGTTACTTCTGTAGGCCAGGTTGTTAGAGTGCCATCTGTTAGGGACAGGTCTCCCTCTGTTCATTCACACCATTCTTCTGTGTCAAGGCATACCCAACCCACCCTCCCTGAAGACAGAGTGTTAGAAAGGGAACTCAATAGATTGAGAGTGGAAGAATCCAGGCTGAAACTCAAGAAGCAACAGCTGGATTTAGATAGACAAGCATTTGACTTAGAAAAAGAAAGACAGAGGTTGGGGTTTGGACCCCATGGTGGCAGCAGCAGTATTACAGATAGTAATCCTGTAAAAGAGCATGATTCTAGGAATCTGCACAAGATAGTTCCCCCTTACAAGGAGGGGGATGACATTAACAAGTGGTTTGCTGCACTTGAGAGGGCCTGTAATGTACAGGCGGTCCCTCAAAGGCAGTGGGCTGCTATCCTATGGCTATCTTTCAGTGGAAAGGGTAGGGATAGGCTCCTTACTGTTAAGGAAAGTGATGCCAATGATTTTACAGTTCTTAAGAATGCACTCCTTGATGGTTATGGCTTAACCACTGAACAGTACAGGATCAAGTTCAGAGAAACCAAAAAGGAGTCTTCACAAGACTGGGTAGACTTTGTTGACCATTCAGTGAAGGCCTTGGAGGGGTAGTTACATGGCAGTAAAGTTTCTGACTATGAAAGCCTGTATAACTTAATCCTGAGAGAGCATATTCTTAATAATTGTGTGTCTGATTTGTTACACCAGTACCTGGTAGACTCTGATCTGACCTCTTCCCAAGAATTGGGAAAGAAGGCAGACAAATGGGTCAGAACAAAGGTGAACAGAAAAGTTCATACAGGGGGTGACAAGGATGGCAAGAAGAAGGATGGTAAGTCTTCTGACAAGGGTGGGGACAAATCTAAAAATGAGTCTTCATCAGGCCCCTAAAAACACTCTGGTGGGGGTGGTGGGCCCAAATCCTCTTCAAATCAAAATAAAGAAAAGAAACCATGGTGCTATTTATGTAAAATAAAAGGCCATTGGACAACTGATCCCAGTTGCCCAAAGAAAAGCACCAAGCCTCCTACCACTACAACCCCTGCTGCTACACCTAGTGCCCCTAGTAATAGCAGTGGTGGTGGGAGCAAACCTACTAATAGCCAATCCAAGGGAGTAGCTGGGCTCACTTTTGGTAATTTAGTTGGGGTTGGTCTTGTTAGGGAGACCACAGAGGCTGTGTTAGTCTCTGAGGGGGCCATTGATTTGGCCACCTTGGTTGCTTGTCCCATTAATATGGATAAGTACAAGCAACTTCCCCTAATACATGGTGTTGAGGTTCAGGCCTACAGGGACACAGGTGCCAGTGTTACAATGGTAATAGAGAAACTGGTCCACCCTGAACAACACCTACTTGGTCACCAGTACCAAGTGACTGATTCTCATAACAACACTCTTAGCCACCCCCAGGGCTGTTGTGAATCTCAACTGGGGGGGGGGGGGGGGGGTTACTGGTCCAAAGAAAGTTGTGGTTGCCTCAGATTTACCTGTAGACTGTCTACTAGGGAACGATTTAGAGACATCAGCTTGGGCAGAAGTGGAGTTGGAGGCTCATGCAGCAATGCTGGGCATTCCGGGGCATATTTTTGCTTTAACCAGGGCTCAGGCCAAAAATCAAAAAGGAGAGGGTGACTTGGATCCTGGAAGAATGGACCAAGTGCTCCCTAAAGCTAGGGTTAGTAAAGGTAAAACACTACCTACTATCCCTCCCTCTACAGTGGATTCAACTTCTGAGGAAGAAGAATTTCCACCCTGTGCAGAACCTACACCAGAGGAGCTGGAAGCAGACACTGCTGAGCTTTTGGGTGGAGCGGGGCCTGCCAGGGAGGAGCTGAGTGTGGCACAGCAGACCTGTCCCACACTAGAGGGTCTAAGACAGCAAGCTGTCAAACAAGCAAATGGTGATGTCAGTGAATCTCACAGAGTTTATTGGGAGGACAACCTCTTGTATACTGAAGCAAGGGATCCAAAACCTGGAGCTGCCAGGAGATTGGTGATTCCTCAGCAATACAGAGAGATCCTCCTAAGTCTAGCCCACGACATTCCCTTAGCTGGACATTTAGGGCAAATCAAAACTTGGGACAGGCTTTTCCCCTTGTTTCATTGGCCTAGAATGTCAGAGGACACAAAGGAATTTTGTAAGTCCTGTGAAACCTGTCAATCCAGTGGCAAGACAGGTGGCACCCCAAAGGCACCCCTTATTCCACTACCTGTGGTTGGGGTTCCCTTTGAAAGGGTAGGGGTTGACATAGTTGGCCCCCTTGACCCTCCTACTGCTTCAGGCAATAGGTTTATCTTGGTGGTAGTGGACCATGCCACCAGATATCCTGAAGCAATTCCTCTAAGGACCACTAAAGCTCCTGCAGTGGCAAAGGCCCTCCTGGGAATCTTTTCCAGGGTGGGCTTCCCAAAAGAGGTGGTATCAGACAGGGGAAGCAATTTCATGTCTGCTTACTTAAAGGCCATGTGGAAGGAATGTGGTGTTACATACAAGTTCACCACACCCTATCATCCACAAACAAATGGACTGGTTGAGAGGTTTAATAAAACTCTCAAAGGAATGATAATGGAACTCCCTGAAAAACTCCGCAGGAGATGGGATGTCCTGTTACCTTGCCTCCTTTTTGCTTACAGGGAGGTACCCCAAAAAGGAGTGGGCTTCAGCACCTTTGAACTCCTATTTGGACACCCTGTAAGAGGTCCTCTAACACTTGTGAAGGAGGGTTGGGAACAACCTTTAAAAGCTCCTAAGCAAGACATAGTGGACTATGTATTTAGCCTAAGATCTAGGATGGCTGAGTACATGAAAAAGGCCAGTAAAACCCTTCAGGCCAGCCAACAGCTCCAAAAGCAATGGCATGACCAGAAGGCTGTTCTGATTCAGTACCAACCAGGGCAGAAAGTGTGGGTCTTGGAGCCTGTGGCCCCAAGAGCACTCCAAGACAAATGGAGTGGACCCCACATAATTGTTGAAAAGAAGGGAGAAGTCACCCACTTGGTTGACTTAGGCACTGTCAGGAGTCCCCTTAGGGTGCTCCATGTCAATCGCCTGAAACCCTACTATGACAGGGCTGATCTCACCCTGCTCATGGCAACAGATGAAGGACAGGAAGAAGAGAGTGACCCTCTCCCTGATCTCTTCTATTCCACAGAACAAGATGCTCTAGTGGAAGGTGTAGTTTTGGCAGATTGTCTTACTGCTGAGCAGAAAGACCACTGCATAAATCTCCTGGGTCAGTTTTCTGAACTCTTTTCTACTGTGCCAGGCACCACTTCTTGGTGTGAGCACACTATAGATACTAGAGACAGCTTGCCTGTCAAAAGTAAGATCTATAGGCAGCCTGACCATGTCAGAGACTGCATAAAACAAGAGGTTCAGAAAATGCTTGAACTGGGAGTGGTTGAGCACTCTGAAAGTCCATGGGCCTCTCCTGTGGTACTTGTACCAAAGGCTCATTCCAAAGATGGGAAAAGGGAAATTAGATTTTGTGTTGACTACAGAGGTCTCAACCAGGTAACAAAAACTGATGCTCACCCTATACCCAGGGCAGATGAGCTAATAGATACACTGGCATCTGCCAAGTATCTAAGCACCTTTGATTTGACTGCAGGGTATTGGCAGATCAAGTTATCAGAGGATGCTAAAGCAAAAACTGCATTTTCAACAATTGGAGGGCACTACCAATTCACAATAATGCCTTTTGGATTGAAAAATGCACCTGCCACTTTTCAGAGGTTGGTGAATACAGTCCTGCAAGGGCCGGGAGCTTTTAGTGCAGCATATCTAGACGATATAGCTGTCTTTAGCTCCAGCTGGGATGATCACCTGGTCCACCTATGGAAAGTTTTGGAGGCCCTGCAAAAGGCAGGCCTCACCATCAAGGCTTCAAAGTGCCAGATAGGGCAGGGGAAAGTGGTTTATCTGGGACACCTGGTAGGTGGAGAACAGATTGCACCACTTCAGGTGAAAGTCCAAACTATTATAGATTGGGTTCCCCCTACAACTCAGACTCAGATGAGAGCCTTTTTAGGCCTCACTGGGTACTACAGGAGGTTCATAAAGAACTATGGCTCCATTGCAGCCCCTCTTAATGACCTCACATCTAAGAAAATGCCTAAAAAGGTATTATGGACAGCAAACTGTCAGAAAGCTTTTGAGGAGCTGAAGCAGGCCATGTGCTCTGCACCTGTCCTGAAAAGCCCCTGTTACTCCAAAAAATGAATTGTCCAAACTGATGCATCTGAATTAGGGGTAGGGGCAGTCTTATCACAACTTAATTCTGAGGGCCAGGATCAACCTGTTGCTTTTATCAGCAGGAGGTTGACCCCTAGAGAAAAGCGTTGGTCTGCCATAGAGAGGGAGGCCTTTGCTGTGGTCTGGGCACTGAAGAAGTTGAGGCCATACCTGTTTGGCACTCACTTCATTGTTCAGACAGACCACAAACCTCTACTTTGGCTAAAACAAATGAAAGGTGAAAATCCAAAATTGTTGAGGTGGTCCATATCCCTACAGGGAATGGACTATACAGTGGAACATAGACCTGGGAGTACCCACTCCAATGCAGATGGACTCTCCAGATACTTCCACTTAGACAATGAAGACTCATCAGGTCATGGCTAGTCTTATTGTCCTTCGTTTGGGGGGGGGGGGTTGTGTAGGAAAGTACCATCTTGCCTGGCATGTTACCCCCATATTTCTCTGTATATATGTTGTTTTAGTTGTATGTGTCACTGGGACCCTGCCAGCCAGGGCCCCAGTGCTCATAAGTGTGCCCTGTATGTGTTACCTGTGTTATGACTAACTGTCTCACTGAGGCTCTGCTATCCAGAACCTCAGTGGTTATGCTCTCTCATTTCTTTCCAAATTGTCACTAACAGGCTAGTGACCAATTTCACCAATTTACATTGGCATACTGGAACACCCTTATAATTCCCTAGTATATGGTACTGAGGTACCCAGGGTATTGGGGTTCCATGAGATCCCTATGGGCTGCAGCATTTCTTGTGCCACCCATAGGGAGCTCTGACAATTCTTACACAGGCCTGCTACTGCAGCCTGAGTGAAATAACGTACACGTTATTTCACAGCCATTTACACTGCACTTAAGTAACTTACAAGTCACCTATATGTCTAACCTTTACCTGGTAAAGGTTGGGTGCTAAGTTACTTAGTGTGTGGGCACCCTGGCACTAGCCAAGGTGCTCCCACATTGTTCAGGGCAAATTCCCCGGACTTTGTGAGTGCGGGGACACCATTACACGTGTGCACTATACATATGTCACGACATATGTATAGCGTCACAATGGTAACTCCGAACATGGCCATGTAACAAGTCTAAGATCATGGAATTGTCACCCCAATGCCATTCTGGCATTGGGGAGACAATTCCATGATCCCCGAGTCTCTAGCACAGACCCGGGTACTGCCAAACTACCTTTCCCGGGGTTTCACTGCAGCTGCCGCTGCTGCCAACCCATCAGACAGGTTTCTGCCTTCCTGGGGTCCAGCTAGGCTTGGCCCAGGAAGGCAGAACAAAGGACTTCCTCAGAGAGAGGGTGTTACACCCTCTCCCTTTTGAAAAAGGTGTCAGGGCTAGGGATGAGTAGCCTCCCCCAGCCTCTGGAAATGCTTTGATGGGCACAGATGGTGCCCATCTCTGCATAAGCCAGTCTACACCGGTTCAGGGATCCCCCAACCCTGCTCTGGCGCGAAACTGGACAAAGGAAAGGGGAGTGACCACTCCCCTGACCTGCACCTCCCCTGGGAGGTGCCCAGAGCTCCTCCAGTGTGCTCCAGACCTCTGCCATCTTGGAAACAGAGGTGCTGCTGGCACACTGGACTGCTCTGAGTGGCCAGTGCCAGCAGGTGACGTCAGAGACTCCTTCTGATAGGCTCCTCCAGGTGTTGCTAGCCTATCCTCTCTCCTAAGTAGCCAAACCTCCTTTTCTGGCTATTTAGGGTCTCTGCTTTGGGGAGTTCTTTAGATAACGAATGCAAGAGCTCATCAGAGTTCCTCTGCATCTCTCTCTTCACCTTCTGCCAAAGAATCGACTGCTGAGTGCTCTGGAAGCCTGCAAAACTGCAACAAAGTAGCAAAAACGACTACTGCGACCTTGTAACGCTGATCCGGCCGCCTTCTCGACTGTTTTCCTGGTGGTGCATGCTGTGGGGGTAGTCTGCCTCCTCTCTGCACTAGAAGCTCCGAAGAAATCTCCCGTGGGTCGATGCCACGCAGGCACCAAAGAACTGCATCACTGGTCCTCTGGGTCTCCTCTCAGCACGACGAGCGAGGTCCCTTGAACTCAGCAACTCTGTCCAAGTGACTCCCACAGTCCAGTGACTCTTCAGTCCAAGTTTGATGGAGGTAAGTCCTTGCCTCCCCACTCTAGACTGCATTGCTGGGAACCGCGTGTTTTGCAGCTGCTCCGGCTCCTGTGCACTCTTCCAGGATTTCCTTTGTGCACAGCCAAGCCTGGGTCCCCGGCACTCTAACCTGCAGTGCACAACCTCCTGAGTTGTCCTCCGGCGTCGTGGGACCTTCCTTTGTGACTTCGGGTGAGCTCCGGTTCACTCCACTTTGTAGTGCCTGTTCCAGCACTTCTGCGGGTGCTGCTTGCTTCTGAGTGGGCTCTTTGTCTTGCTGGACACCCCCTCTGTCTCCTCACGCAATTGGCGACATCCTGGTCCCTCCTGGGCCACAGCAGCATCCAAAAACCCTAACCGTGACCCTTGCAGCTAGAAAGGCTTGTTTGCGGTCTTTCTGCAAGGAAACACCTCTGCTCGACTCTTCACGACGTGGGACATCCATCCTCCAAAGGGGAAGTTTCTACCCCTTGTCGGTCTTGCAGAATCTACAGCTTCTACCATCCGGTGGCAGCTTCTTTGCACCCACAGCTGGCATTTTCTGGGCATCTGCCCACTCCCGACTTGATCGTGACTCTTGGACTTGGTCCCCTTGTTCCACAGGTACTCTCGTCAGGAAATCCATCGTTGTTGCATTGCTGGTGTTGGTCTTCCTTGCGGAATTCCCCTATCACGACTTCTGTGCTCTCTGGGGAACTTAGGTGCACTTTGCACCCTCTTTTCAGGGTCTTGGGGTGGGCTATTTTTCTAACCCTCACTGTTTTCTTACAGTCCCAGCAACCCTCTACAAGGTCACATAGGTTTGGGGTCCATTCGTGGTTCGCATTCCACTTCTAGAGTATATGGTTTGTGTTGCCCCTATCCCTATGTGCCCCCATTGCATTCTATTGTGACTATACATTGTTTGCACTGTTTTCTATTGCTATTACTGCATATTTTGGTATTGTGTACATATATCTTGTGTATATTTGCTATCCTCATACTGAGGGTACTCACTGAGATACTTTTGGCATATTGTCATAAAAATAAAGTACCTTTATTTTTAGTATATCTGTGTATTGTGTTTTCTTATGATATTGCGCATATGACACTAGTGGTACTGTAGGAGCTTCACTCGTCTCCTAGTTCAGCCTAAGCTGCTCTGCTAAGCTACCTTTTCTATCAGCCTACGCTGCTAGACACCCTTCTACACTAATAAGGGATACCTGGGCCTGGTGCAAAGTGTAAGTACCCCTTGGTACCCACTACAAGCCAGTCCAGCCTCCTACACCTGCCCTTACCAATAATCCACTTTCCAAGAGCCACTAGGAAGAAAGTGATAATATCAACTTTTATAACAATAACAATGATTGCTTTTAATTCACTTTTGCTAACATATGTATCACAATCCTACTAAAAGTAGCAAGGAAGCCCAAAAAATAAACTAGACTGCGTGTGTAATGTTTCAGAATTACTACATGAACAACTGAAAGTCTCATTTGTGGTCATATGCTAATGGAAACCTACAAACAAACCCATAACTAATGGAATAGATAAAATGAAAGAAATCACATTAAAACTCAATGTCACTCTGTAGTTATAGTCAGTATTCCCAAAGGAAGGAATTATTCGGATATTAGCTCCCTAATAACTTTCCACCTATTTGACTAGTTGCAACAAAACATTCCAAACCTATAGCATTTTCTACATTTTGAGATGATGTACATTTTTTAGGTGAATCTTTAAGGGGGGGCAAAGATAAAAGGAGGTCCAAAAATGAGTTTTTGCACCATTGCATTTTCCATGTTTGAGGTATTGTGAAAAGGGCTGAATGGGTTTACATGAAATTTGGCAGTATTATCCTTTATGGTGCAGAGATGATGCTTTTTGGACACTGCAGTTAAGTAATGTTGGTATGTTTTAAGTTATAAAGCATTTAAACTTAGTGATATCTGTCACCATGATACTTTCGTGGAATTTCACAAAATTCTGTGAAACTACCATGGTACATGGCCATAACTTATTTAAGAATGCATAAAAAAATTTATAAATACATTTTCGTACCTATTACCACTTTATTAAAGTGGTACTAGGTAGGGACCTACTACTTACCTATATCAAAGGCCCTAACACTGAACACAGCCCATGTAGTAAAAACAATATGGCTGCCTTTTCATTCTCTAAAATCAGCCATTACCCAATTATATACTGGCTTGTCATTGCCATGTACCACGGTATACTGCAAAGTTATCACGGTATCCCATGGCCAAAATATAACTAAGGATTACCTGTATTATTATTGGATTGTGGTACCCTTGTGTCACACATAGTGTCACATGGACAATGTGATACTTAAGTCATATTTACCAAGCAACACAAAGGCACCATGTATGGTCCTGTGATGATTGGTGAATCTGGAGAAACACAAGACAGCGTAATTCACTGTTTTGCATTACTCTGCACATCATAAGCTACACTGCTGCTAAATTTCACATACATTCATATGTCACACCACCGTAGCTAATCAACTATACTCTATTCCACTCTACACCACTCCACTGTAGGAGACTCCACTCTGCGCCACTCTACACTATGCTCTTTTTCTGTACGCAATGCCACTGTAAGCCACTGCACTATAAACTCTTACACTGTACGCACCTCCACTCTACATCACCCCAGTCTACATCACTCCACTATTAGCCACTCCACTGGACGCTATTCCACTATATATTATTCCACTCTACACCATTTTACTGCACGCCATTCCACTCTACTGTATTCCACTATATGCTACTCCACTCTACAACACTCCACTGTACACTGTTCCACTGTATGCCACTCAATTGTACACTACTCTACTCTTCACCACTCCAGTGTATGGCACTCCACTCTACACCACTTCATACTACGCTATTCAAGTGGACGCAACTCAAAGGTGCGCCTCTCTACTGTATGCTATTACACTATACCCCATTCAACTGTATGCCACTCCAGACTATATCACCCCATTATACTCCACTCCACTGTGCTACTCCACCATACACTAGTACAGTCTATGCCACTCCACTCTACAATACTCCGCATCACCCAACTCTACTTGATGCTATTACACTGTGTGCAACTCCACTCTACACTACTCCACTGTATGCCACTGTGCTATAAGCATCTTCAGTATATGCTAAACCACTTCATGCCATTCCACTGTATTCCACTCCACTCTATGATATTCTGCTGTGTGCCGCTCCACTGTGTGCAACTCTACTCTACCCCACTCCAGTGCATGCCACTCCACTCTACCCCAATCCATTCTACTCTATTCTATTGGATGCCACTTCACTGTATGCTATTACACTCTACCCCATTCTAGTGTATGCTACTCCAGTCCATGCCACTATACTGTACACCACTCCACTCTACTCCATTGTATACCACTCCACTATAGACTACTCTAGTGTACAATACTACACTCCTTGTCACTCCATTCTATGCTAGTCTATTGGACTCCACTCCATTCTAAGTCACTCCACTGTATGATGTTTCACTCTAACCCATGGCAAGGATACACCCCTCCAGTCGATACCACTCTACTGTATGCTACTCCACTTAATATGTGTTATTCTACTCTACATTATTCCACTCCACGTTATTCTTCTCTATGCCACACCACTGTATTCCACTCTATGATATTCCACTGTATGCCACTCAACTCTATTATACTATTATACTATGCTATTATACTGTACGCAGCTTCAGTCTTTGGCCCTCTACTGTATGGTATTCCACTCTACTGTACACCACATTGTATGTTATTACACTCTACACCGCACCACAATAGACCACTCCCATCTACACCACTTCACTGTACGCCACTCCACTCACTGTAAGCTAATACACTTTATACCAACTGTATGCTACTACACTATACATTATTACACTCTACGCCACTCCAGTCAACACTACCGCACTCTACGCTATTCCACTTTATGCACTCCACCGTAGACTACTCCACTCTACACCACTCCAGTGTACTCTCCTCCACTCTATACAACTCCACTCTACTAGACTCTACTCCACTCTTTCCCTGTACACTCCAATCTCCAAATTTGCACTCAACTCTATGTCCATACACTCTATTGTACAACACTCTACTCCACTGTATGACAGTTTCCAACACTGTAGGACACAGCACTCCACTTTACTGTATAAGACGCCATTCAAATTTATAACAGCTTCTGCAACCCTACGCTACGCCACTTCAGTTTAAACCACCACACTCTACGTTAATCCACTATGCATCACTCCATTGTATGTTATCCCACTATATGCCAACCCACTGTTCTACACTTCATTGTACAGTATTTCACTGTACAATATTTCACTGTATGTTACTCCACTTTCCAGCAATCCACTCTACTCCACTACAGTGTATGCCATGCCACGCCACTCTACGCCACTCCACTGTATGGCCCTCTTCTCCACTCTATATAACTCCACGCTATGAAAGTCTACCATACGTCATGGCACTCTACAATATTCTACTCCAGTCTATCCCTGTACACTCCACTGTCCAACTCTATACTCCACTCTGTTTGTACAATCCAATGTACAACCCTCCATTCCACTAAATTACACTTTTCTATATGGCACTGCACTGCACTCCACTCTACTGAAGGAGACCCCACTCCAATATATAACATTTTAATATTTATGCTACACCAGTAGACGCTCTACTGCATATCACTCTACTCTACGACACACCAATATGCTCAATTGAACTTTACTCCACAGTACGCTACACCACTTCACTCAACTCTACTCAACTGCATAAGAACTTACCTCACTCTACTCTACCATACAACAATCCAAGCTCCACTGTTTCACATACTACTGTACCCTATGCAACTCCACTCTACAGATCTCTACTACACTGTATGACACTTTCTGACACTTTACTCCTATCTATACCCATTCACTCCACTGAACAACACTGTACCATACTGTATGCCACTGTATGCAACAATCTATTCAACTCTACTCTACAGTACTCTAGTCCACTATACAACGCTGTATGCAACTCTTTGTATGCCACTCCACCCCACTTGGTTTCACTCTACTTTAACACAGTACTCCACTCTACTCCACTGTACGCCACTACACTCTATGCCACTCTATGCCATTGTACTGCATCACACTGCAGACCAATCCACTCTACCACACTCTACAATGCTGTACTGTACTGTATACCACTTCATGCTACAAAAATCAACTAGCCCGTATGCCACTCGACTGTAGTCTACATCACTTTCCAATACTGTACAAAATCCCACTCCACTTCACTGTACAACACAGTACTCCAATTTATGATACTTTACTCAACTGTATGCTAGGCCACTCCACTCTACTGCACTTCATGCACTATTGGCTACAAGGGGCCACTCCACTCTATGACACTCTTCAGTACTTCACTCCAGTGTTCTACATTCCATTACACTCCACTCAAATTCACTTTATCCCATTCTATGCCACCATACTATACTCCATTCTGCGTCACTCCACTATCCGATACTCTACTCCACTGTATGCAACTCCACTCTACAAGAATGTACTATACACTATGCCACTCCATGACCCTCTGCTCCACTCTATGCCTATCCACTGCACCCCACTATTCTACACTGTATGACACTCGAACACACGCCACTCAACTTCTTTCTATGATACGCCATCCCATTTTATGACACTGCACACCACTCTTCAATACTCTCCTCCACTGTACTCTACGACACTCCACTTGACGATACTGTACTCCATGACACTCTAGTTCATCCTACTCCACTCTAAAACACTCTACTCCACTATGACAGTCTACAACATTCCTACGCTATTGCCCGACAAGCCATTCCACTATACAACTCGCTGCTCCAGTCTATAACACTTGACTCCATCATATGAGACACTGTCCCACTACATTACATAACACTTTACTACACTGTACGATACGCTATATCACTCTACTCTGCTCCACTCTATTCCAATTTATAATACTCGACTCTATGGCAATAGACTTTACAACACTCTCCTCCACTGTTCTGTACGGCACTTCACATAGCAACTTGTGACACTGGACTCTACTATTTCAAACACATATTTTGTTAAAAATCTTAAAAAACATTGAAAATCAATTAAAAAAACAAAAGGTTAAAGTTTAGTTATAGTTAAGAACACTTATTTTCCCTACATAAACTAAGTTTAAACTACACAAACTTTAAGAAGCCTAACGTTATAGATATAACTTTCATTTATAATTTATCTACCACCTTCAAATTATTTAATGTAGTGGGCCCCGTTACACACTCTTTTCAGCTCGTAGCCAGACAACACAAACTATAACTTGACACTCTACAAAGCACTGTGTTGTGACAAATAATGTCCTTTGATAAGTTATAAGTGTTGTTGTGAATGCTATGATTTCACTTTATATAATTGATATAATGTGCAGGGGTATTAACAGTGCATGAAAAAGGCATGAGTTAACATAGTTAGTGTTGTCTGGTTAGTGAGCTGAAAAGAGTGTGTAACGTGGTCTGTTTCTTCTAATAGTTTGAAGATGGTGGATACATTTTAAATGAAACTGAATTCAAATTTTTTAAGTTTGTGTAGATTAAACTTGGTTTGTATAGGGAAAATATGGTTTCCTAACTATAACTTATCTTTAACCTTTATTTTTTAATTTAATATATATATATATATATATATATATATATATATATATATATATATAATTTTATTTTTCCCGTGAGGCTTCATCAATGATCACGCCCACTCTCGTAATTAAATTTAATTGCATGTCGAGAGTGCACATGATTGTCTCTTCATTGATGGAGCCTTTCAGGAATTATATTTCAGGTCCCCACACCCAGACACGTGCCACAGTCTCGGAATAGAGAAGCTTGTGGGATGCTGTATAGGTATATATTGAAGGCATGGAGCTGAAATGCGTCAGCCATGTTATTTTGTGTGGTGATGGCAATATTGAATGAAGGAAGAAATGTCTTGGTAGCTCTTGAGCGTGGATTTTTGTGATACAGGAGAAGTATCCATATATGATGTATGGTCCTGAAGAAGCGTCAGTGGATCTTTCAGACCGAGAGACGCAAAACTTGTAGACCTATATACAGGTGGCTTAGAGATAATTTTTTGCCCCCATTATTTCTGGAAAGTGTTTGAGCATTACCTCATTTTACCACTTTCATTGTGTTTTTAACCTTGGTCTTGTCCCCTCACTACTCATTAAATGTGAATTTTTCCTTAGTTCGTCACGGCAGTTACTTAAAAAAGATCTCCAGCAAAGAGCCCCCTTACGGGGAGCCCGTCAGATATTGCAGCGCCGGTCTGACGAGGAGCACCCTAATGATGAAGCATGACATCTAATTGGATGTGCGAGGGCTCTTGCTCCTAAACCTTAGGGTTTCCCTCCCCCTTTTTCGCCAGGAACAGTGTATTTATTTTGTTTACAGTTACTTTGAGAGATTATACACTGGACCTTCAACTCTCCCTGTCCCTTTATTTGCTATAGATACTTTAGCACAGCGGTTGCGCTGTGGGACTTTCTTTATATCTTTAAGAGAGCATCGTCACTAATTGTGAAATCTCTCACTAGCTATGGATAATTTCCAAGGCTTGAGTTTCAATGATGATGTGGTTGCAGCTATTGTGCAAACCCCGTCTATTCTTAACAATGACGGCTCTGCGCCTTCAGGCAGTCTCAAAGAAGACTGGGACAAGCTGTCTACCCTGAAGCGTGACGTTATCAAAACCGTAAAGTACGGGACCATTATGACAGAATATCTTCAAGCCAACATAGCCGCTAATGGCCTACTCGTGTCCAACATACCCAGAATCTTTCTCCAGGACCTAGCGTTCAGGAAAGATTGGGATCAAATAGCCTGGAAATGCACAAGGGATTGGCTAGTTCTCATTATCAACACTTCTAAGCGTCTTTCTGACTCCATCTTGATTCAGATCAATCTCTTAGAGAGCACTCTCAAAACTACAGTCACTCTGACCGCCTTTAAAAGTAGTTGATCAGAGATAAACGCTGAACTAAATGAAACCAAAGAATTTCTAACACATTAGAAAATCTCTAAACTCCAGAAGGATATTACTAGATTCAGTAGGGAAAAAGTCTATCCTTACACTAAGGATGACTTTGAAGTGGACACCCAATCCCGATCATCAGATGAGTCACAAACATCCTCCAGAAAACCTCATTCCAACAGTAACAGCTCTTCCTCGGATGGATGGAGTACAGATGACAATCCCCAACAGCCTTTTTATAACTACCCTCCTTTTCCGGTGAACCACCCCATGTCTTGGCAGTCACCGTTTCCCTTCTACCAACCACGCCCCATGATGCCATACATGCCTTTTGTAGGCCGCGGTCGGGGCAGAGGAAGAGGTAGAAGGAGAGGAAGAGGCAGACACGTACAATGGGTGTGGGAGGAACCCCAAATGGTCACAGGAGCCAAGGCAAGACCCCGACAG
The DNA here is from genome assembly GCF_031143425.1 of Pleurodeles waltl. NCBI lineage: Eukaryota > Metazoa > Chordata > Amphibia > Caudata > Salamandridae > Pleurodeles > Pleurodeles waltl. The sequence continues at coordinate 1,391,777,867 of NC_090447.1, forward strand.
CGAAAGCCTAGTGGTAAATCTATCCTCTAAACTTCTGTCAGTGGACGAGGGATGTGTCCTCAATAGGGGCTTAGGGTTTGTCCCTACCCCGGGAGAAGACTTCTTTAGATTGAACTGTGAACTCTCTCAATTTTTCCGCAAAGTCCTGATACACTTCTTTTTTCAGAATAAACCAGAAACACCTTTGCCTTTAGACTCGGGGCTACGACCTCCCAGAACCTTTGTCCCTCCTTCTTCCATGGTTCCTTACGAGGTCCTTGCATTTGAAAAAGCAGTGCTGTCGGACCTGTCCTCTTTGTGACCTAAACAACCATTCCGGAATATTTCCACAGTCGAAAGAGAAGCTTTAGCAAGATTATATAATGATCCAAACATTGTTATCAAACAGGCTGACAAAGGAGGGGCAATTGTTATCATGAATACTGGTGACTACAGACAAGAATGCTTACGCCTTCTTAGTGATTTGACCTACTATGTCCCAATAAGTAGGGATCCTTCTTCCACACTTCAGTCCCAGATTAGGTCAATGATAAAAGAAGCTCTGAATAACTCTTAGATATCCCCAAAGGAGGCGGCATTCTTAGACACTCCGAATCCTCGGACCCCTTATTCTTATTGCTTACCTAAGATCCACAAGGGAATTTTTCCGCCCCCTGGACGTCCCATAGTATCTGGGATAGGATCTGTGCTGGAACCCTTGTCCATCTTTTGTGATCATTTTTTCCAACTAGTGGTTAAGAGAACTTCCACTTATCTACAAGACACGAAAGATGTATTAAATCTGATTGAGACGATTAACACTACAGTGGAGGTCCATGGATTGATCACCCTCGATGTCGAAGCCCTCTACACAAACATACCCCAAGAGGCAACACTACAGGCAGTGGAACCCTTATTGCGTGATTACCCGGGGAATTTGTCCTCCCCTATTACTTTCATCATACAATGTACGACTTTGGCAATGACAAAAAAACATTTTCAGTTTGAGGATCAGATTTCCCACCAGATCAGGGGTACCTCAATGGGTAGTACATTCGCCCTGAGTTTGGCTTGCATATATATGCATAATTTCCAGAAACATTGTATCCTCACTGATACTAATCCATTCCATGAGTACATTAAATTATGGCAACGTTTAATTGACGGCATCTTGATAGCATGGCAGGGTCCTTTGACCGAGGTCAACCCTTTCAACGATTGGATTAATTCACTTGACCCTCATCTCAAGTTCACATCTACTGTGTATACCACGCAGGTGGCTTTCCTTGATTTATTGATCAGTATTCACAACGGTAAACTATTTACATGCACTTACCATAAATCCACTGACCGCAATAGTCTACTGACATATGACAGCCACCACCCAAAAGCCTTACGTGATAATCTACCCTTTGGGCAATTCCTCAGATTACGACGTAACTGTAGTTCACCGACGGCTTATGAGGTTCAAGCCGATGATCTTCAGACCAAACTACATGCTCGTCAGTATCCACCATATATCGTGAAATCGGCTCGAAAGAGAGCCTGGAATAACAACTGTGAAGCTCTTCTTTGCAGTGAGAGCAAGGAATGTACTCCACGCCTTACTTGTGTCTCAACCTTCACCCCATCATCCAATATTGTTAAGAAATTTATTAACAAAAGGTGGGCAATTCTAACGAGTGGAGGAGAAACTATCCCCAGACCTCTTTTTGCATTTAAACGGACTCAGAACATCAAAGATTTAGTGGTACATACTCGACCCCGTAATAACTTGAGTGACAATTCACAATCGACACTCTGGAATCTTCCTCCAGTGACTGGCCACTATCCATGTGGGCAATGCAATGTATGCCCTTTTACCAACACCTGTAAGACCCTTGACTTAGAACCTTTTGGCCACTGGCGCCTTCCAAAACACACAAACTGTAACACCAAACAGTGCATTAACATGATCACGTGCCCCTGCGGATTACGCTATGTGGGCACGACAACCAGATCTGTGAAGTTAAGAATAAATTAGCACCGCAGTAATATCAGGTGCAAACATGCTACTACAAAACTTTGTACCCATTTCCTGGAAGCCCCCCATGATCCAGGCGATTTGAAATGGTTGGTGCTTGATGCTCCCAATCGACAGGGCAATGCGATACGTTCACTGTTTAGACTTGAACAACGTTGGGTATATAGACTTCGGACACATGTCATAGGCCTTAATGATGATATACCCTGGATTAGCCTGTCTCAGAAGAACCATTAGTATCTACTTTGTTGCCATGGCTATTGTGATGAACTTCTGGCTCTTAGACATTTGTTGTTTACCTTTTGTTACATAGCTGTTTAAGTGACTTTTATATTTTTGGTCTATATATTCTCTCCCAGAGAGTGTTTGTGGGAACCTGCTCAATCCCCCCCCCCTTTTTATGAGCTTACGTTGGCTGGATAATTTCCACTGTACTCTGACCCTGGTGTAGGGCCTATCTGCTGCTATTCAATTTTGGTGTCCCATTTATTTCTGTTGAATTGGTCACCATTCTATTTTTATTAAAATTATTTTTCTTTCTCCAAGTTCGATTTTCTCTCTCTAAGATGGCTCCCTTATTGGCAGTGTTGAGTCCTTTTTAAATGTCAATAATCTAGTTCCATTGAATAGTCCTTCCTCCAGTTTGATTGTACACGTCGGAGAAACGCTGTACTTCTGCGTTCTCCGACTTTAAAATGCCGATTCTACTCTCAGCGTGTACAGATCCAGGAGGACGCGCTGGGGTAGGATTGGAAGACAGGAGTGTCCCAGGACTTTGTAAGTACAAATTGCCCCTCTCTCCCCGCTGGCTTTCTCGAGTTGTACTCGAGTGCGTGTTTGACGCTAGTGCGTCAGAGAGACTTTATGTGCATTCGGCCATCTTCTCATATTTATACCTTAACCGGCCTTCCACCTCACGGGCTGGTTATGTTTGCTTAACACCTCTGACGCTGAGATTTGCAGCGCCGGTGTTTCATTAAAAGGTCTATAGGGCTAACAATACTATTTAACCCAGATATCTCATTTCATAATCTGACTCACTATATCAGGGGCACAACTTGGATTAATGCTATAGCCTGGATTAAAAATTATTACCTGCACATGACAATTACCTGCTTATTGAATATTGTTTACCTGACTGAGTTTGTTATTTGGCATGAATTGAATCTTGTTTAAACTGTCAGGTATATATGCAATTGTGGTATTTTTCCCTTTTTTCTACCTAGTAGGGACAACCTTATGTATGTGCCTCCTATGGAGCCCTTCCTACAAGAGGGAATGGTAAGCTCCTTTTTCATTTCCACATTGTGCTATTGGTTTTGTCACTCAGTGTGCGCACTAATCCAGCACTGGTCACTGTTATTGTCACTACCTATGCCGTCTTACTCTTTCCAGGGTGACCTTATTTTGTTTATGTGACTGGATGGATAGTACGCTTCATTGTAAGTGACTGCGACGTTTGGCTTGGTTTATTAGATTTTGGATAAACTACTCTATAATGTTTTAATTTTTGTAATACAGGAGAAGTATCCATATATGATGTATGGTCCTGAAGAAGCGTCAGTGGATCTTTCAGACCGAGAGACGCGAAACGTGTAGACATATATACAGGTGGTTTAGAGATAATTTCTTGTCCCCATTATTTCTGGAAAGTGTTTGAGCATTACCTCATTTTACCACTTTCATTGCATTTTTAACCTTGGTCTTATCCCCTCACTACTCATTAAATGTGAATTTTTCCTTTGGGGTATAGAACCAATTTTAAACTCTCTCCTGCTTTTGAAATACAACCTGCCTGTAGTTCATCACGGCAGTTACTTAAAAAAGATCTCTGGCAAAAAGCCCTCTTACGGGGAACCCGTCATACATTGCAGCGCCGGTCTGATGAGAAGCACCCCAATGATGAAGCATGACATCCAATTTGATGAGTGAGGGCTCTTGCTCCTAAACCTTAGGGTTCCCCCCCCTTTTTCACCTGGAACAGTGTATTTATTTTGTTTACAGTTACTTTGGGAGATTATATACTGGACCTTCAACTCTCCCTGTCCCTTTATTTGTTATTGATAGGAAAAATCAATCCCAGGGAGCAACATCCCCCAAAATCCAAAATATCAGAAATATAATCTTGCAAGTTAGGCCAGGCTGAGCCCACCCACTGGTGTGGCTAAGTTCCCTTAACACACCCCTCTCTAACCTTCTCCTAATATAATCAGGGGGGCACCTGTTTGTCTGGGGTTTCAGGAAATAATGGAGGCCCTGGGCTGCTCCAAATGTCCTTCCCTCCTTTGAAGTCCAGTTTGGCTGCTCCCGTCCATCTGGTTTCACCATCTGCTAGGCAGATCTCCTCCCCCCAGACACTTCCTTTGTGTTTAGCCCAGGCCACTTCCCACCTCATCAAGGCAGCCTGGCCAATCAGAGAAGGGCACTACAGAGCTGAAATTGGAAACTTTCAGGCAGAGTTCTGAAACTCTTTCCCTGAGTTAGTTATATTAAATTTAACAATGGCAAGTTGTTGGATTTATAATAACAACACGATTGATACCAAAAATAAAATATCTAGCTCCTTTAAAGACTTTGGCCCTCATTACAACATTGGCAGTAAAAGCCGCTTACCGCCGTGCAGAAGACCGCCAACACACCGCCGCGGCTGCGGAATTCAGCCACAGCTATTATGACCCACATCTCGGAATCCGCCAAAATTCAGACACCCAAACAAGTCCGCCACACCAAAGGTCAGTGATAAACTGGCGATAGCATAACCTTAACCGTCAAGCCAACAGAAATACGCCCACACTATCACGACACATGAATCCACGTGGCGGTCTTTCAACCGAGGTATTCCATTGGCGGTACACAGCGCCACGCTCAAAATACACATACATTTACAAAACGCAGCCACTTTGGATGATTCAAAATACACACACCTGAGACACATACTGTACACACACCACTCCCACACACCCATTACAATATAAAACACACACCCACATCACCCACAAACCCCCACGACAAAAAATACAGAAGGAAGGCCAGAGAGAGACACCACCAGCAAGTACAACAGCATCCACATGCACATAACACCATCACCCACACAACTTCCACGCACCTCACACAACACACCACTAGATATCACCACATTTATCACCACACACTCCACCCCACACATCACCTACACCACCCCATGGCACGGCAAAGACACCCCAGGTTCTCGGAGGAGGAGCTCAGGGTCATGGTGGAGGAAATCGTCCGGGTAGAGCCACAGCTATTCAGATCACAGGTGCAGCACACCTCAATTGCAAGGAAGATGGAGCTATGGTGAAGAATAGTGGACAGGGTCAATGAAGTGGGACAACACCCAAAAATCGGGAGGACATCAGGAAAAGGTGGAACGACCTACGGGGGAAGGTGCGTTCCGTGGTCTCAAGACACCACCTGGCGGTTCAGCGGACTGGCGGCGGACCCCCACCTCCTCCCCCACAACTAACAACATGGGAGGAGCAGGTCTTGGCGATTCTGCATCCTGAGGGCCTCGCAGGAGTAGCTGGAGGAATGGACTCTGGTAAGTCAAAGCTTTACTATTACATCCCCCACCCTGCCTGCATGCTATCACATACCCCAGCCCTCGCCCTCACCCCCATCACACCAACTCCTCACAAATGTACCAATATCACAAACCACCCATCCCAACACCAAGCCCTGCATGCAACAACAAAGCATAAACACCCATCACTAAAGCATGCACACTGCACATAGCCATACAACCCCCTAAACCATCATCACACAAGCTCCCACACAGGAATGCCAGCACTGGGGTACACGGTCACCCACCCATTGCACACCATGGCACACACAGATGCAATAATCATGCCTTTCCACCCCTGCAGGACCCCTACCCAACGTCACCAGACAGGAGGGTCCAGACATGTCCACTCCACCCATAGAAGAGGCCCACAGTGATGACAGCAGCTCTGTCCAACTGGATCTAGATGACCAGCCCGGACCATCGGGGACCTCTGGACAGTCGGTTCCCCTCACACAGGCACAGGCCACCACAGACCTTCCCCCCTCTGGAAACACCAGCACAGCACCCACCCAGCAGGCCCATACCTCCGTCCCCAGGACACGTCAATCAGCTGTGTGTCCACCACTACAGGGAACCCAGGCTAACCCACCACCCCAACAAAAACAGGGACCTGGGGGCAGTGGCAGTGGGCACACGGTCCAGGGGACGGAGGACCAGGAACACGGGAACTGGGAGTGCTGCTGTGCGACAGGGGGAGCACAGGCAAAGGGAACCCACTCTCCACAAGGCCCTCTCCTCCATCATGGGAGCATACCACCACTCCCAGGAGACGATGGCAATGGTACTGGCCAAGTTTCAGGAGACCCAGCGCATGCAGGAGGAACAGTATTTGGGCTTCAGGGAGGAACTCAGAACCATCAGCTCCACCCTGGGCACCATCGTAGGGGTGCTGAAGGAAGTACTCAACACCAGGAGGGACACTGTGGCACTACAAGGGGCCCCTGACACTAGCATGGACGAAGAACTGCCCACCACTTCCGCCGGCGCTAGTGGACAGGACGCCCCACCACAGGACCACCACACCAGCACCCCACCCCCTGCAGACGGAGAACCACCCCATAAACGGTCCCTGAGATCCAGGAACAAGACAGAGAACGATGCCAAGACCCCCGCCAAGAAATGAGACCACCCTGATTGTCATCCTACTGTCCCACTTTGTCACCCTGTCCATAATTAAACTGCCCCAGCTCCACTTCCTATGCCCATATGGGCAATGCACCTGTGAGACTAATGGACTGGACTCTGCCATGGACACTCCTCCTCCATCACCCCTCACCATTTAACTTCTCCCTCCAATATTTTGCATTTAAATAAACACACCTAAAGCACAAAATGATCTGGAGTCTGTCTGTGATTTTGAAATAGTGTATTTGCAATTACAGTGACAAAATGTTTTTGAAATAGTAATGTCAACATACCTATGTCACACAGCTCTAGTCCATGAGGAATTTCAGCAGATGACACACAGTGGGACCCACATCTGTGAAACCGTAAGGGAAAGTGACACCTCAGTGACCATACACTGGGTGAAAACGACAGACAGGATAGAGGTAGTAGTGTAAAGGTACATGTAGTAGGCATAATTGTATTCTCACCTGTGTTTCACTGGAAATATTGCTGGATCACTGAGTCCCTGTTCTGCATGTCTTCTTCCTCTGCTTCATCCTCATCACTGTCCACAGGCTCCACAGCTGCCACAACACCGCCATCTGGACCATCCTCCTGCTGAAAAGGCACCTGTCGTCGCAATGCAAGTTGTGAAGCATACAGCAGGCCACGATGATCTGGCACACCTTCTTTGGTGAGTAGAATAGGGTTCCACCTGTCATATGGAGGCACCTGAACCTGGCCTTCAGGAGGCTGAAGGTCCGCTCAATCACCCTCCTAGTTCGCCCATGGGCCTCATTGTAGCGTTCCTCTGCCCTGGTCCTGGGATTCCTCACTGGGGTCAGTAGCCATGACAGGTTGGGGTACCCAGAGTCACCTGCAAATGGGGAGGGACAACTGTTAAACACACACTAACCTGTAGGGATAACCCCAGACAACCATTCCCACTGTCTTGCTTCCAGGGTCTCACCTAATAGCCACACACGGTGCCTCTGGAGTTGACCCATCACATAAGGGATGCTGCTATTCCGCAGGATGTAGGCGTCATGCACTGAGTCAGGGAACATGGCATTCGCATGGGAGATGTACTGGTCTGCCAAACATACCATCTGTACATTCATAGAATGATAACTTTTCCGGTTTCTGTACACCTGTTCACTCCTGTGGGGGGGGGGGGGGCAAAGCCACATGGGTCCCATCAATGGCACCTATGATGTTGGGGATATTTCCCAGGGCATAGAAATCACCTTTCACTGTAGGCAAATCCTCCACCTGAGGGAAAACGATGTACCTCCGCATTTGTTTCAGAAGGGCAGACAACACTCTGGACAATACGTTGGAAAACATAGGCTGGGACATCCCTGATGCTATGGCCACAGTTGTTTGAAATGACCCACTTGCAAGGAAATGGAGCACTGACAGCACCTGCACTTGAGGGGGGATTCCTGTGGGATGGCAGATTACTGACATCAGGTCTGGCTCCAGCTGGGTACACAGTTCCTGTATTGTGGCACGGTCAAACCTGTAGGTGATTATCAAATGTCGCTCCTCCATTGTCGACAGGTCCACCAACGGTCGGTACACTGGAGGATGCCGCCATCTACTCACATGTCCCAGCGGATGGTGCCTATGAAGGACAACAGCGCGCAAAGAGTCAAACAACTCAGAGGTACGTACCCACAGTTTACACAGAACACCAATGATACAGAAAAGGTGGCCTGTATGTGTGTTGAGACTAGGCCTAGGTATGTGTGACGCAGTTGAAAATGAGGCCATGTGGGCCCCTGAAATGGCGGCTGCCTGACCTCTAAAGTGGGACAATGGGATGTGAGCTAACTGCGCTGGCGTTGTACACCGTCGCGGTAGGTGGTCGGAGACCGCAGCGCAATGCTACATTGGACCCTATGGGTCGCAGGAGCCAATGACGATGTACGCCGGCGGTGATGGTACGCACCGCCGCGGACGTGACCGCCATTTTCTATCACTTCAATCACTTGATACCTAATCTTCGACAGGAGAGGACCTACACTGCAAGTGCTGCTGTGACCTCAGTCTGGAAGAGACAATGGCTTGTGCGTCTGGGAAAAGGGCCCCTGCCTTCACATCAGAGGAGTTGGAGAAGCTCGTTGATGGGGTCCTCCTCCAGTACATGCTACTCTACGGTCCTCCAGACAAACAGGTAAGTACAGAGGGAGCATGTTGTAGGGGCTATGCATGTGTGGAGAGGGTTGGATGTAAGAAGGAAGGGGGCAGAGTGCTGCGTGCATGTAAGACGGTGAGTGCATGTGCCACATGGCAAGGGTAGGGATGGGAGCCACTCACTTTGACGGTGCAGTTGGTAATGACTTCTCTTCTTCCCCTGTACATTTCATGTAGGTCAGCGCCCACCAGAAGAAAGATATTTGGTGTGCCATCGCCAAGGACGTCCGGACCCTGGTTGCCTACCACAGACGGAGCACCCACTGCTGGAAAAGATGGGAGGACATTCGTCGCTGGAGCAAGAAGACGGCGGAGGCTCAGCTGGAGATGGCCTCCCAACGTGGGAGGGGTGCCCGTCGAACCATGACCCCCTTATATTCAGGATCCTGGCAGTGGCCTATCCGGAGTTGGATGGGCGCTTGAGGGCATCACAGCAGACACAAGGGGGTGAGTACACTCTCATTCAGCTGACTTTGCGCGCAGTGGAGTTGTCTGGGTGGGGGAGGAGGGCTGTGGGTTTCCCTAGGCCAGGGTGAGTTCCGTAGGCTAGGCCCCTCCGTAAGGAATTGCCCTGTGGCCACCCACCCCACCTCTGTAGAGTGCCAAGTACAGCTATTCATGCCCCTGTGTCATCTATGTGTGCAGATGTCGTCCATAGCCTTGTAGGCCATTTCCCAGGAATTGCACTGTGGAGCCCAAGAGTGCGGCGTAGTGCGGGGGGCCTCTGTGTCTGTGTTGTCCGCCAACGGTAGCGGTAATCCATGCACTCAACATGTCTTTCTTCTGTCTCACCCCCCTTTTTTTTGTCTTCCTGTTCTTGTGTGCATTAGCATCATCAGGCGGAGGAGCAGTGGCACCGGAGCACGAGGGAGCTGCATCCCACATGGCCCTGGAGGGCGAGACTACGGAGTCGGAATTCACCAGTGGGACGGAGGGCGAGGGGAGCTCCACGGCGGGGACAGGAGCTGAGACCAGCGACACGGACTCGTCCTCTGATGGGAGCTCCCTTGAGGTCTACCACAGACGGAGCACCCACTGCCGGAAAAGATGGGAGGACATTCGCCGCTGGAGCAAGAAGACGGCAGAGGCTCAGCTGGGGATGGCCTCCCAACGTGGGAGGGGTGCCCGTCGAACCATGACCCCCCTGATGTTCAGGATCCTGGCAGTGGCCTACCCAGAGTTGGATGGGCGCTTGAGGGCATCACAGCAGACACAAGGGGGTGAGTACACTCTCATTCAGCTGACTTTGCACGCAGTGGAGTTGTCTGGGTGGGGGAGGAGGGCTGTGGGTTTCTCTAGGCCAGGGCGAGTTCCGTAGGCTAGGCCCCTCCGTAAGGCATGGCCCTGTGGCCCCCACCCCACCTCTGTAGAGTGCCAAGTACAGCTATTCATGCCCCTGTGTCATCTATGTGTGCAGATGTCGTCCATAGCCTTGTAGGCCATTTCCCAGGAATTGCACTGTGGAGCCCAAGAGTGCGGCGTAGTGCAGGGGGCCTCTGTGTCTGTGTTGTCTGCCAACGGTAGACTCAACATCTCTTTCTTCTGTCTCCCCCCCCCCTTTTTTTGGTCTTCCTGTTCTTGTGTGCATTAGCATCATCAGGCAGAGGAGCAGTAGCACAGGAGAACGAGGGAGGTGCATCCCACATGGCCCTGGAGGGCGAGACTACGGAGTCGGAATTCACCAGTTGGACGGAGGGCGAGGGGAGCTCCACGGCGGGGACAGGAGCTGAGACCAGCGACACAGGCTCGTCCTCTGATGGGAGCTCTCTTGTGGTGGCGGCAACATCTGTGCCCCCCACATCTACAGGTACAGCCGCCATCCCCCCCTACAAGCCCCGCCCTCCCAGCAGCCCCTCAGCCTTCGCCCCGTGCCCGCTCACCCAGGAGGGTGGGCATCACCTTCGCCCCAGGCACCTCAGGCCCTGCCCCAGTCACCCCTGCTGCCCTCAGAGAGGAGGTCATTGACCTCCTCAGGTCCCTCACTGTTGGGCTGTCTACCATTTTGAATGCCATCCAGGGTGTAGAAAGGCAGTTGCAACAAACTAATGCATTCCTGGAGGGCATTCATTCTGGTCAGGCGGCCCTTCACAGAGCTTTTCAAACTCTGGCCTCAGCACTGATGGCAGCCATTGTCCCCGTCTCTAGCCTCCCCCCTCCAACGTCCTCCACCCAGACCCAATCCCCTGTACCTCTGCCTACCCCAAGCACACCATCAGACCAGCCTGCACAAACGTCAACACACAAGGGAAGCTCAGGCAAACATAAGCACGACACATCCCACAGGCACTCACGCAAGCAACACACACATGCAGACACACCAACATCCACTGCCTCCACTGTGTCACCCTCCAAGTCGACTCCCTCCTCCCTCCCAATCTCATCTACACTCAAACCTGCATGCACTACCTCTACAGCCACTACGTCCCTCACCAGCACACCCACCAGCAAACACCGCTCACGTGCAGTCACCACCCCCACTACCATTCACACGTCCCCTGTGTCCTCTCCCAGTCTGTCTGTGACGCCCCCTCCCAAGATACACAAACGCAGGCACACACCCACCCAACAGCCATCCACCTCACGACAGCCTCCAGCGCATGCACCTGCACCCAAAGTCACCAAACGTACACCTCCTACTACCACCACCTCTTCCTCCACTCCCAAACCCCCTCCAGCTACCCGTCCCAGTGTGTCCAAAATAATTTTCCTGTCCAGCCTTGACCTTTTTCCCACACCTCCCCCACCCCATCCATCTCATAGGTCCCGAAGTAGCACCTCAGCCACAACATCTACGGGACCAGTGGTGCCTGTTGTCACAGCTATGTGGAGTGCACCGGCCACCAGGACAGCCAGGGTGGCACGGAGCCACAGCACAGCCAGTACCCCCCCTGTGAAGCATCAGAAGTTGGCCAGTGCCCGGCGGGAGAGGGGGAAGACTCCAGCCACCAAAGCCGCTCCCAGGGGTCCCAGTGGGAGTGTGGAGTCAGCTGTTACACCTCCCAAGGTGGGGAAGGGCCACAAGAAACCTGGCAAGTCTGGGAAGAGCTGCACGGTGGAGAAGACCGCCATCATCCCCGCTGCCTAGGAGGCCACCGCCAGCCCCATCCCAGCTGCCCAGGAGGGCCCCGCCAGCCCCATCCCAGCTGCCCAGGAGGGCCCCGCCAGCCCCATCCCAGCTGCCCAGGAGGGCCCCGCCAGCCCCATCCCAGCTGCCCAGGAGGCCACTGCCAGCCCCATCCCCGCTGCCCAGGAGGCCACCGCCAGCCCCATCCCCGCTGCCCAGGAGGGCCCGCCAGCCCCAGCCCAGCTACCCAGGAGGCCACCGCCAGCCCCATCCCAGCTGCCCAGGAGGCCACCGCCAGCCCCAGCCCAGCTGGCCAGGAGGCCACCGCCAGCACAAGCCCCGCTGGGCCATGAAGGACCACAATCACAAGCCCCGCTGGGCCATGAAGGACCGCCAGCACAAGCCCCGCTGGGCCATGAAGGACCGCCAACTCAAGCACCGCTGGGCCGGGCACCGCCAACTCAAGCACCGCTGAACAGGGCACTGCCAAATCAAGCACCGCTGAACAGGGCACCGCCAAATCAAGCACCGCTGGGCCGGGCACCGCCAAATCAAGCACCGCTGAACAGGGCACCGCCAACTCAAGCACCGCTGAACAGGGCACCGCCAAATCAAGCACCGCTGAACAGGGCACCGCTAGCCCATGAGCAGCAGGGGCACTGACGCAACTGGTTCCGTCACGGGGTGAGTGATGCACTCTGGGCACCAGTTCCCCTCCAGAACCAGTGGAGACTGTCATCCACTACCTCTGTCCTTCATACGATGAAGCACTCTGAGCACCAGTCCCCCTCCAGAACCAATGGAGAGATCCATCCACTACCTTTGTCCTTCACAGGCTGAAGCACTCTGGGCACCAGTCCCCCTCCAGAACCAGTGGAGAGATCCATCCACTACCGCTGTCCTTCACAGGATGAAGCACTCTGGGCACCAGTCCCCCTCCAGAACCAGTGGAGACTGTCATCCATTACCTCTGTCCTTCACAGGATGAAGCACTCTGGGCACCAGTCCCCCTCCAGAACCAGTGGTGACTGTTATCCACTTGAGAGACTGTGGCTTTGCACTCCCCAGGATATGGCAGTGGGCAAACCACCCACTGGAGAGACTTGAGAGACTGTGGCTTTGCACTCCCCAGGATAATGCAGTGGGCAAACCATCCACTGGAGAGACTTGAGAGACTGTGGCTTTGCACTCCCCAGGATTGAACAGTGGGCATTGAGCCCCCTTGTGGATCTGGCGTCGTGCACTCATCCGGCTGAGGTGCCCCCTCTTCCCTTCCCCCTGAGGTGCCTGTTGTATTTCTATCTGATGCCCCTGCAGTGTTCTCTCTGTTTTGATCGGGTATCGAGTGTGGGCCTCGCCCATGCATTTTGGGCCCAGTGGTCCACGGACTATAAATGGTGCAATACCTGGTCTTGTATTATTGGTGTATATATATTTGTTTATAGTGTGTATATTTTTGAGTACTGGATTTTAATATATTACAATGGTTACACTCATTTCCTTTTGTCTTTGCATTCTTCCAGGGGTTTGGGGGGTGTAACTGTAATGTAACAACACGTATTAGTGTGTGTGTTGTAGTGGGTGAGGGTGTGGGTGGGGGTGTTGCGTGTGTGTGTCCCTGTTTTTTGCCTCCCCTGTGTCGTAAGTGCAGTACTCACCGTGGTCTTCGCCGCCGGCGTTCGTGCTCCTGGTAGAGGAGCAGGAAGACTATCGCAGGTAGAATTTGGAGTTCCGGTTCCATGGTGTCCTCGTTCCTCGTGGGGTGTGTAGAGGTGAGCGTTTTCCCTTCGGAATTCCTGTTTCCGCCGTGTTTTTATCCGCAGTGAATCCATCCCAGAAAAGGTGGCGGATTGGCCTGTCATAATAGTGTGGGAGGTACATTGTCTCCCGCCTCTCTGTTGGCGGTGACCGCCAAGCTGTTTGTTTGTACCGCCATGGCGGTCGGAGTGTTAAAGTGGCTGTCTTTGTTGGCGGTTTCCACCACGGTCGTAATTGCAATTTTTTTACCGCCAGCCTGTTGGTGGTCTTACCGCCGCTTTAACACCGTCCGCCAGGGTTGTAATGACCACCTTTGTTAATTAAAATAAAGTTTCCCCATGTTAGCCTATGGAGCCCATTTACTACAATGGGGGAACACACACTTAGCTATTTTTCCCTCACCAGGGCTTATAAAACATCTTTTATAAGGTCCCTGCTGATACTTACACTGCACCCAAGAGATGACTTATATGTAGAAATAAGGTAACTTACGACTTTGGAAATGCTTTTAATTTTCATTCAAATTTGGTGTTAACTTTAATTTAAAAGCAACCAGCAAGCCAGGCCTGCCTTCGAAATGACACTGGGCACCTCAGCAGTGCACTTATTGGTGCACCGCGTATGCTGGGGACCCTACACCTACATGGCCTACCATATACTATGGACCTATAAGCAGGTTGATACAGCCAATTATAATTAGCCTAATTTGCAAACTCATATTACACTGAGCACAGGCCCTGGGACTGGTTAGCAGTGCCCTTGGCATCATCAGAGCAAGGAAAATACCAGCAAAAAGTGAAAAATGGGACAACAAGTTAGGAGACTTCTGCAATCAGCCCAGTTTTCCCACACAAGCCCCCCACAGCCAACACACCCAGGAGACTCAGCCCAACCCTGGGAGAGCAATCAGTCGAGGACGATAGTCAGGAAATCTGGATGTCCTTTTTCAGAGCATACTCTGCCTTACATCCTCCTGTCATGGCCGCTCCCTCTAGGTAGTGAACCCATCCCATCAGTAAAAAGACCCATTTTAAACTGAAACGTCCCTCTAGGGGGGCCTTCTGCCTCTCTCTCTGCCAGTTTGGGCTGTGAGGTGCCCACCTCCTCTATCCTTAACTTTGCTAGGGCAAAACCTAGCTTACCCAAAGAGGTCACCCAACACTTAAGCACCCCACCATAAAGAAAAGGGTCAGGGGGCTTTTAGCCCTGGGGCCTGCCTCCCAGGCCAAGTGCAGTGCTGTCATGAAGGACAGCACCCAGCAAAGGCTACTGACAACTGTCAGAACGCAGAACCACACCCTAAGCTCTACACTAACTGATGGGTGAGCTGTGTTAGAGACAACTGTGGGGTTCTGGCACCCCTCTTGCTGTTTAGAGTGGGGGGTTACCACTTCCTGTGGCAGACACCCTTCTTCCACTCTCCTTTCTGTCAGTGCAGGGGCAACACCCGCCAGCTGGACAGCTGCCTGACTACTCAGGACTTCCTTGGGGTCAAGTGAGGCCTCACCAGTGCCAAACCAGCAGAAAGCTTTTGGCTCACTGGACCACCCCATCTCGGATCAGACTAACATCTGGGAGGCCATTGCCCTGGATACAATCTAAAGGGAGGTCAGCACTGACCACCCCCCCTTTACCAGTCAAGGATACCCTCCCTCTCTAGGGGCACTATGGCTGCAGGTTTGGTGGTGACCTTACCTGTGGCTATCCTGATTCTCCTGGTCTCCCCTGGGACATACCTGCCTGGGGTCAACAACCGGTCACTCATCATGGTGTGACTGGCACATGTGTCTCTCAGGCCAGTGGTAGGGATCCCATTCACCTGAATGGGTTGAAAGTGCCTACTCCCACCCTCAGGGATCACCAGCTTACCATATGGACCTGTCTCCCAGCCCAATGCTATGAGGACCTCATCATCTGAGGAGTCCTCCCCTGTGGCTAAACTGGACAGCCCAGAACTATCCACCTTCTTGGAACAGGCTGCATCTCCCCTGAAGTAACCTGTCTGCTGACAGTCAAAGCAGGCCTTGTTGTCCAAGAGCGTCTTTAACCCTGGGTCTCTCTGCTTCTGCTTGTTAGAGTGGGAGTGGGATTTACTTTCCTCCTTCTGGGGGGTTCTAGGGTACAAAGAGAGTCTCTGTGGTGGGCTTACCACCCCCTCTTTAGGTTTGGGGGGACCTGACCCCCCTTCTTGGAGTCTCCCCCATGAAACTTGACAACCACTCTGGTTCTCAACCACTCATCAGCTGCCTCCCCCAGCTCTGTAGGGTTGGTCAGCTTAGATGCCACTAGATGCTGGTGAAACCTCTCTGAGAAACAATTGGTTAGGATATGCTCTCTCATGATAAAATTGTACAGCCCCTCATAAGTATTTACTTTGCTACCCTGTATCCAGCCCTACAGTGCCTTAGCTGAGGACTTCACAAAGTCAACCTAAGACTGGGTATTGTCCTTCTGGGAGTTCCTAAACTTCATCCTATACTGCACTGGGGTGAGACCAAACTTCTGGATGAGGCACTTCTATGGGGATAGGACTCTGTCTCATCCTTCATTATGGTCAGGAGCCTATCCCTCCCAGGTACTGGAATCAACTCCCATAGGAGTGAACTCCATTACTGAGGCTCAACCCTCCTCCTCCTGAGAGCCCTCTCAAAGGATGTCAGCCACTTGTCTATGTCATCCCCTTTTTGATAAGTAGGACCAACCACCTTGGGTAGTCTGGGGCAAAACCCACCACCCTTAGACACCTCCACTTCTTCTTCGATGTCACCATCTCTTTGTTCACTTCTTGCCCACTTCTTCTTCTCTAGGGCCAACTTCTCTGTCTGAGGGCTACCTGGGCCTCAGGTTCCCAATTACTGAGGTCCAGTTCTGCTTCTTCTTGGGCTGATACCATAGACCCTCTGTTCCCACTAGCTCTTGATGGGGTCCTAGCCCCTGAAGTAATGGACAGGCAATCATCTTCCTCCCCCTGGAGGATGGAAAGGACATATTCCCCTACCCTTCCTACCTCTTAAGCTTTCTCTGACTCCACCTGCACTGTATAGGTTTCAAGAGAATGAATCATCAAATTCTTCCTAAGGTTGATAGCAGAAGACAATCCCCTCATTCTACACAACACCCTAAGCTCAGCTGCAGTGAGTGTGGGTAGGCTAGCCAATTCAAGTTCCATGCTATCCCTAGGTATTTGTGTCACTTAAAAAAACTTTGGCACCAATTGATCAGAACAATTTAGAAAAATCAAAATTGAAGTAACTGAAAAATGAGTCAAAATTTGAAAAATCAAAAATATGTTTGCTCTAGGTCAATTTAGAGGATTTTTAACTGGCTCCATTTAAAACTGTATTGTGATATTAAACACAAGTACTGGATCCCACCACTGCGCACCAATAATGTTAGAAAGTGGATTATTGGCAAGGGCAGGTAAGTACCTACACTTTGCAAATAGGCCACTATCCCCCACTAGGTCCAGTTAGGTCTCAATAAATGAACCCAGTTCCACCCTTGGTAGCTTGGCAACAAGCAGTTAGGGTTAACAACGCCAAAAGCCTTCATCAGCATTACAACGCATATCCTTTACCACGCATGCCATTACAACTATTGTAATGGTATGCATGGTAAGGACTATGCATTGTAATGCTGGTGAAGGCTATTGGCGTCGTTAGAGGAAACAGAAAGATCATTCTGTTTCCTCAGAAAGACCTGCAATGCGCCTTAGGAGTGAGGTAGGGGGGGTACTGTTTTAGAGCAGGGATTAGGATAAGGGCGGGGGTAGGAGTAGGGTGAGGGGTATTGGTGGTGGGGGTTACTGTTTTAGGGAGGGGGGTTAGGTTTTATGGTGGGGGTAGGAGTTAGGTGAGGGAGATTGGGTCTGGGGGTTACTGTTTTAGGGAAGGGGTAGGGAGTTTAGGTTTTAGGGTGGGGTAGGAGTAAGGTGAGGGGGACTGGGTTTGGGGTGTGGGATACTATTTTAAGGAGGGGGCCGGGGGTTAGGTTTTAGGGCGGGGTTAAGAGTAAGGTGAGGATGATTAGGTCTGGGGGTACTTTTTTAGGGAGCAGGCAGGGGCTGTGGGTTAGGTTTTAAGGTGGGGGTAGGAGTAAGGTGAGACGGATTGTGTCTGGGAGGGTACTGTTTTAGGGAGGGGGTGGGGGGTCTAGGATTTAGGGTGGGGTAGGTTTTCGGGATTAGGGCGGGAGGATTGGGTCTGAGGATGGGGTATTGTTTTAGGGAAGGGCGAGGATAGGTTTAAGGGTGGGGTGGTGGTTTTGTGTTTAGGGGGTATATGCCTTTAAAACACATGCTTTTACAACATAATTCATTGTAAAGGCATACGTGGTAAAGCATATGCCTAGTAATGGCATTCTGATTGTAACCCACTTGTGGTAATGAAGTACGTTGCAACGGAATGCGTGGTTCCAACATACAACTCCATGCTGGCGGTCATCTGATTTCATCCGTATTAAGAGTCACACAGTGAAGACCGTCCAAAAAATCAGAGACAGCCAGGACTCTGGAGGGCAGGAAAGAGGCGATTCCACCACCAGCACAGCCAGCCCCTACAAAATTAAACCAGATTACGAGCTACAAATCACCACAGCAATTCTTCCATGGTGGAAAACCATTGGTGGTGCGAACCGCCGCAATAAAAACCACATCAAGCAGAACACCCCACCTCACTTGATAGTTTAAATACCCCACACCTGACACACATCCACACACCCACTCACTGCACTATATCACAACCCACAATCCTTTGCAAACAGACTGCCTTTCAGAGCCAGATACCAGATTTTTTGTTTAACTAGCCAAGCAAACAATAGGTACACCTACACATTACACCCAGCACACATCCCACACTTGCACAACATACACAACACAAAATTAACAAAACCACACAATACACATCAACCATTACCCACTCACATCACAGCACCCGCACATCATCACAAACATTATTCATCTTTTTGATCACTTCCTCACTGTTGTTACCGCCACTACCATGTCCCCACAAAAACATCCTCATTTCACTGATGAGGAGTTGAGTGTCATGGTCGATGAAATTGTCAGGGTAGAGCCACAACTGTTAGGAGCACAGGTCCAACAAACATCGATAGCCAGGAAAATGGAGTCGTGGCAAAGGATAGGCGACAGGGACAACTCAGTAGGCAGCCATTCACACACAAGGGACGACATCAGGAAGAGGTGGAACGACCTACGGGGAAAGGTGCGTTCCATGGCATCACGACACCAGATTGCTGGGCACAAGATTGGGAGTAGGTCCCCATCTCCCCTCCCCCCCCCCCACAGTCCACATCATGGGAGCAGAAGGTCTTGGACATACCACATCCAGCCTGACTGGAATACCTGGGGGGCTGGAGTCTGGTAAATACCCACAACAGTTATGTTTTACCACTGTATTGTCCTGCATGCCTCCTCACCACCCAAATACTCCTTAATTAACTAAATTACCCACAGCATCTCCCACCTATTGACCTAATTCCCCTCTCCTGCATGCCACCACTACACCCAGCCCAACTGACCCACAGTCCTTAGCAATGGCACATTAACAACTGCCTAATCAAATTCCTACGACTCCCAGAATGCACCAACACTACTTTTTGAAAACCTTGCATGTGCACAACACATCACATTTCATGCATGTACAACTAAAGTACTAGCTACACCATCCAGATTGAACTAGTGAGAACCAGTACATGGCAATGACTGAAATCCAATATCACCCCCACAGTAGCATAAAAAGCAACATAAAGCTACAGCTGAGTGACCATTCTTAATGGGCACAGATCAAAGATCCCAAGCCAGAAATAAACTGAACTGGTTCTGAAAGTAGGATGGCTGAGTTAACGCACATGCAAAACATCTGGATACAGGACTTTAATCCTTGCATACTCACATCGTGTGTTTCCATTAGGATAGAAATGTGTATTGTACAGCTATAATTTGTGACATCTAGCAAGCCTCACATATCACTAGGTAACAGAAGTGGACAGCCATGTAAATTATCAGACAATAACTGAACTTATCTGCTGTGTAGTCTGTACCAAATCTGTATGACAGCTACCAACCTGGAGTATGGCAATCAAGTCACAGAGAATTATGTACAAAAAAGGTATGCTGTGCAGCATCTGTCAATGTAATTGCAGGAAATCATGTAGAGCCACTGTCATGCATGTCATTAAGAGGTAATCTAACACACATGCCAAACTGACCTCTGTGTCTCACTCCTGTCACAGGTAATTTAGCCATTGCCACCATGGAGAGGATACCAGACACTGCCAGTCCCTCTTGGGATGAAGGCCCCAACAAGGACAACATGCCTGGATGTCTGGACAATGACAAACAACCTGGCCCATCTGGGACACCTGGTCAGTCAACGACTCCCAGCCTCACCCTGCCCACATCAACAACCCCACCACTCCTGGTGCAACCACATCACAAGCAACCATTCGCTCCCCAACGTGTTTATGCCCCACAATCCAGGGACCTGAGTCGAACCATGACATCTCTGACAATGAAGGCCCTGTTACCACTGGGAATGGGCACAGGCAGCTGGGGGTAGGGTGCATGGGAGGGATGCTGTGGGCCAGAGAGTAAGGCCTGAAAGGGACTCCACTGACCAGAAAACCATCTCCCAAGTCCTAAGAGCATACCAAAGTTCCCAGGACAGGATGTGCCAAATAATCACCATGTTGGGGGAGAATCAAAGGCTGCAGAGGGAATATCACCAGGAAGGCATGCAGCAGTGGCAGGCACATAATGCCACCATGGCTACCATTGCAGGGGTGCTGAGGGACATCAATACCACCCTCATTGGTTTCTCATCACACCATCAGGCCCTTTCTACTAGCAACCTAACATCTGCCCCATCTACATCTGCGGCAGCTAGTGGAATGGAGGCCCTGCCAGGGGAACCACAAGCCTCAGACACCCCTCCCTCTGTAGCTGAAGAACCCCCCTGCAAACATGGACGTCCACCCAGACATCTGGCTCACTTGACTCCTGACACTGTAGCCAGCAAGACCTCCATGAGGTGAGCTTCTGTGTACTGCTTCCGGGAGCCGTCATGCCACGTCCTGCAGGGGATAGGGCCCCTGCCTTCACCCCCAAAGAGCTCAAAAAGCTAATGGGGGAGATCCTACCCCTGTATGATCAGCTACATGGAGCACCAGAGGAGTAGGTGAGTTCAATGGCCCAGCCATGTGTGATAGGAGTTGTGTCTGATGTTTATTGGGGCATGTGAACTGGTGAGGGTGTAGATGTATGCAGATGCCATGTTGTGAAGGCGTGTGAGTAGAGAGGACGGGTATGTGTGCCTACTTGCAGTGACAGATGTTTAGTGGCCACTCCTATTGCTATGGTGCATGTATACATGACTTTCTCTTTTTGTCAGTGTCATCCATGCAGGTGAACATCCATCAGAAGAAAAGGATCTGGCGTGCCATCACCAGGCAAGTGTGGACCCTGGAGGTCCACAGCCGGCGGGGCACCTATTGTTGCAAGCTGTGGGAAGACCTAAGACGCTGGGCCCAGAAAATCATGGAGGCCCAGCTGGGGAAGTCCTCCCAACAAGGGAGGGGTGCCCGTCGGACCCTGACCCCCTAATGGCCCATATTTTGGCAGAGGCCTACCCTGAGGTGGATGGGCGTTTGAGGGCAGCACAGCAGCCACAAGGGGGTAAGTACTGGCTGTATCCTTGTACTTGGCTCTGGTTTGTATGGTGTTCGCAGTTACTCTGTAGCAGCTGTGACAATGTTGTAGGTGCTACGTGTGTGTAGATTAGTGGGAATACGTAGCACGCACATTGCCTGACTATTAGATGTAGATCTGGCATTCATGCTTTGCTATGTATATGTTTATTTCACCTGTGTCAATACATATCTATCACTTCATGTGGAGATGCTCAGATACAATGCCACATGTGTGACTCCACCTTGCCATTTATTTAGTTGTAAGCTGCAGTTTCATCCTACCCATAAAGTATGTCCTGGTCTATCCTTCAGCATATGTGCTCTATTACCTCTAAGGTTCCTGAGCACTCCCACCTGTCTTGGTCACCTGTATTTGCAACTGAGTGCCTGACATATTTTATACAGGGGCTATGTAATATTTGTACTGGTACAGGTATTGACTCCATGTGAGGCAGGCCTCAAAATCACTGCACAGATATGAGAGTACATAGGTGAGTACATATGGATCTGCAGATGTATCCCCATTGCTCTATCATCTTCATACTATGGGGTATGTGAAGATAGTAAGGGTAGGCTATCCTACTTTGGGTATCTGATTTTGTCTATTTGTCTATTTGTCATTTTCATGCATTTTCATGGCTTTGAAAAAAGGGCAATCACATTTATCCTAGTTGCTTTGTTCCCCAGGCAGTAAGTGGCTAGGCAGAGCTACCCTATCAGTATATGCAATGTCCATACTATGGGCATCATTACAACTTTGGCGGTCCTTTCACAGGACTGCTGAAGCCACTGCAGCCAAAAGATGGCCAGTACTTGAGGTCTTTTGCCCACCATATTAGGAGTGTTCCGCTGGGCCAGCAGGTAAAAACAGCGTTTTCGCCTGCTGGCCCAGCGGAACACTCACCACAACATTGACGCTGGCTCGTAATTGAGCCGGCGGCAATGTTGTGGTGTGTCGGGTGCAACAGCACCCGTCGCGCTTTTCACTGCCCGTAATTAGGCAGTGAAATGCACGATGGGGCTGTGCATGGGGGCCCCTGCACTGCCAACACCCCCATACTGCCAGCCTTTCCATGGCAGTGTTTACTGCCATGGAAAGGCTGGCAGATGGGGACTTGTAATCCCCAGGGCAGCGTTTCCCTGGTGGTTTAGAACCGCCGGGACCACAAGGCTGCAGGCTGGCTGCAGCCTGGTGATGTAAGCAGTTTGACCGTGGCAGCTCTGCCACGGTCATATTGGGGCAGTCGGACCGCCATGTCTGCAGCGGTCCGACCGCCACCGCGAGGCTGCCCGTGTTAAGACCGCCAGCTTCGTAATGAGGACCTATGTGTGTCTATGTCCTACCAATTACAGTGACACATATGTTATTGTCTGCCTACATCAAGTCTCAATGGTTACTTGGGGTCACAAGTAATAGAGTGGGTCAATCATTTCTACCCTCTGCCTAGATGATGTGGACAGTTTGTACAGGAATTGTGAGTGAATGACTTCTAATTTCAAGGTATGATGGTTTAGCTGTACTACAATTCCTAAAGCAGGTGTTGCTGTAGGATACGCTGCCAGTGCAACAGCAGTCATGTAGTTCCATGTGTACATCATGTGTACATATCATTTCAGGGGGAAATGTGTGTTGTCTGGACTTAGGTAAAGGTAATCACATGTCAGGAAAGGTGTGAGTGGTGTTACTTTACTCATGTAGTAATGCGGTGGAACTGTAACAGCATGTCAGGTGGTATGTTAGGTGCTCTATGAAGTATTTGTGGCTGGCTAATGTGCAGGTGTCCTTGCACTGCACCCAGTGATTGTCAGTGGATGTCTCATGTGTGCTATGTAGCCCCTGTAGATGCACATGCATGTATGATGTGATGTGGTGTATCTGTGTTCAGTGTCTGCAGAGGTTCCTCTGGAATTTGGTACATGTTGTCACATAGATGTTCACCAGACATTTTTATACACATCAGATGTCACCTGTGTGGAAGTGCCTCATGTTGTGGCTACATCAGTGATTGTTTCCAGTTTGGTATATTTGTACAGAGGGTTTACCCAGGCATGTGATAAGAATGACAGGTGCTTTGTGTTTTGTGAATTGAGTTTATTAACGATCATGGGACATTACTCAATGGACATGGACTGGTCAGGTGTAGATTCAGAACATGCATGTCATGATTATTGAACAGTTTTTTCTGAAGATTATAGGAGTATGGAGAGTTCTGATCCAGATTAGGACAGATTTTCAGATTCTGTCAGGGCCTGATGAGTATGCTGACATAGCTTTACAGGTGACTTGTTGGAATGCTCCATTTGTGCTACCTTATTTAGATTGTGATGTGGGTGGGGAAGAAATGAAGGGGTGGATAAGAGTAACATGTTGGTACATGATGTAGGTTATGTGGGTTACTAGATGACATAGCCTAGCCAGGAAATGTATACCTACAGTTGTCCTTGTTCTAATATGTGTATATGAAGAATGGGATGACCCTCTCTCTCCCTCTCTATGTCTCCCTCCCTCTCTCTCCATTTGTGAGCATCAGCATTGGCAGGTGAAGGAGACAGGGAACAGGTGAGTGGGGATGCTGATGGCCATGGGACCCAGAGTGCTGAGACCACCGCCAGCAAGGGACCCAGTGACCCGTCGGGCAAGGGAGCGCCACGGGGAGACCGGATCTTCCGCTTCATCATTCTCAGAATCCTCCTCCAGTGGACACTCCCTGTCAGTGGCGGACCCTTCTGGGACCACCCCAGCACCATCTTTGTCCACCACCCCCCCTTACTATCACCGCTCTCCCTGTAGCTCCCCACCCATAGTCCATGCCTGCTCACCCAGGAGGGTGGGCGTCTCCACTGCAGGCACCTCTGGCCCTGTCAGCCCTGCTGCCTCAGTGAGGAGGCAATTGACCTCCTGAGGTTGATCTCTGTGGGTCAGTTGACCATTGTGAATGCCATCCAAGGATTGGCAACTCAAGTCCAGCACAGCAATGCATTTCTGGAGGGCATTCATGGTGCACTGGCTCGCCTACAGAGATCTTTCAGGCTCTGGCCTCCACACTGACTTCAGCCAGTCAACCTTTGTCTTCCGTCCCCCCTCCACCTTCCTCTTCCCAATCCCAAACTCCTCTTCCCCATCTCAGCCAAAGCACACAGACAGACATGCATGCAACTACCTCATCATCCAAGGGCACCACTGTCAGACACAAGCACCACAAGACTCACTTCCAGCATGCACACAGACAACACCCACCTGCAGACACACCAACACTCACTACCTGCACTGACTGCCCCACCACCCCCACATTCACAGACACTACACCTGACACACCTGCAGACACCACACCAACATTCACCAATACAGACACAATTCCTATTCCATCCACAGTTAGAATAGCAGACCTGCAGACATCAACCCCATTAACCACATACGCAGACACCACAACCACAGACACGCCTACATGCAGCACATCTACCATACCTGCAGTCACCACCCCAACAGACAATCACCCATCCACCACAGCATTACCCAGCACCTCCACCCCTCCTCCCAAAATACATAAACACCCACACTCACCCACCCAACAGACATCCAGCACACACAAGCACACCTCACACACACATGCACCCAAGACATCCACCAAAGCACCTCTTACAACCACTCCCTCTCCCTCCACTCCCAAACTCTTTTGCCATGACCGTCCCCGTGTGTCTAAGAAATGTTTCCTCTCTGAGTTCAACCTTTTCCCTGCTCCTCTCCCCGTGTGAACCCCAAAAGATCTGTGTACCTCCTCAAGTCCCGCCCTTCCACCTCCAAGTCCTCCCCTGGCCCCCCTGCAGGTATCCATGCTCCTCCGCCTGTCAAGTAGTCCACCCCTCCCAAAAGTTACCAACCCTCCCATAAGCCTTAACCTAAGCCTCCCCCTCCCAAGCCCAAGGATCCACCTCCAAAACCCAACCCCCCCCTCCACTTCCCCCTATTCCCTGAGGTGCCTGCATGCTTCCTTGATGCCCCTACTTGAGGAAGTTGTATGGCAGTCAAAAGTCAAGTAGGGGCACTGGAATGTGCCACTTGTGCCGGCATCACATACCTTTATGGACTGTCCTATGGCCTCTTATCTTGTACATAGTTCGGTATTATTAAATATTTATATCTTGCCATACATCTGAGCCAACCAGTTGTTGGTTCCAAGGTCAGATTTTTGTCCTGCCTTTCTTTCGTTATGCCTGTTTTGGTCTTGGCTGCTTTTGTTTATCCGTGAGTACGTTTTGTGCATGTGGTGGTTGTGCTACCAGCTGTGTCTGGCCAGCATCCGTGGGTGTGTGCATTGCATTTGTCTGTGTATTGTGTGATGGGCATGTATGAGTTAGGGACATGGATTAATGTTGATATTGTATGTAGTGATTGTATTGGCATGTGTTCTTTCAAGTGTTGTGTGCCCTTGTGTTGTTGTACTGTGTGTGTGAGTGTGTGTCGATTGTCAGATCCGATGTGATGTGTGTTGGCGGGATATGAGGTATGGCTTGTTGTATGGATGTGTGAATGTGTGTGTTGGGTCTCTGGTGTTGTTAGGTTGTGGTGTATGGATGATTTGTCAAGTTTAGGTGTGTTTTGTGGATGGATGACAGTGATTTTGTGGTGTTGTGGTTGTGTTGTGTGTTGTAGTGTTAGACTGTGCCGGTGCTGTGTATCTGGGTGTTGGTGTGTGTTTTGAAAGTGTGTGTGTTGGCTGTTGTGTGTGTACTATGTATGTGTGTTTGTATATGTGGCTGTGTGGCTATGCGTGTCAGTGTAAGGGCGTGTGTGTGTGTGTGCCCTCGCCACCCATTCAGGATGTATAGGTTGTGTCTGCGTAGATACATTGACATTGTGCAACTGTGACAGGTAAGTGTGTGTACTCATGGTTGCTGTCATCGTCACTGATTCCGTAGTTATTGGGCGATCAGGAGCAGTGGGAAGACGTGTAGCTCAGGTTCCATGGCGGCTCAAGACGGGTATGTGTTCCTGAAAGTGAGTGTCTCCTTTTATAGAGTTGGTTTCCACCAAGGTTTCCATGGTGGTGCGACTGCGGAGGAAACCTTCGCAGTGTACTGTCTCATAATCTGTCTGGCGGGAACATGCTCCCCACCGGCCTGAAGGTGGCTGCTGTCATCTGTGGCGGCCTGACCGCACTGTCAGTGCCGGCGGTGGATTGTCTGTATTCTTTTGGGAAGACCGTTGTGGTCATAATTTGGTAGTCTTCTCCATCAGCCTGTTGGCGGTAGGCCTGCCAACATGGCAGACTGAGAACGCCATACTCAAAAGGACCCCCATAGTCTTTTTCTTGAAGATCAGATCCGACCTCCCTGGAGCCCTCTTCGGAAACGTGTCGCAGGAGGTCTCAGTGATTCCATCACGAAACATTGGATTTAGATGATGTTTCATGATGGAAATCTTTGTCCGGGTCAAACTTGAAATTGGATCTGACGTCCCTGGAGCCCTCCTCGGATACGCTGTATGGGAAGTCCCGGTCAACCTATTACATTCGGACCTTATGAAGCCAGATGACCCTCCAAGGCAAGCCGATTTCAGGTCAACATTGCCAGATTGCCTTTCCACAAGCCCTCCCCCCCTGGATTCCTGGAAGTCCGCTGCTCCGGAGTGTTTCAGTGGGACGAACCTGCAAGTTGGGTCGCGGATGACGTAAGCCAGCTTGACTCATGACATTGGATTGGTCCGGTTATGGAGCTTTTTTCCAAAAGTTCTCCAAACTTCTTCATCTCCTTCCAGAAGGTCTTTGAAGGTACTTTAGGAGTCCACAACTCACCCCAAGGTTCCAGAAGCTCTGAGTTGCTCCTTGAGGGTTAGGACTCCAACTCCCAGAATGTACCTGGTTTAAATCCGAAAATGACCACTAGCCACTGGTCAGCTGGTCATTTTCTTCAGGGTTTGATGCAGGGCACTATGTGGTTAGCTGTTTTCTACATGTAGCCAACAGGTAGTCCCTTCTTGAACCAGTTTAAGACAGGCAAAGTCCTTTGTGTGGTGAAGACCAAATGTGCAGCTGGTGCAGTCCTTCAGAGTGCAGTGTCCAGGTGCAGGTCAGGGGTCCAGCAGGGCAGTCCTTCTTCTTCTTGTCTTGTTCCTGGTAGGGATCAGAGGCGGGGGTCCAGCTCTGACAATGTTATCCCTGCTCCTGGGGTAGAAAGCAGGAGGGGGTCTTGACCAATCATGTGCAGGCCACCACCCTCCTGGATGACCACTTCCAGGGAAGTGTGGCAAAAATCAATCCCAGGGAGCAACATTCCCCCAAAATCCAAAATGGCAGAAATGTAATCTTGCAGGTAAGGCCTGGCTGAACCCGCCCACTGGTGTGGCTAAGTTCCCTCAACACACCCCTCTCCAGCCCTCTCCTAATCTAATCTGGTGGCACCTGGTTGTCTGGGGTTGCAGGAAATAGGGGAGGTCCTAAACTGCTCCAAATGTCCTTTCCTCCTTTGATGTCCAGTTGGCTGTTCTCTTCCCATTCCTGTTTCACCATCTGCTAAGGCAGATCTCCTTCCCCAGGCACTTCCTTTGTGTTCAGCCCTGGCCACTTTACACCTCATCAAGGCAGCTTGGCCAGGCTGCCAGAAGCTGGCCAATCACAGAAGGGGACTACAGAGCTGGAACTGGTAATTTTCAGGCAGAGTTCTAAAAATCTTTCCCTGAGTTAATTATATTAAATTCAACAATTGCAAGTTGATGGATTTATTATAACAGTATGCTTGATACTGAACGTGAAATATCTAGTTCCTTTTGAGACTTTATTAATTAGAAATAAAGGCCCTCAATATGCCATTGGTGGTAAATCCTGCTTACCGCCACAGTGACGGCCACCAACATACCTCTGCGGTGGCGAATCTCCGCTCCTTATAATATTACAGACACACACCAATCCGACAAAATACAGCCACATACACAAATCCGCCAGCCCAAAGTTCAGTGCTAATGTGGCAGACCCAACACCCATACCGTTACGCCAACAGAACAACGCCCACCACATTATGACCCACGAATCACCACGGCGGACATTCAATGGCAGCAAACCTTTGGCGGTATATACAGTCGTGCTCAGAATGGACACCCACATACAAAACAACATTACATTGGCCAATACTAAAAACACACACCTGACACTCATACACACACCACACACACACATTACCCACACCCTTTACAAACAACAATTCCTGCCAGAAGATTGACACAAACAGCACAGAGACAACTAGACACACACACCACATACACCCATATATCCCTCACACACCCCACATCACACACCTCACCACATTACACAACACACTCTCACCAGCACACACCACACAACACCCGTGTCCCCACAAAGGCACCCCCGTTTCACTGATGAGGAGTTGAGCGTCATGGTGGATGACATTGTCAGGGTACAGCCACAGCTGTTTGGAGCACAGGCACAGCAAATATCCATTGCCAGGAAGATGGAGCTATGGCGGAGAATCGTGGACAGGGTCAAGGCCATGGGACAGTAATCAAGAACAAGGGACGACATCAGGAAGAGGTGGAATGACCTACCGGGGAAGGTACTTTCTGTGGCAGCAAGGCACCAGCTTGTCATACAGAGGACTGGCGGTGAACCCCCACATCCTCCCCCACAGCTCACAGCATGGAAGGAGCAAGTCTTGGCATTACTGCTTCCTGAGAGACTCACTGGAATAGTTGGAGGAGTGGACACTGGTAAGTCAACCTTTACCACTGATCACCCCCCATACCTGCATGCCATCACACCCCTCACCCTCACTCCCATCACTCCACTCCATCCCACACACTGCACCTACACATATAACTAACCCCAATGCTTAGCTCTGCATGCTCTACCAATGCATGGACAGCCCTCTCAGCTCTACATGGGCCAATCACTAATGCATGCACAGCATGGGGAAACTAACAATCCCACAATACATCACCATACACAAACAAAGGTGGCAGGGCAACAGCAACGATAGAGGGGAAGCCAGGGATACACAACATGTCACACACATGGAGCATAATACTTCACTTATATCCCCACAGGTGCCCCAGCCAATACCATCGGAGAGGAGGTGCCAAACTATCCAGTCTCCCAACAGAAGATGTCCCCAGTGATGACAGTAACTATGGACTTCAGGATCTGGACCAAGAACCTGGTCCATCAGGGACCACTGGACAGTTGGTCACCCAAGCCCACTCACAGTCCACTACAGAGCTTCCCCCATCAGTATCCAACACCACAGCACCCACCCAGCATACCCACACCTCTGTCCCCAGAAAACGTCAATCAGCAGTGTGCCCACCTGACCAGGGACCCCAGGCCACACCTCGCCCCCAAGACAATCAGGGACCTGGGGTCAGTGGCAGTGGGCACACCGTTCAGGGGACAGAGGCCAGGCAAACAGGGACACGGGGAGGACCACTGTGCGCCAGGGGGAGGACAGGCCCAGGGAACCGACTCTCCAGGAGGCACTCACCAAGGTCCTGGGAGCCTACCAACATTCCCAGGACACGATGGGCCAGATCCTTGACAATGTGCAGGAGAAGAAGTGGCTGCAGGAGGAACAGTATCAGGGGATCAGGAAAGACTTGCAGGCCATCAACACCACCTTGATCACCATAGTAGGGGTGCTGGCAGACATGGCCAACATCATGAGGGAAGCAACAGCACACCCCTACCCTACCCCTACCCCTACCAGAAGCCAGTCCATTGATCAGCCCTCCACCTCGGCTGCAGCTAGTGGGCAGGATGCTCTGCCAGAGGACTCAGAGGCCACCAACACCCCTCCCCCTGAAGAAGGTGAACCACCCGGCAAACATTCCAGACATAAGCCAGAGACACTTGCCAAGACCACTGCCAGGAAATGAGACTCACCTGATTGTCCCCCTTGTGTCCCACACTGTCACCTTGTCCACTTTGAACTGCCTTTTCTCCCCTTCCCATGGCCCCTTGGACACTGGACCTGTGCTACAAACAGACTGGAACAATACCCTGGACTTTTCTCCATCATCACCCTACCCCATTGCACTTTTCTCAATTTCATAGCACTACAATAAACACCCTTGAACAGAACTTGACTATTAGTATTTTATGTGTTGAAAATGTGCATTTATGGAAACAGTCACATCTAGTGCAAATGATCTGAACAGTGAGAGCATAGAAATAATGACCTGTAGCTGTATGTACTCCTCACATCAATACACAGTTGTTATATCTGTAAAATGACAAGCCGTAGGTGACAGTAAGCTGCTATGCAATGGAAGTTGATGCCATCATGCTACAGCCACACAGAAAACATCAATAGTCAGAGGAATGGTCAGTTACACTGTCTCACCTGTGTCATTGGAAGTATTGATGTATAACTGATGTTCGGTTGTCCTCAGCTTCATCCTCTGCCTCCTCATCCTCACTGTTCTCCGGGTCCACTGCTGCCTCCAGTCTCCTCCTCCTGTAGAAAAGGTACATGGCGTCTGAGGGCCAGCTTGTGAAACATGCAGCATGCTACTATTATCTGGGAGACCTTCCCGGGTGAGTAGCACAGGGATCCACCTGTCTGACCCTGGCCTTCAGGAGCACGAAGGTCCTCTTGATGATCCTTCTGGTTCAACCATGAGCCTCATTATAACGTTCCTCAGCCCCTGTCCTGGCATTCCTCACAGGGGTCAGCAGCCACAATAGGTTTGGGTAGCCAGTGTCACCTGCAAGTATTGAGGGACAACATTTAGCCTCACATAAAGATTTGGGGATGACACCTGAAGGCATACACTAACATACAGTGGGTGGGGACAATAGCTCACCTATTAGCCACACCCTGTTCCTCTGTAGTTGGGCCATCACATTTGGGATTCTGCTATTCCTCAGAACAAAGGCATCATGCACCGTCCCAGGATACTTAGCTTTGACGTGGAGGATGTACTTGTCCGCCAGACACACCATTTGCACATTCAGTCAATGGAAACTCTCCTGATTCCGGAACACCTGTTCATTCTGGAAGGAGGGACTAATGCAATATGTGCAAACTGTAAACTTTGCACTTGTATAGCGCACTACTCACCTGTTAGGGTCTCAAGGCGCTGTACGCATACCGCTGTGGAACCCCTCCTGGCTTTTCCCTGTGAGGCGCCCACTCCTGAACAGCCCCAAGATGAAGCCAGGCATCCAAGCGCTGTGAGGGCCGTTGTGGAGATTAAGCAAGCTATTGCCCAGAGTTACACCCATTAATTAGATTAGGCACCGAGGTGAGAATTATCTGGTCCAAGGGAATGGAGCCCAAGTCCCTGTGGGAATCAAACCCTGGTCATGGGCCAGATCTCTGCATCAGGGTCTGACGCTCTAACCATTGTGCCACACTTCTCCATCTAACCATTGTGTCCCATCAATAGCCCCAACAATATTGGGTAATGTTCCATTGCATAGAATCCAGCCTTCACAGTGGCCAGATCTTCCACCTGGGGGAAACCTATGTACCTGCACATGTGTTTCACCAGGGCAGACAAAACTCTTGCCAGCACGATTGAGAACATTGGCTGTGACATTCCTGCTGCCAAGCCCACTGTCACTTGGAAAGAACCAATTGCCAGGCAATGTAGCACTAATAGCACTTGCACAGGAGGGGGGGATCCCAGTCGGATGACGGATAGCAGATATCAGGTCAGACCTCAATTGAGCACACAGCTCTGTGATGGGGGTCCTGTCCAGTCTATAGGGGAGTATAATGTGCCTATCCTCCAGTGTAGCCAAGTCCACAAGGGGTCTGTACACAAGGTATGTCTCCTCCTGTTTATCCGCAGCGGTAGGTATCTAAGGGACACAAGAGTGAGTAGGCTGTCACAATTTGAACAATGGAACCCCAACCTCAGTGTACATAGTGCATTTATATGATGGGACAGTGGGAATGGCAAGGTATATGCTACTCTACACTGTGACGCAGTTAAGGTTGATATGAGCATTGTCCGCCACCATGAAATGGCGACCGCCTGTCCTGTATGTAGGGACAGGTGGAAGTGAGGTAACTCCACCGACTTTGGGCGTCGTGTGGAAGGCGGTCTTCTACCGCCATGCAATTCCTCATTGGATAGTATGGGGCTCTATGGAGTACAGTTGCCACGGCAGATCTGCGCTGGCGGTGACAGTGTACCCCACTGTGGACATGACTGCCATTTTCTATCCGATTCCTCACTTGTTTCCTGACCTTCAACAGGAGAACACCTACACTGCGTGTGCTGCTGTTGCCTGTGTCTGGAACTTACCATGGCCCGTGTGACTGAGGATAAGGCTCCTGCCTTCACTTCAGAGGAGTTGGAGCATTTGGTGGATGGTTTCCTACCCCAGTACAGACTGCTGTATGGACCTCCAGACCAACAGGTGAGTACACGTTGGGCACAATGCGGGTGGGAATTATGCATGGAGATGTGTGTGCATGCATCGTGTCATCGGGGGGGATGTCTTGTGGTGGTGTACAAAGTGTGTGCCGGCCGATATGTGTGCCAATGGTGACAGAAATGGGATTGGTGGACCATATGTGTGACAGGCTTAATTGTATGTGTAATGGTGTCCTACTTTCTGTATCACCTCTGCAGGTCAGTGCCCATCAAAAGAAGGGATTATGGCATGCCATCGCCAAGGATGTGCGGACCCTGGGGGTCTATGGCAGGCAGAGCACCCACTGTCGGAAACGGTGGGAGGACCTGAGACGTTGGGCACAGAAAACCGTGGAGGCCCAGCTGGGGATGACCTTCCAACGAGGAAGGGGTGCCTGTCGGAACCTGACGCCCCTGATGTCCCGCATACTGGTGGTGGCCATCCCAGAGCTGGATGGGTGCTTGAGGGCATCACAGCAGCCACAAGGGGGTGAGTACAGTGGGCATTACTACAATATTTGGCAGGTGGCATGGGATCCGGGTGGTGGGTGTGAGTTAGTGGGTTCCCCTAAGGCCAGGCCAGACATTGCAGCATGATCCAGCTCAAGGGCAATGGGTGTATTACAAATGCAGGTAACCTAGCTTGTTAGCATTCCATGTCAATCAGGGCTTTGTGGGGCCCAGGAGGGGTGCAGTTGGCGGTGTGTGGCCCTTACCCTGCTGTGGCATCTAACCAAATCACTAGCAGTGCTGATCCCTGTGTGTGACGGTGCTGTGTATGCCAACTGTGGTGTTAGTGCAGTAACTGACCCAGTGTTTTCTTTCTCTCTCTCCCCCCTTTCTTCTTCTGTCTTCCTGTCCATGTGTGCATTAGCATCATCTGGCAGAGGAGCAGGGGCACCGGCAACAGAGGGAGCTGCATCCCACAGGACCCTGAAGGCAGGGTCCACCGACGCCGAGGGAATCAGTGGGACGGAGGGCAAGGGGAGCACCATGGCGGAGACAGGAGGAAACAACACAGACTCAGATACCTCCTCCGATGGAAGCTCCCTGGTGGTGGTGGACACCTCTGTGACCACCCCAGCTGCAGGTACAGCTGCCACCCCCCATACCAGCACCACCCTCCCAGTAGCTCCTCAGCAAGTTGCCCGGGCCCGCTCACCCATGAGGGTGGGCATCTCCTTCGCCCCAGGCACCTCAGGCCCTGAGTGAGGAGGCTATTGACCTACTGAGATCCATCCCTGGTGGGCTGTCAACCAGTGCAAATGCCATCCAGGGTGATCAGTGTAGTAGTAGGGAAAGGTGCGGAAGACATTGTAACGCGAAGGGTTAATTAGCTTGAACAGTGTAGATGAGCGTGATGCCTGCCGAAGGCAGAACAACGTGGAAGAAATTCACGATGTTCGCTTTCAAGCTTGTTTTCTTTTGACATTCCGTAGATAAACGTATTCGCAGCTGCATGTGTGAGAAACAGGCTGTAAAGGAGAGTCAGTCTCAACCTTGAGAACGAGACCACAGTAAAAGATGAAATGAAAACAATGGCCAGGGAATGGCAAGGCAGCCAAGAGACATATACTGATAACATAGCTAGAAAATACTGGAAGGGGGTAGAATCCAAGCTTCAGGTTATTTAAACACTGAAAGGTGGGTGAGGGAATTTTGAAGCTTGCAGATGGAGTTATGAAACTGTCATCTTCAGACCCAGAGCTGCCTCCCTGTTTTGCTGTTCCAAGACCGTTACGCTCGAGGGGGAGAGAGGTCCAAGCGGGCGGTAGAGGGCTTCCCAGCATTCGTGGACTAAGTTAAGTTCCACCCAGGGATGAAAGGCTTTTTGTTTCTCTGCTCTATTATTATGATTGATTATTATACTTGCACTGTGTTTATAATCTGAGAAATTCAGCTTGTTTATAGTTTTTTCCTGCCTTACTGAACATCGTAGTGTGAGTCTGCCACAGTAATTGAAATATGCATTTTAGTGTGCAGTAAATCAAAGCTTATCTGAAGTATTCAACTCGTTAATATTCTGCTCCCTGAACATCGTAGTGTATCACATGTTGGTATACAGTTATTCCAAGTTTATATCTGTCAATGAACTCTTTACTCAGATGTATACATAGATGCTCTTTGTAGTGAACCTATATATATACATATATATAGATGTTTTTTGAATTTGCTATTCTTACTCTGTCAATGAACTCTTTGCTCATTCGTATACAAAGATACTATCTGTAGTGTACATATATATGAATAGATGCTTTTCATTGCTATTCTTATTCCACTATTGTTAATGTGCTAAATGCCTGCATTTACCTGAAATTATAGTAAAGCTAAATTGTATTCATAAATAGCGTGTGGTCCTTCATTGAGCGTCCTTATTGACTTATTCCGAACAGGTGTCAACCAGCCACCTGGATAAGACACAGGGCCTGGCCTCTCAGATGCAGCAATGCAATGCATTCCTGGAGGGCATCCACGGTGGATTGGCGGTCCAACAGAGATCGATTCAGGCTCTGGCCTCCTCTCTGATGGCAGCCATTGTCCCTGTTGATACCGCCCCCCTTCCAACTACCATTTCCCAGTCCCAGTCTCCTCAACCCCAACCCATCCCATGCACACATACAGACGCACATGCACACAAGACAACACACAAGAGTGGCACAGTCAAACACAGGCACCACACTTCATCCACAAGCACTCACGCAAACACCAGACAGTTGCGGACACAACCACATCCACTGCCTCCAATGTCTCCCCCTCCTCCTCCACCTCGCTCACAGTCACGTCCACATTCACACCTGCATGCAGTGCATCAACATCGACCACCAGCATCACCACACCAAGCAGCACACACGCCTCACTAGCAGACACCTCTGCAACATCCATGCACGTGTCCCCTGTGTCCTCCCCCACCCTGTCTGTCCCCCTTCCTAAAGGACACAAACGCAAGCACTCACACACCCAATAGCCATCCACCTCATCAGCACACTGCCCATGCACCTGCACCCAAGCCCAGCAGACATACACCTCCAACAACCACTTCCTCAACCTCCACTCCCATCCCTCCTCCAACCCCACCGTCCCTAAGAAGCTTTTCCTTGCAGAACTTGACCTCTTCCATCCGCCTCCCCTCCCATCCTGCCAGTAAGAGCAGGGTCCCAATAACCCACCCCAGCACCTCAGCCAAACAGTCCACGTGGACAGTGGTGGCACCACCTAGTCATGGTGGCAAGTCAGTGAAGGATCCCACTCTACCAGCACAGGATGGTTAAGGATCCCACTACTCCTGCCATGAAGGGGAAGAATCCCTCGACTCCTGCCAGGAAGGCTAAAGAGCCCGCACATCCTGCCATGAAGGGTAAGAAGCCCTCAACCCATGCCAAAAAGGATAAGGATACCAACGCCTCCTGCCATGAAGGGGAAGAAGCCCTCGACTCCAGCGGAGGCTGTCAGAGTGACACCACCACCACCAGTGGTCACGGGGCCCTCACCACCAGCTGAGGAAGTGCATACCACTCCTCCAGCAGAGGCTGCCCAGGAGGCACCTTCACCTGCTGACACTGTGCGCCCTCACCTCCAGATGACACAGTGCAGCCATCACCACCAGCAGAAGCCATGTAGGCCACCCTCCAGGGGCTGCTGTACCAGGGGCCCTCTCCAGAAGCAGCAGGCATGTTCTCCAACTGAGAAACTGTGACCTTGCACTCCCCAGCACAGAGAAATGGGCATGGAGCCCCCTCCATAACCAGTGGGAAAGTCACCCAATCCAGAGACTGTGGCCTTGCACTCCCCAGCAAAGAGAAATGGACATGGAGCCCCCTCCAGAACCAGTGGGAAAGTCACCCACCTGAAGGACTCTGGCCTTGCACTCCCCAGCACAGAGAAATGGGCATGGAGCCCCCCTCCAGAACCAGTGGGGAAGTCACCCACTCCACAGACTGTGGCCTTGCACTCCCCAGCACAGAGAAATGGGCATGGAGCCCCCTGCAGAACCAGTGGGAAAGTCACCCACCTGAAGGACTCTGGCCTTGCACTCCCCAGCACAGAGAAATGGGCATGGAGCCCCCCTCCAGAACCAGTGGGGAAGTCACCCACTCCTCAGACTGTGGCCTTGCACTCCCCAGCACAGAGAAATGGGCCTGGAGCCCCCTGCAGAACCAGTGGGAAAGTCACCCACCTGAGAGACTGTGGCCTTGCACTCCCCAGCACACAGAAATAGGCATGGAGCCCCCTCCCGAACCAGTTGGAAAGTCACCCACTCCAGAGACTGTGGCCTTGCACTCCCCAGCACAGAGAAATGGGCATGGGCCCCCTCCAGAACCAGAGGGCATCTTCACGTATTCGGCTGAGGAGCCCCCCATTCCCTGAGGTGTCAGCCCACTTGCAAACTGATGCCCCTGCAGAGTTCTATCTGGATGAAGTAAGGATTCGAGTTGGACCTTGAACTGTGCCCTGTGGCCATATGGGCCCTTAGTACTTTGGACTGGGCATTGGCCCTTTGTGTACATTTGTACAAATCTGTTTTTCGTACAATTGGTTCATTTGGTAGCTGTTTATATCAATACATTCTTATTACTGCATTCTTGTTGTCATTTCATTATTCTGCTGTGTATCGTGTGCCATTGTTTTTCGTCTGCAGTTGGTTGTGTGTATGGTGTGTGTGTCGGGTGTGTGTCTCGCGAGTATGTGTCACTCTCGTTTTCCTCCCTCCCTCCCTTGTGTGCTAGGCGGCTGTACTCACCATCGTCGTCTTCATCGACGTTGGTGTTCCAGGTGGAGCATGACGTGGATGAGCATCGGGAAGATTTGCAGTTCCGGTTCCATGGTGGCGTTGTTCTTCCATGTGTCTCTGTGATGTGTTTCTGCCAGGCTTTTGATGGCGTTGGTACAGCCCCGGAAATCCTGGCAGATTGCAGGGTCAAAATATAGTGAGTGGTACTTTGTCTTCCGCCTGGCTGTTGTTGGCTGCCGCTGTGGTCAGTGGTGTTAACGCCCTGGCGGTTGGTGTGGTACATTGGCTGTCTATGGGAGTTTTCTCCGCCATGGTCATAATTTGACGGTAACTAACGCCAGCCTGTTGGCGGTTTTACCGCCACTTTATCACTCACCGCCAGGGTCATGTTGAGGGCCAAAGTGCTGAAAACAAATTGTAAATGAACACTGTTGCTGCATTGGTCAATTTATGCAGGGCTCTCGTCAACGGCTTCTTTGGGATTCCACTTTCACTTCACCAGCCTTACATGCACACCACAAGCACAAGAGGCAAAGATAAAAATTCCCACTTTGGGATTTCATTTTTTTGAATATAAAAAAACTTTGAAACTTTACCGTATGACTCCATCATGTTTGATGGAGCACAGGACAAAGTTACATTGCATTCCCAGGAACCACTTAAATGGTGGTTCCTATGAATGCTAGAAGTGCCCCTTGGGCCAATGGATATTTCTGAATGTGGCTTTGGGAACATTGAATAAAATACTCCATCACTCTAGGAGAAGGCAGCCTGACCGCCTATGTTTAAATAGGCCCCTTTGACTTATTTTCTAATCTTATGCTCTGTCTCCACCCTTTTCTTCCCACTTCTTTTCCTCTCTCACCCACATGTCATCCTCTTTTCTTATCCCTTTAACCACCTCCTTTGTAGCTCTCTGCATCTTTTGTTTCTATGCCTCTATCTGTGCACCTTTCTATCTTTTTCTCATTCTTTAGTCTCATGTTAGGTTCTCTCGCTTACCCTGTCCTATCTATTTATTGCACCTTCCACACCCTTTCTTGTTCTCCCCTTTCTTCCTAATCTTTCTCCCCTTTCCTTCTCTGCTTGTATACATTTTTGACAATTATAGTGCAGGAAAGAGTCTTATCGCACCACTTCTTCATCCGCAGAGACAGCCATTCACATCACTGATTTTCTCACAACACAGACCAGCAATCAAAGCCACTCACTAACATCAACACCCACCCATCCGTATCGAAGGAAGTTGCTTGCACCATTCAATCATCAACCCAGATAAACAATCTAGACTACGCTTTTAGCCACAGAATCATGTGCAACATTGTGTAGCCCACAAAACCATTGTTCAGTCACCCACATGATGACATCACCACTCACTTAGTCGTAAATGTATATCTTGTGCTGCAGGGTAGCTGACTCTGCTGTACAATGATGTAATGCAAAATTATAGGGTCCCTTCTGCAGAATGAGGCGTGGTGCCCCCGAGAGTCTCATACCTCACATAAATTCATAAATCTTAGATTGGAAGGGGACACCCACAAGGGTGGCCTCTTGCATGCCACACGGATTGCGGTGACCTGTTTGATGCCTCTGCTGTATGGCGGCTAGACCTGTCAGTTTTTGTGGACTTGGGAAGTTATTCTCCTGTGCAGGCATTGCACCTGCACGAACTGCATAATCTGAATAGTGATTTGCTTTGTGAGGACTGAGCCTATAAACAAGAGCAATCATCCGATGAAGAACAGTAATACTATCTATGTTCAATACATGTTGCTCCATGTGTCTTCAATATAGTTTGCTGTACAAAGTCTCAAACAGTCAGATCTAAGTTATCTCAGTTACAGTGGCATAACAAAACATGAGGGTCCCCCCACCCCCTGCAATGTACACGGAGGGCTCCCCTTGGCGACCCGGACCACCACCAACCACTTCGCCCCAAAGCCCAGAAATCTGGCATATTTTGACAGCTGAGCCCACCACCTACCACTTTGCTCCACCAGCCAAAAATCTGGTATGTTTTAATTTGAAACCTCCAACATTTAATGGAATGCCTCCCTATAGTCTTACTCAAAGCTCTAATAAGAAAGTAGGAAACACTCAAAATATAAACTATGCCATCTGTAACATTTTTATCAAGAGCAGATTAACTGAGATAACAGTCAGAACAATGCAAAGGAGCAGTCCTATTGTCTCAGGAACTCCCTATTGCTGAAAAACAAAGAACAACTATGTAGGGTCTGGAATTAGAATTTACATTGATGGACAATAATTTGAAACTTTGAAAGACAAACCCAGATCTGCAATTTCACAGACTCAACTGACAATATACACAAGGAGTACACAATATAACTCAGAATCCTGCCAGCTCCAACAGAAATAAACTGGTGAATTATCTCCATGCTGCACGTATGCAGCTGTCAGGAGTTGTGCATGATAACAACCTGAACTGAGGAAGCAATTTCAGTTTCAACCATCATATCTTTATTAATAGGTAGGACAGAAACATGAAAACTGCTTGGATGCTTCAGAATATTTTAACTTTAATTTATCATTTCTGTTTGCATTTATCATTTCTGTAGGTCAAACAATGCTAATTACAGGATATACGGAACACATATTACTGACCAGGGCAAACAACACCATAAATAACGCAGCATGTAGAATAAAAACAAACCATATCAGCAAGTACCTAATGACAGAATCTATACAAATTGTAGTTGGTAAAACAAAGGAAAATGTGCAAATACTTTCACAGTGCATAATAAAACTTTCACAAGTCCAGCAGCATACAAAAATCAAGCATTTTCTGTAATACAATCCCCCTTTCTTCTTGCATCAAGGTGAATATACTTTCCAAGTGCATAACAAAAACAAGCCCAGCAGTATGCAGAAATTAAGCCAGGTTACCAAACAATTCCCTCTTTGGTTTGTGCATAAAGGTCATAAATATTTCAAAGGAAGTGGTAAACAATTACAAGTTGAGCACCATTCAATAATCAAACCAGTTTAGGCCAACAATTCCCTTTTGAAGGTGTGAATCTTTTAAAGTGAGTGGTAAAACAATAACAAGTACGACAGGCAGCAGCAGACAAAAATCAAACCAGTTTAGTCAAACTAATCCCCCTTTTGTATGTACATGAAGGTGCAAATATTTTAGAGTGACTGGCAGAACAATAACAGTTTTAGCAGTATAAACATTAAACCTGTCAAGTCAAACAATGCCCCTTCTATTTGTGCATGGAAGCGCAAATATTTCAAAGTGACTGGTAAAACGACAAGAAGTTTAGCAGCATAAACATCAAACCCATCTAGTCAAACAATATTCTTTTGATTTGTGCATAAAGGCGCAAATATGTAAAAGTGACTGGTAAAACAATAACAAGTTCAGCAGCAAAAAAAGCAAACCTGTTTACTCAAACAGTGCCCCTTTTCTCTATGCAGAAGAAAGTTTTAGGGAGGGGAATATATGTCAGGTTAAATTGAATACATTTCTTTTTCCCTCTATATATGTATCTCCCGAATATTGAGGTAGCCTACATACAATAGAACATTATTTAAAGTATGATATACTGGCAGAATACCATATTACTGCTTCCTCATGGGATTCAAAGGACAGATACATTTAGAATCACACTGTGAGTAAGAACCATAATTGCTGGAGCCTGAAGAAATTAATTGTAGAGTTTTAAGGCTGGTACTTCAAAAGTGGGCACAAGGCTGAGAGCTGCTTATACCAGGAAGGGTGACTGGCAAATTAGACTGGTGGCTAAAGACTACTACTGCTTTCTTCACTGAATTGGAGCAATGTACTTGACCGAAAGAATGTTCTCAAGTTAACATTTTCAAATTAAGCACTGCTTCCACTGCGAGTATTTCTCTTTCATGCTTCTGTACAGCAAATTAAGCCGCACGGTAGTATGAAAGAGAAAGACTTGCAGTGGAAGCAAACCAAACATTAAGGGTTTTACAATTTACATTGTAACACTGCAAAAACGTAACATGTTTGATTTATTTGCAGTGCAATTCTTTCTCTTTCATACTACAACACGGCTCCATTATAAAAACATTACGTTTAGAACAAAGCTGTACGGTAGTATGAAAAATAAAGAATCACAGTGCAAATAAACCAAACTTGTTATGTTTTTTGCAATGCGCATTTGTGGCCCTCGAGTAACCCATGTGGGAATGCCATGTGTGGGAGTTATGGAAGACACTCCTGTCACAGAAGCCCTTTATCGGGCAATTATTTTCAGGGAGAAAAATGGAAGTGCTCCAGAGACCTGGCTTACATCCCCTCACCTGTAAAGAAAAAGTGACATAACTGGGAGGCATGACCAATGGCCAATAAGTCAAGGGAGCCGCAGGTCAAAAAAGTTTGGGAACCACTGTAAAATGGTGTTCACACCAGCAATTAATGTTTTGATCTAATTAAAGACAATATCTATGATAGCATAAAACACAAGACACCTTAAAGTTGCCTTCGGGATTGCATAACCTTTGGTCTTCACAGAGTTCATCAATGTGTATTTTTTTTTGCATCTTGGTCGTTTTTGTGTAAAATGCAATTGAATTACCCATTCAGCTGCAAGTGAAAATGCTGAGCTTTTAACATTGTCAAAACTGTCCTCTAAAACTGGCCAAAGTGTTAGCTGCACTACTTAACATATTTGATGCTCGTAAAAGGTCCAGATCCTTAGACTGAAGTAGTGTGGACACTATGGGGGTCATTACGACCCCAGCTGTTGATGTGATAGTGGCGGTATTACCGCCAACAGGCTGACGGTACATACGGCCACTATTATGACATTGGGGGTTTGGCCAAAGCCAAACCGCCAATTTAAAACACCGACCGCCACGGCGGTAATGACCGCCGGGCTGGAGACTACAGTCCCCACCCCGGTGGCCGTCACTAGGCCGCCCATGGCAATATGACCCCACCCACCAGCATGGTTTCTGTGGCTTCAGTACCGCCACAAAATCCAAGGCGGTAGGCACTACCAGTGCCAGGGAATTCCTTCCCTGGCACTGTTAGGGATCTCCCCCACCCCCTCCCAGAGTCATCCCCCACCTTCCCCCTCCTGACCCCCGACATACACACACCTACACGCACATACATACACACTCATACACACACGCATACCCACATTCACCCACGCATGCGTACATTCATACAGACACACAGCAACACTCACAAACATACATACTAGCACACACGCAATCACACGACACAACATACATGTACACTCACACCCATTCATGCACACACCCATTAGACACACTTCACACCAGAATGCACGCACACAAACACAGTCACACACACCCCCACACACACACACAACAACCCCACCCCCCTCCCCTGTTGGAGAACCCAACTTGCCTGCTTGCAGGGAGTCCTCCAGCATGAGACGGGATGCGGCGCTGCTGCCAGCAGCAGCGTCCGCCAGCAGAACACCGCCAGGCCGTATCATGGCTCATGATATGGTCGGGGCGTTTTGCTGGCGTGGCGCTGCTGCTGGAAGCAGCGCTACCTTACTGTCGTCATGACCATAGCCGGAATTCCGCCAGCCTTCTGACAGAATTACGGCTATGGTCATATTTTGGTGGACAGTTGGTAGCCACAGTGACGGTGTTGGCAGCCATCGTCGTGGTGGTAGGCGGCATTTGCCGCCAATGTTATAATGAGGGCCTATATCCATTGTCTCCAGCACTTTGTACTGGAATTCAACCATTAACACAAACTCAAAAGTCTCCATGCACTTCTTAAGAACCTGAGTTTCTGTGCTCTCATCAACCTTTTTAGACTGTTATAAAATGGTAGTGAGTGCTTTCATGATATCCATAAAACGATGGCATATAGCAAACAGAGCATCATGTCTGGATGCCGAACATGTTGGACAGAGTCTCTTCGGTGTTGGCTTTAAATGAGTTGTGCTCTCTTTTGTAATCGTAAGTAGCTCCCACCATTTGATGCTCTGACTGAAAAATAAATATACTTTCTTTAGAATGTCATAAAATTCAGCAATTTCAGGAAAGTGCATGCAGGCGTCATTCAACACTAGATGAGATTATGAGCAGCAGAGTGTACATAGACTGCATTGAGTTATTTCTGTTGTATTCTTGTTTGCACTCCACTATATATATCACTCATTGTGCTGCCTCCATCATATCGTTGACCTCTACATTTAATAAGCGCTATGCCTTTCTCCTCTATCAGGTTTACAAGTTCTGTTGCTATCCCCTCAGCACTTTGGTCTGTGATTTTATAGAAACCAACAAAGCTTTCATTAATTTTGACTTCAGCTGAACTTTCTTCAGCATTTAGACTAGTGTTACGTATCAGATAATTAATGGGTCTTCTTTTTTAATGTCCTTCATTGTGTCCATTAAAATTGTGCATTTTTAATTTCACTTACTATTTCATTTTGTACTTTATTTGGAAGCATTGCAATAAGCTCATTTTGAATAGCAGAACTCAAGTATTGAACCCTACCTTGTTTTGTAAACAGATGGTTTAAAAGAGAATCATATT
Organism: Pleurodeles waltl; assembly: GCF_031143425.1. Lineage (NCBI taxonomy): Eukaryota > Metazoa > Chordata > Amphibia > Caudata > Salamandridae > Pleurodeles > Pleurodeles waltl. The sequence goes on from NC_090447.1 coordinate 1,391,821,916, forward strand.
TGGCCAAAAGGTAAATAACTGCCAAAATGTTCCCACCATCTTTTTCTCTCAGTTTTTTTCTATGTCCTCTGAAAGGTAAATTGCAAGTTGACAACAGGAGTGTAACATCGATGATCCGCCACAGAATTTGTGTCCACCTCCACCTTGTAGTCTGATTCCAGCTGTGTATCGATCGTCTCATTGTGCCTCCATCTTCCATGTACAGCACAAGCCGCTAAATGTGAGCGTGTCATTTCATGGTCTTTGATTTTTTGAGACACGTCTTGCCAATCTTTTATATCATTAGCCCATGCTCGCTGATAGAATGACAGTTTTCTATCTCCAAAGAGCCAACAAGGTTCACAGTATGCACTGGCCATTTTTAAGAGTAGCACAACACAGTCTTGGAGTTTTGCCTCCAGTCCAGGAATCGATGCAGCACCAGCCGTGCGACAGAAACTTTGCCGCATCGCCCACCGCATCGTCACAACAGCTGTGACGTCGTCCTGCATGCCCAGGATTTCCATGCATCATCCCTGGCCGTCAAAAGACACCGCAGCGCAAAGAGGACTCAAGTCTGAGTGCCGGAATTCGACACAAAGCCCTTGCCGCGTGGAAAGGAATTGACGCATCGTCTGTGTGCCCCCGGAAATCTGACGCACACCTACCTTTTTCCACTCATCTTCTCCTCTGCGGTCTTTGTGCGTGTAATTTTGATGCAAACCAGGTACTTTGTGCTTGCAAGAGACCATTGTTACTTTTAAGAACTAAAGACTCTTCTTCTCATTACAAAAGTGATATTTCAACTTGTGATTATCACATCTTGATTGTTTTACCCTTAATTTAATCAGATTAATATTCTATATTTTTTTTAAACCTTTGTGGTGTCTTTGTGTAGTGTTCTCACTGTGTTATTGCATGATTTTTTTGCACAAATACTTTACACATTGCCTTCTAAGTTAAGCCTGACTGCTCAGTGCAAAGCTACCATAGGGTGAGCACAGGATAATTTGGATTGTGTGTGATTTACCCTGACTAGGAGTGTGATCCCTATTTGGACAAGGGTGTATGCCTCTGCCAACTAGAGACCCCACTTCTAACTCTTCCCAAAAAGATATACCTAGCCGGTGTTCCCACCTTTGAAAAAATGCAGCAGTTAGGTGAGCATAGTGGGTGTCCATCATCTTAGACTTAACAGTTAGACCACAAAGGAAATGTGACCTATGGTAAAACTAGCCCAAATATGTTGACGTATACAGTGTAAGTTTATTAGCACCACAATGTGTTAGACTCTTTTTTTCTTTATTTTTTCAGATCTCAGGTACAGGGTACAAGACAAATATGGGCACGCTAATAGTATCCTGATTGGCATGTCATGGACAATAGAATTTGAACTACTGGTAGCAATTCTTGGTACGACTGCCAACTACTGTATGCATGGAAATGCAGCTCACAGACATCAATGAATTTAGTCACCGGGGTCATAACCATGTTGAACAGGACTGGGGAGGGGTATTAATGATATGAAATCATACATGTGACATGATGTTGACCAATTCATAAAGAAACACAGTTTCTCCTGTTGCATGCAATTAGAAAATGAAAACATTTCAGCAAAGATCCTATGGTGCAAATTGCCCTAACATTGAAAGTTGAGGGAGTTTGAGATAAATGAATGCTCTAGCCCAGCATTGGAAGAAAGATGTTTCTCTGGAATCTTATAAACAAGAGAAAGCCACTAATGACAAAATTACAATAGGGGCAAAGATGTGCTAGATGGGATATGAACAGGGTAATTTTGACTCTCTCTCGATCCTTTGAAGGTTATACCAAAGATTGTTCAATACTTGGCTTTGAGAGTTAATTAGGCTTCTTCATCAATCAGCAATAGCAATTCATGTTTCTCAAGGACTTTGCTCTCTTGAATTTATGTATTGATTAATTTCAATGCACAGTGACAGTCAGGTTTGATAATCTTAGCATTAACCATGCGCCTTGGTGAGGATGATGTTTTCTGTTACTTGATTGTTGGCCTTGATATCTTATGTGAACTTCAAGAACCATGTAGTGTAGACATGCAGTCATGCTTTGCAGAGGAACGTAGAGCTATAGCTGTATTTCTATGGGCCTCTACAAAGCATGATTGTGTGTCAGGCAATGCAATCTTACTGCACATGGATTCAATTTTAGGATGTGAGAAAGCTATTGAAGTATCTCACTGTTGTGGTATGTGTGATGTGATACCTGTGGTTGGTCAATCAACAATTAAAAGCTACAATAGAGCTACCAAGAAGAGTTATCCACACAGAACATTTGGGGTAAGGAGTTCAGGGTTCTTGTCCTGAGTAAGTCTTGCTTGCAGATGTGTTTGTGAATGTGACATGCCATTCTTTTTACTAGTTACCTGGACGTTTTCCAGTCGGCTTAGTAGGGCTCAAGAGGCTCAGCTCATCAGTTTAAGAGCCTGATTTAGGGTTTGGTGGGCAGCCAGCTGTGCATCGGGTTGTGAAGTAGGTTGTGTCCACCACCCTGCTGGACTACTGCCCACCAAATTTGGAGATGACTGCCAGCCTAGCAGTCACCCTTATACTTTCATAGAAGCCACCATCACGTCAGTTCCTCTGAAGGTACCAAATGTTTGTTGGACCTCTGTCGTCGGTTTTGACAGCTGTCCCACGGGTTGAAAAACAAATAACTGCTGACCTCTTAACCCCAGGAGTTTTTCCTTGGGTGTGCAGGTCCTTATTTTCTTTTCCCTATTAGTCACTTCCAGGATTTCCCTGGTGATGACCAACAGAAAAAAGGACATCAGACCATAATCCCTAAATATGGCAGGTGATGTGATGCCTTTACTCCAACAGCTAGCACTCCATCAGGTCATCAGAGTATGCTTTCCGATTATGGACCAATGGGGGACCACTGATGGAAAGCTGGTGATCTGCCTAACTTCAAATAGGGCGGGAGGTCTGAGAGTTTGGTAGACAGGGTACTCCTCACATTTGTCACTGAGCTCCCTGTCCACCAATCTGTAAACCAGGCCCTAAGTGTCTCGTATTGGTGTAATAAATGATGATAAGATTAAATAAATAGTACATATGCAGACATATGGAGTGTTTTGTGCAATATAATCTGATGGATAATTCTGTGAGCTGTCTGAAACCCTCAACTCCCTTAACAATGGTAATAAGTAGCATATCATTTCAATGGATCTGCATATAATCTCTATGCCAGACCATTTTTCATGTGTGAAAACTACGAACAAAGGCATTTAAGCGTAATCAGTAACATGAAATATGCTACGCGAGAAAGGACACAGTTGTCCCCTTGTATAGAGAGTGGAAAATAAAATGACAAACCGTAAGCAATGATTTCAGAAGTTAGTTGTGCTGTACCCTGGCAATAACATGTAATCTGCCCTTTACACTTTCTTAATAAATGTTTGAATCTGTTCTTATTACACTACTTGTTCCAACTACCGTGATTTATGTGACACGTTTATTTTTACAATTGCTTAAATGCTGATCTACACCGGCATAGTGAATTTATGTACTATCTCCAAATTTCGTGTCAAGAGCAAAGACACCCGTTTCACTATCTAAACATTAGGGCCAGAACAATGTCTTGTACTCACAATGAACCACTTTATTTTCTGTGACAATTACCATTAAAAATTGTGTAATGCTCCAACAACATAACTGTAAATTAAGACCCCGGTTTATCCTCTGAGGGTCGAAATACGCTTTCAGCGTAGCAGGGAAGGTACAGGGAAGCTGAACAACGTTCAGTCCCTAATAATTCATACATTTAAGAACATTTTGCTGAAGAGAGCCCACAAAGGGATGAACAGACCCAGTGGAATTTCTAGGCGCTTTTACCCGAGCCTAGTACTAGATTAGAGATATTAAATTATGGAGTATAATAAATTGCTATCTAACTAAGTAAGTCATGTTGTCATTGTGAACGCTCACGGTCACCTTAGATTCAGGCTTTTGAAACGTGCTTCTTGAGGAATCAAGCGATTGCCTAAAAGGAAGTGCGAGCAAAATTATAAAAAATGCAAGGTTTTCAGATGAGCGCGGTCTGACGGGTGGGATGGCAGCCCGGCAGCGTCTCGTTAGAATATCTTGTTATCCATGGAAAGGTTTAATACACACCTTCTCACAGAGGCACAGGAGAGACTCTTAGTATTACCGGAAGCCCCCACATAAAGATGGTGTTACAGCCCTAATGGCTCATGACAAAAGAACATGTTTCTCGAAGTACTCATTTCTCCTTCCGGGCTAATCAACCCCTCTTTCCTTTTGTGTTGATTTCGTAACTCTTTTTATTGCAATTTTTTAAAGTGTTTTTTGCGAATGAGTTGCTAGGTTTGTATGATGTTTTCCTAATTACACAATGTCAGGATGACATGAAACACAGCGTTGTCTCCGGCCCTGATGTCACAAGTCCTAATAGTGGAAGGATCTGGTTAGATCAACATTAGAAAAACAAGCATTGACAAACCCAATAGGTAGTGTATGCAGATGAAGACATACGTGAACTTGCATACAGGCATCAATGTACAAAGACTCACAATCATACACAAGTACATGCAGAAGGACACACATAGTGATGTGCGTTAGCACAGAAAATAAGGATGCTGAGCAGGAGCCAGAAGATGGTGTACATCAGAAAAGGCAAAGTAATCACAAGTTGCACCCCTGTCTGTCTTGCTGACAAACCCAGCACTTCCAGTGGCTCTTAGCACACTCTGATCAAGGATTCGATCAGACTGGAGACAAAGAAGTGCAAAAAAGGAACAAAATAAGGCAACAGAGCATCTCTGTCTATGCGCCCAGGATCTGGAATTACACCTCTGTACCAATCACATGTGCCCCACCCCTGTTCTAAATTAGGAAAGAGCTGAAGACACATCTCTTCAAAGAACACTACATCACAGCACATCAATAGCCCACTTCTACTTACAGAACCCAGCTCACCTTATGCAAACTTGTTGACTGCATCATTGCATTTTAGCCTAAACAGCATTACAGCGCTTTTCAGGTAGGTTTTCCCTATAGAAAAAACACATACCATGCCACATAGAGGAGCACATCAGGATAATGTCCTCCAGATGAGCACTAAGTGATGCACATCACTGGAACACTGAGTGATGAGCTTCAGGGAAGCCCTGTTTCATAGGCCTCAATGAGTCATTGATGTGCTTCAGGGAAGCATTGGGTCATATGCCTAATGGGAGTCCGGGACGATGTACCTCAGAAGTGCACAGAGTGTGATTCATCCTGGGAGCACTGGGGGATGCTCCAAACCAGTGAAGTGAATAATGTGCCTCGAGATGCCACTCTGTGCTAGTACCGGTTGCTATGCAGTTAAGGAGCATACATGTTATGCATCAGGAGACAACTCATAGGGCACTGAGCACTGTGCTTCAGGGATTCACTGGGCAGTGTACATTTCAGGAAAATAGGGCCGTGGGTGTTATAGTGGCAAAGAGTGATAGGCAAAAGGGGTACAATGTAATATACAGTGTGACATATGGTGCTGTACACACAAGGAAGATTTTGTTGTGAAGGAGGTGGGCAAAGAGTGATGTCAAAGTAGCCTCACATTGTCAATGCCAGGAGTGAGTATCTAATTCAGCTCACTTTTTTCATTTTTGCGCTCTGGGACTTGCAGTCATTTCTAGTTATAGGTGGAGGTCTACACACATTCAAAAATGCCAAAGAGAGTGGTCCTACGGAGTGATGGACTAGCTAAGTACAAATGAACAAGCAGATACTTGAAAGGCAAGGCAACAACTGTGGTATGGTACACACCTGTGGGAAAAGCAACAGAACAAGTTACACAGGACAAACGAAAGAAAGACAACAGGCATGGATCACGCAAATTGGATGTATTATTGGTAGATCCGACGTCAAGGTCGCATCGTTTGGGGCCATTAGCAGTGGCTGAGTTCACGGAACTGTGAGCGCCGAGAGAATCAATCCAGTTTCCAGTCCAGTGCAGAAGGAGCAGGTGTGCCATAGGTCCAGACGTAGAGCAGAGACTGGCCAGACAAATACCACTGAAAAAGTGAGTAGAGCCCAGGAGCAAGGAGTTCAATACTGAGAAGAGGCAACAGTATAGGGTCGAAAGAGAGGGTGTGACCTTCCCGGTAACCCTTAAACATTCTACAAAATACCTTCACAGTCCATACAACATCTGTCACCCTTTTGTGTCTCTCCTCTATTTCTTCACAGTCTCAGTTCTATCAGCTGTGACTCAATTCCACATTTTTTTCCTCAATAAAATTCCGACTAAGTGTGAGCACACCCAAGCGACAAAAACATATTTTTTCATAGTAATGTAAACACTCTGAGCAATGGAGTGAGGGGGCCATGAGGCGGCCACTGTTAAGATGCCTTCTAATTTTAGTTTCTTCTTGACACTGCAGTATGAAATCTCCTTGTTACTCAGTCAGGCAAAAGGAACTCATATGAGTTATGATCCAGAACTCTGTTGTGTTTGCTGCAGTTTTGCTTTGTGCGCCCATGTGTTTTTTTAACTATCATTAATCTGCCCCTGATGGAGGAGATTGTTCATTTGTAAGATGAACCTTCTACTCTTCGCCTCTTTTCTAAGCCTCCTGCCTTGAACCCATTGTTCTCCAGTAGTTATAGGCTAGTTTAGAGAGAATCGGTAAAACCATCGAAAGACTAGTTGCTATCCAGCTACTGACAGATCTAGATGCCTTTCAAATATTGGTTTTCATCTGGGTCATGACAGAGAGCATTAATGGACAAGGCAGATAATTGCCAATTAACTACTAAGCAAGGTGAAATTGGCTTACTGGTCTTGTAGCTGCTTTCAGTGCAGTACATAATGAGATAATGTATTTACCCAAACTACTTGTCAGCTGTGGGGTGCAGCAGAAGCCTATTTTCTCCCTATGCATTCATAACATGTAATACGTAGGAGCCTTCACTTTAAAAACCTGTATCTAATCTTATAACAGTTGAGTCGTGATGTCTCTAGTCACCCATAAGAAGAAAATGACCCAACTGTTCAACTGTAATAACTGATTACCCTTGAGCTGTCACAGTATATCGCCCGCTGCAACAGCCCACAAAGGTGATGAATGGAATGATTCCATTAATCTCAGATAAAGGTAATTATTCAAGTTCCATCCCATTCCACTGTTTTTTTCCACCATGCCACCTCAGATTAGACCCAGCCTTTTGCAAATCAGCCTCGGTCCTACTCAATTAGGATCAGCCCAGACACCAGACAGAAGTGCCAAGCCAGGTCCTCTCCCTAGTGAAACACAAGCAACCCAAGACAAGTTAGGACCTATTTGGGCCTGATGAGTCAGTTGCAGCTTAGTTCCAGTGACACAGTAAACATGGAACTCACGCCTGGCACACCCATAGTAGGGTGTAGCAATGAAGAACACAAAATGTGATGGATGGAATGCTGGAAACAAACCACTTATAATTACCTGACCCTACATCCCATTGCATTGTTTTCTGTCTACTATGCTCCCTCAGATTAGACCCAACCATCTGCAAATAATCCTTGGTCGTGCTCTAAATAACTACAGTCCAGCTCAAACTACCAAGCTAAGTCCTCACTGAACTGGAGCAGATTCAGCCTATCTACGCCTCGTCAATCGTGTGCAGTTTGGCTCCAATGAGCATGGTGGCCACATCTGGGTATACCTGTCCCACTTAGGGCATCACAATGAAGAACACAAAAATTGGTAGATGGAATGTTCAAATTAATCTCAGTCAATTGTAATTACTCAGGCCATGCCATTACATCATTTTGTTGCCCACAATCCCACCTCAGATGAGATCCAGCCATATGAAAATCAGCTTTTTTGTGCTCCAATAGGAACAGTCCAGCCAGAACCCCCAAGCCAGACCCTCCTGAAATGGATCACAAGAAAATAGAGGATTTTGTTATAGCTTTTATTATGTTTGTATGGACATATGAATAGGATTTGAGTACAAGTGAGAGAGTAGGAAGTGGTAATTGATAACAAATGATCAGGATTACCTTTTATGTGATACATCACTTCTCAATTAGCTTACATACTTGTGTGGTGTATAACAGACCCACTAGCAGAAGTAAACAAAAGCTCACCCATTTAAATCATTCCTTATTGCTAAATACACACAGTTAAAATAAGATGAGTGAAATTGTATGTAATATACACCCCTCAAGTCAAAATACATAAAAAGTCTATAGTCTAAATAAATTGTGATGTAGTATGTCGTGACCTGTAGTTAGTTACACTACACACGTGTGACTGTTCACAGTTCATTGAACAAAGACACTTTTTGGGTGGAGTGTGCACCCTCTCAAGAGAGTATGCCAGGGTACAAACAGGTTTTTGTTTCTGCTTTTTATGTGTGCCTTGATCTTGATTCGGAGAACACATCCCATGTCTGCAAGAAGAAAAATTCGCTGTACACCAGCAAAAAGGACCTCTGTGTTAGTACATAGGTTGTATTATAAACTGCATTCCCATTCGCAAAACAGTCGGTCGGTGATGAAACTGCACATCCTTTGCTGGGGGTTAAAATAGTAAACCAGACCTGATTTGCTTTGAAATCAGGACAATCTGGCTTTTATGCCGAGTTAGTTGCTGCACAGAATTGCTCTCAAAACCCATCTTCCCATTTTCTCAAGACATTTTCAGTTATCTATACAAAAGGGTTAATTGGATATCATTTAAAACATTATTGAGGCCATAATATTCCCCACAGGTCCGCACCTCACACACCCTATTCAGTGTACAAATAATCCCCTTGCAGCTATGTGAACATTACTCGTACTGTCACGTACATTTTCTGGGGCACACATTACAGCATCTGACATAGACTGTATTCAAAACTAGTTATAAGTAACATGTCGAAAATAGTGCTTTCTCGACCCTGCACCATAATGTCAATGATGTGATTGTATGTATTCAGCTCCTCATCAGAACCATGCCCTTCAGTCTCTGCAGAAAGCTTTCCTTGTCAGCCATTTGATTTCAGCTCATTTAATGTATGCGGACACACAACACAGAGGGATGCATTAATTTGGATTTAATTTGAAAGCCATCGAGTCAAACAGGACTGATTCTGGGGCCATGCTAATTTCCCATACACATATTTGCACTTGACAATTACCTGCTGGAACATGGCTGTCAGTAAAAGCAGTGCTCGTATAAGGGAGATTAAATGAAGCTTAGGAAATAGCCTATGGCTGCCTTAAGCAATCAAACTGCAGAAAATGTGTAAGCCGTCTCGACACACTCTCACACTGTATGACTGCACATTCTCAAAATACTTGAATGATGCGATTCGACATACAGATGGTATGGTATGCAGGCTTTAAGACAAAGCCTCAGGTGTGTTGTGGGGCATAATGTGAAGTCGAGTGACTGCAGTGAACCTGGAATAAGCCTTGTTCCGCTTCACTGCACTCTGTGATAAAGAGTCATGCTTCGATCATCCATGAAAGGAAACTGGCAAAGAGAACAAAACACATAATTCTGAATGAACCTGTGCCCTGACCTTCTTCGCTTTGCACACGCTACAGATCCTGTCACAGACTGCATTTTGTGGTATCTGAAGATATGTTAAGAAGTATGTTAAATAGAACTTCTCATTTACTACAAAGCTCTATTCCCTAACCTCTGGGTAGAGACCTCGGCCTCTGCCACACCTATATTTTCTGTGCGGAGGTTTCCTTCCCGGTCACAGAGTAATCCGCACTCATAAACCTACCTTTAAGTAGTAAATGTAAGAAGGACAAAATGGGAGGGGTTTCAGGAAAACTAAGGAGGGGTTTAGGGAAGGGCAGGCTTCTACAAACACCCACAAAAAGAGTCATCCCATTGCAATTTGCAAAATATGCTTCTAGAGGTACTCCAGCATTAAAGGTGACAACAAGTAGTATATATTTACTCCATCCCAGTTTTGAAGTAATCTATGCAGACTTCATTTCCTTGCAAAACACTTAGATAGTGTGTCCTTGCAGGTTCAAAACAGTGCAATTTGCAAATATGGGCCATTTTCTAGCTTTCTATTTCTGTAGTAGTGGCCACTTTTATTTTGGAACCTGGGCCTCTTTTCTGTCCCAGCCCAACTCTGGGTATCAGCAGTCATCTCTGTGATGTCCCTCCAAAGAAAGAAGCACCTGAGGAAACAATTTTTCTTTTTTTGAGGACTGTAGATCTGTGGTGTCCACCAGACTCGAATACTGAAATGACCATTATCTGAGCAAACATAGTTCTCTCCTCTACCACCTTCAAATTCTGCAACGCCAGGCCACTGTGTTAGAGGGCAAACTTAATGAGTATAATAAATGAGCAAATTAATCTTATAAATAACTTGTACTAAAAGGCCTAATTCGCACTAGAAGTGTAAACTGTGCATGTTTAAAATGTGGTTGACATGGTGTTGGTGCCGCCATCTCGAGTTTTTTGTGAAATAATAAATAACTGTGAAAATGTATTTTGATGAATCATAACCATCTGTACTGACAAAAGATGATTAATATTGCTGAGTAAAACTAATGATTTGAAATTATTGTTGAATAATTAAATAATGTACTAAATATGGTTTGAGTATTACAATTGTTTAATTCCTCATGCATTAGCATTAGTAAAGGCCTAAGTTATATTTTTTTTCACAGTACAGTGCTTGAGATGTTATGCTGATTTCATTGAAATTCTTTTATAAACTTTGTGTATTAACTGTCCCTTTGAAAGCTCACAGTGGAAATATACTGTCTTGTACTACTCTGTTCATTCTGTACTTCCTCGTGATAACTATTGAAAGTTTTAACAATGGGTCTTAGTCTCTGGTAGGAAGTTATGTTAGCTAAATTGTCATGTTCTATACTGTTTTCTACAATGTTAATATTATGCGAAAACTGACAACCTGAGAGGAGTGTCAACATGAGCCTATCTCGAAGACGAATGACGAAAAGATACAAACTGCAGAAGAAGTGTAATTTAATTAGTTGCTCGCTGTGACATCGCATAGTCTTGCCCAGTAGGAATCTAGCTAGTGATATTTGGGACTTTGATTAGGCGAAGTTCTAGATGATGCAGTTCAGAGTTTTTCAGTTATGTTCAGATGCAGTTATGTAGTGTTATATTCTGTTCTATACTGACTTATAATCCTAACAGTTCAGATAACTTATGGCAAACATTACTGAACTGTTGCCCTTTTCATGTTCCTGTATGCTGATCGATGAGGGTCTGATGTTTTTGTGCTCTGCTGACAAAGACTCTGCTAACTTCTGTTTCCTTTATGAGAGGTATAATCAATGTGCATTTGTTTTTCTTTACAGGTTTCCCCTTAGAAATCCAACTACTTATGTTTGTTAGCACCATAGTTTAGCTGTTTTCCAAATTAATTTTTGTCTTAATTTAGATTTTTGCATGTGACAAAGCCCAGCCCAATCATGCTTTTAATATTAGAATGTGGAAGTAAGGATGCCTGACCCAATAATGAAATTGAATGTTTATTAATTGATTATGATTGATTCAATTGCACAACTAATGAAATATATTGCTATTTCTCAAATAATTCTGTTGTTAATCTGTATAATTCTTTAGGAGTGTTTAATGGTAATTGCTCTTGTCAGATTACGATTCTTCAGAAGTTTTGGACAGCCTGTGTTCTTTCTGTATTGCTATCATCTGGTTTTGCGTATTATTTATGTGCCTTTAGCATTGTTAATACAAGGGCAATAAATGTTTAAACCTTACTAAATTGTTGTGGCGATTAATGACCACATAGGTCATGGTGACTGTAAACTAATGACTTTTTTTTTTCTTTTTCTAATTTTTTATGGCTATTGGTTTCTTATTGTCTGATTGGATGATCTTATTACTCCTGTGTGAGTCAAAAGATTCAAGTCGACTTCTGAGAGTAGTAGATGTCACTGCCCTATAACAGGTTATCTAAACTTAATTTAGGAGGTCACACACACACAACTGCAATATTAGTTTCTGCTCTGTAGTGTTGGTCATAGTCTTATCGTGCTTCTTTGGAAGGAAATGACATCACTGTGATCCAAGGGATTTGACAAGAGTCAACTGCATGATGGTTGCAGTGAAGAACAGAAACAGTGTTGTGAAAGAGAACCTTTCACATTGTTCTTAACCTCAGTTTCTCTTGAAAGGCAGAAGTGCATGCTCCCAAACTTGGATGTGTCTCTCCTACTTTTTAAACAAATCTACAGGCTCTTTTTAAATGTTATAATCAATTTTAGGCCCCTAGATTTAGTGAATTGCTTTAATTATGGATGTTCAGTGTTCACTGATCATTGAAGTGCCTAGTCGATGTCGATGTCATTCACTTGTCTGCCATGAAAATATCCTGAATTAGCAACCATCTTCTGAAATACACAATTTCATTGCACAGAGCAAATTGTTATTCTAGCTTACCATTCTTACCCTCAAAAGACCTTTGGATGCATGTGCTTTTTACATCTATAACATAAAACTGCCTCTAAATATGCAAAGCACTTGACTGAGTTGGCTTAATTCCAAGGATGTCTGTCCATGATGATCTTAACTTGCAGGATGACAGACACATCCACAATGTTAGACCACAGTACTGGAATTAGGAATCACCACCTTATACTAGAGGACACTCTGGATAAGGTTTCAAATGTATCATCACACTGCAGACTTTCATTATTTGAAAGACAAGGCCAGTGTCATCATTCCTTTGCAGGTAAAAATCTCACTATTAAATATACTCCAACCACTATTTTTATTTTGTTAAATCTGTGGTATGTACCAATACAAATGTAATTGAGTTTTTGTTTCCAGGATAACTGTCCCTGTTACACAGAGACAAACTGGCACTTGATTTCTGTGACACACAGACAACGTTGAATGTCATAAGCCTAATCGAGGAAACTGATGTGAAAAGTAGTACACAATCTTGCAAGAAGAACAAATCAGAAGGCTGGTCTTTTCTGTCTACTCTCTCAGGATATGGAACACCATTTTTACCAATATCACAAATTCTTCAAACCTACTGCAATTAAGGAACAAATTGAAGATGCAACTCTTCTATAAACGTTGTACCTCCAAACATTACAACCCACCTGTTACCTGCTTATCTGTAACAGCCATGAAAAGTACCCTTGGTTTGACCCACTGTTTAGCACTCTGTTGCTTACTAGTTAAAATTTTGCTTTACAGAAACCCCCAAATACTTAGATACATGCATACATTCATACATACATACATATATGCATATAAACATACAGGGCTACCTTTAGCATTGGGGGCACCTGGTGTGACAGTCTTTATTCGCTCCCTCCTCACCCCAGTGTCCTTCTTTTCCATGGAATCCCGCACTACCAGTGCTGACATTTGAAAACTGTTTACTTCAGTAACCCATAAATTGGGGGTGAAGGTGTGGCAGAGGGAAGAGGGTAGAGTCATGGGCGCTCGGGGGTGGAGCTTGAAAAGGAGAGTCTGATAGTTAACATGCATTTATTTAAACAAATCTGCAGCAAAGAAATTGGCAAAATATGACAATCAATCTGTTCCACCTTACTTAATTGGTCACAATGATGCAGCACTTTAAAATATCTTCCTGGGTTAAAGCACCTGCTGCTACGATCTTTGTGTGCGTAGCAATTTCTAGGGTGTTTTATTAGCAGTAAGATAACTCTGGTGATTATGCAGTCCTGGGAGAGTTCGATGTTTTGTCCAGTCACAGTTTTGATTGATAGAGTAGCATAGGGGATTAATGTGCCTGCTGCAAAGCACATTGTGTAACATGCAGATCATTGATTTGTATCTTATGTAGATAGGTAAATGGCAGGCGTGGCCCGTCATTTAGGGCGAAGGGGCCACGCCCCCCCACCTTTTGCCCCTCATGAAGAGTGTCTGTCAGGCTGAACAAAGGTCAGCCTGACAGACACTCTTCATTTTCAGCTCAGACAGCCAGGAGTAAGACATGCGCGGTTTGCGCAGACTCCTGGCTGCCTGAGCTGACCTTTGTTGGGCTGAGGAGGTCACAGCTCCTATGGGCGTGACCTCCTCGGCTCAGCAAAGGTGCCTCGAGGCCCTCCCCTGGGTGATGAGGAAAGCGTCACCCATTGATACTCACCCTGGGCGCTTCAGATTTAAGCCCTGAAGCACCCAGGGCGAGTGTCAATTAGTGACACTTCGTCACAGAATGGGGTGGGGTCAGCAGTCTCACTGATCCCATCCCACTCTGTGACGAGGCTGGGACTGCTGCCTTCCCTCAGGTCAGCCAATGAGGGAAGGCAGCAGTCCCAGCCCTCCTGGGACCTCGGGGCTGAAGGTAAGAGTGTGTGTGTGTGTGTGTGATGTTTTAAAATGAATGTTTGGTGCGTGCGTGCATGTTATGAGTGTTAATGGATGTGCGTGCGTGCGTGCGAGTGTGAAAGAATGAGTGAGTGTGTGTGTGATGTTTTAAAATGAATGTTTGGTGCGTGCGTACATGTTTGAATGGTATGAGTGTTGTTATTGGATGTGCGTGCATGCGTGTGTGTGTGAAAGAATGAGTGTGTGTGAACTTTTAAAATGAATGTTTGGTGCGTGCATGTATGTTTGAATGTTATGAGTGTTAATAATGGATGTGCGTGCGTGCGTGCGTGTCTGTGTGTGAAAGAATGAGTGTGTGTGTGTACTAACCGCCCGCCCCCCTCCCTCCTAAAGCTACCGGCCGCCACTGGTAAATGGGCTATTGCTTTTGGTACCTTCAGTTCATAAGTCGCAATACTTCTAATGTAGCACAGTGATCTATTTACGGGCATCAGGGAGCTGCATACAAACTGTAAGTTTGGATTTGGATTTGGCTTAGATCGTTATTGGGTTTTTTCTCAATCTATTGTTATTCTAAGATTGCAAAGAAGAGTGCCTTTAGGATTTAATATAGTCGTCTTAGAACACAAAACCCCAATCACCATATTATGTTTTATATCCAGAATTTGTGTTCCTCCCGGCCACTTGTTCTTAATATATAATATCTACAAGTACGGACAATATGTAAATCTTACACTTTATAACACATCATTGTGTTTTGTAACATTTCCTATACATTGCTTCACACACTTGCCTGTCTGTGTGCTCATACCCCACACTGGGGTGGGTGGAGCTATAAAAGAATTAAAAAATGAACTAGTAAGGGCTATTTAAAAAGTTATTTGTGTAATTAGTCATACATACAGATACATCTGGCATTCTTGCAGTGCATGCACATCTCTTGCAGGGGGGTGGGGTGGTTGAACAAAGTGAAAAACCTGCCTCCAATTCATAGTTTCTCTAAAGTACTTGTTAAGTGACAAGCTCTGTGTCTTTGTTCCCTTCCATTGCATTAGCATCTAGGTGTTAAGCTCCAGACGGCTCCCAGCCAAGTCCTCTCACCACATGCAGATTGCTGCTTCGAGTGAAGAGGAAGTAGACAAGATGCGGTTATTGCTAAATTGTGTCCCTGTGTTGGGAAATGGCACCAGGACAAATTCAGCATATTTCCCTGGGTAGGGTGGACCCCAGATCTGGCCCAGATATAGCTACCAGAAGTGGAATCCAACAGGATACTCCTACTTTCCAGAACTGCTCTCTACCACCTTCCAATGGGGTCCTCATCTATCTAAGCCTATTTCTCAAATGTATTTTTTATAGTGCTATTTATTCCAATGTAGACTGCTTTACATCACTAAAATATTGTGCAGAGACAATGAGTCATACAAGTATATCAATCAATGCATAAGAAATATTACTTAAGCCAATGCGGACTATAAGGTGTAGGATTCATGTCATCCATACTGGTAGGTACTATATGGTAACAGTGCTTTGTCTAAAGAAACAAAAAGGCAGATAAACTAAGTTTTTGCGCTGCACGGTAACCAAAGTTCCTGTGCTGTGGTGCCTGAAGTGGAGAGCACAACAGCACCATGTCTACTTAGAAAGAGTGTTGCTGCTCACTCTCCTCTAATGTGGGCATACATTAGTCTGGTTTGTGCCAATGCACACACCGTTGCACCATAGTGTAAGGGTTTCTGCGTGAGGTCAATGTGTGGGTGTGTGTGTGTCGATGTTGGGGGGGTTGGGTGGGATCCTGCCACCTTTGTGGTGTGGGAGGGAGGTAGGGGTGAGGGGGGAGGACTCGGGTGGGGGAGACTGATAGAGCCTAACGCCATGGATTTCGTGGCAGTACAGAACCCCATGAAATTCATGGCTGTATGCGGGGTCGTGATACCGCCGGCGGTGTAGTGACAGCCGCTGGTCTGGAGACCGAAGTCTCCAGCCCATTGGTCGTTACCACCCTAGCGGCCGGAGTGGAGAAGTGGCGATTTAGCATGGCGGTCACCGCCATGCTTGTAATGCCATTTGTTTTCCGCCGGCCTGTTGGGGGTATTACCGCCATTTCTCCACTGACTGCCAGGGTTGTAATGAGGGCCTAAATCATTTCTCCAAATTCATGCCTGCCCTGAAAAAGCATAATTTTTTATTCCAATCCCTTTATGCCAAAGTTAGAAGGGATTTGTGATAAAATCCATCGGTGAGTACATGGGCCCTTCTATGTACCTCCCATGGTATGCCTACTTGATGTAAAGTAACACATTTTTCAGGGCTACTGTCCAACGCAATTCATAATTTGCATTGGAAAGTAAACCTCAAAAGGACACTTTGCACCAGGTTTGGCGCAAAGTGTTTGTAAATCTGCCACATAAACATAACACAGTAATTGGGGTGTCATACTAATAAAAGTGTATGACTACCCAAAGACTCCTTTTTGGCAACTTTAGAATAAGGGAATGTGGAGGGGGACAACACAATGAGGTTCTAAATCTATGTGTTTCAATTTCCCTGCAGCATTTTGATGCCAGTTCATAGTTCAATCTGCTACTTTAGAAGGATTGTTACTGATGAACTCCCAGTAAGAGAAGTTTGTGTGAAAAAAGCAATAACTCAATGAGCCACCTACATACAGTATTCGTCTTTGATCTGCATGCCACACTTTGTGCTTTGCAGCAGGAAAATGAACCCTCTGTGCTACCATACCTGGAGTCAGATTGACTAGACAAATGACAGTTCTCTCCTTCAAGTGCATTTACCACGAAAGTTATCATGCTATTGTAATTATCCCCTAAAAAATGTCTGGCACACAAACATCTCTTCAGGCTGCTTTTATCTTGGTTCAGTCTTTCATGTGGAGAGCGTCTAAAACTGGCACCAAATACATACATACACACATTCATATATACATAAATACATACATCAAATCTTATGTTTCTCAGCCCAGAGGGTTCATTGAAATGTGCCATTTCCAGGTTACCGGTATGTCACATGACTCTCAGGGTCAATGAAGAAATGCAGCTTTTAAGATTACTTGCTACAGCCTGCTGTGAGGCATGCGGCAGGAAGTTAAAACAATACAGAAATTGAAAGACAAGGCACACAGGTCACCTCCACAGAGTGCCCATATAACAAGCTTGCCAACTTCACAGCACTGGCGATTCATCTGATGTAACAATTTGTCAATCTCGTACCTTAATTGAAAACCTGTACTGAACACCAATGTGTAACAAGTCCAAAATGCATATAAAAATGGCACTCAGCTACAGCAGAAGGCAAGTTCCATGCTGTACTTGAACAGGCAATGCCAGATTGTAAAGACTACCTCTCTGTGAGTCCTCACGATTTTATCTTCTGTACCTTCTTCTGGGACAAAGGCACCAGGGCTTGGCTAGTGAGGTCCTTTAGGTGACCCTAACCTATAAGGAAAAAAAAAGCCCAAGAAAGGTCTCCAAATCACCTCCTCCCACTAAGTCTTTTATAGGCTGCCTTATATGTCCTATTGGGAAGCCCTATTGCATTTGACCATTGGTATACCAAGGTCAGGAATGGCCAGGACCAAGGAGTGTTGTATTGAATCTGGACTCTGCTACAAAACCATCCACAAAGTAGTCCTGAGACAGCACTTCTATAAGGGACCTCTTCTTATCCCAATGTTTCTGGCTATCTCTGCCACATTTTAATGTATGTCTATCTGCTGCGAAGCATGGCTGATGCTTGCATCCTTGGTATTAAACAGCAGGTTGACAACAAAACATTTTCATTTGTGGTCAAAGAGATACAAGCTATGTGGGTATTGGCTTAACTAACCAAAATTAAAAGATTACTATCACAGGTTAGGAGGCTGAATGCTCAGAGAAAACTTACACTTGCAAGAAAATCCACATTTCTGTTAGAAATGTAGATCTGGGTAACCCTACTTTGGCAGTACATCCTTTTAAATCAGTGTCTTTGGGGGCGTGGCCAAGATGGCGGCACGCTAGGACGTGCCTGTCCGAGCTCCGCCGCCCTGGCCCGGAACACCGGCGACTGGCCTGGCAGGGGGACGTCCTGAGGCCCCCCCGAGGTGCCGGGCGCTGCTGTGTGCTGGTGGCCGCCCGACGGGGGCTGAGCGGCGCGAGACGCTGCTCCTGGGGAGTGAGGAGCGGCCGGCCCCGAAACGCGTCCTGGGCGGCGGCCTGGGCTGCGAGGTGGGCCTCTCTCCGGCGGCTGCCTGGGCCCTGTGCCGGAGGGGCCGGAGCCCCAGAAGGTTCGCGCTGGGCCCCGCGAGCGGCGGGACTACAGAGGGGGCCTAGACCCCAGGATTAGTGGGGCCCTGGGCGCGGAAGGCGCTCCGTTTGTAGGACCTGGTCGGGGGCTGGAGGGCAGCCCCCCCTCCCCGGAGGGTCTCTCCAGGACTGCGGAGGGGCCTGGACCCGCGGGCAAAGTTAGGAGAGGCCATCGTTTTGCCTTGAGGTCACCATACTCACCAGCAAGGAGTACAAGTAAGTGCAGGCCCCTGCGTGAGGCTGTGGAGGCGGTATAAGGCGAAGATTCGTAGGAGGAGGCTACAAAGTGCGAAGGCCAGGCGCAATCTTTGACACGGTGACACCTGGTGATCTACTCCCGGACGGAACTTTTGGAGAAACTCGGGGTTGACCCGGCGAACCGAGTCCGTGCCCGCGAGCCATGGCGGCGTCCAAATCCAAGCGGGAACGCTCTGTGAGAGAAATGTTGACAGGGGCCCGCCTGGCATTGGGTGGTACAGCTGAGAAACCATTGGCGGCGAGACCCCTGGAGGGTCGGACGGAGATGGAGTCGGATGAGGGCTCCCCAGTCACGAAAGGCTTTTTGACCTCCCTGTTTGATTCGCTTCGGAGCGACATCCAGGAGCTTCGTAGGGACATATCCCAGGAGGTGAAGGAGCTGCGAGGAGAGGTTACCTCCCTGGGAGATCGAGTGGCGCAGCTGGAGAATGGTGAGATTCCTCGAGGTGAAGAGGTGGCGGGCCTGCAGCAAGAGGTCATCCGCCTCTGAGAGCAGCAGGACCTCCTCCAGATAGCGGTAGAGGATTTGGAAAATCGTTCGAGGAGACAAAATATCCGCATCAGAGGGGCCCCGGTGGGGCTTGGAAAAGGAGGACATCGGAGATTATGTGGTGGGCCTGTTTCGCTCTCTGCTGGGCCTGGATGACACTCAGGAGATAGTCCTGGACAGAGTTCATCGTGTGGGCCGCGCTGGTGGCCCTGGAGACCACCCCCCGGATATCCTAGCCTGCCTCCACAATTTCGTGCTTAAAGAAAAGATCTTACAGCGGGCTCGCAATCTTCAGCAGGTACTTTTTAGGGGACATGAGCTCCAATTATTCCACAACCTCTCTGTGCGGACCTTGCAGAAGCGGAGAGAATTTAGACCTATCACGGAGCACTTGTGGGCGCACGATGTGTCTTACTCCTGGGGCCACCCGTTCCGCCTGGTCTTCCGTTGGGAGGAACAGCTCCAGCAGGTGAGATCTGTTTCGGAAGCATTTCGGATCTTGGGCTTGGAGGAGAACTGCCAGGACGCGAGCGGGAGGTCGACCTTACCTGTTGGGGGCCCCCCACGTTGGCGATGGAAGGAGAAAAGAAGGAAACTGCAGCGCCCTACGGCCTCGGAGCTGAGGTCGGAGCGGGAATCCGTTCTGAGCAGCGTGGCCGCCGGAACTTCAGCCTAGAGGTGGGGGGGTAGGAGAGACCCGAACTGCGGATGGCCTTGATGCTAACGGCTTGTCGGCCGCTGAGGAGGGTCGGGCGGCAGGGGTGTCGAGCTTGGTTTACCAAACATGGATGGATCTACGACCCTTTGGACATTTCTCCTCGTGAAGATGGATGTGCGAGGACTTCTTGGTTGTGAGCACCTGTTGTGCGCATTGTCTGAATGTTGTTGTGTTTCCCTGCGACGCTGGCTTCTGTGTGGAGATATTCTCAGGCCTTGGTGTTTGAGGTGGTTCATCATCTGGCCCGGGGGGTGCTCTTCCTGTGAGATCCCTTCCTTCTTGAATACTGCATTTTAGGGTATGATTATTAAATGTACAAGATTGAATGTCCGTGGGCTTAACAATCCTATGAAGAGGCTAGCCATCCTGTCCGCCTTAGAGAGGTCGGGGAGTCATATATGTCTGCTGCAGGAGACACATCTAGTCCCAAAAGATATTTATCACATGCGCTCTAAGTGGTTCCCTAGGCAGTTGTGGTCTTCGGCATCAACGAAGCATCCAGGGGCTGCAATACTGTTGGCGCGCTCATTCCCTGGGGAAGTGCTGACAAAACTGCATGAGGTGCAAGGTAGGCTTCTAGCCATGAGATTGAGACTGGTTTTTTTTTCCTTCACTATTGCTTCTCTATATGCGCCTAATTCCCAGCAGGAAGTCTTCCTAAAACAGACTCTGACCCCGCTGCTACAATCTCCGGACGGTGCCATCCTGGTGGGGGGCGATTTTAATCTGGTGATGGATGGTGATTTGGATCGCTCAGGTCACCGGTATGGGCAGACAGGGTCACTGAAAGTGGCGGGTCGTCAATGGCTGAGTGAGTGTGGCCTGGAGGATGTGTGGAGGAGGGCGCACCCCACGTTAAGGGACTATTCCTTTTACTCGGCAGCAACCAAGACATACGCTAGGCTTGACCTTTTCTTGGCCTCGCAGGAGTTTCTTCCCCAGGTTAGGGGGTCAGTGATTGAGTCTCGAGCCCTGTCGGATCACGCTCTGGTTACTGTTAAGGTTGTCATGAGTATGGAGCACGTGGGTGCATCGAGGTGGCAATTCAGGGACTCAATGCTTCAGAACGGTGCAACAGTAGAGGAGATTCGTAGTGCAATAATAGACTACCTTAGCCTTAATGATGATGGGACCACTTGCTTGGCGACGCTGTGGGAGGCACAGAAGGCTGTATTGAGGGGTGAGGTGATGTCGCTGTCCGCTAGGGATAATAAAGCAAGGAGACTGCTTAGAGAGGATTTGGAACAGAGAGTGAGAGTATTGGAGCGCTCACATAAGCATACTGGTGCACCGAGAGTCTGGCGAGAGCTTGAGAAAGTAAGGAAGCAGTTGAGGAGGTTGGATTGGGACAGGGCAGAGTATGCGGTTGTGCGCCTTAAGCATAAATATTATATAGGAAGCAATAGATGTGGGAAGCTACTGGCACATCGGTTGCGAGCGCAGCGCGCGGCGTCAATGATAAAAATGGTTCGCTCTCCCTCGGGAGTGGAAGCGCGCACGAGCAACCAAATTGCGCAGGCGTTCGTGGAATTCTATCGGGGACTATACGGGGCTGAGGATCCCGGTAATGCATCTCCGGAGGCCTTCCTAGAGGGTATAGCAACTACTTCTTTGACCGAGAGAGAGGCGACTTCATTAGATCAACCTATAAGGGCGGAAGAGGTCATATCAGCAATTTCACGTTTGCAGGTCGGGAAGTCACCTGGCCCTGATGGTTTTTCAGCACTTTTTTACAAGACCTCCTGTGTGGAACTTGTACCGATATTAGTGCGACTCTTCAATTCCTTTCGTCAGACACGGGCTCTCACGGCCAGCATGCTGGATGGCACTATTGTGGTTGTTCCGAAGCCGGGGAAGGATCCCGAGGAGTGCGCCTCCTACAGGCCGATTTCCCTCTTGAATATCGATGCCAAATTGTTCACTGGCATACTGGCGCACCGTCTCAATTATTACATGCCGGGCCTTGTGGATCCCGACCAAGCAGGATTTATACCGCATAGGCAGTGTAGTGATAACACCAAGCGACTGCTTCATCTATTGGATAAAACTGATCGCTCACGCAGGGAGGCGCTCTTTCTCTCTATTGATGCCGAAAAGGCGTTCGATAGGGTTCATTGGCCATACCTGTTCAGGGTGCTTGAGCGATTTGGACTGGGCCCGGCTTTCATGGCATGGATCCGTTGTATCTATCAGGCGCCTCGGGCGGCGGTCTGGGTCAACGGGACACTCTCGTTGCCGTTCTCAATTCAAAGAGGGACCCGGCAGGGGTGCCCGCTGTCACCTCTCTTGTTTGCATTCTATATGGAGCCCATGGCGCAGTGGCTTCGTGACGACCCTCAGATCATGAGAGTGAAGTTTGGGGGAGATAAGCACATCATTTCATTGTATGCGGATGATGTGATTCTTACCCTGGCGGAACCCGCGACCTCACTGCCTGCACTAATGGAGATATTAGATGAATTTGGACGGGTCTCGGGATTCCGGATGAATATGTTAAAGTCGCAGGCCATGAGCAGGTTTATTAGTGCTGAGCATGAAAGAGATCTGAAGGCCCGATTCCACTTTATATGGTCTTCCTCAAAACTCCCGTACTTGGGGATTGATTTAGGGACCACTGTTGCTCGCACGGCGACGTTGAACTACACGAAACTGACTCAGGAGGTGCAGCGCGGCCTAGAGACCTGGGGGAGACTTAAACTGTGTTGGTTGGGTAGGGTGGCGGCGGTGAAATTACCATCCTACCACGAGTTCTGTATGTGTTCCAGGCACTTCCGGTAGCGCCCCCGCCACGGACGATAGCAACCCTCCAAACAGCGGTTCTAAACTTTATTTGGGAGGGAAAGGTGACGCGGTTACCACGTCGGGTGTTGTATAGCCCTAAGCAGGAGGGAGGATTGGCGGACCCCTGCCTTCTACGATACTTTCAGGCAGCACAATTGCGTTTTTTATTAGAATGGAGTCGCCCGTCTTCCGAGAAACATTGGTGTTTCATGGACCAAGCGGTGGCGGGTTCCCATATATGGAAGGAGCCTTGGCTCCGGCGCCATCATAGAGCGCGGGGGTTGTATGTGTCCCTGGTCACGGAAGTGTCGATGAGGGTGTGTGATGGGGTAGCTAGCAGATTGGGCTTGACGACATTCCCGTCCCCAATGACTCCCTTAGGTGCGAACCCTGATTTTGTCCCGGGCCTGCAACGGGAGGCACTATGCCGTTGGTATGAAGGGGGCTGCAAAAGGGTAGGATACCTTTTCGAGGAGCATGGGGTGATTTCCTTTGACCAGATGAGGGAGGCATATGGCTTAACGGAGGCGGACAGGATGATGTATTACCAAATACGACATTGGGCCATGTTGCCAGCCAATAGAGCATTAATAGACAGGCCGTTAGCACCGTTTGAAAAATGGATCTTAGTGAAAAAGGATGATAAGCGGGTGATTTCGGAGCTCTACGGTCACCTAAGGGGGGAAGCCCGTTCGCCTAAGACTAAGGGTCAGCTGAGGTGGGAGAGGGAACTGGAGAGGGAGCTCTCTGATGAAGAATGGGAGGGCATATTTTACAGGACTCACCACACGGCTTACAATGCGGCAGGCACAGAGACAGCCTATAAGGTGGCCTCCTACTGGTACTATACCCCAGCAAGGATTTATGCTTGGAATCCCACTAAGTCTAACCTTTGTTGGAGGGGGTGCGGGGCGTAGGGTCGCTTGTGCATTTACTATGGCATTGCCCTAAACTTCATCGGTACTGGGAGAATATTATGGACACTATTGACGCAGCTTTTGATTCTCAGATCCCCAGATTTCCTGCGTATACTTTGCTGGGCCTGCCTAACCCGCTTACTTTCCCCCTGAGATCACTGAAGGGACGGCAGATGGCCTTGGCCCTGAATGCGGCACTGCAGCTGCTGCTGGCCGTGTGGGGGACTGACAAGATCCCGACAGTAACATCATGGCTCCATAAGCTGTGGTTCATTCTCGCTATGGAAAAGCTCACTTTGGCTTCACAGCAGCGCAGTGGCAACTTTAAGGAACTCTGGCAACCATTTTTACAAATACTATCCACGGAGTTCACAGAATTGACATGTCCGGCCTACTTGAGGGTGCTGGAGTTGAATTGAGCGAAAGGAAGTGAGTTAGCAGTAGAGATTTATATGGAGGACCAAGATCACATGGGAATAAGGCTTGGGATCAAGTGATGGCTGAATGACGTCCCAGTAGCAGGGAAACAAAGTTAAAGTTTTGTTCATTTTTATTGAACGTATACGACAGCAACTGTACTATTTTGATGCACTGCATATGTGATGTTTATAATTGAAAATAATAATAAACAGATTTGATCCATAAATCAGTGTCTATTATTTCTGCATGCCATGAATTTCTCTAACACTAAAATCCTGCACAGTGTTATGGAATCAAAGGTATGTTCCTATACCCATTGTTACTTTGCGTCCGCAATGGAATGGCAGATAAATAACTTTTACAATGTTTGAGAAAACTATGAAACTTTCCCAAAGCTTAAGTCTTTCACATCATCTTGGGCCTGGAGAGTTCTGTCAAGATTCATCAAAAGGTAAGTGTTAAAGGGAGGCCCCCAACAGTCCGAACCCAATGTCAATTCCAAAGGGGACATTTCGGTTGCACCTGCTAGAAACAGGCTTATCCCTAACTTAGAAGAGTGAAAGCAGTCTGGTCCCTCTGCAGATCTGCTTTTGGCTTGATAAAAATCTGTTTCTGGCAAAGGAATAGGGGTGTCACATGATGAGTGGTAAAATGCATAGATATATTGACAATTTGGTGGCTATGTTGTACTTTGCTAAGTCTGTGAATCATAAAGTGTAAAATATAGGAATCTATAGGCATAGAGAAAATGTTTTCCCTTACTTCAATGCGTTCGGTGTGCAGATTCATGGGATCCATTGGACTGTCCACAAATAAAAAGTCTGTTGTGCAGCCACTATAGGATGCAAATTGTGCGAAACCAGGGCTTTTTGCAGTGTCCTCTCAGTTTTTGCCCCCATTTTTGACCCCTGGATACTGGTTTTCTGACTTGGAGGGGACTCTGCTAACCAGACCCAGGGCCTGTGCTCTGATTAAAAGCATATGCAAGTTAGGCTCAATTGTAATTGGCATGACAAACCTATAAATCCTTAGTATGTAATAGGGCATGGAGGGTTACAGGCCCAGTGGATTTAATATACCTTGGTGTTCACTTCTGTGCTGCCTGTCGTCATTTTAAAGGCAGCCCTGCTTTGCAGGCTGCTTTTAAAAGTAAATTATATTAAAATTCTGCTTTGGAATTAAAGGTACTCCCAAAGTCTCAAACTATCTTATTATTACATATAAGTCACCCTTAATGTCTCCCCTGAGTGACTCAGGGGTAGGGTGCCTTGCAACTACAAGCAGGGACATGATAAAAGATTGTTTTATATGCCCTGGTGATGGAAAAACTGCCAATTTTGTTTTCCCCATTGCAGTACAGTAGGCCAGAGGCTAACATTGGGGATCTTTATTACATTTAGAAATGGGCTACAATCTCCATTCTTTAGCCCAAAATGATAGTTAGAATTAATCCAACAATTTGCCACTGTTAGATTTATTATAACTATCACAGAAAAAAAGTTATAGAACTTGTTTTTCTATAAGCCAAAATCCAGCTCACCTGCTGCACTTCTCTGATTGGCAAGCCTCTGCCAGGCTGAGCCAAGCTGCTTTAATGAGGTGTGAAGTGACCTATATTGAGACAATGGGACATCTGGTGGGTGGAGATCTTGAAGCTGCAGAGCAACAGGCAGGAATGGGGCTGGGTAGCCAAACTGGTCTTCAAAGGGAAAATGACACTTAGGACAGGACACAGGCTCACCCCTCTTCCTGCTTCCCCAGTCAGAGGGGAGCCCCAGTAATGAGAATAGAAGAAGGAATGGAGTAGGACTGTTTAAGGAAATAAGACACAGCAGTGGGATAACTTAGCGATATCCTAACCTCAAGGAGAGATTTTCATCCATCTTGGATTTTGGCAGAATAGTGTTTCCTGGGATTGATTTTGCCACATTTCACAGGAAGTGGTCACACTGCACCCTATTGGTCAGGGGTACACTCCTGATTGCCAGCACAGGAACACTGCATATATATGGGAGAGTTGCCCAGAAACTTAGAACACTGCCTGAACTACAAAAAGAAGGGCTCCCTGCTGGAACCCTAGACTACATCCCAAAGGACTGCACTCTGCATGACTGGACTGCACCTGCGGCACACTGAGAAACTACAGCTCTAAGGTCTTTGCCAGGCTTCTAAAGGATTCAGGAGCGGACTCCCTATAAGCGACAGGTATAAAGAAGCTACAAGAGTCATCTGCCAGAGGAGCTTCAGTCTACTTTTAAGGATTTAGTCAGGTGCATTGTGGGAATTGTAATCCCAACGCAAAAGGAGTGACTCAGAGATTCTGGAACTTGGATTGATGTTGTGGACCCCAAAAATCTCTGCTGGAAAATCTGAAAAAGAAGGACTGCTCTGCTGGAACCCCTGGTCTCCTTCCCAAGATGACTGCCCTCATAAGGACTGCATCTGCTGCACACTTTTAAACTACAGCTCTAAGGATTTTGCCTTGCTTCAAAAGGATTAAGGAGGGACTCCTTGAAAGCAACAGGTACAAAAGAGGTACAAGAGAACACTGCCTGAACTACAAGAAGAAGAAGGAATGCCCTGCTGGCTGGAACCCTGGCCTTTACCCCAAAGGGCTGCACTCTGCATGACTGCACCTGCTTCAGACTGAGGAACTACAGCTCTAAGGACTTTGCCTGGCTTTTAAATGATTCAGGAGTGAACACATCGTAAGTGATAGTTATAAAGGAGCTACAAAGAGTCACCTGTGTCAGCTCCTGCCAGAAGAGCCCAGCTGAACAGCTTTCAGTGTTTTTTTAAGGATTTGGCCAGGTGCAGTGTGGGAAACATAGTCTCAACATTCCAAGGACCATCTAAGAGCTTCTGGACCTTGGATTGGTGTTTTGAACACTTTGAATTCACAAACGGAACTTCAGGAAGATGTTCCGGAAGTTTGGAGAAACTTTTGTAAAAAGCTTCATAAGTTTACCAGGTGAATTGAGGGAGTTGTAGTCCTAGACCCCATGAAGCCAACCAGAGCATCTGAACCCTTGGCTGGTGCCGTGGACCACTTTCCTGTATCATAAAACACTTCTGGAAGTAAGCGTAAAAGTAGTATTACATTGTGGGTGGCCTGAACTCAGGACTTGGTCCCCGTCCAGCATGACTTTTGTTTAACCCTTTGAGCGCTATTTGCTTCTAAGTGCTAGTTTTACTTTTAGTCTTTAAAAATTCATATCCCTGCTTTCCTTCCCAAGATGACTGCCCTCATAAGGACTGCATCTGCTGCACACTTTTAAACTACAGCTCTAAGGATTTTGCCTTGCTTCAAAAGGATTAAGGAGGGACTCCTTGAAAGCAACAGGTACAAAAGAGCTACAAGAGAACACTGCCTGAACTACAAGAAGAAGAAGGAATGCCCTGCTGGCTGGAACCCTGGCCTTTACCCCAAAGGGCTGCACTCTGCATGACTGCACCTGCTTCAGACTGAGGAACTACAGCTCTAAGGACTTTGCCTGGCTTTTAAAGGATTCAGGAGTGAACACATCGTAAGTGATGGGTATAAAGGAGCTACAAAGAGTCACATGTGTCAGCACCTGCCAGAAGAGCCCAGCTGAACAGCTTTCAGTGTTTTTTAAAGTATTTGGCCAGGTGCAGTGTGGGAAACATAGTCTCAACATTCCAAGGACCATCTAAGAGCTTCTGGACCTTGGATTGGTGTTTTGAACACTTTGAATTCACAAACGGAACTTCAGGAAGATGTTCCGGAAGTTTGGAGAAACTTTTGTAAAAAGCTTCATCAGTTTACCAGGTGAATTGAGGGAGTTGTAGTCCTAGACCCGCCAACTAGGGCATCTGAACCCTTGGCTGGTGCCGTGGACCACTTTCCTGTATCATAAAACACTTCTGGAAGTAAGCGTAAAAGTAGTATTACATTGTGGGTGGCCTGAACTCAGGACTTGGTCCCCGTCCAGCATGACTTTTGTTTAACCCTTTGAGCGCTATTTGCTTCTAAGTGCTAGTTTTACTTTTAGTCTTTAAAAATTCATATCCCTGGTTTCCTACATTGCATTTTTGTCATTTTGGTGACATTTTAAAGATGAAAATATTTCCTATTGTTATGAATAGGTGTTGGACTTTTACTGTGTGTTGTGTTTCACTTATTTAGTGTATTGGTGTTTTAAAATGCTTTATTCACCTGTCTCCTAAGTTAGGCCTGCCTGCTCGTTGCAAGCTACCAGGGTTGAACAAGGGATTAATTTACTGAGACCCCGACTGGACCTTATACTGTGATTGTGGCCTTAATATGAGTGGTGGGTACCTACCAACCCTTACTAATAACCCACTTTCCAACATAAGTCATTGACTCCTTCATCCTAAAAAGTAATGTGGGATGTCGGGTTATGAGAAGTCAGAGGTAATCTCTGCTGCCTGCAGGAGGGCAGTGGGGTAGCACTAGAGGGTTAAAACTTCCCCGAAAAGTGAAAACAAACTCTAGTTCATCACAGGATTGGGATTCGTCTGTAAACCCTGAAAGAAACACAGTACAACTGTGTCTTCCCAATAGCCAGGCATAGTCAGCACCGAAGGCCAAATGGTTCTGAGTTGGGTTGGACGGTGGATATTGCTAGGCCTGGCCACAGTCAAGGTCCTCTGCCCAGAGGTTGCTCTGTTTGGTCAAAAGTTATGTGCAGCTGGGTCAGTGCGCTTTGCCTGGGTGTAGGTCCTATGCCCACAGCTCGCTGTACCTGCTCAAAGCTCGTGCACAGCTGGGATGTATGGGACTTAGGCCTTAGGTCAGTTTCTGAGCCCAATGGTTGCACATAGCCATAGACCTTGCACAGCTGGGCTGAATAGGACAAGGCCTGCACAAGGTGTCTTGATTGGAGCTAGGCCCCGAGTCCATTGTGTACAGCTTGTAGTCTCCAGCCATGCAAGGATGTGTGGATTAGAACATGGGGTCACCACACCCTCTAGTCAACCACAGTGCACGGCGAACCAGCTAGGCATAGCTAATTTGGCTGCATACCGCGAGATACAAGCCCTGGCTGGAGGCCTCATACTGCACCAAGCCCGACGTCTTCAGGTTCTGCTGAGCATAATCAAAGCCATTGCACGGAATGGTCTAAGGACAAGATCGGGCCACCAGCCATGCTTTGCATCTAGCACCGCTGTCCCAAAACCCATGTGCCGATTGTGTGCATGCAGGTGAACCAGACATGGACACAGAGACATGTTTTCACCTCAGCCTTTTGGGTTTTCGTATACCGCTATGTAGGTCTTAAACTAGACTGATGAGCCCACAGCTACAAATATTTCTTAACATACCTGTGCCAGGTACCATGCCCCCATAACCAGCTATTTATATTCTTCAGCCATGCAACCTAGGGCCTGGATGCGTGTGTGTTCTTCGTGCCCCTAGAACCTATTGTGCACAGACTTTGATCGTGCGCAGCAGACTGGTGGCAAAGGGCATGGCCTCCACCCACACCATTAGCCTAGCTCCAGTGCCACTGCCACAAGAATCAGAAGCTCACAATTTATGGTTGTGTGTTGCAGGTTTTAGGCACTGGGCATGCCCTCTACCCGGGCACACAGCTCCCCATCCCCACGGAACCTTCTATACACACCTTTAAGCCATGCACATCAATGTCTGGGGAAAGGGATGGTCTCTAACCATGCCACAAGACCAGCCCCTTTGCTCAGAGCCCATTCTGCACAGGTAGAGCCATTTATTTAAAGCTCAGGAAAAAGGGTGTTTCCTCCCTCTTTGCCTGGCTCCGAGCCCCCATGCACCATGAAGCAACTGTGCACTGCCTTTGACAGTGTGCAGCAGGTTGCCTACAATGTATAGCATGAGCCCACATGCTGTGGCTTGCACGATGTACTTAGACCCTGCAGTGCACAGCGGGATCAAAACAGAATGTGTAACCTGCAGACACTCCCTGCTCCTAGATTCCATGTCCCGATAAACCCCGTGCATGGACTTCAGCCATTGAATGAGGCGTGGATGCATAATGTGGCCTTTAGAAGTACCTTTTGTTCAGATCTCAGGAACCACAGAACCTACAGTACATATCTTCTGCCATTCCCTGCACCTGCCTCCATGCTACTAGAATCAGTTGTGCATTCCCTTCGGCGATGTACAGTGTTCAAGATAGTAGGAGCCTTTTATGTCCCTGAGGCTCTTATTAGGAGTCCAGAAAACTAGCCCTTGCAGTCACTGCGGTAGTTCTGGATTCAAGGGAGTTTAGCAGGGATCAAGCCGCAGGACAGGCCTCTGAGGGTTCAAGGCAGGCTTTCAGCAGCAAAGCTGTCCTTCCAGGTGCTGCAAAGCAGTCTTCTGAGAGTTCTTCCCCAGGACCATAAAGTGAACTGAAGAGTGGGCCTGTGAGTCCTGTTTTTATACCTGGTGCCTTTTTAGAAGTAGGAGACATTTCTAGATGTGTGGATTGGAATTTCCTGACTCCCCTGCCCTGCCCTGGCTCCAAGCTGACTGCAAAGACAATGCAGTGGTGACAAGCCCTTTGTGTGAAGGTAGAGCACAGTCTTTTCAGTTACATCCCTTCTTGCCAGCAGAATGCCCATTCAGGCCCACCTAATCCCTTTATTGCAGTGGTTCCCAAACTGTGCGCCGAGGCACCCCGGTGCGCCATTAGAAGTTGCCAGGGGTGCCACGCTCATTTTGGAAAAATGATAGGAACAATTTAAAAGATTTATATGCACAGTTTATAAATTACCCCTTACGACGAGGTAAAAAGTATTTTGTGGTGAGTAACTCATTTGGCATTTCATGTGGAGGAGTTTCATAAGCCCCACCTGTCAAAGTTTTGCCTCTGGAGCATGGTTTCACCCAGCGTGATTAAGTTATCAGAGCCTTCGCTTCTTAGGCACGCGGCAATTCAGAAGACAGCAGTGTTAGGCAGGCCATACTCATTAAAGTGCACACATCTGACGGCGTGCACACCCGACGTGTTTGCCTTAAGTTCCTTGTTGAATTTAGGAAAATCAGGTAAGTATTATTATAATTAGGAGAACTAAGGGATACTTGCATGTGTGCGTTGACACGCACCCACCACTCAGTAGCATTTTATCCGAATTATTTTTGTGTGCAAATGAAAAAATGAAATATAACAATTACTTTCTCATCTAATAGGAAAAAACATGAACCATGCAAGAATTCTTAAATCCAAGACTTGTGTGCGACGCCTTGTACAGAACAGAACGCAGAGGCTGAAGGCAGCTGATCATCTCAGTGAGTGTTAATTCATTCACTCTTGGCGCTGTCAATCAGAGATTGTTCAAATGGTCATTTGAATACATTCTACTCAGTACCAAATCATGGTCCATTTCCAAAAGAATTATCCCGCACTGATGTTTTGCCGAACACATAATTTGTTTTGTCAGCTATGGCTAAGGATTATCCACCGGAGTGGCTTTGCTGGGGAGTATTTTAATCAGCGTTTCATCAAACTAAACTGTGATTTAGATGGAAATAAGTTAAATCTCTGCTAACAAGATTTTGACTGTTGCAGTTTATTTTCCATGGAGCTTGGTTTTCAGTGAATTGTAGTGCTGCAGCTTTGATAATTATGAAAAATGAATCATACGTTCTTCACAGAAGTTCCAGAGGAGTAGTGCATTTCTAGAACATGGCATTTTTACCAGTATATTCGCTCCATGGACATAGTTATGTGTTTCATATGATTCACGTTCTTTCAAGCTCATACACTTTGTTGTTTACACTGCATCACTGGCATCCTAGGCAGGGAATAGATGGCGTTAGCGCTATTCATACAGAAGAATGCACCACCGTTCCATGGAATCTTGTACACCTGCCTGACAAAAAAGTGACTTAATGGGGAGCCGTGGGCAATGGCCAATATAGGTGAAGGGAGCCGCGGGTCGAAAAAGTTTGGGAACCACTGCTCTATTGTGTGAGACTGTCTGGGAGGAATATACAAAGGTCGGGAGCATGGAGAACATAGGAGAGGGGTTACCTAGATCGTTCTTCCAGTCCACAAGGTAATAACCTCCCCCTGGTCCTACAGGAATCTAGAATGATACATACTTCATATTCCTCATGGTCATCTACTAATACTGGGGGCGGTGGTATATTGATGCAACTGTCTGGATGTACTCTCTTTAAAAGGGATACATGGAATACTGGGTGGATCTTCATGGCCGGGGGTAGGTTGAGGTTCATGGCTTCTTTGTTAATGACCCTTGTGATAGTGTAAAGACCCAAGGCTGTTGAAGTAATTTTTTGAACCCAACTATGTTCAGATGTTTTATGGATAACCACACTTTTGTCTACTGCTAACGGGGGTTCTGGTTGACCATGTGCGTTGGCAGTCTTTTTGGAGGCGTCTTCAGCTTTAGCCAATTCGTAATAACATTTCTTCCATAGGCTATGTAGGGTGGCATGGAACTCTAAGACTGCGGCTATGATGTTAGTGTTGGAGGTATCCCCGTGAATCATTTGTAGATGATAACCTTGTAGGCAGTACAAGGGAGACATACCCAAAGATGTGTGTTCAGTATTATTGTATGCGTGTTCCACTGTCGACAATACCATTGATCATTTTTTCTCTACAATTAGTAACAAACACCAGAGGTATTGTTCATGGCTCGGTTTGTTCTTTCTGCTTGACCACACATTTAAGGGTGGCAAACCGAAGAAAGACATGCATCCATGTCTAATTATTTACATGATGCTTCCCAGAAATTAGATACAAATTGAGATGCCCGATCTGTGATCAAGACAGAGAGCATTCTATGTGAGAGGTACCACTTGGAACATTAGGATGGGAGCCAATTCTGCTGCTGAGGGTAATTTTGTTAGAGGGACGAAATGCACTATTTTGGACAAACGATCTACTATGGTAAGAATGGTAGTGAACCCAATTTTGGTTTTTGGTAACTACGAAATCAAGAGAGACTGTGTACCAGGGCTGCAGGGGTACTGGAATAAGGAGCAATAAGCCGCCTGAGGGTATATGTGAGATTTTTCCTTGAGCACAGATCGAACAATGGGCTACATTGTCTTGTGTATTCTTGGTCATGGATGGCCACCTGAAGAGTCACTGCAAATGTTCCAGGGTTTTATGGTATCCTAGACGATTAGTCCTAAGTTGGTCATGACAGAGGTACAGTGCCTGATGTTGATGTTCTACAGTGGGTAGTACCTTTTATTTACTTTGAACAATAGACCATCTTGAAAACTGAGTTTGGGGTTGCTATTGACCCATTCTTCTACTGTCTTGCCAGTAATGCTTTTCTGTAAGTCGGGTAAGAAAGTGGAAATGAGGACTAGACCCTGAAAACAATGTTCGGGCAAAATTGGCTTTGGTTCTTGTCCAACCTGGGAATCATCATCTTCTCTTGTTCTGGAAACAGCATTTTCTTTCCCAGGGTGAAATGTGATTATGAAATCATAGTCATTAAAAAACAAAGTCCACCGTAACTGGCGAGCAGTTGCAGCCCTGACTGAGCATAAAAATTGAGATTTCTATGGTCAATATATATGGTTGTTGGGTGTTTCACTCCCAGCAAGTGATGTTGCCACTCCTCAAATGCGGCTTTAATGGCCAAGAGCTCCAGATCTGCAATAGTATTACATTCAGCTGGGAGCAGCTTTTGGGAATCGTAGTCAATAGGATTTAGCTGCGCTGTTTTGACATCTTGTTGGGAGAAGATACTGCCCAGGGCAGTCTAAGAAGCATCAGCTTCCACTACATATGGTTTCTCTGGTTGGGATGGGCCAAAATAGGAATGGAAGTAACTTTTCTCTTCAAGGTTTGAAATGCTTACCTAGCTTCCCAATCCCAGTCAAATGTTACTTATTTGCGGAGGAGGCAGGTGATAGGCATAATGGTTTCAGAAAAGTTAACAATGAAGCTACTATAAAAGTTTGCAAATCCTAAAAACTTTGTATTTGCTTCACTGATGTCAGGGATGGCCATTGCAAGAA
Source organism: Pleurodeles waltl (assembly GCF_031143425.1). Lineage (NCBI taxonomy): Eukaryota > Metazoa > Chordata > Amphibia > Caudata > Salamandridae > Pleurodeles > Pleurodeles waltl. Next base: position 1,391,856,037 of record NC_090447.1, read on the forward strand.
GGACTTTCCATTTTTTTGTGTCCATGCTAATCCCTGTGGTACTCAAGATGTACCCCAAGAACTCTACCTCTGTGGTATGGAACACGCTTTTCTCTAGCTTCACATGCAAATTATGCATCTGAAGTTGCTGAAGTATTGTTTACACCTGTTGGACGTGTTCTGATATAGAGATGGAGTAGATCAGTATATCATCGATATACATGATGCAGCACACATCTAAGAATTCTCTCAGAACTACATGAATGAAGAACTGAAAAGCAGCAGGAGTGTTACACAGCCCGAAAGGCAGCACGAGGTATTCATAATGACCAAACGTGGTTCTGAATGCAGTCTTCCACTCATCCCCCTCTCAGACTCTGACTATATGGTAAGCCCTGAGCAAATCTAACTTTGTGTAGATGGTAGCATTCTTAACCTGATCAAGGAGACTGGTGATTAATGGCAGTTGATAACAGTTCTTAACAATATTGTCATTCACTGAACGATAATTTATACAGGCACAAAAGTTCTCCTCCTTTTTTTGTTATGAAAAAGAGGGGGGAGAAAACAAGGGACTTTGAATGACGGATATACCCATTTTCTAGGCATTCGTTAAATCTTTCCTCAAGTGATCATTCTCCTTTTCTGTGAGGCTGTACACTCAACTGCAAGACAGTTTAGTTCCTGGAATTGTCTATTCTGCAGTCAAAACTGCGACGAGGAGGCAGGGTATTGGCTCAGTATTTGTCAAAGACAGTCAGCAATTCAGAGAATTCCTCAGGTACGATTCCTTCTGTTGTTAGACTACTAACAGCTAATTGAAAATATTGAGCCTGAATCTTCCAAGTGAGGGGCCCATGAGGGGCATGGTAATCAGTGTTTTTGCAATATTGTGAATTCAATGTGATAACCCTGGTTTGCCAATCTATTTGTGGGTCATATGTGACGAGCCATGGAAGACTTAGAATTAGCTTACATTGTGGGTCATAAATTAAGTAAATTAATATATGTTCTTAGTGACTACGTATACAGGCCATGACTAAGGATTCAGTTTTGAAATGTATTCGGCCAGATGTCAACTCCTTACCATTGACCACTTTCATGATTTCAGGTTTGTCTTTTAATATTTTGTCTATTCTTTGCATTTTGAGGAATTGTGTATCCATAAAGTTCCCTGTCGATCTTGAGAGAGCACTTACTTGCCAAGCATGACCACTATGGGAGGTTAATGTCACTGCTACACTGATATGATGCTGGAAGGCACACAACATACACTTTGAAGCCGAATTAGAAGACAAACCCAGCAGGCAGACCTCGACTCCTACCGAGTTTGTTTGTTTACCACCGGCTCAGCACTAGCTACTGTTTTTGTGGAAAGTCTTAGTTTTGTCTACCTAAGTTTTGTAGGCCGGACTATCCCTAACAAAATGTCAGTTTTTACCACAGTATAATTACAGATTTTGTTTCCATCTTTTAGCATTTCCTTCTGTCATTGAAGGTCCTCGAATCCCTCCTATGTGTATAGGTTCTGAAGTATTGTTACTTCTAGGGGACTCTCCTCTGGGTTTATCCCTAACTACTATGACCCAGTGTTTTCCAGTCTTCCCTTTGTCTGATTTCCGTTGCAATAATCAATTTCACGACTAAGTCAATGAATTCATCAATGTCATCTGGTGGGTCTACCATCTGTGCAATGGGATCTTTTAACTCATCATGCAAACCATGATAAAACACAGACATTTGCTTGGTTTCTGGACAATCGTCTTTGATCATCAATCTACTGAAGGTGGCTACAGAGCGCAATAAGTCTGAGTTGCCTTGTTTTAAACTGAGAAGGTCGTTGTCTGCAGCTTGCATGAACCTATGGCGTACAAACAGCCTCCTCATGGTCTCCCATGTGTAATCCAAATAGTATTCTATGCACAGCGTGATAAGTAAGCAATACAAGGAAGTTCCTTAATGTCCGTATTCTTAATGTTTGTCTTTTCTTTGCAGGACTGGATCACTGATGCAGGCAGCGCGAGCTGGTCTGGCAAAGAGTCAGAAAATGAGGAGTCAAGTTTAGTTCTTTGGGTTTCCCGTTGAGTGTGTAGTAGGAGCGGCTCCCATAAGGAAACTCATGAGACAAAGCAGGTTGGGCGCAAGTGAGAATCTCAGCATTTCAAAATGTGTTGCACAGCCGATGCTAGAGCAAGCATGCACTGGCAGCAACAACAAATAAATACTGTGATTGTAATTTCAAAAGTGAACACATTGGTACAATATATGAAGCATACAGTTCAGGAAGCCGAGATATTCACAATAGTAAACACAATGGTAAAATGTAACAGCATAAGGCTCGGGTGTTGAGATCTTTATAATGGTGGAGCCAATTAGTATAACATATACGGCATACAGCTTGGGGTGGCTGAGACTATAAACATTGTGAACATCAACATGCAACATGCGCAGATTCCACAACTCACCATGTGCCAGATCAGGTTGACTGATGGGCATTATACTGAGAGTATGTCCCAGACCCATGGCACAACATCTGATCTGCCTTATTGGAAGTACCATAGGATACTGTGCACATGTAAGAAGACAGCTGAGAGTTACTCGTCCTCCAAAGTCTAAATCCGGAACTAAATAATGGGTGATATGTGGATTCACTTTAATGTTCCAATGGAGATTTTTTCTCTTTATTTAACTATCAAATTCCCAAAGGTGTTCCAACACATGAAGATGACCATAGGTTACACATAGGGCCTGATTTAGAGTTTGGTGGACAGGTTACTGCGTCACAAACATGACGGATATACCGTTTGCTGTTTTACAAGTCCATTACATCTAAAATTATAACCTGTCTGCCAAACTCTAAATCAGGTGCTTAGCCTCTTCTGATAATCCCCTTTCTGAAAGTGTACCTCTGACTGCTATCCCTTGGTCTGACAGCCAAGCGAAACTGTTTGGATAGACACTTCCATCAAAACTTAATGACCTCAGTATTGAAGCAGATGCGTATCTGGAAAATCCAAAATATTAAGTTTGCGGCAGATTTACTTAATTCTCATACTCCTATTAATTGTGTGGATTTTACTTAAATCTTACCATGATTTTGTCACGGCTATGATTATCATTACAGGTTAAATGAGGGCCAAAGATTATTCTCCTACCACCAAATTGGAATGGCTGCCTTGTAATATTGGCTATAAAAAATTAAAAAAAACACCAACATCTCCTAAGAGCATTTTACTCTGCCCCTAATATTTCTAATGAGCCTAATGAGAACTGTGTTGTCAATAAAAAGTCAGCTGCAGCAGCTAAATGCAAACCACTCATGGAACATTTTGATTCTAAAATCAAGAATGTTCTTAGCAGCTGATGCAGACAAGGTTATTCCGTAATGCGTCACTGTGACAATCCAATCTTCAGCTACACCACAGTTCTCCCAATTCACACTATTAAACAAAGCTGAATTGGTAAATTTAGTGGAGGGCAGCACTCCGCAGGGATAGGGTTCTGGCATGCTTGCAGCTGAAATATCCTAAAATCTCATGCTAGAAGCACCTGAATTCCTCAAAAATATTATAATATAACTTCTTGTTAGAAATGGGGTCCCTAGTTGGCAGTGGGTTTCACCTTGTCCAAGTAGGGACCCTCACTCTAGTCAGGGTAAGGGAGTCACACACCTAAGATAACCCCTGCTCACCCCTTTGGTAGCCTGGCACGAGAAGTCAGGCTTATCTTAGAGGCAGTCTGTTAAGTATTTGTACACACACACACACACACACACACACACACACACACACAGTAACACAGTGAAAAAAACCACAAAAGTACTCCACACCAGTTTAGAAAAAAAGTCAATATTTATCTGAGTAAAACAAGACCAAAGCGGCAGAAATCCAACATACGCATTAAAGATATGAAATTTTAAAGATTAAATCCCAATATTTGGAATTCACAGACTGCCCAACTGTCAGTCCAACCCACATGTGTATTCAGCAGGCAGGCAGAGGCACAGAAAGGTTAAGCAAGAAAATGCCTACTTTCTAAAAGTGGCATTTTCAAACTTCTAATCTAAAAACCAACTTTACCAAAATATGTATTTTTAAATTGTGAGTTAAGAGACCCCAAACTCTAAATCTCTATCTGCTCCCAATGGGAAATTACACTTACGGGATATTTTAAGGCACTCCCCATTTTATTGTATGGGAGAGCTAGGTCTTGCAATTGTGAAAAACGAATTTGGCAGAATTTCACTATCAGGACATGTAAATCACACTAGTACATGTCCTACCTTTTAAATACACTGCACCCTGCCCAGTGGGATGCTTTGGGCCTACCTAAGGGTGACGTGCATGTAGTAAAAGGGAAGGTTTGGGCCTGGCAAGTGGGTGCACGTGCCAGGTCGAACTGGCAGTTTAAAACTGCACACACAGACACTGCAGTGACAGGTCTGAGACATGTTTATAAGGCTCTTCATATGAGTGGCACAACCAGTGCTGCAGGCCCACTAGTAACATTTGGTTTACAGGCCCTGGGCACCTCTAGTGCACTTTACTAGGGACTTACTTGTAAATCAAATATTCCAATCATGGAGAAAACCAATAAAAAAAAAAGTTTGCGGATGACCCTGCAAAAAGTGCCAGGTCCAACACTCCTTCTTTCGCTTCTGCAATTGTGTGAGACAATTTAAAAAGGGCTCAGAATTCATTGATCTTGCAAAACTCACTCTTAGCTGTGACAAAGTAGATAGCTATTAGCCTAGTTCATAATTACCTTATATGGCTAAAGTGCTGGAATATACAGTGTAACCGGTTTTCAACCTTTGTGGACACCAATACCCTTCTACATCGATTTAAGGCTAGCTTCCAGCCAAGATTCAGCAAGAACACTGTGGTAATTGCTGCACTTGACGACCTTCCCTGCTGTGCAGATCAACATATACCAGCATTGATTTGTACTAGATTTGTTGGTGAAACAGATATTGTAAACCATCAGATTTTTACCTAGTCACTTAAATAAAGCCAGAATCAATGGTACTGCTCTTGCCTAGTTGCAGAGCTTTTTTTAAACAAACAGATCCTTCAGATGTCAGCTTGATTGTTACCATTCCGATTCCAGACTGGTGACCTGCAGTGTCACACAGGGCTCGGTTTTGTCTCTACTTTTGTTTAATTTATTTATGGTCCTCTTCAATGTCCTTATTTTGTCGTTCACTTTGACTTCTTCATGTATGCCAACGACACCCAAATTATTTTTATAATTGGCAAAAATCATAGTCAAAGAGTCACTGTTTTGTTTAATTGTCGCTCTGGAAGACGCTGAGTTCTAGATGGAAGGAAAAATCAATTTAATGAGAGCAAAACTGTTCTGGAACGACCTCCCACCCCACCTGCGTACCCTTCTCTCCCTCCTCGACTTCAGGAGGAAGCTACCAGTTCTCAGCAACAACCCTCCCAGGGTGAGATGCGCCACTCTACAAATGTAATGATTGATTGACTGATTGAAAACTGAACTCTTGTTTTTTTTAAAAATCGTTTCCAGTTTAGAAATTGCCTTTCTGAGCTTCCAGTTTGGGCAAAAAGCCCTCATTCATGCAACTGTGTCAAAAAACTTGGGGACAGATGTACAAAGCTTTTTGCATGGCGCAAACAGCTAAGGGCCAGATGTAGCAAAAGTTTGCGAGTCGCAAATGGCCCGAATCGCTATTTGCGACAGCGTAAAAGCAAAAGCAGTCACAGACATGGTGGTCTGCTGTCTCCAGCAGGCCACCATCCCTGTGATACTGCGAATCGGAAGGGGGTCGCAAATTGCGACCCACCTCATTAATATTAATGAGGTGGGTCTTTGTGAGGGACACCATCCTGCATCCGGGATTGCGACTTGCAAATTGCGAGTCGCTCAGCCTCGCAATTTGCAAGTCGCAAACTCGGAATTGCCTACATCTGTCCCTTGGAGTCAAATTTGACTTCCATCTAAATATGTCAGAACAAATTATATCTGCGATGAAGGCATATGTTTTTTTCGAATTTGCCTTTGAGGAGAATCATTTATCTATTTCCATATTCTGATAAAGTCCAAATCCTTAATGCTTTTATTGCATCCAGATTCGGACTATTGTAACTTGGTGTATCTTGATCTTCCTTCCAGCAAAAGAAATCAAAAAGCTTTAGCTGGTGCACATTGCTACTGCGAAAATGATTTGCAATGTGAGATAATTTGACTCATCAATATTGCAGTGGTTACCAGTGAAGCTGAGTTTTGTTTTAGTTTTTATGCCTAATTCACAAAACACTTCACAGTTGTCACATTAGCACTCTATTGCAGAAAGTCTTTTATTATGGACTAAAATTTGATCTAAGCTAAGAAAAAAAAAACTGTCCCGCTCTTGGCTGTCCTCAGGTTTTGTTTTTACACTTTAGGCGGCAGGGCCTTACTGGCAGCTGCAGTGAATCACTCAAACCAAATCATTTCTGTTGCTTTTTTGAAAGTCACTGAAAACATGGCTTTTCTTACTTCATTGTAGGTCAGGTAGCTTTAAACTTTGATGTAACTAACCCTGTTTGGTGAATTAGATTCATGGTACCTTGGGCTTAATAACGCTCTGTAACTAACAACATATAAATGAAATAAATACGCAAATTGCCTCTATCAAGTGTCTCAAAATTTACACAGACAGACTACACTGGGTTCACCGTAAGTAACCAGTCTGCCCAATAAGCTGTAAGAATTTGACCACAAATATTTTATAACCACAAAATAAGGTCATAAATGATATATTATCACGAGTAGCGCGAGGGTGAAATTAAACTTTCTAAGACTGCTGTCTGAATATACAGAGTCAATTTATGGATTGTGGATTTAGAGTACCAGGGTAAGATCATCACTAGTAAATTTCTTCTTCTTGGCCTAACCATGTTTTCAATTAATTCCTAAAATAAGAGTAGGCCAAGTGTGACACATTTAGTTACAATCAATACCAGGCAAAAAATGAAAAATAGCAAAGGAAAAACAAAAAACGGTATAGAAATCTAGTAGAGGATGATTATGATGTTTAAATGCTTATGCCATTCTTAAAACATATAGGACCTAATTACAAGTTTGGTGCACTTGAGACTGCCAAACTCGTGGTGGCGGCCGGACAGCCACAATCCTGGCAGTCTGACTGCCAGATTCTGATTCTGATGCTCTGACCGCCAGGAGACCCCAGTCTCCGCCGGGATCAGGGATCCTGATGGGTTGGCCGCGGTCCAAGTCCTGGTCAGCCGCGGTCCAAGTCCTGGTCAGCCACGGCTGTGCCAAACTCAGCACCTCTGTGCTGATCACAACTTCTCTTTCCACCATGAAAAGGCTGGAGGAAAGGCAGTGCTGGGGGCCACAGGGGGGCTCCTGCACTCCCCATGACCGCGTCGTGGGCAGTGCAGGGCCGCTGTCAGCATCCCTCAAATGCGCATTGTCTACTATGCCTGACAGTGTGCATTCCACGGGTGCTGCGTGCAACAGCATTGGCCCTGGCTCCCTAAGGGAGCCGAGACCAATGCCGCCGCACTGTTTCCATCGGCCTGCCCGGTGGAAACATTTTAATATGGCGATGGTGAGGCCACAGGCTTGATGGCCACCTCACCCCCACCATATTGGAGTTGTGGCGGTTCAACCGCCCAACTCCTAATTGAGCCCATAGTGTCATTAACAAAAATCAGGAAGTCTTAAGGACCAAATATTTTGCCCCAGGACAGAAGAAATTACACATAGAGAAACAAACAATAAAGTGAAACAAAATTAAATTACTTCCATGCTTTGTTGGTTAGGTATACAGACTAGGTATATAAATATAGAGTATTAAACAAAAAAGAGAAGTATAGATTCAAAGGTTTGGTTAGATTCCCTTTACTGCTTCCAAAAAGGATCATGCAATTTATATTTATTCAAAATTTAAAGTGTACATATTTCCTTTCCGATTTTTTTGTTTAGCTACTCAACATACTTTTACCACACATCGATTGAAACAAAATCATGTTTTGCATACCTCATACATTTTAATCGTAATACCAATGAGCCCAAATATTTCATCCAGCACCTTTCAAGTACTCAGTAATTTAAGCTGCACTTGTTTTTAAATTGTGCCCCTGTCAAAAGGAAAAAACTTTTTATATACTTATCAAAAAGAAGGTGAATGTTCAAGTCTGGAGTCAGATACACATGCACCCTGTGCTAGGTCTTCATTTTTTTTATTAAAGATTTACAGACAAGGTGTTACGAGTTTGGCAGTCAGTAGAGTATCATGGCGGTGGTTAAGGTCTGACCGCCATCAACTTGGCGGTCGGACCACCCTATTATGAGTTAGGCGGGCCTATGGAGCAAAGACTGACTTGGTCTCGTCGGGACCGCAAGACAGCGCAGACTGCTGCGGTCAGGAGACAGCACAAACAGGCTGGCGACGCCTGTGTTTCCGCTGGACAGATTATGGCGTTGCACATCGCCAGTGTGACCGTGGTGGTTTAACCACTACGTCTCAGCAGGCAGAAAGGGAGAGTGTAAAGGGAGCAACTCACCTGTAGGCAGCATTACACGTCCGGTGCCGCCATGGAGCCCATCACACATGTCCTGCCGCTGCTGCTGGTCATCGAAGAAGCCCAAAATCCACACCGCTGTGGATGCAACTGACCATAAGTACACACACCTACCTGTGTCATTAACCTTAACAACAGATCATTGCGCTGTCATCCACATGATATGGGGTCATGCTACAGGCACCAAGTACACGTCCCATTGTGTCCTCAGTTGGTCATTCAGATAGGACACATTCACATCCACAAAACGCCCCCTTTGGGCAGATCACTCACATTGCACTGCAATACTACATAAAACCACACGTCTGCATATTTTAGGCACAGGGGTAGTGGAGTGTACACAATATAGTGTTGCACAACAGCAACAACATAGCAACATAACATCTACCAATACAACTGACACCCTCACATTGCACACACATCTTGAGCTGCCATCATATTCAACACACATATGTGTGGATGTGTCATGGAACACAAACACCACTCCCATAAACCAGCCCTGCAATGAACACATATTGACCACATTGCTACACAACGGAAGGATAATGGGATGCACAATGGATAGAGAGATAAACAATACCCTCACAATATGGATGGCAGTATCAGGATGGCAGTATCAGGAACACTGAGGGAAGGATGCTGCTCTGGGACATATATCACTTTATATATCAGGAACACTCAGGGAAGGATGCTGCTCTGGGACACATATCACTTTACACATGCCCCCTAGAAAGATATTTGCACAGGAACTGGCCCTTTAGGTATTTCTGGGACAAACAATACTAGAGCTAAGTGACATGCTTATGTGAACAATGTGGACATGCAAGTCAAGAAAGCACATACAACAGCAACTGTATGGTATGGGTCAGACATCTAAATGAAGTAGCCGCAATGTACACACAGCACAATTGACACATGCACAGTCAAATGCCGAGGAAGCTAGCACAACTGAAAACCCTCCATGTCTGCACAAACAAAACTTAAGCTCCCACACATGAGACCAATATACAATTCATATCAGGAGGACAGGTCTAACATTATACATGCTGACATTGGACAACCCAAGATGAAATACTTATCATACCAAACAGAACACAATGCAATGACACCACAATTGCATTTACACCCACAAATCCATACAATCAACATATACCTTTGTCGTGGGAGACACCAGCACTGCCCACAAAGCCAGATATTGCAAACAACCGCAAGTAGAGAAAAACACGAAGGCTGAAACACACAACTGTCGGCAGACAACATAAGTTACTCAGGAAAAACAAAAAAGTAGAAAAGGAACTGCAGGACAAATGTTTTCCCAAAAAAACACCATGGGTTTATTTGAAACCAAACATAAATTGTCGAAGGCCATTTGTCAGTCCATCTTATAGTCTCTCATAGCATAGTACTGTGCCAACACTTGACTCCTATTACTGCCAGAGAACCTCCACAGGAAGGGGCATCAAGTGAGCAGGCAGGCACCTCATGGATCATCCTTGGGGGTGTCAGATTTGGAATGGGTGGGCTTGGGAGGGGTGGTCTCCTTCTTAGGAGGGGTGGGCTTCTTTTTGGGGGGTATGGGTGCTTTCAGGGGGGCAGTTGTGACAGGGGAGGACATGGAGGTGGAAGGGATGGGTTGGGATGTGGGTCGGGGACTCTTGGGTTTGGGACAGGGGTGGGGGGAACAGGGGAAAGGGCAACATCAAACAAAAAACTTTCCTTAGGAACACGAGGCCAGTCATCAGAAGGGGTGGGGATTTGGAGGTTGAGGGAGTGGTTGTCTATTTTGTCTGCGTAGATGACTTGGTTTTGTGTCTTGCGTGTGTGAGTGTGGGCGTTTGCATGTCTTAGAGGGCTGGGAGGTGGAGGTGCTGGGTGATGTGAGAGTGGTGGATGAATGTGTGTCTGTTGGGGTGGTGTCTGCAGCTATGCTTGTAGTAGTGGATATGTCTGTGTGTGCTGGGGTGGTGTCTGCAGGTATGGTGGATGTGGTGAATGTCTATGTGTCTGATGGGGTGGTGTTTGAGTGTATGGTGGATGTGGTGGATGTCTGTGTGTCTGTTGTGGTGGTACCTGTGGGTAAGCTGGATGTGGTGTGTGGGCCAGTGGGGGTTGTGGGGATGTCTGCAGAAGTGGTGGCTGGTGATGTGTTTGTGGGTGTCTGTTGAGTGCTTGTGTGTCGGTGTGTCTTGTGCTGTTTGTGTTTATGTGTGCTGCTTTTGTGTGTTGAGGTGAGTGCATACAGATCTGTCTGTGTGCTTGGGATTCGTAGGGGAATGGGAGATTGTGACTGGGAAGAAGGAGATAGAGGGGGGACGGAAGGTGGAGGGTCACTAGCAGTCAGCAGTGAGGAGGCCAGAGCCTGCAAAGATCCCTGTAGGCCAAACATGGCACTATGAGTGCCTTCCAGAAAAGCATTGGTCTGCTGGAGTTGGCTGCCCAACCTCTGGATTGTATTCACAATGGCAGCCTGACCGACAGGAGGTCAATAGCCTCCTCACTCAGGGCAGCAGGAGGAACAGGGCCTGGGGCTGAGGTGCCTGTGGCAAAGGAACCACCCACCCTCTTGAGTGTGCGTGCACAGCCAACTGGGTGGGGAGCAACAAGGAGGGTGGCGATAGAACAGCGGGTGATGGTCAAAGATGGTACAGGAGTGTGTCCCGATGGGTCTGCCACTACGAGGGGGTGGCCACTGGAGGAAGAATCAGATGATGATGTAGATCCCATCTCCTCTGTGGCACTCATCTCACCCTCCGGGCCACAGGGTCCCTCTGTGTCAGCGGTGCCTTGACCCGAGGTCCTGTGGCCAGATGCTTCCCCAATCCGCTGTGCCCCATCTCCTTCACTTCCCTGGGTTGATGCTGCAAATACAAAGAGAAATAGTTTCACCACATATTCATGATCACACTTGAACAACAGCTCTGATTAGTGAACATTACCATGATGTCAAGTAGGCCCCAGCAAAAAACTCCACCTAAGTGGCCCCTACATGGACCATATCATATGCATGCATGCCATCTGAACTGTCAACAGTTGCCCACAGGAAAATCAGGATCTCAGACAACTGCAATTGCATGGCTGAGGCTGTGCAATCACAGTAACCACTGAACAAGTAGGAGACCACATCGCCTTCAATGCTTTGTCTCATGGAGCAAACTTCAGTTACCTGTTGTCATATAATTGTAGACCAATGCCAACTGCATTCCCACAAATCCCACACAAGGTCATGCACACATCTGTGTGTCATACACACAATCACAAAACAATAAGAAATGATGCTCCCAGGACATGCCATGTTACTGACAACAGTACAGTAGCCTGGAGAAGATGACATAGAATTACTTATGTCATACTGGAAACATATCAACCATGCACGCTTCACCATGTGAATTTTGTACCAATTAAGTCATGGAGGTAGTACCAATGTTGCTCAGATATGCCATACATTGGGCATGGAAATGGACACTGTAGACATCATGTGCAAAATGTCAGGAAGAGAAGTCCCTAAAATCCATAACACAATGAATCAGCAATGAATCAGCAAGTCCCAGGAAAATCACTAATATTGTCTGGTACCCCTTACAATGTCATACTCTGATTGCATCAGTAGATTCCATTAGACCTTTGTAGGTTGGAGAGGCCTGGAGATTTACAAGTACTTGTACAAGTACTTGTAGAAGGCCCTCGACATATTGCACAATGGAAAGCTACATCACTGTTCTCCATTTTGGTACTGCAAACCCAGAAGTATGTGGATTAATGGCTGCACCCAAACACATGTGATTTCAACATAACTGCAAGTCGCTACATGAAGTATGCCAACAGTCAGGTTACAAACCTTATCTATTGCACATGTGCAGTGCACTTTGCTACATGATGCCACATCAATGGTATGGAAATGCACATTGTGGCTACAATATCTAGTCATACACGTCTTGTCCCTCATTGCTACTGCAGCTGGACATGGCAAATGACATGCAATGACGGATGAGGGTATGTGTCAGACAATAAAGAATGGTCTTGTATGTGTCACCACATGAAATGTAGCCCCATTGTAAATTTCCTATTCCACACACAGGTTGGCATGCACATATATCTGAGGGTATACAGAAATCATCCCATTAACACCATGGTAGACCATGCATGAATCAGCAGCCTACAAATGTTTTCCAAAAGAGAAAGGGACAAATGCTGGCATGTAGGCACAAGGAATGTTGGCAACAGTGATGGCACATAAATCATGCCAATGGACATCCCCCACTTACAAAGGGAATATATTGATCTGCTGTTGGACCCGAAGAACAATGTATGCTATGTCACATGTATGATAGGCATCTTCGCATTACAGACAGTAGTTAGGCACCAGCACCTGTCACACACTGAAGACAAGTAGCCTCTGGGTGGCAGATGCCAGTATACTCATTTGACCAGACACATGGCTGAGGACAGTGATCCATCACTACATTTCTTTTGGCCTGTAACACTGAGAAGTAGTGGTCTGTTACATACAACTTGCACCCAGTACTACAAACAGTACTTGATTGATCAAAGTACACAGCCATATGTTGTCCCTGGAGAGCAAATTGTTTGTGGACTGTACACAGTTGTGTCCTAGGTCCCTGGGCCAATAGGCATGCCACACCAGTATGCATCACATGACTTTGCTACATAAACAATCACTCATCTACTGTGCTACACATGGGTCATCCCTAATTGTCAGGGGGAGATGTCAGAACCTTACACATTCATTTGGAAATGTGACAGGCAGGGATACGCCCTGTACTCACCCAGTTATGGCTGCTTACTGTTTTCAAACGCCCATCAAGGTCTAGGTAGGTCACCACCAGAATGCAGGCTATTGGGGGGTCATGATCCGACATGTGCCACGTCCAGTTTCAGAGGACATCCCCAGCTGGACCTCTGAGATCGTTCAGGCCCAGCATCTCAGGTCCTCCCACCTCTTCCAATAGTGGGCGCACCGCTAGCTGTGGACCCCCAGGGTCTCCACCTTCTGGGCAATGGCACACCATATCACCTTCTTCTGATGCGTGTTAACCTGCATGGATGCGAAAGACAAATCAAGAGGTTACAACCACAAGTTGTTCCCAAAATGGTTGAGTCACACAGTCAGAAACACCTAGCTAGAACTTTTCAATTTGTTAACACTTCACAAGTGTGAAACGCACAAGCCAATAAGTACAGCGACATGTCTACAGACATATGTATTTTCATCAGCAAATTAACCTATTACCTTGCTTAGGGCCTACAATGACTAAGCAAACTTACTGACATCAGGCAACCCATGCTCCATCAACGTACTATGATGTGAGCCACAATGAAACACTGCACATTTATGTGGCTTCTGAAGGGTAAACTCTTGAGGCCTGACTGGACCAAAACATTCACACTCTGTGAGACCGACTCACTGCATACAGTCCCACAGGATACTAACATAGTACAGACTTCACCATTACACTGGAGAGACAATCAAGGGACTGGCCTGGTGGGTACAGAAAGTGTAGTCCTTGTCTATGTGTGGACATGTGGCCTACCAAATGCAGACTCATACCACTTCAGGGGGTGGGTTCAGTGGTATGTATCATTACCACAGAACACTCCTTTGGACATATCTGTCCATCTTACACAGAGGTCATCCAACATACAAAGGCATGGATTGTTCAGTTTCTGCTATGTGACCAAGAGTCAGATAACATGGTCTCCCAGGAATCAACACACTGTCTGCACTGTGGGTGTGTCACTTGTGCAATATGCATGTACAGGACAAATATGACCTGTGTGAAGGTGACAGGTGAAAGGGACCTGTCATGAGTCACAAACACACACTGAGTATGATGCAAAATGCACATATGGACTAGTTTAATTATCTACCTTAGCACCCATTCCTAATCTGGTCAATGGGCTGAGTCATTCAGTGCAAATTTTTGCACTAGAGCATCATATTGTCCACATAACATGATCTGCTGGTGTACAGAGAGTGGGCACAGTGCCACAGTTGCACAGCCACAGTGACTCTCCCACAGCCTAGACTATGTCCCATACTGGGTGAAGCCCTTTTCTCTGCAGGCTGAGTATACAAAACCTACATGACACTTCATTTTCATCACTTCCATGCATGACACTACATCATGTGGGCACCAGCAACCTGAAGTGCACAGTGAGTCAGGATATGCCTTCCAGACTATAGATTGGCAAGGCCAATTGTGGGGTGAAAGACCTGTGGTACTATACACATTGCTTACAAGATCCTCAGAAGACTTATTCAAGATGCATCACAGCTCAGGTTGTCATGCACATACATGTTGTCCAAAGTCTACAACCATCATAAAGAAAGAAATGTCATTTGATGGCAGTAAAGTCTCCTTTCCTAGCAATGTGCATCCAACACTAGGAGGATCTAGCACACAGTATATCTCACACAACAAGCTGTGACTGAACTTAACACATAGTACTGACCACCAATACCTGCACAATGCACATCCCAGTTATGCCACACAGATGGCAACAATAGGCATACAAGAAGTCTTACTGGCACACAGGGGCACACTGTAGCCTGTGAAGAGGGAAAGGATGGTTCAGTAAAAAATAGTGCACATGAGGTACTGACCTGCTCCTCTGGTGAGCCATATAGCTGTTCATAAAGGAGTAGGACCTCATTAACAATCCTCTCCAGCTCCTCTGGAGAGAAGGCAGGGGCCCTATCACCTTCTGGATGTGGCATGATTGCTCCTAGAGGCCGCACACAGCAGTTCAGGCAGTGGAGGTGTTGCTGGCAGCAGTGTCAGGAGTCAAATGAGTGAACCTGGACAACATGGCGGTGACGTCCACCATGCAGGCAGTCGGCACTGCCGGCGCACACAGCCATTGGTCCGCGACCGCCACTGGCAACACATTAGCCTATTGCTGTGTCTGCTGTGGTTGCTACTACCTACAGGCATGACACTTCCACCGGTGGTCGCGGATCGTTCCTAATGTCCAGTCATCCACTATTTTGGCAGCCGGAAATGCTGCATTGGGCTTTTTAAGCTGTGCCACACCTACGATGCATGTTGTGTTGCACCACAAACATCCTTATTGTGTCTTGTAATGTAGGTCCTTCTAAACAACCACTATGGTAGTATGTTGCAGAGCACAGATGGCATTTTACAGTGGTGCACGGACCACCACCACCGACGGTAATTTTTGCAGTCGGAATATACAGTCACATTTCGAGGGGCAATTGTGTTGCACATTTATAAGTATTGTCAAAATCCATGTTATGCACACATGTGGGGAATACCATGGGGGTCACATGTGCCCCTTATGTAGTTGCCAGCTGGGATGTGCACTGGGTGTCATGTCTATCCAGTCAGAAATACTTTGCCACATGTTATTATTGGCAAATATAATGTATGTTGCTGTGGACACACTAAATAATGTTACAGATCATGTCTTGTCACACATAGGTACCCTGAGAGAGGGAGTATGGACAACCTCCTGTCTACCAGACCTTCAGACCATGGAAGTTTGCCATATCACAACTACCTTCTGAATAGGCATACAACAGTGGAATTGTGCCATATTTTGGAGCCAGAACTGATGCCAGCTATTAGTTATCCAACCAGCATACCACCCATTGTACAAATCATGTCAGCATTGCACTTCCTGGCCACAGGGTCTTTCCAACGTACAATAGCCCTATCTGCTGCTATGCCCCAACCGATGTTCAGTCTGGTGTTGAAGTATTTCCTCTCAGCAATCTGATAAACATTGACAGCTATATCAGGTTCCCCCAAGGTGAGGATTTAGCCAATGTGAAGGCTGACTTTTATGGTTTTGCCCGCATCCCAACTGTGGTGGGGGCTACTGATGGCACACATGTTGGCTTGGTGCCATTGCAGGCCATTGAACAACTTTATTGCAACCAAAAGAATTGCTATTCCATCAATCATCAATGGGAAAGTTGTCTGTTTGGCGGATCTCTACATATCACATGTTTGTGCCTGTTATTCGGGTTCAGCCCATGAATCCTTCATAATGCGTAATAGCACCATATACCAGCTGATGTCACAAATGCACCCAGAGAGGGACTGGTTGATTGGTAAGTCACATCTGACCTGACTGTGTGTGAGCAATGTCAGGTGCTACAATTGTGAAGTCTGCGACTCATTGTAGCACTTATGTCCCATTCCTTGACAGGAGACTCTACATATCCAAGCTGTCTTTGGTTGTTGACGCAGGTGAGGAATTCAGCTACGCCAGGGGGAAGTCTACTTCAATGAGACCCATGGAAGAACATGAAAGCAGGTGGAGAGGGATTTTGGGCTCCTGAAGGCCAGATTCCGTGTCTTGACCAGACTGGTGGAGCCCTCCTCTTCTCACCTGGGAAAGTGTGTCAGATCACTGTGGCATGCTGCATGTTCCACAACATCATGCAGAAGAATATCCTGTACATCCCGGAGGTGGGGGGAGCCTGCGGTGCCATGGGGTGAGACTCCTGAAATGCCAACTGAGGATGACAGTGGTGAAGAGGAAGCAGCTGACCTGCGGGAAGATCTCATCAACAGCTACTTTTCATGAGTGTAAGTTTATCATGCAGTGTAATGACTTTGACCACACAATGAACTGTAGTTGTGAGAATGTGAGGAGTTGAGTGTTTTGGAAACATTTAGGGAGATGCTTGATAAGATAGCTTTTGACACATCCCCACCTTGATGATGTTGCTTTGTTTGTGCCAGTTTCCTTGCAATGTTCTTTGTTTTCCAGTTGCTTGATATGTGGTATGGTTTCAAGCCTATACTCCTTTTTTTTTCTTTGTAAAGGTACCTTCACCACGGCATCTTCATGTGAGCATTTCAGAGTTGTGACATTTGCAGGTATCTGATGCTGTTCTGACATACAAAGTGGCCATGGACTGTTCCAGGTAATGTAGGTATCAGCGATTGGATGAATGAGACCTGTACCAAGAGAGTTTGCACAGTGGTGTAGGTACAGAACTGCATATTGGACTTGTTTGTGTGTTGTGGTAGGCCTGATGCATCATTTGTGCCATTATGTGGTCATAAGATATGAAGTCCTAGGTTTTGCTAAATCATTTTTCCTTCACATTAGCTCAACACTCTTTTTTCTGACTTGTGTGTAGCTGTAGATGTGTTTCATCACTGCAGGCCACAGTGCCTGTTCCACAACAATGGCATGTATTTGTGTCATACCACCAGATGCATGGCAACTGGATTATGATGGGCCCGTGATCAGGGACTGTTGTACTGCCATCTGTCTGGATCTTGGATTATGTGATATTGGATTATTTTGGTGTGGTATGTAATAAGGCTCAAGCTGCTGGCATCAACAACTTTAATGTTTGCCTGTTCTACAGGGCAATGCCTGACATAGCCCATCCTAGTATGGTCTGTACCTTTAAATATGTAATTTGACTCAGTATGAGTCACACATTCTTGTTTCTAAAAGTCCAGACATATTGACAGCCGATGTGCTGTACACTGGAATTAAAACTTTTGGTTTGACCAGACACTTATCCTAATGTATTTGTATGCAATGGTTTTAATCCTGAGCTGGTGTTCTGCTTTGCTTTAAACTAAGAGGAAACAATGCCAAGGAAAGGAGCACTCTAAGTTTGAGTAATTAATTTATTAAGGCACTTTCCAGATATCAAATAAAAGCACACAAATACATGAAAATAAGCATTTAACTCAAACAGAATAGAACACCTGTATTTACAAGAATGACTACAGAGAAAAAAATGTGCAGTGCATCAACAAAGCACAAACATGTACATAAGCTAAATAATTAAATGTTAGAATGCAGCACCATGGGGGTCAGATCCATCATCATCCTTGCCATGCCAGCATCAAGCCAGGGAACCTTGAATGGCTGAAACTGAAGAACGTCCCAATGGGATCTTATTGGGCAGTGCATCCACTCCCAAAAAGAGCTCCTCTGTGTCAGTGCTAAGTTTTCCCCACTTTATATACCTTAAATTAACTCAAGAGGAAGATTCTAGCAATCAACCCCTCCCTTCGGTTATTAACTTCAAATGCTGGCTGTACTTGGTCGGTGTTGAAAATACACAAAAGAACTGGCCAGGCCCCAATGCGCATTCCAGATCAGAGCGGTACCTCTCTCTGCTGACAACATTCTCACCCTGGTACACTCTTATCACCCCTGCATTCCCCACAATCTGTTCCCTGTTCTGGTGAGAAGAGCGAAAACACGTTCAGTTTAGAAACAAATCTTTTGGAAAAATACCTGCTGTGACACTGGTACGGCACCTGAAGCTGAGCACAAAATGGAGTCAGTGGTCAAGATGGAGTCGTGGTCAAATACAAATAGCCTTACAGCTGGACACTGTGTACCTGCAACATATCCCTGCTTGCACACGTAGCTTGTGTCTTCATCATATGATTAACTTAGTCTCACATCTCAACATAACAAAAAGGTAATTAAGCAAGCAGACAATGAGTTTGTGATGGGAGACTGTATTACAGTGCCATAAAGAAACATAAAAGTGAAGTGAAGAGGTCGGTCATGAGGAATGAAATCATTGTAGTAGATGTCACACCACTGTGAGTCCGAAGTCCAGAGTACTCCTCCATTGGAAGAGGTAAGTGGTTGAGGATCAGTCAACAGAGTGAATGAATGCATGGCACACAAAGGAGGTCCTTTAGGAAGAGGTCACATGCTGGCACTGGTCGTGTCTTGCCATTTGCACCTCCAAGATTCTTGCTGGACGTATCCGCTTCTGTGGTGGTGGGGATCTGCTACTACATAGGCAGGGGTGTCTGGGTCTGGTTCTTCATCTGGCAGGTACCCCCATCCAGTGGTTAGCATCGATCTAGATGTGCCTGGTGTTGATAAGCCAAAGGAAGGGGTAGACTGTTGTTAGGAAAGCCCTGCTCAGGGTGGTGTAAATGTCCCTCAACACCTAGGAATGGAGGCCATGTTGGTGTTGTGGGCCTCCATCTGTTCCTGTATGTCTCTGTGCATGTCCCTCTACAACTGCTTGATTTCCCAGAGTTCGGTTAGCACCTGATCCATCAAGCCTTGGGACCCTTGATAGACCCCCAAGAGGTGGCTGATGGTGTCCTGGCCAAGATGGCCTAGTGGCATGAACCGCTGGCCCACAGAATCCCTCCATGCACCCC
The DNA here is from genome assembly GCF_031143425.1 of Pleurodeles waltl. Taxonomy (NCBI): domain Eukaryota; kingdom Metazoa; phylum Chordata; class Amphibia; order Caudata; family Salamandridae; genus Pleurodeles; species Pleurodeles waltl. Next base: position 1,391,875,730 of record NC_090447.1, read on the forward strand.
CTCCATGGTCCTGTGCCCTTGCCACAGGGTGCCCTCTCCAACTTGATCCTGGACCCTCACTGTTGGAGCTCATCATCCATGACTGTGGGGCACAAGATGGTAGACACTGTGGTAGATTCACAGATTGGGGGTGAATGGTTGACTGTGATGTTGAGGCAACCGGGCTGGAAGGTGATGATGTGGCCACAGTGAGATTTACTGTTGGTGTCTGACCAGGGTGCCCAGATGGACCAGAACCATTTTCCACATCCAGGAGTGTCTTCTTCACTGAAGGCTGCATCGAAGAGGGTAGTGGCAGTCTGTTCTGTGGCCTCTGTGTGCCCAGTGGCAGCTTGACCTGTTGATGTGAAACGTACAATGCTACTGGTTGATATCTACCTCCAGCAGTTTAGTGTCCCAGTAAGCAGAGACCTTGTACAATGTTAAGTTGCAGAAAATCCAATTGTGGCAAGTACACATGGTATTCGTTGTATTGATCTGACATTTGTCAAGCATACCAACTCCATTTAAGTAAAGCAGCTGATCACATGTGCAGATCATTAGCACTTGGGAGGACGGCATGAGAATGTCATCTTGCCACCAGTGCAGGCAAAACAGTGGCTAGGCAAGATATAGTTTTGCCCATTAGGATGCTTAGTTGAGTGTGATGCAGGCAGACCCAGGACTTATATGTGACTGGAATCACCATGTGCACAGTGCAGTGTAAATGGGTCTTACTAATTCTTGTTATTCGCACTGGATAAGGTGTCATTCCTGTCCTCCAATATTTCATCTTGGGTTAGCAAGTCAAACTGGATCTATGTTGCCAGATGTGGCTGTGATTTGGCTATGATCTGTGCTTGATCACTCCCAAGTGAGTATACTTCATTTGAGAGTTGACAATATGTATTGTTGCATGTGACTACTGTGCTGGTGGTTGAGGTCACAGAAACAGTGCCTCCTGGTAGTTGCAGTCATGTCAGTCTCTATACTACACAAACTTGACAAATGTCATCTTCCTAGGTGAGTAAGCTTCATTTGAGATTTCACTAACAGGTGGATTTTGGCAACGGACCACTTTGCTGGTGGTTGGAGTTAGAGTAAAAGGGCCTGCTGGCAGTTGCAGTGAGGTTACTCTCTCTACTCCCCACCACATGACAAATGTTGTCCTCCTTGGTGAGTAAACTTCATTTGAGAGTTTGCTAACAGACAGATTTGGAAAAGTGAACCCTGGTATGGTGTTTGTAATTAGACACAAGGCCTCCTGGTCTTAGCAGTCATGTCAGTTCTTGCATTATACACACTATAAAATGTTATCCCCCAGGTGAGCACACTTCAATTGAGAGTTACCTAACAATAGTATTTGGAGAAGAGAACACATACTATACACGTTATCCCCCAGGTGAGTACATTTCAATTGAGAGTTACCAAACAATGGTATTTAGAGAACAGAACACAGGACTGGTGAGTGGAGCAACAGTATCAGAGCCTCTTGGCCTTAGTAGTCATGTCAGTCACTGTACTACACACACTCCGCAAATGTTATCCCCCAAGGTGAGTACACTTCCATTGAGAGTTACCTAACAATGGTATTTGTAGAATATAACACAGGGCTGGTGAATGCAATATCAGTAACAGAACCTCCTGGTCTTAGCAGTTAGGTCAGTCCCTCCTGGTCAGCGACTGATGCCCTCTCCAGCTCCTCTGGTGCTGCTGCTGCCTCTGCCTTTTGCCTGGGATGAACTGAGAGCCTCCCGACAATCAGTTCGAGTTGCAGGCTCGTCCCTGCGCCTCATCCCTGGTGGTGTAGTGGCCATAACAAGTAAGAATTTTCTCTCTGTCTCTCTTTCACTCTCGCTTTTTATGCCTTTTTTCACTCGCCCCGCCCCATCCCACCCGCGAAGGATCTTTCCCGCCCTCCCGCCTCCCAGCTGATGGCTCCCCCTCTCCCCTTCTCAATGGCAACCACAGTGCTGTGAGAGGGCAACTGCACTGACCTCCTGGTTAGTGCCTGCTGCCATTCCCAGCTCCTCTGGCTGCTGCTGCCTCTGCCTTGTGTCTGGGACAAACTGAGAGCATCCCAACTCTCAGTTCGAGGCCCTCCTCGACCCACAGGCTCGTCCCTGTGCCTTATCCTTGGTGGTCTAGTGGCCATCACAAGCAAGTATTTTCTCTCTTTCACTCTTGCATTTTCTGCCTTTTTCACTCTTTTTTCCTTCTCTTTCCATCTCTCTTCCTTTCCTCTATCCCCCTCCCACGCTGCTCTGGCCCCTGCGGCCACACCCCCTCCGCTGCAAAGCACCTTTCCCACCGTCTTGCCTCCCAGCTGAAAGCTCCCCCCGCCCCTCCCCTTTTTAATGGCAATTGCAGCGCTGTGAGAGGGCAACTGCACTGACCTCCTGGTCAGCATCTGCTACCATCCCCAGCTCCTCTGGCTGCTGCTGCCTCTGCCTGTTGTCTGGGAGGAACTCAGAGCCTCCCGACTCTCTGTTTGAGGCCCTTCTCTACCCGCTGACTTGTCCTTGCGGCTCATCCCTGGTAGTCTAGGGGCCATCACAAGTAAGTATTTTCTCTCTGTCTCTCTTTTTCACTCTTGCTTTTACTGCCTTTTTTCACTACTTTTTCCTTTTCCTTCCATCTCTACTCCTTTCCTCTGCCCCCCCTCCCACGCCGCTCCGGCCCCTGCTGCTCGCCCCCTCCCCCATGGAAAGCACCTTTCCTGGCCTTCTGCCTCCCAGGTGACTGCACCCTCGGTCCCCTCCCCCTCTTAATGGCGGCCGCAGCGTGGCCGTGCCAAAGGCTAGCCTGTCTGCACCTGGAACACGCCCAGTGCCAGGAACCCTGGATCTCCGTTAAACCACCCCCTGACCAACCTCCATTACGACGCCGAAACCCTCATCTGCCTCAACACCGAATGTCCTAGCAACGGATGCACCATCTCCCCCAAGGACGCACACGGACCTTTCACCTGCAGGAACTGCAACTTCAGCGCCAGCCTCAGCAAGCTGAAGGTACTCTCCACACACAGAGATACCAACATCCTCCACAACTTCATCAACTGCCTGCTCCTGAACATGCACTCCCTCCACAAACATGCCACCGAACTCTGGGATTTGATCCACACCGCCCGACCGGACATCACCTTCCTTACCGAGACCTGGACCAACCGCAACCCCACCTCCATCACCATCGCCATTCCCGACGGATACAGCATCCGAAGGAGGGACTGGCAATCCTGTCTGGGCAGAGGACACGTCATCGTACACAAGTCCTCACTAGATGTCAAGGACGCCCCAGAAGAACAAAGCACCACCATGGAACACCTTTACTTCCTGGTCTACTCCAAACACAACTCCTCCATCCGCAGCACCCTGGTGTACAGGCCACCTGGTCCCCGCCCAGCATTCATAGATGACGTTGTAGACATTGCTACCCCAGGATCTAGCCTCAGACGATTACCTCCTCCTCAGTGACCTGAATTTCCACCTTGAGGACCGTGCTGACCCAAACACCACTGCTCTCAGTGATAACCTCGCCACCCTCAGCCTCAGACAGCTGGTCACCGCACCTACACACATCGGAGGACACACACTGGACCCCATCTTCACCTCAAGCAACCGGACCACCATCGAGACCACCTCCACCCCAGACTGGACCAACCACCACTGCATACACTTCACAATCACCTCACCCAACAGCCACACCCACACCCCCAGGACCCTCCCAGAGGAAATGGAGCAAAATCACCAACGAGAAACTCACTCATCTCTCACCAAATCCCTTCCTCCTCCCTCCGATGACACCAACACAGAAGCGTGCAATCTCAACGCCTGGATCCCTGAATGAGCCAACACTCTAGTCCCCTCAGGCTGACATCGGCCAAACGCGTACCTAAGAAAGCCAGCTGATTCACCACTGAACTCCAAGAATCAAAGTGTACCCACAGACATTTAGGGAACAAATGGAGAATCAGCCAAACCAGTGAATATCTCACCTCTTTCAGAGCCGCAACCGCCGCCCACTGCCAAAACATCAAGTACGCAAGGAAGGACACACCCTGGGATCGCATCATCCTTATCCACAAACAACTCTAAGGAACTCTTCTCAGTCATTAACGAGTTCACAAATCCCCCCTCCAAAGCCACCAGCATACCCCCATCGCAGGACCACGGCGACAAACTCGCCACCTTTTTCCACCGCAAGATCCAGGTCATCTACGAGTGCTTCCTCTTGGAAAATCCTGGCACAGTAACCTGCGCCAACCCACCACTCCCAGAACCCACCCAGACAATCCACAGCTGGTCCATGCTCACCACAGAGGAAACAGTCAGCATCATGAACAGAACCCACTCCGTAGCCCCCACGGACCCCTGCCCACACCACATATACATCAGAGCCAGCACATCCATCGCCCCGAGCTCCAAAACACAATGAACTGCTCCATCAACACTGGCACCTTCCCCGAGGACTGGAAACATGCCGAAATAAGCCCTCTCCTGAAGAAACCTTCGGCCGACCCATCAGAGCTAAAGAATTTCTGGCACATCTAGCTGCTACCCTACCCCACCAAAATACTGGAGAAAGAAATCAATGCAAAACTACAGAATTTCATCGAGGACAACAACTCCCTGGACTACTCCCAGTCCAGTTTCTTCAGCAACCACAGCACGGAGACAGCCCTCCTGGCAGCCACCAATGACATCCAATTACTCCTAGACCGTGGCCACACTGCAGCGCTTATACTCCTCGACCTCTCAGCAGCCTTTGACACAGTCAACCACAGCACTTTATGCACCAGACTCCATGACATAGGAATCAGCGGAAGATCCCTGGAATGGATCCACTCCTTCCTCTCTGGGAGGACTCAGAGGGTCAGACTCCCGCCCTACACATCCAGACCCACAGGAGTCAACTGCAGAGTCCCCCAAGGATCCTCACTGAGTCCCACACTGTTCAACGTTATCATGGCCCCTCTCGTAGCCATCGTCAGAAGCCACGGTATGAACATCGTGCCATATGCCAATGACACACAACTCATCATAGACATGGCCAAAAGGAACTTCCACTCAGGAATGGAAGCCGTCACCACCTGGATGAGAGAAAGCTGCCTCAAGCTCAGCTCTGACAAGACTGAGCTCATCATCTTCGGAAACACCACCTCAGCTTGGGATGACTCATGGTGGCCCACATCCCTCAGCACCCTCCCTGCACTGACTGAGCACGCCCGCAACCTAGGCATCATCCCTGACTCCTCCCCATCCATGACCCACCAGGTAAACTCAGTCGCCTCCTCCTGCTGGCACACACTCCGCAAACTTCTAAAGATCTTCAGATGGATCCCAGCAGACTGCCGCAGGACAGTCACCCATGCCTTAGTCAAAAGCAAGCTCGACTACGGCAATGCCCTCTACACCGGCACCTCAACTAGAAACATCAAAAAACTACAACTCATCCAGAACACCACTGCCAGACTCATCCTAGACCTCCCACGTCAAGAACATATCTTCCAGCACCCGAGGATGCTCCACTGGCTCCCAATCAAGAAACAAATTACCTGCAAGCTATCACCCACACGTACAAGGCCATACACAACTCAGGATCTGACTACCTGAACCACTGCATCTCCTTCCACACCCCCTTCAGATACCTCCACCCTGCCCACCTGGCCCTGGCCGTCATCCCTCGCATTTGTAAAACCACCGCCGGAGGAAGATCCTTCACTTAAAAAAAAAAAAAAATTGCAGCAAAGGCGTGACTCTTCGGATGAGTCCTCTCCCCGCCCAACAAGCGTCTTGAGACCCTCACGCGTGAGTAGCCACGCTTTACAAAAATTGATTGATTGGTCCATCTGCTACGCACTCTATACAAATGTTATCCCCCCATGTGAGTACACTTCAATTGAGAGTTACCAAACAATGGTATTTGGGGAAGAGAACACAGGGCTAGTGAGTGGAATAACAGTAACAGAACCTCCTGGCCTGAGCTGTCATGTCAGTTCCTGTACTACACACAATATACAAAACCTGTCTGGTGTTTGCCGTTATGGGAAGAGTGCCTCCTGGGAGTTGCAGTCATGTCACTCTCTCTACTACACACACTATACAAATATTATCCCCCAGGTGAGTACACTTCATTTGTGGTGTACCAAACAATGGTATTTGAAGAAAAGAACACAGGGCTGGTGAGTGGAGTAATAGTAACAGAGGCCCCTGGCTTTAGCAATCATGTCAGTCCCTGTACTACAAACATTCTACAAATGTTATCCCCCCAGGTGAATTCACTTCAATTGAGAGTTGCCAAATAGGGGTTTTTGGACAAGTGAACACTGTCCCACATTTCCATTTTCCTACTGAGAGGACTGTTCTGGACTTGTTGTTCAAACAATTGTGGCTCTACTCTTATGATTTCATCCAACATGACTCTTAACTCATCTTCTGAAAAACAGGGATTTTTTAAACGTGATATGGTGGGAAAAAAAACTACGGATGACAGTGACTTACTAAACAGAGGAAGTGTAAAAGGGTGTGACTGGGCAAACGTATGTGCAAAGTGCTCTATGGGATGGTGAGAAAAATGTGTGCCTAATCTATGCAGTGTTTTGGAAATAAGGTGCTCTGGCTTCTGTGATCTGCATTGAAAATGTAAAGGATTGTGGTCTGTGAAGGGGTGTGTTTTATAGTGTTCTTTTCATTTGTGTCCAGTGTGGCAATGCATGTCAGCTGTGTTGTTTTCAAATTCATCCAATGTGAAGGTGTCTGTTATTATGCTGTGGTTCGGGCCGGCAATGGCTGACCATCATTGGAGACCACCACGGCAACTGTGTCCTTGTAATATGCTCGGTGGTTGGTCGCGGTGTTGTCAGTGCTGGAGGTCGGACCGCCTCTATCCAGGCCACCTCGCTGCTGGTGGTATGCCATTTTTGCTTGGCGGTCTGTGGTCCTGCCTGTATAACTCATAATAGGGCATTCTGAAAGGTCTATTTGGGACTGCCAACGTGGTGGTCAAGAGGTCCGCCCGTTAAACTCATAATGAGGCCTTAAACCTTCAATTCAGAAATTATGTTTGTGAGTCTCTTAATGGAAGGAATATTACTTTTGAAAATCGTTTTATATTAATTAAACTTATTAATGACCAATATGATTTTATGTATATACTGGTTCTCAAGCTATTGCCTCTGAAGTTTATTGACAATTTATGTTTATGTCATTTGAACAAAGAGAACTAGAAGTGCTAAAATATTATTCATAATACCAAGAGCCCCGTAAAGATGTGCTCCAATTCTAAAGGATGCTAGAGAGGTGGGAGAAAAGGGGAAAAGTCAACAGAATTGCTGGTGTGTTAAAAAATATTAATAAGAGTCTCACATCACAGAGGTGTCCTTAATACTCATCAACTGAGTGCTTTAATACCAACAAGAAAAGGATTTGGTAAAGCCTTACCTTTTTCAAAGGCATGATAACCTAAGGCTTTATGTTTGGTATTCCTGCTTTTCAAGTTTGGGTGCTGCCATTTTGCATGCTTATAAAGTTACCTTCATTATTCATGTGCGAAGACTGCTCTGTAGGAATTGTCATACTCTTCGACTGAAAATGACTAGTTTACTAGCTTCCTTTACTCTGCGACCACAGTAGGTTATACAACTAAGAAACATTTATTTTCTTCACAGTAGGTTATACCACTAGGAGAATTTTTTTATCACATTTGACCTGGACATGATTATATTTTCAGAAGGAGCATAACTTTATTTATAATTGATCCCGTCAGTTATATGTTACTACTTATATAATGAGATTAATACAAGAAATACAATTAAATAGGTGTTAGAATTGAATCGCTGTTTCCTTCTACAAAAGTGTTTTCTTTTGAACATATAGAATGTCAATTCAGTTCTCCAACTTGAGTGTGCTCAATTATACTCTTGCCTGTGATAGCTTAATCTATTCATAGAAAAGAATAAACTTGTAAAAGCACAGTAGTGAATATGAAAATTTAATATACTCCTAATCATGATTATTTAACTATTTTATCCTGTATATGTATGATTATGAATTCCTATCAATACACATATTAAAATTCAAGATCTTTTAAGATTTGGGAATATATTAAGGCATGCTAACACATGTATGTCACTAATCACATAAAGCTTCATGATGAAGTTTAGACAGAATATTGAAAAAATATTGTGATACAAAAATATAATTATAGGGATATTGCAATGTCAGCAATAACATGGACATAAATATCAGAGTTAAGTATATCCTTTTTAGTCTTTTTTGATAATTTTGTAAAATATATTGTTTACCAAATTATAGTTGCATATATTGTTTTTTACAATAGTTTTGTTAAATTGGTATTTTACTTTGTATAGTAGGTAATTAAAAAATAGGTTGATTAAATATATATTTTCTTTTTTTTAAAGTAATTGTAATGTTAATTGTATTTAATTTTACAATGTATTTTAGAAAATATTTTATGCAAATATATGTTTGTTTCATTTTTTAGTGGTAGGATGCTGTGTTTATAGGGGGAATGTGTGGGTGGATTTAGAAATAAAAAAAATTACAAATATATATGTAAAGTTTAAAAAAAATGTATTTGATACTGTATCTTTTTTGTTTATTTTATTTAAATTAAACATCTATGTTTAAAATGTTGTTTTTTGCAAACTTGCTGCAAGAATACTTCCTATTTATTTTGGCCCTCATTATGACATCGGCGGTGAGTACCGCTTACCATCATGCTGACTGCAGCCAAAATACTGCAGCGGCGGCGGATCACCGCTACCCATATTATGACACACACATAGCAATCCATCACTATACAGCCACACACACAAGTCCGCCAGCTCAAAGGTCGGTGATAAACTGGCGGTAGCCAAACCCACACCGTCACGTCAACAGAACTACCCCCACAACATTATGACCCACAAATCACCATGGCGGGCATTCAAAGGCGGTAAACCTTTGGCGCTACATACCGCCATGCTCAAAATAGACACACACATACAAAACAACACCATATTCACACACCACACCCACACCACCATAAAACACACACACACATTATCCACAACCCTTTACAAATACAAACAAGTGCCACAAAAGAGATAGCAAGACCAAAGACAAGACCACAGCCACACACCACCATCACCTACACACCATCCACGCGACTTACATCACACACCCCAACACATCACCCTACACACCCACACCACTCACACTACACCCATGGCACCACAACGACACCCCAGGTTCTCAGAGGAGGAGCTAAGGGTCATTGTAGAGGAAATCATCTGGGTAGAGCCACAGCTATTCGGATCACAGGTGCAGCAGACATCCATTGCAAGGAAGATGGAGCTATGGCGGAGAATTGTGGACAGGGTCAACGCCGTGGGACAGCACCCCAGAACAAGGGATGACATCAGGAAGAGGTGGAACAACCTACGGGGAAAGGTGTGTTCCGTGGCAGCAAGATACCAACTAACTGTACAGAGGACTGGCGGTGGACCCCCACCTGCTCCCCCACAACTAACAACATGGGAGGAACAAGTCTTGGCAATAATGCATACTGAGGGCCTGGCAGGAGTAGGAGGAAGATTGGACTCTGGTAAGTCAAATCTCTATTACTTTCACCCCCCCACCTGCATGCCATCACATACCCCCACCCTTACCCTCACTCCCATCACTCCACCACCTCCCACACACTCCACCATCACAACCCACACTTCCCGATACCAAGCCCTGCATGCAACACCAAAGCATGGACACCCATCACAGACCTGCTTGGACACCTATTATCACTGCATGCACACTAGAGGGAAACAGCTAGCCCACCAAATAACAACTCTTGCAAGTCAAAGCTGCCAGGGCAAAAACAACCTCAGAGGGCAACACACTCATGCACAAGATGTCACACGCAGAAACTATAACACTGCATTTACATCCCCACAGGTTCCCCACCCATCGTCACCGGAGAGGAGGTGCCAGCAACATCCAGTACCCCCCCGCCAGAAGAGGTCCACAGTGATGACAGCAGCTCTGGACGCCTGGATCCGGAGGACCAACCTGGCCCATCAGGGATCTCCAGACAGTCGGTTACCCAGGCACATTCCCATACCACCACAGAGCCTCCCTGCTCATAAAACACCAGCACAGTACCCACCTGGTGGGCCCAGACCTGTGTCCCCAGGACACATCAATCAGCAGTGTGTCCACCACTACAGGGACCCCAGGCCACCCCACAAACACAGGACGATCAGGGTCCTGGGGCCAGTGGCAGTGGGTACACAGTTCAGGGGACAGAGGCACAGGACAACAGGGAAGCTGGGAGTACTGCTGTGCGATAGGGGGAGGACATGCCCAGGGAACCGACTCTCCAGGAGGCACTCACCAAGATCCTGGGAGCATACCACCATTCCCAGGAGACGATGGGCCAGATACTGGACAAAATGCAGGAGAACCAGCGGCTGCAGGAGGGACAGTACCTGAAGATAAGGGAGGACATGATAGACATAAACACCACCCTGGTCACCATTGCAGGGGTGCTGGCAGACATGGGCCAATACTATGAGGAAGGCAGTGGCACACCACCGGGCCCCTACCACTAGCCAAACCAATGAACAGCCCTCCACCTCCGCTGCCGCAAGTGGACAGGAGGCCCGCCACAGGACCAACAGGCCACCAGCACCCCTCCCCCTCTAGAAGGAGAACCCCCCCACAAACGGTCCCTGCAATCCAGGCAGAAGCCAGAGACTATTGCCAAGACCCCCGCCAGGAAATAAGACTCTCCTGAATGTCACCCTTGTGTCCCACCCTGTCACCCTGTCCACCTTGAACTGCCATTGCTCCCCTTGCTATGCCCCCTTTGCAATGCATCTGTGATCCACATAGACTGGACTCTATCCTGGACATTCCTCCTCCATCAACCCAGCCCATTGCACATCCCCCTCTACTTATTAGCACTTAAATAAACACCCTTTGAAAAAATACAAGTGTGGAGTATGTCAAATGATTTAACTATGTATTTGTTTAACAAGGTATAAACACTGCAATACAACTGTACAGTAACGTATACATAGGAATGACCTGTAGTTGGCTGCAGTCAACACACCACGAGCGATAGTGGGGCACAAATATCTGCAAATAGAGATCCAAAGGGTACAGTGAGTGGCCATAGAAGTGGGAAAATCAGCCTGCCAGTGACAATGTCAAATACAAAACTGTCAATTAAAAGTGAAGTTACACTGTCTTACCTGTGTGTCATTGGAAGTATTGACGAATTCGTGCACTTCTGTTGTCCTCATCCTCTGCCTCATCATCTTTACTGTCCACAGGGTCCACTGCTGCCACACACCCATCTCCAGCCTCATCCTCCTGCAGAAAAGGCACCTGGTGACGTAAGGCAAGGTTGTGCAACATACAGCATGTCACGATGATCTGGCACACCTTCTTGGGTGAGTAGCACAGGGAACCACCTGTGAGATGGAGGCAACGAAACCTAGCCTTCAGGAGGCCGAATGTCCTCTCTATAATATGTGCCTCATTGTAACGTTCCTCTGCCTTTGTCCTGGGATTCCCCACAGGGGTCAGTAGCCATGAGAGGTTGGGGTAACCAGAGACACTTGCACATATCAAGGGGCAACTGTTAGCCACTCTCTAACCCTTAGGGCCCACATCATACCCATATCCCAACATCCACTGGCTGGGAACCAGGGCTCTCCTTTTAGCCACACCTGGTGCCTCTGGAGTTGAGCCATCACATATGGGATGCTGCTATTGCTCAGGATAAAGGCATCATGCACAGACCCAGGATACTTTTCATTGACATGGGAGATGTACTGGTCCGCCAGGCACACTATATGCACATTCATTGAGTGAAAGTTCTTTCGATTTTGGAACACCTGTTCATTTCTCCGGGAGGGGACAAATGCAATATGTGTACCATCAACTGCCCCAATAATGTTGGGGATATGTCCCATTGCATAGAAATCAACCTTCACTGTGGCGAAATCCTCCACCTGGGGGAAAATGATATAGCTTCGCATGTGTTTAAACAGGGCAGACAACACTCTAGTCAGCACTATTGAGAACATTGGCTGTGACATTCCTGCTGCCAAGCCCACTATCACTTGGAAGGAGACAGTTGCCAGGAAATGGAGCACTGATAGCACTTGCACAAGATGGGATATCCCGGTGGGGTGACGGATAGTAGATATCAGGTCAGGCTCCAAATGGTCACACAGCTCTGTAATTGTGGCCCTGTCCAGTCTATAGGTGAGGATAATGTACCTGTCCTCCATTGTTGCCAAGTCCAGCAGGGGTCTGTACACGGGGGATGTCTCCATCTCCTATTCATCCGCAGCAGTTGCAATCTATGGGGCAAAACGGTGAGCAGCTGGTCAGTATCTCATATTTCCAAACACTACACTTCATTGCATGTTGTGATTGTAACAGTATATTGTTGGATAGATCCAAATGGTGCCCTCTGTGTACTGTGACGCAGTTCGGTGCCATGGCCTGCCCCCTCCACCCACTGAAATGGCGTCCGCCTGTCCTGTATGGAGGAACATGTGGAAATGAGGTAATTCCGTTGACCTTGTGTGCCGTTGCGGGAGGCAGTCGAGAACCGCCGTGCAACTTCTCATTGGTTATCATTGGGCCCTATGGATTACAGTAGCCAATGGTGATGTACGTTGGCAGTGATGGTACGCACCACTGCAGACGTGATCGCCATTTTCTATCTGGTCACACACTTGCTACCTGACCTTCAACAGGAGAGCACCTACACTGCATGTGCTGCTGTGACCTATGTCTGGAATCGACCATGGCTCGTGTCACTGGGGAAAGGGCCCCTGCCTTCACGGCGGCCCAGTTGGAGAGACTGGTGGATTGGGTCTTATCCAGTACCGAATGCAGTATGGGCCTGTGACGGGCTGGATCCTGATCGCCCGCACATGGCCCTGGCTTGTGCTGACTCTGCCTCTGGCGCCCTCGACCTTGCAAACCTCTTGTCCCGTGATTGGTGGGACGATCGATGGTGGCGGGCTGCCGGAAGGTTAAAACTGCCACGGGCCGAACATGCAGGTGTCGGTGGTTTGGAAGCAGTGAACAAGCGACCACAGGAGGAGGAAGACGAACGAACACAGGAGGAGGAAGACGAACGAACACAGGAGGAGGAAGACGAACGAACACCGGAGGAGGAAGACGAACGAACACAGGAGGAGGAAGACGAACGGCCCCAGGAGGAAGGAAACGGAGACAACAAATCCAGTCTTCCATGCGCGAAGACCTCCAAAGGCGCCGGGCGAACACAACGACGGCAGGAAACCGGGAGGACGGAACGATCTAGCCCGCCACGCTTCTGGAGAAGCGTGGCTATTCCAGGTGCGTGGGACCACGGCCCTGTGAAGAACGAGTGAGAGAGAGCGGGGAGAGAAAAGGGGGAATAGGGGGGGTTGAAAGAAGGGCACGAGCACCAAGAGGGGAGGGGAAGGGAGAAAACGGGAAAACACCATTAATCACCAGAAAGCACAATATTGAGCGTATGTCACACCAAAGGCACCGCGCACAAGTTCAATAAGGGTAACAGAAGGGAGAGAGGCCCGAAGCAATAGCCCAAGGCCAAATAAAGTACGAGAGGACCGCGCCTAGACATAAAGAAAACAGAGAAGGGCTAGATAACGAACTTTGAGAGAGAAGAAAGGAGAAGAGACAGGAAGAGAGATATAGTAAGACAAAGCCAAAAGAAACCCTGACCACTTACCGCATGTATTTTGTTCTCTCCACATGTGCTTCCCGGGGACACCTGTGAGACAAGGAGACAGAGGGAGAAAAGAGTGAAGAACGGAACACGAGAGGATACAGCCATCCCGCCCACCGTATCTGGAAACATGATTAAAAACTTACCTAGACTTAATCTTACCAGTTGCCAAACGACTCAATAAAACACTTGTATATAGAACAAGCACGTTCTGAGTGCTCCCTCTGGGGCAACCCGGTTACAAGTGGTGTCAGAAGTGGAATTTTTAAAAGGACAGCCGCCACAATGGAAGAGAAGGCGACCATGGCCGATGTAATAGCCCAATTAGCTGAAGGACAAAGGCATCTCCAGTTGATATGGGAGCAAAAAATGAAAGAAGCGAAAGAGGAACGTGAAGCGTTGCAAACTGCAATTATGAGCCAAGCAACAATTATGGCCAACAACCAGTTGGTGCATGAAACAGCACTGGGGAAACTAACCGATACCATCGCTCATACCAAAGTACACCCCAATGTACTGAGTAGTGTGTTGCAACGTTATCAGGAGCAGGAAGATCCTGACTCATTTTTCACAAACTTTGAAAGGGTAGCAAGTACAGCAAATTGGCAGGAGGACAAATGGGGCCAGTATATCGCCCCTCTTCTCACTGGTCACCTGCAGTCAACTTACCTAGCCATCAATCCAAGTGGAACCCTTCCGTACCGAGAAATCAAGAAAACCATTTTTGAATGAGTGGGCTTAGACAGCGAAAGCTATCGCTCCAGATTTCGACAAATGAAATGGCAACACCAGGAGAACCCCCGCACCTTATATTACAGAGTCCAACATGCTGCTGGAAGATGGTTACATCCTTCGGAAAAGTCCAGGGAGGAAATGTTTGACGTCATTGTCTTAGAGCAATACCTGGATGCCTTACCATCAACCACCCGCAACTGGGTACGGCAACATCCCGGTCTAACTAATGAAACGGCTGTGGACCTAGCCTGCGCTTATCATAGAGGCCCGGACTTCAGTGCTACAGTAAGGTGAGCCCCTCCACCTCCTGTCCGACCAGTCATACCTCAGAATGTCACTCATCGGCCAATAGGGATCCATGGCCCTGACCGCACCCAACCCACGGGCCCGGTGGCATCCGGGCACCCAGGCACCGGACCACAGTGCTCTAACTGCTCAGAGTGGGGGCATATAGCTAGGTATTGCCCGCAAAGGAAAGACGCAGAAGAACCCATGGAGCTAGGGCTGACAAGAGGGAGAGTGTTCTGGACCGGAGGGAAAAAAACAAAATATACCCTCCCCATTCTCATCAATGACGTAGAAAGAATAGCCCTAATTGACTCAGGTTGTAGCCAGAGCGTGATCAGGGAAGATCTAGTGCTACCAGGTCAGAAAGATACAGAAACCCAAGTCCTCATCGCCTGTGTCCATGGCGATCAAAGATATTACCCCCTTGCCACTATAAGATTGAAGTGGAGAGACCGATCCGAGAGTCTACAGGTCGGGGTACTCTCAAAATTAGATGAGGACATTATCCTAGGGACAGACTATGAGAGTTTTCCCTCTTTATTAGAGAAAGCCGGGCAAGAGCACCTACTGAGGGACTGGTGGAAGGAGGCACCCAGTGGGGCGAACCTAGAGGAACACAAACCTGTACGGACTACTCTCAGTAGGAGACAAAAAAGGGAGCAACGGCGTTCTTATGCTCTGCATAAATTCCCCCCAGATGAACCTAAAGTCACAGGAAAGGTTTGCACAGTCACTGGTGATTTCCGGCAGAGTCAGAATGAGGATCCCTCATTGAAACACGCCTGGCAACAGGCAGTGTCCGGGGCAGTACAAGGGGTAGGTCCCAGATTCCTGATACGTAATAATTTACTGTACCGGAAACCCACCACCACAAGGGGAAATGAACTACAATTAGTTGTGCCTAGAAGTCACCGCTCACAGGTGTTACAGTTAGCACACGGGGATAACGGGGAAGGACACTAATTCCCGGGTTCTCCGCTGGTTCCTTTCCTTACAGCCTTTTTTGTTTCAGATTCACCATCTCCCGGGGAAACAAATGGTGACTGCGGATTTTCTCTCCCGGTATCCGGTAATACTGGAGAAAGAAATCAATGCAAAACTACAGAATTTCATCGAGGACAACAACTCCCTGGACTACTCCCAGTCCAGTTTCTTCAGCAACCACAGCACGGAGACAGCCCTCCTGGCAGCCACCAATGACATCCAATGACTCCTAGACCGTGGCCACACTGCAGCGCTTATACTCCTCGACCTCTCAGCAGCCTTTGACACAGTCAACCACAGCACTTTATGCACCAGACTCCATGACATAGGAATCAGCGGAAGATCCCTGGAATGGATCCACTCCTTCCTCTCTGGGAGGACTCAGAGGGTCAGACTCCCGCCCTACACATCCAGACCCACAGGAGTCAACTGCAGAGTCCCCCAAGGATCCTCACTGAGTCCCACACTGTTCAACGTTATCATGGCCCCTCTCGTAGCCATCGTCAGAAGCCACGGTATGAACATCGTGCCATATGCCAATGACACACAACTCATCATAGACATGGCCAAAAGGAACTTCCACTCAGGAATGGAAGCCGTCGCCACCTGGATGAGAGAAAGCTGCCTCAAGCTCAGCTCTGACAAGACTGAGCTCATCATCTTCGGAAACACCACCTCAGCTTGGGATGACTCATGGTGGCCCACATCCCTCAGCACCCTCCCTGCACTGACTGAGCACGCCCGCAACCTAGGCATCATCCCTGACTCCTCCCCTTCCAAGACCCACCAGGTAAACTCAGTCGCCTCCTCCTGCTGGCACACACTCCACAAACTTCGAAAGATCTTCAGATGGATCCCAGCAGACTGCCGCAGGACAGTCACCCATGCCTTAGTCAAAAGCAAGCTCGACTACGGCAATGCCCTCTACACCGGCACCTCAACTAGAAACATCAAAAAACTACAACTCATCCAGAACACCGCTGCCAGACTCATCCTAGACCTCCCACGTCAAGAACATATCTTCCAGCACCTGAGGATGCTCCACTGGCTCCCAATCGAGAAACAAATTACCTGCAAGCTATCACCCACACGTACAAGGCCATACACAACTCAGTATCTGACTACCTGAACCACTGCATCTCCTTCCACACCCCCTTCAGATACCTCCACCCTGCCCACCTGGCCCTGGCCGTCATCCCTCGCATTTGTAAAACCACCGCCGGAGGAAGATCCTTCACTTAAAAAAAAAAATATCGCAGCAAAGGCGTGACTCTTCGGATGAGTCCTCTCCCGCCCAACAAGCGTCTTGAGACCCTCACGCGTGAGTAGCCGCGCTTTACAAAAATTGATTGATTGGTCCATCTGCTACGCACTCTATACAAATGTTATCCCCCCATGTGAGTACACTTCAATTGAGAGTTACCAAACAATGGTATTTGGGGAAGAGAACACAGGGCTAGTGAGTGGAATAACAGTAACAGAACCTCCTGGCCTGAGCTGTCATGTCAGTTCCTGTACTACACACAATATACAAAACCTGTCTGGTGTTTGCCGTTATGGGAAGAGTGCCTCCTGGGAGTTGCAGTCATATCACTCTCTCTACTACACACACTATACAAATATTATCCCCCAGGTGAGTACACTTCATTTGTGGTGTACCAAACAATGGTATTTGAAGAAAAGAACACAGGGCTGGTGAGTGGAGTAATAGTAACAGAGGCCCCTGGCTTTAGCAGTCATGTCAGTCCCTGTACTACAAACATTCTACAAATGTTATCCCCCCAGGTGAATTCACTTCAATTGAGAGTTGCCAAATAGGGGTTTTTGGACAAGTGAACACAGTCCCACATTTCCATTTTCCTACTGAGAGGACTGTTCTGGACTTGTTGTTCAAACAATTGTGGCTCTACTCTTATGATTTCATCCAACATGACTCTTAACTCATCTTCTGAAAAACAGGGATTTTTTAAACGTGATATGGTGGGAAAAAAAACTACGGATGACAGTGACTTACTAAACAGAGGAAGTGTAAAAGGGTGTGACTGGGCAAACGTATGTGCAAGGTGCTCTATGGGATGGTGAGAAAAATGTGTGCCTAATCTATGCAGTGTTTTGGAAATAAGGTGATCTGGCTTCTGTGATCTGCGTTGAAAATGTAAAGGATTGTGGTCTGTGAAGGGGTGTGTTTTATAGTGTTCTTTTCATTTGTGTCCAGTGTGGCAATGCATGTCAGCTGTGTTGTTTTCAAATTCATCCAATGTGAAGGTGTCTTTTATTATGCTGTGGTTCGGGCCGGCAATGGCTGACCATCATTGGAGACCACCACGGCAACTGTGTCCTTGTAATATGCTCGGTGGTTGGTCGCGGTGTTGTCAGTGCTGGAGGTCGGACCGCCTCTATCCAGGCCACCTCGCCGCTGGTGGTATGCCATTTTTGCTTGGCGGTCTGTGGTCCTGTCTGTATAACTCATAATAGGGCATTCTGAAAGGTCTATTTGGGACTGCCAACGTGGTGGTCAAGAGGTCCGCCCGTTAAACTCATAATGAGGCCTTAAACCTTCAATTCAGAAATTATGTTTGTGAGTCTCTTAATGGAAGGAATATTACTTTTGAAAATCGTTTTATATTAATTAAACTTATTAATGACCAATATGATTTTATGTATATACTGGTTCTCAAGCTATTGCCTCTGAAGTTTATTGACAATTTATGTTTATGTCATTTGAACAAAGAGAACTAGAAGTGCTAAAATATTATTCATAATACCAAGAGCCCCGTAAAGATGTGCTCCAATTCTAAAGGATGCTAGAGAGGTGGGAGAAAAGGGGAAAAGTCAACAGAATTGCTGGTGTGTTAAAAAATATTAATAAGAGTCTCACATCACAGAGGTGTCCTTAATGCTCATCAACTGAGTGCTTTAATACCAACAAGAAAAGGATATGGTAAAGCCTTACCTTTTTCAAAGGCATGATAACCTAAGGCTTTATGTTTGGTATTCCTGCTTTTCAAGTTTGGGTGCTGCCATTTTGCATGCTTATAAAGTTACCTTCATTATTCATGTGCGAAGACTGCTCTGTAGGAATTGTCATACTCTTCGACTGAAAATGACTAGTTTACTAGCTTCCTTTACTCTGCGACCACAGTAGGTTATACAACTAAGAAACATTTATTTTCTTCACAGTAGGTTATACCACTAGGAGAATTTTTTTTATCACATTTGACCTGGACATGATTATATTTTCAGAAGGAGCATAACTTTATTTATAATTGATCCCGTCAGTTATATGTTACTACTTATATAATGAGATTAATACAAGAAATTCAATTAAATATGTGTTAGAATTGAATTGCTGTTTCCTTCTACAAAAGTGTTTTCTTTTGAACATATAGAATGTCAATTCAGTTCTCCAACTTGAGTGTGCTCAATTATACTCTTGCCTGTGATAGCTTAATGTATTCATAGAAAATAATAAACTTGTAAAAGCACAGTAGTGGATATGAACATTTAATATACTCCTAATCATGATTATTTAACTATTTTATCCTGTATAGGTATGCTTATGAATTCCTATCAATACACATATTAAAATTCAAGATCTTTTAAGATTTGGGAATATATTAAGGCATGCTAACACATGTATGTCACTAATCACATAAAGCTTCATGATGAAGTTTAGACAGAATATTGAAAAAATATTGTGATACAAAAATATAATTATAGGGATATTGCAATGTCAGCAATAACATGGACATAAATATCAGAGTTAAGTATATCCTTTTTAGTCTTTTTTGATAATTTTGTAAAATATATTGTTTACCAAATTATAGTTGCATATATCGTTTTTGACAATAGTTTTGTTAAATTGGTATTTTACTTTGTATAGTAGGTAATTAAAAAAAAGGTTGATTAAATATATATTTTCTTTTTTTTAAAGTAATTGTAATGTTAATTGTATTTAATTTTACAATGTATTTTAGAAAATATTTTATGCAAATATATGTTTGTTTCATTTTTTAGTGGTAGGATGCTGTGTTTATAGGGGAAATGTGTGGGTGGATTTAGAAATAAAAAAAATTACAAATATATATGTAAAGTAAAAAAAAAATGTATTTGATACTGTATCTTTTTTGCTTATTTTATTTAAATTAAACATCTATGTTTAAAATGTTGTTTTTTGCAAACTTGCTGCAAGAATACTTCCTATTTATTTTGGCCCTCATTATGACATCGGCGGTGAGTACCGCTTACCATCATGCTGACTGCCGCCAAAATACTGCAGCGGCGGCGGATCACCGCTACCCATATTATGACACACACATAGCAATCCATCACTATACAGCCACACACGCAAGTCCGCCAGCTCAAAGGTCGGTGATAAACTGGCGGTAGCCAAACCCACACCGTCACGTCAACAGAACTACGCCCACAACATTATGACCCACAAATCACCATGGCGGGCATTCAAAGGCGGTAAACCTTTGGCGCTACATACCGCCATGCTCAAAATAGACACACACATACAAAACAACACCACATTGGACAATTCAAACTACACACACCTGACACCCATTCACACACCACACCCACACCACCATAAAACACACACACACATTATCCACAGCCCTTTACAAATACAAACAAGTGCCACAAAAGAGATAGCAAGACCACAGACAAGACCACAGCCACACACCACCATCACCTACACACCATCCACGCGACTTACATCACACACCCCAACACATCACCCTAAACACCCACACCACTCACACTACACCCATGGCACCACAACGACACCCCAGGTTCTCAGAGGAGGAGCTAAGAGTCATTGTAGAGGAAATCATCTGGGTAGAGCCACAGCTATTCGGATCACAGGTGCAGCAGACATCCATTGCAAGGAAGATGGAGCTATGGCGGAGAATCGTGGACAGGGTCAACGCCGTGGGACAGCACCCCAGAACAAGGGATGACATCAGGAAGAGGTGGAACAACCTACGGGGAAAGGTGTTCCGTGGCAGCAAGATACCAACTAGCTGTACAGAGGACTGGCGGTGGACCCCCACCTCCTCCCCCACAACTAACAACATGGGAGGAACAAGTCTTGGCAATCATGCATACTGAGGGCCTGGCAGGAGTAGGAGGAAGATTGGACTCTGGTAAGTCAAATCTCTATTACTTTCACCCCCCCACCTGCATGCCATCACATACCCCCACCCTTACCCTCACTCCCATCACTCCACCACCTCCCACAAACTCCACCATCACAACCCACACTTCCCGATACCAAGCCCTGCATGCAACACCAAAGCATGGACACCCATCACAGACCTGCTTGGACACCTATCATCACTGCATGCAAACTAGAGGGAAACAGCTAGCCCACCAAATAACAACTCTCGCAAGTCAAAGCTGCCAGGGCAAAAACAACCTTAGAGGGCAACACGCCCATGCACAAGATGTCACACGCAGAAACTATAACACTGCATTTACATCCCCACAGGTTCCCCACCCATCGTCACCGGAGAGGAGGTGCCAGCAACATCCAGCCCCCCCCCGCCAGAAGAGGTCCACAGTGATGACAGCAGCTCTGGACGCCTGGATCCGGAGGACCAACCTGGCCCATCAGGGATCTCCGGACAGTCGGTTACCCAGGCACATTCCCATACCACCACAGAGCCTCCCTGCTCAGAAAACACCAGCACAGTACCCACCTGGTGGGCCCAGACCTGTGTCCCCAGGACACATCAATCAGCAGTGTGTCCACCACTACAGGGACCCCAGGCCACCCCACAAACACAGGACGATCAGGGACCTGGGGTCAGTGGCAGTTGGTACACAGTTCAGGGGACAGAGGCACAGGACAACAGGAAAGCTGGGAGTACTGCTGTGCGATAGGGGGAGGACAGGCCCAGGGAACCGACTCTCCAGGAGGCACTCACCAAGATCCTGGGAGCATACCACCATTCCCAGGAGACGATGGGCCAGATACTGGACAAAATGCAGGAGAACCAGCGGCTGCAGGAGGGACAGTACCTGAAGATAAGGGAGGACTTGATAGACATAAACACCACCCTGGTCACCATTGCAGGGGTGCTGGCAGACATGGGCCAATACTATGAGGAAGGCAGTGGCACACCACCGGGCCCCTACCACTAGCCAAACCAATGAACAGCCCTCCACCTCCGCTGCCGCAAGTGGACAGGAGGCCCACCACAGGACCAACAGGCCACCAGCACCCCTCCCCCTCTAGGAGGAGAACCACCCCACAAACGGTCCCTGCAATCCAGGCAGAAGCCAGAGACTATTGCCAAGACCCCCGCCAGGAAATAAGACTCTCCTGAATGTCACCCTTGTGTCCCACCCTGTCACCCTGTCCACCTTGAACTGCCATTGCTCCCCTTGCTATGCCCCCTTTGCAATGCATCTGTGATCCACATAGACTGGACTCTATCCTGGACATTCTTCCTCCATCAACCCAGCCCATTGCACATCCCCATCTACTTATTAGCACTTAAATAAACACCCTTTGAAAAAATACAAGTGTGGAGTATGTCAAATGATTTAACTATGTATTCGTTTAACAAGGTATAAACACTGCAATACAGCTGTACAGTAACGTATACATAGGAATGACCTGTAGTTGGCTGCAGTCAACACACCACGAGCGATAGTGGGGCTCAAATATCTGCAAATAGAGATCCAAAGGGTACAGTGAGTGGCCATAGAAGTGGGAAAATCAGCCTGCCAGTGACAATGTCAAATACAAAACTGTCAATTAAAAGTGAAGTTACACTGTCTTACCTGTGTGTCATTGGAAGTATTGACGAATTCGTGCACTTCTGTTGTCCTCATCCTCTGCCTCATCATCTTCACTGTCCACAGGGTCCACTGCTGCCACACACCCATCTCCAGCCTCATCCTCCTGCAGAAAAGGCACCTGGTGACGTCAGGCAAGGTTGTGCAACATACAGCATGTCACGATGATCTGGCACACCTTCTTGGGTGAGTAGCACAGGGAACCACCTGTGAGATGGAGGCAACGAAACCTAGCCTTCAGGAGGCCGAATGTCCTCTCTATAATATGTGCCTCATTGTAACGTTCCTCTGCCCTTGTCCTGGGATTCCTCACAGGGGTCAGTAGCCATGAGAGGTTGGGGTAACCAGAGACACTTGCACATATCAAGGGGCAACTGTTAGCCACACTCTAACCCTTAGGGCCCACATCATACCCATATCCCAACATCCACTGGCTGGGAACCAGGGCTCTCCTTTTAGCCACACCTGGTGCCTCTGGAGTTGAGCCATCACATATGGGATGCTGCTATTGCTCAGGATAAAGGCATCATGCACACACCCAGGATACTTTTCATTGACATGGGAGATGTACTGGTCCGCCAGGCACACTATATGCACATTCATTGAGTGAAAGTTCTTTCGATTTTGGAACACCTGTTCATTTCTCCGGGAGGGGACAAATGCAATATGTGTACCATCAACTGCCCCAATAATGTTGGGGATATGTCCCATTGCATAGAAATCAACCTTCACTGTGGCGAAATCCTCCACCTGGGGGAAAATGATATAGCTTCGCATGTGTTTAAACAGGGCAGACAACACTCTAGTCAGCACTATTGAGAACATTGGCTGTGACATTCCTGCTGCCAAGCCCACTATCACTTGGAAGGAGACAGTTGCCAGGAAATGGAGCACTGATAGCACTTGCACAAGATGGGATATACCGGTGGGGTGACGGATAGTAGATATCAGGTCAGGCTCCAAATGGGCACACAGCTCTGTAATTGTGGCCCTGTCCAGTCTATAGGTGAGGATAATGTACCTGTCCTCCATTGTTGCCAAGTCCAGCAGGGGTCTGTACACGGGGGATGTCTCCATCTCCTATTCATCCGCAGCAGTTGCAATCTATGGGGCAAAACGGTGAGCAGCTGGTCAGTATCTCATATTTCCAAACACTACACTTCATTGCATGTTGTGATTGTAACAGTATATTGTTGGATAGATCCAAATGGTGCCCTCTGTGTACTGTGACGCAGTTCGGTGCCATGGCCTGCCCCCTCCACTCACTGAAATGGCGTCCGCTTGTCCTGTATGGAGGAACATGTGGAAATGAGGTAATTCCGTTGACCTTGTGTGCCGTTGCGGGAGGCGGTCGAGAACCGCCGTGCAACTTCTCATTGGTTATCATTGGGCCCTATGGATTACAGTAGCCAATGGTGATGTACGTTGGCAGTGATGGTACGCACCACTGCAGACGTGATCGCCATTTTCTATCTGGTCACTCACTTGCTACCTGACCTTCAACAGGAGAGCACCTACACTGCATGTGCTGCTGTGACCTATGTCTGGAATCGACCATGGCTCGTGTCACTGGGGAAAGGGCCCCTGCCTTCACGGCGGCCCAGTTGGAGAGACTGGTGGATTGGGTCCTATCCAGTACCGAATGCAGTATGGGCCTGTGACGGGCTGGATCCTGATCGCCCGCACATGGCCCTGGCTTGTGCTGACTCTGCCTCTGGCGCCCTCGACCTTGCAAACCTCTCGTCCCGTGATTGGTGGGACGATCGATGGTGGCGGGCTGCCGGAAGGTTAAAACTGCCACGGGCAGAACATGCAGGTGTCGGTGGTTTGGAAGCGGTGAACAAGCGACCACAGGAGGAGGAAGACGAACGAACACAGGAGGAGGAAGACGAACGAACACCGGAGGAGGAAGACGAACGAACACAGGAGGAGGAAGACAAACGGCCCCAGGAGGAAGGAAACGGAGACAATGAATCCAGTCTTCCATGCGCGAAGACCTCCAAAGGCGCCGGGCGAACACAACGACGGCAGGAAACCGGGAGGACGGAACGATCTAGCCCGCCACGCTTCTGGAGAAGCGTGGCTATTCCAGGTGTGTGGGACCACGGCCCTGTGAAGAACGAGTGAGAGAGAGCGGGGAGAGAAAAGGGGAAATGGGGGGGTTGAAAGAAGGGCACGAGCACCAAGAGGGGAGGGGAAGGGAGAAAACGGGAAAACACCATTAATCACCAGAAAGCACAATATTGAGCGTATGTCACACCAAAGGCACCGCGCACAAGATCAATAAGGGTAACAGAAGGGAGAGAGGCCCGAAGCAATAGCCCAAGGCCAAATAAAGTACGAGAGGAACGCGCCTAGACATAAAGAAAACAGAGAAGGGCTAGATAACGAACTTTGAGAGAGAAGAAAGGAGAAGAGACAGGAAGAGAGATATAGTAAGACAAAGCCAAAAGAAACCCTGACCACTTACTGCATGTATTTTGTTCTCTCCACATGTGCTTCCCGGGGACACCTGTGAGACAAGGAGACAGAGGGAGAAAAGAGTGAACACGAGAGGATACAGCCATCCCGCCCACCGTATCTGGAAACATGATTAAAAACTTACCTAGACTTAATCTTACCAGTTGCCAAACGACTCAATAAAACACTTGTATATAGAACAAGCGCGTTCTGAGTGCTCCCTCTGGGGCAACCCGGTTACAAGTGGTGTCAGAAGTGGGATTTTTAAAAGGACAGCCACCACAATGGAAGAGAAGGCGACCATGGCCGACGTAATAGCCCAATTAGCTGAAGGACAAAGGCATCTCCAGTTGATATGGGAGCAAAAAATGAAAGAAGCGAAAGAGGAACGTGAAGCGTTGCAAACTGCAATTAAGAGCCAAGCAACAATTATGGCCAACAACCAGTTGGTGCATGAAACAGCACTGGGGAAACTAACCAATACCATCGCTCATACCAAAGTACACCCCAATGTACTGAGTAGTGTGTTGCAACATTATCAGGAGCAGGAAGATCCTGACTCATTTTTCACAAACTTTGAAAGGGTAGCAAGTACAGCTAATTGGCAGGAGGACAAATGGGGCCAGTATATCACCCCTCTTCTCACTGGTCACCTGCAGTCAACTTACCTAGCCATCAATCCAAGTGGAACCCTTCCGTACCGAGAAATCAAGAAAACCATTTTAGAATGAGTGGGCTTAGACAGCGAAAGCTATCGCTCCAGATTTCGACAAATGAAATGGCAACACCAGGAGAACCCCCGCACCTTACATTACAGAGTCCAACATGCCGCTGGAAGATGGTTACATCCTTCGGAAAAGTCCAGGGAGGAAATGTTTGACGTCATTGTCTTAGAGCAATACCTGGATGCCTTACCATCAACCACCCGCAACTGGGTACGGCAACATCCCGGTCTAACTAATGAAACGGCTGTGGACCTAGCCTGTGCTTATCATAGAGGCCCGGACTTCAGTGCTACAGTAAGGTGAGCCCCTCCACCTCCTGTCCGACCGGTCATACCTCAGGATGTCACTCATCGGCCAATAGGGATCCATGGCCCTGACCGCACCCAACCCACTGGCCCGTTGGAATCCGGGCACCCAGGCACCGGACCACAGTGCTATAACTGCTCAGAGTGGGGGCATATAGCCAGGTATTGCCCGCAAAGGAAAGACGCAGAAGAACCCATGGAGCTAGGGCTGACAAGAGGGAGAGTGTTCTGGACCGGAGGGAAAAAAACAAAATATACCCTCCCCATTCTCATCAATGACGTAGAAAGAATAGCCCTAATTGACTCAGGTTGTAGCCAGAGCGTGATCAGGGAAGATCTAGTGCTACCAGGTCAGAAAGATACAGAAACCCAAGTCCTCATCGCCTGTGTCCATGGCGCTCAAAGATATTACCCCCTTGCCACTATAAGATTGAAGTGGAGAGACCGATCCGAGAGTCTACAGGTCGGGGTACTCTCAAAATTAGATGAGGACATTATCCTAGGGACAGACTATGAGAGTTTTCCCTCTTTATTAGAGAAATCCGGGCAAGAGCACCTACTGAGGGACTGGTGGAAGGAGGCACCCAGTGGGGCGAACCTAGAGGAACACAAACCCGTACGGACTACTCTCAGTAGGAGACAAAAAAGGGAGCAACGGCGTTCTTATGCTCTGCATAAATTCCCCCCAGATGAACCTAAAGTCACAGGGAAGCTTTGCACAGTCACTGGTGATTTCCGGCGGAGTCAGAATGAGGATCCCTCATTGAAACACGCCTGGCAACAGGCAGTGTCAGGGGCAGTACAAGGGGTAGGTCCCAGATTCCTGATACGTAATAATTTACTGTACCGGAAACCCACCACCACAAGGGGAAATGAACTACAATTAGTTGTGCCTAGAAGTCACCGCTCCCAGGTGTTACAGTTAGCACACGGGGATAACGGTGAAGGACACTAATTCCCGGGTTCTCCGCTGGTTCCTTTCCTTACAGCCTTTTTTGTTTCAGATTCACCATCTCCCGGGGAAACAAATGGTGACTGCGGATTTTCTATCCCGGTATCCGGCGTCGGAGCGTCCCGACCGGCCGCTCTCTAGGGGGAGTGTATGTGACGGGCTGGATCCTGATCGCCCACACATGGCCCTGGCTTGTGCTGACTCTGCCTCTGGCGCCCTCGACCTTGCAAACCTCTCGTCCCGTGATTGGTGTGACGATCGATGGTGGCGGGCCGCCGGGAGGTTAAAACTGCCATGGGCAGAACATGCAGGTGTCGGTGGTTTGGAAGCGGTGAACAAGCGACCACAGGTGGAGGAAGACGAACGAACACAGGAGGAGGAAGACGAACGAACACCGGAGGAGGAAGACGAACGAACACAGGAGGAGGAAGACGAACGGCCCCAGGAGGAAGGAAACGGAGACAACGAATTCAGTCTTCCACGCGAGAAGGCCTCAAAAGGCGGCGGGCGAATACAACGACGGCAGGAAACCGGGAGGACGGAACGATCTAGCCCGCCACGCTTCTGGAGAAGCGTGGCTATTCCAGGTGCATGGGACCACGCCCCTGTGAAGAACGAGTGAGAGAGTGAGAGAGAGCAGGGAGAGAAAAGGGGGAGTAGGGGGGGTTGAAAGAAGGACACGAGCACCGAGAGGGGAGGGGAAGGGAGAAAACGGGAAAAACACCATTAATCACAAGAAAGCACAATATTGAGCGTATGTCACACCAAACTCACCGCGCACAAGATCAATAAGGGTAACAGAAGGGAGAGAGGCCCGAAGCAATAGCCCAAGGCCAAATAAAGTACGAGAGGAGACAGAGGGAGAAAAGAGTGAAGAACGGAACACAAGAGGATACAGCCATCCTGCCCACCGTATCTGGAAACATGATTAAAAACTTACCTAGACTTAATCTTACCAGTTGCCAAACGACTCAATAAAACACTTGTATATAGAACAAGCGCGTTCTGAGTGCTCCCTCCGGGGCAACCCGGTTACAGGTCCACTAGACCAACAGGTGAGTACAGTGTAAGCACGATGCATGGGGCATGAATGCATGGAGTGCTGTGTGTGAAGGCCTCGTGTAGGTGGAATGGCCCTGAGCAGGGTGCTGCATGAATGTGTTGCCATCTCTGAGTATAAGGGGATGTGAAGGGCAATGATGGGCCATGAGTGTAACAGGCGGGACGGTAGGACTAATATCTTTCACTGTGTCCATTTCCCTGCAGGCCAGCATTCATCAGAAAAATGGTATATGGCGTGCCATCGCCAAGGACGTGCGGACATTGGGGTCTCCGGCAGGCAGAGCACTCATTGTCGGAAACAGTGGGAGGACCTGAGACGCTGGGCACGGAAGACGGCTGAGCTGGGGATGGCCTCACAACAAGGAAGGGGTGCCCATTGAACCCTGTCCCCCCTGATGGCCTGCATACTGGTGGTGGCCTAGCCGGAGCTGGATGGGTGCACCGGCTACAGAGGGAGCTGCATCCCATGGGGCCCAGGAGGCCGAGTCCACCGACGGTGAGGGCACCAGTGGGACAGAGGGGAGGACCATGGCGGAGACTGGAGTGGACAGTTCGGACAGTGATACCTCCTCTGATGGAAGCTCCCTGGTGGTGGCGGATACCTCTGTGCCCACCCTAACTACAGGTACAGCCGCCACCCCCGTACCAGCACCGCCCCCCCTGGCAGCTCCTCAGCGAGTTTCCCATGCCCGCTCACCCAGGAGGGTGGGCATCTCCTTCGCCCCAGGCACCTCAGGCCCTGCTGCCCTGAGTGAGGAGGCTACTGACCTCCTGCGATCCATCTCTGTTGTGCAGTCAACCATAGTGAATGCCATCCAGGGGCTGGCAGCCCAAATGCAAAAGACACATGCATTCCTGATGGGCATTCACACTGGCATGGCGGCCCAACAGAGATCAATCCAGGCTCTGGCCTCTTCTCCGATGGCAGCCATTGTCCCTGTTTCTAGCCTCCCCCCTCCAACTTCCTCTACCCAATCCCATTCCCCTTAACCCCAACCTATCCCAAGCACACAGGCAGACCAGCATGCACACAAGACAACACACAGGAGTGGTTCAGGCAAACACAAGCACCACACATCATTCCAGAGGCACTCACACAAACACCATCCAGAATCAGACACACCAACATCCACTGCCTCCACTGTGTCCCCCTCCTCCTCCTCGTCCACCTCCCTCCCAGTTGCATTTCCACTCACACCTGCATGTATTACATTCTCATCCACTCCCACGCCTATCACTACACGCCCCTCACTGGCAATCACCACCCCCACATCCATGCACACATCCCCTGTGTCCTCTCCCACTGTCTGTGCCCCCTCCTCCCAAAGTACACAAAGGCAAGCATACAGACACCCAACAGCCATCCACCTCACAACATCATCCAGCCCATGCACCTGCACCCAAACACTGCAGACTGACACCTTCTACAACCACTTCCTCTTCCTCTACTCCGAAACCTTCACCCTCTTCCCGCCCCAGTGTCCCTAAGAAGCTTTTCCTCTTCACCGTTGACCTCTTCCCTACCACTCCCCCCGTCCTTCACGTCGGGCCACGGT
The DNA here is from genome assembly GCF_031143425.1 of Pleurodeles waltl. Lineage (NCBI taxonomy): Eukaryota > Metazoa > Chordata > Amphibia > Caudata > Salamandridae > Pleurodeles > Pleurodeles waltl. The sequence continues at coordinate 1,391,905,347 of NC_090447.1, forward strand.
GGTCAGAACCCAGGCGAGCACCTCAGCCACCCAGTCCACAGCCACAGTAGTGTTGACAGCTACTCCAGGTGGGAGAGGATACCGGGCACCAGGCAGCCACACTGAAAGGGTGCCTGCACCAGGTGTTGCAAGGAAGGCTAAGGAGGCACCACTAGCTGTGTCAAAGAAGGGCAAGGAGGCACCCCCAGCTGCTTCAAGGAAGGGCAAGGAGGCACCCCCAGCTGCCACAGGGAAGGGCAGGGAGGCACCCCAGCTGCTACAGGGAGGGGCAAGGAGCAATCCCCCGCTGCTGACAGGAAGGGCAAGGGGCCTGCACCAACAGGCAGGAAGGACAGGAGGCCTGGTGCTGGGACTCATTTGGAGCCCCCACTACCAACCATGGTGGTTCTGCCATCCGAGGCTGCAGGGGAAGGGCTGGAGCCTCCCCCCACTACTGCCAGCACCACCACCAGCACCACTGCCAGAAGCAGCAGCCTCAGTTGGCAGCCGTCTGAGGCTGCAGGGGGAGGGCTGGGGCCTCCCCCCACCACTGCCAGCACCGCCACCAGCACCACTGCCAGCAGCAGCAGCCCCAGTGGGCAGCCGTCCAAGGCTGCAGGGAAAGGGCTGGAGCCTCCCTCCACCACTGCCAGCACCACCACCAGCACCACTGCCACCACTGAGCAGCCATCACCACCGGCGGACAGTGTGTAGTCCTGCTTCCATGGGCTGTTGTGCGGCCTGGCCCCTGCAAATCCTGTGGGTCTGACACCCAGGTGAGAGACTGTGACCTTGCACTCTCCAAGATCTGCATCACAGGGCGCAATGTCCCCTCCAGAACCAGTGGAGAGGCCATCCACTCATCCCATCCTCCGCAGGATGAAGCTCACTGGGCACATTGCCCCCTCCAGAACCAGTGGAAGAAGCCATCCACTCACCCCATCCTCCACAGGATGAAGCTCAATGGGCACAATGCCCCCTCCAGAACCAGTGGAGAAGCCATACACTCGCCCCATCCTCCACAGGATGAAGCTCATTGGGCACAATGCCCAGGACCAAGCAGTGGGCAAACCACCCACTTGAGAGATTGTGGCCTTGCACTCCCCAGGACCAAGCAGTGGGCAAACCACCTACTTGAGAGACTGTGGCCTTGCACTCCCCAGGGCAGCGCACAGGGCATGTTACCCCCGCCAGAACCTGTGGTTTTGTACCATCTTCCGGCTGAGGTGCCCACCCATTCCCCGTCCCCCTGGGGTGCCCTTGTATTTTCAACTGGATGCCCGTGCAGTGTTCTCTCCTTGTTGTTGCAGGAGTGAGGTGGGGCCTTGGCCTCTGTGTTGTGGCCCTGTGGCCCTACATTTGTAAATATGTATATACGTTTGGATTTTGATGCAATTATTCATAGTATTTTATCATATTACACTCACTTTCTTCAAATCATTTGGTCCTTGCATTATTCCTCAGGGGTACGGGGTAGATATGTTATGTGGCTGCTTCTGGTTGTGTGTATGGTGTTGTGGGTGGGTGTGTGTATGTTGCGTGTGTGTGTCACTCTCTTTTTCCTCATCCCCTCCCTCGTGTGCTAGGCGGAAGTACTCACCATGGTCATTTTTGCCGGCGTTGGTGTTCATATTGTAGTAGAAGGTAGACAAGCACTGGAAAAATGTGCAACTCGGGCTCCATGGCGTCGTGGTTGTTCCCTGAGTCTCCACAGGTGAGTCCTTTGACTTCTGAGTTCTGTTTCCACAAGGCTTTTGATGCCGTTGGTACCGCCCCGGAAAAGGTGGCGGATAGGCCTGTCATAATAGAGTGGGTGGTACATTGTCTTCCGCCTGGCTGTTGGCAGCTACTGCCGTGGTGCTTGTTGATTTTGCCCTGGCGGCTGATGTGTTAAAGTGGCTGTCTGTCTGAGCGGTTTTCGCCGTAGTCATGATTCCATTTTTGTTACCTCCGGCCTGTTGGCGGTATTACAGCCGCTTTATCATCGATCACCAGGGTTGTAATAAGGGCCTTTATTTTAAAAAGTTATTGTTTATTTATTTTGTGTTAATGTTTAATAAAAATGCAAATATAATAAATGTATTTATGTAGTATTGCAACATTTATTTACATTACATAACATAAATTTAATTTCAAATTATTCGTTTTTACTTTGTGCTTTCGATTAAATTTTATTTTTGAATGTGTTTTGTTAATTATTAATGTGTATTTATCAAATATTTAAGTAAAAAGATACTTTATGATTTAACTTATGATTGTTTTAATTGAAATACATTTTTATAAGATTTTTATCATTGAGATATTGGGTTTACATTGAAAAAGTGTTGGTAGATTTTTAAAGTATTTGTTTTTATATGTATATTTGATTTAATGTATAAGACTGTAATTGTATGTATTGTATGTCTACCTTTTTGTTTAAAAAATTTTTAATTGAGGATTTAATACTGAAAATTGTTATTTTGTGTTTGATAATTATTTATTTTCTAAATAATATTTATTATATTTCTGTTTACATTATTGTTAAGGGTGTTTCAGAGAATTTAAATGTTGTAGTTTAGAACTATTTAACTTACATTATTATTATGTTTTTTTAATTTGAAATTATGTTTACTTGTTTAATGTTTGAATTTGTTGTTATTAAATATTGTGATTATCAGTTGTTGGGTTTTATTGTATACTGTATTATGTTTAGAGTTTGAGTAGCTATCTAAATGTTTAAAGAAGTATTGTAATTAACATTTTTTATGTTTTTGAAAAATGTATAGTGTTGTAGGAATAGTTATCTGACCACCTTCAGTCCCCAACACCTTCCCCAAAAAGGTTTCCATTGGATTTGGAATAGTAATATGATCCCTTTCATGTGTACACCATCCCTAAAATGGTTTAGATTGGAGTAGGAATAATAAGTCTGACCCCTTTAGTGTCCAACACCTTGCCAAATGGTTTAGATTGGAATGGGAATAGTAAATATGATATCTTTAGTGTCCAACTGCTTTTCTAAACTGGTTTAGATTGGAGATGGAATGTTAAATCTTACCCTTCAGTGCCCAACAACTTCTCCAAAAAGGCTCTGATTACAGTGGGAATAGTATATTTGGTCCTTTTTTGTCCAGAGCATTCCCCAAAATAGTTTAGATATGAGAAGAAATAGTAAATCTTATTATTTTAGTGTCCAACGCCTTCCCCAAAATAGCTTACAGTGGAGTGGGAATACAAGATTTGACCTCTTTAGTGTCTAACACCTTTTGCAAAATTGATTACATTGGATGGTGGCTATTAAATATGGCCTCTTTAGTGTCCAACACCTTTCTCCAAATGGTTTATACCGGAGTAGGGATAGTAACTTTGATACTTTTATTGTCCAATACCTTTTGCCAAAATGGTTTTGATTGGAGTGGGAAGTAGTACATCTTACCCCATTAGTGTCCAACTCCTTCTCCAAAATGGTTTGTAGTTTGTATTTGTGTATAGTGTGTGATTTCTAAACAATCATAACAAATAAATGTCAATATTGGTATGTATTTTATTTATGTATTCTATTCATTTTAATTAATGCACATTTTATTTTTTTATTTTTGATATATGTTTTTTTCAAAGAAATAAAAGTACATCATTTTCTATGTAGTTTTAATAGTATATGCATTGTAAACAGATATTGCTTTATACAGGAATAATTGTATGTTTTTTGTTTTGATGTGTTATTAATTTTTGTGTAGAATTTTCATTGTTATTTGTTATATTGTGTTAAATATTATTTTCCCTTATTTTACGTTTATTCTTCGTGATAGTGCTAGTGATATTGGGAGTTTTTACATTTTTAATATTGTATATATTTTTCATTAGCACGCAAAAGTTTGTTAAATTTAGATATTTTTTAAGGTGATATTTTTGTCATTGATTTTTTTTGTTTTTTTGTTAAGTATAGGCTGGCAAAATTTTTGCAATCGGTATTATTTTGACGATATTTTGGAGAATCAATAGTCTCTTCCACCATATTCTGTCATGGAAACAAATTAACACTTGGGTAAAATATTCTCTTCATTTTGATTAAACCGTTTACTAATCAATTTGCTATTTTAAGACTGTCTGGACCACAATTTTGGTATCAATCCCAGACTAGAACTTTTGCTAGTTGGATTTCAGAAGCATAAACAAAGCAATCACCAGTGATCATTATTCTGGACATGTTGTGTGCTGCTGTGCCTCAGGTGGACGTTTGGCATGTTAGATGTGTGTAGCCTGAGAGATGGGTTGCCTCTAGACAGCTGAGCCTGTTTGTGCAACTGTAGGGATGACCTTTGTGCCTTAAATCTGAGCCTGTGAGATCCATATAATGCCAGTACAATCTAGGTATCCTAGCACCCTGGACAACAGCCCAAAATTTAGAACATAATCTTCTGTGTTAACGATGAAGACCCAACAGTTGTTTATGTGCAAGTTTAAAAAACTAAACTAATTTGTTGCAAACTACATTAGTCTCTCCTTCTTAGAGGAGTAAATGTTTTTATTTTTCTTCAGAAGACGGGTTAAATTGTATTTTTAACAAATTTTACCATTTTCTAATAGAACAGGATAAATGTCACAAATTGCATTTCATAATATGTAAAGTACACCTATAGTAGGACTACACATGTACTCAAAATGCTATTCACAAATCAATTGGTGGAGACCTCCGTCTCTCCTACCAGTTCTGTGTGGAGATCTTCCAAACAGAGAAAAGTGGTAGAGGACTCATGTGTGGAGAAAGCTGTTTTCTATATTGATGCTGGGTCAAGGAAGATTTGCCAATGGCCTCTAGCCTTACCAAAAGTACTAAGCTACATAGATGTTCCTAGCTTATTCACAAGATCATCAGCTGGAGGAACTGGATGGGCATCTGTCTTATTAAATACACTGAGGCCAGTAGTCCATGAAAAAGTACAAGCCTTTTGACCTAGGGTTGAGCACCATGGTACATGGCAGGCCTATGGGCTGCAAATGTGCACAACTATTCGCCCTGCCAAAATTCTGCTTACTTTTGCCTTAATGCATTCCTGAACTTGGTCTGGCAACTATTATGTCAAAGATGAAAACTGTCAGACAAACAACAAGGAGACCACTAGCTTGCTTGTACAGATGCATAGAGTCCAACAGATTTGAGTACACCCAACTCCAGGTATGCAGAAACAGACAGAAACAGCAAATACACCACAGGCATCCATCACAGATGCCCCCAGAATATTGAAGGCCAATAATCCTAGCTACGGGGACTGAACTGGCCTTTGTCAAAGAAAGAGCTGGGTGCCAGTCTCCCTAAATTGGAACAGGTAAATATGTTTGTGCCCCTCATTATAAGCAAGCTACAACCACCATAACCTACTGCATCGACATAGCTGAGAAGGTAGTACCTACTCTCATTCAAAATAAAACTCACTTTAGGTGTCCACCTGCCATTACCTGGACCCAGATCTGATGTTGACAAAAGCACTAAACAGAAGAATCTTCAGAATGTTTTTTGAGTTATATTATGGAAACACATGCAAGGCTGTCCAGAAAACATACGAATCCAGAGTGGCATAAATTCACAAAGCTGTGCAGAAGACTTCAGTCCAAACATTGAGCCTTTTCATAACAGTGGTAATTCTTAAAAAATTTGATGATCTATGCCATGACAGTACCCTCTTCTGACCAGCAACCCTAATGCTGGCAGTGGCATAATTATGGTACTCCTTACCATATTAAGGATATCTTAGACGGATGCTGGCCCTGGTATCTAAGGCTTCATGGTGCACACTTCTGGCATATTGTTAGCGATGGTTTGATGGAGCTAGGACTTGGCTTCGTCAAGGTATCTATCAGTGACTTGGAAATAAAGCTGTGGATGGAGGTTGAAATAACACTTAGGGCCCCATTACAAGTATGGCGGTCGAACCGACAGACCACCATGGTGGCAGCTGCCAAAAGACCACCATATCTCAGACTGCTGTATTATGATTTAAAGAGGCAGGCGTTCCAAAAGCCATCCAAAAATCTTACCCCGCCAGGACTCTGAAGGGTGGGAAATAGGCAGTCTGACCACCGGCACTGCCAGCCCATCAACCAACCATTGAACTATTACAAGATGAAAATTTCAATTGTAGTCTTGCCATGGCGGCCTTCCAATGGTGGTGCGAACCACAGCAGTCGGTGGTCACCACAGTAATGCACAACTCCACATTGGATGCATTTGAAAACAACACAGCTGACCCACATCCACATACTCGACACACCTGCAAACCACACTATAAAACACAGTGTAGTATTTGTTTCTAAAGAAGATATGTTTTCTATTTATTTGTTAAATGTATTGGTAATGGTATGTTCCATCCTCCCCTGTCCTGGCACAATGTTATCTCCTGGAATGCTGAGGGATTCCAGGGAGATCAGTTGGTGGAGAGATCGCTGTGCCAGGTGTGGATGGAGTTTCTTGATATACAACTTACAAATAAATCTATTGAAGTATTTCAACGGGATTTCCAGAGTTTCTTCTTTTCGTGATATACTGATTACTACAATTTGGCGACGAGCTGTGGAACTTTGGACCTCTGACGTCTTGGAACTTCAACGCATCGTTTGATTTTATTTCCTCATCGCGTTAAAAAAAAAAAAGGTACTGTTACTTTTAATCTTTCTAATTCTCGCAACTTAAACACGAAGTTAAACACTTCGAATTCTATTACATTCTGAATTTTTCCGACACGGTCCGTGTCACGGGCACGGACGTCGCTCAGCTGTTTCGTTGCCAAGCAACTCAATGTGTGTTTGAAGCCTCGCGCTTTTGATTTCCTCGCGCTTCCGCTTGGAAATCATAGCGCATTCCAAGAACCTCGCTCCAGGGAATGCTAAGCATTACTGTTTAGCAACGGACGTCACTCAGCTGTTTTGTTACCAAGCAATTCAAAGTGTGTTTAAAGCCTCGCGCTTTTGATTTCCTCGCGCTTTCGCTTGGAAATCATAGCGCATACCAAGAATCTCGCACCAGGGAATCCTAAGCATTACTGCTTAGCAACTATCGTAATTTTCAATGCTCACGTTTTTGGTCTAGAAATTTTTTGCGTATTACAAGAGTCTTCACCAAGAATTCCGAAGTGCTGTACATTTCAGTTGCACAAAGCATTTCTAAAGTTATTGCTTTGCATCAGACATTGACATAATGTTTGACATTTGGCATTTTTTTTACTGAAACACTTTCAATGGGCAAAATGCAAAGTTAAATGTCCTAGTCACTCAAATTATTTGTGAGGACAGATTTCCATCGTTATGCAAAATATTTCACCACCTCCGTTTTTTCTATCGGTTCCTGGAGAACCGCCAATTCCATGGAACAAATGGAAAAAGGTGTTTTTAACCTACCTCTGTGTTTGTGGCAGCAATTTATCAGCAGAGAGGAAAGCATCTCTTCTTCAACACTGCCTTCGAGCTGCAGGGCAAGAGATTTTAGAAACTTTACCTTCAATCACCCCATCAGATGGTGCAGAAGGAGATTCATCTGTTAATGAATTGGACATTTGTTTGCTCAAATTGGATAAACATTTTTTACCTAAGATTTCTATTGTTCTACAGAGATATTATTTTGGAAAGTGCAAGCAGAATGACAAGGAAACCGTGGAAGAATTTGTGACGATTTTACGAAAGTTAGCAGTGCAGTGCAATTTTGGTGGAACACTTGAGGAACGTATTCGTGACCAACTTATGCTTGAATGTAAGAGTGACAAGATTAGGGAAGCATTATGGTCAAAAAATGATCCCACTTTGGAGGAAGTATTGGCAATTGCAAAACAGGTTGAGCACTCGGAAATGTGCATGGATGATCTCAAGAAATCTAAGGAGAAATTAACTACTGTTCAATCTGTGACTTTTAAGACTAAGGAACTTAAAAAATCCAAGTTAAATTGTTTTAGATGTGGGTCTGGTTCTCATTTGGCTAACAGTAAAGAATGTCCAGCTGTTAGTGTCATATGCAACAAATGCAAAAAGAAAGGACATTTTGCTAAGTATTGTAGGTCTGGGACTAAACTTAAAATGAAAGTTAATGAAGTTGAGTGCAATGATGATAACCATGACTTCATTCTACAGGTGATCAATGATGTCAATTGTGTTTCTAAGGTGTCTTGTGATTATCCATCTGATTTTGTGGAAGTGAATGGCGTGAGAGTAGGAATGATGATGGATTCGGGCGCAAAACTAACTTTGGTATCTGTTACAGATTTTGAAACATTATTTCAAGGAAATGTATCTCTGGAAGAACCGGATGTGACGCCTTACGGTTATGGCGGTAAACCTATAGATCTAAAAGGATATTTTAACGCTTCAATAGTGTTTAAGGGTAATAAAATTCATGGAAAGGTTTATGTTCCAGTTGTAGGAGACACTATCTTAAATTGGCCGCATCAGAGATTATTAGGTATCACACTTAATCCAAATGCTGTACCTCAAGTACAAAATCTTAGTGATTTTGGTGAAGAGTTAATGAGGGAATTCCCCAATGTTTTTAGTTCTAAAGTGGGATGTATTAAAGGTTACAAGCATCGCATAGTGTTAAAAAATGGTGCTTTACCAGTTGCATGTAAAGCTAGGAACATTCCTTTTAGTTTGAGGGAAAAGGTTAAGCTAGAGATTCAGAATTTGAAATCTCAAGGAATAATTGAGGATGTGGAAGCTGCCCAATGGATTGCGCCCATAGTTGTAGCCTTAAAAAAAAATGGGGATATCAGGTTGTGTGTAGACTTGCGCAATTTGAACAAAGAGGTTATTGATGACAGATTTCCGTTACCCAATATCACAGAAATGGTGGGGTCATTGGGCAAAGCAAAGTACTTCACTACTTTGGATTTAAGTTCTGCCTACCATCAGGTGCAATTATGTGAGCAATCTAAATTGTTAACATCTTTCATAACACCTTTTGGGGTGTATAAGTTTAACCGGATGCCTTTTGGTCTTTGCTCAGCGGCATCTGTTTTTCAAAGACTCATGTCTGATATATTGGGAAATACAGCCAATGTGAAGTTTTTTCAAGATGATGTGCTTATACTGTATATACAGATACATTGGAGCAACACAAGGAGAGAGTGAGAGCAGTTTTGAAGATTTTTGAAACTAAAGGAATAACTCTTAAGAGTGATAAATGCAAGTTTTTTAGATCTGATATTAAGTATCTGGGTCATGTGACTTCTGGTAGTGGAGTGAAACCTATGGATGATTTGGTTAAGACCATAATAAATTTGTCTACCCCTGGGAAGAGAGAGGATATTCAAGTTTTTCTTGGGATGGCTGAATATTATGCGAGATTTGTTCCCAACTTTGCTAGGAGGTCTGACTCCATTAGAAGGTTACTTAGAAAAGGTGTGACGTTTGATTGGACTGAAGACTGTCAAAATGAATTTATGGATCTTAAACAGGCTTTATCATCTGCTCAATCCTTAAGTAGCTTTCTTCCGAGTTTGCCCTGCTATGTTATAACTGATGCATCAGATAAAGGCTTAGGTTGTGTTCTTAAACAAGTAATTGATGGAAAAGAGAGTATAATTGCTTTTGCTTCACGTAGATTGCGAGATGCTGAACGTAGGTACTCTACTATAGAGAAGGAAGCATTGGCCATATATTGGGCTATTAAAAAATTTAAACAGTTTCTTTGGGGAAGAAATTTCACATGTCAAACTGACCACAAATCTTTGCGGGAGATTTTTGAAAAAAAAGGATTAGACAATGTTTCATCTAGAATTTGTAAATGGGTTGTAGGACTACAAGATTTTCATTTCTCTATTGAGTATGTACCTGGATGTGAAAATAAAACTGCTGATTGTCTATCCAGGTTGGGAGTTGAGAATTTGGATGTGAGAGAGAAAGATGATTCTTGGTGGATTGATGATGAAGTCAGAGTTTGCAGTGTGACGGATGGTTGTATTTCTGAAGATGAATGGTTGCATGAGTTGAGCGAGGATAAAGAATTGTTAGAAATCAGAGATTTGTTGTTGTCTGGGAAAAGTTGGATTGATTCGGAAGGTAAAAATGAGTCATTTAAAATAAACTTTGTGAACGTCTAATTGATCTGGGTCATTCCGGCCATCATGGAATATGTAAGACTAAAGAAAGAATGCGAGGTGTATATTGGTGGCCTGGTATGGATTTAGTATTGGAGAGAAAGGTCTGAGACTGTGTTGAGTGTAAACTTACAGACAAGTCCTTGAAGGTCAGGACACAACCTATGGAGTTAAAGGAGATCTCTAAGGAAGTTTGGGAAGAAATCTGCATTGATATAATGGGGCCTATCAGTTGTGGAGGTGTTGCTAAATATGTTGTGGTACTGATGGATGGTTTATCACGTTGGCCAGAAGTGTTGATAACTTCAGAAATAACGTCTATGGTTATTATTACATTTCTTTCTAATGTATTTGCAAAGGAAGGAAATCCAAAATTTATTTTGTCAGACAATGGGGTCCAATTCACCTCTAAATTGATGAAAGAATTTTAAAGATCTAGAGGAATTGTTCATAAAAAAACAGCGTTGTGCCATCCGGAGTCTAATGGAATGGTTGAACGTTTCAACAGAACTCTAAAGGAAACTATTCAGTTAGCTAAACATTTGGGTGCAAATTGGGAGAATTCAGTGTTGTCTAAAGTGGGAGACTATAGATTTACACCTCATTCTAGCACGGGTTTATCACCGTTTGTTTTGTTCAAAAAACGTATACCCCACACCATGATCTACCCTCCTTGGGTGAAGGAATATGTTTCAGAACAGTTCAATTATGAAGAGCTGAAAGATTGTGCTCTGAAGAAGAATGCGTATCTTCAAAAGAGAAGGAAAATTGTGTATGATTCTCGCAACTCTGTCAAACATATTGATATAAAGGTGGGTGATTCTGTCAAAGTAAAATTACCTGGTAAGTTTCATAGTGGACAATCTCATTACAGTAATGTATTCAATGTGATAAAGGTTTTCAAAAAAGCTGTAAAGCTTGATGATGGTCGTATTTGGAATGTAAACAGAATTGTAAAAGTATCATAAATGTATGTTTCATTTGTTTTTTATTTGTTAGATGGAAGATAGTGTAGTATTTGTTTCTATTTGTTAGATGGGAGATAGTGTAGTATTTGTTTCTAAAGAAGATATGTTTTCTATTTATTTGTTAAATGTATTGGTAATGGTATGTTCCATCCTCCCCTGTCCTGGCACAATGTTATCTCCTGGAATGCTGAGGGATTCCAGGGAGATCGGTTGGTGGAGAGATCGCTGTGCCAGGTGTGGATGGAGTTTCTTGATATACAACTTACAAATAAAACTATTGAAGTATTTCAACGGGATTTCCAGAGTTTCTTCTTTTCATGATATACTGATTACTACACACACCCTTTCACACACCATAATCCTTTGCATCTCCACAGCAAACACAAGCCAGAGCACTGCCCAAAAACTTCACCAACCGTAGATTAGGCACCCCTCTAACTTGCACTAAACACATATCCAACACCCTCAACACACCCCCACCACACATATTTGCACCACTACACTCCATTTACTCCCCATCACCTCCTCATTACACAGCATCTAACCATCATATTTTTCTAGTCTTCCACCACCATATCACCACAGTAAAGTCCCCGTTTCACAGATGATGAGTTAAAAGTCATGGTGGATGAAATTATTAGAGGAGAGCCACAACCATTTGGAGCGCAAGTCCAGCAAACTACTATCGGTCGGAAAATGGAAACGTGGCAAAGGATAGTCAACAGAGTGAATTCTGTAGGCAGCTACCCGCGCACAAGGGACGACATCAGGAAGAGGTGGAACAACTTCAGGAGGAAGGTTTGTTCCATGGCGTCCAGGCACCACTTTGCGGTCCTGAAGACCGGCGGTGGTCCCCAACCTCGTCCCCTACAACTAAAATCATGGGAGGTTAAGGCCGTAGCCATCCTGCATCCTGAGGGCTTGACTGAATACCTCGGGGAGTCGAGTCCGGGTAAGTCACAACCACAAAAATGGCACCAAAATGTATTGACATGCATGCTCACTGATCACCTCTTGCCACCTACAATGTCACCCACTCAACAGTCCTGTGTCCACTTGTCCATAGACCCCTGTCTGGCCTCCAACGTATCAAGTAGACTCACCTGGAGGAACAACATCTTTGTATAGTGGGTGTAGTACAGGCATTGACAGCATTACAAGTCTCAGCAGGCACTGTTCTACTATCACTAAAACCAGAACAGTGTAGCATAATCAAAATTACCTTGTTTACCATCTCTCCATTGGAGTGTACCCACCTGAGGATATCTCAACTGTATAGTGTGTGGGTAGGACAGGCAATGACAGGAATGCTACAGCAGGGAGGCACTGTGTTGTAAGTATAAATGACGGAACATCAGGAAAAGTACAAGAAGAAGATTTATTCAGGAAATAAACAACCCAAAAGGAAACGGCTGCTACTGGGCTGCCAAGCAATCCAACTGACCAGAATCATTGTTAGTGCCTGGAACATCAGCATCAACCAGGCTCCAGAACGTGAGTCTTGATATCACCAAGGTTCCAGGCCCAGCATACACATGCTAGGAATAGACGTAAAACATTTAAGATCACAACACATCCCCCTCCCTCACAATAATCCATACGACAACTACGTAATAACAGAATCAAGTAATATAGTCCTTCACCCAGAATGGTTTTGAACGTGATCTGGATGAAAACTTTGAGCATGGTAATGACTCCTTGGATGTTTCCATGCCTGGTGATGATTCCTTAGATGTTTCCATGAAATCTCTACTTTGATCTTGCAAAGTGGGAAAATAGGAGTCTTTCACTTGACCTTCCCACCTCGCGATTCTAGACATGCTCCAAGCGTCACCATTATCAAGAATCACAATGTTCCCTTTTATTTCTTTAATACAATACGGCCCCTTGAAAACAGACCTTCCCTTGGTTGTGAAACAGGGATTCCTCACTAACACTAAATCACCAATCTTCCACTTAACACCAGACACACCATGTTTAGTGTCAAATCGCCGTTTGTAGTTACCCTGATATTTTTCCCTGAGACTGGGTGCCATATCAAATCTTTCACGATTGGACTTGGTTTGTGCAACCTTGTTATTAAACCATGCTGGAAATAGTTTAGTACAACCCATCTTTCCCCTCATATACTCAAAAGGAGCTATGTAGGTGACACTGTTTGGGGTGTAACGATAGGCCCACCACAGATCCCTTAGTAGATTAGTCAAGGGAGTTCTAGTTCCGATGGCTTCCTGCACACAAGCCTTAACCATCCTGTTCGTGCGCTCAGCTAGACCATTGGCTTGTGGTAAATATAAGGCAGTCTTCAAATGTACAATAGCCAGGGAATCTAAGAAACGTTTCATGTCCATCAAAGTCAATTGTACACCATTATCAGTGACTAATTGGCTAGGTATACCCTCCTTAGAGAACTCCTCCTCAAGGAAGTCAATCACTGTACGAGTATCAATTGAACTTACACACTTGGTCACCACCCACTTGGACGTATAATCCACCAAAAGCATGACATATTGTTCATTCGCTGGTAAAAGATTAAACGGACCCATAAAATCCAAACCTAATTTCATCCAAGCTTTCTCTGGCACATGTACAGGAGACAATGGTGCCTTCATCACAACCTTGCTCTTGTCATTGCTCGCACAACTCAAACAATCCTTCACAACCGCCTCAGCCTCACGGTCTAATCCTGGCCACCAGTATATAGCCCTTAGTCTAGATTTGGTCATACTCCTTCCCAAATGCCCTTCATGAGCCAGCTGGAGAATTCTGTTCCTCACACCCACTGGTGGTATGGATTTACTCCCTCTAAACAATTCTCCTCCACTAAGAGAGAGTTAATTTTTTACATTCCAAAAAATTATCAAAGAATTAGGAACCTCTTTGTACTCTGGCCAACCTCTGACAATGAACTTTTCAAGTTCACGCCTACCTTCATCACTTTCTACAGCCGCCCTCCACTCTTCTTCACTAATTGCTGCTTCTCTCACCCAATTGATATTACCATCCTCTACTATTTCTTCACCACTGTCAATTGAGGAACGGGACAAAAAATCTGCCACAATATTCCTTGGTCCCGGCACATATTCTACAGTGAAATTGTACTCCAACAATCCCTCCACCCACCTTCGTATTCTAGGAGTTAATGCTTCATTTTTCTTAGGAGTGAAAATTTGAACGAGAGGCCTATGGTCAGTCTTAACCACGAAGGGTAACCCCCAAAGATAAAATTTAAAGTGTTTGACTGCCCACATACACGCAAGTGCTTCTCGTTCAATAACTGAATAATGTTGTTCTGTCACTTTGAGAGCACGGGAAGCAAAAGCGATCACCTTATCTTCACAATCTACTCTCTGAGTAAGTACCGCCCCCAACCCTTTAACACTTGCGTCAGTGTACAAATAGGTTTTGGCACGCACATCAAAATGCCCTAGAGTAGGCATCTTTCCAATACAAGTTTTTACCAAGGAAACAGCAGTTGCACAGCCCACATCCCACACAAATTCAGAACCCTTCTTTAAAAGAGCTCTCAACGGTTGGGTCACACTAGCAAAATTGGGAATAAATTTGGAGTAATATTCGGCCAACCCTAGGAACGACTTCACATCATCCTTGTCCTTGGGTTCAGGAGCACTAACTATGGAATCAACCAGCTCCAACTTGGGTTTAATCCCCTCCCCAGAGATGGTGTGCCCCAAATACGTTACAGAAGAGACCTTGAATTTACATTTTTCTTTTTTTTACAGTAAGACCTGCCTCAGCTAATTTGCACAACACCTCTCTTAAGATTTTATCATGTTCACTCACCGTTCCCCCATGAATCAATATATCATCCTGGAAACACAAAATACCAGTAGTTCCTCCTAAAACTTTCTTCATAACACGTTGGAAACATGCAGCCGCAGAAGCCAACCCAAAAGGCATCCTCAAAAACTGATAAGCCCCTAAAGGTGTTACAAACGAGGTGAGATGCCTGGATTCAGGGTGCAATACAATCTGGTGATATGCCGAGGATAAATCCAAAACACTGAACACTTTAGAACCTCCCAAGGAAGACAATTCTTCCGAAATATTAGGTAGCGGTTGGCGATCCACCCAGATAAACTTATTAAGGTCTCTAAGATCAACACACATGCGGATCCGTTTCCCATTATCCTTCGATGCTAGAACAACAGGGGCCAGCCACTCTGAGGACTCTATCTCTTCAATGACCCGTGCCTTCAATAGTCTATCAAGTTCCACTTTGAGAGGTTCCAGCATTAACTTAGGCACTCTTCTGACTTTGTGTACAACAGGGGTTACATTTTTCTTAAGAATGATCTTGTGTTCAAAATTTACTAAACAGCCTAATTCTTCACTGAACACACTTGGAAACTCTTGGCAAATATCTAACTGGTTATTTTCTTCAGACACTACCATGACCTGGTCTTTAGAATTGGGATCTAGTTTAATGCCCATGTCGCGTTGATGGCGCCATCCTAACAAATTATTGCCACGTTTGGCCACATAAACCTTCCCTACAGTAAACTTGTCTCGAAATTGAATTTTCATAATCTTGTATCCAACTACATCTATTCTAGCGCCACCATAACTGACTGGGTTGATGTCAGGTTTAGGGAGAGAATCTAGATTCTCATTAAAAATCTCCTTCCAGTTTTTATCACCGACCATGGTGTATGGAGAACCAGAGTCCGCTAGAACCGTAATGACTCTGTTGTCAAGTTTAATAGCACACTCAGGCATGACTACGGGTCCCTCATCAACCATGCTAGTGTTGTGTCCTACCAGATCGATCTCTTGCCCTACATACAAAACAATTTTATTGATATTCCCAGTGACAGAATCTATGTTGTTTTTGTCGTTGTTACACACCCTGGCATAATGGCCTTTCCTTCCACACTTCCTACACACAGAATTTCGTGCAAAACAATTAGGACTGTTAGCAACATGACCCATGTTACCACAGCGGTAACAACGTAATGATTTACTGTCCCTTTTTTTATCCTGGATAAGTGTTTGAGACTTATTGTCCATGCCAAGTCTTAAAACTTCTTCCTGGATTTTTAATTCTTGTATAGTGGAGAGCCCATCTCTATCAGAATGATTCATTTCCTTGATCCAATTACTGGTACTTTCCATGCCTTCAACAATTGCAATCGCTTCTCTCAAATCAGGGTTTCTAGTTAAGAGCTTCTCCTGCACTCTTCTGTTATTGGTGCAACGCACTAGTTGATCTCGTATAAGAGAGTCTGTAATGTCACCAAAATCGCAAGTGCGAGCTAAAGTCCGTAAGGCAGCAATAAAATTACCTACACTTTCAGTACTGCCTTGAGATCTGGCAACAAATGTGTGCCTTTCAAGAACAACATTCAATTTAGACTCAAAATGAGATGCCAACATCACCACCGACATTTCATATACATCTCTGGGTTCACCATCGGTTCCACCGATAATTAACGGCTCCAAACTGTCATATATATTTCTGCCTTCAATCCCTAAATTATGTAAAAGGACTGCTTGTTTTCTTGCTGGAGAGAATTTTTCTCCCCCTATGGCTATTAGATATGAGTCAAACAGATTCTTCCACCTCTTCCACGGAAGAATAGGATCACCTTTGTCTAATAAAAAAGGTGGTGGTTGAGACATGGAGGGTGTAGCCATTGTTATTAACACGGAAACTGTCAAATTCTGTAAAATGCTCTCTCTTTTATCCACAATAAAAAAAAATTGTCTTCACATAAGGAACAGAAGTTCAAAATCTTCAGTTAATTTATTCCAGGATCTCTATGGCAACTCCTAAGCCAAAGAGCCAGAAAAATGTACGAGGCAGTCTAGTTTATTTCTACAGTCTCCATGGCAACTAAAGTAACATGTGACGTAGATCCCATTACATTTCTTGTTGCCAACAGCGTTTCCTTCCCACAACTCCTCCTGGCTTTTAAAGAAAAACAAATATTCGTCAGACCAAGCTAGGAACTCCTGCTATAAGTGGCTGTGTCACTGTGAACACGGCCGCGCACTGAACGTTATCGCCGTGAGGAATGCGGCCGCGCACGGAGCGTTCTCACCGTGAGAAGTGCGGCCTCCGTTAAAACAACGTATACACGGAGCGTATACGTACTTGAGCGCGGCGAGACACAGCAACAAAAATTTTGACAGTCCGTACCTGGAAAGGCGCTCCTGAACACGGCCGCGCACTGGATGTATTTACCGTGAGGAGTGCGGCCGCGCACAGAGCATTCTCGCTGTGATGAGTGCGTTCTCCGTTGAAACGGCGAGCAATAGCAGAAAAAACATAGGCTGGCCGTACCTCCAAAAATAGACCTTAGAGAGCAAATCCTTCCGAAATAAACACAGAGGAGAGTGAACAACGAACATCTAATAACCGCAGTGCAGCTCTTCGTTGAAAGAGAGAAAAAAAAATAAGTCAGTGGGTTCTGGGTTGTCAAAGTCTTCGTCGCCAGTGTTGTAAGTATAAATGACGGAACATCAGGAAAAGTACAAGAAGAAGATTTATTCAGGAAATAAACAACCCAAAAGGAAACGGCTGCTACTGGGCTGCCAAGCAATCCAACTGACCAGAATCATTGTTAGTGCCTGGAACATCAGCATCAACCAGGCTCCAGAACGTGAGTCTTGATGTCACCAAGGTTCCAGGCCCAGCATACACATGCTAGGAATAGACGTAAAACATTTAAGATCACAACACACTGGACACTCACTACACTCAGCCACAACTGTCTTCTCTGCTACTATGACCATTCTCCCTCTAATCAGCCATTCAACTATACTCACCTGAGGGGATCTCAGCTATATAGTGTGAGGGTAGGACAGGCAATGACAGGAATGCTAAGGCCAGGAGGCACAGGGACTCTCACTACACTAGGCCAGAACTGTATTTTCTGCTACTATGAGCATACTCCCTCTAATCAGGCATTGAACTATACTCTCCTGGGGGGATCTTAACTGTATAGTGTTTGGGTAGAACAGACAACGACAGGTATGCTAAAGCCAGGAGGCACTGGGACACTCACTACTCTCAGCCACAAGTGTCTTCTCTGCTACTATGACCGTTCTCCCTCTAATCAGCCATTCAACTATACATACCTAAGGGTATCTGAGCTGTATAGTGTGTGGGCAGGGCAGGCAATGACAGGAATGCTAAGACCAGGAGGCACCGGGACTCCTACTACACTAAGCCACAACTGTATTCTCTGCTACTATGACCATTCTCTCTCTAATCAGCCATTGAACTATACTCTCCAGAGGGGATCTCAAATGTATAGTGTGGGGGTAGGACAGACAACAACAGGAATGCTAAGGCCACGAGGCACTGGGGCACTCACTACACTCAGCAAAACTATCTTCTCTGCTACTATGACCGTTCTCCATCTAATCAGCCATTCAACTATACTCACCTGAGGGGATCTGAGCTGCATAGTGTGTGGGTAGGACAGGCAATGACAGGAATGCTAAGGCCAGGAGGCACCGGGACTCTCACTACACTAAGCCACAACTGTATTTTCTGTTACTATGACCATTCTTCCTCTAATCTGCCATTGAACTATACTCTCCAGAGGGGATCTCAAATGTATAGTGTGTGGGTAGGACAGACAACGACAGGAATCCTAAGGCCACGAGGCACTGGGACACTCTAAACACTCAGCAAAACTGTCTTCTCTGCTACTATGACCATTCTCTATCTAATCAGCCATTCAACTATACTCACCTGAGGGGATCTGAGCTGCATAGTGTGTGGGTAGGACAGGCAATGACAAGAATGCTAAGGCCAGGAGGCACCAGGACTCTCATTATACTAAGCCACAACTTTATTCTCTGCTACTATGTCCATTCTCAGCCATTGAACTATACTCTCCTGAGGGGATCTCAACTGTATAGTGTGTGGGTAGGAATGACAATGAGAGGAATGCTAAGGCCAGGAGGTACTGGGACACTCACTACACTCAGCCACAACATTCTTCTCTGCTATGATGACCATTCTCCCTCTAATCAGCCTTTGACCTGTACTCACCTGAGGGGATCTCAACTGTATAGTGTGTGGGTAGGACAGGCAGTGACAGAAAAGCTAAGGCCAGGAGGCACTGGGACCCTCACTACACTCAGCCACAACTGAGTTCTCTGCCACTATGACCATTCTCCCTCTAATCAACCTTTGACCTGTACTCACCTGACAGGAGGACAACTCTACAGTGTGTGGAAAACAGGGAGTGAAATGGTTAGTACCCATAGGAGGATCCTTTACTCATACTCCAAGCAACAGTACACTGTACACCTGTCAAAATAATGTTACCTGGAAACACATTCATGATGTGTACATATCTGGGAGATTCAAATTGAAAAACTGCATGTAGTACAGGGAGTCACATGAGTGCTGAGGTCGGGAAGCACTGTCTACCTAATCCAATTACTCAGTCCACTCTGCATTTTGTCAAATATCCCTGTTGGTATACTTGTTATGAAAGTCCACTCGCCTCAGAGGACAGACAATGTGAACTGTGAGTTGTGATAGGAGTAACGTCTGAATAAATTCAAGGAGGACCAGGCCATGTAACACCAAACACCAGACCACTGTCCACATGATGCTGTGCCACAGTCCCTGAACCCACAATGAATGTGATACACCTGGGAGGGACAAGGATACAGGTCATGGTACATCCTGCGATGTGGCAACACACCCCGATACATCTAGAGCTGACGTGCAAAGATGAAAATAGTGTAGACAGGAAGTACAGCTCAAATTCTCTGGAAAGAACTCCCTACAAAGGCCCCAAAATGTGTCTGCTATATGGCATTGGCAGCAGTCACATCCACAATGCACTGACCACAGGATGACAAATATCACATATCATCCAACGGTCTGACAATGCCTACATGACAAACAAAAAGCTCTCAAGATGACTCAAACAACATCCTGCAAGGCCAATGTCCCGCCTGCACTGCTGGCAAGACAGGAGTATATCACCATCTCTCCAACAGCTAAGGTCTCCAGACAGTCTAAGGCTAGGTCACTGATCAGGAATTGGTATGTGGCTGCGATGTCAGCTCGCTACAAATGATAATATGTGTACCTGTCACATAAGGGAAATCAGCAGATAGAAGATGAACATGGCCCTAGCCCAATGTCACTGTCAACTATTGGAGGTAGATGTCACAATACAACCACTAACATTGTCTCTTCACATCAACAGGTTGTGCTGCCACTGCAACTGGTACTGCAACTACTGACACCACAGAGGAGACTGCCACTACCCCCATGGACGGAGTCCTCAGTGAAACAAACACTCCTGGACCTCTGGACATTGAGGACGCTTCTGGCCCATCCAGGCAACCTGACCAGATGACACCAGTCAGCCTCTGCATGACCACATCGACTCTTCCAAGCCCTATGGCCACAAAATCACAGGTAGCCATTCGCCCCCAGACATGCGTCTCTACAAGTCTTCAACATCTTGTGCCCCCAGTCCAGGTTCCTGAGTCACAACCTGCCAACCCTGACAATGATGGACCTGGAAACAGTGAAAGGAGGCAGGCTGCACCAAAGGTGCAGGCACGTGGGGGTAGGGTGCATGGGAGGGATGATGTGGCCCAGCGGCAGGAGGTTTCTGGTGATGCCATTGGCCAGGATACCATCAGCCAGGTCTTGGGTGCCTACCAACTTTCCTGAGGCGTGATGGGCCAGGTACTGACCAAACTCAGGGAAATCAAGGAGTAATAGAGGATTTTCCACTGTGAGATGCAGGAACAGTGGGAGGCCCACAATTCCAACATGGTCTTCTTAACAGGGGAGCTGGGGGACATTAACAGTGCTGTGAGCAGGGATAGGCAACAACATAAGACCCCTTCCTTTGGTGCATCCACACAAGGCCCTTCATTGGTGCCAGCCACTGGAAGGGAGACCCTGCCAGGGAAAGAACCCACCTCAGACAGCGCTGCCTCTGTAGTTGCTGAGCCCCCCGCAAGCGGGGAGGCCCAGCCAAGCATCCATGAGGTGCGGGTGGCAAGACACTAACCACTGCCAGCAAGTGACCACTTCCTGATGTCACTCCTTTGTGTGCCACGGACTCAGTCTTTTAACTGTTCCTTAACCACTTTCCATTTTCCATGTTAGTAAGACACTGGACTTTGGATCCCAAATGTTGTAGGCTTCTACTATATTGATTGCATTGACCATGACTGATCCCTTCACCTTATGTATGTTTTTTGTAATAAATCCCCATCACTAAACCACTGCCTACTACCCCTCTCTTTTATCAGCCTGGAATGCTAATCACATGTAATGTAAATGCTGAAGACATTAGAAGACAATGGATGGAGGGAGATGTCTCAGGTAGTGTCATGCTGAGGATGACTAGCAACACAATGTAAACAAGTGTCTAGTCACATCAAACGTTTTATTGTACTGTATTGCACATAAGGTGTTAAGAATGTCTGCACAGTCATAGCCAAGAACGTTCTAGCCATATGGAGTCAGGCCAAATATCCTATTACTACCATGCACCAGATCACACCAGAAAGGGCTTGTTAATTCCTGTCCCGCAGATTAGGCAAAGAGGGTGTGGGATGTTGTCTCCAGTTTGACCCTTATCACATGCCAAAACCAGGCCTGCCAACTTAACCTATGCCATGGCACAGACAGAGGGCAATACAACAGAGTCTGAGCCCAGGCCCTTCCCATAACAATCAGTAAGCACCTGATGGAATGTCACAAACCTATTTCAGTGTTGCGGCACAGGCACACTGGCCTGCAATGAGGAAACACATTGACAGCCACTAATAGGTCATACAAGATCAATGTCAACACAATGTGAAGGAAGAAGGAATGGGCTGCACAGGATGGCATGTTACAAGGCCACATGATCACACACATGAGACCATTGGACCAAAACACCATAGCAAACAATTCTACTGTATAGCTCAGATTCCTGTCCTCCCAGGCAACCTGAGCACAGGACTCATACACACCAAATCTGTCTGTGATAAAATGTACCTGGATCAATCCATGTCCACTTCACATGTCAGATCAGAAACAGCCACCTGTGAATGACACAACTCTGAAATGCCAACATGAGGATAGCATGGTGAAGAGACCTGGAAGGAATAAGTGACATACAAGGAGTTCTGGCAATTAAAGGCATACATAAGACACAAACCTCATTTTAAACTTCTGTTGTTTCACTGACAGTGCAATGTGACTGCCCCAAGCAAAGGAGATCCTCAAGAGAGTCACATGTTCAAGTCTGATGTAGCCAGAAAACCTTGGCTGTATGATGCATAGCAAGAGATGCTTGTCTCATAGTGACAGAGATACCCTTCTCAACAAATCCTGACCCTACAATACCCCATGCAGTCACAGTAATCACAGAACATCACGTAGTTACACTCAAGTGAAATAGTGCTTGATGAGATCTGCCTGCATGCCTCCACCTCCACCTTCATCCTCATCACTGTTATAGTCACATGGCATTTCCAGAGGCTCACCAAGTAGCACTGCCAGCTCCCCCTCATTAGGGATGTATGGGATGTTTCTCCTCAGGGCAAAGTTGTAGAGCATGCAGCAGAATGATCTTACACACTTTTGTGGGTGAGTAGAGGAGGGCTCCACCTGTCTTGTCAATGCCGCCAAATCTTGCCTTCAGGAGCCCAAAAGCCCGGTCCATGACACACCGTTTCCTTCCATGCAGACTTCCTCTGGTGTACTTGGGTTCCTCACCAGTGTCAATAACCAGGGACGGTCTGAGTATGCAGAGTCCCCTGTAAGGGAATGCGACATGTGTACAACCATGAGTCCAAAGCATTGTCTCACTAGCAACAGACATAGCATACAAACGCACATGACATATGCTACTTACCAACCAGCCAGGCCTTCTCTGGGTACAGTCGTGCCATCAGCTGTGGAATAGCACTTTTCTGCTTGATGAAGGCATCATGGACTGAACCCGGGTACCGGGCACAGGCTTGGAAAATGCAGAGTTCCACCAAACAAACTACTTGGACATTGATGGAATGGAAGTTCTTCCTGTTTCGATAGACCTGTTCATTGCCATGAAGTGGAACCAAGGTTACATGGGTACCATCAATGGCTCCCACAACATGTGGGATGTGTGCCAAACCATAGAACTCTGCCTTCATTCACATGGGCAAAATCCTCATGTTTAGGAAACCGGATGTAGCTGTCCAGGTTTCAACACTGCTGAGAGAACATCCTTCAAGACCAGACTGAACACAGGCTCAGACATTCCAGCAGTTAGGGCACCAGATTTTGGAAGGGCCCTGCGACCAGGAAGCGCAACACTGACATGACTTGTGCAATGGGTGGTATTCTATTTGGAAGAAGGATGGCTGGCATCAAATCTAGCTCCAACTGATGACAAAGATCCACAATTGTCTGCCTATCCAGGCGGTATATCTGGATTACATGTCTGTCCTTCATGGCCTGCAAATCTGCTACTGGACGGTACACAGGAGGTTATCTGTTCCTTCTCCTCTAGCTGCGTGGGACCAAAGGAAGATATAGCCCTCATTCATTGTGTCACTTGCAATTTAAGTTATACATGTCAGATATGAACTGTGACGGCATGTGAGTCACTGAAAACATGATACACAGCACACATCAAGACTAACATTTACACATTTGTAACATATTACCCCCTTGCTTTTCAACATCATCTATCTTGACAGCAACAATATGTGCATCTAACTTGCAAATCCAACTGTGATTCAATACCCACATCGTGAAATGCCCCTAAGAGAGAGGGTGGTGACTGTGCCCCAAGTTAGTTGTCATATGTGCTAGTCCACATACAAAAATGATTACTAAAATGATGGACCCACATGACAGTACAAGGCCAGCACTCAAGATTCGCCAGGACAACATTTTCCTAATTGTGATACATCAAAAATAGCGTTAAATTATATTGTATGCCTCTAACATGGCAGCTGCCTGACCTACTCCACTGGACATTAGGATCCACCCGGGACAGCCGGCGTAAATCTTCATGGGAGTAGGCAGAAGCTACAGCGGCAGACTTTGACATAGGATTACATTGCTGCCTGTGGCGGTCTTGGGCCAATGGCAGTGTCCGTCTGTGGTGACGTCATGTACGTAGCGGATGTGACCGCCATCTTCTGCTGGATCCCTCACTTGACTCCTGGCACTGCTGCTAGCAAGAACCCCACTACCTGAGCTGCTGTGTATAACCTCTGGGAGCATCATGCCTCGTCCAACAGGTGTTAAGGCCCCTGCCTTCTTGCCAGAAGAGCTGGAGAAGCTAGTGGATGAGGTCCTACCCCTGTATGAACAGCTCTATGGGGCACCAGAGGAGCAGGTAAGTGCCCCATGTGCACACTTTTTCTATACCTCTACTTTTCTTAACTTTAGTTAGCCTAGGCTAAGGCCCAGTTTGTCAGATAGTGTCCTCAAAGCCCTGTAGGTGCTGTCAGTGTGCATTAATGGTTGAGTCAATGGGCATGTATCTATGCCAAGTGACAAGTTTGGGGTCCTAGGACAAGGTGGTGAGTGTGTATTGAGCGTTCCCTGACCCAAATTGTGTTGTATGAACATGACTAGGTGAGGTGGAATGACAGCCATCCCCAGGCAACTCTTGCCAGAAGATGTTTTTAATGTGTGGTCACATGTGATTGCATTCAGTAGGAGGGGTAGATGCATGTTTCATGTGTCGGATGATCACTATTTCAGCTCTTTCTATGTTTGCACAGTGATCTCTGGCCACATCTGGCCTTGTTGGACTGTTGTCCTGAAGCCAGGTAACGACTCATTATGCCCATCAGCTCTGCACATAGACACCCAATGGAAATTGGCTGTAGGCTACATGATGTACTGTGATGCATGTGATTTGTTGGATATAGTGTTTCATGTAGGTTTGTCTGCCCAGCTTGCAGAGACCAGGGCCGGTCTATCGTTACTCACAGCAAAAGTCAGAATCTGGGCTGGTATTGATTCCCTTTTGCAATGCAAATGTGACACTGTGCCCACACACTGCATCCCATGTGATGTTGCCAAATCATGTCTCACTGCCAATATGCAGCTTCCTCAGCCTCTGTCCTCTGATTACTATGGAAAAGCATAGGGGGCAGGATGGTGGTCTGTGACTGATGTGCGCTTATCAACTCTGACAATGTGTGTCACATAGCCTTGACAGGTCCCTTGATACCACAGCCCTGTTGTCTCTTCCATCCAGCTCTGATGTGTCCCCTGCAGGTTCCTTGTATTTTGGACATTGCACATCTGAAAACAGTGTGTTGTTGACTGATGTGCCATGATACCGGACTATATGATTGGGCATTAGGTGGGACATGTACAATCCATGGACAGGTTTCTCTTAGGGTACTCTAGGTTTAGTTAACACATGTGTGGAAGTGTGTATTGTTAGGTTGATGCGACACACAAACCCCAACCCCCTGAAGTAGCAGGTGCCTGCATCTGTATCTGCACATGTCCACACATGGACAGGCTTAACTCTTTGTGCGTGCAACATGTCACTCCCTTCATTGTGTTCCAAGCGCAATGGGTCAGTCTGTAGGCTGGCTGTGACCTGTAGGGATAGTATGCAGCGGTTAACAATCATAGGTAGTGGATGTTTGTGTGCATTGTTTGCTGGGTTATTTCCCTGTCACTTGCCACTTTGTGTGATTTATTCCTTTGTGTTCCTGGTCAATGTCATGTGGCTAGCTGATGTCCCACAAACGTCACAGTTGGCCCACCTGGTCAGTAAAGGGCCTGAGCTGGGGGGTGTGTAGAGCACCCTATTGGGGAGTGTTTGTAGTCGTGTCCCTTTGTCCAATGACTGCTACGTGCCACAGGGGACAGGATGGTCAAGACAGAATGCTATTAGCTTTGTGCACTGACATGTATGTGACTCAGCCATTTTGTATGGGACTTGTGGACAATAATATGCTGTCTTGTCATTTGCATCCATGCAGGTCAACACCCATCAGAAGAAGGGGATCTAGAGAGCCACCGCCAAGACGTTGCAGACCCTGGGAGTCCACAGTCGGCAGAACACCCACTGTCGAAAGAAGTGGGAGGACCTGAGACGCTGGGTCCGGAAGATCGCAGAGGCCCAGCTGGGGCTGTCATCCCAACGAGAATGGGGTGCCCATCAGACCATGACCCCCCCTAATGGCCTGCATTTTGGCAGTGGCTTACCTGGATTTGGATGGGCGTTTGAGGCAGAATAGCAGCCACAAGGGGGTGAGTATAAGGCAAATTCATCCTTTACCCAATGCCAGGTGATTGAGTGAAAGATAGACTGCTCCTCCTTACAATGTGGGATGTGTCATGCGTCACAGATCATCTGGGATTAAATTGGGGTAGGTGGGCCATGTGTTTCCAACTGGTGTGCTCATCCTTTTGGAGCTGGGGCCTAGGACTAAACTGTGGGGAACCCTCAGTCCAATTGCACAGCAGGGAGTACATATGGCTATTTAGTGTACAACTATTCTGCATTACCTACTTTAATGGGAGTCAGTTTCCACCAATAGATCACTCCTCCCAAATGTCACAGTATATAGGTAGGCAGATTGTGGCTCACTATCCTCTGCCATATGCCTAGGAATCTATATAGGTTGACACCTGCAACCCATGGGCAAGTTTTCTCCATTGTATCTTGGGTGCTTGTACCTCACAGCACTCTGTGATGCATGGGTGTTCATCATACATGTTACGTGACTTACATGGCAAAATCTTGACAGCTGTAGCCAACTACTTTTCTTTGGTAAGCGGAAAATGTGCATTGTCATGAGTGATGTGTCATCAGTGTAGCTACCATTCCTTGTGCTTGCATGTGCTCCATTCCCACTAGAATACATATCTATGCATTGGATGTAGACATGTGCTATCCATGCATATGGGATGATGTCTGGAATCTCTGACATATATGTCCATGGGGTCCTGTTTTCGTTATGGTACATCTGCAATGGTTGTCCATTTACTATGATGCCCCAGAAAGGACTGTGTCACTGTCATATGTTGTCAGACAGATATATTCATGCCTCGTAGTATCTCAATAGTCAAGTGTAACTGCAGTAGTTATGATGGACATGACAGAGCGGGGCAGGCTGTGGATCCACTTCATGATCATTCGTACCCTTGATGTGGAATGTTGGTTGTGGGTGCACAGCACCTGTGTATTGATTGGGAACGTGCCCTGACTGTTGGGATGCATCATGGACAGACTTGCAGTGATGTTTGCATCACGTTTTTGTGGTCATGGATTCATCCACAGAGAGATGCCATGCTTGCCATGTCTGAGATGTGGGTAGTGGTGTTGCTTCTCATTGTACAACAGTTTGGTGTCCTTCTGTCCGTGATTGCAAGGTCAGAGTCCCTCCTTCCTGCATGATAAAGTTGTCTATTACAAACACACTCAGAAGTACACATGGAAATGGGTCTGAGACATTGGTGGGGGATATCATGGGCCTTACAGGACCAACCAAGTGTCGATTCTGGAGACATCTATCCCTCCATGATGTTTAGGACTTGACTTCATTGTTGTTCCTTGCAACACCACGTGTGGGGCATGTCTGAGTGACCTTGCTACTACCTCATTGACTCATGTTGGGCAGGTGTCACTTGTAGAACTGTACATTGTTGAGATTTGCCCATAGTGACATGGATGTTTCCATGCCACTTAGTCCAGTTATGGCTTGTTTGTACCAGTGTTCTCTGCATTTCCTTAGCAACATCTGTTATTGTTGATACATTACATCAGTGCAAGTTAGATGTGTACATAGGTTTGTGTCTGTGTAATTGACAGGGTACCTTACAATGAGATCTAATGTTTAGCTACTTGTTCACTGGGGTGTGTTGCATGTGGCACCGGTTTGGGGTGGAGTGGTCACCTAGTTGTGGTATAGTTAGTGTGGATGCTGGACTTCACCAACGCTATTGTAGTTGTCTGGGACCTAGATTTGCTCACGGGTTACCTTTGTAATTCCAAATGGCATGCATGGTTTTGTATTGACACATGATGGAGCCACTTTGCTGGTACTTCATGCGGGTGGCCATTTGACACAATGGTATGTTTTGTCTCTCAAAGTTGTGATTGAAGTGTTTTCATGTCCATGTTATGACCCTACTACACTTTCTTTTGTCAGCATCTACACAGGCAGGCAAGGGAGAGGGGGCCGAGCCAAGTGGGGAAGATCTAGCCACAGGACCTCCAGTCAAGACACCACTGATTCTGAGGGACCCAGTGGCCCGGAGGTAGATAGAAGTGCTACGGGGAAGAACGGATCTGCATTTACATCCTCCCATTCTTCCTCCAGTGGCCACTTCCCAGTGGTGGCGGACCCATCAGGGACCCCCCAGCACCATCTTCGTCCGCACCCCCTATTCTATCAACGCCCTCCCAGTTGCTCCTCACCCAGTTGGCCATACCTGCTCACCCAAGAGGGTGGGTGTCTCCTTTGCCGCAGGCACCTCTGCCCCAGCGCCTGTTACCCCTGCTGCCCACAGTGAGGAGGCTATTGACCTCCTGAAGTTGATCTCTATGGGTCAGTCTGCCATCGTGAATGCCATCCAGGGACTGGCAACCCGAGTCTAGCAGAGCAGTGAGTTCCTGGAGGGCATTCACAGTGCAATGGCTGGCCTACAGAGGTCTTTTCAGGCTCTGGCCTCCAGACTGACAGCAGCCAGTCACCCCTTGTCTTCTATCCCCCCTCCACCTTCCTCTTCCTACTACAAATACCCCCTTCCCCAACCTAGCCAAAGCACACATACTTGCATGCATCCACCTCAACAGACAAGGGTAGCGCACACAAACACAAGCACCACAAGACACACCGGCATGCACACAAACAACATCCAACCACAGACACAGCAACAGTTGCAGCTTGCCCTGACATCCCACCCTCCCCCAGCTTCACACATAACATCTGGCACACCTACCAACACCACATCAACAGTCACTGATACAGCCACCACACCCATCCTATAAGCAGACACCACCCCACCAGACCCTCAATCATCCACCCCAGTCACAACATCCCCAGACACCACGAGACACACCTACATGCAGCACATCCACCATACCTGCAGTCACCACCCCAATTGACAATCAACCACACACCATGGCATCCGCACGCCCCTCAGCCCAAAACACATAAACACCCTCACTCACCCACCCAACTGGCATCCACCACACACAAGTACACCTCCCACAAACACACACCCAAAACATCCACACATACACTTCAAACTCCAAATCCCAATTCCCTTCTGATGACCGTCGCTGTATGTCTAAGAAAGTTTTCCTTTGTGAGCTTGACCTTACCCCATGTTCACCCCTCATACCACCTCATTGTGCTATGTGTATGGTTGTTTGATGGTGGTGCTGTATGTGTGCCAAGTCACATGGATGTATATCTGTGTTGTATGTGTGGCAAGTCCCTGGCCAGTGTTGGGTGTGAGTGGAATGTATTTACATATGTGCAGTGGATGTGTTGTTGTTGCTGTGTGTGTGAATTTTGTGTGGTCTTCTGTGTCCCTGAGACTGAGCTGTGTAGCTATGCATAAATGTGTAGTGTTGCTGTGCAGTGTGTGCAGTGTGTGTATGCTGACCAAAGTGTGTGTGTTGTGAATGTGTGGGTGTCAATGTGAGTATGTGTGTGTTAAATGTTAGGTGTAGCTGCTGCCCGTGGCGGCCTCCCCCCATGGTGTGTTTGCTAGTGGTTCAAGTTTTTTTCTAATATCAGTAATGCAGGTAGGTGTAAGTTCTTAAGGTTGCTGTTGTCCATGACAGTGTTGATTTGTTGTCTTTCGGAGAGCAGGAGCAACGGCATGACATTTAGGAATGGCTCCAAAGCGGCTTTGTGTATGGCTGTCTGCAGGTGAGTGTCTCCCTTTATACTGTCTGTTTCCATCTTCTAATACGTTGTGGTTAGGCAGTCACATTGGTGGTATGCAACCTCCTAATAGGTCAGGCGAAAATGTGGTCTCCACTGGTCTGTTTGTGCTTCCAGGACACCGCGGCGGTCTGTGCTGCCTGGTGGTGGCAGCGGACTGCCGGTGGACTTCTATTTGCTCAACTGCCAAACTCATAATATAGTGGACCGCACATCCAGCCCGCTGGCGGTCGGACCGCCGCCACGAACATGGTGGTCCTCGGACTGCCAAACTCAAAATCAGCCACTTAAATTGCTGAGAAACAGAGACCTCTAACATTTACTAAGGGCCACAGCGCAAGGCAGTTAATATTTCTAATGAGTCCAATTAGCCTACATATTGGCTTGTTATCTCATTCATCCATCTTTCCTCCATCCAGTCATCCACCCATCCATCCAGCCATAATTCATCCGTCCATCACTCCTCACTTCCACTCCTTGCACTCAATCACTAAATCATTCTGCAGTGTACTCATTCATCCCTTCTTTCATTCTTTCAGGGGCTGAAGCATTCTAACATCCACACACTCACCAATCCATACACTGAAACTCACCAACCAAAGAGGAAGCAATCTCATTTGTAAGCCACGCTTATATGCTTTGTCGTTGTTTGTGTTTCTTTTAAAGCTTCTTCTGACATTTTGGCAGTGAATCATTTACATTAGAATGTATTTGTATTGCTTTGAAAGCTTGCCACCAAGACAGTCCTTTTAACTGAGAATAGCTACCTGAGGGCTCCTAGGCATTTTTCCAAATCAGAACACCGAAGAATAACTCGGAAGTACAAGACCTTGAAAAATCTGTGTTTATTGCAAGCGTTGGTTTGGCTTTTGCTTTTAGGTCGCAGGACCATTTATCCTTTTAATTACGTTTTCAATTCATTATTTAAGAGGATGTAGTGATCCTGATGAATGTGTAGGATATGCCTGGACAACATTCGCACAGAAATATGACCACCTCATTTTAGTATTGTACCAAAGGCACGCCAATTCTATCAATTTAGTGCGATATGAACCTTGCTACATTTGAATTGTGCACAGGAAATACCACAAAGAGTGCCTATATTGTCTGGGGCTAATATGTTGCTATCCAACATAGGATCTCAGTAGACAAGTGGCCCACCGCCACTAATAATTATGCATTATAGAAGCACCAGGATTAGGTGTCATGCAAAAACTGCAGCAAGATCTATTGTTGGGTGGCCCTGTGATAGTTTCCATGGGGAAGAGCAGTGGCGTAGCAAGGCTGAAATGTGCTAATGCCAGAAAGAGATAAGGGCACCTCTTTCTCTGTAAACATCACCAAATCTCTAGTACACCTTCTGCATTAGTAGATTGTTGGTTCCCCAATTCGTAGTCGTGCTGTTTATTTAGGTCCAGTGTCTAAAGAGTTTACAGTAAATGTTTAGGAAGTGTTCAGCTTAAAGTTTGGGAAGCTATTGAAACTGATGTGGGAAGAATTTGAAGAGGATGTAAGATGAGGCATAGGGGCTTCACTGCCATGGATATGTTTCTGAAATGTGGTGGCAAATGGTGAAATTATAAGCAAGCTAAGCCAGTAAAAGTGGTCAATGCTGCTTTGGACGTAGGTGCAACATTTAGTGGGGTACAGGGGTGTGTCGTTGCTGCCCTTGGAAGAAATGTTAGGAAAATTGTGGAAAATTGTTAAGATTTACACCATAGTAATACAATTGCTGAAAACTGGATACGATTTAAAGAAACTGCAAAGGGGAGCCATCCCTTCACCAATTAATTATTTGAAATTGTAGTGGCAAATAGGAATGTTAGGGCACATTTAGCCAAACACCAATCACGTTTAAGGCAATATCACGTGGTTGAAAGGCAATTCAAGCTATATCCTTATAGTACAACATTTAAACTTCTACTTCTCCGTACAATATTCAGTGCTAGTGGCCATGTACCTCTAGTACAACCTCACAAGGAGAGTAACTTTCCTACCGTATTTCTACAACACTGAGTTGTTAGGGGCGAGCACAAAGTGCTCTGTCCCATGCTGTAATCTCTCTTTGGGCTTCTAATACGTCAGTCACTTTCATTGGTTCGTGGTCTTGCCTTTTGAAATCCGCGTGCTTTCATTTGTGAAAGGCATACATACATCATGCCTATTCCGGTGTTTAGCCCACCTACACAGCACCGGTAAACTACTGAAACCATTCGAGGCTCGATGTTTTCAGCATGGTTTCCGGACTACTTTATCTTTTTATTTTCCACGCAGCGCAATCGCACTGGGGTTTACATAGAGAAATCGCGCTCGGTTGTTCTGTTTTCAATTTCAGCGTGATCGTGCTGCATTTTACACAGCACGATCGCGCTGTGGTTTTTTTCTTGTAATTTGTGTGGCAAGAAAAGCCAGGTTAGGAGTTTACAACGCTAATAGCTCTAACTCGAGCAAATGCGAGACCCGTTGCATTGCAAATGCTTGTTTTTATAATGCAACAATGGCGCATGCTCTAAAATTATGCAGTAATGTAAATATTTGTCTAACGTCTATATGCACACGTATACAGTGTTCTGTGATTTTTCCCATGAGCATTACAATAATCAGAAGATTATCTTCAGTAAGTGCATGAATCAACAGCATTTATACAATGGGATGATTTGTTGATTTCTGTCTTTAATTCTTTTCCTATATTCTATTCTCTGTTCCACATGTGCAGTTTTTCTTCATTTTTTTCTCTATTGCCTTTTATCACTCCACCCTGTCATGTTTCCTGTTGTTTCCTGTCTCTTCATTTCTGTCCCCAAATTCCAGTCGGGGTATTTTCCTGGAATTTCCGGTAGTATATACGTTTTTCTTTTTTGTGCTATTGGTTAGCCTTCCACTTCGCCTCCTTTCTGTCACCTTTATATTACCATCTTTGCATCTTCAAGAGGTGCATTTTAGAGCACGTTTTTCCAAAGATCATGTCTACAAGTCAAAGATTTTCCAAGCAGCTGTAAAAAGGAACTAGTATCCCTGTATTTTCTCTATTCAGGTAAACTGTGAATAAGAAAATTTTGGGCTTAGCACCTAAAACAGGCTGCAGAGTAGACATATATATCTACCTCAGGAGAAACAATGCAAATCTGAAAAAATGTGTTGTGGTGAAAAAACATTCACATTCCTATGCCAGAATAACAGACACTAGTTTTAAATACCGTGAGAGGGCTTCATACCCATCTCTGTTTCTCTACCGAAAGATACACTATACAATAAATACTGCCCGAAGCAATGCTATTACTGGACAGGGTTCATATTTTTACATGCTGTGTGCATTCAGTGCATATATGAATGTGGCTAAACATTGCAGGGTGCAGCCAAGTATGTGAAGATGCTGCTAAGCACTATGATGCATAGTATTCCACTTTGGGCCTCATTACGAGGCTGGTCTGCTAGCACTGTGGAGAGAACACCGCCGCAGAGCTGGCGGTCTCTTCCCGGCGCCATTACGATGTCTCCACTAGGCTGACCTGCGTAAACCTCTGAAATCTAAGCTTTCCGCCTGTAAGCCCAGTGGAAACCATGAGGCGGCATTGGCCTTGGCTCCTCATGGGCAGTGCAGGCCCCCCGTTGACCACTGCACTGTATTTCCACCAGCCTTTTCATGGTGGGGTGCCCGCCATGAAAAGGCTGGCGGAAACTCGACTCGTGAATAACACGGCAGTGCTGGACTCAGCGCTGCTGTGACTGACCCCAACTTTGACCACCATCAGTCCTTCAGGAACCATGTTCCAGGCAGGCCTGGTGGTCCTCTGGCCGTCGGACCACCAGGGTCATAATGTGTCAGTTGGACCGCCTTGAGTGCAGTGGTCTGACCGCCACTGTATCCAATGTCATAATTAGGCCCTTTGTCTGGGGTGCTGCCCAGTTAGATAATATCACAGCATCAAAGGGAGTATGCAGATATACCAAAAGCCACTGGTGCTCATTGTATGCATGAGAAGGCTATTATCTGTTCCAGGTGGCTTTTCACTGTGCCATGGTAGTTTTCTTTGTGCCAAGGAATTGGTAATGGTTAGACATTAGCATTACATGTGCCTAACATAACTATTAGCTATCCATTAGGTCACAGATACTCTCACTCTGCCAGTCTCCACATTTTTCTGGTATGTAAAATGTTCACAGTGCTGTAGTAAGCACAAATTGCCATGCCAGTTTCTACAATGTCCTAAATAAGGATAGCATCATTCCAAAATACTTTCAAAAACGTTTGTATGCTAAAACCAGGGCCACTGGATTTATGTGATTGTACGGCTGCAGCGATGTTCGCATAATTGTAGTGTTGTACAGCTATTTTAGCCATGTTTTAGACATGTTGTTTTATGCTAACTAGGCCTGCCGTTGTGCACTTCGATCCTGTTACACTTTATTCAGCATTGCTTTATTTTACTAGCAATAGCAATATTTGTGGTGCTGTTTTATTTTCTTTATCTCATTGTACTTTTGCCTAGGAAAGCATTATGGGCCACATGTACAAAAATCAGGTTTTGCGACTCGCGATTTGCGAGTCACAAAACCTGATGTACAACAGTGTCAATGACACTGTTTGCGATTCCCAATAGGGTCGCAAATGACCTACCTCGTGAATATTCATGAGGTAGGTCGCAATTTGCGACCCCATTGGGAATGGCCACCCTCACAGGGATGGTGGCCTGCTGGAGAGACAGCAGACCACCATGTCTGTGACTGCTTTCAAATAAAGCAGCTTTCCTTAGAGGAAAACGAGATGCATTTCAAAATCAAAAATGAAAAGTTTTCTTTTCATTGTTTTGCCACTGACTGCTCTGAAAAAATATTTTCGCTGCCACTCACAAAGGGGAAGGGGTCCCATGGGTACCCCTTCCCGTTTGCAAATGGGTTAGCACCAGTTTGAAACTGGTGCTAACTGAGATTGTTTTGCAAAACAATCATACATACCATCAGGATTCGGTATTAGGAAGGGACGCCCTTGTCACGCCCCTTCCTAATACCGAATCGCAAAACCCAAACTGCGATTCGGTGACAAGTTACTGAATCACAGTTTGGGCTTTGTACATCACAAATAGCATTTTTCAAGTTGCAAACGGCCCGATTCGCCGTTTGTGACTTGAAAAATGCTTCGTACATCTGGCCCTGAGTTCTTAGTAGAACATTTATTTCACTCTGTGCTTTCTCCAAAGCTACAGTTAGATAGGGTTGCTGACAAACATGGTATACTGTGTCTCCAACATTCACAGAAAACACACACTTATACGTAGGGACCTTTTCTTAGAATGTCAGCTGGTTTATTATAAAAACACCCCTTTGTCCCAGACACGTTAGAGGGAGATTCCAGCCAGATGACCACGACTGCACGCTGATTGCTGACTGCTTCCCTGCAGCTACTTGCCTAGACGTCCAGACCCCCAATCCACATGGGGACTGTGTCTCTCTAGATCACAGGCTTCTTACTCCAGGTATGGGGGATGATGTACCCCCAGGGGAAAACTCAAAGGGCAGATTAGACTTATTATGCTGTGCTCAGACATAGTGTAGGTAGGAGAAATATTTGCATCACTCCTAGTTACAATATGGTAGGATTATTCTTGTGTTTTACTCTGTTAGTCACCTGTTTGCTTTTATTGTGTGTTATCATCCTAGTTATTGCAATACATGCTGTTTTACCTAAGATGCAGTTACTTCAATAAATCCTTATTGAACTATATTCTACCTCTCTTGTATTTGACTGTATGAGACATTTTGGTAACTGAGAGAAAGGGATGGGATCTGATTGACCACAATTCCCCTTAGGAGTCTTTCTGTCATGCACACAGATGCCACAATCATCTGGGCCTGAGATGAGGCGCTGCTAGTTAGCCGGAGAACCAGGATTATCCGGATCCTCCTCTGTCTCATCTAAGGCTAAAGACACTTTGATACTATATACAGAGACGTCCGTGGTATAGAGGAGTTCATCCACAGCTACATATGTGGTACCTATTTTGAGCTGGAGGTTGTTCAAGCTTGAACCTTAAAAGGACTAATCCCCACTAGGTGTCCTTATCTCTGAACATACATCTACCATTAAAATGGCTGTTAGAAATGGGGTCTTTGGTTGACAGTAAGGTTACCCGCTGTTCAAGCAAGGACCCTCACTCTAGTCAGGGTAAAAGAGAATCACCCTCAGCTAACCCCTGCTTACCCCCTTGGTAGCTTGGCAGAGCAGTAGGCTTAACTTCAGAGTGCTAGGTGTAAAGTATTTGTACCAACACACACAGTAACTCAATGAAAACACTAGAAAATGACACAACACCAGTTTAGAAAAATAGGAAATATTTATCTAAACAAAACAAGACCAAAACGACAAAAATCCGACATACACAAGTCAAGTTATGAATTTTTAAAGATTAAACTCAAAAATAGCGTTTAGAAACAAAAATGCTTTGATGAGATGTTAACACGGCGTCGTGACGGAGTCGTTCAAAACAAGCCGACACCAGCGGCGCCGGACACAGAGTCGTGTAGACCCCCAAGTACAGTACCTTTGGTGAAGAGTGAAAACAAGCCGATGCGCGAAGTCGGGGATCGCGGCATCTGTGCGAAATGTTGAATCTGCGCACTTCGAGCGGCGTCGGTCACGACGTGGTGCGGCGACTTCCACGGAGTCGCGGACTTCAGCAGGGCTGCAGCGGCGTCGGGCCTGCGAAGAGCGTTGCGTTCCAGCGAAGGTTACGGCGTCGGGTGCAGGCGGCGGCACCGGATTCAGCAGTGGCGTCGGTCTGGAGTCGTCCGAAGTCGATTTCCTTGGATTTCCACCAGCTTTCATTTCAAGGGCCCAGGGACTGGATAGGGCACCACTTGTCGGAGTAGGAGTCTCTCCAGAGACTCCAGGTGCTGGCAGAGAGAAGTCTTTGCTGTCCCTGAGACTTCAAACAACAGGAGGCAAGCTCTAACTCAAGCCCTTGGAGATTTCTTCACAAGATGGAAGGCACACAAAGTCCAGTCTTTGCCCTCTTACTCTGGCAGAAGCAGCACTGCAGGAAAGCTCCACAAAGCACAGTCACAGGCAGGGCAGCACTTCTTCCTCAGCTATCAGCTCTTCTCCAGGCAGAGGTTCCTCTTGGTTCCAGAAGTGTTTCTCAAGTCTGTAGATTTGGGTGCCCTTCTTATACCCATTTTAGTCTTGGAAGTCACCTTTCTTCAAAGGGGACTCACACCTGCTTGTGAAATCCTGCCTTGCCCAGGCAAGGCCTCAGACACACACCAGGGGGTTGGAGTCTGCATTGTCAGAGGCAGGCACAGTCCTTTCAGAGGAGAGTAACCACTCCTCCCCTCCCTCCTAGCACAGATGGCTCATCAGGAAATGCAGGCTACACCCCAGCTCCCTTTGTGTCACTGTCTAGTGTGAGATGCAACCAGCCCAACTGTCAAACTGACACAGACAGGGAATCCACAAACAGGCAGAGTCCCAGAAATGGTATAAGCAAGAAAATGCTCACTTTCTAAAAGTGGCAATTTCAAACACACAATCTTAAAATCAACTTCACTAAAAGATGTATTTTTAAATTGTGAGCTCAGAGACCCCAAACTCCACATGTCCATCCGCTCCCAAAGGGAATCTACACTTTAATCAGATTTAAGGGTAGCCCCCATATTAACCTATGAGAGGGACAGGCATTGCAACAGTGAAAAATTAATTTAGCAATATTTCACTGTCAGGACATATAAAACACATCACTATGGGCCTGATTCTAACTTTGGAGGACGGTGTTAAACCGTCCCAAAAGTGGCGGATATACCACCTACCGTATTACGAGTTCCATAGGATATAATGGACTCGTAATACGGTAGGTGGTATATCCGCCACTTTTGGGACGGTTTAACACCGTCCTCCAAAGTTAGAATCAGGCCTTATATGTCCTACCTTAACCATACATTGCACTCTGCCCTTGGGGCTACCTAGGGCCTACCTTAGGGGTGTCTGACATGTACGAAAAGGGAAGGTTTAGGCCTAGCAAGTGGGTACACTTGCCAAGTCGATTTTACACTTAAAAACTTAGCAGGTCTGAGACATGATTACAGAGCTACTTATGTGGGTGGCACAACCAGTGCTGCAGGCCCACTAGTGGCATTTGATTTACAGGCCCTGGGCACCTCTAGTGTACTTTACTAGGGACTTATTAGTAAAACAAATATGCCAGTCATGGATAAACCAATCAACAATACAATTCACACAGAAAGCATATGCACTTTAGCACTGGTTAGCAGTGGTAAAGTGCTCAGAGTTCAAAAACCAACAGCAGCAGGTCAGAAAAAATAGGAGGCAGGAGGCAAAAAGGTTGGGGATGAGCCTGCATAGGCAAAAAAAAGTCCAACAATAGTCTTAGACAGCAGACATTTAAACAGTCACACAAAAACATTTGCTATACAAAATGCACACAGCACGGCACTAATGAACAATATAGTGCACAGAAAAAAACAAGACAATCCTGGATATATCTGACAGGTTTTTCTGCCAAAACATAGCGCCTGAAAGTAGGTACCTAACAAGTTTTAGCACCCTTGGCTCTCACAACATTTCTGCCGACTCCCACAGGGGTACAAGAACAGCCTAGGACTGTTCTCAGCTCGTGTAACATCTATTTTACACAACATTGACCCTGAGATGTTGTCATATGTGGATGACATTTATCTCACAGACGACGACCTCATGCAACTTATAAGACGGGTAGCCCGCATTGTTGTAGGATTTGCCAAAACTGGTTACAAATTCAACTTAAAAAAAATGAAAATACCCTTCCTTAGTGCCCTGTTTCTGGGATACGAATTGTTGGATGAAGGCAGGCTCCTGGCGCCCCAATTTTTTAGAAAAATGTGCACAACTACAAACTCCAAACACAATAAAAAACTCCAGTCAGTGTTGGGATTTTTAAACTTTGGCAGAACATACATTCCAGATTACGCACAACGCATCAAACCATTGTACGACTTAATACATCCTGATTTTACTGGTAAATTTTGGACAGTCGTACACACACACATTCTAAAAGCTCTGCAAAAAGACATGCTCAAAGCAAAACACTTGCATACAAGGGACAATAAAAACATTTGGTCATCAGAGTAATTGTAGTGCCATTGGTTTTACCTATGTGACCTTGAATGAGGATGAGACCGTCCCAATTGCATATAAATCACACTTATATTCTACAGCTGAACAACGCTTTGCTCCCACTGAGAAAATCCTCACTGCTGTTCAGAAGGCGGTTGTTAGAAATGGGGTTTTTGGTTGGCAGTCAGGTTACCCTCTGTCCAATCAAGAACCCTCACTCTAGTCAGGGTAAGTCACACACAATCCAAAATTAGCCTGTGCCCACCCTCTGGTAGCTTGGCACGAGCAGTCAGGGCTAACTTAGAAGGCAATATGTAAAGTATTTGTGCAATAAATCATACAATACCACCATATAGCACCACAAAAATACACCACACAGTGTTTAGAAAAATATATAATATTTATCAGGATAATTGTAGGTCAAAACGAATAAAGTTGCAAGGTGAATTTGTAGAGATATCACTGAAAAGTGATATAAAGTGTCTTAAGTCTTTAAAAAGCAAACAAAGTCTCTTTCAAGCACAAAGTACCTGGTTTGGAGTGGAAAATCTCCTCAGAGGGCCACAGAAGAAGAGATACGTGGAAAAAGGGTGTGTGCGTCGATTTCTCCCCAGCACACATGTACTTGCGTCGTTATTTTTCACGCGGGGAAGTCGTGCGTCGTTTTCCGGCGCGCGGACAGTCTCTTTCTGTGGATCACGGGGATTACCAGATGTCCCGGGTCTGTGTGTGGATTCTCCTGCTTGTTTTCCGGCTGCGCATCGTTCTGCGGGGCTGCGCGTCGAAGTTTCGCTCTCACGGCAGGCGTTGCGTCGATTCCTCCTCTGGAGGTCGGGCGGCGTTGTCCTTGCG
Source organism: Pleurodeles waltl (assembly GCF_031143425.1). NCBI lineage: Eukaryota > Metazoa > Chordata > Amphibia > Caudata > Salamandridae > Pleurodeles > Pleurodeles waltl. The sequence goes on from NC_090447.1 coordinate 1,391,945,192, forward strand.
AGGCCGTGCGTCGAAGTTCCGGTCATCCCGAAGGCGTTGCGTCGATCCGTGTGCGGCATTTTTCTCGCCGCGGAACAAGCTGTGCGTCAAAAATTTCTGCGCACGGAGCTTCCAAGTGAAAAAGAGAAGTCTTTTTGGTCCTGAGAGTTCAGGGAACAGGAGGCAAGCTCTATCCAAGCCCTTGGAGAGCACTTTCACAGCCAGACAAGAGTTCAGCAACGCAGCAGGCCAACAGCAAGGCAGCAGTCCTTTGTAGAAAGCAGACAGGTGAGTCCTTTCAGCAGCCAGGTAGTTCTTCTTGGCAGGATGTAGTTTCTGGTTCAGGTTTCTTCTCCAGCAAGTGTCTGATGAGGTAGGGCAGAGGCCCTGTTTTATACCCAAATGTGCCTTTGAAGTGGGGGAGACTTCAAAGAGTGGCTAAGAAGTGCACCAGGTCCCCTTTCAGTTCAATCCTGTCTGCCAGGGTCCCAGTAGGGGGTGTGGCAGTCCTTTGTGTGAGAGCAGGCCCGCCACCCTCCCAGCCCAGGAAGACCCATTCAAAATGCAGATGTATGCAAGTGAGGCTGAGTACCCTGTGTTTGGGGTGTGTCTGAGTGAATGCACAAGGAGCTGTCAACCAAGCCCAGCCAGACGTGGATTGTAAGGCACAGAAAGATTTAAGTGCAAAGAAATGCTCACTTTCTAAAAGTGGCATTTCTGGAATAGTAATATTAAACCCGACTTCACCAGTCAGCAAGATTTTGTATTACCATTCTGGCCATACTAAATATGACCTTCTTGCTCCTTTCAGATCAGCAGCTGCCACTTCAACAATGTATGAGGGCAGCCCCAATGTTAGCCTATGAAGGGAGCAGGCCTCACAGTAGTGTAAAAACGAATTTATGAGTTTTACACTACCAGGACATATAACTACACAGGTACATGTCCTGCCTTTTACCTGCACAGCACCCTGTTCTAGGGGTTGCCTAGGGCACACATTAGGGGTGACTTATAAGTAGAAAAAGGGGATTTCTAGGCTTGGCAAGTACTTTTAAATGCCAAGTCGAAGTGGCAGTGAAACTGCACACACAGGCCTTGCAATGGCAAGCCTGAGACAAGGCTAAGGGGGCTACTTAAGTGGGTGGCACAACCAGTGCTGCAGGTCCACTAGTAGCATTTAATCTACAGGCCCTAGGCACATATAGTGTACATTGCTAGGGACTTATAAGTAAATTAAATAGTCCAATCAGGTATGATCCAAAGTTACCATGTTTAAAAAGGGAGAGAGCATATGCACTTTAGCACTGGTTAGCAGTGGTAAAGTGTGCAGAGTCTAAAAGCCAGCAAAACAGGGTCCAAAAAGTGGAGGGGGGCAGGCAAAAAGTTAGGGGTGACCACCCTAAGGCATGTCAGGTCTAACATGTGTCCCCCCCAGATGAAAGTGGGGAGAGCTACCCGACCTCCTGGGAGCTCTCATCGCTAAGGCGGAAGTATCTGGAGAGACCATCAGCATTGGTGTGGTCAACCCCTGGGCAATGCTCCCCCGTAAAGTCCAGCCCCTGTAGGGAAATGGACCATCTCAAGAGTTTTGGATTCTCACCCCTCATCTGCATGAGCCATCTGAGGGGCCTGTGGTCTGTCTGAACCCGGAAGTGAGTCCCAAACAGGAAGGGTCTTAGCTTCTTCAGTGCCCAGACCACCTTGTTCCCGTGGTAATAGTCTTCTGCTAATAAAGACTACTGGTTGGTCTGAGCCCTCCTCATTCAGCTGTGCTAGAACAGCCCCTATGCCATGCTCTGAAGCGTCTGTCTGCACAATAAATTCCTGGGAGTAGTCAGGGGCCTTGAGCACGGGGCCGTGCACATGGCTTCCTTCAGAGAATCAAAGGCTTTCTGACAGGCCTCTGTCCAATTCACCAACCTAGGTTGTTTCTTGGAAGTGAGTTGTGTCAAGGGGGACACAATGGTACCATAGCCCTTTACGAACCTGCTGTAGTATCCAGTGAGGCCCAAAAAGGCTCTCACCTCAGTCTGTGTTCTAGGTGGTTGCCAGGCCTTGATAGTTTCAATCTTGGCCTGGAGGGGCTGCACCCTGCCACCACCTACTAGGTGTCCCAAGTACACCACGGAACCCTGCCCAATTTGGCACTTACTAGCCTTGATAGTCAGGCCTGCCTGTTGCAGGGCCTGAAGCACCTCCTTGAGGTGGAGCAGGTGTTCCTCCCAGCTGGAACTGTAGACAGCTATGTCGTCTAGGTAAGCTGCACAAAAGGCATCTTTACCAGCTAGGACCCCGTTAACCAACCGTTGGAAGGTAGCGGGGGCATTTTTCAGCCCAATTGGCATCACCTGGAATTGGTAATGGCCATCAGGGGTGGAAAAAGCGGATCTTTCTTTAGCCCCCTCAGTCAGGCCAATCTGCCAGTACCCGGAAGTAAGATCGAACGTACTCAGGAACTTGGCAGCGCCTAGCCTGTCAACGAGCTCATCAGCTCGGGGATGGGGTGAGCATCAGTCCGGGTGACTGAATTGAGACCCCGGTAGTCCACACAGAACCGGAGTTCTGGCTTTGCACCTGGGGCAGTAGCCTTGGGAACCAATACCACAGGGCTGACCCAGGGACTACTGGATTTCTCAATAACCCCCAAAGTCAACATCTTGGAGACCTCCTCCTTGATGCTGGCCTTCACCTTATCTGACAAACTGGAAATTTTGTTCTTTACAGGGGCACTGTCACCTGTGTCAATGTCATGCACACAGAGGTGGGTTAGTCCAGGAGTAAGGGAGAACAGGGGGAGAACTGCTCTAACAGCTCATAGCAGTCCCCTCTCTGGGTTGGAGTCAGGGAGTCAGAGAGAATGACACCACCTACTGACCCATCCCCTTCTTTGACAGCGAGGAGGTCGGGGAGAGGTTCACTCTCCTCTTCCATGCCCTCATCGGTGACTAGGAGCATACTGACCTCAGACCTCTCAAAGTGAGGTTTGAGCTGGTTGTGGTGGAGGATCCTTAGGGGTTGCCTAGGGGTCTTGAGGTCCACTAGGTAAGTGGCCTCCCCTTTACCCTCCTTGATCTCAAAGGGGCCAGTCCAGCGGTCCTGGAGAGCCCTGGGCTCTACTGGCTCCATCACCCAAACTTTGTCTCCAGGTGAGAACTCAACTAGAGTGGCCTTCTGGTCGTACCACTCCTTCATCACCTCTTGACTGGCCTCGAGGTTACTCTGGGCCTGCTTCCAGAAGCGTTGGGTTTGTTTGCGGAGGGCCAGCATGTAGCTGACCACATCCTGGGGAGGGGCATGGGGAGCTCTCTCCCAGCCCTCCTTAACGATGCTTAGGGGTCCCCTGACAGGGTGACCATAGAGAAGCTCAAAGGGGCTGAACCCCACCCCTTTCTGGGGCACCTCTCTATAAGCAGACAACTGGCAGGGTAAGAGGACGTCCCACTTACGCCTCATGGCTTCAGTCAGGCTACCAATCATGCCTTTCAGGGTCTGGTTGAATCTCTCAACAAGCCCATTGGTTTGAGGATGATAAGGGGTGGTAAACCGGTAGGTCACCCCACACTCATCCCACAGGGTCTTCATGTATGCAGAAATGAAGTTTGTGCCCCTGTCAGACACGACCTCCTTAGGGAATCCCACACGGGTAAATATTCCCAACAGGGCTCTGGTCACCACCTTTGCAGTCACTGTTCTCAGAGGGATTGCCTCTGGATAGCGGGTGGCATGGTCCACCAAAACCAGGATAAACCTGTTGCCAAAGGCAGTTTTGGGGTCCAAGGGACCAACAATGTCGATGCCCACCCTTTCAAATGGGGTGCCAACGACTGGGAGTGGGAGCAGGGGAGCTTTAAGCCGTTTCCCTGCCTTCCCACTAGCCTGGCAGGTGGGGCAAGCTCTGCAGAAGTTATCTGAGGCTTTCCTCATTCTGGGCCAATGAAAGTGGGTGTTAAGCCTGTCAAAGGTCTTGTCTTGGCCCAGGTGTCCTGCCAGGGGAATGTTGTGAGCCAGGCCTAGTAGGAATTTCCGGTAACACTGGGGGACCACCAGCACACGGTGTGCTCCAGGACCTGGAATCCTACGCTCACTGTAAAGGAGATCATTCTCCCAGTAAATATGGTGAGTGCCAGAGGTGTCACCTGCTGTGTGGTCTGTGGCCTGCTTCCTTAGACCCTCAAGGGTGGGGCATTCTTTCTGCGCCTTGCAGAATGCTTCCCTGGTTGGCCCCCCCTCTACTTGCCAGCCAGCAAGTTCAGGTAGGTTACCCAGGGCAGCTATGTCCTCCCCGGTTGGCTCAGGGGCCTCCTCTTCCTCAGGGGCCTCATCTACCACCGTGGGAACATTGGAGGCGGGTTTCCCGCGCCCCTGGCCCCCCTCTTTGGCAGCTGTCTGGGCCATCTTTCCAGGCTCCAGACGCCCTTGACTCCCTTCCCGGGCAGCCATGGAACGTGTGGTCATGCAGACCCACTCGGGTAACCCTAACATCTCCAGGTGAGATCTGAGCTCTACTTCTTTCCAAGCAGTATGCTCAAGATCATTGCCTAACAGACAATCTACAGGCATGGCAGGACTCACAGCTACTTTCAGAGTACCAGAGACCCCCCCCCCCCACTCAAAGGGAACCAGAGCCACCAGTAGGTGACTCTCACGATTGTCAGCGACTATAACCTGGTGGAATGTATTAGGGACTATCTGCTCTGTTGACACCAACTGACTCTGGATAGTAGTCATACTGGCTCCTGTGTCACGCAGAGCCTCCACCTTCTGCCCATTAATGGTGACCCACTGCCTGTACTTGGAAGTATTTCGGGCATGTGGGCTTTGGGCACCATTTCTCTTTCTCCCAGGGACACTAGGGAAATCTCTACCTGCTCCCCAAAGCTATCTGGGTCCATCTCCCCCCCAAGCGCTACACTAGTCAACCCAGGTGTCTGTCCGGTAGTGGACGGTGCCCTTTTGGAGCACTGGGGGTCGCCTTTATAGTGACCATACTGGTAACACTCCATACATTTGGGGTTGGATTTCCCTGACCTAACATATGTCCCTGGCTTTTTCCCAAATCTGGAAAAGGAATGGTTGCCACCCCCTCCGTGGGAATTCTTTTGGGGGGCTTTTAAGAGTTCCTTATCTGTAAGTTTATCTCCCCCCTCTTTTTTCTGTTGGGAACCCTGACCACCTTTGTGGGAGTCCCCCCAGGTACCTTTTTGGACACTCTGGTGCTAACCCAGAGGTCCGCCTCCTCAGCAAGCTTCCTGGGATCAGTCAGCTTACTATCTACCAAGTGCTGGCGCAACTCTGTATAGGTAACATTGAGTATATGCTCTCTCAGAATCAAGTCATATAGCCCTTTATAATTATCTACTTTGTTGCCCCGCACCCATCCATTCAGTGCCTTACTGGAAAAGTCAAAGAAATCTACCCATGTTTGTGTGGTTGGTTTGGTGCTGTCCCTGAACCTCTGACGGTATCCCTCAGGGGTCAGCCCAAACTTGGAAAGTAAAGTGGCTTTCTGAAGTGGGTATGTGTTTTGATCAGGTTGATCCAATGTGAGAAGTGTGTCCCTCCCCAATGGCTGCACATAACCCCACATAGCTACCCCCCATTGCCCTTCAGGAACCTCATGAGCTCTTAGTGCAACTTCATAAGCAGCTAACCATTTATCTATGTCATCTCCCACCACAAAACTGGGCACCACATTTTTGGGTATACGAACCTTCTTTTCTCCAGCAGGTCCTGTCTGTATGCTGCCACCATTATTGCTGGATTCAGACTGTCTCGCCTTGATCTCCAGCTCCCTGAGACTCAGTTCATGAGCCAATAATAGTTTCTTTTCAGCCAAAGCTCTTTCAGCTTCCTTGGCTTCTCTCTCTGCCCTTCTTTCCTCCTGTTGAGCCTCAATTTTCAGTTTTGCCATTTGCAATTGGAACTCCCTTTCCTCTCTCCTTTCCTCTGCGGTCAGGCTTTGCACAGAGACACTGCTCCCTGCTCTTGAAGGGGGCACAATTGCAGTGGTAACATCATCCACTGATAGCAACAAATCCTCTGAGGGGCCATTTTCTGGCTCTTCTTCCTCATCATCCTCTTCTAAAAGGGCTTCTGCCCAGGCCCTCAGCGCCACTTGAAAGTCCTTCTTTTTGGAGGCCCCTTGGGTGGGTACCCTCATTGCCCTGCAGAACCCTCTTAGCTGTTTGACCGTATATGTATCCAACAGGACTAGGTCAAAGTCTCCTATTTGAGACCCTGTCAGAGACATGTTGAGTGAGGATTTAGTTTTTGAAAATTGTCAGGAAAAACGAATTTGCAAAAGAGATAAAAATCAAGTTGACCTTCAACTGTGGGTAGGTAGTGAAATACTTAGCTACTGTATGTCACTGCACAAATACAAGTCCTATCCTCACCGCTGATCACCAATGTTAGAAATTGGGTTTTTGGTTGGCAGTCAGGTTACCCTCTGTCCAAGCAAGAACCCTCACTCTAGTCAGGGTAAGTCACACACAATCCAAAATTAGCCTGTGCCCACCCTCTGGTAGCTTTGCACGAGCAGTCAGGCTTAACTTAGAAGGCAATGTGTAAAGTATTTGTGCAATAAATCATACAATACCACCATATAGCACCACAAAAATACACCACACAGTGTTTAGAAAAATATATAATATTTATCAGGATAATTGTAAGTCAAAACGAATAAAGTTGCAAAGTGAATTTGTAGAGATATCACTGAAATGATAAGTCTTTAAAAAGCAAACAAAGCCTCTTTCAAGCACAAAGTACGTGGTTTGGAGTGGAAAATCTCCTCAGAGGGCCACAGAAGAAGAGATACGCGGAAAAAGGGTGTGTGCGTCGATTTCTCCCCAGCACACACGGACTTGCGTTGTTATTTTTCACGCGGGGAAGTCGTGCATCGTTTTCCGGCGTGCGGACAGTCTCTTTCTGTGGATCGCGGGGATTACCAGATGTCCCGGGTCTGTGCGTGGATTCTCCTGCTTGTTTTTCGGCTGTGCGTCGTTCTGCGGGGCTGCGCGTCGAAGTTTCGCTCTCACGGGAGGCGTTGCGTCGATTTCTCCTCTGGAGGTCGGGCGGCGTTGTCCTTGCGAGGCCGTGCGTCGACGTTCCGGTCGTCCCGAAGGTGTCGTGTTGGTCGGTGTGCGGCATTTTTCTCGCCGCGGAAACAAGCTGTGCGTCAAAAATTTCGGCGCATGGAGCGTCCAAGTGAAAAAGAGAAGTCTTTTTGGTCCTGAGACTTCAGGGAACAGGAGGCAAGCTCTATCCAAGCCCTTGGAGAGCACTTTCACAGCCAGACAAGAGTTCAGCAAGGCAGCAGGCCAACAACAAGGCAGCAGTCCTTTGTAGAAAGCAGACAGGTGAGTCCTTTGAGCAGCCAGGTAGTTCTTCTTGGCAGGATGTAGTTTCTGGTTCAGGTTTCTTCTCCAGCAAGTGTCTGATGAGGTAGGGCAGAGGCCCTGTTTTATACCCAAATGTGCCTTTGAAGTGGGGGAGACTTCAAAGAGTGGCTAAGAAGTGCACCAGGTCCCCTTTCAGTTCAATCCTGTCTGCCAGGGTCCCAGTAGGGGGTGTGGCAGTCCTTTGTGTGAGAGCAGGCCCTCCACCCTCCCAGCCCAGGAAGACCCATTCAAAATGCAGATGTATGTAAGTGAGGCTGAGTACCCTGTGTTTGGGGTGTGTCTGAGTGAATGCACAAGGAGCTGTCAACCAAGCCCAGCCAGACGTGGATTGTAAGGCACAGAAAGATTTAAGTGCAAAGAAATGCTCACTTTCTAAAAGTGGCATTTCTAGAATAGTAATATTAAACCCGACTTCACCAGTCAGCAGGATTTTGTATTACCATTCTGGCCATACTAAATATGACCTTCCTGCTCCTTTCAGATCAGCAGCTGCCACTTCAACAATGTATGAGGGCAGCCCCAATGTTAGCCTATGAAGGGAGCAGGCCTCACGGTAGTGTAAAAACGAATTTAGGAGTTTTACAATACCAGGACATATAACTACACAGGTACATGTCCTGCCTTTTACCTACACAGCACCCTGCTCTAGGGGTTACCTAGGGCACACATTAGGGGTGACTTATATGTAGAAAAAGGGGAGTTCTAGGCTTGGCAAGTACTTTTAAATGCCAAGTCGAAGTGGCAGTGAAACTGCACACACAGGCCTTGCAATGGCAAGCCTGAGACAAGGTTAAGGGGGCTACTTAAGTGGGTGGCACAACCAGTGCTGCAGGTCCACTAGTAGCATTTAATCTACGGGCCCTAGGCACATATAGTGCACATTACTAGGGACTTATAAGTGAATTAAATAGTCCAATCAGGTATGATCCAAAGTTACGATGTTTAAAAAGGGAGAGAGCATATGCACTTTAGCACTGGTTAGCAGTGGTAAAGTGCGCAGAGTCTAAAAGCCAGCAAAACAGGGTCCAAAAAGTGGAGGGAGGCAGGCAAAAAGTTAGGGGTGACCACCCTAAGGCATGTCATGTCTAACAGCGGTGCTTAAAGAGAGACCTCTGGCCCAGGTGAAGCGCATTATTGTTGTCTCCCCCATTCCAGCCCTAGAAGCTGTTACCAAAGCAAGCGTTCCTAACTCTAAAGCACTACATCCACGTTGGATTCAATGGGCAACGTCTCTGACAGCCACTGATGTTGATTATGTCTTTGACTCCAAATTACAAACCCAAGAATTCTTACAATATGAACTTGAGCATCCAGTTCCAGCAAATACTTTGCCTATCGAACAATATCATAAAAAGTTATATACTGATGGTTCAGCCCAACCAGCGATAGGAACAAAATATCAATACTCCGCTGCTTGCGCAGCTGTGAGTGGTTACATGAAGGATGGAAAGTTCCATCCACAAAATACTTACACGCAGATTCTAGAAGATTGCACTGCACAACTTGCAGAACTCAAGGCTCTAGTGATGGCACCGAAACATACGGATCCTGAGCAGATGACAATGATTGTCGGTGATTCGTGCTATTGTGTTCAGCCCTTATATGAATAACTGTATTACTGGTGCCAAAATGGGTTCATAGATTCAAAAGGTAACACAGACTTCTGTGGAGGAAAGTAGCGGGTCAGAAGGAAACGCTACCCAACGTCCATGTTGTATATACACTAGGATATCAGCGTGTTGTAATCCATGTTGAAGGCAACACTCTGGCTGATGAAGCCGCCAAATCAGCAGTAGCTATGATTTCTGTTGCTGCGGTAACTCGTTCTAAGCTGAAAGTGGATGATGAAACACTGGCAGCCGTAGCAGCCTCGGCTGGTGGCACGCCCTGTCCTAAAGCATATCCTGCTAAGTATTCCTACCGAATAGCAGGCTCGTTTGATGCACAAGTAACAATACCAGGGGTGGGAGTTCAGATAATTCCCAATAAAGAACTAAGGGCCATATGTACGAACACATTTTCCCATTGACACAGAATGGAAAAAACGATTTGATACATCTGGCCCTAGTAGCTACATTAGTAAAAGTAGTAAATTACAATCACGATATTGGTGGCCAGGTCTATACAAACAGACCAAGCAGTACGTCCTTAGTTGTGACATCTTCCAGCAAATAAAAGACTCAACCGTGAAACGCCCACTGCAGACACCCATCTTGATTTCCAACAAACCATTAGAATGTGTGTACTTAGACCATTGTGGCCCCTTGACACCAGATAGTGCATACAAGTACATCTTAGTCGCTGTTGACTCATGCTCCAGATTTCTGTGGGGTTGGCAACAATGCTCGGCTGATGCTCAAAGTGTTATTAAAGATTTGCGAGTCTTTATTGGTACATATGCTGTTGCTGCTTTCCACTCGGCCCAGGGCCATGCTTTTGCCTCAAGGGCTTACAGGGACGCCATGGCTTCATTAGGGGTCCAACTGCATTACTTATCTCCATTTCATCCAGAGGGTGATAATGTCGTGGAGCGATGAAACCGAGTTTTAAATCAACCATTAACAGCTAGTGGATTAGGCACGGGTTGTAGTTGGCTTACACACCTATATGGAGTACAGAGAGCTCTTAACAATCTGCCTAGAAGGTCCCTGGGGGGCTTACATCATACAAATGCCTTTTTAGAAGTCAAAAGTATGTTCCAGATCTTGATGGTACTGGCATAGAGGTGGTGGATACACCTTTTGACATAAATTAACGTGTCACTGTCTTGCAACGCTGCCTCCTTTGGAATCAGGGAAGTACCAGTAACATCTACCGGCTAGATTCCTAAACTTGGGGATCTAGTGTGTAAAAAGATTGCTGTGAAAAGGGAATTTGTTCCTTCTTATCGTGCACCGGTTCCATCCTGGGAATACACTGTACCAGAACTGTGATTCTACCACTGTTGCCTGGCTCTAAAGAAAATCGCTTTGTCTCCATCGACAAAGTCAAGCTACACCATGTGGCCGATCCTGCACAGCAGACCTAGAGGACTCCTGCCACATGATCCGTCATCTGCTGCATAATTTGCAGATTTTAACAAAAATATTGTTTCTGCTTCAAACAGTTCAAAAGTAACTACAAATGCAGTGACAGGTGTTACTGCACAGAAAACGGCCCTTTACAATGCTGGACTTGTCACCTTTTTGTTGTTTGTTGCTATATTTGGGTATTAAAATGGTACTACTGAGATGCAACCAATGTCCAGACAGTGGTACCAAATTTAAAAATGATAAACTAATGAAGTAATACTATTATAAACTGGGCTGAATTATGCCGCATAATTTGCCTTTTTAGCCAAATAATTTACTCAGTGCTGGAGCATAATTTTGCCCTCCCCTGCTGCATAATTCCAGGGGTTCTGGCTAATACTTGTAAAAACGCACCATCCCTAATGTTTCAACAGCCCTACTTTCTGTTCAGAAATACTGCCCGTTTCCACACTTCCCTTACATGTGACCTATTAGTCTGTTTCTGGGCAAATTCTTTGGATTATTCGTTGAGAGCCCACTTCAAATAATGATCACAATCTTTGTCAAGGTGAACTCACTAAATAAACCTGTGCTTAACCTTCTAGTAGCTTGGCACAAAGCAGTGAAGCTTCACTTTGAGGCAATGTGTAAAGTATTTATACAGCACTCAAACAGTAATAAAGTGAAATCACAGCTCAGGAACAATTTCAAATAAATTTAGAAAAATGAAGAATATTTTAATCAATATAATTACACTGAAACAAGAAGAATCCAATATGTAGAGCCGGATATGTGAATTTTTAAACTTTGATCTTCAAATAGCGGCAAAAGTGAAGGGTGCTCCGGTTTGACCGATGTCTAACTGTTTCTCTCCCACATTTGTATTTATGATTCCCTCACACGAGGTGCTGCTTATGTGATTGATATCAAACGGTGCTAAATGTTACCCTAGGTGCTTTAAACCCCCAAGGTTTCTGATTGTGCGAACATGTACTGCATGTCCGTTTGCTAATGTATTTGATGGCAATTGTTTATTGCAACCTGTTTCTGGATTTTGTTGCATTTGAAAAAGACTAATAATTTTTTTTTAAAACAAAAGCACATAGCACCAACCGCAGTTGTCTTTTCGCGCTACACTGGGTCAAAGTTAAGAGTTAAGGCCAGCAGCAATGGAGCATGGGTCGAATACAGGAAACAGGTTCGTCCCGGTGGAAAGTTTACGTTCTGACTTAAAAACTTTTATGGAGGAAAAGTGCTTGTCGCAAGCTAGATCCAAAGCAGGGCTTGATGATGGAAGGCTGCTGAAGAAATGGATCATGGTGCAGTTGTCAACAACAGCAGAAAATCTCCAAGTGGGCGAAGTCCATACCTTGGAAAGTCTCAGTGTTTATTGGCTTCAGCTTGGTCTCACTTAAGCTCTCTACGTTTGGACTTAGAAACTTTTCTGGAAGGCACATCTCTTTCAGTGGGCAAACCAGCAAGCTGAGGCTGACTGGTGATTCATCGTCGACCGCTGTTGCTTCGACAGTGATCAAAATCTGTTTGTTCTCCAGGCAGCATGTTGTAAAAACATTTCTAAGTCCCACTTCTTGCAGTATGGGGACAACAGGAGGACACTCTAACACTACCCAAGAGACAAGACCATGGGAGCCACCACTTAGGGGTTAGGACTAACTGCAACAGAGGCTGGCAGCAGTGTCCAAGGTAGATCTAGTTGGTATTGGTCTGCTGACCAGGTGCAGGGGAGTGCACCTGGAAGCTTGTGTCACTGTAGCTCAAACAGAATGTCAGTCAACTGACCCTTACAGTCACTTCTGTGGCCCTGTGGTCAAAGCAAGGATATACAGGCTTTCTTCAGGTTCTCTAGAAAGCAAGCAGTCCTTCATTTGATTCTTCTCAGGTCCAGGAGTGTTCTGATGATAGGTTCTGAGACTGTCACTTTTATACCCAGACCGGCATGTGGGTGAAGGGCACTCTTTTGTCCGCCCCTAAATCAGTTCTGATCGGTTCCTCTTCTCCTTTTGAGTTTGGTCCCTGCCTGACTACAAAGAAAAAAGGGAGGCTGGCCCAGGTGTGAGATTCATCTGTCAGTAACAGTATAGGCATCCTTTGAAGCTCTGGAGGGGCTCGACATTGACCCCAGGCCACGCTAACAATGGAGAAGACCCCTCTCCACACCCAGAGCTCTTTGTCCACTGTCTGGGAACAATACACATCTCATCATCAGGGGTCAATTGACATGTGGATACTGGCAGGAAAACTTTTTAGTTTTTTGGCAGGAAAACAACAACTTTCAAAAAACTGTAATTTCCGAAACAGAAAATTAAAATCCGAATTGACCATTAGGTTGTATTGTAAATTACTATTAAAATGAGTCTTTGACTTATTTTCCTAGTGGCTCCCAAACTGAATTTAGCACTAATTAAATGTAATAGTCTATGGAATTAGAGTTGTGTATAGATGAGTAGTATGTGAATTGTTTGAGTGCCGGATGTTTTGCTCACAAAATATCTACATACTGCTCAGAGAATTTTATGTGAGCTAAAGAAACCTGTGAAGGAGGGTTTAGTTCCTATGATGATCTTTTAACATAACGTGAGGTAACTCCACCAACGAATATTAAGGTAGTAGCTCCCAAAGTATTGCAGAGATTATGTGGATTGACATAAATATCTAGTGACTCAATATTCGGCCCTCAAAAGTTGACCAATGCAACTTCAGCAGTAATCAATCTGCAAATAATAATCAAATATCTGCCTTGTGTGTCAAGTACCTTAGTCAGACTCTGGAAATTCAGTGTTTCCTAATAATGTGACCACTGCACTCAAGTTTGATGCATATCCCTACCTAGGAGCAAACATGAACTACATAGCAGTACTTACGTACATCTATTGCAGCATAGCAATGTCAACATTGTGACATTGCTATGCTTTATATTTAAGAACAAGACTTTACCTGGGTAGCAGGAACTGCAAAAAATTAAAGGCAACTGTTTTAGAAAGGACCTCTTTGGTGCATGTCTAACCATTTATCACATTGGCCCACAACTGCTATATATTTCACATAAAAATGTCAAAGGTTAACTTATGCCTCAGAGTCTAGAGATATAGCACTAGTTTCATATACAATATACTAGAGATAACGTGTCCATTTCTCGAACGTCTAGGAGGTAGCTAAGCTGAACCCCTTCTCACTATGATGCTGTTTGATAGGTCGAGGGTGCTCAGGTTCATGGAGATGTGGACTGACAACCATTAGCCTTCATTTTTATGTGCAGGAATTTCATTGCGTTTTTTGGTGTGCCAAAAAAGTGTGTTTTGCCTTTGTATACGATCTGCAGTTTCAGTAGACAGACCCCTGTGTATGTGATGTTTAGCTTGTGCAGTCTTTTCCTGCTTTCCACAAATGTTTTCTGAGCTTCTTGGACCACCTAAGTGAGGTTGTAATAAAAGGAAATTGTTGCTCCTTCCTTAATAAAGGTCGTCCCATCAGTGCCCTATGTGCATGATAATGAACGTCTGTGACAGCGCCTTGGTTCTATAAATGTTTATGATCAATTTCTCCATCACCTCCTCAATAGGGACATTGTTGCTGGTTTCCAGTAGTCCTAAAATGTGGGGATTACTGCATCGAGAACATTCTTTGTAGTCCTCAATTTTTGATTTAACAGCAACCAATATTTTCTCCAGAATTTTTGAGTGTATCAGAGGCCGTTTTGGTTTCATCTTCCAACGTGGTTCCAACGTGATAGGTAATTCCTTTCTCAGTTTCATCAAATCTACTGCCTTGCCAGTATAAAAGCTCTTTAATGTGGCCAAACCGAAGCACCAGTGTATCAGCCTTACATGTCTATAATTGCTACACTGGCCTTCATTTCAATCATTATGGTTTTTAAATCTGAATCCATGCCAATCTCCTGTGCACCCCTGCATTTTTCAAAAGGGATCTTCCCTTGCACAGCGTCGGATTTCCCCATGATGCAAATGTTATAGTGCCTAATGGTCAACTACCAGTAAAGACTCAGTAATACAACAGCAGGAACCATTTCTTTTTCAGAGTTGAATATTCTTATCTGCATATTTATAATTTAGCTTAATTTTTTTTCACCTGCACCCGGTCGCATATAGGTCTAGCCCTTCAGCAATTTTCCTATATTTGCTTTCATTATAAAAGTCCCACTGCTTCATGGTTCAGGCTCAGTTAGCAGCAGCAGCAGACCGATTCTAGAGGGTGGGCCAGGTGGACCATGCCCACCCAAGGATCACCCTTGCCCACCCAAGGCCGTTCAGAACTGTAAAACAAAGGTTTTTCACCTTAATGTTTCAAATGGGCATGCATCTCCATGGGCTCTGCCTTCTCGTTTATTTTAATGAATAGCACCATTGACATAGGACACTTCAGTCCTTAATTTGTGCTTGCTGTTTCCTGTGCTGAGCACCGGGACTTATTTTTGAGGGCCGGAGTTTATGCTTCTGCTACAAGCATTTGCTGCGAGCAAAAGACACATATGGGAAAGACGGAGGAAGAGAAAAACGAAAAAGCGTCACAAAGGGATAATGCAGAAAGCTGCGGGAGTGAGCTGAAGGGGCAGGGGGAGGCTGTAAATCGATTGAAGAGGTCGGAGATGGCTTCAGGATTACGCGTCTCAGTATTCTGTGCTCCCACATGTAATTGCAGCAGGCTCGGGTTCAAGACGAGGGCTTTGGGCACCGGTCCGTTTTTATTTACAAATTAAGCACTGGGACACTTTCAGGCCTGGGGAGAGGTGCGAAGTCAGCAGAGTTTAGTACCTGCTACTACGATGCACCAATCACCAGCACAGATATCCCGAAAACGGAATTAAAATTCTCGGCTTATTGCATCGTATTTGTAAACTTCAATGCTTTGCTAAGTAAAAATCTGGCGCAGTTTTTTAAAAACATGAAAAGCTGTAACCTGGTCCTGTAAGGAAGCAGAAACATTTGTGCTGCTGCACATGACTAGGAGAAGCATGTTGCAGTCCAAGTTCTGCATCTTAAAGATCTGGCAAGCAGCTTCCCTCCCCTTCTCCAAACCCAAAGCACAACAGAGAAATGAAAGGATGTAGCTCCTTGGGTGCTAATTATTGTGTTAAAAATATAAAAAGCGGGCAAATGCCGCCAATACCTAACATATCAGATCATTAAAAACGTAGTTTTTTTTGGCCAGTCCCCATTGATCTTCATGGCCCACCCATGCTTCTTTGCGGCCCTCCCAAACAAAAAGTTCTAGAGCCGAGCCTGAGCATCAGAAAGATACTACAAGGAGACTTCCAGAATTACCAATTAGTGTGTTTAATCATGGGAAGCAGGCCCTGAATCCTCTGTTAGTGACCCACCTGTCTTTCTAGGCCACTCTCTTCCAAGCTGCCTCCAGGGCTCCCAACAGCATGATTTCAGCCACCGTAGACAGCAGGCATTGCAGCCGCCACACTGCAGGCCATCAGCAACCTTTGGCGCTCGGTATGCCAGGCCTACTGCACCTGACTCCTGCGCCCTGTCCTGGCTCAGTCTTTTTGTTCCAGTTTTTAGCACCCCACTTAGGAGAATTCAGCTGTGGTCATAACCTTCTTCCATGGCCACACCCACTGCCACATGCCACGCTCTCCTCACAGTGTTTCCCACTTGCTCTACAGTATTGTTTCAATATGTTCCTTGCAGGATAATAAAAGATCAGGTTAGGACATATGTTTTTTCCTGGGAGCCGGTGGAGCTGGAGAACTAAGCTGTCTACTTCCAGCACAGCTCTCTGGTAACTCCACCCCGAGGCCTAGGTTATTTTTTTGGAGACTGAAAGCATGAATACGAGTGCATCACTCACTGTGTCACAAAATAATTTGTTGATCACTTAGAACCGTGCTGATGGCCTGTGTTATTTTGCCTAATACAAGTAAAGGTGGGTTAGGGCCTCAAACTAATCAAGCCCAGCCTGGCCTACCTTTGAGACTCTCTGGGTGGGCCACCATCGACGCGGGGTCTCAGCAGTGCCTTCGCTCACATAAAAAACACAGCCGGATCAGTCTCTGCAGCACATGGATCTTTGGTAGTTACTTGCCTGTTCTAATTATTTGGCAATGGCACCACTCCACTGGTAGCCCATGGCACTGCAGGTAGCAGATCGGCCCACGCAGATACTGAGATGGTGGGCGGCGGCTTGGCTTTTTCATTGCTGTGCCGAGTGTGGCTGCTCAATCCTGCGACCCCTCGCAGTCCTTTCTGTACTGTGGGTAGGGCTGCGCTTTCAAGATTATATTTTTCTGGAAGCCTGCTGTGTCTCAAGTCAGACATGTTGAACCTGGCCCTTTCTACAGGGTCATTCCCTGAACTTCTTGCCTTCACCTCCTAATTCTTCTGACCCTTTTTGGCTGACGTTATGACTCTGGTCACTTTACCACTGCTAATCAGTGCTAAAGTGCATGTGCTCTCCCTTGTAAACTTGGTATGATTGGCTTATACCTAATTGGCACATTTAATTTACCTGTAAGTCCCTTGTACAGTCGTATCTCTATACCCAGGGCCTGTAAATTAAATGCTATTAGTGGGCCCGCCATGTCAAATCAACACACCTATATAGATTTTCTCACATAACATGCACGAGATGGTAAGATACAAGTTGGCGTTCATCGATTATGAAGGAGTGAGGTTTGGTTCAGGAGTTTTTGTTTTGGGTTTCTGCATTTTAGATGCATTCTTGTATCATTTGTAAATGTGTATTTATGATAACATACGATCCTTTAGGTCTATTTTTCCTTTGCTGCTATTGTTTTATCCGGGGATACCGATAGATGGGCAGACACAGGCTTTGAGTTGAGATTAAAATAAGGAAGAGAACATCTGATGTCTTTTTTATGCCGCCAGGTTTAAGTTTGGGCATTTAGATAAAATGGCTGATGGTATGCTGTTCCCATTGTAGGTTAATGGCATTATGATTAAGGGTGGCAATTATTAAGTTTTGCACACACAGTCGATATAACTATAAGTTATCTAAGGCTACTTGAAAGCCTCGTGATAGGTGGACACGGCATTGGGGTTTACCCATGATTTTTATCTTGTATGTTTTTTGCTGGCACAGGAAATAAATAATACTTAATAGAGTTGTATAGGTCCATTTAGGAGATATGGTAATTAAAGACCCTTAGCAAGAAAAATGTACTGTCCTTCTGGAATTTACATAATAATTCCCTGATCTTTTTTTTAGATGGTGTGCATGATTAACTCTGAATTGGGAAGATAATTTGTTTTGGATGTGAAGAGGAATATCAGCATTGGGGATATTGAACCTTTGTAATTTTAAATATAAGTGAACATGCATGTGGATTTGAGGTGGGTTTTCATGGAACGTTTTGTTTCCTATATCTCCACTCCGTTTGTCTCAGCGAGTATGATTTATTCAATCTTTGTTGATACTAAGAGGCTCATTATCATGTTTTTTTTCTGTCAGGGGACACATTTACTGCAAGTAGGATACAGTGGAAAGAAAATCAAATTACAGTTATAACATCTCATGTTTTTAGGGTAAGTAGTGAAGAATCAGAGAGAGATTCGTTTTTCAAAGCATTGTTTGGTTAACTGACAAGGCCATTAATAGTTTTTTCTGTTCTTTTTAGGTGCTACCTGAAAAAATGATTTTTGTCCTGATGATGACCCCTTAATGATTGATTATCTGTGTGGGGTCGAAACGTCGCCACATTGTGGGTCAATGGATGATGGGATTGGTGACTTCAGGACATCTGATTTGAAGGGGTCCTCTTTGAAGAGCACTTTAATTGTTAACCACAATTTTTGTACATGATACAACTCATTGTGGGTTAATGTATGATGGGATTGGTGACTTCAGGACACCTGGATAGAATGGGGCCTCTGTGAAGATCGCTTTATTTTTAACCACAATTTTTGTACATATTGTATATATTACTAGGCACTAATCTGTCATGTTATTCACGTTCACTGAGCCATTACTGCAGGCGCACCTGCACAGACTGATTAACAAGTGTATTGTTGAAAAAATATTGTTTGAATAAAAGGAACATGCCCCCAGATTGAATAACAACCTTAACCGTAGTGAACAGGTGGCTTTGTGGAGACTCTCTACATGTACTGACATAGTTATCAGGGAAGCAGACAAGGGGGGTAATGTGGTGGTTATGAATAGATCAGACTATGGTGGTCATTCTGACCCTGGCGGTGGAAAACCGCCAGGGCAGAGTGCCGCGGAAGCACCGCCAACAGGCTGGCGGTGCTTCTGGGGCAATTCTGACCGCGGCGGTAAGGCCGCGGTCAGAAAAGGGAAACCGGCGGTTTCCCGACGGTTTCCCGCTGCCCCAGGGAATCCTCCACGGCGGCGCTGCAAGCAGCGCCGCCATGGGGATTCCGACCCCCTTCCCGCCATCCTGTTTCTGGCGGTTTTCACCGCCAGAAACAGGATGGCGGGAACGGGTGTCGTGGGGCCCCTGGGGGCCCCTGCAGTGCCCATGCCACTGGCATGGGCACTGCAGGGGCCCCCTAACAGGGCCCCATTGAGATTTTCAGTGTCTGCTTGGCAGACACTGAAAATCGCGACGGGTGCAACTGCACCCATCGCACACCAGCAACTCCGCCGGCTCCATTCGGAGCCGGCTTCCTCGTTGCTGGTGCTTTCCCGCTGGGCGGGCGGGCGGCCTTTTGGCGGTCGCCCACCAGCCCAGCGGGAAAGTCAGAATGACCGCTGCGGTCTTTTGACCGCGGTACGGTCTTCTGGCGGTTCCCGCCAGGCCGGCGGCTTCCGCCGCCGGCGGGGGTCAGAATGACCCCCTATGTGTCCGAAATCAACAGACAACTAAGCGATACCCAAGCATACACACAGCTGCCTGACAACCCCTTGCCTAGGATTATTAATACAATTGGAAACAGGATGACATATTGGAAGAATTTGTGCCTCTTCTCTGACCATGAGTACAGATACATGTACAATAGCACACCACGGGCACCTTGTATATATATTTTACCTAAGGTCCACAAATCTGGGACCTTACCACCTGGTAGACCGATTATTTCTGGCATCGGGTCACCGACAGAACAAATGTCTGAATACATTGATTCATTTCTGCAACAACTGGTACGCAATCTACCTTCATTCATACAAGACACAAGGGACCTACTGTGTCAACTGGAAGACATTGAGTGGACGGATGAATGCACCTTTGTTAGCTTAGATGTGAGTTCATTGTACACATCTATCCCTTTAGAAATGGGTCTAGATATGGTCTCTGCAACACTTGAGGATCGTGATGCCATGCTCTATGAACACACCCAAATGCTGCTTGACCTTACACGACTGGTTCTTGAGAACAATGTGTTCCTACATGAGGGACAATGGTACCAACAACGTCAGGGGCTATGGGAGCTAAATTCTCTCCTTCATATGCCAATCTCTGTATGGGACAATTTGAAAGACGACATCTCTGGTCGAAGTGCCCCACTCACATCACCCAACACATTTTGTTCTGGGGGGGATATATTGATGATATACTTACCATTTGGACGGGCAGCAGTGAGGACCTCAGCATTCTCATAGATAAACTCAACTCGAATGAGTTCAATCTAGTTTTCACACACAAAGTGGACTGTGCTCAAATAGAGTTTCTAGATCTGTTATTGTATATTACTGATAATAAGATCTCATCTAGACTGTATAGAAAACCGACTGCATGTAATTCTGTTCTTCATGCACATAGCACACATCCTTTGGCACAAATCAAAGCTATCCCATATGGGGAAATGATAAGAATACATCGGAACTATAGTGATACTGAGATTTTTAGACAAGAGCTGGAACATTTGGCACAACGTTTCCGAGACAGGGGCTATTAGGAAGATCTTATATCTTTGGCGAGTAGTCGCATATCCTCCAAACAACGTCACTCCTTACTGATTAGAAGTTACAAGAATGCCCGCACGGATAAAAATAAACCCATTTCTTTTATTACTAAATTTAGTCCTGCCAGCAAACCAGTGTTACGCATACTTAAAAAGCACTGGCACTTATTACTTTTGGATTCTGGATTGGAATCAGCAATTGGCAGTATGCCAGCCATCACACATAGTAGGGGTCGTACTTTGAGGAACATCTTGTGCCCTAGTTTTCTTGCTCCCCTTGCACAGATACACCCATCCACTTGGATCCCTTGTAGACCTGTAGGTTTTTACAAATGTGGTTGTTGTGTGTCTTGCCAACTAGCTCTCAACAAAACTATGACTTTTTCTTACAATACTAAGACTATTTACCATATCCGACATTTCATTAATTGCAACACTAGATATACGGTTTACTGACCTATCTGTGTATGTGGACTTATATACGTCGTTAGCACCATTCGCCCTCTTAAAGAATGTATACAGGAACATGTTAGAGCAATTAGGAATCACATCGTCACTTACTCTCTTGCAATTCATTTCAATTCACAACATGGGGAGAAGGACATTCTTAATTTAAGATTTCATGGTATTACCCAGGTGTCCAACTCACCCAGATTGGGGGACAGAACAAAAGATCTACGTAAGTGCGAAGCGAAATGGATACTGAAACTAAGGGCAGTAGAAAAGGGTCTCAACACTGACAGGGAATTGCATGTATTTCTCACCTAATGTGTATCTAGCTGTCATGTACTTTATCTTGTACCATTCCTAAGCTATCCATTATTTGTTAAACACCTTGCTATTCCTCTGTAATATTATAGTACCATTCATTCTAGCTCATACTGTTTTAATTTCTAGGGCTGATGGCTTTTCTATTTGGCTTTTTCATTTGACTTTTTTGTGTCCATATTACCTAACTGTAATACGTTCTTTTCATTGTTTACATACCCTGTGCATACCTGAGATGTGTGGGCCCATGAGACACCGGCCCTATTTGTTTTATGTTTATTTATTTGTAACACATTATTTTGCTAACTGTAAGGTTTTACTTGTTTCTTCACTAAACCACTCTTGTATATTTCTTAATTTATCATGTTATCTGTGGATACCTACTTTTTGTATACATTGTTAACTTGTACTCATCAGCAATACCTTTACATTGTATTGCAGTATGGGTTATCTTTCTGTTAAATTTTTAACATAAATGAACACTCTTTACTAGATTTAGGGGCTTTTCATATTGCCTCTCTGGAATTTTGAGGGGTCATATGTACTTATCTTCCTGTCTGTCCACTTTCACATGGTGTCCCTTTGCACTTCACCCACGCACCTTGCTGGAAGTGACTTTGTGTTTTTGTTTTTGTTTCTGTTTCTGTGCTTTTCTGTTCCTTTGCCTCTTTTCTCCTTTGGGAGTGTTACCTGCATTTCTCTTACAATATGGCTGCAGTTTTTCTGGCCTGGCACCCGGTGTTCATTCTCCCCTTTTTCTATGTTGGTTACTACTTTTCTTTTAGTCTGTTTTCGTTTTCCATGGTCATTTTGGGGCATTTAACCAACGCGCTCTCCACGTATCGTTTACTTTGACTTCCTGGTTACCGGACTGTTTTCGGCTCTCGGCCGTACGAGGTGAGTCCACTTGTTTTTCTTGGCCAGTTCAACTATTAGGCTTACCGGTTTCACGGATTTCAGTGTCAGCCCGTAATTTGTTTGCCGACCGTTTTGACCGCTTTAGTGAGGCCATTGTAGTTTTAGGTCTGGCCTCACCATGCAGGTTTCACTATTTGATCAGGTCCCTCAGCGCCTTGGCCGCGTAGCAACAGCTTTCCCTTATTTGTATTGCAGCCTCGACTCACCGTGCGGGTTTTACTATTTTGATTATATATCACAGCATTTGGCCGCATGCATTCAGTTATCCTAAGTATTTGTCGGCTTTGTCTCTTTTATATCTAGTGTTACGCATGCTGTTATCGGACCGGTTTGCGTTTTTCAACTTTGCATTACAATACAGCAAGAACATTAGTTGCCGTTTGTGCAGCGTTTGACTTCCTTTTTTCTTTTATTTTTAGGACTTGCGCATTTGGACTTATCAGGGTCCCATGAATTACAGTTCTTACTTTACTATATGCAATTCCATAGTCGTGACACGATTGGACTACCAGCCTAATCTCAGGTAGTTCAATACATAGTTATTCCTTATTTCCGTCATTTGCCGCTACCTTTTTTAGTGATTACCCACTTGTCAGTGACACTAAGATTTTTTGTTACAGATATGAATCCAACACAAATACTGGAAGTGTTTTATTCTTTCCAACCATGCCCGGCTGTCTAGGTACAGTTATGAGTCTTTTATTTCCTACCCTCCAGCATGCACTTTCTCAGCACGCTGAATCTAAGACCCATTCGATTGGCCATTTCACGCTTGCTCTACCTGTCCACAGTAACTACCTTCTCGGTTTGTTATCATAAGGTTTGAGTGCATTCCATATTGGTCTTTTTGGTTGCTTTGGCATTATCCTTTTTCACTTAGGTTTTTCCCACCTGGTGTACCTATAATATATCTTAATTATTATTGTCTCTTGGATCTGATCTGCCATGTCCACGCTACCTTTCTCCTTTTCACTTACTTGGGTTGTGCGTTTCTGGATATGCAACTTGACCCTACTTCTGTTTGATTCTTGTTAGTTGATATTGCATACACAGTCTTCAGCATTTTTGTATGTCTGTTTTGCAGCCTTGAAAAAGTCACCTGTGTGACGAAACACGTGTTGGCTGTGTCAGAAGGACGTTATTTTCTGAATGAAGCAAACTGTGTCTTCAATTAAAGAGACTTCCTTTCAAGAACATGGGATACTTACGCGTTTTTTCTTCAACGATATCTGCATTCCTTCGATACTAATTTGCTTCTACTGTATGATCGTCTTTTACTCCTGTGTGCTGTGGTCTCATATTGCTTATCGTAAAAGGAACATGTACTAGATCAACTTTGTTGACAAAGGTAATAAATTCTTGCTGTGGAAATTAAGGACCATACTTCCCCCTTAGAGCCTTGATACTTTATGCTATATTTACACACCCGGGTCCTAGGGTTACTAGGTTTGCATAATTTTTTTAAACAACCTCTAGAAAGTGAGCATTTCTCTGTGCTTATGACTCTGGTGTTTTGCAGCTTGACTCCAATTCACGTCCGGCCAGAGTGACAGTTGGGCCTTGTACATTCTTCTCAGACAGCCTGTACACAGGGAGGGTGGGGGTGTCACAGAGGTGCATCTACATTTAAATGGTCTTCCTGGGCTGAGAGAAGGAGAAGGCGGGGCACACATGCATCTATAAAGGCTGTACCATGGCCTCACACAAAAGGGTTGTTTAACTCCAACTGATGTTTGGAGCCTGTGCTGGAGGAGAGGGGGGAACAGTTCCAGAACCAGTTGTAGCTGGTTGAAACCCCCTCTCCTCCTCATTGGAAATGCTTTGCAAAACTGAGTATAAGTACAGTGGATTTTTTCCCCACAATTTGGACAAGAAATATCCTTGGAACTGGACACAGGATGCTGTGGGAAGGAACCCCCAGGATCGGCCTTGGACATCTGCTGTTGTGCTGATCAGTGACCTGCTGGGTCACCAGAAGGACTTGCCACTGACTGCATCTTCCTTGGGCTGGCCTGTTGCTGGGCCCTGCCGCCTGTGTCTCCATTTGTTGTCTCCAGGGGCTTGGTGCTGTGGCCCCCGTTTCCCCTGCAACCCTGGATTCCCTGCAATGGAGTAGTGCAGGAGGAGCTTCCCTTTTCTGGTCATAGCGCCTTGTGAAGCTTTATTTGCAGGCCCCCCTAGGGCCTTGTGAGCGCTTTTGTTGGCCACCCAACGCTCAGAAGTGCATTGTTGTGTGGAGAGATCACCGCCACGACCAGGGCTCTCGGGAAATCCTAGCGCGTCGGAGACATGCTGCCTCTGGTACCCCTAAGGCACTCCTGAAGTGAAGTTAGGAGTGAGCGCGCTCCTAGCATGCCCCTGGGGCAAAGCACACTCCGAGGAGAGCTCCCGGGGCACAAACAGGCACCCACTTTGGTGCCTGCTTACCGCAGGGCCCAGGCAGGCTCTGCTCTTCAACTGGGATCGGGCAGGGAAGAAAGCCTCATCGGAGGCTCCCCGCCCCACCGGGCTCCTCAGTTGTCTGGAAGACAGGTGGGGGGAAGGAAGCCTCATCGGAGGTTCCTCCCGTGTCCCACCGGAGTCCTCCTTTATTGCCCTAAAGGACCGCGGGCGGGGCGGAAGCCTTGCCAGAGGCCCCCTGCACCGCGTGGTCCCAGTGTTGTTATGTGGCTTTGCTCCCCCTCTTCTGGAGGGCCCGTTGTGGACCAGGGGGGCCCCCAGAGATCGCAGGCCCCAGGAAGGGCTCGATATGAAAAACCAGAGGGAGTGCGTGCCGCCCCCCTCCTTTCAAATTTCACCACGAGGCCCCCATTGTGCGCAAGGAGCACCGGGGGCCCCCTCCTATACTTCATAGCACGGGGAGCCTTTCAAATCCAAAACAAGTACTCTTGTAGCAATACCCTTTCTAGATGTTCCTTTTAGTAACTTGGGGGGACTGTTAGGCTAAACTCTTCTTGGTGTGATGTGACATAGATGTGTTGATGTTCCTTTTATGGGTATTGTTAGAATTGGGGTCTTTGGTTGAGAGTTAGGTTACCCCCTGTTCAAGCAAGGACCCTAACTGTAGTCAGGGTAAAAGAGAATCACCCTCAGCTAGCCCCTGCTTACCCCCTTGGTAGCTTGGCTAAGCAGTAGGCTTAACTTCAGAGTGCTTGGTGTAAAGTATTTGTACCAACACACACAGTAACTTAATGAAAACACTACAAAATGACACAACACCAGTTTAGGAAAATAGGAAATATTTATCTAAACAAAACAAGACCAAAACGACAAGCGCTTAGAAACACAAAATGCTTCGATGAGTTGTTAACACGGCGTCGTGACGGAGTCGTTCCCAACAAGCCGACACCAGCGACGCCGGACACGTAGTCACGTAGACCCCCAAGTACAGTACCTTTGGTGAAGAGCGAAAACAAGTCGATGCGCGAAGAGGGGGATCGGGGCGTCTGTGCGAAACGTTGAATCTGCGCACTTCGAGTGGCGTCGGGCACAACGTGGTGCGGCAACTTCCACGGAGTCGCAGACTTCGGCGGGGCTGCAGCGATGTCGGGCCTGCGAGGGTCATCGCGTTCCAGCGAAGATCACGGAGTCGGGTGCAGGCGGCGCCACCGGATTCAGCAGCGGCGTCGGTCCGAAGTCGTCCGAAGTCGATTTCCTTGAATTTCCACCAGCTTTCCTTCCAAGGGCCCAGGGACTGGATAGGGCACCACTTATCAGAGCAGGAGTCTCACCAGAGACTCTAGGTGCTGGTAGAGAGAAGTCTTTGCTGTACCTGAGACTTCAAACAACAGGAGGCAAGCTCTAAATCAAGCCCTTGGAGATTTCTTCACAAGATGGAAGGCACACAAAGCGCAGTCTTTGCCCTCTTACTCTGGCAGAAGCAGCAACTGCAGGATAGCTCCACAAAACACAGTCACAGGCAGGGCAGTACTTCTCCTCAGCTCTTCAGCTCTTCTCCAGGCAGAGGTTCCTCTTGATGTCCAGAAGTGATCTAAAGTCTGTGGTTTTGGGTGCCCTTCTTATACCCAATTTCTCCTTTGAAGTAGGCCTACTTCAAAGTAAAGTCTCTTTTGAATGTGAAATCCTGCCTTGCCCAGGCCAGGCCCCAGACACTCACCAGGGGGTCGAGACTGCATTGTGTGAGGACAGGCACAACCCTTTCAGGTGTAAGTGACCACTCCTCCCCACCCTCCTAGCACAGATGGCTCATCAGGAAATGCAGACTACACCCCAGCTCCCTTTGTGTCACTGTCTAGTGTGAGGTGGAACCAGCCCAACTGTCAAACTGACCCAGACAGGGAATCCACAAACAGGCAGAGTCACAGAAATGGTATAAGCAAGAAAATGCTCACTTTCTAAAAGTGGCATTTTCAAACACACAATCTTAAAATCAACGTTACTAAAAGATGTATTCTTAAATTGTGAGCTCAGAGACCCCAAACTCCATATGTCCATCCGCTCCCAAAGGGAATCTACACTTTAATCAGTTTCAAAGGTAGCCCCCATGTTAACCTATAAGAGGGACAGGCCTTGCAACAATGAAAAACAAATTTTGCAATATTTCACTGTCAGGACATTTAAAACACATTACTATGGGGGTCATTCTAACCCTGGCGGTCCAAGACCGCCAGGGCTAAAATGACGGGGGCACCGCCAACAGGCTGGCGGTGCCCCGCTGGGCATTCTGACCGCGGCGGTTTGGCTGCGGTCAGAAGTGGAAAACCGGCGGTCTCCCGCCGGTTTTTCCGCTGCCCAAATGAATCCTCCATGGCGGCGCAGCAAGCTGCGCCGCCATGGAGGATTCTGACACCCCATACCGCCATCCTGTTCCTGGCGGTTCTCCCGCCAGGAACAGGATGGCGGTATGGGGTGTCGCTGGGCCCCTGGGGGCCCCTGCAGTGCCCATGCCAATGGCATGGGCACTGCAGGGGCCCCCGTAAGAGGGCCCCAAAAAGAATTTCAGTGTCTGCTTTGCAGACACTGAAATTCGCGACGGGTGCAACTGCACCCGTCGCACCTTCCCACTCCGCCGGCTCAATTCTGAGCCGGCGTCCTCGTGGGAAGGTAGTTTTACACTGGGCTGGCGGGCGGCCTTTTGGCGGTCGCCCGCCAGCCCAGTGTAAAACACAGAATAGCCGCAGCGGTCTTCCGACCGCGGTGCGGTATTCTGGAGGGGAGAAGTCTGGCGGGCGGCCTCCGCCGCCCGCCAGACTTAGAATCACCCCCTATATGTCCTACCTTAACCATACACTGCACCCTGCCCTTGGGGCTACCTAGGGCCTACCTTAGGGGTGTCTTACATGTAACAAAAGGGAAGGTTTAAGTCTGGCAAGTGGATACACTTGCCAAGTCGAATTTACAGTTTAAACTGCACACACAGACACTGCAATGGCAGGTCTG
This sequence comes from Pleurodeles waltl, assembly GCF_031143425.1. Taxonomy (NCBI): domain Eukaryota; kingdom Metazoa; phylum Chordata; class Amphibia; order Caudata; family Salamandridae; genus Pleurodeles; species Pleurodeles waltl. The sequence continues at coordinate 1,391,972,540 of NC_090447.1, forward strand.
AGACAGGATTACAGAGCTACTCATGTGGGTGGCACAACCAGTGCTGCAGGCCCACTAGTAGCATTTGATTTACAGGCCCTGGTACCTCCAGTGCACTTTACTAGGGACTTACTAGTAAATCAAATATGCCAATCATGGATAAACCAATCAACAATACAATTTACACAGAGAGCATATGCACTTTAGCACTGGTTAGCAGTGGTAAAGTGCTCAGTGTTCAAAAGCCAACAGCAATAGGTCAGATGAAATAGGAGGCAGGAGGCAAATAGATTGGGGATGACCCTGCATAAGCAAAAAAGTCCAACACGACCCCCTACCAGCCTAAAGCCACAGGAGAACAATCAATACCTTGATGTACTTCCCTGATTGGGGTGATAGAACAAGGACCCAGGCCCACAACAGCAGGGGCATGTTCCAGTTCCATGCCTTCCTGACTCCAGTCGGATCCCTCTTTCCATACTCTCAGGGCCCACTAAGTTAACCCATGGGGAACCCTTCTCCACATCTGCAGATCCCATCTGTGCTGCACCTAACTTTACTTTGCTCACAGATGTATCCCAATGGGCAGATAGCACCACCAGGGCCAACACAGTGGTGTTGCCCACTCCACCCCCGGGATGTGACTTTCATTACCCCCCAACCCCTAGGGGCAATTCTGTCCACCAGGATAGCAAGACAGTGGCCCAGGATAACTGTCAGGGATGAGAGCCCGACCTCAGGCCTCTCCAACCACTGTGACTGCAGAGAGTGGGGGGCAGTAGCCCCAGGTGCCTGGCACCCTTTGACCACTCTCCCTTCCACCAGGTCAGGGATGACAACCTGACCCTGGTCCTTCCCTCTGGGGCTCTGTACTCTCCCTCCAGGAGCGGCACACCCAGAGACAAAAATTGTCAGGATGCTTGCAGAAGCAGTCCTGCACAATTCTTCCACCAGTGCATGGCTGTTAACCAGCAACTGGGCCTCCAACCTGGGGTCTGTACCTTCAGGTTGGACCAGGGCCAGGGGTGAGGCTTCCCTTCCCTGCCCTCTCTTCTGGGGTCCTGCACCCCCCAACTAGGAGTGCCCCCCAGAACACAACATGCTAGGGGCACTCTTAGCAGTAGCCCCTTCCTCCAGGCCAGGGGGGACACCCTGAACCTGGCCTTCCAATCCAGGGTCTGTACCCTTAGATTGCACTGGGGTCATGGGTGAGTCTCTCTCTCACCTGCCTCGACTCTCAGGGTTCTGCACCCCCCCTCAGGGAGAGTACCCCTTGAAATCACACAGGGGGGGTGATTGGGCAAACCGCCCCCCCATTCAGGTCAGGGTTTACACCCTGCACCTGATCCTGCAGTCCAGGGTCTGCACACACAGACAGGACCACCAACTGGCAACCCAGGACTTCCTAGGGGGCATACCTACCCCCCACCAGGTCAGAGTTTACCCTCTGAACCTGGCCATCCAACCCAGAGTCACAACCTTGCGGTTGAACCACTGCCTGGCACACCAGGATTTCCAGGTGGGTACCCCCTCAAGGGACATACCGTCCCCACGGGCCACACAAGAGTCTGGCTGGCACAGGTCTCCTGACCTCTGCCCATCTGACAGAGTCTGGATTCCCCCCAACCCAGAAATGGTCTCGCCAAGGTCATTCCTGGGGGGCTCTGCTCTCAGAGCTGACCCTCCAGGTTCTCCACTGGGATCCGCAACCCCCTCTCAACCCTCTGTCTGGACTTCAGCACCCCCTCACTAGGAGTGGTACTACCAGACACCAGAACTGGTGGGACGCTGGCTACAGCCCCCCCCCCCAAGTTCTCCTGACACCGTGGGATCTCCCTCAACAGATGGCCCTACAGTACAGGCTAGGCTCCCCTCCTGGTGTTCCCTCATTGAACCCTCCAAGAACTGGGACTGGATCTCGGGCACCTTGGGCCTTAGCCCATCCCCATTCCTTCTTCTCTGAGACTGGACATGGGGCCCCTCACCCATCCCACTATACTGGGACCTACCTGGGACACTACAATCCTTCCCTACCTCACCTGGTTGGGAAATACCTAGAAAACTCCTCTCAGGAGCACCCCCAAATGCCTCTTCAGACTCTCTGGTACTCACCCAGAGGTCTGCCTCCAGTGTAAGTTCTCTGGGGTCAGAGAACTCACACTCCACCTGGTGTTGGCGTAGCTCTGGAAAATAAGGAGTAGACGTATGCTCTCCAGCAATTACATCACTCAGCCCCTCACATGAATTAACCAAAGTACCCTTCACCCAACCATCCAGCGACTCTGCTTTGAAAAAGCACCCCACATCACCCTCCTGAGACTGGTGAGACATTACCTAACTGTCCCTGACACTCAACTCACACTCTTCTGGGATGTCCTCACACTCTATAACCAGGACTTCTACCTGGGGGGAACCCCTCTCCCTGTCACTCTCACCTAGAGTCAGTAGAGTGTCCCTCCCACCAATAGGAATATGACTCCCCATGCCAGTTCCCCAATCCACCTCAGGGACCCTGTGCATCACTGGAGCTACCTCATACCCCTGAACCTCCTGGTGTGTGTTAACTCCCTCCTTCAAGTAGGGCACCACATCTTTGGGCATGTGCACTTCTTCAGCAGTACTGGATACAAGACTTTTGCTGCCACCATCTCAACTGGACTCAGCCCTCATGGCTTCCAGCTTCAGCTCTTTACAGCTCAGCTCTTGAACTGTAATCCTTTCTTTTTCCAGGGCTAAGGCTCTCTTCTCCTCAGCCCTCTCAAGCTCTGCATCTAGCTCTTCCAGACTCCGGATTCAAGCTAGGAGCCAATCATCTCTTTCTGTTCCCTCCTCAGGGACACTGCCCTCCTCCTCAGAGTAGTCCTCCTCCTCAGAGTAGTTCTCCTCCTTAGATTCATTTGGTGGTGTTGCCTGACAACGTTTCAACTCATACTGAAACAGGGCTGACTCAAGATCCTCCTTTCTGGATTTCTTGTTCACAGCCAGTCCCCTTTCCACGCAGAATGCGTTAAGCTGCCATTTTTTATACATAAATAGGTGCCAGAAATTGACTTCCATACTGCAAAGCTTCACAACCGAAAACCAGAGTCAAAAAATATTAGCAATATTTCCAGGAGGACATCAGAGAACAAAAAGCTGAATCACAAAACAAGTAGTATGTGGTCACATAGTGGTCTGAACTCAAAACAGTTGTGTACACTTAATTACTGTATGTCAAGTACAAATGCAAGTCCAAATCCCAGCCGCTGATCACCAATGTTAGAAATGGGGTCTTTGGTTGACAGTCAGGCAAGGACCTTCACTCTAGTCAGGGCAAAAGAGAATCACCCTCAGCTAACCCCTGCTTACCCCCTTGGTAGCCTGGCAGAGCAGTAGGCTTAACTTCAGAGTGCTAGGTGTAAAGTATTTGTACCAACACACACAGTAACTTAATGAAAACACTACAAAATGACACAACACCAGTTTAGAGAAACAGGAAATATTTATCTAAACAAAACAAGACCAAAACGACAAACATCTGACATACACAAGTCAAGTTATTAATTTTTTAAGATTAAACTCAAAAATAGCTCTTAAAAACACAAAATGCTTCGATGAAGTGTTAACACGGCGTCGTGACGGAGTCGTTCCCAACAAGCCGACACCAGCGGCGCTGGACACGGAGTCACGTAGACCCCCAACTACAGTACCTTTGGTGAAGAGTGAAAACAAGTTGATGCGCAAAGTCGGGGATCGCTGCGTCTGTGCAAAACATTGAATCCGCGCACTTTGAGTGGCGTCGGTCACGACGTGGTGCGGCGATTTCCACGGAGTCACGGACTTCGGTGGGGCTGCAGCGATGTCGGGCCTGCGAGGGTCGTCGCGTTTCAGCGAAGATCACGGAGTCGGGTGCAGGCGGCGTCACCGGATTCAGCAGCGGCGTTGGTCCGAAGTCGTCCGAAGTCGATTTTCTTGAATTTCCACTAACTTTCCTTCCAAGGGCCCAGGGACTGGATAGGGCTTCACTTGTCAGAGCAGGAGTCTCTCCAGAGACTCCAAGTGCTAGTAGAGAGAAGTCTTTGCTGTCCTTGAGACTTTAAACAACAGGAGGCAAGCTCTAAATCAAGCCCATGGCGATTTCTTCACAAGATGGAAGGCACACAAAGTCCAGTCTTTGCCCTCTTACTCTGGCAGAAGCAGCAACTGCAGGATAGCTCCACAAAGCACAGTCACAGGCAGGGCAGCACTTCTCCTCAACTCTTCTCCAGGCAGAGGTTCCTCTTGATGTCCAGAAGTGATCTAAAGTCTGTGGTTTTGGGTGCCCTTCTTATACCCAATTTCTCCTTTGAAGAAGGCCTACTTCAAAGTAAAGTCTCTTTTGAATGTAAAATCCTGCCTTGCCCAGACCAGGCCCCAGACACTCACCAGGGGGTCGGAGACTGCATTGTGTGAGGACAGGCACAGCCCTTTCAGGTGTAAGTAACTACTATCCACCACCCTAGCACAGATGGCTCATCAGGAAATGCAGACTACAGCCCAGCTCCCTTTGTGTCACTGTCTAGTGTGAAGTGCAACTAGTCCAACTGTCAGACTGACCCAGACAGGGAATCCACAAACAGGCAGAGTCACAGAAATGGTATAAGCAAGAAAATGCTCACTTACTAAAAGTCGCATTTTCAAACACACAATCTTAAAATCAACTTTACTAAAAGATGTATTTTTAAATTGTGAGCTCAGAGACCCCAAACTCCACATGTCCATCCGCTCCCAAAGGGAATCTACACTTTAATCAGATTTAAAGGTAGCCCCCATGTTATCCTATCAGAGAGACAGGCCTTGCAACAGTGAAAAACAAATTTAGCAATATTTCACTGTCAAGACATATAAAACACATTACTATGGGGGTTATTCTAACTTTGGAGGAGGTGTTAATCCGTCCCAAAAGTGACGGAAAAGTGACGGATTTACCACCAGCCGTATTACGAGTCCATTATATCCTATGGAACTCGTAATACGGCTGGTGGTATATCCGTCACTTTACCGTCACTTTTGGGACGGATTAACACTCCTCCAAAGTTAGAATAACCCCCTATATGTCCTACCTTAACCATACACTGCACCCTGCCCTTTGGTGCTACCTAGGGCCTACCTTAGGGGTGTCGTTCGTGTAAAAAAAGCGAAGGTTTGGCCTGGCAAGTGGGTACACTTGCCAAGTCGAATTTACAGTTTAAACTGCACACACAGACACTGCAATGGCAGGTCTGAGACATGATTACAGAGATACTCATGTGGGTGGCACAACCAGTGCTGCAGGCACACTAGTAGCATTTGATTTGCAGGCCCTGGCACCTCCAGTGCACTTTAATAGGGACTTACTAGCAAATCAAATATGCCAATCATGGATAAACCAATCAACAATACAATTTACACAGAGAGCATATGCACTATAGCACTGGTTAGCAGTGGTAAAGTGCTCAGAGTTCAAAAGCCAACAGCAACAGGTCAGAAAAAATAGGAGGCAGGAGGCAAAAAGAATGGGGATGACCCTGCATAAGCAAAGAAGTCCAACAGGTATTTTAAGCTGAAATATTCCTATGACTTGCCATATGTTTTATAATGTTCCTCGTATGGGCATTATTGATATTTTTGTGACAAGTGCATTTCTTTGTTAATGTGATTCCTGACTACTCCTTATTTTGCAGAATAATAAGTAACTTATGCGTTCTATTATGACTACTGCTTATTCCGCAGAGGTATTACTGACATGTTATGTTTGGTCTAATTATGTTTTGTGCAATATAGGCAAATTTTTACGTAACTTGGTGTGGTGTATTTATTGCGTCACATGTGTTGTGTGTGTTGTGCAAACACTTTACACATTGCCTCCGGGTTAGGCCTCAATGCTTGTGCCAAGCTACCATGGGGGTGAGTAGGGGTTATCTTTGACGTGAAACTCCCTTGCCCTGACTGGAGTTGGTGGGTTCTGCCGGGCTTAGGTGCATTCCCTAGCCAACCAGAAACCCAATTTCTAACAATGCTGATTGGCCCTCTGCCCTCCTTAGCCCCTGGGCTCCTTAGTCATATACTATTGCTGGGGCCCCATCGGTTTAGAGGCTGCAGTGCTCACCTATGCAGGGTGCAATAATCTTGGGTGCATGTACTCTGAATAACAGGTTAGCTGTGCTCATGCAGCCCAAGAAATATGAAATGGCTACATGACACATTCATTATGGTTAAGTACACAGCTTTTCACTTAGACTACTCTGTTGCATTAAACACAAGTCTACTCCAAACACATAGGGTGAGGATGTCGGAGACAAGTTTCAAGTCTTGGTACTGGCTCTACATCCTGTGATTCTAGGCAAATTACTTAATCTTCATCTGTCTAAAAACAAAATAAGGTGACCATGTGTAAAGTAACTGGTGCTCATGTAAAGTGCTGCAATACCTCTGGATCGAGTTCACACTATATAAAACTGCAAAAAACCAAATATCTCACTGGAATGGTTTCATTCTAGTCTAGTCCTCTGACTTCTCAATGAACAAGGTTTTTCCACTGAAATGGCTTATTCGATTAAATCCATTATGGATGCTTTAATTATTACAGGAGACATAAAAGAATCATATAGGTCAGAGGCCTGAAGTGTAAAATCTTCATTGCTCCATTCGAAGATATAGCTACTGCAAAAAGATAGACTGCAGAGACGTCACATGGCTTGTCAAATTACACTTCAGAGATTGCTCTAGCTGAGTGAAAAACATCACATAGTCTATACAGTAGCTGTGCTGTGCCGCCAAAGTTAACTTGTTACTTTAAGCAGTGTCTTATTCATAGAAGCAGCTAGTAGAATCCATGCACAACCTGGATGGCAGACGACTAGGATCACTAATGTGATATTAGAGGAAGATTGATTTCTCACCTCAGTCTGCAAAGTTACCTGATCCAGGATGTGTACAGTTTTTGTTAGGTCAAAACAACCAGACAGCACAAGCTGTCTGGTTGCAAAATACCTATTGTGACCTTACCCAGAACTTACAGGGGCTCACCCATTGCTTTACATTGGTTGGCTTTTTTGCCACTCTCATTTCCTTGCTTTTCATTCAATGTCTTTCCTTGTCCATTTAGTGTTTATCCATCTCCTTGGTCATAGCCTCTTTACCATCCTACTGATAGGCTGACTTGTGTCCTTTCACTGCTCCCTTTGTTGAACTTCTTTTTTTCTTTTTGGTAAATTACTCCATCATAGTGCATGTGTTTTCCAGCCCTCTCATTCAGTTGCTCCTCCCACAGCACATGCGATTCATGTTGCGCCCTCCTGTGCGCTTCTACCCCTGCCCCATGTGCTTCTCCCACCCGCAACCACATGCTCCATGTTGCTGTCATCTCGTGTTGCTGTCTTCTTCGTCAATTTTATTTTTAATTTATCACCCTGACGCTCACCCTCCTCCACTCGCTCCTTTCATGTTAGCAGTTTTTTCATGTCATTTGTCAATACTTTATAAGACTGGTTAGTTTGCTACTTTGTATTTATATCTGTCTGGATATAGAAGTGGTTAGGCCTTTTGGTGGCACATTTTAGTGGCCGAGTATTTTTGCAGGGAATTTTGGCCAATGACTGGGTCTGTCTTCCCTGTATAATGCTGCACTTTTTCATGTGTCTGAACATTTCCTGTGGTATTGCTATGGGGAAGCATGGTATGAAGCAAAGAAGATGCCCTTCTCCTGATTCTGAGGAGGGGAGTGATTTGCTGCAGGATGGCCCTGTAAGAGTTTCTGCTGGAGGGGCTAAGGTTCGTTGTTCCTCAAAGTGGTGGAAGTTCAGGCGATGATATATGCTTCGGTCTCAAAGGCTTTTTCCTCCAGGAATAAGGCAAGGTGATCTTGCATTTGGATGATTCAGACTCTGATGATTCGGAGCTGTCTGAGTCTGAGAGGCATGTGGTTCCCTTGTGTGCAATTCATATCCAGGGATGAATTGGCTGAGATCCTGGCTCACATAAAGAGTAAATCTGGGGATGGCAACCTCCGGTGGAGGGGGACACTGAGGAGCTGTTCCCGCTTTTTGTGAAGCCTGAGGCGCTGGCTTTGCCTTTGCAGATTAAGGAGGCGATATTTTGGTCTTTGGAGGATCCAGAGCATTGCCAGGTTTCACGTTTCCTCTAGAAATCCCAAGCCTTGGAGGATGGGGATCGTCTGCTGCCTCATGTCATCAAGGTGGATTCTATCCTGGCACCTCTTATTGGTTGCTTTTCTATGCATGCTGATGTCGTCTGCCTTTGGACCTGATATATCGCAGAGTGGATGGGAGACTGAAAAGGTCATTTTCAGGGGCTAATCTAGTGCCCCAGGGACGCTTCCTATGGTGCCTTGAAGGCTCAGTCCTTAGTGAAGGATTTTGAAGCCTTAGCTGAGGCCCGGCAGGAGCATGCCAGTGTGTCTAATGTTCTAGTTAACATGGAGCATCAACCTAAGTTTATGGCATATGTATTGGATGATGCCATGAAGGCTGCATCTGTGGCTTCTTTGTTTGTCATCATAGCCAGGTGCAATCTTTGGTTGAGTGATTGGAAGTCGGATCTGGTGGAAAAAGGCTGCCTTCCTGAAACTACCATTTGAAGGGAGTAAGTTGTTTAGTGAGCGGCTGGATGGTCTGATCTGGAAGTCCTTCAAGAACAAGAAATATACTTTGTCCTGCAGGTCGTTTCTCATAAGTCTAGGCCCTGGAATCGTTTGGATACCAGTGACAGTAGGGAGCTGTTTTGCAAAGACTCCTGTTCCTATTCTTGTTTCAGGACACGGTTCCAGTCAAGGGGGAGTAAACAGCAACATGTTGCCCCAAGGCGATCAAATCGAGACTATCCGTGGGACTCCTTTGGCCTCACTACCAATGGGGGGGGGTTGGTGGCCTTTTCTGTAGCATGGATGATGTCTGTCTCCAACAGCTGGGTGAGGAACATTGTGCAGAGCAGCTATTAGATTGACTTTGTCTTACTCCCTCCAGGTGCAGCCCTCCTCCTGTCCCCAGGAATCCGACCAAGAGGGCTGCTCTGTTTGCATGGGTCAAGGAATTGTTGCTGAAAATGGCGATTGTAGAGGTGCTGCTGGATCAAGATGGTCTTGGGGTTTACTTGATTCTGTTCTTGGTACAGAAGACATCAGGGGAGTTTCGGCCAGTTTTGGATTTGAAACACCTGTACCAGTGGGTGCACTCCGTGTCCTTCAAGATGTTGTCAGCTCATTTCCTTAGTTTGTCTGGGGGATTACTTGACTACTATCGATCTGCAGGATGCATACCTCCATGCGCCTGTTTATGTCAATCACCTGAAGTTCCTGCGGTTTGCTGTGAGGGAGACACACTATCAGTTCTAGGTTTTGATATTTGGGCTGAAGTCATCCCTCCTGTATTCACCAAGGTGTTGGCCCCTCTGATGGTGATCCTTCACCTGCAGGGGATCGCCGTATTCCCTTATCTTGACAACTGTCTGGTGAAAGGTGCTTCTCTTCTCCTGACCTGTTTGGACATTATCAGGAGATCCAGGGTCTGGAGGGTCAAGATTTGTTGGGTTCCAAAGTGTTAAGCTCTGTGTTGTTACCTACATTCTGCTTTTTTATACCTCTGGATTAAACCTGCGGTGGCATTTGCTATACAGTTGTCCTGGTCTGTTCTTGGTTTGGGTACATCTCACTGTGTGAGTCATCATGGCGGGAGGGAAGGAGGGGTAATGCTGCATTTACTTACTGGTAATAGCATTACTCTGAGTCCTTCTCTTGCCATGATGACTCAGGCCCTCCCTCCTGCCCTTTTTGACCAGTTCAACTGTGTGGTGTTTGGGCTTGGCATGGAACAGGTGGTGAGGAGAGGGGAGGGAAGGTTATAAGTTGGGAGCATTGTGATTGGAGGCACATGGGCCTCACTGTGTGAGTCATCACAACAGGAGAAGGACTCAGAGAAATGCTATTACCACTAAGTAAATGCAGCATTGTGTGTTTTGCTGATCCTATTAATGACTGCTAAATAACACACTGCCCATGAAAAACTGCTTCAGCTGGTCAAATGGTGAATAACAGAAAGATATTCATGAAAGAAGCAGTGAGAAAGGGAAGGGTTTGTCCAGCAGATGAGGACAAGGAAGGAATGCAAGAACGTATTTGCATTAGATAACCAGACACTCAATTCATTTTCTAATGCAATGGGCATCTCTCAGCTCTGTTAATATTAATAGCCAGACCCCTGTGGAAGAGGTGGCAATATGCAAATTGCCTCCTTGAAATGTCTTGTGGGTTACAAGTAGAAAATAGTCAGTCTGGATTTACATTGGTAATACAGTTTGCACAACAAATTATAAGAAGTTGATCACAAATATTTTTGGACCGACAGAGTTAGGCGCTCATTACGACTTTGGTGGTCTTTTTGAAAGACCGCCGAAACCGTGGGCACAAAAAGATAGCAGTGCTCGCGGTCCGAAGACCACCCTATTATGATGTCATGCCAATTTCTGCCTGATTTCGGGCAGAAATCCGACACCGTTGGCCTGGCCAATCCCGTAATAGGGCGGTTTCCACTGCCATTGCCGCTATGCCAACAGGACGCCACCCGCCGTATTACGATCTGTAATATGGTGCAGTGGTTTCCTGTGCGGCAGTGCCGTGCCGGCTGTGGAAAGCACCGGAACCCATCCCCTCCTGGTGGCCATTGCGCCAAAGCAGGTAAGTTGGTCGCCCCAAGGGGGGGGGGGGCAGGGTGGGAGGGTGGTGTTATTCTGAGAGTGTGTGGTGTCTGCATGTGTGTATGAATGCAAGGAGGGAGGGAGCGTCTGTGTCTGTGTGTGTGTTTATGAGTACGTGTATTCCGAGGGGGGTGTTTTGTGTGTGTGAGTGTCTATGCTTGTGTGAATGTGGAGGGGGGAAGGAGATGTCAGTTTGAGTGCATCCATGCGAGTGTATGTGTTTGTTTGAGTGCGTGTGTGCTCGTGAATGGGTGTGCAAGTGAATGGGTGTATCTGAGTGCATGTTTGGGTGCGAGTATGTGGGTAAGTATGTAAGCGAATGCATGGGTAAGTGGGGGTACGTGAATGTAGGTGTGTGGTCGTGTGGGGGTATGTCTGCCTATGACAGAAATGGAGATTCCTGTCGCCGGGTGCATAACCGCCAGCATTTTCGTGGCGGTACGACTGCCACAAAAATGCTGGTGGTCTGCTGACTTGTAATACCGATGGCGGCATTATAGCTCCCGCCGGGCCGGAGGTCTGACCGCCCTGGCAGTACAGGTGGCATTTTGGCGGTTTAACTTTGGTCAAAATGCCGAAGTCGTAATATGGCGGCCTTTACTGCCGGCCCAGCGGCGTTAAGACCGCCACCGCAAGTCTGGTGGTCCAAGAACCACCAGTCTCATAGTGAGGGCCTTAGCGTCAAGCCAAGAGAAGAATTTTCGCTACCTAGATTTAAGAGGAATAAGTGAAACAACCTCCAGTGATCAATATTTCTGACAAAAGTGTTGCTATTCTTCTGGTGAACGTTTTTATCATATTAGATCTGTGCAATAGCCAGATGTCTGAGCCCATAAGTATAATTTAAGGGATTATTTTCTGTCTGAAACCTCAGCCTATGTGCTCCGGATAACATATAATAACCTGATAGTGGGGGCTCATTCTAAAGGATCTAGATATAGAGAGATTGATGCTTGAGCTTGTAACAGGTGTAGAAATTATGGGACACAGGGGAAATGTTTAAACAACCATAGGTGCTCTGCCTATTGGAAAGGGATTGTAACTTCAGTAAGCCATATGGTACCAAGTAACCTGCGTCTTTCATAACACCATAAGCAACAGCCCACACTTTATATAATAACATTTTGTGTTAAGGATGAAACAGTTGTTTCAGAGAAAGTTTTAAAAACATAACTAATTCACTGTAAACTACATTACTTTCTCCAACGAAGCATATACATGTTTTATTGTTCTCATACATGACAGGTTAAAACAGCTCTTTCTCAAATGCTACTGCTGGCTTTTTCTCAAACATCACATGCATTAACAGAACATTCACACACTGTGCTTTATGGTATGTAAAGTAGTACTACAATAGTGCTACTCACATACTACAAAATGCTATTCACAAGTCTACAGGGAGCGACCTCCGTCTCTGATACCTTTTCACATGCAGAGGTCTCTGCACACATAGGCATACATTTCAACTTTAAATGTAGGAGAGACAAAGAGGTGTGGCTGGAAAATGGGGAATACTTACTCCCTAAAGGGATGGGTTCATGGAAGTTTAAGGAGGAGTTTATTGAGGGACATACTAATACAACACCCATCCACAAAAGAGTAAGACCACTGCTATTCGCAAGCTACACTTCTAACCTTACAACAACCCTAAAGGTATCAAAACAGGAGTAAATGAACTCCAGCATAGCTTTGAAGTAGGTCAAGCATCACCTATAAAACAGTAAGGCCACTTCTATTCATAAACTACAGTTGCTGAACTGACTTTATCAAGTGAAGCCCCCTTGAAGGTCACAGGCTGCAGAGGAGGTCCCAGAAGAGGTCCCTGATGTGCCCTTAGCCAGGGACCCTTGGCATAATCACTTACTGGCAGCAAACAGACGGTCACAGAGATAAGGACATACTACCAGCACTGACAATGCTTGTATCTTTTGATGGAGCCTCCAGGCTACTGCCAGACTCTGATAATGATTATTCAGCAATGCCACGTACCATACATCAGGGGTTAGACTAATGCATTTTAGTGCTGCTGTCCCCATCACCTCACTAAAATGCATCTGTCACGCATTATAGGTCCCAAGACCACCCCATGGATTGTTATGAATGAGGAGCTACATTAAAGCAGGGAGTGGACTATCACAGGCAATGAGTTTGCTGTGCTGCCTGAGAACCTGCTGTCTGGCATACAAAATGCACTGTGGTGCCGCCACTTTTGTTTTCTTTATTAATATGATATGACAGATCTGATCAAGAACTCTATATAATTGAAGGGCGCGGTGGGGCTGGAGCTTCAATCAAACCAAGGCCTGCCTTTCTGTATCATGTGGTCTGTCTGCTCGTGGTGAAGTGAGTAGGAAAACTGTTAGTAATGACAAGAAATATCATCTTTTACTTAGTAGCAAGCCCAACGAGAGCGGAGAGGGCTGTGTTAACTCCCTGCCTAGGTTTGTATGACATCTTCACCTCGTTTTGCACCACTCTCCCCACCTGCACAGCAGACATGAGACTCTGGACTACATGTTCCTCAGCCCACAAAGTCAGTTTAGAACATGTGCTCATCCTCTGCCCAGCTCATCACCTTCAATGCCCTTTCCCCATTCTTTATATCACCCATCTGTAGTGTTGGGGCTCTAGGCCCTCATATTAGTAGGAACATACGACACAGACACAGTATCATGGTCGGTAGAACTGGCCCTGGGCACGTGCGCCAGGCCCTTTTTATTAGGTGGGTGTGGGGTGTAGATAGAAGGCCAGCCCTCAGCCGAGTGGCTGCCAAAACACTAGAACGTGTCCAGCAGGACACTACATTCCTTCAAAACTTTATTGAGGAACAAAAAAAGTCCAACCTGCAAAAGAAAACAGAGTAACAAAAACCACCACCATCAGTCTCTCGGCCTCGAGAAGGCAGGCCGCAGGATTGCAGTGGACAGGTGCAGCTGGGAGCACACGGACACTTCCGTACGAGTCCATGATTTAACCAGGTACAGCTGGGCACGAACACTGTGTGGAAGAAGTCTGGACTCTGACAGTCAGATGGTTGGTTAAGTGTCCACTGATGCACTGTGGTTCAGTCCTGTGGGCACTCGTGGCGAGGTTGGTGGTGTTTACAGTTCAATTTGTTCGAATTGGGCATATCATTCAAATTGGGTGTGTCATTCGAATTGGGTGCGTCATTCGAATTGGGTGCATCAAAGAGCGGTGATGGAGTCCGCTGTGAATATGCTTGTTGAGACATCCTGGCTTCATGAAGGCCAATCCCTCGAAAACGGATGACATCTGTGATGGCGTGAAGTCGTCCTCTGAAGCCTTTGAACATCCTGACACTTTGTTGGCAGAGCTGCTTCCAGACCACCTCTCGTTTGTGGAAACTTCCTTGAGGCCTTTTCAATGGGTTTGCCACAGGATTGGCGTGGAGTGTGCAGGGTTGCGTGTGGGCCATCTGCAGGCCGCTGCAGGCTCTCCGACAGGAGCCACGGTCAAATCATTCGTGCAACCACAAGGGGGGATCTTTCGTAGTCAGTGGGCTTGCCAACATGGACCAGGTGTAGGTGGGCTCTCAGATGGTCTCAGGGAAATTGTCTCTCACGTTGCCAGGAGGATGTCTAGCTGGTGTCGTGTTAATTCACTGAAGACAGTCTTGGGGAGCTGTGACCTGTTGGAGTCTCCATTGCACAGCCTTGCTGTCTCCTTGACTTCATCGGTGGGGCAATGTCAAGTCCTCTCTCACGCTTGGGAGGCCCCTTATCTGGGTTGCCACGGGACTGCTTGTGGTCTGCGCAGAGGCTGCTTGTGTGCCACGTCAGGGAAGCTGCAAGACCTCCTAGGAGCCACGGCCTAGTCGCTTGTGCCATCACAGGGGTAGATGGGTCTGGGTCACAACTTGCTCTTGCCACGAGAACAGGATACCGGCAGGGTGAGCAGGTGATCATTGGTTGACTGGTTCTTCAGAGCATCAAAGCAATGGTGTAGGACTCCAGTCTGGTTGTTTAACTGCTCCTTTGATTGATACCTTGATGCACATGGCAATGATGGTGCTTGCCATTCGGAGACCTGGATGACGAGTGATGTTGCTGGAGTGAGGGTGACTGAAGGGACATCGCCATAGCTAGTGCAGTCTTTATTTTCCTCCTCTGCAGATGCTGGCAGTGATGCCATCTGCTTTAAGCAGCCGGTGACAGGTGGCTTGGATGGTCACACTTTGAAGCGTGGAGCAAGTACGCGGTTTGCGCATGCCGTCTTACATTTGGTACTCCTGTTGAGCTGTCTCCAGTGATGTCACCGAACCCCGGTAGCTGTTTGGTCAGTGGGTGCAACTCTTTCTTTGTTGCATGAGTCCTCCATCGCTCCACCCTTTTGATCTTCCGCTTTTATTCTTCTGTGGTCATCAGGTGTTGCAGTGTGACAGATAATGTCACACAATCTCCTTTCTTCCTTCTTCATAGCGTGGTGCTGTGCCACGCTTTTTCCTCCTTTGTTGTGGCGTCTGGCCACCTGTCTTCCTTTTGTGTGGACCTTTCGGCGGTCCTGTCCTGTCCAAGTACTAGGGGCTCTTCCCCATGTTGCAGTGGTGGCATTGTGCCACTCAGGGTGTGCGACTCTCCTCTTGCCTGTTGTGAGTTGCTGCTGACTCTGTCTTGAGGCAGTGTGGGGGAGGACACTCCTTGATTAGTCTTGGGCACGTTGCAGGGCAGTGACGGCGGGTCACTTTCTTTCCCGCCTCCTCTTCACTGGAGGGCACAGTGCTTGCGCCTTAAGGCATTGCCTTCTTGGCACTGGGTCCTGCTTGAACCTGGGTGTGCTTTGCAGGGGTTGGTCGCTTCACTCGACCTGCTGTATGATGGGCCAACGTTGGCCATCTTGTGTTACGCTAAGGCTGGCTGGCACGGCCTCTTTTCCCATGCGTTATGTCAAGCTCTCGGGCTCTGTCTATCTTCTTGGGCATCTGCCTGTGTTGTCAGCTTCGATGGCGCAGCTCTCTGTGCACCTCTGACATTGTCTCCTTTTTTTTTTCTGGGCGTCCTTTGTTAGCGCCTGGCATGTCCCTTTCTTGTCCTGCGGTGATGTCCATCACTGCTGGGACATATGGCGTTCTTTCGGCGATGGCGGTGGATGGCCGACATGGGCTGCACAGTCCATGCGCGCTCTCCTCGTGCCTCACGTGGCACTTACGTCCATTTCTCACTGGTGCAGCTTGGTTGGGACAGCTGCAGTCTTCTCCTTCACTGTGCAGCGTCGTACACGTTGTTGCCATCTTCTGCTCCATTTCTGTCTTCTGCTACGTTTTTGTCCGCGGGCGCACTGCTGGTCTGGAGCAGTCACTTTCTGGGGGTGCTGCTGTAAACTTGCCTTCTTCCATGCTTGCTTTCCTTTTAAACAGAAACAGGGTGCAGTATCAATTTTGGCCACTGGATGCCACAAGTGCACTTCTTTCATGCTTGAGAGATGGTCTTTCCTCTTACCGAGCCTCTTTTGTTTGATTTGAAGCAGACGCTGTAGACGATGTAGTTTTAGGTGGGGGGCGGTCCCCGGGCACTTCTCTTTTCTTCAGTGCGGTGCGTGTCTGCACCCTCACACTTTCCTGGTTTCTTGTAGCCGCGGCAGTCTTACTTCGCTGCGGCCCGTGTCACAGCTTTCTCGGCCTTTGTCACATTACTGTTGGGAGGCGGGGGCGGCCCTTGCCATTTCTTCCCTTGGCTTTGGTGCAGACGAGCACCTCTCTGTGCTGCAGCACTTTCTTCTTGCGCACCCACAGCAGCGTTTCTCACGCCGTGGGCCGCACTTTTGCCATGAGCATGTTGAAAGGGGGGTTGGGAGGGGCGGCCACAGGCATTTTCCTTCGCTGCGCAACAGCACCATTGCGCATTCTTTGTGTGGTGCGTCGAAGCACCATTTTCTCCTCCTGCGCGGTTGCAGCAGCATGCAACATGCTGCGGACCCCATTATCTCTTTGGGGGTGGGGGCGGCCGGCCCCGGCCATTGCTTAGAGCCTTTTTTTTTCATACTTCACAGTGCGGTTCACTCGACATCGGGGGCAGCCTTGGGCATTGGTTTGTTCCTGGGTGCGCAATAGCACCAATGTGGCTCTGGTACAGCGGCCGCAGCAGCTTTTATTAACGCTGCAGGGCATTTCTATGAAGTTCTCCCTCGCGCAGCAGGCTGACCTCATTTAAGTCTTTAGTGGGCTGGCACCATGTGTCTCGCGGCATGCTCCTCTGCTTCTCCTAGCATAGCTTTTGCTTCTCCTTCTAGGGCGTAGCCACATGGAGCTCTGCCAGCTCTCACAGCTCCTCACCTTGCGAGCCGAGACAAACACTTCTCCCTCTCCGCAACACCTTCACTTTACCACGCTGCAGGGACGAAATGCTGCGCAGTATCTTGTGGTCGTCGTAGCAGACCACGCAATGCGGTGTGGCAGTCAGTATCCTGGTACCACATGGTGCTGCAGCGGGACATGGGGACACGTGTGGGCAACCACCCTCATTGCCAATGTAGTGTTGGGGCCCTAGGCCCTCATATTAGTAGGAACATACGACACAGACACAGTATCATGGTCGGTAGAACTGGCCCTGGGCACGTGCGCCCGGCCCTTTTTATTGGCAGGGTCACCTGACTGGTGACACCTGTGTTGGGTGGGTGTGGGGTGTAGATAGAAGGCCAGCCCTCAGCCGAGTGGCTGGCAAAACACTAGAACGTGTCCAGCAGGACACTACACCCATCCTCTCAGCCCCATTCTGCCTCTTCCATGGGCGTTGAATCACTAAAATGCTTGGGGTAGTGGAAGTGACATCACATACCCTATGACGTTAATGAATCACAAGAAGTGACATCATATGACCCTTGATCCAGATTTTTTTCAGAAATGCACATCACATAACCCAACATCACACTCTTATACACCCCCTTACACTTATTCATATTCAATTTCATTCACTTGCATTAGCTGTTAATCTCACACATACTTACTAGCACCCAGGTTTACTCTTTGCACTGTGTATGTGTCCGTTTTGTGAATCCAGATGAAAAACGTTAGGGTGGTAGTTCTATCCAACACAAATCCCGATTTGCATTGGATAGTACCCCAAAGATACGCAAAATTGCACTATACACTCCTTTGCTTTATTTTGCATCAAGTGTTTGTTCCATTGATGCTGCATGGGCGTTCCCATGCACTCACCTAGGGGCTTTGATCCAAATCCCTGTCTACAAACATTGGTAGAGAGGAATTTGCACCAAAATCTTATGACTGCTAGAAAGGACAGCACCCATCCAAAGTAGAAAAAGCCAAAGTGGGAATGTACCCCTTCCAGTACAAAACCTATGCTTCAGAGAACACACATATCCTGGCACTATGGCACAAGGGTGTGTGAGTTGGCGGGCCTCTGACAAAAGTGCGCCAGTGCACAAGTAGAGAAACACTACATGATATCTCAGTAGATATGGTGCATTATTTTCTCTCCCTTTGATGTAAGACATCACAGCACATTCGGGGCAGCATTGTCTTTGCATACACACACATTCTTATTCATTTAGATATATGCTCACACACATGGTCTCATCTTACAAAAATACACTATAACCCAGAAGCAAACACAACATACATTTAAAAATATTTTTACTACAGCTGCCACCAAAGGTCGTGTGCTAGCTAAATGTGCTCCATGTTTTATTACACTAACAGCGAATAATAGAATATTATTTACTATTACTATAAAGTAAAATGTGATAAAAATATGGAATGTGGGCTGCCTCAGTATTCTTGGCACCTCTGAGGCCAGGGGTCACAAAGGCAGAGGCAGGGATAGCAAGGGGCAAGCCAGGGGTCACAGTTGCGACCCCTAAATGACGTCCATGGTCTCCTCCTATGCTTTCTGTTCTTTTCCTTAATGTCGCCCACTTCTTTGACCAATGTCACTTTTGGCCCATGCACCTCGGGGCTCTCCCTATACTTTTACCCCCTCGACCTGTGCCATCTCTTTCATTCCTGTCCCCTGTGGTTTCTCTCCCTGTTATTCTGTAAAGTGTCACTCAAAGTATCACACATAATGTACCACACATGCGTACGGTAAAAACATGAACATGTGACACCTAAAAATCTTAGAATCACTTCCCCATCGTCATCCTCATAGACAGAACCTGAGACGAGACTGCGACTAATTATCTATGCTTCAGTGCTAGATTCCAACCCTCTGGGGGTCGGTGTGTCCAATGGATCCTTACACCACAAAGAGAGCAGAGACAAGTGTGCGTCGTAAACCCCAAACCCTCTATGCCTGGAGTAACGGCTCGCGTCCGCCCTACCGATCATTTGTGGGGCGGCCTTTTCCGGGCCAACTGGGCGGTTTCTTCCGGGTTACGGAAGGACGTTGTTTCAATAACGTGGCCTTTTTTTCTACCAATGGTACAATTTTTAGGACCGCACTGCCCCCACGCGCCTGTCAGTCAGTATAAGTCAGCGCGCCGATTGCTTATTTGAGCTATCCCTTATGGGAGGAGTTGAGCGATTTGTATGTTAGTGCCGGTTCAGGACGGAAACAAAGTAAAAGAAACAGGAATTTTACCATCACCTTACATCTATTGGGAGGTGAGACCCGTCGCATTCAGGAGCATCCTGTCTTAATGGGAGGGTTATTTATATGCGGCGTGAAACGCACGCCTATCTTGAAATGTCCATTGAAATTTGAAGGGTCAGATTTTGGAATTATTTTATGAACTGAACTAAAATATGCCACTTGAAATCCATACTCCCGAGTGTCAGCGTAGACTTTGATGGTGGAAACTGTTTTTGTGTTAGCCTCAAATTATGATAACGCACAGTGTAAATGTTTCTGTATTGAAAACAGCTTTGGAAGCTTGAGTTACTAGGGGTTAAATGGTTAGCAGTAAGAATGTTTCTCTTCACATTTAGTAAATGTTACATTGTTGCTGCCATTGCCGTACCTTTATTGTATGCGAGTGAAGACTGGTGTATGTGTTTTCACAGCATAAAAGCCAAGGCTTTAAGTGGGATGAAAACACGGGGTATTCGTCTCTCAAAGGGGCGTGGTCGCTGTAATTAGGGCGTGGCTTAAAAGCATGCAAGGTAAAAATCTGTGCATAGCATAAAGTGCCTCCCGACTGATATGTAGCTGCTTCTCCCTGTCCTTTCATAATTGACTCAGTTCTGGAATGATGAGACTGTGAAAGAACTGTAAGGAGTCTCCTGAAGTTGCATCAAAGTCATGAAGGGTGGTAAGATACTTTTTTCACTCCGAGGATGAGAGCAAAAACGGAGAGCCCGAAAGATAGGGTGACCAGATTTTCAGCAAGAAAAACCGGGACGGACATAGACATAGGACTAAAGGTCCTATTAGGTCACAAGGCATCTCATATATATATATATATATATATATATATATATATATATAAAATCCCTCCCCTTTCTATGTAGAGCTGCTGGGTCAAGCTGGTTGGCCCAGCCTTCACGTATGCTGGCTCTGACTTCCATCTCATTAAATCCTGCTGTGCTGCTTGAATGAGGCGAGGCAATACAGCAGGAGAGTTTCAACCAGTGAACTTCTGTCCCCGGTTTCTGAGAGTGCCGGTTGAAACGTGAGCCTGCACAATACCGTGATCAATGAGCAGGCTTACCCGACCCTCCCTTAAAAACCGGGACATTTTTTGGTTTTAGAAGAAAGTGTGGGGACACCAGGACACTCCTTCAAAAACTGGGACTGTGTGGGCAAATCCAGGACGTCTGGTCACCCTACCGAAAGGAACCAGTCTTTGCACCTGTTTTTTCGAACTGGCGGTGCTGAGCACCATTAGGACCTAGCCCACTTAAAGCTGTGATAAAAGCCAAAAGGATTGCCATTAGCTTGCGTTTGTGAGAGAGCTCTGTAGGGTCCAAGGGGAAAGAGGCAGTGTAGGATCTAAATTGGCAAGTTCAGAGGATCAAGTGTACATCCTGAGGACAATTGAGAGCCAATTTAGGGTTCAGAGGACGAGTCTGCACAGGTGATAAACTAAGATGACACATGGGCAGACTGAAGAGGGCAGGGAGTAACTCCAGATCAAGGCGGTAGAAAGCAGTGCGTGGCCTGATGTCAACCAGTGCAAGGACCATTGAAAGGCAGGCTTAAGATTAAGAGGGGCCCAATTCAGATCAGTGCATTGTATTGTATTTCAACATTTATATAGAGTTTACTACCCCCGGGTGGGGCTTTAAAATACTTGGGCAGTATGCTAAGCCATGTAGGGTGAATGGTTGGAAGGGTATTATCCCTGATTTTTGATCATAAGTGGGAAGTGTTTCCATGATGACTGAAGTGTGGGTATTGTGTTGTGGGAAACTGTGCTGGATGAAAAAGTGAGAGAAAGACTTGCATTGTATGGTTTTCAGTAGACTGGCAGCGTTGAGCAGCTCTGTAGGTCCAGTTATGGTAGGGTTACCAGATGTCTCGGATTTTCCCTACAGTCCCGGTTTTTGGTTGTGTGTCCTCGTGTCTCAATAGCTTTCTCCAAAGAAAATATATGTCCTGGTTTTGAGGAGGGTCTCGTCTGCCAGAGCTCTGCACTTGAAATGCCGCTCTTAAATCAGACCCTCTTTATGATCATTCTTACAGCGTTTAAAATATAAGCATCTCTTTTCCCAAAACAAATGCCCCACTCTCTCAACCTAATATGAGAGAAGGAGTAGCAGCTGAACTTGACATGTAACATGCCACACAGCATGCCTTTGTTCTGTGGCACATGCCATTTCAAAAACAATATTAAAAAGTTCTTTTGTGACTTGCAGATCAGGCATTATTAAAAAATGAGCTGGCTCGGTGTTTCTTAACCATTTAAGTGCTGGGAACCACTGAATCATTATTGGACTCTGTGACCCCTACTGATTCATTACTGGAAGGCGGGGACCCTGGCTAAGCATTTTCAATTTATTGCAAAACAATACACATAAAACAAAGACACATTCATCAAACAACTGTGGATGTGGCGTAACAATCTGCCGACTTTGAAGCTGGGGAACCACCCATTAGAGTCTCTCGTCTGCGCAACATCCTGTAATTCTGGACAAGTCACTTAGTCTGCCCTACAAAAAAATGAATTTGCCTTTGTGTCATGTAACTGGTGTTCATGTAAAGTGCTACAATATCTTCGGGTCGAGTTCGCGCTATATAAAACTGCAAAAAAAAAAAAGTATTACAATTATGAAATATTATATTTGATTCACAAACAAATCTAAAAAACAGTTAAAATTTGCTTCTTTTTTACATACACCTTATTAATCTGTTAATATTATTTAAATTTCTAAGCAGTCGTTGACCACCTCAGAAGGCTTCACGGATCCACAGGGTTCCCAGGTTAACAACCACTGAACATTCAGAACCATAAATCTCCCATGACTTAAATGGAAATTTGATATGGATCTGAGCATTTGCATTTAATGTACTCCGTAATTACCATATAAGTACCTGTTTAAAGGTGTGCAATGAGTGTCACTATTAGTATAATTGTCATATGTTTGTAACGTTGTCTCTAGCTTTTCGGTTATTCTAAAACAAAAAGTGCTGATAAGATGCATAGTACTGGAGTGTAGATACTCACATGTAATTTTACTGTTACTGAGCTGTAATTTTGCACAAGTACGTGCAGTTATGAGTAAACCCCCATTAGGGTTTTATCAGATACATTTTCCATCTGCTGTGAGCAAGTGTTAAAGCTATGGGAAGGCCTAGTGGTGTGTGGAGGTTGAGGCAGGGGTTGGGGATACCATGGGAAAGATAAGAAGCATTTTTCTAGCAGAAAAAAGTATAATAGGACTTGGAAGCTGCTGCAGCCATAGTTGAATGCAGTTTTTTCCAGTGGGTTTCACCTACCAGAAACATATTTATTCCTCCCAAACCTAGGTGGTTGGGGAGAAACCAAACCACTTAGGTTGAATGAAATAAAGGCATGCAGTAATTTCGCTCTGCCTACGTTATAAGCGAGGCCAATGTAGTAGAAGCTTATAAATATAGTTCTAGTTGTATGTCTTTGTAATGTCCCAGTTTTTGGTCTGGAAAATCTGGTCACTCTAATTTATGGTATTTCGTGAGACAATTGTCTACTTAGCTGGTTACTGCACTGTGTTGTCCAACCTGATATTTTGTTTTCAGTTTTGTGTGTTTTTGTTTTTGGTCCATTAAACACATCTTTGACTATGGAACAGTACATGGTAAGAGCGTGTAGCGACTAAACGTTCTAGGGCAGGTAGCAAATCAGGAGTATTCTTGAGATCTAGTCGAGGCGGTGGCCATTGCCTAAGCAGGTAGTTAGTGCTCTAGAGGCAGGGGGTTCCTCAGAGGTGATGCACTCATGATGTAGTTCCTACTCAAGTATCTTGCTCCAGCAGATGGCTGCACAGAAGTTGCTAGATTATTTTTGGAACACAACTGAGGATAGTGCAGGGTCCTGGCAAAGGTCCAGGTAAAGACGTGGCAAGGTAGAAGAGCACAGTAAGCAGAAAGGGGCGCAAAAATGGTCACAGGAAGAGGCTAAAGAACAGCAGTAAACACCCATAGCTGCATAGTCAGCACCACTTGTCAACCTTTCTTCATACAACAACTTTTGCTTTTTCTCTGGTAAACATTCGGCGAGCTTTGCTGCAAAATGGTGCAGCAGAGAGTTTGTATGAAGTGAGTCGTGCCTCCACTGCACCATCCTTGTTTTGAAATGAAAGCTCTTCTTTTCTTCAGAATTTGTTACAAATGCACATTGGACTTTCTGCTAGTCAGTCTATTTCTTGAAAGAGGACTTTAAGGAATTTCTGCTCATTGGCAGTAAGTCATTTTGTACTAATACACAACAAACCGCTTCACAGTTATTTCTAAAGAAAGTTTTTTATTGCTTTTTCATTTAACAATACACACAATAATGTCATTAACACATCATTGTTTACAAAATTAAATAGAACGTATTAATTGCATTTGCCACATTCCTCCCTCATTTACAGCTGCAACTGCATCAGTTGCTTTCTGCACAATGAGTTTGCATAGTGCTCCACTGTATTTGGTCGCCGGGACAGACCTTGTGTAGAGACCTGAGAGCCTACTGCATGTAGGAGGCCGTCGGTTGACTATATGATAATAACATCATGGCATAACAGATTGGTCCAGAATCGCATCACTGTCGAGAAGCTTCCAAGCAATAATTCACTTTCTAAGAAAGAACTAATCATTCTAACTAAAACTGTACCAAAAGTCCCTGAGCCAGGTGGTCAATCATGCTCATCAATTTAAATTGGTGCGAGATCGTAAGCTCTAATGCTAAATAAGTTGCAATTCAGATTTCAAGAGGGGTATCGAGATAAAACGTGGAGGAAGGGTCCGAGTAGGAAGGGAAGATCACAATATAAGAATAAGTAGTAGGGAAGTAGTTGGAGAAAGTCCTGCTTTAAATGTCTTTGGTTTGCTCTGTGTGCCTTCAGTAATTCCGTTCAGGGTGAATTAAAGTTTCAGTCTAGGCCTGTTGTAGAACAGTTAGGTCTGCAGAGGCCCCCTCATGCTAGAGTTTCAGCAGTAGCTCATTCAGGGCTCGGGTCGACCTTCCATCAGATATGCTCTTCTATTTGTCTATATGTAATGCTTCTAGCTCAGGCTTTGCCAGGTGAACCTCCCCTGCTTTCCACCTATTCTCTGTGTGTGCTTTTGTATATTTTCATTTCATGACGTCGCATTGTTTGGCTATGAGCATCACCTGATCCAGAAAACCAGAAAAGGCATCAAGTCTAGAATGCAACATTCTGGTTGAAGTAAGGTTGTTCTCTATGCAACGGTTTCTATCATCACAATTTTGTTGAACAGTATTCATGTATTCTTGGGCAAGTCTATGTAGTGTGTCTGCGTCATCTAGTATACATCTGGTGCCCTAGGCACTAAAGAGCACATATATTTTGCAGGCTATGTGAAGTGTATTCTGCTGCAAGTAGCTTAAACCTGGCTTTTCTACACATCTTGGGTACATACGAAAGAATCAGAGTCCAGTCTGTATCCTTGCAATCTCTGTCTAGGTCTGAAGACCATCCTTCCCTTGAAGGGGTTAATTTAGCTTTTGTTTCCAACTGAATAGTCTTGTATAGCAGCTTCACCAGTCACTTGCCATTCCCCATCTTTTACCTGGTCCAGTACCACAAGGGCCTGTGGTTTTTCCTCCTATCTAATAGTAACCTGCTTAAGCAAATCCACTGTTTTGGATGTTTGGAATTGTCCCTTATATATATTATCATTGCAGATGAGGTCTGGAAAGCCCCTTATCATGCCCCTGGAGTATAAATGTTTTAGCCTGTTAACCCTCGCCCATACATTTGAGTCTACTCTCACTTTGCAGTTCTGTCAAACCTGGCAAGTTCAGTATTGATTGATATGCCGGGGTCACATGGTATATCTACATCAGCCCTGATGAGACTTAGTTTTCCAACAGTGCAGTGCTATTCCAATGAGAATTGTCTGTTCACTCACTTTGGTCTTGCGCTCTATCAGCCTTAGTACAAATTCCTTGATTGGTAGCCCAGCCCATGCCATGCTTGACTCCTGTGCCTCGGGATCTGTGCACCGTTGCGAGATCCACAGTGTGTGGGCTGCCCAATAGTAAAACTCAATATCCAGCACGGCCAGGCCCACCAAGTGCTATTCTACTTCCATTTTTCAGAGTGGTTCAGCTAAAATCCAATAAATCTCTTTAAATAGTCAGAAAGGCACCTTGGCTGTGAGATTAACAAAGAAGTACAAAAGTCTGGGGAGAATCAGCAATTTTGTCAGGGCAGTTCGGTTCATCTTTTAAAGTGTTTCAGTAGTCCAGAACCAAACAATCCATCTAAGTGTTGGTATTGCTTTTGTTATGTTCCCTCCTATTGCGTCTCACATCTGTGAGCATACCTTGATACCCATTTGTTTGACAGTAACTGATTCACACCTTTATTTCGTAGGGTAATGTTGGGATGCTCATGCTTCCCTCCACACTAGACAGCTGCATTTTTTTCCCTTACTTAACTTTCAGACTCAGCCCCTTCTTATGCTCGGCCAGTGCCTCCGCCAGAGACCTCAATACTGTGCCCATATCTCCCACGTAGACTAAAAAGTCATCCCCATACAAAGGGGCACTATGCTGCATTCCATAGAATGTTATACCCAACCTTTTCCCTACCTCTCAGTATGCAGGCAAGTGGATCTATTACTAGATCAAAAATAAGGGGAGACAAGGGCAAGCCTGTCTTGTGCTTTTCTTATTTTTGAGTGGGTTTGAGGTGGACACTGGCTGTTGGGTTTGTGTAGAGCAAAGAGATCCAGCACCTCATGCTAACTCCAGATCTGATATTACTGAATACTGTTGTCAAGTAGACCCAGTTAACTGAGTCAAAAGCCTTTTTTTCATCAATCTACACTACCGCTTGGCGAAGTGTCCAAAGTTAGATCAGCTCTATGTGACAAAACATCCTCCTAATTTTAGCCGAAATGCTCCAGCCGAGAACTAATCATTCTGATCTCGGTGCACAAGTTTGGTCGTGTTCCACAGTCCGATTAGCCACAGTTCTACTCAGGCTTGTATCACCATACATTGTTTTGGTAAATCAGTACTTATAATGTATTCCTAGCTGATGGGGACAGTTTTCCTGCCTAAAATGCAGTATCCTACTCTGTCACCCGTTTGGCAGCAAGAGTGATTACAAATGCCTAAGTAACTTTGCCAGGACACTATCGATCCATGGTGTCTTGCCATTTGTCAGGGGCATGATTGCTATATTAATTTCCTTACATCAATGGGGGTTGAAAGAGATTCTCTTTCCTCAGTAGCTAGTACATGTAGAGTAGCCTTATTCAGATGATTTTCAATAGACTTGGTCATTGCAATCCTAACATACTATGTAAAACGTATAAAGTTATCTAATTATTGTACATTGTGTGCATTCTATTTCCCTTTTTGGTTCATTATTTGTAGGATCGGACACAGACATCTTCATTCTTAATTAGTTTGGCTAAAACCTACCTGTTTTCTCTCCCTCACTATGCGTGCATAAAGCATATTCTCCACATTTAATATCTGTAAGCCTATCTAAACTGTTGACATTAACTTGTCAGGGACAGTGTCAGTCTGTGGTTTATTCCCCCTTTATTCTTTTTTCCTTCCATTTCGTTTTGTCTTATTTCTATTTGTTTGAGTTCTTTCAGTATGTTCTTATGCATACCACTAGCTGCTTTTATACACAGGCCTCGTATAACAAGTTTAAATGATTCCCACTTGGTGCAGGTATCAGTGGCTGTACTTTCTTTTTCACAGAAGTATTGTTCTATTTCAGTACTTAATTGTCCCTATATACTACATTTATCCAGAGTGTTTGGTTGTAATGTCCTAGAAGGATGGCCCATTCCTCCTCCATCTAAAAGTGAGAATCAACTAGTTATATTAAAATAACATTCCAGAGATTCTGCTGTCAGTGGCTCAGTTGTCTGGGTTGGGTACAATATATTCTATCCTTTCGAACATGCAGGTCATGTTTAATGGAGGTTAATATAACTAACCTCAAGGTGAGCTCCTTAATTCCTTAATTAATTCAGTAGATCATATATTGATCAAAATTTAAAACTCTATGTTAAGCCACATCCATTTTGATAGCATGATAGAAGTTATTCAATAAAAAATTGCCTAGGATTCCGTATATTACTCACCATTTTCTTCCACGCATTTTGTTCCATCCTCCATATCAGATTGATCTATTGCTGATGTCAAAGATGTTCACTCTCTATTGACAATAAATGATGAAGTACTTGAGGGTAACATTGCCCTGGAGCCTTTTTATATATATCTTACCAAAGGTGCATAAGGGAGAGACCTTTCCCCAGGGTAGACCCATAATATCTGGTTTAGATAAACCCACAGAGAAACTATATCTGAATATGTGGATCGGTTCCTGAAACCATTAGTGATAAACCTACCTTCATATATCCATTATACAATGGATAGACTTAATAAACTAGAGGACAGTAACTGGGAAGAGAACGTTCTATTTGTATCCCTAGATGTAGAGAGTTTATATACTTGCACTCAACATAATCACGGTTTGAAAGCCATGGAGTGCTTCCTAAATTCAAGAAGTGCAAGTTATATGGAGCACTCAAAAATGTTGATTTAGATGGTGGAACCTATTCTTCATAACAACTTTTCCCTGTTTGATGGGGACTGGTATCAATGGTTACAATGGATAGCTATGTGGACCAGATTTTCTCCCTCATATGCGAACCTCTTGATGAGGTGGTTTGAGAGGATGCATGTCTGGTCCCATATGCAGGAAAGTGGACCCAAAATATATGTTTTTTGGGGATACTTCATTGATGATATTTTGCTTATTTGAACAGCCTCGTGTGGGAGGAATGTTTTAACTACTTAAATGACAACATGCTTAATGTGAAATTCACTATCAATTATAGTTACAAATAAATAACTTTTCTGGATGTTGAATTGTTCATAGGAGAGAAGAAGAAATGCAATAAACTTTTTAGAAAAGCAACAGCAACCAACAGCATACTGAGAGTGGATAGTGCTCATTCTAAGTATGTCATAAACAGCATTCCTTATGGGGAAATTATGAGAAACAGGAGTAACTGTAGTGAAGGTTCAGACTGCACTAGAGAGAACCAAGAACTAAAAAATAGGCTTCAAAGATGTGGTTATGATAACAGTATCTTGAATAAGGCTGAAAATAAGATATATTAGGAGAAGTGCCACCTAACAGAAGAAGATGCATATTGGAAGAAAGAAAGGTGTCTTTCATAACCACATACAATTTACAACATTATGAAATCTGTAGGATTCTTCATCAACACTGGGAGCTAATGAGAGGAGCATCGAGTTTCACAAATATACTTACAGAGAAACCTATACTAACATTTAGAAGAGATCCCACCATTGGTAGTTTGGTTTCCAGCAATTGTATGTCTCCTAAGGTACAGACCAATTGGTTACCGTGACAACCTAAAGATAATTTTAACTGTTCTGGTTGCAGGATTTGCAGGCATACCCCATATAAATTAAAAGATTTCTCATATACTTCCATCAAGAGATATTTTATTTATAAATAAATGTATTTATATATTGTAATAGTACATATGCTGTCTACGCTATTATCTGTAACTGCAAATTGGTATCCGTGGGTAGCACTTTTAGGATGTTCTAACTTTGAATTCAGGAACATCGGAGACCAATAAAAAATGGGGACATTAAGAGTCTAATTTGTCAACACATGAAAGAGAATCACTCTGAGAATTTGGATTTTACATTTCATGACATCCAAAGTGTTAACTTTGCGAAAAGAGGGGGAGAATATGAATTTATTCTAAGGCAGGCTGAAGCAAAATGGATAGCAAGATTGAGGACAGTAGAGAAGGGTTTAAATACCGAAGGTGAATTCCACTACTTTTTCTAAAATAAATGGCAAATACCATTTGTGGGGTTGTTATCCTCTGTAATCTTGTATGTCAGACAACATAGTAGTGAATGACTTAGTCATGTTATAAGTTTAAAAAAATACCATATAATGTAAGAAAATGACCATCCCCTAACAATAGAAACAGCTAGATATATTGGAAATAAACAATGGGAAATATAGGTGAAATTGACATAAGTAGTCTAAGTTTGGCACCTCTGACATTTGAAGCTTTTAATAGTATAAACAATTCAAATAATTATATATAGGTAGATATTTATTAGTGCAAAGTTTAAAAATGTGTTGCAATTTTATGTGAGTAATAGTAATCTTATATAATGTAGAATAACGCTCACACTTTTGCGATATAAATAAATGGTAATACTGGTATAAATGAGAGGAAATACAGGCATATTGGGATGGACAGTCCAAGATGGCGCCCATGACATTGGGTGTCTGGGTCAGAACTGCAAATTCCCGTAAGGCAGGAAGCAGGCATTAGAAGAGGGACTGTACATGTTGGTAAAGAGAAGGACACAGATAATGCTGGTAAGCCAAGATGCTGCCAGAACACTAGCCCATTTGTCCAACAACTTGGTGACAAGTAGAAAGGTAAGGAGGAGTTCATAGCTATTGGCACAAGACTTATATATTTGTATTGTTGAAATAATTGTGCCTCCTGACCAAGGTGTGTACATGCAGGGATGATGGAATTCCTATCACCCGACGCCCGGGACATCTTGTTTGGGGTCAAGGGCAACAAGTTTTTATGTTTACTTTGTCCTTGGGACAAGTAGGCCCAACCCTCTGCAGCACAAACCCTTTGGCTGCCTGTTTACAGAGAGTGGAACTCTCTGCAGTTGAGGTAATGTGTTTCCAAAAGATAATGCTGTTCGAACTTGTATTTATGGTTCATTATTTGAAAGCCTTGATTATTAGGGTGAGTGCTGTAAATAAATGTTTTAAGGTCACACTTCACTACTAACGTTGGTTCCAGTACAAAAAGAAAACAGCTGTGTATACACATGTTTGAAAACTTTAGGCTATGAGGCTAAGTATAATGCTCCCAGAATGCTCTCTGATTAGATGCAAATGAAGTGTCATTTAGTAAAATGTGTTGATGCATGCTAGTATTTCCCAAAAATATTTCTAATGGAAAATCAGTGTAACCATTTTCAACACGAATATGGGAAGCATGAAAATAAACAAACACTGACAAAGCCAACTGATCTGACATATTTTTATAAGTCTTTTAGTTTCATCAATGCATGTCTTGTTTTGACATGGCTTTTGTAACACTTTATTGTTGTGGGAGCTACCAGGCCCTCAACATTGTAACAAACACTGCCAAAAAAAAAAACCTAAATTTTTTGAACTCTAAAAGCACACGTTGCCACCAGTGGCATAACAAAGGCCCCGCAGCCGCCCTCCAGGGGGTCCCATTAGCACAGCACCTGCCCTGAGTGAGTCTGGAGAGGGGGCTCCTCCATGTTCTTTGCAAAGGGGCACCCTCCAGTTTCGTTACGTCACCGATTGCCACTGTAGTTCCTGACACTGAACAAAACTACTTTGTGTGCCAATATGCTCCTTGTGGAAGAGCAGAATGCAATCACTCACAGTAAAGCCAGCCAAAAGAGAGAGAAATAGAAGTTTTTATTAAACAAAATGTCTTTGTTAACACCAGACCTAATTAGGGACCAAGACCCACATGTAGGTAGCTTTTTGCATGTCACAAACAGCGACTTTTGCTGTTTGCGACGTGCAAAAAGCACATTGCGATGCACAAACCCAGTTTTGCGATTCAGTAACCTGGTTACCGAATTGCAAAACGGGTTTGCGAGTCGCAATTAGGAAGGGGTGTTCCCTTCCTAATTGCGACTCGCAGTGCAATGTAGGATTGTTTTGTGACCGCGAATGCGGGCGCAAACCAATCACAGTTTGCACCCATTTCAAATGGGTGCTAACACTTTCGCAAAAGGGAAGGGGTCCCCATGGGACCCCTTCCCCATTGTGAATGTCACTGTAAACATTTTTTCAGAGCAGGCAGTGGTCCTGCGGACCACTGCCTGCTCTGAAAAAATGAAACAAAAACGTTTCATTTTTCGTTTTTGTAATGCATCTCGTTTTCCTTTAAGGAAGCAGTCACAGACATGGTGGTCTGCTGTCTCCAGCAGGCCACCATCCCTGTGAGGACTGCTATTCGCAAGGGGGTCGCAAATTGCGACCCACCTCATGATTATTCAAATCTGAACCTACCTACATGTGGCCCCAAATTCTTAAAGAAAGTCACAAAAGTGCACCCATGGTATATGTCGTACCCCTATAAAATATTTGTGAACTGTATTTTAGCATGGGTAAATACGCATGTGTAGATTTGCTCATGTGAAAATCTATTGAGCATCTGCAAGTTCATTTTCCCTCCAGCCACTTTCTTCCCAACCCTGGAAGAAGTTCTAATTCTGCCATTGTCAGGAGTAAATGTCCAACCTTTCTTATTATGGGAAAATATTAGAGAGAAGCTGGTGAAAATCTTTAAAACATGCAGGTTAGTAGGTTTGCAGACTCAAAGGCATTCCAGCCCTGGAACTATTGCTTACTGCTTCCTCCAGCCCCAGTATGCAGATCTGCAGAAAGGTGGCAAAAATAAGGAAATTTCTACAGTAGGGATTGAAACTGCAAGTATTCAAGCCCTATTATGGTAGTAGCCCTGGCATAATCAGAGAGGCTATTATCAGAACTCTTACATAATGAGATTGCTTCCATAATTTGTCGCCACACTACATGGCACCAAAGGGACAAGTAGATCTGAGAAGCAACCTGTCCCCTGGACAAGTAGATATTTTAATAAATTCCACACCCCTGACATGTCTTGTGGGGGGCACATGCCCATATTAGAACGGTGAAATGAGGGAAGAGATTGTGCACATAGGGTCATGAGTTATGTTTCATGTATTGTTGCAACAAACAAATTTCTTGGATTAAGGTGCATACACGTCCTGTGGGAGGGCACTTGCGGTTATATCGTGAGATCAGCCGATAGACTTTAAAATGGTAAATTCTTTAAGCGCGTGCTGCTCTCCCATTTGAATTATCTTGTTGAAGTGACTGTTACTTAGCGGGGATTAAGTTGTACAAAGATAATGTTTTCGTATTGTTGTAACTAAGTGAGCTATAGGAGCAAGGAGCGTACGCGTCCTGTGGGAGGGCACTTGTGGCTATACAGTGAGATCAGGTGATAGATTCTAAATTGGTAAATTTTTTAGGATTGTGCTGTGCACCCATTTTAAACATCTTGTTGAAGTGACGGTTGCCTATTAAGGATGAAGAAGTACAAAGATAATTGGTAGATTAAAAATGTAGAAGTAGGGGTGTAAACATGACATACTGTTGATACAGATGAATGATGAAGCACTGTTGAAGTAGTTTTATATGTGGGGATGTTAATTGATTGAATAGAGTTGTACTAGAAGGGATTATCTTTGTAAATGGGAATCACAATTCAGGTAATATATATATTTGCTTGACAGATTGAATCGGCAGAAAGAAATTAAGAGAACATCGTGACTAAACAAAATAAAACACATCATATTATGTATGTGACATTTATGATACTTATGGTTTTGTACATGAAAGCAGGATGGATGTGAGGTTATAGTTCGATATTATGAGAATATTAAGAGTGGTTTATGACAGTGACCAAATTGACACTGTAAAATATATTGTATGACTTAACCCCTTCGCAGCCAAGGAAGTAATGGTTACATCCTTAGCTGCGGCGCTGAGGCGCCAAGGATGTAACCGTTACGTCCTGGGACCAGCTCATGGAGCCTGGCTCAGCCCCCGACTGCAGGGATGGAAGGGGAGTCGCTTCCCCTGCCACACCACCCCTCCTCCCCCGTGGCGTCTGATGACGTCTGCGTGCAATCGCGCACCGACCTCATCAGAGGCCTGCCCCTCAGCGCGGATCAGAGGAGAAATGCTTTTGCATTTCTCCTTCGATCACGTTGAGGGGCCGAGAAAGGCCTTTCCTTTCCTTGGATGTCTTTCTCAGCATTTCGTGATCGGGCAGCAGAAATGCCCACTAGACACCAGGGAGTTTTCCTTTTATTTATTTTTTACAGGTAATTGACATGAAGGGAGCAGCCCCTTAGGCAAGGGTCGCTCCCTGGGGGGGAGGGGACAAATACATTTTAGGCCATTTTTGCCCCCCTTGGGGGCAGATCGGCCTATTTTTATTAGGCCAATAGAAACCACTAGACACCAGGGATTTATTGTTGTTGTTGTTTTTGACATTAGGGGAGCGGCCCCTTGGGCAAGGGCCGCTCGCTCCCCAGGGAGCCAAATTATTTTTAGGACAGGGGGCAGAAACCCGCTAGACACCAGCGATAATTATTTTGTTTTGTTTATTTTTTTAAATGTGGGGAGCGACCCCTTAGGCAAGGGTCTCTCCACGGGGGACAACATTACTTTTAGGCCATTTCTGCCCCCATTGGGGGCAGATCAGCTTATTTTTATTAGGCCGATCTGCCCCCAAAGGGGGCAGAAACCACTAGGCACCAAGGATTTTTTTTTGGTGCCAATTTCAGGCAAGGGCCGCTCTCCTGGGGGGGGGGGGGGTTGGGGGGGTTATTTTAGGCAATTTATGCTCCCCTTGGGGGCAGATTGGCCTATTTCCATTAGGCCGATCTGCCCCAAGGGGGCAGAATGCCCACCAGAGACCAGAGAAGATATTTTTTCCAAAATAAGAGGGTGGAGTTATGGCCATACCCCGACCCTAAATAAATGGGGCCAAAGTTGTTCTGCTCACTATTGGGCAGATGGGACAATTACCCTTGATCCACACCCCAGGGGAGCAGAAAGTCTACTAGATGCCGGGGCATTAACAAAAAAAAAATAGTGGTGTGGTGGCTACCAAACAGTATGGGCCTGGTTAAGCCCCCACCCCAACTGAAGGGGGTAACAGTCTTTCAGCTCTCCCCTGCACACTAAAACATCTTATCCCACGGCAAGCAAGAGGACATTTGATTATTTTAGGTTTTGGTTTTACATTTGGGCCATGAGAGCTTGGCTAACTCTCAAAATCGTCCCACTTGGAATGGTGAGAGCTGCACTTTTTGGACTTTGGGACGTTGCCATGTATAAAAATCCACAAGACCTAGACACATCTGAAAAATAAACATCTAGGTGATTCCAGGGTGGTGTGCTTCACATGCACCCCAGACCATTTTCTTGTCCACAATGCCCTTCAAACCTCCAACTTTGCTGGAAATCGAACATTTTTCCGATATTTTTATGATGGAACCTTCTGGAATCTGCAGGAATCCACAACATTTCTACCACCCAGCATTGTCTTATCTATACCAATAAAAATTCTGCTGCACTTGTTAGCCTAAAAATGTGTTTTTTCAAACTGCCCTTTTGGAACCGCTTTAGTTCCCCCTCAATTTCAACATGTTTTTGGCTCTTCCCTGTCACAGGCACTTGGCTCACCTACATAAGTGAGGTATAATTTTTACCGGGAGACTGAGGAGAATGAAATTTGTCCCGGTGCATTGATCCCACACAGAAATGTGGGAAAAATTAGATTTTTTTTTTTAGCTAAATTTAAGGTTTGCTGAGGATTCTGGGTAAAAAAAAAAATGGGGGATCCACGCAAGTCACACCTCCCTGGCGTCCCTCGGGTGTATACATTTCAGAAATGTCTGGGTTTGGTAGGTTTCCCTAGATGGCCGCTGAGCCCAGGACCAAAAACACAGGTGCACCCCCCCACCCCGGCAAAAACAGGTAGTTTTGTATTTGATCATTTTGATGTGTCCAGATAGTGTTTTGGGGCACTTCCTTTCACGGGCACTAGGCCTACCCACACAAGTGAGGTACCATTTTTATCGGGAGAGATGGGGGAACGCTGGGTGGAAATTTGTGGGTCCTCTCAGATTCCAGAACTTTCTGTCACCGAAATGTGAGGAAAAAGTGTTTTTTGCCAAATATTGAGGTTTGCAAAGGATTCTGGGTAACAGAACCTGGTGAGAGCCCCACAAGGCACCCCATCTTGGATTCCCCTAGGTGTCTAGTTTTAAAAAATTTGCAGGTTTGGTAGGTTTCCCTAGGTGCCGGCTGAGCTAGAGGCCAAAATCTACAGATAGGCACTTTGCAAAAAGCAGGTCTGTTTTCTTTGGGAAAATGTGATGTGTCCATGTTGCGTTTCCTGTCGCTAACATTGTGCCTACCCATGCAAGTGAGGTACCATTTTTATTGGGAGACTTGGAGAAACACAGAATAGCAAAACAAGTGTTATTGCCCCTTGTGTTTCTCTACATTTTTTCCTTCCAGATGTAAGAGACTGTGTAAAAAAGATGTCTATTTGAGAAATGCCCTGTAATTCACATACCAGTATGGGCACCCCGGGATTCAGAGGTGTGCAGATAACCACTGCTTCTCAACACCTTATCCTGTGCCCATTTTTGAAATACAAAGGTTTTCTTGATACCTATTTTTCACTCTTTATATTTCAGCAAATTAATTGCTGTATACCCGGTATAGAATGAAAACCCATTGCAAGGTGCAGCTCATTTATTGGCTCTGCGTACTTATGGTTCTTGATGAACCTACAAGCCCTATATATTCCCGCAACCAGAAGAGTCCAGCAGAAGTAGCAGTATATTGCTTTCAAAAATCTGACATCGCAGGAAAAAGTTACATAGTAAAACGTGGAGAAAAATGGCTGTTTTTTTCACCTCAATTTCAATACTATTTTTATATTTCAGCAGTTATTTTCTGTAGGAAACCCTTGTAGGATCTACACAAATGACCCCTTGCTGAATTCAGAATTCTGTCTCCTTTTCAGAAATGGTCAGCGTTCTGTGATCCAGCTTTGGTTTCACACCCATTTGTCACTAACTGGAAGGAGGCTGAGAGCACAAAAAATAGTAAAATTGGGGTATGTCCCAGTGAAATGCCACAATTGTGTTGAAAAATTGGGTTTTCTGATTCAAGTTTGCCTGTTCCAGAGAGCTGGGAAGATGGTGATTTTAGCACCGCAAACCCTTTGTTGATGCCATTTTCAGGGAAAAAACCACAAGCCTTCTTCTGCAGCCATTTTTTTCCCATTTTATTTTTAAAAACTGAAATCATCTCTGTATTTTGGCTAATTTCTTGGTCTCCTTCAGGGGAGCCCACAAAGTCTTGGTACCTCTAGAATCTCTAGGATATTGGGGGAAAAAAGGACACAAATTTGGTGTGGGTAGCTTATGTGGACAAAAAGTTATGATGGCCTAAGTGCAAACTGCCCCAAACAGCCAAAAAAAGGCTTGGCACCTGTGGGGGAAAAGGCCTGGCAGCGAAGGGGCTAAAGGCATGAAGAAGCTATACTATCGGTTCGAGGAATAGACTACTGGGCAAATGAACATTTGATAGTTTGGATTACCACTATGTAAATATTGAATGTTGTATTTTTTTCACATCATTAGTTTAGGTGTTCTTATCACAATAGGAATGGTGATTGGTATTATGTCTATGTTTTTATAAGCCCTGATGAAGTTTCAAGGATGGAGCGAAAGGCACTGGCTGGGTCTGCATGGAATGAAAATAAAGAAAAAAAAAAAATGCTCACATATATGGAGAACTGGACAATTTTTTATTGAATAGCTTCTTTCATGCCATCAAAATGGATGTGGCGCAACATAGAGCTTCAAATTTGGATCAAGATATGATCTACTGAATTAAGGTGATCGCCTTGTGGTTAATTATATTTATAAGTTAGTTGGTTGTAGTCAGTCAAAACTTGGAGACTGGGCACAAATCCAGTTACACAAGGGATTGACCCGTGCGGCTGGGTTAACCATGACTGCCATTTTGCTAGTCATGTATAATGGAGTAGTGGGAATATTCTGTTGAGTGTGGATTGCATGTACCCTGTACATGTTGCAGTTGGCAGTTACATAACCACACAGTTAGTGATTTTTCGTACAGTGCCTTCAGTGTGTGAGTGAGGTGTTTGAACTGAGCACGTTTGTGTATTGGAAGTTAGTAGAGCTCCGTGAGGTGTGGTGTGATGTGTGTTCTGTGTGGGAAGTTGAGTATGAGTCTGACAGCTGAGTTCTGGAAGGTTTA
This sequence comes from Pleurodeles waltl, assembly GCF_031143425.1. Classification (NCBI taxonomy): domain Eukaryota; kingdom Metazoa; phylum Chordata; class Amphibia; order Caudata; family Salamandridae; genus Pleurodeles; species Pleurodeles waltl. The sequence goes on from NC_090447.1 coordinate 1,392,009,765, forward strand.
TAGTCTTTTGGTAAATGGTTTGGTTATTTGGGCGTGTAGATTGTTGCTTTAGTTCAGCTTGCTGGTGACAAGGTCATGAGTGACATTTGTTCAGGTATTACTGGTGACCTATTTGAAGAATTTCTTCCAGCGGCGGCCACTGCAAATATCCAGGGGAGGGTTGGGGGTGGGTGACAACTGGGCGGGGGTAGCAAATATAAAAAAAAATTCAAAAAAAGACTGACCATTTCTGCTGCCGCCGTCTCCTGCCGCCTCGCTCCTTTCCTGGTCTTGTGTCCCAGCATTCACTGGGACACCAGAACAGGCTCCCCAGCAATCCTGGTGTTGCTTTCATGCTAAACTTACCATGAAAGCTGCATCAGGATTGGTCTGAGCAGCTCCGACTGCCCTCTCAGACACAACCGTAGGGCCGGTGCAGTTTCTCCAGTCCGGCTGTGTACACCGCCGGGCTGGAGAAATCTAAGTGCGCATGTGTGTCTGGCCAGCCTAAGACGGCCGGCCAAACACACATGCGCACTTAGTGCATTCCATTTCTCACCCTACCTCCCATGACGCAGCACTGCCCCTCCCTTCACATGCTGGCTGAGCCAGGAGCATAATAATAAAACAATATTGAAGTAATGTTTTATTTTTCTGCTGCTGGCTCTTAGCCAGGGGGGCGACGCTCCTCTGCCTCTGCAGAGGAGCCACCCCTGCCTTCTTCAGCATCTTTAGGTTGAGGAAGCAGGAAGCAGTGACAGTGTTGTTGACTTCAGCAGTCATGTCCAGTTTGTTTTCAGTGATGATCCAGAGATTTTTGTCGTGGTTGTTAAGGGTGAGTGTGGGTGCAAGGTTGGCTGGCAGCCAGGTGGAATTTCATTGTGAGGTGTTCTTGCAGAAGATCATTACTTCTGTCTTGTCGTTGTTGAGCTCAAGACAGACTTCATCTAGTTGTCGAGTTTCGTCAAGAAAGCGGTGAACTTGTTCCTTGTGTTGGGAATCCTGTCCATGAAGGAGAGTATGAGTTGTGTGTCTTCAAAATAGGAGAGCATGCTGATGTCATATTTGCAGACGACATTGGCCAGGGGGGGTCATGTATGTGTGAAAGAGGTTGCTGCTGAAGGGTGAACCATGAGGTTCCCACAGATGAGTGGGTTTGCAAAGAGTGCAGTGCTAGACTGACAGCTTGGAACATATCTGGCAGATCCCGGGTCCATGGAAGCCAATCTCACCAGGCCTTGAAAAATCTAATTGCCCACTTGCTATGGGGAATCCGATTTTATTCGGGTAAGCTATATTTAGGGCCTACTGGACCTTTCTAGAGTGAAAGTGAGAGCTGGCAAGAATAGGCGTTCGGTGCATTCAGAAAGTGAATGAGCAATAAGGATGTCTGTAAATCTTGCATTCACTGTGATTCATTTGCTGCACGTTCAAAAACAGAGGCCAGATATCAGCTTATTTCTTCTTATAAACTGCTGCTTATTTTATCCTGGAGATTGGTGATTACTTTTATTCCACTCAATGCAGTTAGATGATTTTGTAAAATGATCTGTCTGACAATTGTGCTGTGGTACAGTGAGGGTAATATGAAAGGCCAATGGATGCCATTTATTTTAATAATGCACAGTATTTAAATAGCTTGTAACTGAACATATTTCAGAATATATTAGCAGTCAGGAAAGCAATTTTTTTGTGATTCTTAAATGTGATGAAAGCACAGATTTTAATAGGATTAAAAAAGAGAACACTTTAGTTAGTGATGTGCAAATGATAAATATGTGATAAACCCCAATTTCCACATATTATCATTTGTACACTATATAGTTTTATCAGTATAACTACACGTTATTGGGAAAGTCTGTGGCCATTTCAGTGAGAAATGTGCTATCTATAAGTGTCGGTCAACCACCACATCATGCTTTAGTAATCTATTTATTAAAAGTGAGAGTTTTTTAACATGAACTGAAAAATATTGCTGCCCTGGTGACAATGCTATTAGTGAACTAAGACAAGTCTGGGATCATGTGTACCTTATACGTGGGCTAGATTCTATTTATACATGGAGCAAGAGTTTAGTCTATTGAATCAAACAAAAGAGCTTTTTGGACAGCAGACATGCTGAACTCACATTCTTGAAGGTGGTTTCTTATGTGCTAATGAAGGAAAAGGCAACTTGGTAATTAAACTATTTGCCTAGGATCACACACTTTAAGACCAATTTATAGGCCAAACACATTACAATTAGATCAATTAGATTATTTAAGTCATTAGACCTACAGGACTGGTAATACTGTTATGATTTTTCGAGGCCTGCTTGTAGTCGATTGATATCTCCCCTTCACAAATGGTGCATGAGTCAGTGTCAGATGCTGCAGATACATTCAGGAGGATGAGGGTTGCAGTATCTCCTCTGCCCAGGATGATGCACATGTTGTCTGAGGTGGTCATAAGTGCTGTTTCAAGAATGAATGGACCTGAAGCTGGATTGCGTGGTGTCGAGGAGCTGGTGGTTATTGAGATGATTGGTGACCAGTTGATCGTCTCTCAAAAGTCGTGGCCAGGTAGGGGAGGAGCGAGATTGGTCTGTATTTGGTGAGTGTAGCTGGGTTTGTGTAGGGGTACTTGAGCAGCGGCATGACCGTGGCATTTTCCAGGTGTCCTGGAAGGTGGCTTTGTTCATAGAGGCATGAAGATGGGTGCTGGAGATTTGCTGAATGGTAGGAGTTCTTTGGTGAAAGCTTGGCAGGGGCAAAGGTCTGATGGTGCTCCAGAGTTAAGCCAGAGATCCTCTGTGTACCATTTGGCTTGTGGCGGGGTTCTTGCTAATTGTGTTGCACTTGAGGAGACCCAGGATGCATTGGCGCATATGGTAATCATGTTGTTGAAGTTCACAATGGCTTCTGGCAGACTGCTAGTGTGCTGTGGCTGGTGTGCAGAGAGAGTGGAAGTCCAGTGCTCCTCCAGGTTGTTTTTCCAGTTGCAGCCTGTAGGTCCAGTGGTGGTGGGTCTGCGGTGTTGCAGGACAGGTTAGCAGAAACTGATGAGGGCATCGTCTGTCCAGGTGAGTGGTGCTGGCTTGTTGACTGAGATGTTGCCAGGGGAGGTGAAAATTGGGACCAGGTGTCTGGCGGCGTGCATGGGAAAGGTGGAGTGATGGGTGAGGCTAAGATTTCCAAAGTTTTCTAGGAGATTGATAGAGTTCAGGTCTGTGAGGTCTTCCATTTGTAAGTTACGGTCTCTGATGTCTTCTAGGTGGATGTTGCGGTCTCCAAGGAGGATGAAAGTGCTGGAGTTGATGATGAGGGGTGCAATGATGTTGCTGATGATGTTGGTGCATGGTCTTGCTGGCCTGTAGATGAGAGTTTTGTGCAAGCTGAATTTTGCTGTGATCTGTAACTTGAACAGTAGGTGCTCCTTGTATCCAATGGATGTGTCTGTTGCAGTGGTGTAGCAAATGGTGTCTTTTCAATAAGGTGGCAACTCCGACTCCAGGCTTGTGCTGCCTGTCCCATCTTGCGTTCTTGTAGCCAGCAGGGATGGGTGTAGAGACACATGGTGCAGAGTTTGTGGCCAGCAATGTTTCCATGAGGAATAGAAGGTCTGGTGCATGGTCATGCAGAAGGTCCTATATCTGTGCATTTTTTTGCAGTGAGCAGTTGTTGAGGAGTATGCATTAGAATGCGGGGTGCTGTGTGAGAGTTGGCTGGTCTGAGTACATGTGCAGCCGATGAGTCGTGAGTGCTGTGAGAGGTGGGAAGAGAAGGAGAGTACAGGACAACTTGCATGAGGTTCAAGAGAATGCACTCACTGTGTTGTGCTCTGTGGTGAGGCAGCAGCACAGCACGTGGTGGCTGAGGTTGAGAGCAAGGAATATTATGGCAAGGGAACAAAGGATGGGGGTAAGATCACCGTCCCTGGTGCTGGGCGCAGCCCTGGCTGGATGGATGCATACAGGCTTGCCTTTGTCATGCCAATGGTGCGACCACTACGCGTCCGCATTGTGGATGATATTAGATAGGTTCTGGAAGGGGGAGGAGGTCATGGACGAGACTGAAGGGGGCACAGGGAGGCAGGAAGTGAGGAGAATGGGAAAAAGTAAGGAGTGTTGGGGTTAATGTGTCAAAGGTCAGTCATGGACAAAACAGAGAGGCAAAAAAGGCACAACAAGACAAAGAGCGGAGCAAAAAAGTGGCACACGAGTTAAACAGAGCAGAAAAATGACATGGAACAAGGCACAAATCAGAGCAAAGATGGTACAAAGAGTCAAAAACATAGTGAAATGGAGCATACAAGAAGGCACGAAGAATGGGGTAGAAAAAAAAGGAAAAACGATTAGCAGGGTATAAACGTGGTATTAAATCGAGTAGAAGAGACACTAAATTGGGGGTAAAAGCAGTAGAGTGAAAGGCTGAGTGAAAACAGATCAGCAAAAGGAGCAACCCGAGGCACACAAACAGGGTAAAGGTAGAGTAGCAATTGGACTGCACAGACCAAGCCAGAGAGGGAAAGATCAAGTGAAATTGACTAGGAGAGGAGCGAGGTGCGGCTTCAGGCACCAGAGCCAGTATAGAAAAGCCCTGGGAGGGGGACTAGAGCTGTGCACCCAGTATCAAATTTGTATGTCAGTTCAACATTGACAGTTATTATGTGCATATTCCAGCCCAGTTTTGGCACCCCATCTCTGTCCCACTGCTCCATCCACCTCTGGAACCTCCATCTCCAATGAGCATGGACCCAACCTGGGATTAGAACTAGAAAACAATAATCCACAAACTCTGCTCCAAACTTAGGGCAGATTGGCAGCAGTCTACTGCCCATCACAACTATCCAGCTCTAACCGTGAATTTAGGTCTCTCTGCCATGCAGAGAGAATCGTTAGGTGTTAGCTGCTCAAGCCACTGACAAAGTGTTTTTCACTCCGGCCAGCCCACCTTATTCTTGACAGTATGTAGTTACCTTTAGTAGCTGAAAAGACCCAATCCATTACCAGTGGTTCTATAACAAATACATTAGTAAACATCTACCCTGATTCCAGCACACCATTTGCTGCTCACAAATTGTGTGCTTGCCTCAGGGAGATGTCTAGCAGTTTATTAACTGGGTCTGACTTCAGGCAACTCAAGTCTGAAGTTGAGCCCCACTTGCTCGCAGTGATCTATGTGCACCACTGTTAGTTATCGTCACAATCGCTGTGCCTTTGTGTCATATTTATTTTGAGGGTTTCTTTGCACTTACTTGTACATTGTGCATTCTCATCCTTCTCTATCTGCCTCGTTGCTCTGAGTGGTCCTGTGGCCTCAGTAGGAGAGTTTACTTCTGTTTATTACCAGACATTCTTCAGATCTGTGAAGAACCGTGTTTGTTTGCCTTTTATCACTTTCAGGGTAGGTGGGAAAATCAGCATGTACTGTAGTTAGTTGTCCTTCAATTTTCTTTTCACCTCTAAGAGTGATGTCCTTTGGTGCTGCATTGCAGTAGTGTAATCTGACAATATTCTGACCTTAGCATTTCCAACCTTATTGGGGCCTAATATTGTAGCTCCAAAAGTATAGCATCCTTTCCCCAGAAATAAAGAAGCCTGGCCACACCAGGTAAAGGGGAGGCCGTGGGGGGTGGACGCCTGTCCCGATCTCATGTCCCGGCATCATGTGTGATCTTTAGTACATAAAACTCGGTGGGGTTCTGTGCAGCCACCTTCTTTGCTATCCAGTTCTCCAAAAATCCTATCATGTCTGTTCTGTCTTTACCATCAGGTAGGTCCATCACTGTTATTCTGTCTAGAGCGTCACTGAAAGTCTTCTGCTGTCTTGGACAGAAGTCTCACACTTTTCTGCATTTTCTTGGATTTGGGATTTTAGCCTTGATGCAGCAGGTTATAGAATTTTGTCCAGGTTTTTGGCCTAGGATTCAGTGCATTCCGTTTGCCCAGCAAGACATCTTCATGGTGACTATTGAGCAGTGGTTGTGGAACCTGTCTAATCACCTCTTCCTTTTTAGTGCTACCCATGATATACTTTGTTAGGAGAGCAGACTCTCCTCGTTCTACTTCATGTTTATTAAGCAGATGGATACCCTCATGGTACCTGGCATGCTGTGCCAGTGTCACAGTCTCCCTTTCGCAAATATTTCTTAGACGAGGTCCAAGGCATCAAATCAAATCAAATCATTAACATTTATAAAGCGCGCTACTCACCCGTGCGGGTCTCAAGGCGCTAGGGGAAAAAGGGGGGGTTATCGCTGCTTGAACAGCCAGGTCTTTAGGAGTCTCCGGAAAGCGGAGTGGTCCTGGGTGGTCCTGAGGCTGGTGGGGAGGGAGTTCCAGGTCTTGGCCGCCAGGAAGGAGAAAGATCTTCCACCCGCCGTGGAGCGGCGGATGCGAGGGACAGCAGCGAGTGCGAGGCCAGAGGAGCGGAGGAGGCGGGTGGGGACGTAGAAGCTGAGGCGTCTGTTGAGGTATTCCGGTCCCTTGTCGTGGAGGGCTTTGTGTGCGTGGGTGAGAAGTCGGAAGGTGATCCTTTTGCTGACTGGGAGCCAATGCAGGTGTCTCAGGTGTGCGGAGATGTGGCTGCTGCGGGGTACGTCCAGGATGAGGCGGGCCGAGGCGTTTTGAATGCGTTGCAGGCGATTTTGGAGTTTGGCTGTGGTCCCGGCGTAGAGGGTGTTGCCGTAGTCCAGGCGGCTCGTGACGAGGGCGTGGGTCACGGTTTTTCTGGTGTCGGCGGGGATCCAGCAGAAGATCTTGCGGAGCATGCGGAGGGTGAGGCATCTGTTCAGAAATAAAATTATATCCCTTTTCAGACAGCATTACATTCCCGGAAAACAATTTGTCCATTAGCTTACAGAATTACTTCTCCAAGATGAAAGTAGCCATGGGCATTCTTCAGTGGTCTTGGATGGAAGACTACTTTCTCAAAGCTTTCGCCTCTGTTTTGCAAGCCTTGTGTTCACAGCACATGTTGGGGGGAAAAGAAAGTGTGCTCAGGGAAGCAGGGATTACCTTAGATAAATTGCAACACCTTGAGTCTCCCTTTCAGCGTGTTGGACCCATGGGATGCCACAAACTCCTTTTGGTATATATGGGGAGCCAAGCAGAGGCTGCCTCCTCCACTCCCTATTTGCCACAGTAGTCCCAGGGAAGTCGTTCTCCTTCACCCCAGTTTTGTGTAGGTAACGCTCCACTTCTTAATGTCTCTCCGGGTCAGACAGTCACACAGTGGGACAATCTCCTGCTCCATAGCTTCGCCTCACTTTAGATGTTTACACACTGTGGGACAATCATGATCAGTGCAGTCTCTGCACAACTTGCAAGCCTCTGTCTGCCCAGGCTCTACCTTCTTGTCGTGTTGTGCAAGTCTTATGTCGGAGAGCTTCTCTTTCAAACAATGTCCTCTCTGTATCCCTTTTTGCTCCTAGGCCTCTCTCCCCAAGTCTCCGTGTGTGGGCTGACAGACAATCCAAATCAATTGTTATGTTTGCTAGGATGACAATTGATGTGGTGGGCCGTCTGATTGGTGGTGTGTTATGGAAAGATATTGGGACCCCAAATGGCAGGAGTTGGTGGTGCGAATGGAAGGAGGGAAGGGCTACAGTTTTGTGTGGTTTGGAGATAATCTGCTTATGTAGAGTATGTTTACCCTAAATACATACTAAGTAAAATATGCTGATAGCACTATTGCATGCATTTTTATTATTATTAACCTGAAAACCGCATTATCACTTTTTACACAAACTATCAATACACATTTTTACACAACACATAAATATTGCACTGAAATATGCAAAATCAGGGTGAAACTGGTCTTGGGTAGCCTGTGTTCCAGTTCAGGGAGGACCTTACCTGGCAGTTCGGGCTTGGCTGTTCTGACTGTAGCAGGTTCAGGCTGATTTGGATAGGTCTGGGTTCAAACTGAAATGACATTGTGTGCAAAATAACAATGTACTACAATATGGCCCGAGTAATTACCAGCTACTGAGATTAATTCAAGCATACCATCCATAATGTTTTTGATACTTTAGTGTGACACCTTTAGTGCAATGGTCCCAGTCATGGGTCCCGTGCTCACTGTGCCACTGGAGCAAAGCTACACCCGACTGAAGAGCCCCAATCCGGGCGAAACCGATCTTAGGTTGCCTGTGCTCAGTCAAGGGATGACCGGGCCCAGCAGTTCGGGCTGGACTGTTCTGATTGCAGTAGTGTTGTAAGAAATTGGGTTTTTGGTTGAGAGGAGTGAAATCCTTCTCAAGCAATGACCATAGCCACAAAAAAGTCAATAAATTAACCTGTGCTCAATATTTTGGTAACCTGGTACAAAAGCAGTCAGGCTTAACTTAGCGGCACTGTCTTAAGTATTTATGCAGCAGACAAACCGTAATAAAATGAAAACACAACACAAGAAAAAATTCCAAACCAATTTAGAAAATAGTTTACCTTATAATAAATAAAATTATGCCAGATTGACAACAATCCAAGCAGTAGAACGAGGGATATTACATTTTAAAGGTGTAAGTAAAAATAGCGCCAAGAAGCAGAAAGCATTGTGGGTAACTTGATGTGCTGGACCTGAACAAAGTCACAAGTTCAGGCCGAAAGTGATGAGGCGCAGGCCAGGCAGAGGACCTAGTTTGGCCAGCTGATGATTGAACCTTATGTACTAGGTGCGAGGTCTATGCGACGTTGGTTGGTGAGGCTTTGTGCTGGCCTGCATCGCTTCCGATAAGGCTGTGTGGCGAGGCTTTGTGTCGCTCCACATCTATTTATTCTGATGAAGCTTTCAGCTGTGCGGCAAGACTTTGCGGGGCTTCATGTGGCTCGTCATCAGTTCTGATGAAGCTTATAACTGTGCAGCAAGGCTTTGCAGGGCTTTGCATTGCTCCAGCTCGGTTTCGATGAAGCTTTCTGCTGTGCAGTGAGGCTTTTTTGTCATTCTGCATCTGTTCTGATGAACTTTTCAGCTGTGTGGGGAGGCTTTGCGGGCTTCACATCACTTCACACCAGATTAAATGGAATCTGCTGTTAAGCCTGGAGGAGTTCTCTCTGTTGCCAGCAGAGGCCTCCTGGGCTCAGGTGTTTCTAGTTACTGGGCCAGTGCAGCAGGTCAGCCGAGCAGTTGTAGGGATGTCTCTGGAGCTTGTTGTGTCCATGTAGCTCAGAACAGAAGATCAGCCACTGACCCTTGGAATCACTCAGGTCTTCCTGGGAGCAAGGAGATAGTTTAGTACTCATTCAGTAAGGGATGCCTCAAGCAGCAGGACAATTTGCTGGGTGTCCGGGCAAGCCTTGAGCAGCATGGCAGTCCTCTGGTAGCTGCAGGGCAGTCCTCTCAGGATCCAGGCAACTCTGCAGGGCGGTCTACTGAGAGACAAGGCATCCTGGATACCCACCACATCTGGTACTGGAAAGTTCTTCCTTCTCCTGTGAAGGCTCTAAGTAATCTAGGGTGACAAAAGACTGATGTCAAGCCCCATACGTGTGTGCTGGAGGCAGCCCTTTTGAAATGCAAGTGGGACAGGGAAAATCTCTGCCCCCACCAATCCTGGAAGGATGGCCCATAATGCCAACATCTAGTCTCCCCCTTTGTCTCGCTGTCTGGGAGGAATGCACAAAGGCCAACCACCAAGCTATTCAGCCATGTGACCCAGGGCACAGGTTGCAGGCACCAAATGGTTGGGACAAGAAAAATGTGAACTTTCTATAAGTGGCTCTTAAAATCCGACTTTACCATTAAAGACGGTTTTAAATTAAAATTAATTTGAGTCCAAACATGATATATCTAGCTGTTCCCAGCCAAATGTTATCACTTATTAACCCAATATTATCTAATGGTAGAGATACACCTTGCTGTAGTGAAAAACAAATTTAGAAGTTTTTCTCTACGATTACAACTAACTCTTAAAAACACATGTCCTACTTTTTAAATACAGTCATCCTACACTATGGGCTGTGTAGGCCCTACCTTAGTAGTGATTTATGTCTTTTAAAAAGGAAAATTTAACCTGGCAACAGGTTTATTTTTCCAGGTCGAATTGGTAGTTTAAATCTGCACTATGGACTGCAATGGCAGGCCTGAGACATGTTTTAAAATGCTACCTTAGTGGTTGGCACCATAAGGGCTGCAGGCGTGCAAGTAGCATTAAATTTACTGGTCCTAGGTACTCGTAGTAATTTACTAGGGTCTTACAAGTAAATGAAAAGTGCCAATCAGGTGTAGGGCACTTGCTCCATATTTTAGGAGAGAACACAAGAATGTTAGCAGTGGTTAGCAGTGGTAAAATGCACAGTGTCCTAAAGCCAACACAAATGAAGGCGTGGGCAAACAAGATGGATGAGTGGACATGATCCACACGAGCTCAGCTGCAAGCAATGTAAAATCAAAGTGTGTGGGCCTTCCTGGATTCTCCTGGTAGGAAGAACACCTTCCCTGATAACGTGTGGCTCAAGATCTGCCATGGGAAATCATAGCAGGGAACGCCCAAAGCGTTCAATGACAAGGGAGCTTGAGAGAGATCAAGACCACCTGTAACACAAGCAGGGGCCTGCACCTAGCAGAGAACCTGACAGCCGCTAAACATTTGGGTGACAATGGGGCATGCCTGATAATACGGAGCCCCATTCCATATGAGAACCGCATATGCTATGAGGTGAGTGACCCCCGAGGGCAAAGTGCGGTGCACGGTCTGGGATGAGAGAAGGAGACAAAAAAAGAGAGAGGGTGATTAGGAGCTATAAAGGTCCAGTATCCTGACTCTGTACACTAGTTATTCAAAAGAGGGATACTGTTCCTACACTGAAGAAGAAACTAGATGGCTACACACTCACCCAGGTCGAACAATATGGTAATTGCTCACTTAAGTTTATGGTACGCTCACACATCCCTAAAAGGGATGCCATGCTTCATCATCGGGCAGCTCCTTGTAGGACTGGCGCTGCAATGTCCTACGGGACCCACAAAGTGTCACTTTAGTGGAGATCCTTTGTTTGGTGTTGTATTGAGAAGGTTTGAAGTGTGAGAGTGTCCTAAAATTAGGTCAAATGTGCAGGACTGGGTGTTAGTGAAAGGAAAAAGTGAACGACTAAAACCATCTAGGAATGGCCAAAAGTTCCTTTAATTACATGGTACTCCTGGCGGGATTAAAAAAGCCACTAGACAGAGGCATTAGGGTCTACTCTGGGGGAATGACGAACCCACATGGCCATTTGAGTCAAAAGTGGGTAAAGGTTGAAATGTTTCGCACCTGTTGGTCCAGGAAAATCGGATCCATGATACGTCTTCAGGACCACAAGTGAATAAAGTTCCTCATATTGTGAGCTACACATGTCAACTGGGTGATACCCTAATGGTTACCAATTCAGGTGTAACAAGTGACCTCTATCGATATCCAGTTGTAGACAGTATAAGCTGACTTGAAATACCAGTCAGGATATAAAACTTTTGACATGTATGAATGCCGAGCGTGAAAGAAAGAAGAAAAGAAAGAACAAAGGCTAAAATCAAGAAATAATCCACACAACGCATGTAACATCATGTTGTCATGCTGTCCATTCCAAATTTGGAACAGTATCTCATCAATAACTCCTGAATAGATATAATTCATTCAATTGCCAGGAATATCCCAGGTAAATGAGTAAATTGTGCCCCAATGGGTCAAGGCTTATACAAAAAAGCACAGTATTTATACACACCACAGTAACACATATGTCTAAACAATAACAAACAAACACAGCAAAATGTGCAAAATGGCACATCCAACCAATTGGGTGAGCACACATGTTGGCTGTAACACACTGTATCAGAGGCCCATTGAGCCCTCAAGTTGCAAAATTGGTTATTCTCACAGCAGTGACACATATATCTAAACATCATCTCAAACAGTGTTCAAACGTGCATACTGTCACGATTGCGTCAATAATTGATCACATGCAGTGTGCTGGTGCTGCAGCAATTAGTGTATATGTATGACAATATAAGAAAATGGTTCTTACCATGCATATAGTCATGACAAAGCCCCATAGGTCATAAACAGAAGATAGCGTTATGCTCATTGCTGTATAGATAAGGAGCCGAGAATGTAATAGCAAGAGAGGAAAAAGTGCACCCAATTTGCAGTTTCAAATCATACTTACGGGGTTGGGGACCGCCTTGCACGGACAACCTACCTGGTTCTCTGCTCGCCTGGAAAGGACAGAGCAGGGGAGGTGGTACGCTTTTAAAGGGCGGGCTGATATAACCACCGCCAGGTGTAGTGAACACACCCAGGTCCCCGCCTATGTCAGAGCGAAATAGAACAAACATTCAGTCCCAGTGGCGGCTATCTTGTAGGGGGTGAACTCATAATACAAACAAGCATTTGCAATGCAATAGGTCCCGCATTTGCTTGAGTTAGAGCTATTGCTGTTGTAAATGAATAACTGGACTTTTCTTGCCACATAAATTGGTCAACCCTGCTTCATAATTTGGTCTTTTCCTGACACATGATTCCAGTGGCCCCGCATATAACTGAAGCACTTCCATTTACCTTCTTCCACTATCTGCAGCAAAAAATGAAAATGTTGCCGTTTAGCATCCTAATTTAAATCTGGCATCTTTATTCCAATAGAATACCACTTTCACCACCCTACCATCACAGTTGCTGGGTGGCTGACACAATTCCCCCAAAAAAGATACAAATCGGCCACGGAGGAATAACAAGAGAAATAAACTTGAAGGGTCACCCAAACATATCAAGAGTGTTCAGGCATTCATAGTTTAATAAGAATGTTAAGTTGGCCTGAATCATGGTCATAACTGCAATATGGGGCGATTTAATAAAACATATACAATTATCATATAAACCCAATAAAAACATTTTTCAGAAATAAACTTTTGGCATTAGACTGTAACAGCACCATCTCTACATCAGCCCTGCACCACCTCCAAATCAGTGCACCAGGGCAGTCCCACCTCAGCACCAGCGCAGCCTTACCTCCACAGCAACTCAGCACCAACGCAGCAAGGAAAGCCCACAAGTGAGTGAAAGCGATGGGTGTGTTTAAAAGCCCACATATAGATAACAACAGGTCAGAAAAGCGCTTGTGCGCTCGACCTAAAATGGGACCCACTGTCATGCCGTGTGTGCATGTGTGCATGCATGTGTACATGTCATAGAGATGGGGACGCCCTTGGGTCATGATGTGTACGCGTACGTTTGTGTGAGCACATGACTGTGCTTTCCTTTTCTTTTTGTTTTTTGCTGATGCTATGCCAACCCTTTTTTATTCTCATGATTTGTAGTCCTCATTTGTAATAGAAAACCTGCAAGAACCAGCAAAATAAATGAGCTTGCTGAAAAGCTCACACATGACATGGGAATATGTGAGCCTATGCCCTCAAGGTTGATTCCTGCTGCAGATGACTTAACTCACTAGTTATCTATCTCGTTTTAGTATAACGCACTTACGAAATTTGCAAGTATGCACAGATTTGTAAATATAAATATGAACTACTAAACAAAGGACTAAGTGGGACTTTTCAAAAAGGAGCTTAGCCTGCTGAAAGCCTTGTCCCTCACCCAATACCCCAGCCCCACAATCTGTCCTGGGTCTTTAAAATTAAGTGGATTCTGTTTGTTAACAATGTCTCATTGTAAGAAGGCCGCGATATCAGGTAAGAATATGAGCCAGGCAGTTGATGTAGTTACAGAGAAGGTGTGGTTAGGGGAAAGGGAAAGCGAGCAAAGTAAACCCGCAGAATGAGGGTCACCTGTCTACTTGTTGGGTGTTTTAATCGCCATGTTGGATTACTTGGCTCCGCAGAGAAGATATATTACTTCCTGTTGCGTGTGCGCCTTCCACCTTGAAGACACAGGTTCCTGGAGTCAACACACGCAGTTACCACCAAAAGAACAGCAGTCTATCCCATAATATGAGATTAAATTATTTCACGAATAATGGCATATTTGGAAGGGATGTCAAGCAGTGGGAGGAGTAGATCTTCAGAATAGACTACATAGGTGAGAATGCATGTGGTGTTTGTATAATGTATGTCTAGCTGAAGGACAGTGGGGCACTCCCCAAGGTCAAAAGGCAAAGATACAGTTACAGAGAGCTCAGTGGTGCCATTGACACACGGGCATGCATGCACAAATCCATACAACACTAGGGTGACTACAATTTAACACCACAAACCGGGGCATTTCACTAAAATAAAAGAAGGACTACGGTCGCTCATCAACATAGGATGACAGAAGAGGCACTAAAAACATACATAAAATGCAATTTTTAAAGCCAGTGTAATGTCTGTTTCTTAAATTGCTTTCTGATAACACCTGCTAAGTATCTCTGCTTTGGAAAACCAAAAACAAAAAAAATCAATTCCCATCGTTTTCAGGCGACTCTATGCAAACAAGCTTTGAAATTGGTATGTTGGTGGGGAGAGGTGGGTGGATGGACAGGGAGATAAAAATGTGAAGCCCCCACGGCTAGCTCTGCCCCCGAAAGTTGTAGCCCTGCTGCCAAAAAGAGTCAAAAGGTACTAGTATTAGAGAAGTGGAAATCCGGCCGAATTAAAGGTATCCGATTTAACGCAGTACAGTAAAAATAAATAATGAATATACTTTTTAAAATCACTTGTAGCACTCGGAACACAACAAACAATACCAAACTGCTAATACGGTATAATTAGGCACATTTCAATCCAAATATCAAACAAAAAACACAAAACAAAGCAAACAATAACAAAATACAACTCAAACATATAACATATTAAATAAAAAAATACTTTCAGAACACATCTCTGTTAATAGAACTGCAAATAACTTCAAATTAAGCCCTTCCGATTAAATACGTTTTTTTCACAAAACCACAAGAACAAACCCAAAAAAATAGTCCAACCGAAGTATCCTAAATCGGCAAGAATGAAATACATGTAACCGGGGTAGTACCCATAGGCGTGACCAACACCTCAAAAGGCGGGGCACATGTAAAGTGTAAAGTATTCACCACACAAAACCAAGACATTTTGAAAGGCACATGAAAGAACAAATGGAAATAGATGGGTGTGCCAAATGCCATAAACTGAATATATCACGTCTCGACGAGCCCGCGTATGCGCTGCCTAGGCGAGAACTAAAAATGTGTGCAACCCATGATTAAGGTGTTAGTTTATATATATTTCTAATGACCATAGCTACGTGGTATATATCGCCTATACTAAACTCAAACTTAAGGTGGGTAAAGTGTATTCCTATTATCAAATGTCAATCAAAGAAATGTCGGGTGCAAAACTTGAAGATATCCAGTAACAGTCAATCAGAATTCAACATTGACAGTGTTACTCACACAGGCACAACAATAGGGAGGCTTATAAATGTGCCATAGATGCCTATTATTTGGGGAATGTCAAACAAAAATCCTGCATCCCTCGATCAAGCAGTATGTTATGTGGTCATACCACTACTGGTAACCCAAATGTCATTCACACAGATGGTCTCCATATATGGTATAGATATAGAACCTACTTCACACCGAGAGATATCCTCTTTAAGGCCCCGTACACTAGTGGCAAGACAGAAAATCCATTGTTGTTCTTTTCTAAATAGGTTGACATTGCTCCTGTGTGCTTTAAATTCCAGAATAGTCCATCTCAAATCATCAGGTGAGTGCACACAGTTGGAAAAATGTTTGCACATTTTGATTGTGTAACATCCTTAGCGAATAGTTCTGTGATGTTCCGTCATCCGGATCTTTGCCATTCTCGTGGTCATCCCTATATAAAGGAGACCACAGGGACAGGTAATTACATAAATGCAGTTTTTGATGTTATAGTTCTTCCTCTGGTTATAGTTCTTCCACTGGTGACAGGACATTAACTGTGTGGTTTATGTGGCATCTGTCACCTCACTCAACATACCAAGGAAATCACGCTGAACTCTGGTTTTATCTGGAGACAGAAAACACATACAATTCCTCCAAGGAAAGAGCAGAAGGGCCGCTAACCTTGAGGCCTTTGTGAGGGGTCTATTTGCAGAGGTGCTTTGGGGAGGACCGCCCGATGATTACAATAGACAGGGTCCATCGAGTGGGACTCCAGGAAGTGGGAGAAGGTCGCCGCTCTTGAGATAGCCTGGTGAAACTACATTCTTACAAGATGAAAGAAGCAATTTTTCAAGCAGTGCAGAAGAGGGATGAAATTTCTTTCCAGGGCGCCACATGCTCTGTTTTCCAAGATATATATCCTGCCACGCTGACCCGTAGACATCAACTAAGGCCCATCACAGACAAACTAAGGCAAGATACCATCATATAAATGGACATTCCCATTTGGTTCTTTTTTGATTATCAGAATAAAATTCCTCACATTACAGATCTCTCAACTGCTGCTTCAGTCTTGGGTATCCCACTTCCAGACGCCCAGCAACGGGAGGAAAATGTAGACTCTCGAACCAGGAACCCATCCAGAAACATTGAGAAGAGTATATGGCTTCCCCAGCAATGCACAAGATCTCCAAGGAAACGCTGAGAGAATACCGTTTCCTACTTCTCATTGTCAAATCTAAGCCTTCCAAGGAAGAACCCCCTTGCAGAAGTGGAACTCACGGACTTGCTTCAGAACCAAACTAGTCTCTACTTGAACACTCTACTCATCTGCTCTCCTGTCTGGGATGGATGAGGTTACAGAAACCATAAATTCAATTATGGTAAGAAGGTAGAAACATCACAGCCTGGGGTGACTAAAACGCTCTCCCCATGCACTTTCCTCATAAGCTACTCTTAAAGACTTCCATTAGTGGTACTTGACCACATGCCCAACAAGTATTATATCCTAGCTAACACTCTGCTAGTCTGGGGACATGTTGTCCCACTGGTTATTTTATTATACGTCACAGGTGGGGGGGGGGGAGGGTGATTGGCTGCCCAATGGCTCTTGGTAGGCTAGAGCAGAGATGGGTGGAGGAGGGGGTGAGACAAGACGGTATCATACTGCATCCTGCTATAGGCTGGGCATTCCTGGAACTCCAGTGGTGATCACCACAGTCTCTTGTAATGCTAATTGCCTTAACGTGCCTGTTAGAGGTCATAAAGTGTGGAAATATGTGCTGGACCAACAACATGATGTAGTAGACCTGCAGGAGACCCACCGTAAATGGAGTGAAGTCCACAGATTACAACATAAAGCATATTCCCTAATGGATAAATCCTCCACAGCCACAAAACACAATGGAGTGGCCCTCTTCTTCCACTCCTCATTAGGCTTTACTCCAGAAGATTATAAAGCTGATTGAGAGGGTAGAATTATTATGATAAAGGGCTGCTTTGTAGGGCGACCGTGCACGTTTATCTCGGTATATGTCACTAATGTTAAACAAATAATCTTCATACAGACACTCTTGGCCTTATTAAAAGGCTTTACAGAGGGAGAAATAATTATTCTGGGTAACTTTAATTTCATGTGGGACCCCGACATGGATAGCACACACCCTCACAGATTCCCTACAGGGACCTTCACCAAAACCCTGAAACAAGACATTCAAGCGATGGGACTTATTGATGCCTGGAAGACATTACACCCCTCCACTAAGGACTATGCATTTTGTTTTCTCATACACACCGCACATTGAACTTTATCAGTCAGTGGATTGCACCCTCAACTACTAGCTGCTACCTTCCTTCCAATTACCTTCTAAGATCACTCACCTGGACAGCTCACAATAGATTGGGGGATGCTGTCACCTAAATTCCGTCACTGTTATTTTTCCCCTTCCCTAACCCGGAATCACCTCCTAAGAGACGATGTTTGCAAAGGTATCAGGGATTTTTTTTCATTTGAATCACTCTAAAGAAACTAACCCTGCTACCACCTGAAATGCATTTAAAGCATCCATTAGGACGTAGGGCATCGCCCTCGCCTCAACACTTAACAAACAGAGAATGACAGAACGAAGGACACTGGAGGTGGAGCTCCAGAAAGCTGAGCAGGCACATAAACAACAACCAACTTTCCAATTACAAAGGCAAGTCACAACACTTAGAGGTAAACTTAATGCAATATACACAAATAGGGCAGAATTCACTCTGTGACCCCTCAAAGCAAATCTTTTGAACGGAGTAATACAGTGAGGTCTCACCTAACATGGCCAATTAAGGGAAAAGGAATATGCCAGGGGCATAATAGAGGAAGATGGAGAGGTATCCCTCTCCGATTCAGAGATGGCCCAATCTTTTGGAGGGTTTTAAGAACAACTATATACAGCAGCCTCTATGTACGTCCAGAGCCAAGAAACATTTCTAGAAACCGTTGAGCTTCCTCAAGTAACGAATGATTAAAATTAGGTTCTGAGTGAACCCATTAGTGCAGACGAAATCAGGGACGCCATTAGAGCCCTGAAGCCCCATAAGTCACCAGGAACAGTCAGGTATACAGCTCGCTTCTACAAAACGTTCAGTGCGGACCTCCACCTAGTTGCGCTCTTTAACTATATAGCACAGTCTGGTGCAGTCACTCCCTCGATGAGCGTAGCCCTGGTTTCGATCTTTCCTAAACCAGGTAAAAATCCTTGTGCATGCAGTTCATATCGTCCCATAGCGCTACTCATTTTAGACTCCAAACTTTACACAAAGATAATACCTCTAGATTAGAAGATTTAATGCCTGACTTAATCCACCCAGATTAATCAGGCTTTATCAAGTGCTTAGACAGATCGATTGGACCACATTTTCCTCCCCCTACACTCCGATCCACTGTAATCCAGCATTCCCCTCAGCATTGCACTCTGGACCCTTTGATAAATGGAGGGAACGTACCCCTCATAAAGAAGTCCTCGGCTGGAGGAAGATCATTCTCATACCTGGTTGGAACACCTTACCAACGCACCTCAGGCAGTCACCATCGCTGCCTCAGTTCAAAAAGGACCTCAATACCTGGCTCTTTAACTGATCTCTGAGGGCCCCTCTAGCTCCTCGAGACCCTATGGGTGAGTAGTGCTCTCTAGAAATGATTGATTGATTGATGCCTCTTCATAGCTGACCTTTTCCATGGGTGAGACATTCGTACTTTTGACCCCTGCCAAAGAGATTTCCATCTTCCCCCCTCTGAATATTACCGTTCTATATAACAAAAACACTGGGTACGTCAGCCTGAAATGAGAGAGGCGGCCACTTGGGGCCTGACCCCTATTGAGCATTTCGTGAGAAGGGTGAGAACCTCTAAAGTCTATATCATTTTTTTTTTTTTTTTTTTTTTTTTTTACTCTCTACTCATGTCCACAATTCTCTCCCCACAATCCTGACATAAAAGTTATTGGGAACAGGTCCTCGAAAGAGATATTTCAGAAGTTAGCTCGAGTAGGCTTTGGAGAGATATACCATAGTTTAACCACTCCATGGGCATGAGAGAGGTCAACTACAAGCAGGTTTTCAATTGGTATCTCTATCCCACAAAACTTAAAACATGTTTCTAACTACATCAAATCTATGCTGGATGGGGTGTGGCCTATTCAGTGACTTTTGGCATATATGGTGGGGTTCCGCGATCATACATCCATTCTGGACTGAAATATTAGGTCAAGTTAAAGAGATCATGAGATACACAATACATAACAACCACAACTTTGCATTACTAGGGCTACGAGATGATTACCTTTGGCATCAAACCAGGGGTGACAAGTCTAAACAGTGGTTCATTCTGCGGGCAGCAAAATTAACTATAAC
This sequence comes from Pleurodeles waltl, assembly GCF_031143425.1. Classification (NCBI taxonomy): domain Eukaryota; kingdom Metazoa; phylum Chordata; class Amphibia; order Caudata; family Salamandridae; genus Pleurodeles; species Pleurodeles waltl. Next base: position 1,392,029,425 of record NC_090447.1, read on the forward strand.
GGCCGCTTGGGGAAAAAAAAAAAGGGGCACCACCCCTTTTACAATGGCATGTAAGATTGTGCCAGGCTGTCATGGTGGAACGAATGTTGGACATATTTCGGGATAGTTATAAAAACATTGAATACATTTGGGGTCCACCGGTTGTTTATCTCTCCAGAGGTCTGCTTTATGCGTCTGCCCTCCCAACACATGAGCACTACATCTTTTTCAATTTTAGCTAGACAAAGAATGGGGCACACAATGCCAGGCGGTAACCCCTCTTCCTCTGACATGCTATACTCCTATTTGTGTGTTAATATGCATATGCTGATGACTCCCGCACGTACCAACTTATTTTTTCGTTTTTTTTTTGGTCCTCATCTCTTGTATCCTTCGGTGGAGCTGCTCTTTGTTTGGGGGGGGAGGGAGGAAGAAGGGAGATAGATTACAGATAGAAACTGACAACAGCAGTCATAGAAGCTGTTGAAATGTAGGAACAACGTTTCTCAATGGTTGGGAACTGTATACTACATTAGCACACATGGAATGTAGTGAGATTTGGATTATTCGCTACTATCAATGTTATGATATGTATAAAATAAATAAAAATAATTTTGACAAAGCCAACACAAATAAATTTAGTAAACAGGAGGAGTGAAGGCAAAAAAGTTTGGGGATGACCCTGCAGTCCAACAAGGGTCAAGACTGATTTGCATATGGCTGGGTCAAAAACTCAGGTGGCATGGTGTACAAAATAACCATTGATTCGGATGCGGCCTGATTAGTTTTCAGTGGTTGAGAATAATTAAAGCATTCCATCCATCACTTTTTTGTACCCTTCAGTGCCTCTTCATACCCCAACAGCTTCAGTCCTCAATTTGAGCATCCCCGGTATTCAATTTTGACACTGAATATCCTGATTGGTAGGGTATCCTGTTCGTGTTTTCATCTACTAAATACTTTATTGGACAATCTTACTATTTATTCATAGGCCCTTGAACATTCCAGTGGCAGTTCCCTAGTCCAATCAAGGTTAGATTGCAGAAATGTTATCTTCAATGTGGCGCCCGAAAAACTAATTAGATGCCTACAGCTTATCCGATGTGCTGCTGCTTGATTAATGAAAGGCCTCACTAGATTAGATCATATTGTGTCTGTATTTTAACATGTTAAATTCAGGTTCTCATCATAAAACCAATGTTCGTAGAACAATTTATCACAGTACTCTAAATTTTACGACCTCCAAACTTTCCCTGCAAAGGTCAGCCAGAGCTCCCTGGTGAGCCCATCTGTATCCTCTCGCCAAATGCAAGGCATCAGCAGTACATTTAGACACCGGTCATTCTCTGTTGCTGCAGCAAGACTTTGGAACGCTCTTTTGCTACAGCATGATACCTATCAGCTTCATTTTAGAAAGCAGTAAAAACTTTATTTAATCTCTAACTCGGGTGTCTGGAATTATAAATAAACTAGCTGTGTTCCTAAATAATGCATGTGATTTTCTGAAAATACACTCTGGTCCCCAAACATCAGTCTATCTTTTTCTTACAATTTTCGCTGCTAGGCCTATCCCCCCCGGTGCTAAGCCCTTTTTTTGGGTACTTGGGGTAGTTCACGCTTAGGCCTCCATAACTTTTTGTGAACATAAGCCATCTGCACCAAATTTGTGTCCTTTTCTCCAATGTCCTGGGGATTCTAAAGATGCATATGGTTTTTGGATTTCCCCTGGAAGGGACTGAGAAAAAATATAGCAACACTTTGAGTTTTTGTGAAAAGTAGGGAAAAAAGCGCTCCAGATAAGTGCCTTTTTTCCCCTATAAATTGCATCCACAAACAGTTTGCTGTACTAAAGTCACCATCTTACCAGCTTTCATGAACTTGCAGAGCTGAATAAAAAAAAACAAATTTTGTAACAGTTTTAGCATTTTTCTGAGGTAGCCTATTTTCCCTATTTATGTGCTCTCAAACTACTTCCAGTTTGTGGAAACCAGTATGAAACCTATGGGTGATCCAGAACAGCTATTGGATTCTGAAATCCAGGCAGAATTCAGCAAGGGGGTCATATGTGTAGATACCTCAAGGTTTTCCCAAGGAAAATAACTGTTGAAAAAACATAAATATTGAAAATGAGTAGGAAAAATGGGCATTTGTGACAAAATGTTTATTTGTAACGTTTTGTCTTGATAACAGATTGACAAAAGCAGTATACCATTACGCTAGACCCTTCTGGTTGTGGGGGATATATATAGAGTTTGTGGGTTAATGAAGAACCCAAGGTACCTAAATGGGCACAAGATATAGAGTTTAGGAGCAGGGGTTATTTCTATATCACTGACTTTGTGGGTACATGTAGAAGAGTGTGATTTGGAGGGTTTTCAGGGCTCGAAAATCTTTGATCAGGTCAATCTATTTTTAGGACTTACTCTTTCTGGAGTTGGCAAACAGGTGTTCTGTTCAGTTGAGAAGTGGAGGGGCAATAAAAGATGCCTTTAAATCTTGTTCTTATGTCACATATGCTCTGTGTTCACAGAGGTCAAAAGTCAGTTTGTCTTACAATTAATTTTCCTTCTGAATGCAGAGTTCCAGGACTTTGTAAGGTGAGCCCTGTAACCTGCTATTTAGAGCATAAAATAAAAGGATATAGGTTGTCAGGTTTGTCCTAAAACACAACATTTATATGACTAACTCAACTCTGCAAACATTTCAAAATATATTCAGTAGTTTTGAAAGCCCATTTTTTATATTTCTCTGTGATGAAAAAAGTATTTTAATAGGATGAAAACAAATAAGAATACTTTATGTTGATGTGCAAAGGATGTGTTTTTTGAAACACAATTTTCACAGATTGTTAATACACTATATAGTTTTATCGGTAAAGCTGCATGTGAGTAGAAAGGTTTTTGTACATTTCTTGGACATTTACTGTGTTTAGATGACAATATGCTATCATATCATGGTTTAGTAATATAGTTATTAGAAGTGAGTGTTGATAAAAACTGAGAAACACTCCTGCCCTGTTGGTAATACTGTTAGTAAACTAAAAGAAGTCATGGGTCATGTGTCCAATATATGAGGGCTAGATTATTGTGATACATGTAGCAAACTTTAGTCTACTTAATTAAACAAGAGAGGATTTTTTTTTGTCCTCCAGAAATGCTGAGCTCACATACTTGAAGGTCCAATCGTATGTGAGACTGAAGAAAAAGGCGATTCTGTAAAATATTTGCCTAGGATCACACAATTCGAAACCCATTTACATGTCAAGTACATTACTGTTAGGTCGAGTAGATTATTTAAACTACTCGACTGCAGGTCTAGTAACATTTTAATGAATTTTCAAGGCCTGTTTTTTTCAAAATGTCATCTTTTGTGTACACTGGCTTACATTTGAAAGACACAAATGCAGCAAAATCCAATTGGTAATAGCAAATGTTCTACTATTCTATGCTCCTTGAAGTCTCCCGATAAAAATGGTACCTCACTAGTGCGGTTAGGCCTAGTACCCGTGACAAGAAACATCCCAAAATGCAACATGGACGCTTTGCCTTTTTCCACTGCAAACTGATCTTCTTTTTCCAGGGTGAGTAGCTCTAGATTTTGGACCCTAGATCAACTGGCACCTAGGCAATCCTAGCCAACCTGTACATTTGTTAAACTTAGACACCTAGGGGTATCCAGAGTGGGCTGACTTGTGTTTCCTCACAATTCTGTGATGGACAGTTCTGGAATCTGTGGGGAGCCACAAACTTCCTTCCACTAGGCATTCCCCTAACCCCCTCAATATAAATGGTACCTCACTTGTGTGAGTAGACCCGGTGTCGGCGACAGGAAACGGCCCAAAACACAACATGGACAGATCAAGCCAAGGACAATGTGAGCCCTTGATTGGAGACTTCTATTGACCTTAGTTGGATCCCTGCTGTCACTGGCACTAGGCCCAGCCATGCAAGTGGGGCAGAGTTTTCATCGCCATAGGAGGGGCAATGCTCGGTGGTAGGAATTTTGTGAATTCTTGCAGCTTCCGGACGTTTCCATCACAAAAATGTCAGGAAAATGCGTGAATTGAGGCAGAGTTGGAGGTTTGCAGGTTGTCGTAGTTTGGACTCTTGCTCTGAGCAAGACTGCTGGTCTCAGGATGACAGTACTTTCGTTTGTAGGTGACTAAGTTCCTTCCTACAACTAGTTGTAACTGTTGTCCAAACCTTACCGGCTTACTAGCAGTACCTCACCAGAAACACAATAGTAAAAGGTGATTTGTAGCAGTCGCTTACGCATGGACTCAAAGTAAGATCTCTCAGGGTTGTCGTGGTTAAACGGAAATTACCCTTTTCTCACAGATTTATTATGTCTCATACAAACAAAGGCAATAACACAGATGCAGTGAAGTTATAATAGTTTTTATTCAACATAACTGCAATTTGCGATAAGTTGCATGAACTGCAATGATTAGGATAATGAATATACCAAGCAACAGTATTGTGAAGAGGAGAGTCATTGTTATAAAGACCCCCACCATTATGCAATATATGGAAGAAATATTTGTATATTTAAAAGAAATGGAATAGGCCCTAATACCCTAAGGAGAGTAAGTCTAACCTCCTACCTATAAAAGGAGAGCTGGGTTCTTTAAACCTAATCTGCCAAAGTCGTGTCCATGAGAGGAGCCCCCAACCCTCGTTACCTTGGAATGAGGTCTCTATCTCAGACTCCGCAGAGACACGAAGACTGGGTCAGCGTCAAGATGACTTTAGCATCGGTATCAGCGATGGTGGCGATGCCCTCTGGTCGGAATCCCTCTGATTATCTGTCTAAAAGTGTGTTGTATTTATACAGATTTACAAGGTCCCCTGACATAAGTGTTATTCATAACAATAGATAACAGGCATGCTTGGGACGGCAATTAATATCAACAATCCCCCGAAAGTATAGAGAGGGAAAATCCCTAAGTGTGAATGCCTACTGTATGTTTGTCTTTCGTGCTTGATCTTGACGCCTTGGCGCAGTGACACTGATAATAGAACCCATAATAAGTGGCCTAACTATAAACAAGCCCGCCATTTTAAAGGAAATAAATAATTAAATGGTCTAAGACAGAGCAAGCTAAGTAGGTTAAAAGTCACTGGGTGACGGGGGCACGAGTTTACAAGCCTACGGCTAAGCTAACTCCTGTTATCCCGCTAAAACAAACTAGGATTCACCACACCCTCCCCATTGCCGTAACAGGTATGATGAAGGGAAAGAAATCCAAAATGCTAAAAAAGCTGCTACTGAACTAAAAAAGCCAATTAACAAATAGATATTTTAATATCAACCATGACAAGTAAATCAAACATTTAATATAATTGCAAATTTTGGAACCGGGAACTGGTAAGCAAATTTGATCAAATTATGTGCTATACGCAGGATCTTGAAGAATGTCATCGAAGTCACCATTCAACGATCTTAAAAAAGAGTCAACATCGTCTGATGTGAAATTGAGAGCTGGACGGACAAACGAATCCACAGAGCAAAAGTGAGCCATATTCATCGGTGTATCAACACTTGCTGCAGCGTCCTCATCCATGTTAGATTGTATAACAGATGGCTCATAGGTGGCCTCGCGGAGCAACCGCAGTCTCAAGGGGCATGACCGTGTATGAACCCTCATCGGGGACATCAGCAGTTCTTGGTCCACAGGAGATGTAGGTGCAACAGCAAGACAGACCACAGGCAGATGTTCAAAGAGACACCATATGCAGCGGAACACCGGTTGTACACACCATAGTAGAGGCCGAAATGACAATGACCAGTCAAATTCTAATTCCACCAGCAAACATGTACCGAAGATCCGAACCATGCGTTCACGGCACAGCGGTGTTGACGGGAGTGGCTCCATTGCTCTGTGTCGCTGGAAAAAAACAACTACCGCGAATCAGAAAAAATAGCAGTAGTAGTCCGCCAATTAAAGCCAAAATAATTAGAAAGCCACCAAACACACTGGAAAAGAGAGAATGGATGGCTGATGGGATGACTCCGAAGACAGTCTGGAAGATGGACACAAAACCAGACCCGACAGCCTTAAAGAAATGAACAATCCCAGTAGTGCTTGAAGCATTGAATATTCTGGATACCAACTCTCCAAAGTGTTTGGGGAAATCGGTATTTAAAAGGGATTGTATCTCGGCTGATGATCTCGCAATCTGGAGGTAATAAGTTTCTTTTGCGGATGTCAAGGCGACCTGTTTTTGAAACAATAGCGCCTTCAGTCTGCTCAACTTGTCATAGTTCACATTAATAGTATCAATGTGGGGCCACATTTCTGATATTTGTATCTCTCGTGTGGGGGGAAACAAAACATGGCCACAACACGTAACGACCTTCGTGACTGAGATTGCGTAGGCAATTCCAGGTCGTAAGCCGCAACAGCTGTCATCGCTCAGTAGAACATAACTTCCATTGGAAAGTACATGAAACACTGAACGAATCAAGGGGACGGGAGTACCCTTCAGAAAACAGGCCAAATTCGCGACCCCCGCATTCCAAAGACCGTGAAGACACACCTGTTTGCATATCATGGAATGACAAACAGTAGTCTCACATTCACTTCCGCTAAGAAAGACCTCTTGTTCACCGTTCAGACATCGATACTCAAAGGGCAACTCCCACTCTTCCTTAATAAAGCTATCTCCTAGCCGTTCATATCGTCCCACTGCAAGATGTTTTAGGCAGCTTGTGAAACGAAAGGTTGAAAACGGTAAATTAATTATGCCGTGTAAGAGCCAAATAGTTGAAGGACTTTCTGCAACCGTGAAGGGTAACTTATCTAATTTCTCTACCTGAAGCAAGGTGAAACGAGCCTCCCTTTTAGCCATTGTCTCTTGTTCCCTGGAAAAATTAAAAGCAGCGAACAGTTCACTTCCATTAATATATTTCCATGGAATGTGGCCACTTCTCAGTGTCTGTAATGCCCAACCCAGCTGCATGATGGAACGCAGCTGTGTTTGCCCATGATATAACCGAGATAAATCAGTCTGAGTGATATCAATAGCAGATGACACTATATTCGACAGTGAATAAATCCGATTCGATAGCGTGTTCATGCCATTGTCGATAACAGACAATGTTTTTTCCAAATTTTCCTTATCAAGTTGCCTTAAACGTGCAGCAGCCTCAATTTGAGAAAGCTTCCAAATTTCATTATACATAGCATATAAAAACCGTTTTGAACGTTGTTTCTTAGGACCTAATAGGAAATCTTGTAGATCTATGCTGTCAGAAAGAGTGTTCAAGTGTTGTTTCACCGCTGTTAAAGTGTTTGTCTGCACCCATTGCTGGCACAGCTTACCCACACTGTATGTTGTTATTATACCACTATGTTGACCCGATAGAAAGCGAGGGTCTGGCCTATGAATGGAAAAACCCCCTGACGAGTTCAGAAAACGCTTCTGACATTCATCAGTGTCGGTGGGCCATACCAACCATCCCCTGGGACGGGAAAGTGAAGAATTATATGCACCAGCCTTAACCAATGCATCTAGCCTATGCTCTGAAATATTAAGAAAGTGTTGCCAATCTCTAAATTTTGTCGGAGTAGGGATATTGGGCGTGTTTAGATCTTTAATTTTTGCTAACCCCAGACATGATGTCTGCTCTACAGTATCATTTAAAAAAATCATTTGCACAGGAATTAAGCAAGCGCGAAACAAAGCCTCCCTACCCTGTATTTGCCAATCTTGTGTTCCCCATACACTCTTCAAATCGACAGTGTTCTTCCAATATTCGTAACCCTCAATCGATAGTCGGGAAACAAACGGATCTGAATAAATCAATTTTGTATCTGTTAGCAAAAGTTTCCTAAATTGCGATGGAGGTAATTTAAAATAATACGATTCAGCATTCTTTGTATCATGCCCAGAAAAGTATGTGAATTTGTCACTGTAAAACTTTGGACTCCCCGCCTGCGGTGTAGAACAGTGTTCCCATTGGGTGTAGTTAAAGAGAGTCCTATATCTAGTTGCACGGTGTAGGTAGTGATGTCCCCAATTGTTATAGCAGAACATTTCCCCATAAATCATTGAGTAATCATATACATCACCACTTCCAAAAGCGGAGTAGTCCTTCATTTCAGTCAGCATTGAATCAACTGTTTGGACATCCCAATCATCAGAAACAACATTAGGTGTAATAACATCAGACATAGAAATCTTGAACACGTATGGTATTTGAATTATCTCTGTGGGCCCGTATATATCGAACGGAACTTTGTCCCATTCAATTCCATCAGGAATCGGAATAGCTGTAATATTGACAGGGGACAAATCACGTCGGACCCTATGTGATGAATGGTGTGGGGTTCAAAATTACATCAACAGGCTCCACAGAGGAGCGGTCAGCGATATAGTGACCATTAATAAGTAAAAAGAAAACAGTCACAAAACCAATCCAAAAAAATAATGCAATAAATGTCAAACAGAACCAGAGATAGTTCCAAGGATATATCAAATAGTTCTTTTGAAGCCATCGATAGAATTTGCTACCTCTTGAAAGTGTGTCAGTCACAGTTGAGGATGAATCTGAAGAAAAATCATCAATGTCTACAAAATAGCCAGAGGAAGTCTCCGCAAATACAGGACCCATCGAATTCCCATCCACTGTTGTTGGAAGTTCTTGATAGACAACGTTATAAGTGGTGGAAGTGTTCGTGTAAAATACAGCCAAATCCTGAATCGGGGGGTTCTCTGGAGTTGTTACTGAAACCAACAAAAGTTCATTTTCTGCCCTCCCCATGGTCGAGGAAGTGTCCGGAACAGCAGCTGACATAGTTGCATAGTCAGTAGTAGCGATTGTCATCCTACTGTGTAGAGGGATGTCCTGTTGGGTAGTGAGAGGGGATCGGGAACTACCCAAGGGACCTCCTGGTCTACTGTGAAGAATTGGCCACATGGTGTAATTTGATGTCATCAATGGAGATGAACCTGTTTGATTTAGAACCAGACAATGGTGGAAGGATGACAGTCCTGGTGCCTTTTATTCCCAAGACCGGTACAGGTGCTCTGTATGACGGACCAAACTCTTTTTTCACAGCGATCTTCTCACAAACCAGATCCCCAACGTTAGGAATCCAGCCAGTCGAAGTTTTCGCCAAGTCCCTTATTCCCAAGGTGGCAGCACTTGCAGATGATTTATCATCACAGAATTGTTGAAGCTCCTGTAAAACAGCGAGACGTTCTTTTATGTCAAATGGTGTTTCTGCTGCCACCATACCAGGGGCATCAAGATCGTGGACATACATAGGTGTCCCAAAGAGAACCTCATATGGAGACTTACCCCCCAAGGACCATCTTGGCAGATTATTCAGTGCTCTCTGGACCCCATATAGGTGATGTAACCAACTGCGGCCTGAACCTAAAACTCGAGCTGTTAAGGACTGCTTTAGATCACGATTTCGCCTCTCCACGACCGAATTTCCCTCGGGATGGTATGGTGAGGAGTAATGGAGTTCAACACCCATCGTCCTCATGGTGTCCCTGAAAGCCTTAGAGGCAAATGCAGGGCCCTGGTCCGAATGGAATGCTGCAACCGCATATGTACCGATAAAGATCAGCAAATCTTTTATAAGAGTCCAATCGTCAGCCGAACGCTGTGGCCATACCCACAGGAATCTAGAACAGGAATCAACAGCCACTAAAATGTATTTGTATGCACCATCAGGTTGTAAGGGACCACAATGATCCAGGTACACACAACGAAGTGGCTTGTCTGACACTAAGAGAGATGTCTGCGGAGGGCGTTTGATATTAGAACCCTTAATTTGCTGACAAATGTCACAGCAAAGGACATACTGTTTAGTCCGTCTGCATAGACCAGGCCACCAGTATCGTTGTTGTAAAATGGTGATAGTGGCCTGTATACCAGCATGTGCAGAAGCGACACCCTCATGTGCAGCTGTAATCAGCTCCAATCTTTGGTCTTCATTTGGGATCTCTCGATCACCAACATCAGGAATTGTTGCAAAAGCAACATTCTGTCCACTAATATGATAGGTATAGTTCGTAGGGTATCCTTTCGGAAGGGTCTTGCCTGCAGCCGATGCTTTAACGGCAAGCAATATTTCATTATCCAACCTCGTCCGAGAACGAGTCACTGCAGCTACAGAAGCCGTAGCTACTGTTGCTTTGGCCGCCTCATCAGCCAATGTATTACCGGCAACATGTATTCCTACACGCTGGTGCCCCAATGTATGAACTACATGGACACATGGCAGCTTATCCTTAAGATCAGCCACCCTTCCCCACAACATTTTGTGTTTAATGGTGTTCCCTTTAGAATCTCTAAACTCGTTCAGTTTCCAATGAATGAGGTATTCATTGTACGACTGGACGCAGTAATATGAATCACAGACAATTAATGTCAGTGTTCCTGGCTCTGAATGTTCGAGCGCTAGAAGTAGAGCCTTAAGCTCGGCCAACTGGGCTGTGCAGTCCCCGAAGGTCTGAGTGTAGGTATTATGAGGATGGAAAACGCCGTCCTCCATTGTCCCGCACACAGCTGCGCAAGCTGCTGAGTATTGATGTTTAGTACCCACAGCCGGTTGTGCCGAACCGTCAGTATAAATGATCGTATCATAACTGTCTATTGGCAATATGTGTATGGGAGCGGGGTACTCCTGTTCGTACTGGAGAAATTCTTGTGTCTGAAGTCTTGGATCAAACACATAATCAACATCAGTGGCGGTCAGAGACGTTGCCCATTGAATCCAGCGTGGATGTAATGCTTTAGCGTTTGGAATGCTTGCTTTAGTGACAGCCTCTAAGGCTGGCACTGGGGAGACAACAATTATGCGTTTCCCCTGGGCAAGCGGTCTCTCCTTTATGACGGCCATCTGAACTGCTGTCAGAATTTTTTCAGTAGGAGCAAAACGTTTCTCTGCATTGGAGTATGTAGGAAGTTGGCTCTGTATGTGCTATTTCAAAGTAAGGAATAGCATGCACAGAGTCCAAGGGTTCCCCTTAGAGGTAAGATAGTGGCAAAAAGAGATAATACTAATGCTCTATTTTGTGGTAGTGTGGTCGAGCAGTAGGCTTATCAAAGGAGTAGTGTTAAGCATTTGTTGTACATACACACAGGCAATAAATGAGGAACACACACTCAGAGACAAATCTAGCCAATAGGTTTTGTTATAGAAAAATATATTTTCTTAGTTTATTTTAAGAACCACAGGTTCAAATTCTACATGTCATATCTCATTTGAAAGGTATTGCAGGTAAGTACTTTAGGAACTTTGAATAATTACAGTAGCATATATACTTTTTACATAAAACACATTTAGCTGTTTTAAAAGTGGACACAGTGCAATTTTCACAGTTCCTGGGGGAGGTAAAGTATTGTTAGTTTTAGCAGGTAAGTAAATTACCTACAGGGTTCAGTTTTGGGTCCAAGGTAGCCCACCGTTGGGGGTTCAGAGCAACCCCAAAGTTACCACACCAGCAGCTCAGGGCCGGTCAGGTGCAGAGGTCAAAGAGGTGCCCAAAACACATAGGCTTCAATGGAGAGAAGGGGGTGCCCCGGTTCCAGTCTGCCAGCAGGTAAGTACCCGCGTCTTCGGAGGGCAGACCAGGGGGGTTTTGTAGGGCACCGGGGGGGACACAAGTCCACACAGAAAGTACACCCTCAGCAGCGCGGGGCGGCCGGGTGCAGTGTGCAAACAAGCATCGGGTTCTCTGTAGATTTCAATGGGAGACCAAGGGGTCTCTTCAGCGGTGCAGGCAGGCAAGGGGGGGGCTCCTCGGGGTAGCCACCACCTGGGCAAGGGAGAGGGCCTCATGGGGGTCACTCCTGCACAGAAGTTCCGATCCTTCAGGTGCTGGGGGCTGCGGGTGCAGGGTCTTTTCCAGCCATCGGGAAATTAGAGTTCAGGCAGTCGCGGTCAGGGGGAGCCTCGGGATTCCCTCTGCAGGCGTCGCTGTGGGGGTTCAGGGGGGACAACTTTGGTTACTCACGGTCTCGGAGTCGCCGGAGGGTCCTCCCTGAGGTGTTGGTTCTCCACCAGTCGAGTCGGGGTCGCCGGGTGCAGTGTTGCAAGTCTCACGCTTCTTGCGGGGATTTGCAGGGGTCTTTAAATCTGCTCCTCTGTGACAAAGTTGCAGTTCTTGTGGAGCAGTGCCGCTGCCCTCGGGAGTTTCTTGTCTTTCTTGAAGCAGGGCAGTCCTCTGAGGATTCAGAGGTCGCTGGTCCTTTGGAAAGCGTCGCTGGAGCAGGTTTCTTTGGAAGGCAGGAGACGGGCCGGTAGGACTGGAGCCAAAGCAGTTGGTGTCTTCTGTTCTTCTTCTGCAGGGGTTTTTCAGCTCAGCAGTCCTCTTCTTCTTGTAGTTTCAGGAATCTAAATTCTTCGGTTCAGGGAAGCCCTTAAATACTAAATTTAAGGGCGCGTTTAGGTCTGGGGGGTTAGTAGCACCCTCTTTGTGCCTCCTCCCAAGGGGAGGGGGCCACAATCCTATCCCTATTGGGGGAATCCTCCATCTGCAAGATGGAGGATTTCTAAAAGTTAGAGCCCCTTCAGCTCAGGACACCTTAGGGGCTGTCCTGACTGGCCAGTGACTCCTCCTTGTTATTCTCATTATTTCCCCCAGCCTTGCCGCCAAAAGTGGGGCCGTGGCTGGAGGGGGCGGGCAACTCCACTAGCTGGAGTGCCCTGCGGTGCTGGAACAAAGGGGGTGAGCCTTTGAGGCTCACCGCCAGGTGTTACAGCTCCTGCCTGGGGGAGGTGTTAGCATCTCCACCCAGTGCAGGCTTTGTTACTGGCCTCAGAGTGACAAAGGCACTCTCCCCATGGGGCCAGCAACATGTCTCGAGTGTGGCAGGCTGCTAGAACCAGTCAGCCTACACAGATAGTCGGTTAAGGTTTCAGGGGGCACCTCTAAGGTGCCCTCTGGGGTGTATTTTACAATAAAATGTACACTGGCATCAGTGTGCATTTATTGTGCTGAGAAGTTTGATACCAAACTTCCCAGTTTTCAGTGTAGCCATTATGGTGCTGTGGAGTTCGTGTTTGACAGACTCCCAGACCATATACTCTTATGGCTACCCTGCACTTACAATGTCTAAGGTTTGGCTTAGACACTGTAGGGGCACAGTGCTCATGCACTGGTGCCCTCACCTATGGTATAGTGCACCCTGCCTTAGGGCTGTAAGGCCTGCTAGAGGGGTGACTTATCTATACTTGCATAGGCAGTGAGAGGCTGGCATGGCACCCTGAGGGGAGTGCCATGTCGATTTACTCATTTTGTTCTCACCAGCACACACAAGCTGGCAAGCAGTGTGTCTGTGCTGAGTGAGGGGTCTCCAGGGTGGCATAAGACATGCTGCAGCCCTTAGGGACCTTCCCTGGCATCAGGGCCCTTGGTACCAGAGGTACCAGTTACAAGGGACTTACCTGGATGCCAGGGTGTGCCAATTGTGGATACAAAAGTACAGGTTAGGGAAAGAACACTGGTGCTGGGGCCTGGTTAGCAGGCCTCAGCACACTTTCAATTCAAAACATAGCATCAGCAAAGGCAAAAAAAAGTCGGGGGTAACCATGCCAAGGAGGCATTACCTTACAGAGTATAAATGTGATTTGTATGCAATAGGCACTGTCACCCTCATTAAAGGTGACATATGTAAATCCAAGGGCACCAGCTATTACTCTGATGACCAAGTTTGTTTTGTTATCACGTGTGTACAAGTGTCTAGCTTCCAGCATGTCACGTTGTATATCCCTAAGGATGTGTGTGTGTTCAATTGTCCATCGCCTGCTAGAAAAATTCGGTTGTATTAAGTCATATAGTGGTTTGATGCGTTCAGCATAATCTGGAATGTAGGGTTTGCCAAAATTAAAGAAACCCAGTAATGACTGTAATTTCTTAAGCGTGTTTGGAGGCTGTAGCTGAGCACATTTTTCTAGAAAGTGTGGGACCAGGCTCTTTCCCTCATTTGATAGTTCATATCCCAGGAATAATACACTAAGATAAGCTATCTTGCTTTTCCTAAAATTAAATTTATATCCGAAGGCAGCAAATCCCACAATTATCCGATCGACCCTCGCAAGATGAATGTCAAGGGTATCATCTGTGAGATAGATGTCGTCTGCATACGACAATGCCTCGGGATCTAGTTCCTGCAATATTGATGTTATACGGGCCGAAAACAGCCCTGGGCTGTTTTTATAGCCTTGTGGTAAACGACAAAAGCGTTCTGAGAGCCTAAGGAGAATGCACTTAAGTCCCGACTTTCATGTGCTAAATTCTGGCAGAAAAATCCATTCGAGATATCCAAAGTAGTTTTGTATTTTTTACGCACTATATTATTATTCAGCGCTGTGCTGTGCGAATTTTGTATAGCAAATGTACGTGTATGACTATTCAAGTGTCTGTAATCCACCACTATTCTATATGAATGATCAGGTTTCGCAACAGGAAATAGCGGATTAGTCATTGCCGATGTACAGGGCTCTATTACTCCCTGGTATTCAAGTTGTGACAGTATCTCCGTCACCGGAGCTTTCGCTTCATGTTTAACAGGGTATTGCGGCTGCGGGTGAGGTGTAGATCGGACGGGAATAACATGACAAGGAGAGTCCTTGTCCCAACCTACATGATTACGGTATAATGCAGGTGCCTGCGCTAAAGCCCATTCAGCAGCATAAACTTTTTTGTCTGCCTCTGGAACAAGATCGGAGAAAGAAGGCAAAATGACATCTTCCCCATGCGGGAGCTTGCGGACATGTTCAGGTGGCCAATCTCTCTCGGCCAACAGGATATCACTTGTTAGTTCATCCCAGAATATTACACTAATAATTCGTTCCACGTCTCCCTCTATCTGAATTGTTAAATCATAAATCCGATCGGGCGGGAGAACGCGGCCATCCGCCGTTTCAACTGCGATGTAATCGCTAGTTGCTGTCGCATCCAGATGATCTTTCAGACTCTGGCGACATATCGTGACCTCTGCCGCGCTGTCCAACAAAGTCACTGCCCACCTCTTGTTCCTCAACAGCGTTCTCAATATTACTGGCATGTTTAATAGTCAGTGCTGCCACTTTCTTCTTTTTAAATTGTGGCTTTTGCTGAGCAGTCTTTTCTTCTTTTTTAATGGTAGACTGCGGTGAGTCTTTCTTTTCTTTCACGTATTCCGGACGTCGATCTTGACGGCCCCCTCTCTCGCTACGTCTATCCGGTGCGTCCTGAAAGGAACGAGAAGGACGTGTATCAGTATATCTGTCAGGAGTTCTAATGTTATCCCTATTTCTGAGATTATACCTCCTTTCGGAGTACTCCGGATGTGGAGAATCAGCTCTTTTATTTCTCCTGTCTTTGAAATCTTTTTGTTTGTCCCAGCGCTTCTTAGAGCCCTCTTGTGCTTGCTTTGTACCTTCCTTATGGGTAGTACTTGGTATGTCCAATTTTTTAGGCTTGGCCCCCAATCCATCCCGTCCTATACTAGTATAGGTATCTGATATTATTTTCGGTAGCTGCCTCTCCTGTTCCACATGTGGAGTTTCTCGGAGACGTTGGCATATTGCCAGTGCTACTGCTTCCCCTTTAATATTACTTAATATTATCGAGGAGACAGCGTCAAAGTTACGCATTAATTTCATCCCCAGATCCAGGGCCGGTGCAGCCCCATGCTCATTTTGTATTTGTTTTAACACTTCCGGTAAATTGGCAAGTGTAGGGGTCCCATGTGTGGTAGTATAAACGGCAGCGAAGACTGTACCCCAAGTGGCACAATCATCCACCGAGGGAACCATCCCAAATGGCAAGCACATAGTGAGCAATCTATGTTTTTCCTGTGGCCCCGTATGGGGGAACACAGCTTCTAGCTGATTTGTTTTCTGAGCAATCCAGAACGGTATTTTTTCCCGTTCCCAGGGCACTTTACCCATGATGGTTTGTGGATTAATCCCAGTAGCCAATTGATATCCCCCAGCGACTGGCGGTGCTGGACGCGCTGGTGTAGTGTTTAATGTTCGCATTACGAACTGAACTAGTCGTCTATATAATGCCACTAATTCATTATATAATATTCTTAAATCTACAACCGGCATATTCTGTATGCCCGGGTGAGGTGTATATGTGGCAAACATGGGCCATGTAGGCCCTTCATTACTTAAAGGACCTAGCCTCACTCGTTGTAGTACATGTGGTAGGGCGCCTTCAAACCAGTTTTGATGCTCTTGATATGTGAGCGATATTTCATGATACTGGTATGCTTCATATCGTACTGGAACATCCGCAGTGTCATATGTGTGAAATGTGTGCGTTCGTTGGTCAGCCTCAGGAAAGGCAACCCAACAGTAAAATGTTTCAGTTTGGTACGCTTCAGTTGCTTCTATAATCAAAATAACCTCCCTGCCCTCTTCTGTAAGGCCATGCGCTAATAAATGTTGTGTAAGTGCATGTCTAGCATTTGCAGGAATGTCTATGGTATTAGCCATAGTTTTTTAGAGAAACGGAACACCAAAATAGGGGAAGTTTTTCCTTTTGTGAGTTCGAGCTCGAACAACCTACAGCCTAATTAGGGGTTACCCGTTCGGCTGAGGAGGATTTTCCCAAAGACCACGGACGTCTCCGTATAATGGTACTGAGGGTACCTGTTGTCTGTGAGACAGTGATAGTCAGGGTATCCGTAAATTAGTGCCTAAACACCATCGTTGGTGGCGCCATGTCGTAGTTTGGACTCTTGCTCTGAGCAAGACTGCTGGTCTCAGGATGACAGTACTTTCGTTTGTAGGTGACTAAGTTCCTTCCTACAACTAGTTGTAACTGTTGTCCAAACCTTACCGGCTTACTAGCAGTACCTCACCAGAAACACAATAGTAAAAGGTGATTTGTAGCAGTCGCTTACGCATGGACTCAAAGTAAGATCTCTCAGGGTTGTCGTGGTTAAACGGAAATTACCCTTTTCTCACAGATTTATTATGTCTCATACAAACAAAGGCAATAACACAGATGCAGTGAAGTTATAATAGTTTTTATTCAACATAACTGCAATTTGCGATAAGTTGCATGAACTGCAATGATTAGGATAATGAATATACCAAGCAACAGTATTGTGAAGAGGAGAGTCATTGTTATAAAGACCCCCACCATTATGCAATATATGGAAGAAATATATGTATATGTAAAAGAAATGGAATAGGCCCTAAAACCCTAAGGAGAGTAAGTCTAACCTCCTACCTATAAAAGGAGAGCTGGGTTCTTTAAACCTAATCTGCCAAAGTCGTGTCCATGAGAGGAGCCCCCAACCCTCGTTACCTTGGAATGAGGTCTCTATCTCAGACTCCGCAGAGACACGAAGACTGGGTCAGCGTCAAGATGACTTTAGCATCGGTATCAGCGATGGTGGCGATGCCCTCTGGTCGGAATCCCTCTGATTATCTGTCTAAAAGTGTGTTGTATTTATACAGATTTACAAGGTCCCCTGACATAAGTGTTATTCATAACAATAGATAACAGGCATGCTTGGGACGGCAATTAATATCAACAATCCCTCGAAAGTATAGAGAGGGAAAATCCCTAAGTGTGAATGCCTACTGTATGTTTGTCTTTCGTGCTTGATCTTGACGCCTTGGCGCAGTGACACTGATAATAGAATCCATAATAAGTGGCCTAACTATAAACAAGCCCGCCATTTTAAAGGAAATAAATAATTAAATGGTCTAAGACAGAGCAAGCTAAGTAGGTTAAAAGTCACTGGGTGACGGGGGCACGAGTTTACAAGCCTACGGCTAAGCTAACTCCGGTTATCCCGCTAAAACAAACTAGGATTCACCACAAGGTCATTGTGGGTAAGCAAATAGTATAGGGTGCATATGAAGCACACCATCCTGGACTCTCCAGATGTCTAGTTTTCAGTAGTGTCTGAAAGGTTTTTCCAGGTGGCAGCCTGCACAAGCCCAAAAAGTGTAGCCGTTCACCATTGTAAGTGGGACGATATTGGGAGTCAGCCAAGCTCTCCTGAACAGTATATAAAATCAACACCCAAAAGAGTCAGTAGTCCTCTTGCTTTCCATTGGGATGAGATGCTTTAGTCCGCATTGAGAGCAGAAAGACTGTTGCCACCTTCAGTTGGGGTGGGGGCATAATCATGCTCAGGGCGGTGGGGAGCTCCAACCCTCTGCTTTGTTTTTGTAATTCACTGGCATCTAGTGGGCTGTCTGCTCCCCCCCCCTCCAGGGTGCGAATCTGAGGTAATTGCCCCCATCTGGCCCCCCCATGGAGGCAGAAAGACTTTGTCTCCATTTATTTTGTATGACTACTATTAAAAACAAAAACAAAAAATTCTTCCCTTGTATCTAGTGGGCTTTCACCCCCCCCCCCATTTGACCCCCAAGGACTGAAAGACTATGCCCATTTTTGGGGTGTGGGAGGCATTCACATGCCCCTTCTGGGCAGCCCCTACACTAAAAAAAATTTTGGACCCTGGTGCCTAGTGGGCTTTCGGTCCCCGGGGGCAGAGAGGACTGTTGCCCTCTTCTGCCCTTCCCCTCCGGTGGGCAGAGGGACGTTAGTGTCTATGTATTTTGGGTGGGGACATGGCCGTGCCCAATGTTGACAGTCCCCTCTCCTCTTTCCCTGGTGTCTGCTTGGGTTTATGCCCTCCGGGGGGGGCAAATTGGAGGTAAGAACCCCCATCTGCCTTTGAGGGGGTGCAGAAAGAGTGTTCCCATTTGTGTTTGGGGCGGGTGGGAGCATTGGCATGAACATTTTGGGCAGCCCCCACCCCTACGTGTGGAAAAAGAAATCTCTGCTGCTCCCATCTCCCTGGCGTCTAGTGGAGTGGAAACCTGCTCGCGGATCACTGTCTTGTGGTGGTCCCAAGCAGGGATCTACTAGTGGAGGGTACCATTGGAAAGGAGAAATTCCCCCTTTTCCAATGATACCTCTTCCTTCTGGGAGGGATGGGGATGGAGGGGATTGAGATATCCCTTACGAATACCAAGTCAGTAAAAGTGAAATTAGCAAATGGTCCCATTTCACCTTCGTTTTCAGTGCAGTGACGTCAGTGCGCTACTTTAGGAAAAAATTAATTGTCAAGTAAAAATAGTGTGATCACCTTTCAGTATATAGCTTAAATGTTTGAAGTTGAAAAGAAATTAAATTAGGCAAACAACCAGAGACACAATAAGACAAGCCCTCAACCTTCAGTGTGAGGGACAGAGAGCTTAACCACTAGTCCATAGATGACTCCTTAGTGTATAGTGTACAGACATAACTTTGACATTCAAGCCAAAGAGTTTGTTGGTGACCAAGACTTAAATAAAACATCACTAAGAATGTTTAACATTCAAAACACTAGTAAATAAACAAACACAGTACATGATATACCATGATTTGAACCTTCAACCTAATGAGTGACAGTTCAATGGCTTTATAGGTTTTAAACTTAACTATAACTAACTATAATGTTTGAACTAAACTTCTTGCTAGTGTGAAACTTTGAAGTTATTGCATGGAAAGTCCATTGCAATAACAATCAATCATCTCTCTCTGTCTCTGTCTGTCTCTGTCTGTCTCTCTCTCTCTCTCTCTCTCTCTCTCTCTCTCTCTCTCTCTCTCTCTCTCTCTCTATCCCTCTCTCTTTGTTCCAAAGAGTGACAGGACCGCGGGCATTGGGGGGGGGGGGGGGGGGGGGACTGGGTGAGAGCCTCAAGACCCCTGCCGTTCTAGCTGGCTCCTGACTCCTGCGGGAGTCGACATTGCTCCTGCAAGAAGGGAGTTGCTTGAAATAATAGCTCCCTGCTTGCGGGAGCAATGTTTTGGTCTGTTTCCCTGCACGCATATTTGCTATTTGACAGCTCCCACTTGCAGAAAAAGGAGTTATGTTTGCTTTTGCTTGGTGGGGGCTCCCCCTCCAATGTTGTATTTGCCCTTGGGAGGTGGTGATCCCCGGGGGTCCACAACGAACCCCCTTCATTCTTTTATTTAAGCCCTGGGGAGGTGGTGATCTCTGGGGTTGGCGGGCTGAGTGGCCCCTCCAATACAATTTTATCTTTGCCCCAGGGAGGTGGTCGTCCCCAGGTGGGGGACGGCATACATGGCTCCCCACATACAATTCAGTCTTAGCCCCGGTGAGGTGGCAGTCGCTGGGGCTGCAAGGGGGCAGCGCAGCTCTCCTGCATTTCATTCCGTGTTTTTGCCCTATGTAGGTGGTCGTCCCTGGGGCTGCATGAGGTCCAGTGTGCCCCCATACACATAACTTGTTTGGACCAGGGGGAAGAGGTAGTCCTCGAAGCACGGCAGGCCTACCGGGCCCACCCTCATAAAATTATTAAGCTCTGGGGAGGTGGTGGTCCCTGGGGCTACGGAGGGGCCTCAGGGCCCCCGCACACATAATTCATTGGCTTTGGGAAGGTAGTGGTCCCCGGGGCATGGTGGTCTAGCAGGACCACCCATATAAAATGATTAATCCATGGGGAAATGGTGGTCCCAACAGCATACAAATGTCGTAGGAGGGGGCCTGTGCTTATTTCTGGACCAAAAGCTACCTATCTTCCAAATTTGGTGTTATTCTGTCCAGCAGTTCGGACTGTAATCGTAATTAAAATCCCTATGGTAATTATAGTAGGAAACACACTTTTTTGACCCCCCACCTCTTTTTCTCAGCCCCCACTTGACGGATCACCCCGAAACTTCATATACACAAGATTCTCAGGAACACTTTTTGGGAAAAGTTTGCAAAGATTTGTCAAACAGTGCCAAAGATATAGGCAAGTCAAAAAATGCTTTTTCTATGAAACATTGTCCTAACCATGACTAGCTTCTGGCGGCCACCAGTAGGTAATACATACATACATATATACATACATACATTTAAGGGTTTAGGAGTGGGTAGGAATATAGGGTGGTAAGTGTATTTTTAGGGTTTAGGCCAGGGTAAGGGTATAGAGTGGTAAAGGTATTTTCTAGGTGGGTAGGGGTATAGAATGGCAAGAATATTTTTAGGGTTTGGGGTGGTTAAGTGCATTGGGTTAAAGGGGTAGATTTTAGGATTTAGGGATGTGTAAGGGTACTGGGTTGTAAGGGTGTTTTTTAAGGGTAAGAGGTGATTAAGGGTGTTGGGTTGTAAGGGTGTTTTTAGGGTTTAGTGGTGGGTAAGGATATAGAGTGGTAAAGGTATTTTAGGGTTTAGGGGTGGGGTGGGTTGGGCTGTAGGATGGCAAGGTTATTTTGGGGGTTTAGGCATGGTTAGGGGTATTGGTTGGCATGGATAGTTTTGGTTTTAGGGGTTGGGTATGGTTATAGGGGTATTGGACGGTAAGGTAATTGTGTGGTTTTGAGGTTGGTTGGGGCATAGGGTGGTAAGGGTAACTAATAAAGGGGGGTTCCCCCAGTAAACATAAAATTAATTTATAAAATATATATATATATTTTAAACTGAAAAAAACAAAGGTTACAGGGACATTATAGTTAGGTTCATGTTGTTGTTGTGCCCACACAAAACCATAGAAATTCAGCAGTTATAGTTATATTTATGTTAAGAAACTATAGCTTGTGGCCTGAAGTTACTTAAAGGCACAAGTTATAGTTTCTTCAGCTAAGTATAACTACAATTGCTGAATTTCTGTGGTTTTGTGTGGGTAAAACGAGAACCTAACTATAATGTCCCTGTAACCTTTGTTTTTTTTCAGTGAATTTCAATTTTTTTAGCGTAAAGTAATATATAATTACCGCACGTTAACACAAGCACCGCCGGCATGGCCTTTGGCTGGGCGCGGCGGGGGATTGGTGGGTGAGGTTTATTTTTAATTTTTTTTTATTTGGGCTTTGGATTCATGGATGCATTGCAGATTTAGACCAGTGAACGCACTGTGCGCCATGGTGGAACGGCAATATTTGTGCCCATGAGAAGTCCCTCAGAGACACCTCCATGTGTCCTATGGGGTCAGGATACCTCTATCCTATACCTTTCTGTGTTTTTTTTATTTGTTTTCTCCCCGGGGGCTCAGCCAAGAAACAAAATGGCAGCCAAAACTTTCCTTTCAGGTTGTGCCAGCCCGTCAGGGCCTTGCTTTTCGCCTGGTTCTGCAGATACCCATGGATCCCCCACAGATACCCGCAGATCAGTGAAGGATCTGCGTCCCTCGATATCTGTAGTTTTTATTTCTTTGGTACCTCAAAAACTACTTAACAGATTTACACCAAATAAGAAAAATAGATCTTTCTGGACCAAGATCTATCTTTCTGCCAAATTTGGTGTAAATCTGTTTAGTTGTTTGGGCTGTAGTAGTGTTCAAGAAATGAAATATCCACATAGACCTTGAATGGGGAAAAATTGTTTGGGACACCCCTTTTTCTTGGTCCCCACTTGACAAATCACCTTCCAGACAGAAGCCAAACGAATTAGCGAATGAGCTTTGAAAATTTCTTTAAGATTTGTCAAACGCCACTGACGTTATTGGCAAAACAAAAAATGGCTTGTCTGTGGAAAAAGTTAATCCTAATTATAGCTACCTACTTGCTATATAGCCAGTAGAGTGTGTGTGTTTGTTTGTGTGTGTGTGTGTGTGTATATGTATATATATATGTATATATATTACCTAGGGCAGTTGCCACTGGGTAGATATAGTTAGGCCCATGTTTCCATAGAAATGTTTTTTTTTTTACTTGCTTGTATCTTTGGCGCCGTTTGACGAACCTTTGTGAACTTTTTTAAAAAAAGTGCCCTGATGATTCTTGTTGCGCACAGAAAGGGGTGATCCGTCAAGCGGGCGCAGAGAAAAAGGGATGGTGTTTCCCATATTAATTCCCATATGAACTTTAGACACGTCTACAGCCCGAACCGCTGGACGGAATTACACCAAATTTGGCAGAAAGGTAGCTTTCGGTACGCAGATTGTGCCTTTGCTTATTTGGTGTAAATCTGTTCAGCAGTTTTTGAGAAAAACAAATTTGGATATTTCAAGCCGCAGCATCTTTGCCATTATTTCGTGAAAAAATAGCAAATTTTTGCGAATACGAATGCGAAAAGAAGCACTGTGATTGTCCGACCACAACGTGACTAGAAAGTTGCGGCCACCATTTTATTTCACGGGACACTGTCTTGAGGGTGAAAATTGTAATTGAAAGTGGCATAAGGGGTCAGGATGAAGGTACCCTGACCTCAGAGGCGTGATATAGGTGTGTTTTAGGGGCATATTATGGATTTCAAATAATTTTACGTACCGACATGTGATATTCTCGAATTTTCACAAATTATTCGCAAAATATTCGCAATTGTGAAACAATATGAAAGAAAAAACAAAGACTTATTTATACACTAATTCATTCACTCATATATGCACTCAGACTTATGCGCCCAGTCACACACCCACTCAGACACTCATGCACCCACCCATAGATCCACTGACAGAGACAGACCCTGTGGCCAACTTGCGCTGTGCACGGCCAAAAGACATGAGTGGCGCATTGATGGGTGATTATAAGGGCTTGGCTGCAAGGCCTGGCTGCAGGTCAACGGCCATGCAAAGCGGGGTGGAACAACGTATAGTAATTAGAATTACTTTATGTTAAAAAAAATAGATATTCACTGAAAAAATTAAAGGTTACAGGGACGTTATAGCTACGTTCTGAATTTACTCATACAAAACCATAGAAATTCAGCAGTTATAGTTGAAGTTCTTTCAAGTAACTGTAACCTGCACCCTAAGGTAACTATAACTTGCGACTTTACTCCACATACTATATCATTGATGAGATCTTGTACGGCAACTTTGATATTATCACTGTAACATTTGCAAAAAAATATATCGATAAGAAAACTGTGCATGGCAAGGGCGTGAGTTATATTTACTGTAGTGTGCAAGTTATAGTTACTTGAAAGAACTGCTGAACTTCTATGTTTTGTAAGAGTAAATTCAGAACCTAACTATAATGTCCCTGTAACCTTTGTTTTTTTAGTGAAGAAAAATAATAATAATAATAAAGAAAACAAGCATTTGCAATGCAACGGGTCTCGCATTTGCTTGAGTTAGAGCTATTAGCGTTGCAAACTCCTAAACTTGCCACATAAACTGAAAGAAAAACAAGCACAAATTAAGCACTGGCTGGGTGACACAGAGGAGGAGACGGGCTAATTTCCTGGTTAAGGTCCGTGCCCGCTGCCTTCCCAAAAGGCACTCGGTGCTTGGTATCCACGGCCTGTGCATTGATAGAAGGCTGTGCGCTGTTAACCAAAGACACGAATATGCAATGGGTAGAAACAAGAGAAAACAGTGCCTCGGAAAAACATACCACAGGTAAGGTGCATATAAATGACACCAGCATTGCTGCGGTTTTCTGTTCGAAGTAATCATCCTGTCTGAATTTCGAATGAAAGTGCGTACGTTTTCTTAGAAAAGTACTGGGGAATGCTGTTCTTGTATGTTTTGCTTTTCACATTGACCATTACGAGACAGTCAGTGAACACGTGACAGAGGAGCCTATCCCGCAGTTTTTGTTTTGATTAGTCAGGGACTCTAATGAAAAGATGCAGCATCACGGTAGTGATCGTACGCAGCGAGTGCGATGCGTGCAGCAGCAGAACTACGACAACTATTTTCTTATCCGAAAGCATTTTCAATCAGTATTAGAGATGAGTTTCATGGACTTCAGAATCAGCCGTGGACCTCTATAGTGACCACGCAGATGTTAGACACTGCCTCTGAACTATGCTGCTAGCAGTGCAACCCGCACTTTATTTTGGGCGTCTCGTACCGCACTCCAGAATGCGGTCTGTTTTTAAATTACGTGCTTGTAGGAAAGTACCATGGGTTGCCCATGTCCAACCATGCCTGAACAAACTGACCGTACATCTGACATTACACACTGTGGTTGGGACCTGCAAGACGCTTAGGGAATATAGCAGGCAAATCGAAGGGCAATGTAGGATGCCACCGCAAGGCCACATTTAGATAAATAAGAACTAAAGAGGCACATACAACAAAGCCGGCCATCGATTTAAACAGAGACAAACAAGAAATGCAGCTACGGGTAGGGGGATGGCACCATGGGCAGAGGCAAAGGAAATAAAATGTTTTTAATACGAAATACATTGGGTGGGCAGCACTGGCCTCGCAGCCCTACAAACTGTGGTGAGAAAGGCACGTTAAACATTAAAGGGGCAATTTTAAAGGGGATGGCAGGGCGATGCAGTGCAGCACAAGAATACTTGTGACAACAACAAACAGGGAAAACCAAGGACTGCATGCAGGCACACGGCTCCACGAAGAGAAAATGTGACAGCCTCATTTACAGCCTTGTTTGAAGCGAAGCAAATGTAAACTGAAGGTTCACTGAACACAAGCAGGCAACGAAGAAAAAAACCATTTGGAATGCAATAGTCTCGTGTTTGCTGGAGTTCGAGCTCATAGCGTTCTAAATTACTGACGACTTTTATTGCCACACAGACTGAAAATAACAAAAGGATGAGAGCGAGGGTGAGCTGGCTCTGGAAAAGCCCCCCTGTGCTCTTGGTTTATGTTTACAGAGGGAGCAGGTGGGGAGGAGTAACTGAACGAGCATCCACACTGTTGAGGTGAAACAGGCAAATGCCAAAAAAAAGTCCCTTACAGAAGAGATAAACAGGACATAGCTTAATTACACAGGCAGAACTGACCACTAGCAAGCAAGGATTTTTGAAGGACACTGCAACTAACAAATCAAAACGCTGGAATTCACTCCATTGTATACTTTAGTATACAGCAGGCCGAACACTAACGCTTGACCTAAAAAATATATATATATATATATTGGGCAATTATAGTTAGATGTTTCCATTGGAAAAGCATTTTTTGACTTGGCTATATCTTCGGCACCGTTTCGACTAATCTTCCCAAACTTTTCCAGAAAAAGTGTCCTCTAGGGTCTTGTTGTGCATTGAAGGTTTTGGGGCAATCTGTGAACTGGGACCCGAGAAAAAGGGAGGCCAAAATAAGTGCATTTCTCATGTTAATTCTCTTAGGGATTTTGAACATGACTACAGCTCGAACCACTGGACGGAATTACACCAAATTTGGTAGAAATTTAGTTCTTGGTCCAGAAAGCACACTTTTTGTTATTTGGTGTAAATCCATTCAGTAGTTTTGGAGATATTAAAGGAAATTCAAATGTGTATATGTGGGTGAGGCCTAAGCACGGATCTCATGGTGAGATCTAATTGGCTGTCAGCACTTTAACCAGAAAGTGATGGCAGCCATCTTGGGACCAATATACATAATAGTATCCCATTAAAATGAATTGTAGGCAGGTTTTGAGGGTCACAGAAAGGAGAACATATAAAGGATGATAACAGGTTTTAGATACAATATGAATCATTTGTGGCTACAGTGATTTTACCCTGTGAAAAAACCTGGTGGAATTCACGCCTCATGTTTGAGAGAAAACAGTTTTCTCGTTGTTTTCCCATGGAGGTTATGGAAGGTGCTCCAAAAGCTAAAATGAGACCATATTTTCTGTAATTCACATTATCTTTCTGGCCATATAAGAATGAAGTTTGACATTCTCAGTAAAATGTGTACTTCCAACAGGAGCAGCCTTTCAGTTGATTCCCTTGTGTTCTACTGCAGCCTCCCAGAGTTTTCTAAAGAATAAGAAGAGCACTAACAATCTTACCTATGATAAAAGTGTGGCATACCAAAAGCCATCTTGATTGAATCAAGCGGGTAAAACCTAAAACATTTAATTTAGAAGGAAACAAAATTAGGAGGTTCATTTTGTCCTAGAAATTATGGTTCGTGCTGTAGAAAGAAAATTACGTTTTAAGTGAGTTCTCAAGTATCTTCCTTTTCTGTTACATTAAATCATTCTGACATGTAAACTGAAACATGCACTTTGAACACCTGCAGCAGACTGCCAGTTAAGTCCCTGGTGATAAGCAGTTTACTACAGTGTTCTGATGTGCAACTAGAGTGCTAACATTTTAAATTTATGCAAGAAGTGTGACACATCTGACCGCCATCTTGTTGGAATCAAAGTGGAAAACTGAAAGCCTTTTTTACTGAGGATACTGCAGTAAATGAGGAGATTAGGGAGCTTCATAACAAATAAGTCTCCCAAGATGGCTACCAGAGTAAAAGAGAGCCAAAATGTAGCACAGATATTACCTACATGTTGAACAAGTATAGCCCAATGACATAAGTGTGCAAAACACTTAATTCTTTAGTTTTTTTTCATGTATTATATAGCTCAGACTTGACCCGAAAGTGATTTTTTTCGGTATTATATAGCTCAGACTTGATCCGAAAGTAAGTGCTTTACATGAGCATCAGTTACATTACACAAGGACACATTCATTTTGGGCTTTGACCTCATCCTCTTCTCCACTAAGAATGCCAGGGGCGATACTAAGAGGTTTAAAATTGCAGTCAAAATCCTCTGCCACAATTTTAAAAGAACCCGAGCTAAACAAGCTGAAAAGAGTGTGGAACAAGGTCCGCTACTTATAATAATTTGAAGGTGGTGGATATATTTTAAATTAAAGTTATAACCATAACTTTAGAATTTTTAAGTCTTGTGTAGTTTAAACTTGGTTTTGAGGGGAAAATATTCTTTCCTTACTGTAACTAAGCTGCAGCCTTTAGTTTTTTCATTGAACTTCAATGTTTTTTCAAATGTTTAATGAAAATGTGTTTCAAGTTGTAGAGTCCAGTGCCCAAAGTAGAGAGGTATGTGGAGTGTCGGACATTACAGTGAAGGAGAGTGTTGTATAGTCTATTGTCATAGACTGGGGTTTTGTAGATTGGAATTGAGTGGATTGGGGTAGAGTGTAGTAGCATATCATACAGTGCAGTAAAGTGTTATATAGTGTAGTGGCATGGTGTCTCAGATAGTAGAGTCCAGTATCGTAGACTGGAGAAGCGAGTTGTACAGTGGAATGGCGTGTCGAACAGCAGAGTAGGGTGTTATAGACCTTCATAAATTGGAGTAGAGTGTTTTAGAGTGGAGTAGGATGAAGTAAAGTGTTGGGGTGGAGTATCGTCAAGTGGAGTGTTGTACAGTACAGTGGAGGAGTGTGTCAGAGTGGGGTGCAGCATCATTTAGTGGAGTGGTGCATTGTAGAGAGAAGTTGAGTGTCGTGTCATTGAGTGTCCTACAATGTAGTACAGTGGCATATAGTGTAGTACAGTGTTGTAGAGTGGAGTTGCATACAGTGGAGTAGAGTGTTGGACAGTGGAGTGGTGTAGAGCAGAGTATAGTACAGTGACGTAGAGTGGGATATAGTGGAGTGGAGTACACTGGAATGGAGTAGTGTAGAGTGGAGTAAATGCCATTGAGTGGGGTGTTGTAGATTATAGTAGCGTGGAGTGCAGGTGAGTGGTATGCCCTACAGTCAAGTATGAGTGTCATAAATTGGAGTACTGTGTTGTATAGTGGGGTGTCATACAGTATTGGAAAGTGATGTAGACTAGAGTAGAGTGGCATACAGTCTAGTTGATTTCTGCAGAGTGTAGTGTCATACAGTGGAGTAGAGTGTTGTATTGTGTCAGTAAAGCGGAATAAAGTGGGGTGCAGTGACAAAGTGTTGTGTACAGTGTCATGTGGTGGACTCAGGTATTGTAGAGTGGAGTAGAGTGTTGTACAGTGGCATACAGTATAGTTCAGTGTTGTACAGTGGAGTGAAGGGGTGTAGACAGGAGTAAAGTGCCAGAGTGGCATTCAGTGTAGTAGAGTGTTGTAGAGTGGAGTTGCATAAAATACAGTAGTGTGTGTAACAGTGGAGCTACGTAGAGTAGATTGTTGTATAGTAGCGTAAGTGAGGTAAAATCATGTAGAGTAGAGTGTAGCAGAGTAACTTAGTGTGGAGTAAATACAGGCTCGACCACTGGCTATGGCCAGTCTTATTTGATCAGGTCGAGCTATTTTTAGAACTTACTCGCCCCTTCTGGTGAGTTGACAAAGAACAGGTGTTCTGTTGAAAAGTGGAGGGGCAGAAAAAGGTGTCTTAAAATCTTGTTCTTATGTTATGACGTTTGACCTCTGTGCGACAGAGGACAAAAGTCAGTTTGTCTTAGAATTAATTTTCCATCTGTCTGCAAAGTTCCAGGACTTTGTAAGGTGAACTGTGTGACCTGCTGTTTAGAGTGTAAAATAAAAGGAAATAGGTTCTCAGGTTTTTCCTAACACACAACCTTTAATCAACAAAAGTCAACCATGCTAATATTTAAAAAAATATCTCAGTGGCTGTGAAAGCCCATTTTTAATATTTCTTTGTGATGAAAAAAATATTTTAATACGATGAAAACAAATCAGAATACTTTACATGTTGATGTGCAAATGATATGTTTTCTGAAATCGAATTTTCACAGATTGTTAATACACTATGGGGGTCATTCTGACCCCGGCCGGCGGCGGAAGCCGCCGGCCTGGCTGGGACCGCCAGAATACCACTGCGCGGTCAAAAGACCGCCGCAGGTATTCTGGCTTTCCCGCTGGGCTGGCGGGCGACCGCCAGAAGGCCGTCCGCCAACCCAGCGGGAAACCCCTTCCCACGAGGAAGCCGGCTCCGAATGGAGCCGGCGGAGTGGGAAGGGTGCGACGGGTGCAGTTGCACCCGTCCCGATTTTCAGTGTCTGCAAGGCAGACACTGAAAATCTTAGTGGGGCCCTGTTACGGGGGCCCCTGCAGTGCCCATGCCAGTGGCATGGGCACTGCAGGGTCCCCCAGGGGCCCCACGACACCCCTTACCGCCATCCTGTTCCTGGCGGTCACGACCGCCAGGAACACGATGGCGGTAATGGGGTCGGAATCCCCATGGCGGCGCAGCAAGCTGCGCCGCCATGGAGGATTCCCCAGGGCAGCGGAAAACCGGCGGTCCACCGCCGGTTTTCCGTTTCTGACCGCGGCTGTACCGCCGCGGTCAGAATGCCCATGGGAGCACCGCCAGCCTGTTGGCGGTGCTCCCGCGGTCGTTGGCCCTGGCTACCACATCATAGTCTAGTCATATAGCTATTAAAACTGAGTGTTTAAACAAACTGAGAAACACTCCTGCCCTGATGGCAATTGTGAGAAAACAGGGTTGATTGCAGAGGCTCCCTAACCTTTTGCTCCCATTTTTCACTTTTTGCTGGTGTTTTCCTGACTCTGATGCCCTGGGTACTGCTAACCAGTCCCAGGGCCTGTGCTCTGTATAAAATAAGTATGCAAATTAGGCTAATTATAATTGGCTATGTCGACCTACCTATAAGTCCCTAGCATATGGTAGGGCATGTAGGTTTAGGGACCCCAGCATAGGTAGTGCCCCCATAGGCGCACTGCTGCGGTATCCAGTGTCATTTTAAAGGCAGGCCTGCCTTGCTGGCTGCTTTTAAACTGAAGGTTGTATGCAAATTCGACTTTGGAATTAAAAGTACGCCCAAAGTCTTAAACTACCTTATTTTTACATATACGTCACCCCTAACATGAGCCCTATATGTCCCTAGGGTTGGGTGCCATGTTACTATAAGCAGGGACCTTATAAATTGTTTTATAGTGCGCTGGCGAGGTAAAATAACCAAATTTGTTTTTCCCTCACTGTAGTGAATGGCCTCCATAGGCTAAAATGGGGAGACTGTATTTTAATTAACAAAGTCCCCTTAAGTGTCAGATACCTTGAGTTTGGTATCAAAGTAATTATTATAATAAATCCCACAACTTACAAGTGTTAGATTTAATATAACTAGTGTAGGTAAAGAGTTTTAAAACTCTACCTGAAAGTTGCAACTGCAGTTCTGTTGTGCCCTTCTCTGATTGGCCAGCATCTGGCAGCCAGGCCAGGCTTCCTTGATGAGGTGTGAAGTGGCCTGGGCTGAACCCAAAGGATGTGCTTGGGAGAGGAGATCTGCCTCAGCAGATGGGGAAACAGGATGGGGGTAAGAGCAGCCAAACTGGTCTTTAAAGGCAGGGAAGCACAATTGGAGCAGCACAGCCCCTCCCTCACATCCTGCAACCCCAAACAATTAGGTGCTCTCTTGATTAGATTAGGAGGGGGCAGGAGAGGGGTGTTTTTAGGATTTTAGCCACACCAGTGGGTAGGCTCAGCCAGATGTAACCTACAAAAATAACTTTCAGCCATGTTGGATTTTTGAAGAATGTTGCTCCCTGGGATTGATTTTTGACACACTTCCCAGGACGTGGTCATCAAAGGGGGAAGGAGTCTGCCTGTGATTGGATACCCAGCACCCCCTGCTTTCCACTCAGGAGCAAGGATAAATATGGCAGAGCTGCACCCGCACCTCAGATCTCTACAAGGAACAAGACAAAGAAGAAGGACTGCCCTGCTGGACCCCTGACCTGCATCTGGGCACTGCACTCTGAAGGACTGCACCAGTTGCACACTTGGGCTTCACCGCTAAAAGGACTTTGCCTGTCTTCCACTCCTTCAAGAAGGGACTCCCTGTTTGCTACGGGTATAAAGGAGCTGCCCAGAGTCCCCTGCATCAAGTCCTGCAAGCAGGGCCCAGCTGAACAGCGTCCAGTGGCCATTTGAGGATTCTGACCTGGTGCATCCTAGGTATTGTAGTCCCAACTCCTAAGGAGCAACTTAGAGCTTCTGGAACCTTGGCTCAAGTTGTGGACTCTTCAAGGACTCAAAAAGGACCTCTGTAAGAAGATCCAGAAGTCTGGAGACGTTTGGAGCAACTCCATAAGTTGAAGAGGTGCGTTGTGGGAGTTGTAGTCTCAGACCCCAAGAGGTAAATCAGAGCCTCTGAACCCTTGGATGGTGTTGTGGACCACTTTCCTGAATCAAGAAACACTTCTGAAAGTAAGTGTGACAGTGTTACCTCATGGGTGGCCTGAACTCTGGACTTAACCATTTCCAGTGTGACCTTTTTTAACCCTTTGAGCGCTAATTGCTTCTATGGGCTAGAAAACATTAATCCTTTAAAAGTTCATATCTCTAGTTCCCCTTATCTGATTGTAATCATTTTGGTGTCATTTTAAAGATAAAGATATGATCTATGTTTAGAAATTGGTATTGGATTTTTATTATGTTTTTATGTTTTACTTATTTACAGTTTTGTGATTTTTAAATGCTTTACACACTTGTCTCCTAAGTTAAGCCTTGTCGCTCGTTGCTTAAGCTACCAAGGGTTGAGCTGGGTTTAATTTATTGAGACCCAGCTGGACCTAAGTGGAGGTTAGTGGCCTGTTGCTAAGTGTGGGTACTTACCTGCCCTTACCAGTAATTCACTTAACAACAGCATAGCTGTTACTAAACTAAATGAAGTCATGGGTCATGTGTCCCCTATATGTGGGCTAGAGTTTTGGGATGCATGCAGCAAAATTTAGTCTAATTAATCAAGCTAAAGAGTTTTTTTTGTACTCCAGAAATGCTGAGCTCACATATTTGAAGGAGCAGACATATGTGAGAATGAAGAAAAAGGTGACTCTATAAACTATTTGCCTAGGATCACACAATTTGAGACCTGTTTATGGGTCAAGTACATAGAGTTAGGTCGAGTAGATTATTTAAGTTCCTCAACCTGCAGGTCTAGTAAAATTTTTATGATTTTTTGAGGCCTGAAATAGAGTGTATTGGTGTGTCCCAGAGGATAGTGGCATGGAGTGGAGTGTACTGGCGTAGCGTTCATAGTAAACAGTTATATATTGTTGTGGGGTCTTGTACAGTAAAGTACTGTACTGTCCTATAGAACAGTGTTGTATAGTGGAATATAATTTTGAAGATTGGAGTGTACTGGCATAGATTGGAGTATAGAGTTGGACAGTGGAGTGTGCAGGGATAGAGTGGAGGAGAATGTCATAGAGTGCCATTAATTGTGGTAGACATTTACATAGTGGAGTTATATGGAGTTGAGAAGAGTGCTGTACAGTGGAGTGGCATAGAGTGGAGTGGCACACACTGTAGTGGCATTGAAGTGGATTATCGTAAACTGGAGTAGCATACAGTGTAATAACATGCAGAATTGAGTGCAAATTTGATTTTGACAGTGGCGTATACAGGAATAGAGTGGAGTAGAGTCTAGTACAGTGGCATAGAGTGTAGTAGAGGTATGTTGAGTGGGGTTACACAGAGTGGAAGGGAGTACACTGGAGTGGCGTAGAGATGAGTAGTGTACAGTGGTGTGAGATAACGTGGAATAGCGTAGACTGGAGTAGTGTAGACTGGAGTGACATATAGCGGAGTACCGTATAGTGCAGTAGTAGCGTATAGTGTAGTAGTGTAAAGTGGAGTACTGTACAGTGAAGTGGAGTGGAATGCTGTATTGTGGGTTAGAGTGTAATAGCATACAGTGGAGTGGGGTAGATTGGAATACCATACAGCAGAGCGGCAAAATTTGAAGTTGCGTGCAGTGTAATATCATACAATGGAGTGGTGTACAGTGGAATAGCATAGAGTGGAGTGGCATAGAGAAGAATAGTGTATAATGGAATAGTGTAAAGTAGAATAGCGAAGAGTGGAGTGATGTCCAGTGGAGTGGTAGAGACTGGAGTAATGTACAGTGGAGCGGGGTGGAGTGAAATAGAATATAGTGGAGTGGGATAGAGTAGACTGGTGTACACTAGAGTGGAGGAGCATGTAGTGGAATGGCATACAGTAGAGTAGAGTATCGTATAGTGGAGTAGCATCCAGTGGAGTAGCATACAGTGGACTGACGTAGACTGGATTGGTGTACAGTGGTGTTGCGTTCCATGTAATAGCGTAGAGTAGAGTCTCAGAGTGGCATTGAGTGGAATAGTGGAGTGGCTACAGTGGTGTGTCATACAGGTGTATGTGAAATTGAGCAGTAATATAGATTATGATGTGCAAAGTAATGCAAAACCGCGAACTGCACTGCCTTGCGTTTCTCCAGATTTACCAATCAATGCAGTGCCACACATGGTGGCCTTGCATTCCTTTGTAATAGTGACTTAAGTATTGCATGCCCCTGTGACACCATGAGTGACGCATGGGTTCTGCAGTCTAATAATACAGCTAGGCCTTAGTTATATTTTGTGCCAGGGTATACCATGATAACTTTGCAGTATACCGTGGTTGATGGCGATGACAAGCCAGTATATAATTGGGTAATGGCTGTGTTTCTGAGAATGAAAAGGCAGCTGTATTGTTTTATTATACTTTGGCTGTGTTCAGTGTTAGGGCCTTAGATATAGGTAAGTAGTTTGTCGCTACCTATTGCCATTTTATTTTTAATTGTTAATTGGTAGGGAAATTCATTTAAAAAAATATATATATTTTAAAATAAATTTACAGCCATGTACTGTGGTAGTTTCACAATTTTGGGGGAATTTTTGTGAAAGTAGCACTGTTAAAGATATCACTAAGTTTAAATGCCTTATAAATTAAAAAGTGCTTACCCTACTTAACTGTGGTACCCAAAAAGCATCAGCTCTACACCATAATGTATAATCCTGCCAAACTTCATTTAAATCCATTCAGCTATTTTCCCAATACGTTAAATACAACAGTCTTTGGAAAATGTATTGGTGGAAAAACCCGGTTTTATTTTTGCACCCCCTTACCCATTTACCACAAAAAATTACATCATCTCAAAATGTAGAAAATGTTTAAGGTCTGGAAAGTATTGTGGTGATTCATCAGATGGGTGGAAAGTTATCAGTGAGGTAGAATTCCTGTGTTTGAGAATACGATCTATAACTACATGATCGCAATCAGATTTAATGTGATTTATTTATTTTCATCTGTTGTATTTGTTTATTGGTTTACATGACCATGTGACCTTACATGTGTCTTTTAGTTGTTCATTTAGTAATTCAGAAACTTTATATATGGAGTATAGTTTATTGTTTTGGCTTACCTGCTATTTTTAGTAGGATTGTGTTACATATGAAGACGAAAGCAAATAAAAGGCTGTTATTGTTATAAAAATTGAGATTATTATTTTTTCCTAGTGACCAGTTATAATGTCCTGCAAATAATAGTTTGGCTCACTACTAGTGCAATTTTTCATTTTGTTGCACAGAGGTGCATAAGCTAGATGGTTTCTGTTTGGCTTGTTGGGCCACTTATGTGTTTTAAGATGTATTCTATTCCATTAGTTTCCATTAGCATGTGACCATGAATGGGCCTTTCAGTTGTTCGTGTAGTAAATCTGAAACTTTACATATACAGTTTATTTTATTTTTTGGGCTTCCTTACTACTTTTAATAGTATTGTGCTAAGAGATATCATTAAGTGAAAAACCTCATAACTTAACATTTACTTTCCAGTACCCCACAGAATCATCTGCACCTTCTAATATGTAATACTGCCAAATTTCATAGAAATCCAGATGACGTTTGTTGCGCTATATGAAATACAAATGTCTATGGAAAATACATTGGATTTGAAGCCTGTTTGGCCCCCCCCCCCCCCCTTTTTTCTTTGCAACCCCTTGACCAAACGCTGCGTAGCTTTCAGTCCTTTCTAAATGAAACGGGGACCGCAAGTCCGCAAAGTTTCATGCATATTCGTCAAACAGGTGCAAAGATTTATAAAGGGACCAAAATCCGAAAAAAATACCCTCTCTGGGCACTCTTACTATAACTATGGAGTGGCTGCCACCACTGTGCAATATGTATAAATACATATTTTATATACATATGTATATATATGTCATTTACCTCATTTATGCATACCTCCATGGTAAAGGTATGCATGGTAAAGGCAGATGTGTGGTGAATGCACGCGTTGTAAAAAATGTGTGGTAAAGGCATGCGTGGTAAATGCTTATGTTGTAACTTCATACAGCCATCGGGCGAGCAGTAAGTTGATGATTTGCAGAGTAGAAGGGTACAGAAGGGAGAAGGTGGGGAATAAATGTAAGTAGTAAGGAGGTCAATTATAAGAATAGGTGCTTTTTAATTTTCCTAAATGACAGGGTGTTGAGAGTGCTGTAGATATGGGGGGTGGTCACTGAGAAGTGACTAGGTCTCATCAGGAGGTTAAACTGGTAGTAACATAGGTGGAGGGAACAGGTGTTACTCTTTGGTTTTTCCTGTAGGCAGGAGGGCTCTTTGCCTTCCAAGTATTTGGAGATTAGGCACAGGGTTGTAAATACAGTTATGGAGTTGTAGGGGAGGCTTGTCGGTTTTGCTCAAATTAAAGAAAAAATGTTTTAAAGTTATTATAACTATGGCTACCTTTTGATTTCTGCTTGTAATCTTTTAGGGTTTTATTATTTATTGAACATTGGAATTGGGAGCACTACTAACGTAATAAGAATTGACTTTGTTATTTTGTATTCTTGTGGTGAAATCTTAAAACTGTTTTAATTTAACATATGTTACTAGGTTTAAAAGAACATCAAGCATTGCCATTAATTTTTCTTAAAACATTAAAATGCTCACAACTGCCTTGTTGGTGCGTTATATTTGACATATTCAGACAGAACTGTTTTATAAGAAACATAAATGATCAAGCTAAGATTTTTAAACCGTAACTGGGCATGATGCCACTTGGCAGCTATGACTACATTAAACAGGCAAGAGTTTCAGAGGTGTGGCTAAAGATTGGTAAGCACGGTGCTCATAGGAATGGGACAAAGGCATCCAGTCACTGTAACAATAATTCACAGGCTTTCGAGAAGGCTTTTGCCTAGAATGTGAATACCTCTAAGAGGTGATGGGCCATGTGTGCCTATGGGAGGGCTTCTTGGCTTGGACCAAGTTACTCCATACTGGTTCCACTGCTAGGGTCCAAACGAATAAGGTAATATCCCAGAGGTATAAAGTGGGGCGAGGAACACGAGAGAGGTGCCACCGGGAGCAGTTGCTTTTTGCGCTGGCTGTGGAGCCCCTGGCAGCCCGAGCACGCATGGCACGCACGCATAGCATAGCACGCATTACCGGGGTTGAGTGATGAGAGCCACTGGCATAGGATAACTCTGAATGCCGATGATCTCTTACTGTTCCTAGGTGACACACATTGGGAACTTGAAGGGGCTAAAACCATGTTAGAGGATTTTGGGCGGTTTTCTGAGCTAAGGGTGAACTGGAGGAAGTCCTGTGTATTATCCGCTACGCCTGACATGGACCCTCCAGGGAACTACACTCTCATCCCTAGTGAAGACCCTTTTATGGGTGAAACGAATCTCGACCGAGATACCGAAGAATTCTAGGTGATTGCTAGATGCTGGGCCCATTGTTTACAGAAAACCCATACCAAGATCCCTTATGCCCCAGAGATCCTGATTGCAATGTTGGGAGAATTATCGCATAGTGGTGACTGGAGCGGTCTGGGAGAGTGGGAGACTGCGGGGGCCTTGACAATGGGTGAGCTGTTCAGGGAGGGGGGGACTGCTTCCCTTTGAGGACTTTAGGGCTGAGTTCAACTTACCACTGGGGCACTTCCTCCTACATAGAGTCACTGTGAGTATCTGGAAACATTGGCGAATGGGGACTACTGAACCTTTGACCCATAATTTTAGCCGGTATATGGTCGTCTACTCTGGCACCATGAAGGTTGTCTCCCGTCTTTGTCGAGCCATTGAAGATTACTCACGGCACCCACTGGAGAAATTGAAAACCAACTGGGAGGAAGATCTAGGGAGACCTATACTGGAGGCTGCTTGGGCTTTGATTCTCGGGAGGACCCCACGGGTATCCATGAACGCTCGATTTAAGTTGATTAATTTTTATATCTTACAGACGGCGTACCTAAACCCAGAACGTATTCAGCGTTATTTTCATATTGAGGATGCGGCCTGCCCTAGGTGTGGTGAGGTGGGGGCAGGACTGCTGCACATGTTGTGGTCCTGCCGACAACTTAGTAGTTACTGGGAGGAGATTAAGGGAACCATTGTGGAGAAGGAAATCCCGTGCACACTGGAGCACTGCCTCTTAGGTTGGTTTGTGCATACCTCTAAAAATAAAGCCACTAGTAAATTTTAGGATCTTGCTTTTCCCCTAGCTAAGAGAGAGATCACAAGAAATTGGAAATCACATGGGGCACCCCATGCATTGAAGTTGCGTAGAGAAGTGGGCGGAGGTGGAAGCGGGCATACTACTGAGGGAGGCTAAACGAGGCACAGGCATCCTTGAAAAGGCACAGGCATGTGAAGCCTTGGTGGCAGACCTCAGGAATATTGGCTTAGATGAGGACGAAGACTCATATGAGCCGACTTTCACGCCGGGGAAGAGCCTCACCTATCTGTGTTAGCTGAGAATATGTACCAGATCTCTTGGCCTTCATAGAAAACTATTAATGTCTCTGATGAGTTCCTTGACCAGATGATATCCCTCCTCCAGGAAATGGCACCGTAGCACCAGTGTTGATTATTAGGAATATTAACGAACCGGATTTGGGGGGGGTGGGATGGGTAGTTATGGCACTTAGCGCAAGAAATAACAGATGCATACTTATTTGAACTGTGTATATTTGTTTAACATGAGTGAAATAACTGATTGTACATATTATGACCAACATAGATCTGCCAACTGAAAGTTTGTCCCCCCAACAAAAGTGCTAGTTTATATACTTCGTGTTGTACTTGTAAAACTTAACATAATGTGTTTAAAAAAAAAAAAAAAAGATAATTCACAGGCTTACCACATGGCCATGCCTGCTGTGATGCCTTCTTCACCCTTAAAGTCCATGGTCGACAGGTTCCTGAAAACAAAATGAAATAACACATTTCGTCCCAGAAGAAATGGGAACTTAGTACTTAATTATTGCCTTGACGACTGCCACTTGCATAGAGAGTGGTAAATACCACTGCTATGCAGAACATCTATTTTCTGTAGATGTCTACTGAACATTACATTTCCCTGTTCCATTCTGTTTAACTTTATGAAGAAATATGCTTTCCGTATGCTAG
The DNA here is from genome assembly GCF_031143425.1 of Pleurodeles waltl. Classification (NCBI taxonomy): domain Eukaryota; kingdom Metazoa; phylum Chordata; class Amphibia; order Caudata; family Salamandridae; genus Pleurodeles; species Pleurodeles waltl. The sequence goes on from NC_090447.1 coordinate 1,392,068,156, forward strand.
GTTCAGTAGGTTCAAATAATAAGCACCAAAGCATTTTCAAATTTGTCATCCTGTCGATGCTCATACTCATTGTGCAGCCCGAGATAGAGCCTTCGATGCCTTTGTTAAATTATTCAAATATTACTTCGAACTTGCATAAGAATTACAAATGCATAGTGAGTAAATAGGTGATCATTTATCATCTCGCTAGGAAAATATTCCTGCCCCATGTGAGTTGGTTTACTGTGCCAGAAGGCTGTGATGTATGCTTTGCTTCGGTACTAGGCCCCCAGGACAGCTGTAGAGTTGGTTCTTTGGAAGGTGAAGCTCTCCGGGGCTGTAAGCTGAGTGAGCTCCTAATATACCAGGTAGAAGATTGTGAAGTGGGATTTAAATGAAAGAAACGCAGGAGGTGGTGACAGTGGACTTACTAAATACCTGGAGAGAATGAAAAATAAGGGTTTTGGAAAGACGGCCAAGCGCATAATCGTGAACCAAAGAACATAAAACACACGTCGAAAGCGCTTTCAGTCCTTGGCGTTCTCGTTGTATCGCCAGGCCAAAGACAAAGCTGATGAAATAAAGGTACAAAAATTTCATTAATTTTGTCCTTCCGAGGTGCAGACTACAAAAATAGTGTGGGTAAACCCTCACAGCCACTATTTCATCCAGGTCCATGCTTTGCCATGGTGCAACATGCCCGTTAGATCTCCTAAATAGTCACAGGTAACTCGATAAAGCTGTTGGCTATAGAAGTAAAAAGTGTGCAAGCAAGTATGATGTCATCGTAGAACACATACTAAAACTACTTACTTTAAAAATAATATTATCAGTAAATTACCCGCTACTAATGCAGTAAGGAGCCAGGAAAATGTTGTAGACCCCAGAGTATCTTGATCACTGTTGAATAATCTAAAATGTTTTCTTTTCATTAGACGTCAAAAGCACTTTAAAATGTGATGCACATATGAGCATATAGCAGAACATCCACTAAATCTTTAAAGCCAATGGACTGTGTTGAGAGGTTACCAATGTCTGTGTACTGGAACTATCATTGTTTCCGAAAAGGACATCCTCAGGCTAGTTGGTCACTTTTGCTGCTTCAGGGGACTGTTTTGGTACCTGTAAAAGCAAAGTTGCTTTGGAATTCTCATCTATCTGGTAGGGAGGATGGTGGAATTCCCCCACTCCTCCTATAAGAACGATTTTCAGTTGCTCGAAAGGGGACATATATGTGACTCAATACCTGAGGTGCTCTAAATGCCAACCACAATTGTCATTTTGTTATGAAATTAAAGGAGGCACGATTTTTATGTCCTGTCACAGTTGCTGCTGGTCCACATTTGCACTTGTAGAACACCATCCTTCAGTGATGAGAGGATTCACTGGTCCTGTGGTCCTGATACCGAGGAACCTGCCTGCATGTCTGGAAGAGTCTTCTGACTGAGTTCCAGCAAGTATCGTACCGGGGGGAGGTGCGTCTACTAGGTGCTACTAAATTGTAAAAAGGGCATTCAGAAAGTTAATAGGCCTTTTGGTTAGCAAGATGCTGCGGATTATTTTTCCTGAATACTGACATTTGGAAGATGGTAGTGGTGAGGATTGGGACTCTACCCTCTGTTGTGAGAGGTTAGAAACCCTATAGGTGAAGCCTGGCCTTTTTAGTTTTTCCTGATTACTCTTTCAGTCGTCAGGTGCAGAAAATGTGCATCTGTAGAGGATTCTCCAGGATGGAGACAGTCCTGCTGTGCAAATCGTAACTCTACACAAAGTCTGTGTCTGAGGAACAGCCTATATAGGACACCTGGAACAGCAACTACCCCAATCCGCTTCTGCAGTTGAGACAGTGGATCTACATTCTACAGTCTACCATTTGTGTATAAAAGAGGGACACGTTGCCTGTCTTGATGTTCCAGTTCTAAGTCCTCTATGACTAAGGAGGTGATTGCTCTGCAGACTTCTCTGAGAACTGCTGTGCAACCATGGCTGGTGTCTGTCTGACAGTGATGAATGTTACAAAGCCCAGACATAGACAGTGCTGGGCACAGAGTTGGATGCATTTATGCATGAAATACTGGAAGCATTTTGTGTTCATAAGAATAAGGTTGTCCATATACATGATCATGAAGATAGATATTCCTAATTGTACTGTTATGTGGCTTATTCCGCATGCAAACTGTGAATATATATTTGTTCATAAATTAAAAAAATAGGGGCGCCCACAGGTACTCCTTATCCCATTAGTTGTCTGGATTCTAGTGTGAAACATGTTAACAACCCCATTCTGTTCACCCATATTTCGCTGGTTAGGGCACTGGATTGAGTTAAAAAATGAAGGAGTAATGCTCAGTAGTGCCACCTTCTTTCAAAGTGTATTTGTGTCTGCCTTGTATAATGCTACTGAGTAATCCACAGAACAACAATTGAACTTGCTGTCTCCAGGGGCTAATGTTTGATGCGCTAAAGTGATATATATACAGAAATATTGAAAGTGAAACCTCTAAAAGCCAGATTGTATTAATAGAGAAGGTTTTGTTCATAACACATTTTTCTTTTACAAAAACTCTTGCCTTCTCAATCCAGCAAAGCAATTGACCATCATTTTCGGGGTCATCACTGTGTTCTTCTTTTTAGGTCGAACGTTAGCGTTCGGCCTGCTGTATATTAAAGTATACAATAGAGTGAGTTCCAGCGTTTTGATATGTTAGTTGCAGGGTCCTTCAAAAATCCTTGCTTGCTAGTGGTCAGTTCTGCCACTTTGTCCTGCCTTTTTTCACTTTGGGAGCAGCACAAAGTACTGTGTAATTGTGCTATGTCCTGTTTATCTCTTCTATAAGGGACTTTTTTGGGGCATTTGCCTGTTTCACCTCAACAGTGTAGGTGCTTCTTCATTCTCTCCTCCCCACCAGCTCCCATTTAAACATAAACCAACAGCAGAGGGGAGCTTTTCCAGGGCCAGCTCGCCCTCGCTCTCTTTATTTTCAGTCTGTGTGGCAAGAAAAGCCTGCTCAGTAATTTACAATGCTAGGAGCTCTAACTCAAACAAACACAAGAGCATTGCATTCCCCCAGCCCGCCCCCAGCTTTGTAAACTCCTAACCAGACTTTTCTTGCCACACAAATGAAAAAAAAATGCAGTGCGATCTGGCTATGTAAACCCCAGTGCGATCGCGCTATGTAAACCCCAGCGCGATCACGCTGCGTTTCTTTTTCTTTTCATTTGCGTGGCAAGAAAAGTCCAGTAAGGAGTTTACAATGGTAATAGCTCTAACTCGAGCAAATGCGTGACCCATTGCATTGAAAATGCTCGTTAACTCCTCTATTTAAAATGCTCTGGGTTACGTCCGATTCTCTCATCTTCACACGCTGCAGCAGCCCCTCCCCAACCTAGCACGACTATCAGACGGCCCCTCTCACACACTCAATTACAATGGACAACCCTGACCTGACACAGCATGTGCTGCGCCTCCTTGAACCCTTCCTTAGGGCATGACAAGGAGGAGTCACCAAGGGCATGACAAGGAGGAGTCTGTTCATTCTCCCCTCCCAAGGACGATTAGTTGCTGCAATGCAGGAGTTCTCTCTTCTTTATCCCACTGAGTGGCGACACCTCCATTCAGTCTGGCCGGGAGAAATATCTCTTCTACACTACCTTAACAAATCCAGAAATAAACGGAAAGGCAAGCCCTCTTCTTGCACTTTTTTCACTTAATGGAGAGGCTCTGTCACTCTGTAAGTGCCATCTGCAACATATTCGCCATGCCTTACAGGCAGAGGGTGGCCAATCTTTTCTTTACTTTTGTCAAATCAGGGTCCCACAGAAAGTATTTAGGAGTTGTTGAAAAAATCAGATCTTTCATCAAGGAATCCTTTCTCAAACAACATGCAAAATAATGTCCCTTCTTACAATACAAGTGAAACTGAAAGAGACAGAGGTCTGTAGTTTAATGCTTAGGACGCAACAGTGGCTCATGTGCTCTCTGCTGGCATGTTTTCCCATGTTGAACATTTTTTATTCTGCACACTCTCTGCTCACCCATTCTTTCTGTGGTCGATAAATGGATCGTTGAGTTAATGACAGCTGTTACAGTGCCATGAAATGCCGGAAAATGCTTTGGAATGCTTTTACAACTCAAATTGTACGCACCTTTCCTCCTTTTTATTCCCTGTTTCTGGAATGCTCTGCTTTTGGACTATGTTACACTAGTGTCTGCAACTCATTTCATTCTTCCACACCGAATACATCATGGTCCTTTTATCACATTTCCAACACGCTGTGCTGATTTTTTCCATTTGGTTGCCAATAGTGGGCTCAAGCACTATTTCTTGGTGGCTAAGGCTTATTCATGGCACAAGTCTTGAAGAAAATAAGTGGGGGGACTGACCAAGTTAGACACTATGCAAGTGACATCACAGCACATGACACCACGGCGTGTGAAATCGCACCTGGAATCACAGGTAGTGGCATCACAACTCATGACCTGACAGGAAATGGCATCACAAGAAGTGAGATCTGGTCTTAAGACCTCACGCATATGCTTACCGCAAGAAAGCAAAGCCTTAGCTAGGGATCCCTTTGTCCGTCGTAGAGAAAATGTTTTCTTCAGCTTGGGCAGAGTTTAAAGTGCAGAATAATTGTAAGTTTTCCTTTGGAAAGTGTGTATTTTAGTGTTATTGCTTTTCTTTTTTTCTTTCTTTTTTTAAGACCGGAAAAAAGGAGTGAAGGAAATAAAAAGTGGAAAATGAAATTAGCGAGGAAGCTGTGTAATTGAGCTAAGACGTGCAGCACTTAGTGTCTGTGGGAGGCAAAATGCCTACAGCACCTGGTATTCCCAGACAGTCTCCCATCCAAGTACTAACCAGGCCCAACCCTGCTTAGTTTCCAAGATCTAGCGCATTCAGGGTGGTATGACCGTATGCAGGAAAAGATGCAGTTTCAGCTCTCTGCTGCTCACCAAGCCCACCGCCCGGAGCCTGCTGCTCTTAATCGCACCTGCACAGGCTCCCCTCGGGAAGTCTGACATGCGCTCACTGCCAGAGGCCCAATGCCCCAACCCACATGGAACACCATTTTTAGGGTCGAGCCTGCGTCGCATGCGCTTGCGCATGCATTTTGCTTGCGAGACGCATTAGTAGTTAGAAAAGGGCTCGGAGCCCCGCCCATGTCACGTCAGTGTCTTTCATTGGTTCGTGGGCTTGCCTTTCAAAATATACTTGCTTTCATTAGTGGAAGGCATTCATGTGTCATGCCTTTTCCGGTGGTTAGCACCTCCTCAAGCACAGCGACCAAGTACTGAAAACCCGTGAGGCTCGCTGTTTTCCGTCCGGTTTGTGGACTACTTTTTATCTTTTTTTGCAGCGCAATCTCGCTTGGCAGAAGTCGAGCGCTTTGCATGACATCGACCCTGTTACGTAGTTAATTGCACTTTTGCCTGTTACGTAGATAATTGCACTTTTGCCGATAGGTTTAATGTGGCAAAAAAAGTCCGGTTGGGAGTTTACAACTGCTAATAACTCTAACTCAGAGAAATGCGAGACCTGTTGCATTGCAAATGCTTGTTTTATTAATAGGCTCATGGATTTCTTGTCCATAAAGATGGCGTTATGTTCTAAACTTCTTATAACACAAAACAGTGTGGTTCGAAACCTCAACTACTTTTCAAGGGCTTACGTCAGAAATTGAAATGGCAAGATCATTTGGCTTGTGCTCTACAGTACTGTGTGTACTCTATTAAATGTTCTGCTTTGTAGTCATTGATTGACAAATTAGGCTTCATCTGTAAGTGAACGCAAAATGCTGAATGTAAATTGCATGTGCATAAAACACTTTCGTAGGCAGCTGCCACAGTTAATGTTGCAAGCAGTGTCTACTTAATGAGGTGGCATTTAGAGTCAGGGCATTTGGTCATTACCTTACATTTATGAGTCCTATGTAACTACTTACTATAACTCTTACAATTGCAGAAAGCTCTGCACTAATGTTACAGAGGGTGAACACTTCTTTGAAGGTTAACCTAATCTCTCAGATACTACTCAAGCAATTAGTAATTGAAGTTCAGGCCTACTAATTTGCAAGTGAAACAAAAATTACAGTCTTGTACTTTAATAAACCACCTGCAGCTTTTGTGGCTGTTTAGCCCAGTGGTTCCCCCAACCTGTGTTCTGGGTACCGCAGGGGGTCCCTGAAGTCTCCTCAGGGGGTCTGCAACTTCTTAGAAAATTGAATAATATTAACAGAATAATAAAGTATATATAGATAAAGAGGCTAAATGTACAGTTGCAAATTTTCAGTTGAATTTAGAAAAGTCCCAATCTTCCTATTAAAATGTAATTTGTAATGTTTTTATTTATATTTGTTTGCAGATTAAATAAAATGTGTTATAATTTGTGTATGTGTTTGATGAATGCCTGATTCTGTATTTCTTGTGTATTGTTCTGTGTTTCAAATAATCAACAATTTTTAGGCGGAGTCCACGGTTTTCAGTAATGACTCAGTGGAGGGTCCCCAGATTCCAATAATGATTCAGTGGGGCTCCTTTGGTTCCGTAGCGGTCCATAGAAGTCAAAAGGTTGGGTACTACTGGTTTACCCTATCACTATGTAGGAGTTAGACTGCCAAACAGTTTGTTGTGATCAGCTGAGGGATAGTAAACAGTAATGGATGTGGATCTTTAATAACAGGTTCTGCATATAATTTGTTTGCATAAGGTGAACGGCTAATGCGCAGCTAAGTGGTTAGCAAGAATCTGGTTTTATTGCTGCACCATTATTCAGATGAACAATATATCAGCAGTGAGGTATATCGGACAACCTGCAGGTATTCAAGATTCAAGAAGTTGCTGGATCTGGCGGAGTGTGTGCAGAGTTAACAGCAAAACAGATCTATCTACAGCCCATGTTCTAAAATAGTGCTTAGGCACGTCTGCTTTAAACAGCGAAATATAGAAAGGCGTTTTACCCACTGCTCTTTTTTCATGTAGGAGGCCCCTGGGCCATTCGGGGAGCCCTACATGCTCCCAGGAAGTTTGGAGCAGTCAGGGTTGTGATAGAGTGAACCGTAGTCATAATTTACCTGTGTTCGGACGCTCTTTAGGCCGATGAATCTTTTGACTAAGTGGGAACTCTCTGTACTCTTAATCGATCAGTCGCATCAAATCAATAATCAATAACGTACATAAGCAATACCTTGATCAACATAACGCTTAACAATTAATCCAGAATACATTTCGGCGAACCCTGACCTTTCAGTCAGGAATAACCACACCAGTTTATTGCAAAGTTAGTGAATTTATTTCCCTATATTAACAAAGCTAGTACAATATATATGTGTCTCAACACCAAATGATAAACGTAAATGAACATTAATAGCTGTCCATAACGTCGAAACAAGTGTAATCTATGTAGCATTTGAATCACAAGACATTCGATAATGGCAATGCAAAGCACTAATACGATAATCTGTAATGAGCTAATTGCATACATTTAGTCAGCATAACAAGATCTCAAATTGCATCGTGCGACATATGGAATCCTCATCTAACCTCAAATTAGCATCGGCATGTGGGACTTCATGCAAAAACAATTTAGCAACATAAATTTAGAAAACTCCTAACTAGGGCTGTTATCAAAATCAGCAGTTGGTTACCTAAAAGAAACACAATGCAATTTTACAATTTCCTTTCATATTTACCAATTACGATCAGCATACAAGGAAGTCTTCGTCTCACAGGTACCGTTTCTCGATCAGCATTGGTACCGTTTCGATCAGCATGGAACGGGACAAAAGGGCAAGGGTGGACGGGGCAATTGCCTCACGGCGGCAAGGTAAAACTACTATTTCATGCAGAGGGATCAAATCAAAGTTAAAGTCTCTAGGGCCAGAATCATTTAAAGTCTCTTTCTCTCGATTAGAGAAAGCATCAAAGTCTCTCAAAATGGCGTCGCAGCAAAGTGGGCCATAATAGCTACGAAGTCTACAAAATGGCGTAGTGTCCGGGTAATGACCTAATCTCTTCTTGTGCACCTGGTTTTTATAGGCAACAGTTCGAATCCAGTAGGGTCTCCATTGGAGGGTTCATAGGTTAGCTTCAAATTGTCCAATCAAAAACGACAGTTCTCAAGCTTTTACTTAAGCATACATTATCCTTGGAGATGGGTACGCAAGTTGCAACATTGTCTACCAATTAGCTCACTTTCAGAGCCTCCATTGTCCGCACCTGCAAGTCGACCTTGAAGTAAGGAGAAAATATGCCAGGCTGGCACGAAACTTTAAGATAAGCATGTGAACAGTTTCTGTGGAAAAGTACAGCTTCAAGCAGAAATACACGTTTAATAGCACATTGGAAAAATACGAGCATCTAAACCGTGAGACCAGGCCACTAGGCCAAAGCCTCCGCTAAAGTAATGCTAAGCTAACGCATTTCAAACAAGCAAATCGTAGCACACGTTTATGATTATGTCGGATTAGTGCAATTCTAGTACACCACGTTATATAAAGCACGCTTATAAATGTTGGCAAACTACTCTAAGGGCACATTTTGTCCCCGTACAATCTTTATTAGTTCGGTTAAAGTCACACATGATTATTTCACACTACGTTTACGTGTTAATAAATGTAAAACCTTCATTTTCTGCTTCATCAGTTGCCCTCAAGGGAATACGTAAAGGTGGTTCCTGTCTAGACAGTAGCAGCCTGGCTCCTCCTGCACTGTCAGTGAAGAAGCCCGACTGTGACGACTCGTGGGCAGTAAGTCCTTAGCTGTGATTTAGCATCGGTAGCTTTGGAATCTGGTACATAAGCAGTGCTGCAATTGCAGTCACAAGAACTTCAGTGTTGGACAGCTGTGGTGGCTGCACATAGAGCTATATACATAAATCACCTCGGGATGCCAGATTATCCCATCTCATCTTCCAGTCCTGTGCGTTCCATTTACAAATCCGATTTTTTTGTTTATTATTGCAGTTAGTTCAGTATAAACGAACCAGGTCTTCAACTCCTCAGATGCATTTTGTTTCCAATGAAAAGCCCAGGGCTGGCAAATTGTGCCCATGGTCACATTCAGACAACTTTTTAATTTATTGGGGGATAATTTGAGGCGGTTGCGTGAGCAATATTTGTGCTTCGTCACACCTTTTCATGTTATGTCAATATTTTTCTTTTTCCAGAATGTGCTTTTTGTCTCGGTAGATTTCCGTCTTTTTCTGCGTTGCATTATCAGAAAAATACAAGTAAACGTCACTGCAAACAGCCTGCTGATTGGTGGCTGGTAGTCTGCTTTCAGTTTGTGAAAAATGGTGGGAATTCGCTTATATGCAGCTGGTGACGTTTTTTATTACAAGCGAGCTCTGACGAAATAAAGTACAGATCTTTGTAGGGATATGGTTGATGTATACAATGCAGAGCGTGCATTTATAGGACCCGAACTAATAGAGAAAACAATTGAATTGTTGCTTTGTTTTATGAATTGGAGTTTGTTTTTTTTTCTCTGAAATCAGTGATTAGTTACACAGAAGATAACGATCTCTTGAAAGCACATCCAGCGTGCTTTGCAAAAAACAACCAAAAATGATTTGTCCGTTTTTTCGTGAACTTTAAGAACAGGGCAACTTAACATATTTCCTTTTAACTGGCACGTATATACATAGATGCATAATTATCATCATAACTGGTGTACACGAAATACAGACTCCTATTTCAAAGTATAACATAACAGCATCTCTGGTGCGCTTTCCTACACCTCGAGGGGGCTCCAACGTGTGCTATTATTTTAACAGTGCAAGTACGGGTTAAATATAACATGCACGACTTTACATGACCTGCATGTCCAATGGTATGTAGTGATAACTTAACTTTATGCAGTTCCAGTTTAGAAAGGAGCAATGCTGTAGCTTAGCCTGCATTTAAAATCCATAGAAATAGAAAATAATAAATCTGACTCTGGACTATATAAAATAGTTCATATAGTGCATTCTGAATATTACAATAATTTGAGCAGTAGAACATCTTGAAACTAATGTTAAAGTATAACTCTTGCTCCCATTGTGACGAATAAATATATATTTTTTTGTAAATTCCTACAAGGTTTGCCATTTTCCTGCTTTGAAAAGTATAAACCTGCTTCACAAGTCACTTCCCCGTTGAAACTCAGCAAAATGTTTCCATTTGTATATACAGGGAAAATAGAACCACTGAGCTACCTCCCACTATGTTTACAAAGTACACCAATTCATCTTCTGTCTGCACCGTAATTGGCAATTAGTGTTCCCTTGCCATTCAACAATTGTGTGTGCCATAGTACAGAAAGAAACCCGACATCACCTGTTATGGCTCCTCCGAACTCTCTCCAATCAGCAACAAACGTCCCATTTACCCTCTGCTCCTTCCGATCCAGGAGATCCCGATCATGTCTACACACTCTGTCAAATCCTCCTCTGCCAAGTGTTTTAGAGTGGAGTAGGATGAAGTAGAGTGTCATAGAGTGGAGCACCGTCAAGTGGAGTGTCGTAGAGTACAGCGGAAAAGTGTGTCATATAGTGGACGGTAGAGCGAAGTTGAGTGGCGTGTTGTTGAATGTTATACAATGTAGTACAGTGGCAAATAGTGTTGTAGAGTGGAGTTGCACACAGTGGATTAGAGTGTGGGACACTGAAGTGGCGTGAAGTGGAGTATAGTACAGTGACAGAGTTGGATAAAGTTTAGTAGAGTGGAGTATAGTGGAGTACATTGGAGTGGGGTAGTGTAGAGTGGAGTAAATGTAATTGAGTGGAGTGGGTATTGTAGACTGCAGTGACATGGAGTGCAGTAAAGTAGAGTGGTTTAGCCTTTAGTCGAGTAAATTGTCATAAACTGGAGTACTGTGTTGTAGAGTATAGTGGAGTGTCATACAATATTAGAAAACGATGTAGACTACACTAGAGTATGGTGGCATACAGTCTAGTTGATTTCTGTAGAGTGCGGTGGTGTACAGGACAATCTTGTAGGGTGTGATAGAGTGGATTGGCATACAGTGTTATAGAGTACAGTGGCTTCAGTGGCGTAGAATGTAGTGGCGTACAGTGGAGTAGAGCGGAGTTCGGTATCAGTAAAGTGGAATTAAGTGGAATGCAGTGGCATAGAAAGAGTTTCGTACAGTGTCATAGTGGACTAGAATATCGTAAAGTGGAGTAGAGTGTTGGACAGTGCCATACAATATAGTACAGTGCTGTACAGTGGAGTGAAGGGATATAGACAAGAGTAAAGTGTCACAGTATGGCATACTGGGTAGTAGAGTGTTGTAGAGTGGAGTTGCATTAAGTACAGTATGTGTGTAACAGAGCTGCGTAGAGTGGGTTGTTTAGTAGCGTGGAATGAGGTAAAGTCTTGTACAGTGGAGTAGAGTTGTGTGGAGTAAGGAGTGTATTGGTGTGTCGTGCAGTAGAGTGGCATGGAGTGTACTGGCATCGCGTATGTAGTATACTTATAAATTACATTTGGGTCTTGTTCAGTAGTGGTGTAATGTGTCCTAAAGAAAAGCATTGTATAGTGGAATAGAGTATTTTACATTGGAGTGTACAGGGATAGAGAGGAGTATAGAGTTGGACAGTGGAGTGTACAGGGATAGAGAAGAGTAGAATTTCATACAGTGCCATGAAGTGTTGAAGAATTTTACAGAGTAGAGTTATATAGGGTGGCGATTAGTGTTATACAATAGAGCGGCATAGAGTGGAGTGGTGTACATTGTAATGGCATAGAGTATGTTATAAAGTGGAGTAGCATACAGTGGAATAGCATACAGAGTTGAGTGCAAATTTGATTTGGACAGTGGGGTGTACCGGGATAGACTGGAGTAGAGTCTAGTAGAGTGGCATAGAGTTTAGTAGAGTTTTGTAGAGTGGCGTTGCATAGAGTGGAGGAGAGTACACTGGAGTGATGTAGAGTGGAGTAGTGTACAGTGGAGTGAGATGAAGTGGAATAGTGTAGACTGGAGTGGAATAGAGTGGAGGAGCGTATAGTGTAGTAGTGTACAGTGGAGTGGTGTACAGTGAAGTGGTGTTGAGTGGAATGCTATATTGTGGGGTAAAGTGTAATAGCATACAATGGAGCGGGGTATAGTGGAATACCATACAGCTGTGCAGCAAAGATTGAAGTTGTGTACAAAGTAATAGCGTAGAATGGAGTGGCATACAGTGGAATCGAGTGGAGTACAGTGGCGTGTCGTAGAGTAGGATAGCATAGAATGGAATACCCCAAAGCATAATAGTGTAGTGTGAAGTGGTGTCCAGTGGAGTGGTGAGGTACTGGGTTTTTCAGAACCAGTACTGATCCGGTAACCCAGTGGTGCCAGGGTACACCCAAAGACCTCGGGTACTTTCCTGATTCAGACCACAGAAACTCAGAGTCTTCTAGGTGAAGTCAAAGATCGAATTTATTGGCTGCAACCAAGTGACAAGCGTCCTAGAAGTACAACAGCACGGTTTGTATGTTCTCAGGAGACTGTGTGTCAATGCAAAGTCAGGTTTCCTTATATACAGTTTTTTAAGCTTCAGGCAAACATTCTTGACATTTTGGTTGGTCATTCACATGTTTTCACTACAAAGGAAAAAACAGTGTCATGATGAAACCTCATATTTCATGTCATCCAACCCATAATAAATTACCCGGCAAGGCCTAGTATTTTACATCAGATAAGTGTGGACCCCCAATAAAAACGGGCACCTCCCCCTCGTAAAGTAAGAAGAAGAAAAGAGCAGGTGCAGGTGTGAGCAAGCTTAGGCAGGGTGTGTGAGCGATAATAAGGGTTTTATGGCATGGTGTGCCTTGATGCTATCTGATTCGGCCACTGGGAGAGGGACTGACCAAACAGGTTTGGCCTGAGGCAATGGTTCCAGCTTGCCCAGGTCAGAGAAAAGTCAATCAAGGTGTACGTGTCCTTGGAATCAAATCTGACTGTATTATAAGCCTATGTGAGGGCAACTTTTAAAAATGGCTGCCGTGTATAAAATGGGAGCCACGAGTGCAGGACGAAAATGGCGATTTCGAGGTGAAAACGCTGCTGGAATTGAGCGAAAATGCTCATGCTTAGTGTACTAGTCATTATCGGTCTTTTGATACTAAAATCGTACTGCTGTGGCAAAGTAAATTACATGTGTCCAGAATTTTTAGAACCACAAACCCTCCTTTTGCCCTTACATAGGCAATAAACCTATTCTCATGCTAATCTGAGTCCAGGTCTATGTTTATAAGGCCATGGAGATGTTGCTGGAGCAAAATTCTAGTACTTGGTAACTCTCTCTGGACAGGTCTCCTCGAACATGAAGTTGCACAAAAGGCCACATATGGCAGGACAAAATAAGGAATACCTCTATCTGCAGTAGGTGGCATAAGATCACACACCCAACAATTAGTGATGTTCACTACTAACTAGTGTTGATGCAGAAGCTGTACAAAAGAATTGCTTACGAATTCTGATCTTCTAACCTGCTCATGTTCAGGAAAAGGGTGAAAAGAGTGCAAAGAAACAATAGTAGGAAAAGACATAGGTTGGGAAGTGGGTGCAGAAGTCAATTGAGTAGAGAAAAACAATCCCACCCATAAATGACAACGTCATGTTTAAAAGACACTAAAAAACACGTTATTAAGAACATATAGACAACGGGAGAAAGTAGTGACCACTATTACAAATGAAATAATAATTTTTCACAACCCTAACCAAAAAGCAAATCCTAAAATTATCTAGTAACATTTTTAGGGCTCCTCTACATTTCAGTAATTTTGGTATGTTCTGGTGGAACAGTGGTGACTCTCATCAATGCTCTAAGGTGAAAAGGGGGTACTCTTTCCACAGAAAATGGACTTTATTCTGCTTTTACTAAACAGAATAGTACTTTAAAACAATGCCAGCAAAACAATCAGTCTCCTAACACCTAGTCTATACAATCACACGGAAACCTCTTGTGAAACCAACTATGCCCAGAGTCCGTTCAAAAAGCCTCTCTGGCAGGCTTCTATTGTCCATCAAATTTTCTTTTGTTGTTTTCTTTCGCATGGGCCTCTCAACTCAGGCCTCTTCGTGAGAAAAGTACTGCTTAGTTGGAGTGCCCTCCTGGCAAACACCCACAGCTCACTCGAAAGTCTCAATGTCTTAAAGCAATGCACCAGTGTCTCTCCTCTGTGGCAGACACTACAAACAATGTGCTCTTCATTGATCAAGGGCACAAATCATCTCGTGCAGACCCAAGCACCATTAATTGGGAAATAGCTCAAGCTCAGCAGCACTTTCAGACTCCAACACTCATTATTTAGTGTCCGAGGACGCTCAAGCTGCTCTTTCATGGGCACCACAATATAGTGCCTTTTTCCAAACTTTAAATCTCCGGTGGACTGCCCTTCTTCCGTTGGAGCAAAGAAAAGGGGGTGTGTGGCCAAAACTCAGGCCAAGGGGCTCAAGGGATTGCACACTGTCAGAGGTTACCAGCACATGACCGGTAGAGAAATGAAACCTCAAAACAGCTCTGCCATCAACAACAGGAATCCTTCTCTTTAGCTCTTTTACACTGAAACTTTGGTTTTGTGATGTCCAACGCCGTCTGATGGAGCAAGTACGATACCATGCGCTGGCGATCGCTGTCCAGCTTTGCTACTTTCTGGGTGCTGAGACTGTAGGGCCAAAACGTCCATCTTTCATCTGTAGCTGTCACTGATGGGAATTAGGCTTAAATCAATGTCCTGCAGGTTATTATGACTTGATACCCGCAGAATCTAGTGACGTAGGAAATGTGCCACAGTTGTTAGTTCCCTTCAATTTAGTACAAAAACAGTTCATGGTTTTTAACAAGGGGACTGCAAGCAGGTGGTCTGCAATCTTCAAAGGAGTAGCCATACACCATGGGCATAAAATACAAAGACAAAGGCAGAAGGCAGAAGGGCAAAACAGGGTCTCTAGCATCTTTAATTGGGTTCTCTCCATTATTCTCTGCCATCTATAACTACATGAGAATTCTATCTGAATGGATTTCCTCACACAGTGGCATTGTCTAATGGGGTAAACACATATTTTCCTCAATGATTAAGTCTAGGTGTTCCTCCTTATCTTAGAACATCTCAATAGAGAAATCACATGATACCGATTATCAGGGACATGTAGAAACCTTCCTTTAAAAACTGTGCATCAGGTGCACTATGCAATACACAGGCTAAAAGTCAAATGTGCAAACAAAAAGACAAGAACTAGAGGGTCCTGATATTTGCATGATTAGGACACATCTGATCCCACCAAAAATTAAAGTAGCAGGAACAGAAGGGAACCGAAAACCAAATTAAAATAGACATTGAAAATTCGTCATGTTCAAAAAGGTAAACATAAGATATCTCCTATTGAAATGGAAAACTTGTCTTACTATAATATTGAGTCAGTTAACCAGTCTATCGCTACCCTGACAGTCAGGCTGGAAAACATTGAAGCAGGCCTAAGGCAAATTCTTGAAAACCAGTCTGGTCATACCAAAGGGAATTATACATAAAATGGGGGTCCCTGGTACATCACTGCAGTCTGGAAATGTGAACCTGAACAATACATCAATAATAATAAAAGGTCTGACTGGTGAAAGGAATTTGAAAAAGAGAAATGGGACTAGGACATAGCTAAAATCTCAATAGCTAAGCATGATGCGACATTGGTCAGGGGAAGTAACAAAAGAAAATATCTATAGGAAGAACAAAAAAATTATTTGGGTGATAGTCAGGCATGTGACACAACACCGAGAGTACGGGTGATACACAAAGGCCAAAGTTACACAAATTTTAACTCTACCGTTGGCGACTACACCATATACGGTACTCCTAGCTAATGTTTCAGTTCCTTCTTCAGGAAAAAATGAAAACCTGGTTTTCTTTTAAGGAACGTAAGCCATATGCTACTTAGGAAACAGAACATCATTAACTAATGTAATATAGAAATTAGGCCACCTTGAGTCACAGATCTATAATTTCATCCTTAGGTCCAATCAAGGCTACATAAATGTAGGGCTGCCTGTTCCTTTAAGGGAAGGGGCAGTAACGTGACTAATTGCAGGTGACACACTTTGATCCTGTATATCTCTTTTTATTTTCCTTCAATACCATTATAGCCAAATAGACATGCACTGGTGAAGTGTTGTCTCTTATGTTCACAGCATGAAATATCATTATCTGTGGAATTTAGTAACCAGAACAAGTTCAACCAACTGTTGTGTAGCGATTGGCATCGTCATGACCATCCCCTCACAACACAGGGGAGCTTGTAATAGTATCAAAAGCAGCAACAAACATGCAAAAAACAAATAAAAAATAATAAAAACGCACAAAACGTCAAGCTATCAGATATACTTGCTGTGTATCAAGCACAAAAAGCATAGACAAAACAATAGCATGTGTGAATAAGCGGTGACACACAACACCATGTCATGTACTTTATGCACTGTAAACCTGCAGCCCAAAACCCAATATTTGGGCCTGTTTAATTTGTCAGGTTTAAAATCCTTACCCTCCTTTTGACAGTAGATCACCAGGCAATGGAAATCTGCTGTCAAATATAACTTTACTGTTTCTCTTCTAACATACAGGACCAGCAAGAACAATTCATGATAGGACCAAATACACGAAAATAAATTTCCATTACTTAACTGTTACCCTCTTGTCAGTTACTTCGCAACATCAAGCCACCTTAGTTTTACCTTTCTAAAAGTAAAAATTGTTACACTGACACTCCATATTAATTTGGCACCTATAATTTCCACTGTGAAAAATAAGTCTTAATTGGTAAATTGTTCTCATTAAGGCATGTAGCCTTCAAAATTTTAGAAAAGGGCTGCATCTTATTTTCTGTCTAAGACTTAATGCAACACTTCGTTTTCTGTCAAATAACAGCAACTAGCAGGCATCATTTTATTTTTTTAGAGCGGAGACACAAATGTATCAGTTCTGCAGAGCATTTAACATGATGTTGGGACTTTCGAAGAAACCCCTTTTTTTATATTTTCCCTTTGGAATTCAGTTCTTTAATTGTATTGATGTTCTTCTGGAGAAACCAGAAATCCCACTTTTAGAGGCCCGTAGGGTCATTCTGCATTTCACAGAGACAAAGCCCTAATTTAAAAGGTCACAAGTGTCAACATGACAGCCTCCTCCATTGTTTAAGGGAAAACTAAAGATAGCATCTCAGCAGCGTGACTTGAGCCAGCCTCTGTAGCTCTCCTAGCTTCTGCCTCTCTGAATCTGTCAAAGACAGTAGGCCTTCCTATTTTCCTTCTAACCTGCAATCATTCACTCTATTTAAAAAAAAAAAAAATTCCTTTTTAGGCGCTAAAAAAAATTATCTCTATTTCCAGATTATTAAACTACATTTACTGTGAATAATTCACAAACCTTAATAACACACATACCAGTTGTTAGAATAAATGCTTGTTGCAATTCCATGCAATGGTACATATTTCATCAACCTCGAATGAATGAACGTCTCAGTAGGCCCAGCTGAAGTTAGAACCTTCAACCTTGATATTAAAACAAGCCTTTGTACTGGCACATTGACTCATTGAATCATAAGAAGGCACAACCTGCAAATATATATCAAACCTAAATGTATGCATTTACTGAAACCTGAGACACTTTAAAAAGTACTCTGAATGAAAGAAAATGCAGTTTAAACAGTGCTTTTGCCCAAAATCGACTTTGATATTTTAGGCATTAAAAATCAATATCCTACAATTTTCTTGCATAATATGCATTACCAGAATGTCTATTACACAATCCATGAGTCAGCCATTGAAAATATTAACTTATACTTTATAGAAATGAGCTTGTTTGCTCCTGCGCCAAGGGAAAATTGCACATACAAATGTCATTTTAGCGGTGCAACATAACTTAAATTACATTTTAATGCTAGGAGGTCATAGTATAGGTATTAAGCTTTATAAATATTTAAAAACGATTTTGAAAGGCACTTATTTTTTAAATAATTTTTCCATAATTAATAATTTTCTTTTTAAAAAAAAATAAAAAAACAATTATTCTTTTTTTTTTGATAATTCCACATATAAAAGCAAGCTGCATCCCTTGCCTATTATTTGGGATACATTAACTCACAAGCATAAGCGCATAAGCCTAACTTGAAATGCGTCACATTTTTGCGCCACTTTCATTTAAAAGGAAGGTTATGCAAAATTCCACCCATGTTTAACTGGGAAAGTGCTGGCTGAATTGAACATTCCTATCAAATATACTGCAGCTGAAAAGTTTGCCTGTGAACATCTAATACAATGCATCTAAGAAAAATGCTGTAAATTTATATATTTTTTTGCAAAAATAGATAATTTCGTTTTGTTTTTTTGGGGCCCTATTTATATCTATTGAATGTGTTTTCTAATTTATTAAGCATTTAACGGCAGTTTTGTATATGTGCACAATTGCTCATTCTATAAATTAAAGAGCAACATATAGCTATGTTAGCACATCACATGGTTCATTTCTGGATTTTTTCTAAGTTTCTACTTAATATTAATTAACCAACATTTTACTTAACAAACTGAAAACATCAAGAAGACCCACAAACACACATTGAGCTCATTTCAGATATAAACAGAAAACACTCAGGACACACAATACAGCGCGCTTTAGCCATTTTTCATAAATAGCGCCATCGCAATTTACTTACAGAACCGTTTGCAGATCCTAGTTGTAAGTCATATTTACAAGAGAAAAGAAAACTTTTCTCAATAGTGTTCCAAAAAACTGCAAAAACAGCCTCACAGACATTTATTTCCAAGAATAGCGGACCCATACTTTATTAAACGTGATGGGGCCCACTCCGTGCTTCACATATAGTTCATAGGTTGGAGTTCCAATCGGAGGAACCGGACATGAGTCCTCCAACCGGGAGTCCCTTTTACAACCAAGACAAAACAAATTTCCAAGTCTGCTAAGACCAGGCATCTTCGCTCACTAGTCTAGCTTCAAACTTCAAAGGATTATCGTTTACGATAGTCTCGTGAATACACGAGTCCTTCGGCTTTGGTACTTGCAAGTTCCAAATCAAAGTGATCCCGAATGGATACCAAACCAAATGTCCAACTAAGGACCAAACCAAGTGTCCAACTAAGGACTGGGAGACGCTCCACTTATACTTAACTGAAAATATCGAAGACGTCACCAGAAGACTCGTCTTATCGTTTCGCTCTACCAAACATCAAGGGTCCAAATCAGGGCGATAGCCAGGGCAGCAGTCCTTCGTAGCCGTCGGGAAGCGGGGAACCTCGCAGCAAAGACTTTCGGACCACGTCGACATGCAGGGGTCGATGAAGTGGTGGCCTTCCTCCAGAATTTTCACACGAAGCTCCCCACGGACCTCAGGCTTGGACCGGTACCGCTGGTATCGCCCCACGTTGGGCGCCAACTGAGGTACTGGGTTTTTCAGAACCGGTACTGATCCGGTAACCCAGTGGTGCCAGGGTACACCCAAAGACCTCGGGTACTTTCCTGATTCAGACCACAGAAACTCAGAGTCTTCTAGGTGAAGTCAAAGATCGAATTTATTGGCTGCAACCAAGTGACAAGCTTCCTAGAAGTACAACAGCACGGTTTGTATGTTCTCAGGAGACTGTGTGTCAATGCAAAGTCAGGTTTCCTTATATACAGTTTTTTAAGCTTCAGGCAAACATTCTTGACATTTTGGTTGGTCATTCACATGTTTTCACTACAAAGGAAAAAACAGTGTCATGATGAAACCTCATATTTCATGTCATCCAACCCATAATAAATTACCCGGCAAGGCCTAGTATTTTACATCAGATAAGTGTGGACCCCCAATAAAAACGGGCACCTCCCCCTCGTAAAGTAAGAAGAAGAAAAGAGCAGGTGCAGGTGTGAGCAAGATTAGGCTGGGTGTGTGAGCGATAATAAGGGTTTTATGGCATGGTGTGCCTTGATGCTATCTGATTCGGCCACTGGGAGAGGGACTGACCAAACAGGTTTGGCCTGAGGCAATGGTTCCAGCTTGCCCAGGTCAGAGAAAAGTCAATCAAGGTGTATGTGTCC
Source organism: Pleurodeles waltl (assembly GCF_031143425.1). NCBI lineage: Eukaryota > Metazoa > Chordata > Amphibia > Caudata > Salamandridae > Pleurodeles > Pleurodeles waltl. The sequence continues at coordinate 1,392,088,178 of NC_090447.1, forward strand.
TTGGAATCAAATCTGACTGTATTATAAGCCTATGTGAGGGCAACTTTTAAAAATGGCTGCCGTGTATAAAATGGGAGCCACGAGTGCAGGACGAAAATGGCGATTTCGAGGTGAAAACGCTGCTGGAATTGAGCGAAAATGCTCATGCTTAGTGTACTAGTCATTATCGGTCTTTTGATACTAAAATCGTACTGCTGTGGCAAAGTAAATTACATGGGTCCAGAATTTTTAGAACCACAGTGGGGTAGAGTGAAATAGTATATAGCGGAGTGGGGTAGAGTGGAATTGTGTACACTAAATATAGTGTACACAATTCCACTCTACCCCACTCCACTATATACTATTTCACTCTACCCCACTAGGCTTACAGTGGAGAAGTGTATAGTGGAGTGGAATAGAGTAGAGTTGAGTGGCATACAGTAGAATGTTGTACAGTTGAGTAGCATCCAGTTCAGTGGTATACAGTGGGCTGATGTAGACTGGAGTAGCAAACAGTGGCATTGCGTAAGTTGAGTCTGGTGGAGTGGCATTGAGTGGACTTGCATATAGTAGAGTGGCTACAGTGGTGTGTCATATGTATTCCTTTGTAAAGGTGACATAAGTATGGCTCTATGAGTGACGAAAGGTTACTGCAATCTAGTTATACAGCTAGCCCTTGGTCATATTTTGGATTATGGTATACCATGATAACTTTGCAGTATACCGGGTTCATGGCGACGGCAAGCCAGTATATAATTGGGTAATGGCTGGTTTCTGAGAATGAAAAGACAGCCATATTTTTATACTACAGTTTGGCTGTGTTTAGTGTTAGGACCTTAGATATAGGTAAGTAGTTGTTTGCTACCTATTACAATTTTTTTTAAAGTGGTAATTGATAGGGAAATTCACTTTTAAAAAAATAATATTTTGAAATAAGTGTACAGCCATGTACTGTGGTAACTTCACAATTTGTTTTTGAATCTTTGTGAATGTAGCGCTGTGACAGTTATCACTAAGTTTAAATGCCTTATAACCTAAAAAAGTACTTACCCTACTTAACTTCAGTACCCAAAAAGCATCAGCTCTACGCCATTATGTGTAATCCTGCCACATTTCTTGTAAATCCATTCAGCCATTTTCGCGCTACGTTAACACAATAATCAGTGATGTTTTGTGATGATTCATCAAAGGATTGACAAGTATCAGTGAGGTAATATACAAGGATTTCCTATGTTTGGGAATACTAACTATAACTATACAGTTCAATCATATTGAATGTGATTTCTTTCTTTTTATCTGTTGTATTTGTTTATTGGCTTACATAATCATGTGACCATAAATGTGTCTTTTAGTTCATGTAATAATTCTGAAACTTTACATATGCAGTCCAGCTTATTTTTTGGGCTTCCTTGATACTTAATACTTTTAGTAGGATATTGTATTACATATAAAGACGAAAGTGGTCAAAACAACATCATTGTTATTGTCATAGAAATTTAGATTATTTTTCCCTAGAGGCCAGTTATCGTGTCCTCCAAATAATAGTTTATTTGGCTCACTGCTAGGGCAATTTTTCATTTTGTTGTACGGGGGTGCATAAGGCAGATGGTTTTTGTTTGGTTTATTGGACCACTTTTGTTTTGTAAGCCAGAGATCATGCAAAGAGAATTTATGTAGATTAGGATGTGTTCTATTCGGTATGAATTTGTTTACAAGTTTCCATTAGCATGTGACCAAGAATGGGTCTTTCAGTTGTTTGTGTTGTAAATCTGAAACTTTACATATGCAGTTTAGCTTATTTTTTGGGCTTCATTGCTACTTCTAGTCATTTTGTGCTGAAAAATATCACTAAAGTGAAAAACCTTATAACATAACATTTACTTACTCTACTCACCTGAAGTACCCTCACAAAATCATCTGCGCCCTCTAATATGTAATACTGCCAAATTTCATAGAAATCAAGGTGACGCTTGTGCTATGCAAAATAAAAAAAAACTATGGAAATGCATTGGATTTGAAGCCCGTTTTGGGACTTCCTCTCTTTTCTTTGCACCCCCTTGACCAAACGCTGCAAAGCTTTCAGTCCTCCCTAAAAGAAATAGGGTAGCAGGTCTGCAGTGTTTCATGTATATTCGTCAAACGGGTGCAAAGTTTTATAAGGGACAAAAGTCTGCAAAATACCCATCTCTGGTCACCCTAACTATAACTACAGATCGGCTACCACCGCTCTGCAATATGCATAAATAAATATGCATATTGCATAATATTTATGCTTAGCTTTGTGGTAAAGGTATTTGTGGTAAAGACAGATGTGTGGTAAATGCATGCCTTGTAAAAAAAAAAAAAAAACATGATAAAGGCATGTGTGGTAAATGCACGTGTTATAACATCATACAACCATCGGACGAGCAGTAAGATGATGATTTACAGAGTGGAGGGGCATAACCCGGAAAAGGTGGGGAATAAAAGTATGTATTAAGGAGCTCAATGATCAGAATAGGTACATTTTCATTTTCCTAAATGACAGTGTGCTGAGAGTGCTGTACATAGAGGGGTTGGACACTGAGAAGTGTCTTGGATTTATCAGGAGGCTATACTGATTTTAACATAGGTGGAGGGAACAGATGTTACTCTGATTTTTCCAGCAAGCAGGAGGGCTCTGAGCCTTCCATGTATTTGTAGATTAGGCACATGGTTTTAAATGCAGTTTTGAAGTAGGGGGGAGGCTCATCGATTTTGCTCAAATTGGAGAAAAAAAATATTTTTTACATACTATAACTATGGCAACCTTTTAGATTTCTGCCTGTGAACATTTAGGGAATTATTATTTTTTGAACATTGGAATTGGGACCAATACTAAGGTAATACGATTTTGACTTTATTTTGTAAAACTGTTTTAATCTAACAGAAGTTAATAGGCTTAAAAGGGCATCAACATTACCATTAATTTTCCTAAAAATTAAGAAACATAAATGATCAAGTTTAGATGTTGAAACTGTAACTGGGCATGATGCCACTTGGCAGCTATACCTGCACAGGGATGAGGAATTCCTATCGCCTAACACCCTGGACAAATTGTTTGGGGTCAAGGGTAACAAGTTTTCATGTTTATTTTGTCCTTGGGATAAGTAGGCCCAATCCCCCTGCAGCACAAATTCTTTAGCTGCCAGTTTACAGAGAAAGGAACTGCCTGCAGTTGAGGTAATGTGTGTCCATATGTTAATGCTGTTAGAACTCGTATTTATGGTTCAAGCCTTCATTATTCAGATGAGTGCTGTACATAGACTTTTTAAGGTCACACTGCACTACTGACAGTGGCTCCAGTAAAAAAAAATAAAAAAAAAATGTACACACGTTTACAAAGTTAACACTATGAGGCTAAGTATAATGCCCCCGAAATGCTCTCTGATTAGATGTGAATGTTTGCAGAAGCTTATAAGCAAGAGTGGTGATTCTTTGCTTTCAAAATAAAATGTTCAGAAAAAAATCCAAGTAGGGAAAAAAAAGTTTTGGTACTATGAAACATTTGGTGCTGTTTCTTTGAAGTGTCATTTTGTAAAAGGTGTTGATGCATGCTAGTAGTAAAAAAATATATTCCTAGTGGAAAACCAGTGTAACCATTTTCAACAAGATTATGGGAAGCATGAAAATAAACAAGCACTGGCAAAGCCAACTGCGCTGACAGTTTTTGTGAGTCTTTTGGTTTCGTCAATGTGTGTCTTGTTTTGATATGGCGTTGGTAACACTTTATTGTTGTGGGAGCTGCCAGGCCCTCACCATTGTAACAAACACTGGCAAAAAGTAAAAAGGTTTTTGGTCTCAAAAAAGCACACAGTGCCACCAGTGGCGTAACAAAGACCCACAGCCCCACCCCCCCGGCGCCCACGCCAGCACAGCACCTGCCCCAAGTGACTCTGGAGGTGAGGGACCCTCCATGTTCTTTGCAGGGTGCCCCCTCCAGTTTCATTATGTAATTGATTGCCACAGTAGTTCCTGGCACTGAACAAACTACTTTGTGTGCCAATATGTTCCTTGTGGAAGAACAGAATGTAATCGCACACAGTAAAGCAAGTTGATAAATGGAGAGTAATGGAACTTTAATAAAAACGAAATGTCTTTGTTAACACCAGACCTAATTAGGGACCCAATTCTTAAAGAAAGTCACAAAAGTGCACCCATGGTATTTGTCTTTGAAATAGTGCCTTTCATGAATTTACAGAAATAGACCAGGAAATCGCACTCCTAGAAAATATTTGTGAACTGTATTTTAGCAGGAGCAAATATGCATGTGTAGATTTGCTCATGTGAAAATCTGATGAGTGTTTACAAGTTAACTTTCCCTCCGACCACTTTTTTCCCAACCCTGGAAGAACTTCTAATTCTGCCATTGTCAGGAGTACATTTCCAACATGTCTCATTATGTGAAAAGATATTAGGGAAGAGCTGTTAAAAATCCTTAAAACATGCAAATTAGTAGGTTTGCAGATTCAAAGGCATTCCGGCCCTAGAAGTATTGCGTACTGTTTCTTCCACCCCCAGTATGTAGACCTGCGGAAAGGTGGCAAAATAAGGAAATTGAAAATATTGAAGCTCTACTATAGTAGTAGCCATTGCATAATCAGAGAGGCTATTATCAGAGCTTACATAATGAGATTGCTGCCATAATTTGTTGCCGAACTACATGGCACCAAAGGGACAAGTACATTTTTTTATAGGACAAGTAGATTTAAGAAGCAGACTATCCCATAGACAAGTAGATATTTTTTATTAAATTCCACACCCCTGCTGCATTTGACAGGGCAGAGTTCCAGAGGTGTGGATAAAGATTGAGAAGCGGGTAGATCATAGGAAAGAGACGAAGGCATCCAATCACTGTAACAATAATTCACAGGCTTACAAAATGGCAATGCCTGTTGTGATGCCTTCTTCACCCTTAAAATCCATGGTCGACAGGTTCCTGAAAACAAAATGAAATGAAACGTTTTTCCCAAGAAGAAATTAGAACTTTCTTTGTACTTAATTATTGCATTGACGACTGCCATTTACATAGAGAGTGGTAAATAACACAGATATGTCAGAAAACCTATTCTCAGCAAATGTCTAATGAACATTATATTTGAATGTTCCATCCTGTTCAGTATGCTAGGTTCAGTGGTTTCAAGTAATGAGCAACAATACATTTTCAGAATTGTCATCCTGTCGATGCTCATACTGGTTGTGCAGCCTGAGATAGAGCCTTTGATACCATTTTTAAACTATTCAAATATTACTTTCAAACTTACATAAGAATTACAAATTAATAATAATTAAACATGTGATCATTTATCATCTCGCTAGGAAAATATTTCTGCCACATGTGAGTTGGTTTACTATGCCAGTAGGCTGTGATGTATGCTTTGCTTTGGTACAAGCCCCCTAGGGCAGCTATAGAGTTGGTTCTTGTTGGACTTTTGCTTATGCAGGGTCATCCCCAGTCTTTTTCGCCTCCTGCCTCCTATTTTTTTCTGACATGTTGCTGTTGGCTTTTCAACTCTGAGCACTTTACCACTGCTAACCAGTGCTAAAGTGCATATGCTCTCCTGTTTAAATTGTATGTAAGTGGTTTATCCATGATTGGCATATTTGATTTACTAGTAAGTCCCTAGTAAGGTGCACTAGAGGTGCCAGGGCCTGTAAATCAAATGCTACTAGTGGGCCTGCAGCACTGGTTGTGCCACCCACATAAGTAGCTCTGTAATCATGTCTCAGACCTGCCACTGCAGTGTCTGTGTGTGTATTCTTACACTGTAAATTCGACTTGGCAAGTGTACCCACTTGCCAGGCCTAAACCTTCCCTTTTCTTACATGTAAGGCACCCCTAAGGTAGGCCCTAGGTAGCCCCAAGGGCAGGGTGCAGTGTATGGATAAGGTAGGACATATAGTAATGTGGTTTATATGTCCTGACAGTGAAACACTGCCAATTTCGTTTTCACTGTTGCAAGGTCTGTCTCTCTCTCATAGGATAAAATGGGGGCTACCTTTAAATATGATTAAAGTGTAGATTCCCCTAGAGAGTAGATGGACATGTGGAGTTTGGGATCCCTGAACTCACAATTTAAAAATACATCTTTTAGTAAAGTTGATTTTAAGATTGTGCGTTTGGAAATGCCACTTTTAGAAAGTGAGCATTTTCTTGCTTAAACCATTCTGTGACTCTGCCTTGTTTGTGGATTCCCTGTCTGGGTCAGTTTGACAGTTGGGTTGTTTTTCACCTCACACCAGACAGTGACACAAAGGGAGCTGGGGTGTAATCTGCATTTCCTGATTAGCCATCTCTGCTAGGAGGGAGGGGTGGAGTGGTCACTCTCATCTGAAAGGACTGTGCCTGCCTCTGACAATGCTGTCTCCAACCCCCTGGTGTGTGTCTGAGGCCTTGCCTGGGCAAGGCAGGATTTCACCAGAAGGTGTGAGTCCCCTTTGAAGAAAGGTGACTTCAAAGACTAAAATGGGTATAAGAAGGGCACCCAAACTTACAAACTTCAGAAACACTTCTGGAACCAAGAGGAACCTCTGCCTGGAGAAGAGCTGATAGCTGAGGAAAACGTGCTGCCCTGCCTGTGACTGTGCTTTGTGGAGCTTTCCTGCAGTGCTGCTTCTGCCAGAGTAAGAGGGCAAAGACTGGACTTTGTGTGCCTTCCATCTTGAAGAAGAAATCTCCAAGGGCTTGATGTAGAGCTTGCCTCCTGTTGTTGAAGTCTCAGGGATAGCAAAGACTTCTTCCTGCCAGCACCTGGAGTCTCTGGAGAGACCCCTACTCTGCTCTGTGGTGCCCTTCCAGTTCCTGGGACCCTGAAAGGAGAGGCTGGCAGCCTAAGGACAAAAATACACGCGCCGAGCGCCGTGCGGAGAAAAGATCGACGCGAATCCGATCGCGGCTGAGAAAACGACGCGACGCCGGTTCCGCAGCTGAGAAACGACGCCGCAGGAAACGCGACCGAAAAACCGACGCCCGGAGCAGGAGAAACGACGCGCAGCATCGCTGACGGAGGCTGAGAGATCGCACCCTGCGCCGCGGGACTTTCGGATCGTCGTGTGGCTGGCTTTTTCAACACGCACCGCCGTGCCGAGTTGTTTTCGACGCACACAGCCGTGCAGGGTTACTTTCGACGCACACCGCCCGTGCGGGGTTATTTTTGACGCAAACCAGGTACATTTTCACGCTAGCAGCGCTAGTGTGGTGTTACAACTACCTAAAGACTCTTTTTATTTTAAACCTTTAAAAAATCATAACTTGACTTGTGTATGTTGGATTTTTGTCGTTTTGGTCTTGTTTTGTCTAGATAAATATTTCCTATTTTTCTAAACTGGTGTTGTGTCATTTTGTAGTGTTTTCATTGAGTTACTGTGTGTGTTGGTACAAATACTTTACACCTAGCACTCTGAGGTTAAGCCTACTGCTCTGCCAAGCTACCAAGGGGGTAAGCAGGGGTTAGCTGAGGGGGATTCTCTTTTATCCTAACTAGAGTGAGGGTCCTTGCTTGAACAGGGGGTAACCAGACTGTCAACCAAAGACCCCATTTCTAACATTGGTGACCAGCGGTCGGGATTGGACTTGTATTTGTACTTGACATACAGTAATTAAGTGTACACTACTGTTTTGATCTCAGACCACTACGTGACCACATACTACTTGTTTGGTGATCTTTTGATTTTTCTCTTAAGGACTCTTTTTATTCTACTTCCATGATTTTGCTGATCCCTTGACTGATTCTTTTTACTTCATTGGGAAATTATTTTTTTCTGCCTTTTGGAACTTTGCACTTGTGACCATCATGTCTCAATCTGGAGATGCAACAGCTGGAGCTGTGTTTGAAATGGAGAAACTGAAGGAGTACTCAGTTGCTCAATTGAAACAGTTCCTTAAAGATCTTGACTGTCCCACTGAGAGCTCCACCAGGGAGGGGGAGCTGCAACAGGCACAGAGGGCCTGGGTGACAATCAAGAAGGCTGGAAGGCACACAGAGGAGGAGAATATGGGGGGGGAAGTGCAGAGGATACACAGTGGTGTAGTGGAGGAACCTGTTACGCCTGGGGGGAGGGTCCCCAGGAGGGATGGCAGGGTGTCACCCAAGGGTCTGACTCCTGAAGAGTTACAGGACAGACAGGCAGAGAGGGAGTACCAATGGGAGCTGAAAAAGCTCAATTGGGAGTTGGAAGAAAGGAGGAGGAACTTAGAGATTAAAAAAATGATTTATGCTTACGAGCTTAAATTGAAAGAGCTGGAAGTCATGAGGGCTGAGTCCAGCTGGAATGGTGGCAGCAACAATTGTATATCCAGTGATGCTGCAGAAGTGCACATGCCCAGAGAGGTGGTGCCCTACTTGAAGGAGGGAGTTAACACACGCCAGGAGGTTCAGGGGTATGAGGTAGCTCCAGTGATGCACAGGGTCCCTGAGGTGGATTGGGGAACTGGCATGGGGAGTCATATTCCTACTGGTGGGAGGGACACTCTACTGACTCTAGGTGAGAGTGACAGGGAGAGGGGTTCCCCCCAGGTAGAAGTCCTGGTTATGGAGTGTGAAAACATCCCAGAAGAGTGTGGGTTGAGTGTCAGGGACAGTCAGGTACTGTCTCACCAGTCTCAGGAGGGTGATGTGGGGTGCTTTTTCAAGGCAGAGTCACTGGATGGTTGGGTGAAGGGTACTTTGGTTAATTCATGTGAGGGGCTGAGTGATGTAATTGCTGGAGAGCATATGTCTAGTCCTTATTTTCCAGAGCTATGCCAACACCAGGTGGAGTGTGAGTTCTCTGACCCCAGGGAGCTTACAATGGAGGCAGACTTCTGGGTGAGTACCAGAGAGTCTGAAGAGGCATTTGGGGGTGCTCCTGAGAGGAGTGGTCTAGGTAGTTCCCAACCAGGTGAGGTAGGGAAGGATTGTAGTGTCCCAGGTAGGTCCCAGTGTAGTGGGATGGGTGAGGGACCCCATGTCCAGTCTCAGAGGAGAGGGAATGGGGATGGGTTGAGGCCCAAGGTGCCCGAGATCCGGTCCCAGGTCCTGGAGGGTTCCCTGCGGGAACACCAGGAGGGGAGCCTAGCCTGTACCATAGGGCCATCTGTTGAGGGAGACCCCACAGTGTCAGGAGAACTTGGGGGGGCGGCTGTAGCCAGCGTCCCACCAGTTCTGGTGTCTGGCAGTACCACTCCTAGTGAGGGGGTGCAGAAGTCCAGACAGAGGGTTGAGAGGGGGTTGCGGACCCCAGTGGAGAACCTGGAGGGTCAGGGGTCAGCTCTGAGAGCAGAGCCCCCCATGAATGACCTTGGTAAGACCATTTCTGGGTTGGGGGGAATCCAGACTCTGTCAGATGGGCAGAGGTCAGGAGACCTGCGCCAGCCAGACTCTTGTGTGGCCCTTCGGGACAGTGTGTCCCTTGAGGGGGGTAAGTGTGCCCCCCTGGAAGTCCTGGTGTGCCAGGCAATGGTTCAACCGCAGGGTGGTGACTCTGGGTTGAATGATCAGGTTCAGGGGGTAAACTCTGACCTGATGGGGGGTAAGTGTGCTCCCAAGGAAGTCCTGGTGTGCCAGGCAATGGTTCAACCGCAGGGTGGTGACTCTGGGTTGAATGATCAGGTTCAGGGGGTAAACTCTGACCTGATGGGGGGTAAATGTGCTCCCAAGGAAGTCCTGGTGTGCCAGGCAGTGGTTCAACCGCAGGGTGGTGACCCTGGGTTGGATGACCAGGTTCAGAGGGTAAACTCTGACCTGGTAGGGGGTAGGTATGCCCCCCAGGAAGTCCTGGTTTGCCAGGCAGTGATCCAGTCTGTGGATACAGACCCTGGATTGGGAGGCCAGGTTAAGGGTGTCCCCCCTGACCTGGAGGAAGGGGCTACTGCTAACAGTGCCCCTACCATGTTGTCTTCTGGGGGGGCCACTCCTAGTTGGGTGGTTCAGGACCCCAGAAGAGAGGGCAGGGGGAGGGAAGCCTCACCCCTGGCCCTGGTCCAACCTGAAGGTACAGACCCCAGGTTGGAGGATCAGTTGCAGGTTAACATCCCTGCACTGGTGGAAGAATTGTGCAGGACTGCTTCTACAAGCACCCTGACAGTTTTTGACTCTGGGGGTGCCGCTTCTGCAGGGAGGTTACAGAGCCCCAGAGGGGAGGACCAGGGTCAGGTTGTCATCCCTGACCTGGTGGAAGAGAGAGTGGTCAAAGGGTGCCAGGCACCTGGGGCTACCTCCCCCCACTCTCCACAGTCACAGTGGTTAGAGAGGCCTGAGGTCGGGCTCTCATCCCTGACAGTTGTCTGGGGCCACTGTGGCTTGCTGTCCTGGTGGACAGAGTTGCCCCTGGGGGGGGGAGGACGAGAGTCACACCCCGGGGGTGGAGTGGGCAACACCACTGTGTTGGCCCTGGTGGTACTATCTGCCCATTGCAATACATCTGTGAGCAAAGTAAAGTTAGGTGTTGCACAGATGGTGTCTGTAGATGTGGAGAAGGGTTCCCCATGGGTTAGCTTAGTGGGCCCTGAGAGTATGGACAGAGGGATCCAACTGGAGTCAGGAAGGCGTAGAACTGGAACATGCCCCTGCTGTTGTGGGCCTGGGTTCCTGTTCTATCGCCCCAATCAGGGAAGTACATCAAGGTATTGATTGTTCTCCCCTGGCTTTAGGCTGGTAGGGGGTCGTGTTGGACTTTTGCTTATGCAGGGTCATCCCCAGTCTTTTTCGCCTCCTGCCTCCTATTTTTTTCTGACATGTTGCTGTTGGCTTTTCAACTCTGAGCACTTTACCACTGCTAACCAGTGCTAAAGTGCATATGCTCTCCTGTTTAAATTGTATGTAAGTGGTTTATCCATGATTGGCATATTTGATTTACTAGTAAGTCCCTAGTAAGGTGCACTAGAGGTGCCAGGGCCTGTAAATCAAATGCTACTAGTGGGCCTGCAGCACTGGTTGTGCCACCCACATAAGTAGCTCTGTAATCATGTCTCAGACCTGCCACTGCAGTGTCTGTGTGTGTATTCTTACACTGTAAATTCGACTTGGCAAGTGTACCCACTTGCCAGGCCTAAACCTTCCCTTTTCTTACATGTAAGGCACCCCTAAGGTAGGCCCTAGGTAGCCCCAAGGGCAGGGTGCAGTGTATGGATAAGGTAGGACATATAGTAATGTGGTTTATATGTCCTGACAGTGAAATACTGCCAATTTCGTTTTCACTGTTGCAAGGTCTGTCTCTCTCTCATAGGATAAAATGGGGGCTACCTTTAAATATGATTAAAGTGTAGATTCCCCTAGAGAGTAGATGGACATGTGGAGTTTGGGATCCCTGAACTCACAATTTAAAAATACATCTTTTAGTAAAGTTGATTTTAAGATTGTGCGTTTGGAAATGCCACTTTTAGAAAGTGAGCATTTTCTTGCTTAAACCATTCTGTGACTCTGCCTTGTTTGTGGATTCCCTGTCTGGGTCAGTTTGACAGTTGGGTTGTTTTTCACCTCACACCAGACAGTGACACAAAGGGAGCTGGGGTGTAATCTGCATTTCCTGATTAGCCATCTCTGCTAGGAGGGAGGGGTGGAGTGGTCACTCTCATCTGAAAGGACTGTGCCTGCCTCTGACAATGCTGTCTCCAACCCCCTGGTGTGTGTCTGAGGCCTTGCCTGGGCAAGGCAGGATTTCACCAGAAGGTGTGAGTCCCCTTTGAAGAAAGGTGACTTCAAAGACTAAAATGGGTATAAGAAGGGCACCCAAACTTACAAACTTCAGAAACACTTCTGGAACCAAGAGGAACCTCTGCCTGGAGAAGAGCTGATAGCTGAGGAAAACGTGCTGCCCTGCCTGTGACTGTGCTTTGTGGAGCTTTCCTGCAGTGCTGCTTCTGCCAGAGTAAGAGGGCAAAGACTGGACTTTGTGTGCCTTCCATCTTGAAGAAGAAATCTCCAAGGGCTTGATGTAGAGCTTGCCTCCTGTTGTTGAAGTCTCAGGGATAGCAAAGACTTCTTCCTGCCAGCACCTGGAGTCTCTGGAGAGACCCCTACTCTGCTCTGTGGTGCCCTTCCAGTTCCTGGGACCCTGAAAGGAGAGGCTGGCAGCCTAAGGACAAAAATACACGCGCCGAGCGCCGTGCGGAGAAAAGATCGACGCGAATCCGATCGCGGCTGAGAAAACGACGCGACGCCGGTTCCGCAGCTGAGAAACGACGCCGCAGGAAACGCGACCGAAAAACCGACGCCCGGAGCAGGAGAAACGACGCGCAGCATCGCTGACGGAGGCTGAGAGATCGCACCCTGCGCCGCGGGACTTTCGGATCGTCGTGTGGCTGGCTTTTTCAACACGCACCGCCGTGCCGAGTTGTTTTCGACGCACACAGCCGTGCAGGGTTACTTTCGACGCACACCGCCCGTGCGGGGTTATTTTTGACGCAAACCAGGTACATTTTCACGCTAGCAGCGCTAGTGTGGTGTTACAACTACCTAAAGACTCTTTTTATTTTAAACCTTTAAAAAATCATAACTTGACTTGTGTATGTTGGATTTTTGTCGTTTTGGTCTTGTTTTGTCTAGATAAATATTTCCTATTTTTCTAAACTGGTGTTGTGTCATTTTGTAGTGTTTTCATTGAGTTACTGTGTGTGTTGGTACAAATACTTTACACCTAGCACTCTGAGGTTAAGCCTACTGCTCTGCCAAGCTACCAAGGGGGTAAGCAGGGGTTAGCTGAGGGGGATTCTCTTTTATCCTAACTAGAGTGAGGGTCCTTGCTTGAACAGGGGGTAACCAGACTGTCAACCAAAGACCCCATTTCTAACAGTTCTTTTGGAAGGTGAAGCTCTCCGGCAAGTGTTGTCAATCATTGAAGCCAACCTGTGTGCAGCTTCCCGGCGCTGTAAGCTGGGTGAGCTCCTAATATACCAGGTAGAGGATTGTGAAGTGCGATAAAAGTACTTTCTTTCTAGAAAAATGGGCTGGGCGTTCGCTTTATTGGGTCTGTTGATTGCTTTTTGAGCTCTGTGCTTGAGCACCCAGACACTACCTCTGTGACCAGCTTTTGACTCTTCCATCCTGCTGCCTTCAGAGTTGTGCGGAAATTGTTCTACTTGCCCATTTGCAGATCCATAGTAGGATGGGCCTGGGGAAATCAGAGAATAACTTCCTCAACCCCCAACTATTGAGAGCTGTAAGGCTATTAGAACATTCCTCAACTAGAGGGCAGAATGTTCTAATAAATTAAAAAACAAAGGCCTTACGGGGCCAAGGGGATTAAACTCCCCTTTGGTCCGTGAGGCCTTTATGACACATACATTGGAATGTGACAGCTACAGGCTTTTACCAGCCATTAGAAGCCCTGAGCACTCCATTGTCTTCACTGGAGCCCCCAACATTTCAGTGTTCTAATATAGCCTTAGTACCCGCCGTAGCGGGCTCTACCGGCCATTAAAGGCCCGAGCCGAACATTCTGCCACTCGAGGGCAGAATGTTCTATCAAATAAAACAAATTCCTCACGACGCTCGAGGGGATTAAAATCCCCTCAGGCTCCGTGAGACTTTGTTCACAGCTATTGCTGTGAACAAAGAGAACATTGGAATGTTGACGTTCCGGGCTTTTACCAGCTAGTAAAAGCCCGGAGCACTCTATTGTCTGCAGTGGAGCCCCCAGCACTCCAATGTTCTAATAATTTTTAACATTTCATTTTATGTGAGAAAGAAAGGTAAGCAAGTTCAACCTAGTTAGTATGTAAGAATATGCATCACAGGACTTTTAGTGTTGAATTAAAGATTTGTTAATCAAGCCCTTGTGGATTTACATTTTTCATAAGTATTAATTTTCCACACATCTACAGGAGGCCTGAATTAGAGCAGTGTTAGTCCTGTAGTTCCCACTCATTTCTTGGTATTTAAAGTGACAATAATGACAGCTGGTCTCCACAGGAGAAGTACATTGAATAAAGATTGAATTAATTGCAACGTAAATATTATAACATTGACGACTGACAAAATGCATTCAGCCGGATTCCGCAGAATCTAAAAAAAATTGTTAGAGCCCATTCCTGTGAATTTATAGTGCAAATAAAAAAGGTGGGCGAGCCAACAAGTTAAAAGGGAAAGCCGAGCCAGAGCCCAGCAAGGGTCAGGCTGGGCTTTTACACAACAAACATCTTCTAATTATATTTCTTTAAGTTGTGGAAGTTTTGACATTAATATGTCACATTATAGCAATGCACTGAGAAGTACTTCTTAAACGTGGTAATTTTTAAACATGAACCATTACTGAACTAATGAGCACGATATTTGTCCTATAAACTCTATTGTGGTCTATATATTTATAGAGCAACATTGTATTAAATCAAACAGAATAGATCTTTGTGCAGCTGGTATTCTAAACTCCCATATCTGAATGTGCTTTCACAGAAGGTAAAGGTATTTTAGTAAAATAAGATATTTGCCTGCTATCAGTCAATTTACCTCGCAGTTTATCACTCAAGATAACCCTCCCTGGGTGATTCCTTCGAGTTACAAATTAAATTAACATAACATAACAATTTAGGTAGGGGAGTCTCAATTTATCCAGGTTTTCTAGTTTCACGTTGGACAAATCGGCCACTAAATGGGTTTCTGCTTGTCTTTCCTTTTCTATGTTAACGCTCTGCTTTTAACCCGTTGTGTCCTTTCTGCAGTTTTTGTCTAGTAAGGGGACCAAAGGTACTGCCCTATGGAAAGTATGTACAACGTGCCGAAAATAAATGAGCCCTTAGATCTGCTAGATAACAAGAGAAAATGTAAACTTAAACCGTCCTAAAATTGGATTACTTGAGAATAGCAATGTATATTGTAGCAGACCCTGCTGACAGTCGAGTGAAAATTCATCATCTCTTTGGTAGTTGGAACTTGTGAGCTTTCGGTCACTGTCTCTTAGGCAGCAGGTTGGTGCCATCCATTCAATATGCCTTCATGGTTAGACTGAAACTGATCAAGATCACAGCTTTGACTATGACATTAATTAAAAGTTTGGCTGAGGAACTAATTGTTCCATAATGTTTGCACATTTTCATGTGGTATAAGAAACTTTGTCTGATGAGGCCTTGTGCCTTTTCTATAGATTGACCATCACATTAGCCAAGAGGTTCTTGGTTTATCAAAAGAAACCATAAAAACCAGCCCCCAGCACACTCTTGGTGCAGGGAGAAGAGCTGCCGAAAGCGTGTATTGCCAACTTTTTTCAAGTATGTATGTCACAGCTTCTGCCAATTACCACATGCAAAGAAAGTCGCTGTTTATATATATATATATATACACACACACAGCTCACTCAGCAGCAGAGTTCTAGTGTGGGCACTATACAGGAAGTTACTTCTGTAAGCAGTTGTTAGCCAGGTATTTTTCGGTCTTACACTTGCCAAAGACTTCTTGCAGTGAATATGAACGTAGGGTGGCTTTGGGTTGGCCCCTCTTCTGCCGTTGCTCGCTTTAGTGTAGCTGTTTCATCCCATGCTTATTTCAAGTTTCTTCCTTATTTTCATTTGACTCACATGGGTACGTCACAGGTTCACATTCACTTTCGTCTCCAGGATCGCAATGTGGCTGTCTGTCCCTGCAACACTGGCACGACCTGACCTATTCAGGAAGCTCCACGTGGACAACATCTTTTCTGTGCCACGGGGTGTGCTATGTTTACCTTAGCGGCTTGTACCTCTCTCAAGCAGATCCCATCGCCTTTACGTCTAATCCTCCCAGGTGTTTGGCAGTGCTACATGCTTTTAGCTCATGTTCACTATTGTACTGGCTCACGCGCATAAACTGTTTTTTTCCCCCTCACGTCTGGGATGGGAGTGGCTTTGGGAGGAAGTGGTACATTTCATCTGGGCACTTTTCCTTCACCGCCCCCGCCTCCTGTGTGGGCCAGCACGGTGCATGTGCTTTTGTAGTCTTCATCCTATTGCTCTGAAGCTGATGAAGCAGGGAACTGGTACTGAGCCCAGGGCTCACTGGAAGCCATATGAACTGTAGGACGAACTGATCTGTCCGGAGGGGGCAGACCGAGGACTAGAAATGGGGCAGGAGCTGCCATCAGACGTAGTCCAACATTATCTCCCACTCTTTTGATTTTGGAAAGTTCCTGTTTTTAATTTTTTTTTTTAACAAAGTCCTTTAAGTTATTTGCAGATTCCTTACCTTATCTCGGAGATTTTGCGGGCTGCTATTATAGCACGTGCCTGTAGCCTACTGTTCCCAGAGTGCCCTACCACCTCAATCACCTGGTTTGTCACATCTATAACAAACGAACAATCACTGAAATGACAGTCTATGGCACAGAAATGAAATGCTGCCGTACTGTTGCCTACATTTCACAAGCATCGAGAAGAATGACATTGATGTATGCACTGTGTGGGGCCATTGATGCCCTTTCTAGGCCGACTGAAGCATGCAAATCACCGGCCCACTGATGAACATTACAGAGCCCCGGCAGAGACCGTGCTGGGCACACAGTTGGATGCATTCGTGCATGAACTACTGGGACCATTTTCTTTCATAAGGATAAGGTTGTCCATATGCCTGATCATGAAAATAGATAATCCTAATTATACCGCAATGTGGCTTTTTCCTCGTGCAAATTTCTCAAATAATTGTACATAAATTAAAAAATTACGGGTGTCCACATGTACTCCTTATCCCATTTGTTGTCTGGATTTTAGCGTGAAACATGTTAACATCCCCATTCTGTTCTTCACCACTGTTTTGCTGGAAAGGGCCCCGGATATAGGTCAATAATGAAGGATTAATGCCCAGTAAGGGCACCTTCTTTCAAATTGTATTTGTGTCTTCCTTGTCAAATGCTGCTGAGTAACTCTCAAAACAACAATTTAACTTGCTGTCTCCAGGCGCTAAAGTTTGATGTGCTAAAACACTTAGGGCCATATGCACGAACACATTTTCCCATAGACACAGAATGGGTAAAACCCTTTGATACATCTGGCCCTAAATATCCAGAATTATCAAACGTGAAACCTCCGAAAGCCAGATTGTATTCTTAAGAGAAAGTTGTTCATAACACATTTTTTTCTTTTGCAAAACTCTTACCTTCTCAGTTCAGCCAGGCAAAGAATACTTTTGGGGTCATCACTATTTTTTTTCATTAATGGGCACCTGGGTTTTATGTCCATAAAGATTACTTTATGTTCTCAACTTCCTATAATACAAAACGGTGGAGTTAGAAACCTTGACTAGTATTCAAGGGCTTAAGTCAAAGATTGAAATGGTAAGATCATTTGACTGTGGCTCCACAACACTGAGTATACTTCATTACATTTTCTGCTTTGTAGTCATTGATTGACAAGTTCCGCTCATCTGTAATTGAGCACAGAATGCTGAATGTAAATTGCCTGTGTATAAACCACACAGTTAATGTTGCCTCAGTGTCTACTTAATGAAGTGGCATTTAGAATCGGGTCCTTACCTTCCACTTATGGGTCATAAGCCGCTTAATACTGTAACTCTTATGGTTGTGGAAAGCTCTGTGCTGATGTTACAGAGGGTGAATACTTCTGTGAAGGTTAACCTAGTCTCTCAGATACTACTCATGCAATTAGTCATTGAAGTTCAGTCCTACTAATTTGCAAGCGAAACATAATTTCTGATTAAGTACTTTATTAAACCACTTCCAGGTTTTGCTTCAGTTTAGCCTATCAATATGAAGGAGTTAGACTGCCGTTGTGATCATCTGAGGGATTGTAATCAGTAATCGTAATAGAGGTGGATCTTTAAGAACAGGATCTACATTCAAATTGTGCCTAAGGTGACCGGTTCATGCGCAGCAAAGTGGTTAGCAAGAATCTTGGTTCATTGCTGCACCATTATTCAAATAAACAATATATCAGCAGTGAGGTATATCAGACAACCTGCGGGTATACACACCTTTCATGTGGGTGGTCCTCACACCAAGGGAATACGTAAAGGAGTTCCCAGTCTAGACGCTAGCAGCCTGGCTCCTGCTGCACTGTCGGTGAAGAAGCCCGACTGTGACTCGTGGGCAGTAAGTCCTTTGCAGTGAGTTAGCAGGGGTAGCTTTCAAATCGGGTTCATAAGCAGTGCTGCAATTGCAGTCACCAGACTGCACTCTCCAGTGTTGGACAGCTGTGGTGGCTGCACTTAGTGCTATATACATAAATTACCTCGGGATGCCAGATTATCCCATCTCATGTCCCATCTTTCATCCCTGTGCTTTCCATTTACAAATCTAGGTATTTTGTTTATTATTGCAGTTAGGTTAGTATAAACGAACCAGGACTTTAACTCCCCAGATGCATTTTGTTTCTAATGAAAAGCCCAGGGCTGGCAAATTGTGCCCCTGATCACATTGCAGTCAATTTTTTTTATTTATTGGGGAATAATTTGAGGCGGTGCGTATTTGAGCAATGTGCCCGAAGAGTCATACCTTTGCATTTCATGTCCGTTTTTCTCTTTTCCAGAATGTATTTGTCTCGGTAGACTTCATCCTGTTTCTGCGTTGCATTATCAGAACAAGCATTTGCAATCCAATTGGTCTCGCATTTGCTCGTGTCCGAGCTATTGGCATGGTAAATTAATAACTGGACGTTTCTTACCACATAAATTGGTCAATACTGCAGCATATTTCTGTCTTTCCTGCCACATAATTCCAGTGGCGGTGCCTGGAACGAACGAAGGCTGTGTTGTTTACCATTATCTGAGCACTGTAAAGATTGTTTACTTTGTTTTTCTAATCTTTGGTCAAGCTGTCCGTGAATAAATTCAGACAGCCTGTTGGAAAGGTAATAAACAGGGAGCTACAGACTTCTATCTGCGACTCTGAGTACAAGACATATTGTCACAGACAGGCTGCCTCATGCTCTGTGTCTGCCAGCGGGGCACAGGACTTGGCACCTTGGAACAATACACTAAGCCAGGCTTGGACGCACTGTGCTGCTCGCATTTGCTACAGGCCATGATAGTCTAGGAACCTGTGAGGCTCTGTGGGAGGGGGCGCAGGGAAAGAGTCATTGTCGCGATAGCTAAGGGAAGGAATGCCACGCGTGGCATAGGTTTTCTTTTATTTCTAAGTATTTACTCCAAGAAGGGGAGAAACAGGTTTTAAGCTCGGATTATATTTTTTGATCTGGGTGACAAAGAGCAGAGTAATGAGCTCTTGCAGGTTTCTGCTGTGTCTGGGATTTCTAGGGCCGAAAACTAAAACAGAGCACCTAATAAAAACCAAGTCCCACATAAACTAATGGTTACTTATATATTTGCCTTCCTGGCAGCCCGATTCTGTCTTGCGCTCCCCTTCCCCTCCGTGAAGAGTACAATATTATACAAGCATTTACTATGCATCGGGTCTCGCGTTTGCTCGTGTTAGAGCCGATCGCGTTGTAAACTCCTAACCCGACTTTTCACCTATCGGGCAAAAGTGCATTTATGTACATAACCCGAAAAAGTGAAATCAAGAGGTAAAGCGCTCGACTTCTGCCAAGCGAGATCGGGCTCGTAAATTAGTTTTAAAAAGAAGTCCACCAGCCCGATGGAAAACAGCGAGCCTCGCACGTTTTCTGTACTTGGTCGCTGCGCTCGAGGAGGGCTAGCCACCGGAAAAGGCATGACGTATGTGTGCCTTCGACTAATGAAAGCAAGCCGATTTAATTAGGGAAGCCCACGAACCAATAAAAAGCACTGACGTGAAGTTGACAGGGCTCGGAGCCCTTTTCTAAATACTAAAGAGTCTCCCTGCTATATGCACGCTCGACCCTAAAAATGGCCGGGATGCTTCACAGATGAGGGAAACCAGTGACAACCTTTGTGGACTGATGGGCACTTGTGCTCTGGACAGCTGCACAACCAAAATACACTGGCTTCCTAAACTTTGAGTACCTTATTACCCAGAAGTATATTTTCTATGCATGATTATGCTGTGATGGGAAGCGCAAAACACTAGTACATTTTTTTTTTATATTGACCACTAGCGGTGGAACTACAAGCACACAGATCTTGAAGAGTTTTAAAGATTGTTTACGCTTTCAGCTTTAAAGCTATGATGTCAGCACCACAGTTTGAAAACAGTTACAGGACTACTAAAAGCGATAGAATATCTAATGCCTGTCTCCTCTTAAAAAAAGGAAGAAGCGTATTGTGAACTGGCAAAATATTAAAAGTCTCAGTGTCATGATAAAATGCAATGGAAATTTATTTTAAAGGGAAAATAGTCCATTCATGCATTCTTGGCTCCACCTCTTCTGCTCTGTTACTAAAATTTTGGAAATTAATGTTTGTGGCAATCGCTGCAGCCTCTTTGAGAGAATAGTTTCCCTCACAACCCTGCGGCCCTTTTTGCCATTTCAGAATAACTGTGCCCTGTGAACGGCGACATCTCATGGCTAAAAGCCTGTCTTGAATTAAAAAAAAAAAGCAAAATATATAGCAAAAGATGAAGGAACCCTGATACTGCTGCTGAGTGTCTTCCAGACAGAGCGGGATCTCAATACTGCCATGCCCTGCTGAACTCATGACCCCAGGAACTAATAAAACAAGAGCAGAAAAATCACGCCACAACCTGGAAGTATTTATCTAAATCTGTACTGCAGTACACCTACATTTCATAACACATTGGTTTCATTCTGAAGCATCCAGAGGCTGTATAAAATCATGCAAAGAGTGACTGAAATAGCAGCAGTGTTGTATGCACGTTAAGGCCGGCATGAGCATGAGCGCGAAGGACAGAGACAAAAGAAACAAGCATTTGCAATGCAAAGGCTATCGCATTTCCTCGAGTTAGAGCTATTAGTGTTGTAAATTCCTCACTGGACTTTTCTTGCCACATAAATTGGAAATGAAAAGTAAAACAGTTGACATAAGCGAGCGATTCAAAGTGCCACGGCTGCCGTGAGCGAGAAGGAGAGACACAAAATGTAGTCAAAGGTATTAGCAAAAGTACAATCATCCATGTAACAGGGTCGATGGCCAAAACGGAAACAAAACTGCCCCAATGATAAAAGATTTTTGAAAGGCAAGCCCACGAACGAGTGAAAGTGATTGGCCGTGCTGTGGGCGTGGTTAAAAGCCCACAGATAGATTACAAGAGGCCAGAGCGCTTGCGCGTTCAACCTTAAAAGGAGTTTGCTCGCAGTAAAGTATATCAGCAATTGTGTAATTATCCATTTAACAAGGGTCAGTCCCCAATGCAATAACAAAGCAGCCTCAAGGCAGGACGAACGTAAAGCATTTACTAATGACATCAAGGAATTTTTTAAAGACACGCCCCACAAACAAGTGAAAGTGATGGGCGTAAGGTGGGCGTGGTTAAAAGCCCACAATACTAACAGGTCAGAAGAGCTTCCACGCTCAACCTAAAAATACAAGCAAAGTGAAGATCACTGCAAACAGCCTGCTGCTTCCTGTTAGCCTGCTTTCAGTTTGTTAAAAATGATGGGAAGGCGCTTATAGGCAGCTGGTTATGTTTTTTCATTACAAGCGAGCTCTGACGAAATAAAGTACAGATCTTTATAGTGATATGGTCGAAATATACAATGCAGAACATGCATTTGTAGTACACGAACTGATACAGCAAACAAATACATTGTTGCTTTGTTTTATGAATTGCAGTTTAAAGTGTTTTTTTTTCCTGAAATGTGTCATTATTTACACAGAAGATAGCGATCTCTTGAAAGCACATGCAGTGTGCTTTGCTAAAAAAAAAAAAAGATTAGTCCATTTATTGTGAACTTTAAGATCAAGTCAGTTAACATATTTCCTTTTAACTGACACGAATATATATTTATACAAAATTATCATTATAACAACTGCTGTACACGAAATAAAGACCTCCTTTTTCAAAGTATAACATAACAGCATCTCTGTTGCGCTTTCCTACACCTCGAGGGGGCTCCAACGTGTGCTATTATTTTAACAGTGCAAGAAAGGGTTAAATATAACATGCACGACTTTACATGACCTGCATGCGCATTGGTATGTAGTGTTAATTCAACTTCATGCAGTTCCAGTTTAGAAAGTAACAATGCTTTTAACCTTGGTGCATCTAAATCAACTCCAGAAAAATTGACAAGCTGAACAGAAGCAAAGTTATAGTTCACATTTCAGCTTAACATTTATTTGGTTGGACGTCATAGCCTATTTCATGGTACAGCCCTGATCACTATTCCTCCCCTTATATGCCATGTTGTTTTCCTTTTTTTAAGACTTTCAAACCTTAGTTTAGTTTCCATTTGAATTTACTTATTTGGTTATTATTTCCCTGTTGTTCTGTTTCTCTTGATGTCATTCGTCCTACTCAGTGCTCCCATCAAGGATCTTTTTGTCGTCATACAGACTTCTCAGAGGAATGATGAGCATCGTTCTATTTACTTAAGTAAATTATCGGCTCTATCATACAGGTTCTTGTGTTCAGTTATGTTATGTTGATTTGTGCAGCACAATAATCACCCAAAATGGTATCCAGGCGCTTGGACTAGGTGTGTAGGTGTGTGGTCCAAGGCGCTTTTATGAAGAGCCAGGCCTTCAGCTTCTTGTGGAACTCAGGATGTAAGGAGGAGGCTCTGATGTGTTGAGGGAGGTCCTTCCATGTCTTGGGTGCGATGTAGGAGAATGAGCGACCTCCAGCTGTGCTTGTGTGGATGTGGGAAGTGTGTGCAAGTGAGAGCAAGGCAGAGTGTAGGTGTTTGGTGGGTTGCTGAAAGTTGTATGCAGCTGTTCAGTTATTCTGGTCCTGTGTTGTGTAGGGCATTGCATGTGTGCATGAAAAGTTTGAATTGACTGCGCTTGTGAATGAGGAGCCAGTGAAGCTTCCTGAGGTGCCTTGTGGTGTGGGTGCAGTGTGGGAGGCACAGTGTGAGTCTTGGCGTTGCATTCTGGATGGTTTGGAGTCTGTGTAGGAGTTGTTTGGAGATTACGGCTTAGAGAGTGTTGCCGTAGTCCAGCCTGCTGGTGATGAGTGCTTGCATGACGGTTCGTCTTGTGCTCTGAGGCAATCTTGGAAAAAATTTCACAGCATGTTATTTTTTATTTTAAGGCTTAGGTTTTACTATTACTTAGCTGACTTTATGGTGGTTGTACTAGGAATTCATGTTGGAGTTATTCTTCCACATTTCCTGGTGCAGTTATGTCTCAGCGCTTGGTTTCTCCTACTTATGATTTTCTACCAAAAGTTCATAATGTGAAATATGTGTGCATGAGGCAAATCACATTTTAAAAGTTTAGTTGGTGTGTTACAGTTTACTTTTAATGAGCTAAGTCCTGATGAGTTTTTCTGCAGAGTATGATTGTAGGATCCCTTTCTAGCCGAGAGGTTTGTACTCAAAAACTAAAAAACAAGTCAGTAGATAATTATTTGATGAATTGCACAAAGTCAGTCAAGTTGTCCTTTCTGTTTGCATGTTACTTCACGGACTCTTGAATTGATGTTGGCTCTGCAAAACATTGTAAGGATTAAAACGATTGTAAGCTTCCAGGTCGCTCGCTAGTGTTGCTCAAATGAGATACAAGCATCTCTTCAGGTTTCATTTCAAAAGTGCCATTTTATTTACACAATTATTCAGCCCTTGTAACTTAACATGGTAGGGGATTATTCTTCCTGCATCTGCACTAATTGCTCTCACCAAATTTGCAAATATAATGCTGTCCAGTATTTTTGCACATTTCTGTATACCCTTTGTAGCTATGGCTACTCAGCCGATCTCTTCATTTGTATCTGCAGTTTCTCATTGTAATTAATTGACGCTTACAACTCCAAGCATGGGTATTTCTGCGCAGCTCTCAGCTTCGTGATGCCTGTCCTTAAAGTTAGATCCTTTACTGGAATTGTTTTTGTTTTATTTTATTATTATACTGGAAAGATCCCTTAAGATTTTTTTATTATCGTTTTGGGGGGATTTTCAGCCATCCAACATGAAAGCAACATAACATGCACATGCTCATACATAAAAATAATTTTCAGCACTATTATCATTCACTCAGCATTGTTTACATTTATATATACGGGCAAATCAGAACCACATTACAGCCAAGCTATCTCATATTATGTTTACAATATACTCCACTTCAACTTCTGTCTGTACCGTAATTGGCAATCAGTGTTCCCTTGCCATTAAACAATTGTGTGTGCCATAGTACAGAAACCCAACATCCTCTGTTATGGCTCCTCCGAGCTCTCTCCCATCAGCAACACACATCCCACCTATCCCCATGCTCCTTCCGGTCCAGGAGATCCCGATCATATCTACCTGAGCTCCTCCTCTGCCCCTTAATTTATTCTAATACTTTTCAGTTGTACCTCTTCTTCTACAGCTCACTCCATCCACTAGAAATGTTTAGTGTAAATAGATCTAAAGAAATATTATGCATATGGGCTTCTTTTTCTGGAGTAAGGGAAGACACTGCATCCAGGAAGTTGTAAAGTTCAGACCCTCCAATACGTTGCCTGCTTGTGGTAACTGTCACTTTACCATCTCCTTCTGCTCAGTTTTTGTTCACCACGTTGGTTAATCATTCATTTCCTCCTTCACATAACAATTTTTCTCTTTCTTTGTAGAACAGCTGTTACACTTTCAGTACACTCTCCATGTTTCTTACAAATGCTCATGTTTATTCTTTCGTTGTGTGTCATCGCATATTTTATCCAGATTTTCATCTTTTATAGATTCTCAGCCTGAAGAATTCCCCGTCATCAGTCTTGAAGTCTGGTAGCATTACTGAGTTCTAGTGTCCCCCAGAACTTCAACAGGCCCACAGACTATTCATCAGATAATTATTAATGTTTCTATAAGCTCATTCAATTATAGTTACAATTCTTGACAACAGGTCATCCGTTGTGTACAGAAACCTTATAATTATGTAAGTCAACCTCATTAGTTGCAACCAAGAGTACACAATGCGCACATTTAAATACACCCGATAACATTTTATATTTGATTTCTCAAAATTACATAAAGTAATGATACGTTGATGACAAATTAACCTCGACGTATTAGTTCATTTATTTCTGTCATGAATGATGATTATACATGTTTGTTGTTTAATTGATGAAAGCTATTACAATTACCGTAAATACAATATTAAAATCGTATATAAAAACAAGTATCACCTATAAAGAAAAAAAGTCTCAATATTTTGTGTCCTTCACTTGAAGTTTTGATTCAGCAAGTAGTATGAACTTAATAAATCTAGTGCTCAGTTGCACATGTTCTCCATTCAAGTATTGAATAAGTGTCAGGCGACATGTACGGTTCTCAGTTTTTTGAGGGGAGCATGAATCATATTTTTCATTCCTCAGCAAGCGCAGGACAGATGCATAAAATGTGAAGAATAGATTCAGTATTTTAATTGCAACTCGTGCATTGGAGAATATCCTGAGATGTAACACAGGGTGGTGCTTGGTCTTTAGATAAAATCAATGTTTCATTCATTTAAGTGTAAAGTGCCAGAAATATACGTTCTCCAAATGGCATTATTGCTGTCCTGATTTGTAGGTATTGATAACCGTCTAGACATGTGAATATTCTCATTAACCATATTTATTATCTACTTATGAGATAAATCTAAGAGATTTATTAAAACAGTTTGACCATCGTATTATTTGTTGTCTTTCCCACTGATCCATTGCAGTATTTCAAGAATGGATAATGAATATTTTCACCATGGGTTTCTTTTGCTTTGTCTCCTAGTATCAGTTTCTATCCAAAGATAGTGGTTTAAGGATTGAGCAGTGGCATTTCAGTTTGTGGCACAATTTGAGGGAAGCTGCTGGAGTTTTTGGCAGGCTCTCATAAGCAAACTCCAGTGATAGAACTTTTGCTTTTAAAAGTGACAAATTATCACTGTAAATGCTGCAAGTATCAAACAGAATACAGAGCTGTCTCTAATTTGATGCTTTCGCAAATATTTACTCTTCATAGACCAGCAGCCCGGTTTCTTCACTTTTCTTCTGAAGATCACCACTTTGGTTTAACTAGTTTCATCTCCATGTCCTTGTTCTTACTGTAAGTGGCTAGTGATATAATCCGCCTTTGGAGACCTACTGGAGTTTTAGTAAGACTACATAATCAGCAAATTGTAACCACGATAATTCATGCATCCCTATTTTAGAGAATTTGATGTTGCAGTGTAGAGATCGTTGTCAATATATGCAATGTACAGATTAAAGTGGCTCTAAAACATACCTATGTTTTAGCCCCTTCTTGGCGTTTATATCTGCAGAAACAGCTTGTCCTGCACCCACTTTCACTCTTACCCAACTGTTGGAGAATACTTGTTTGTAATAGTTGAAATAGTATTAGCAGTTGTTTGAGCTTGTTCCATAAATTATTCCTGGAAACTTTATTGAAAGCCGACCTCATGTCGATAAAGCCAGCATATAGCACGGACTTTGTTCTGGGTGAACTTTCGGTTACAGACAGAGCGAAGATATTTGTCGTTGTTCCCACCCAAAATTGGAACCTTGTTTTGTTGAAAAGGACCAGTGTAATTAAGAGGCCCATCCCTCTAGTTCCAGGAGCAGTAAGCTGGCAAAATATTTTGCTTTCACGTCTAACAGAGCAATGAGCCTATAATTTCCAGAATTTGACACTTTGCCATTTTTATTAATTGAATGAAAAGTAGCGCCACCCTACTATCCAGGAATCACTTGTTCTTAAATATAGTGGTTAAAAACGTAGGTCAACGCACATGTACGAAATGATGTGGTATATTTGAACAATCCAGCTGGTAGACTGTTCGGGCCTGGTGAGCTATATGGGTAATTCCCTTCAATGTTATGACAATTTGCTTGTTTCTGAAAATGATAAGCTCCCTACCTTACAGTGCCTTCATATGGAGTAGTTAAGTAGGTGATCCAGGTTTCCTTAATATTGACATTTTCTTGTGAATAGCCATGTTCAATTTTGCCTATAAAAGACCAGGGATCCTATTCATATAGGTCACACTTTCCCTGCTTGGGTCGCGGCCCCCCTTTAAACTGGTGCGCTGTGAGCAAACATGGAAAATGTGCCCTATAATCTTGAATGCACTGGCATCAGTGCATCCGCAAACTTGTGCTGCCCCTGGGGCAGCACCTTCAGGTGAAATATAAAATGGCTGCTTTAAAGCCACTGACTGTTTCACTGTGCAAACGGCAACCCATCTGCACTTTTAAGAGGGGAGGGAGCTCCCTTGCAGGTGGGTGCAGTGAGTGACTGCATCTATCTACAGGGGGTTATCTAGGGGGATCCAGAGGACTGCCTTGACCCCGTACAGAGGGCTGCCATCAGGAGACGCATTGACAGTGCACCACCTTTTTGTAGCCCACTGTCAGCGCGTCTCTTGACACCTTCTTTGCCTTTGCACCCCTGCCCATAATATGGCGTGGGCACAGATGAAAAGAGAGTCCCTCATTAGTGTGGGGGCCATGATCACATGCAAATGAGGGAGCACCTTCTTGAGATATCACTGGCGCAACATGTGCGCCAGCGCTATCCAAATTACAGAAAATGCCGCACAAGCGTCTGCAGCATCTTCTGTAATACCAAAGTGCCTTGGGTGTGCACGAAGCCCATATGCCAGTTGCGGCATGGCCCCAGAAGTGTTTCTGCTTCTTTTTCTTACAAATGGTGAACTGATTGCCCAATCGCCTATTCATATATTTTTTTCTTAGTTCTTTCACCTTTTTCAGTTTATTAATATTATAGGGGAATGTGCTCATAATTCTGATTTCTCTGTTCAGTTATTTTGTTCCAGCGCTAGGGGATTCAGAATACCATTGTATCCATTTTTCATGATCATAGGGAGCTCCACATTTTGTAGTTTCAGGACAAACTTGTATTTTATCAGTGTTGTTACTTTCTCCCATTCAACAGCATATTTGATTACACTAGGCGGATTGTAGCAACATAGTAATTGAATAATATTTCTGGTACTGACCCTCCCCATTTAATTATTTTTAGATTTTCTGCACGCATTCAGCCCAATAAAGATTTGTCAGCATTGAGGTACACATTGGAGTTTACAGTTGTAAAGACCTGGGGAAGGTGATCGCTTTCACTTCGTTTAACTATTTTAAAGTACCGGATGGTCATGAATAGTGACAAATTTGCTACAGAGTAGTGTAATAAAGCGTTTCTGAAGGTTGAAAAATGAATAGGAGCTATTATTTGGCCAGTCAGGAACCTGCTATTTATCATTCTTACACTTGTAGAGTGTCATGTAGATACCAGTTCTTGATTTAGCTTTTCTCCTCCCTGCTTTATTTGAATCGGTTGAGGGATGCCCCGTTAGCAATTGTTCTGACAACTAGTCTGTCTGTCTGTCAAGATGGTCAGTCATTAAATTCGAAGTAAATTCTCCTGTTATAAATCCATAAGTGCTTTGATATGCATATTTTAAATTGATTATGAATTATTCTCGGTCTTTCGTAATCCTTGTTTTTATCCTGTGCAGATTAATTGATACAAATGTTGTCTAAGCAGTGGCAATTTATTGTGCATGAATGTCCAGCTTGTCACTAGGCCGCCAACTCCAACCTTTGTTCTGCAGAGCTGTGTCTTCTTTCACCAAACACTGTCAACACATTTTGTAATCGCTCCTTTCCATGAGGTTTAGTATGATACACAGGATTCTATAATCCTTATATAAACACTATTATCTAATTTCTTTATAATCTGCGACTTGTAACACACTTAGTTGCCGATTGTAAAGTAAAGATGTCAAAACCCTATTATTATAGGTTATTACAGTGCAGTTCTGATGTCACAATGCCTGCTGCCAGGGCAAGCAGCCCAGATGAAAGGCAGGTCAGGTCATAAAATATAATTGCATCTGCTGTTTAAAGAAAAGAAAAGGGAAGGCTGTTTTTCTTCCTTTTCCTCTATTCTAATAGCTTTCAATGACAAGCAGTGAGAATATGTGTATGCTTTGCGCTCTTTAGAGTTTCTATTCATACCGAGCTTATGCATCGTTTCATAAAATTGACTTGTATTGAAGTATTTCTAATATTTGTTTGCAGCATATATCTAACAGGTTTTAATGTGGTTAATTTTGCGTTTGAGGTTTTATTTTTATTCTTCATGTTTTCAGATATGCTCGCTCTTTCATATGAAAGAGATATGCCCCAAGATTATAAGTGGTTTATGGGAAAGGTGATGGTGTGACCATGTATTATATGAGATAATGTACCCCCTGGTGTACATGATAAGGATATTGCAAGTCACATTGGAGTTCCATAACCTTATGAAGGAACTGTGCCTTAGGCCTCATTCATGTATGTGGTTATGGAACTACTCAGTGACTTGCAATACCATTATAATGTACAGCGGGGGTACTTTATCCATTATATATTATTGTTTGTGCCGTTGGGTGACCCTATGGCTTTTTCAGCACATAGTTTGTATTATTATCTTAATTAAGAGAGTTTGATCTGTTGGATCCAGGCAGCATTTTCTGAACAAGCTTATGATCTTGAGCCAGAGTATTAATTTAGGAGTAGTTTGGTTATTGTGATTCCATAATGCTGAAAAGTATCTTTTCTGAAATACACATAGATTTATATTTCAGTTGTAGAACATGTGGCTTAAGTGGCCTCATTTGTTTTGTTAACACATGAGTATTGAAACTCATTTGAGACTATTTGAGTACTATTCTGGTGTGATGATTCAGGGTGAGCCGAAAGCAAGTTCCCCAATTTAAGATGTTGAAACTTTCCTTTGCAAGTAAGAAAACATATTTCACTGTATAATCTTTGATGTACAGTCGGCATTCTTTTTTCAGCCTGTTGGTGTTGGTCTTGTCAGAAGCCATTAACACTTCATTACTGTTGAAAGGCATTCACTTTGAATGCACCATGCATGTAGTGAGGTTTGCAGTAAAATACTTTTAGACACAGCAGCGTGGGAACAGCCTCCATATGTAACTGACCTAAAGTACAATGATTCACATGATTTTTTATACCTTTTGACGCACCTTGCGTCAATAACACAGCAAATCGGGCATTAGGATTTCCAAGCATTTAGCCAATCATTAGTCGACAAAACACATTTAGTCATAGTTCGATATTGGCTTATGAAATGTTCTGTAACCAAAACAAATTGGCAGTACTTTCATAGTGTCATAATTTCCTTTATTTCTCAAGACCTTGCTGTCACTTTAACCTCAGCACATGTAATCAGTCCTTTAGACTTTCTACAAGCTCCTTTTAAGTGTCACATAATGGAACCTGAAATAAAATGAATTCAACTTCTTTAACCACAATTTATGATGCAAAAATGGATCATGCAAATTATAGCCCTTTAGCTGTTACTTAATGTTGGTGCATTTTCTGATCTTTGGTTTCACTGTCGCATTTTCCTGCTTTAATTGAATAATTTCTGCTCCTTTTGTTTGTGGATTACACCTATTCATTAGTTTAAGGCATAACGAAGAAGTTTTTTTCTGCTTACTTTGAACAATAGGGAAGAACTTTCTGTTACTTCCTTTAAATGTAATTTGGAACCTATGTCCTTTGCCTGGTCCACAGCAATATTGTTTTTTGTAGATTTTGATGGGGGTAATTTTAAATCCAGAATCTCATTTGCCTGGATAGGTGTTAGATGTTACCGCCTTTGTTGTGGTCTTATCCCAAAGCGTTTGCCTTCCCCCCCTGTTTGCTGAAATTCATTTTTGGTGGCCTCAGGACTCTGTGCTTTTGACCACTGCTTACCAGTGCTAAAGTGTTTGTGCTCCTTTGAAAGTGGCTAAATTTGTTTACACCCAAATTACACATTACAGTTCCTTATAAGTCCCTAGTATGGTGGTATTACATATACCCCTGGCTTGTAAATTAAATGCTACTAGTGGGAATGCCCTATAAAGCATATCTCAGGCCTGCCGTTGCAGCCTGTGTGCAGTTTTAAACTGCCAGATCAACCTGGCAAAATAAACCTTTTTCCAGGCCTGACCCTCCCTTTTTAATACACATGTCACGCTTATGGCAGGCTTTGTACAGCCAATAGAGCAGGGTGCTTTCTATTTAAAAGGTAGAACATGTGTTTATAAGTTTTACATGTCCTGGTACTGAAAACTCCCAAATTAATGTTTCACTACTGTGAGGGCTACCTCTCCCAAAGGATAATGTTGGGTTACCTTATTATGTTTAACCTTTGAGTGGGAACAAGTTGAAATGTCATGTTTGGTCTCAAAATAATTGTAATTTAAAAACTACTTTAATGGTAGATTGTAAGACAGTTCTGAAAATACCACCTTTAGAAAGTTGCCATGTTTTGTCCCATTCATTTGTTGACTGCAGCCTGTGTCCTGGGTCACATGACTGTGAATAGTTGGCAGTTGGGCTTTGTGTATTCCTCCCAGAGAGTGAGACAAAGGGGGACTAGGTGTTGGTAGGATGGCTCATCCTTCCAGGATGGGAGGGGCAGAGCTGTTCTCTGCCCATTTAAATTTCAAAGGACTGCCTCCAGCACACTTAGGAAAGAACTTGTCACAAGCCTACTGTCACCCTGGACCACTTCGAGCCACGGTAGGGGAAGGAAGAAAGTCTCCACAATCAGATGTGCAGGTAGTCAAGAAGATTCCCCCTTTTCAAAGAGTTCCACCAGCTATAAATATTGGACCCTCAGACCAACTCTTAAGTGCACTCCTGGACCTGCAGAGGACCCCCAGAATAACTTCCTTGTATTTGAGAGGGCAGGTCTGCTTTGTACATCAGGGGACTTCCCAGCTACTACCAGAGGACTGCCCGACTGCTGGAAGCTTGCCTTGTACCCCCAAAGGACTGCCCTGCTGCTTGAGGCTTGCCTTTCTGCTTGCTCCCAGGACTATCAGAGTGAGGCCAGGGGCTAGTTGCAGGCCTCGAAAATTCTACTCGTCCACTCGCTATGGCGAGTCATGTGGAGGCCTTTAAATCTTGTTATTGTCACATTTGCTCTGACTTCAGAGACAAAGGTCAAAAGTTAGTTTGTCTTACAATTTTCAGTTTTTTCCTAACACACAACATTTAAATAGTGAAGTTATCTGTACAAACATTTCAAAATATATTTCAGTAGTGAAAGCCCATTGTTTGTACCTCTGTGTGATGAAAATATATATTTTAATAGGATGGAAACAGATCAGAACACTTTACTTGGTGATGTGCAAAGAATAAATGTGTTTTCTGAAACCAGATTTTCACAGATTTGGTAATACGTTATATAGTTTTATTAGTAAAGCTGTAAGTTAGGTGGAAGGATTTTGGACATTTCTTGGAAATTTTCTGTCTGTAACTGACAGTGTGTGACCACATCATGCTTTAGTAATGTATGTATTAAAAGTGAGTGTTTAAAGATAAACCCTCCTGCCATGGTAGCAATACTAAGAGTAAACTAAGAGGCAAATAATGGATCATGGTTCTCCTATATGTGGAATAGATTATTTTTATACATGGTGCAAACGTTTAGTCTATTTAATTGAACATGGACTTTTTTTGTAAAGCAGAAATGCTGCACTCACAAATTTGAAAGTGCACTCATATGTGAGAATGAAGAAAAAGGCGACTCTGTAAACTAAAATATTTGCCTAGGATCACACAATTTTAGACCCGTTTATGGGTCAAGTACATTACAATTATGGTCGAGTAGATTATTCAAGTGACTCGACCTGCAAGTCCAGTAACATTTTTATGATTTTTCGAGGCCTGACTTGGCTGGCCTCCTCTGTGAGCTACAGGGACATAAGTTCTGGAGACCTTGAACCCTGCACCTGGCCTCTTCCCTTGATGAGGTCCTGACCTGCTAAGTGCTGCCAAGCTAATTCTGGACCTTTGGAAATGGTGCTAAAAGAGGTTATCCAGTCAAAACCTGTAACTTGGGGCTTTTCCACCAAAAAGTGGCCTGGGA
This sequence comes from Pleurodeles waltl, assembly GCF_031143425.1. Lineage (NCBI taxonomy): Eukaryota > Metazoa > Chordata > Amphibia > Caudata > Salamandridae > Pleurodeles > Pleurodeles waltl. The sequence continues at coordinate 1,392,120,981 of NC_090447.1, forward strand.
ACTGACAGGAGACCGGGACCTACCTGCTTGCCGATCTGCCTGAGGTGCATCACCCATTGACCTGACTTTGCGGTGGCTCCCGCTAAGTTTTTCTCTGCAGCAGCGAATCCTGTTCATCGGGTCCTTTCAGAAAGGGTATCAGGCCTCGGGGAGCCCTCATCACTAGAGCCTCCAGCTTCCTCCCACTAGAGATTTTTGACTTCCAAAAAAGTGACAAAGTCTGAACGTAGACAACACGTTCTCCTTGGACACCGCCGACTGCATTGCCTTGTGGAACTCTACCTCCTCAAAAACATTTTCTTGAAATTTCTTCTAATTGTGAAGATAAGCGGCATAACGTTTGGCTTTGCCTCTGTCTTGCGTGAATAGTTCCCTGTGGTTTGCTCTTTGATCTTTTAGGCACTAGATTTTACTAAAAATGTTAAAAATTCATAACTCTGGTTCAACAGATTGGATTTTTTTAGTCCTGCTGTTATTTTATTCATTTAAGTTTTTTTAAATTGGTGCAGGATTTTCCTTCTTTGATGTTTTCACTTTATTACTGGTTGTGTGTTCTATAAATACTTACCACAGTGCCTCTACGTTAAGCCTGACTGCTTTTGTGTCAAGCTACAAGAGGGTTAAGCACAGGTTCATTTAGTGACTTATGTGGCTCATTTTGACAATCATTGTGATTGTTTCTTCAGAAGGGTTTACACTCCCCTCAACCAAAAACCCAATTTTTTGCAATAGGGGTAAGATATTGCTCTACATACACAACTTGGTTGCTTTGTGGCAAAGTTTGCACAGGGTGTTGTGTGGACTGTATATCCTTTTTAAGCGAATGAGCATTTTATGTTACCCTTCATGGTTTGTCACTGTTTTAACTCCAATTTTCAACTCAGTTACAAGAGAATTTAGTAAGAATGACAACGTAAATAGTTTATCAATAATGGATGCAAGCATGTCCAGTCTGCAGCATTTAGCTCCACTTCCCCTTTGCCTATTGAATGAGATTGTTCAGATGCACTAGTTGTTTTTTAATCAATTTCTGACATGATAATGACTAAAGTATGCAGCATTTTAACCTGTATTTCTAGTTTTTCGACTTGAAGTTCATGGCTTGAATTGTCATGTCTAGTGCTTAATATAGACTTCCATAGTGGTAAAATGTTGCCCTTCATCCTAGTAACATGGGGTCTGGGTTGTCGTCACTGTTAGAGGTAGTTTTAGAATTGCTGTCATCATAACCTCAATATAGAGTTTTCTGTTGCAAATGTTTTCGTTTTTGTTCTTGCATGTGGGTTTATTTCTAAGGGATTCCTGTTCTATTTCTGGACTTGATAAGGACCAGTTCTACACTGGTTCCAAGGTTTGAGTTAGGGAATAGACAAGGTCCAGTGTACAGAGTGAGTTTTCTATGTTGGGACATAAACTAAGCGGATTTTTGTGAGCAGACTTCAAAGATATTCATTGTGATTGACAAGCGCATGTTACAGCAGCATCTGCCTATGAATAGCAGTGGAGGGGGAGATCTGTTGTCAAGATCTTTTTTTTATTTCTAAAAAAAAATATATAGCTATTGAGGGGTAATCCAGGCCCTCGATTTATATTTAGTACTTTAATTGCAAGGTGTAGAACTGGGTTCGGAAATTACTGACAGGTTATCTCTTCCATGTTGTTGTTTTCTTTTATACTTCATAAAGGATCTGCTGTAGTCCTCTATCAACCTGATCACATTTTGTACTATAGAAACCTGCAGATTGAAAAATAATGGTTTCCTCAGGGTCACCAAGAATTTTTTGGTTGAACCCTATTTTTGCTGGCTATGGAACTCTGTGCACTTTACCCCTGCTAATGAGTAATAAAGTGCCTGTGCTCTCTCCTTTCAACACGATGAAATGTGCTTACCGCTAATTGGCATATTTAACTTATCTATAAGTCTCAAGTATTAGGGTATAAAGTGTACACAGTAAGTTAAATATTATAAGTGAACTTCAGCACCCATTGTTCCAGCCACTACAGTGACGATGTAAACATGACTGCAGGCCTATCCTCTGTAGTATTAAACTGCAAATTGGACCTATCAAAATAGCGCCTGTTGACAGGCCTAAACCTTCTTTTTAAATATTAATGTCATCCCTTAATAAGGCCTTATTGTCCATGAGGCAGGGTGCTTGGTATTTAAAAGTAAGACATGTAAGAGTTTAATGTTAAACATGTCCTTTCTGTGAAAAGCTATTTTCACTGTTGCATGGTTGACTGTTTCATAGAAAAGCGCTGGAATACAATATTACATTTAATAATGTAATATCTGGCTAGGAAACAACTACAATTTAATTCTTGGACATTCCGCAGTATTTATTGAAAGCACAATTAACTGGTAAAGTTGGGTTTGTAATATGCCACAAGTGGCCCATTTGCATGAGCTTTAGCTGGCAGCTGAATAGCCCCCTTGATGAGATGTGAAATTGCTCCCCTTGCTGAGAGAAAGGCATTGTGTATGAGGAGACATTGTTCTATTCATCTGGCAGAATGACCATCTGGGATGTGCCCAGCAACTTAACTAACTTAAAATATTTCTACCCTGTCACAGCTAAATGATAACTGACACCTGGATTGTTTGTTCCCCCAGTCAGGAAGGTACTGCTCCCATTGGGAGGAGCTGCTCCGAGAACTGACTTAGAATGACAACAGGGGAAGGGCTGTTCATTTTCCTGGCAACACTCATGCGGTGGACACATGCTCTGCACAAAGGAAGAAGGGTTTCATCATCTTAGATTTAGACTGAGAGGGGCAGTGTGGGATTGCTTTCAGCAGGTCACCAAAGAAGTGCTTCAAAAATGGTTAGGGTTTTCCCTGAGAACTTACACTCAGGAGTCACCCTCACCCACAGGCAGGTGACCGGCATAAATGTGGCAGTCACCATACCCTTCTCAAAACACTTTCTGGACCTGTGGAGGAACAGCAGAGGACTGGACCCACTGAAGTATGCTGAACTCACCCTGGTTTAGTTTTCATGCACCATAACGCATTCAGCAGTTGTTCGCAATCCAAAGCATAGCTCACGACTGGTGCTGGGAGATGTGCAAAAGCACATCTTGCCGCCTCTACAGAGCACAGTGTCACAGAATGCAGAATGTTCGCTTGTGAACTCACACCCATCATATAATGGTTATTAGTTGTCTTCAGGTTTTGTTATTTAAACAATTCATTGAGTTTACGGCGTCTTTTTTTTAATTTTATTTTTTTAACATTTTCGCTCAAATCAAACAGCATACCTCAGCTAATATCTTTAATGTTACAATGCATTTTAGGATTGACCAACTTTCTCTTTGTGAGGAGATTTAAATATTTTATGTTAAATTTGAAAGAAAATTTCATCATGAAAATGAATTGAAAATGCAAGCTAACAGTCCAAATTAGAGTAGCCCCAAATTTCGTCCTTATAAATTACTGTCCTAAACCTCTTTGTTTGTAGTCCACAAAATGTGTTGTAGGACACACCAGGGTCAGGCCAACCTATAGGAAATCTGGCAGTGCCAGAAGGGCTTGTCTGATAAGGCAGTATATGGTCCGTGTTGTGGCTGCTCAAGGGCTGGTTGTACGGCGTGGTGGACCATTCAGACTTCCCTGATATTACTACAAACATTTCCTCTAGCAAGCATAAATGCATGCAGTCTCCCATACCTTGCAAAACAACTATACTGCATATCCTTACAGGTCCAAAACTGCACCAATATGCAAGTGTGGGCCAGTGTTTTAGCTGTCTGATTTGCAAGCGGAGCCACTTTTATTTTTGTGCTTGAGCCTATTTTCTGCTCCAGTCCGTCTCTGGTCATACCAGCTGCTTACTTTAACTAGTCAAACGTCTTCTGCATGGTATCTCTCTCTGGACGTGTGTGTTGTAACGTAAAACAAAGTTTACTTAATGTCTTGTCTGAAATATAGTTCTCCTTTTTCTTTCTCAACATTGATTCTTTCATGTCTACTTGACATATTTTCTGTCTTTTATGAGGGAGAAAAAATAACTTTCTTTATTGCTTTAATACATCTAAAGATCATACATGGTTTCTTCCAAAAGTATTGTAGTTCTCTAAACATCTAAACTCAGTCTGTGCTTCTTATTAGCATGAAGTTCCAAAAATCCTAAAAGCCTGAATCCCATTTATCTGATTTATCTATTGAAAGTTATTTTTCTTGTAGTATTTTTCCCTCCCAGTTGTTAAAATTTTTCATTCAAATCAAGAATCGGATGGCAAAATTTAAGGTGTTTTTTATTATGTTTAGCATTCATAAAAAAGTTTTGTCGATGATTAAAGCTTCTTTGTTTATGTAAATAACTTTTATACTCAAGTCATCAGATTGGGTTTTTTAAGATTACATGTGGCCTCACCTACTACTAGTGTGTCATTCTAATATTAAAAAGATCTAAAGTTTCACCATGAAATGCTAGATCAATGCAGTCTCCTCTGCCTGCTTCCAGATCCTTTGCATTCTCCGAAAGGTCTTCAAATGGCTCCCCATCTAGCTTGGCAGTTCGGGCTGGACTGTTCCCATGAGGAACAGGGTCAAGGCTGATTTGCATATGGCTGGGTCCAAACTGGGGTGGCATGGTGAGCAAAAGAACGATGGATTAAACCCAGATCTGTGACTGGGGGTGAGTGTTTGACAATGTTCAGCATTCCGTCTATCACTTGTTGTTTTTGCTTTGTCGCCCTAAGTGGGAAGGATATGCCCAGACGTGGGTCCCGTGCTTCCCATGCCACTGGATTCAAGCTAGCCTGGCTGATGAGGGGTGAAACCCCGAAACCGGTCCCAGGATGCTTGTTTCCGGTCCAGTGAGGACCTGGCTTGGCAGTTCGGGCTGGACTGTTCCCATGAGGAACAGGGTCAAGACTGATTTGCATATGGCTGGGTCCAAACTGGGGTGGCATGCTGAGCAAAAGAACGATGGATTAAACCCAGATCTGTGACTGGGGGTGAGTGTTTGACAATGTTCAGCATTCCGTCCATCACTTGTTTTTGGCTCCCCAATGACACCAGGAAAACCGTCACACAAGCCCTAGTCATCTGCCGACTCAACCACAGCAGTGGGCTCTACTTAGGAATCACCACCTAAATCCTGAAGAGACTCCAGATGATACAGAACTCAGCTGCCAGACTCATCCGCAACCTCCCCATACTGACCCATATCACCCCCCACCTCAGGAACCTACAAAGCCGTCCATGACTAAGGACCAGTATGCATCAACCATCGCCTGAACGACCACCAACCCCCGAGACACCTGCGCTCCGCCTCCCTTGCTCCCACTCCCCGCATCGGTTGAAGCCACAGTAGAGGATGCTCCTTCTACCTTTCCGCCAAGTCCTGGAACAACCACCCACCCCCCTCCGACCATCATCCTCTCTCACAGAATTCAGAAAGGGACTCACAACCTGGCTCTTTGACTGATCACAGCAGGATCCCAGCACCCAGGTACCCTCATGGGTGAATAGCCATGCTCTCTAAATCCTGATTGAGTGATTAATTAATTGAATAAGTGGTGTTTTAGTTGTCACCTTTGAGAGATTCTTTATTCTGAACTTTTCTCTTTACATTGTAAACAATTCATGGTAATATCAATTGGAAATGGTTCTTCTTTTCTTAGTTACAATTAGCATTAATCGATATATATTGGATAAAGCACCCTCTGTTGTGTAAGAATGTTGCAAGTCACCAGCTAGTTCGTCTATAATGTCACAGAAATTTGAGGTGACTTGCAATATCTTGTATTAGGTCTTGCCTAAGACCGCAGATATGCTTACTATGGGCTTAGAATTCTTCTCATTGCTTATCATTGGTTGGCTTTATTATGTCTCTTGTTTACTTCTTATTGATCAACTTCTGTGAGCTTTCCTTCCTCTTATCATGTTTATTCTCCCTCAATCCCCCCCCACTTCCCCATGGGACATTGGATCTATTACTTGTGTCCTTCCACTGCTCCCTTTTCAATCACTACTATATTTTGGGGTTTCACACTCTTATGGAAGTACATGTGTTTTTCTAGCTGTCTTCTTCTGGGACTTCATGTTCCTTTCTCATCTGTGTGTTTCTCTCCCCACCCTCCCTCCTTTAGTTGCAGTTCTTGCTTCCTCCCCACCCGCCGACCTTGTTTTGATTCTTGTTTCCCCACCCCCTCCATTGTCTGTGTGTGTTTCCCAACCCCTGCCAGCCCCACCCTCTGTTGTCAATGTGCTTTCCCATCCGCGCCTGCCCACCCTCCGTTGTCTGTGTGCTTCACATTCCCACCGGCCAACCCTTTGTTGATTGTGTGCTTCCTCATTCCTAATTGTCCACCCTCTATTGTACTGTGCTTCCCCATTGTTGTCTCTCATTTGTCCTCTCCCCCACCTCCATCAACGTTGCCTCATCCCCTGTCCGCTCCCCAACCCATTTCTCTGTTTGTTTATTAAAAAGCACTATAGTGCATGTTGGAGCGGCCTATAAAATGATGCGATCCTACATTTGTTTTTTACACATTTTCAACCATTAAACAGCCTTGTTCAGCAAGGCTAAAAATTGTTAGCAAAGCCAATAGGTCTGAGGCAAGACCTATTGGCTTCGCTAATGCTTGTTTCAATATCTGGCAGGAGTACTTACAGTACATGGTCACATCAAACCCCAACCCCCCGCGCCCCTCAAACACACTGTTTAAATCCTTTGTGTGTTGATCTTTCATGTGAAAGTAATAGGATGGTTGCAGACATGACTATTGTAGTGCAAAATTAAAAACACCAAAATACCATTGGATATTTTTTGCATAAAGATATTCGAAGCTGTTCATTTTAAGTCATATTTAAAAAAAACAATCCAGCTCAGAATTTGTAAACCCATGCAAAAAGATATCTGTTTCTTATAATTACCTAAAGTCTGCAAAAATAAATATATTGCCGCAATAATCTATTTTCTACTGCTCACTGTTCATTTAAAAAGTGAATTAGAAGAAGTTAATGACAGGGTTTTCTTAAACTGCGCTTTAATTATGCTCCTTGTCCTGCTTTTCCTCTTGGCTGCTGACTCTGTCAGCAGGCATTGTGACACCAGAGCTCAACTGTAATAAATCATTATAGTTAAGTAGCTACTTCATTTATTTTGCTGTAAGACATCTAGTAAGACTAGAGACATCATATGCCAGTAGTAATAAGGACATTGGAGACAGGCTTGTATATTAGGATTTCTGGCTCCCATGTATTATGTGTATCTTGCAAACAAATGTTAAAGAGTTTGACTTTGCTCCAGTTATCATAACTAGGCAGCACCAGGCTGCATGGACAATCATTCATGAAATGCTGCAGAAAGTTGGTGCTTATTTTAGGTGCACAGGCTTTCAGAAGCACGTTCCTTTCTCTGGTTTCAGATATCAATGCAAATACAGCCTCAGCCGAGGCCTCTGTGTATAAATTCAATCTGTTGTGTTCTGGAGGGAAGGGGAAAAATGTCTTAATGTGACAATGTCAAGGCTGCTTAACCGTAGCACCGATGGCAGTTGAACAAACAATTTATTTCCTGTATTTAATAAGCGTGAGCTCATAAACTTAAATAATCATGTACAGCTTTAACCAATAACAGGCTTAAGGAAATAAGAATTTGTAGTTGTGTTGTGAACTATAAATTGATTGGTTATAATCACTGAAACATTTTCAACATCCCAACGTTTGGTCTGATATAAAACATATTTCATCCGGAAAGGTAGCCCATCAGCCATAGTTTATCATTGTCATAGAGAGACTACAACGTAAATAGTACGTGTGCTTCAAACAGTATCCACGAATAATATTTCTTTTATAAAGCCCATGATAAAGCTGTTGCATCGGTTTGGAACAGATGCATCTTTACCACCACTATGACATTTTACATGTGTAAATTAATAATATAATACTTTTTTTTATTTTTACTGAAATATGATCAGGAACTTACCATGTACCTTTTAACCGGAAGAACACACGCTCCATTTACAGATACACCAAGTAAAAAAACATGCTGTTTTGAAACTGCACACTTTTGAAGCATTAGCCCCTTCTATAATTGGCACTTGCCTTTTAACTTAATGTTTTGTAAATTAATTGTAAATATGCATAGTTTTGTTGGTTATACTTTTATGTAACTGAGAAATGGTGTTCATGTGATGAAGATGTAACTTGTAATTGTAACTCACAAATGCTTAAAATTTACAAATCGATTGCCATGAAGTAATTGCCATGTAAATAGCAAAGTTCAGAGTAAAAATTCTAAAAAAGTGGTACTCAAAACCAAATATTTCCACTTTTATGTTTGATTTCTCTTATGTTGTGTTTTAGACGAGTTTTTACCAGCATAATACAGTCGTCTGGTAACCACAAACAGCATTAAACACTAATACCATCAATATATTGTAATTCCCCAGTGTGTATGTAGTAGTACATTGACTTCATAGTAAATTGCCAAACTTCAGCCAATGAGAGGAATTTGCATTGTTGGACTCCAATCCATCTAGAAGCCTCCATAGCTCAGAATATGTACCTCATATTGTGTGTGATGGAGTCCATTTGCATATTTATGTTCTGTACAGCTGTTATAAAATTATTTTCTTCATCATTTCTTGACCTTCAACTTTAGTTAATACGAGGTAATGATGTAAGGAGCTCTGCATGTTATACTCTTACAGAAAAGACTCGCTACGTGAAGATTCCTCACTTTCAGTATTAAAAAACGTAATATCGTTCCAGAATATTTTTTTCCTGAATGAGAATAAAAAAATCGTCTCAAAAGTACCTTCACCACATAAATTATATTTTGACGATGGCTGGATTTATAATGATGTCCTCATCAACCACAAAATCTCCCCCCAAACTCTACAGCAGCTAACTTCATCCAGGGCCTCATTAACAGTCACTTCATTGATGAGGTAGTCGTCATCAACGACTGTACCCGTTTCAGCATCTAGGACTTTGTTCACTTATCCAGTCTTGTCCTAACCCAAACTGCCTACCAGATGCTTGGCGCTGATGGCTGCTTAGTTCAGGTTTGCAACTTTCCATAAGCAGACGACTCGCATAAAAGAAGCGAGTCATCCACAACAGCTACCTCGCCTATTTCAAGAATTTGTTATGTTGCTGAACTGAAAAAAATTCTCATTGAAATTACAGCAGCAGACTGCCTACCTGGGGCAGAGTTGGAGACACTTCAACCCACGGCCTAATACTTAGAAGAGAGCAAAGGAAAAATAGAAAAAGTAGCAACTCTCTTTGTAAGAAAAAGCGTCAATTAAGTGACTCCAGTCTCTTGAGAAATGTACTTCATCAGAGTGCCGTACTTGTGGTTAATGTCTAGAATACCACTACAGGTTCAACTCCGTTCCAGAAGTACCAACTGTATTTGGCAAACTCGGATTGTCAAAGAAAGGGAAAGAATTTGATGAAGGATTTTTTCCTGCATTGGAGAAACAGAACCAAAAAAGGAAGATTGAGTTACATAACAGAACCCAGAGTGATGGGGACTTGCAAGTGATATTTATACATCTAGATCAGTGTTTAATTAGGGGTTACCTTTGATGGTGATGCCCATAGTCTAAACAGTTCTATGGTTCTTTAGCTTGAGTTTGGTCAAAGACACGAATCTCTGTTCTATCTATTGTAAATTGCAAATTGAATTGCCTGCGTGTGCCAGTGTCAGTGAGCAGAGGAAGGTGGTTGGGTTTCTACAGCTTGGGTGCGCAGCCAGCGTGCTAAACACCTCTTTTTTTCAGGTGTGCCACTGCGTTTATGTGTGGAAAGCAATGATGAGCAGAGTGCCATGCTGTATCTTGGAACTAAGCAGTGATTTAACCTTGAAGGTGAAAAACCAGTATCAGTAAAACATTACACAAAAGATGGTCTACAGTTTTTCTAGCAGGCTTTTCTTATCCGCGAGCTTGCTTCAGTTGTTCTAAGCAAAGGAAGGATGAGTGAGTGCGGTCTTTAAAAACAAATCACACTGTATTTATTCTGCATGCTCAGTAGCTGTTACAGCTGGCATGTGGGAAGGCTGGCATAAAGAACGTTGGCATAATGTAGCTTAGAGTTTCACAGGAACACAGACAGCAGAAAGATCCACCAGGAGGACATGCAGAGATGTTCTTCAATCTCATTTGCATAACTACGAACTCTGCACAAGTGTGTTGCTTTGAACATTCCTCCCAAATCACTGCCCCTTCATAAGTATAAAGCTCTAGGTGGAGTGAAGACCAGACACGAAGGTGGGAAAGAGTCTGTATGAGGCAGAGTGCAGAAGACAGTGATGGCACAACAGCAGGACCCCGAATTGTCACGGTTGAGACTGAGTAAAGGATGCCTTGTAAATGTGGCTAGTGCTAGCCGTAGGCAAGCTGTGCCTCATCCATCATAGGACCCAGTGCCACAGAGTTCTTCGCATCTCCTCTCTCCGCACTATTCCCTTGCCCTCCTCAATTAGTTAAGGATATGAATGTCACTAGTAGAAGTTGGTAAGTTTGCCATGCTTTGCTAGTTTTGCTGATGACTTACAGCTGTATAGCTTACATTCTTTTGAGATCATGGTGAAAAGGACCCTGCAACTGTGTCACCCATTGGGAGTAAGTGTGGTTGCATTGCATCCAGAGAGACCAGGGAATGGGAATAGTTTGTCCCAGGCCCAGCTCTCTCTGTGCTGCTGTATCTCTCTTGCTCCTGTCGTCTCCTTGCCTTTTCAGCTCCTTAAGGCCCTGATGGGTGATTTGCTGTGCTTTATAAATCTTTGATTGATTGATATAAATGCTATTTTCTGAGAACCGGTTTGGGGGAATGGCATGAAGGATTCAGAAGGCGAGAGCTTGATTGTGGCTTTGCCAGAAGGAACATTTATCACTGTGCTGTTTTAGGAGGTATACCTGAACTTAGAGGTTAGGTAGAGGGAGAGAAAGAGGCAAAGGGAGGGAGGTGTAGTAGGGTCTGTAAAATGAAGGCAGGGGACAGATTTCTATAGGAGATCTGTCAACTAATGAACATAATGTTGGAAAGTTTATTTAATGACTGCAGTGACGTGTGATATATGTGATATCACGTCTTTTGATGTCAGCTATAATGCAAACTAAAGTGTCCTTGTGGTGTTTCCTTTCTACCCAGGGCCCAAAAAATCCTAGCACCCTCCCTTACTAGCAGGGTTTTGGTTTGACTTGTTTGTAGCAATTGCACCACGAAGATGTGCGTTTAGTTGTAATTTGTTGATTAGTGCACCATGAATTCAGTTCTTTAGTAGAGTATAATTCATGCACATTCACACTACTTCTTTCTGCTAGTTGTCTTGCTGAAGCAATTAGCAGGGAGCCCAGTGTTTGGCATACAATATATTGTTGTGAACTGAGAAAACTTCAGACACATGGACGCCTGAAAGTGAGGATGTCTGTTAGTGAGAGAAGGAACCATCACATAAAGCAGAACTTTATTTGTTAGACATAATGCATAGTTAAAGGTAAAATATGCTTGCATGACCTCTCTCACCCTCTCCTCCCCTGAATTCTTTGGCCTTGAAAGCTCTCAGGTACTTTGGTGATGGTCAAATCATGAAAAGAATATCATACATGGTTTATCCGACTAGAATCCAGATCAGGGGTCTCCAACCTTTTCTGTAGTAGAAGCTACTTATGTCCAATGAAAATGTTCATGATCTACTGATGTTATAAGTGTTCTAGTAGTGGCTACATCTAACAAGATTACATTGACGGCCACGCCAATGACTATCAGCAGGTTAATACATATCAGCCATAGCATAATGCCCCTGGCACTAAGTTAATAAATCTCCTCAACAATGCATGATTTATCACTCAACTATTAGCTTTAAATATAAAATGACACGTGAATTTGTAAAGCACATGTGCAACCTAATGGGTACATTAGTGCAGAAATAACATGTTTATTGTTACCTAACTCAGTAGTTGTCATGGTTGAATTGAAAATTCACTTGGAAACGCAACCATTTTTCTCTTTCTTTCTCTCTTTCTCTCTCTCCTGTACTCGTTCCCTCCCTCCCTCTCTCTCTCCCTCCCTCCTTTAGGTTCTATTAACTATAGTTTCGACAATAAAACTGAATGATTTTCAGAAGATACCTGTCCACTTCGGTAGCTTGATGTGCAGTCGTTTGTTTATTGCTTATTTTTAATGTCTGTATCGTAGTTAGCATATTTTCGCCAGTTTATGGGGTGTTTTAGTGCATTTGCCACCAAGTTCTCAAGGACTTGGGGTTTTTATGGTTTAATGTGTAGTCGAAATTTGGAAAAGCGTTAGTCTTTTAGAGAGAGTCACATTTCTAATGCCAATGGGAGTTTCAGCATGTAGCGAGCAAAAGAATCGTAATTGATTAATGTTCTTTTTTTTATAGGATGGGATTCAACATCGGGAACCACCAATGAGCGAAAAGGGATTTCAGCAGGCTGAAGGGAGAGGCCCTGGTCAGGCAGAGATTAAGGATGTCGGGTAAGCTTCTTTTGGGTACTACACACGGTTCACCACCTTGTGGGTCAGAGAAGGGAGTATGGCAAGATCGCTGCTTAAAAATACCGCCTTGTCCAAAATAGATGCCAAGATCTTGCGAAATTTAACAACAGTGGTGCCCTAGGATTAATACAAAAAAAAAAAGAAAATTAATTCCCTTAGTTTGGTGATCCGATATAAGCCCCCAAGACACTTGTACAATGAAAATGTATTTTAATGTAAAACTTATATTAATTGCAGTTGAATTAATTCTTTGTCCAACTGAGGGCTACGAACTGCAGCAGCAGCCTCTGATTGTTAGACAACTAATTGAAATTAATCCACTCTTACTTAAAAGTATTTTAAGATGTCTCAGATTTTCAAAGACTCTGAAGCATGATATTGTCAAGTACCTTAAACCATGAGACTGGACAGAAGAAGATACAATTACATTTGATTGTCTCCCTCCAAATATTCAAGTTCACCTTTTACTCCTATGAAGCTCTTTACACTGGCACGCAGAAGGACTGAAACAAGGGCAAGCCCCATGCAATTGCTGCCTTTGGTGGCAGGTAAGCTGCTGTTGCTGCAGAGAGTGTGACTGGATGAATGGAAACGCATATAGAGCAGCTATGGGTACTGAGTAACATGCCTGCAATTATGGATATGAAACTAAGGGCCAGATGTAGCGAAATCCGTTTTTGCGACTTGCAAATTGCGAGTCTGAGCCTCAGACACCTTCTGTGACTCGCTATGGGGTCGCAAAGACCCACCTCATCAATATTCATGAGGTGGGTCGCATTTTGCGACCCCATAGCGAGTCCCTGCACTCACAGGGATGGTGGCCTGCTGTAGTCAGCAGACCTCCATGTCTGTGACTGCTTTTTAAATAAAGCAGTTTTTTTTTCTCATTTTGCAGCCCGTTTTCCTTAAAGGAAAACGAGTTGCAAAATGAAAAAAAAACGTTTTTTTCAGAGTAAGCCTGCTCTGAAAAAATATTTATGTCGACATTCACAAAGGGGAAGGGGTCCCATGGGGACCCCTTCCCTTTTGCGAATGTGTTACCACCAGTGTGACACTGGTGGTAACTGCGAGTTGGTTTGCGACCGCATTCGCGGTCACAAAGCAACTCTGAATTGCGATGCAAGTCGCAAATAGGAAGCGAACACCCCTTTCTATTTGCAAGTCGCATTCCCAAATTGCGAGTCGGTACCGACTCGCAATTTGGTAATGAGCATCGCATGAGGCCGTTTGCATGGCGCAAACTGCGTTTTTCGCAGTTTGCGCCATGCAAACGGCGTGCTACATCTGGCCCTAAGTCCCCGAATTGAGAGCAATTTAAAATGGATCAGCGTGCAATACCATACAATTCCCACGCCCATCTACCCTATGCCTCTCAGTGTGGTTTCTTGAACCATAACAAAGCCTCCCAATTATATCATTAAGAGTAAAACCATGTATATGCGATATATTATAAGCAATATATCAATTATCTCAATAAAAGTCTGTCATAAAGGAAAACTGGAAATAAAATCTCCAAAAGCTTATGAATCAAAATCCCTAATAACTTATCACAGAAGTATTTTTAATGCTCAATAATGCAATGCGTGATTGTCACCAAGCTACTGAGTATTCAAGTGATCACAAAGAGGTAATAAGTTTAACATAAAGTGTGTGTGTGTGTATATACACAAATGAGTTGAAGGACTGTTGAAGGCAGTAAGGGAGCAGGATGTATCTCAATCCACAAACATAGGCTATTTATAAATTTTTGTCATCCTGTCAACCCCAATTTTTTATGGCGTTTCAAACCTATAAATCTTAATCCTGGGGTCAGTGTTCGCTGATCGATACCCTGGCTACTGATTGGTATAATTGTCAGTTCCTCTTTTTGTCCAATTTCCAGTGGTTGCTGTCTGTTCCATTCGCGGCTCACCGGGTGATGAAGTGGGTGGGGTGGTGTGCGCGTGGGCGGGTCTGATAGTAATACATTTTAAACAAAATAAAAAATAAAAATAAACTTACCTTGGCTCCCTTGCTGCGCGCCGCTCCTCTGCTGGCTGGAGGCAGGCACAGGCTCCCAGCCTGCTCTGCGGCCAGTCCTGACACTGCTCAGGCAGCATCAGGATTGGCTGGGAACGCCCAGCCAGGGCGTTCCTAGGCAGACTGGGAGCCTGTGCAGGCCCTCTCCAGCCCAGCAACATTGTTGCTGGGCTGGAGAGGGCCCTGTGCCAATGTGTGTTTGGCCGGCCCAAGAGTGCTGAGCACTCCCCCTCAGAGCATGTCACCCCGTGGCCGCACCCCTTTACAAGGAAACAATAACAAACGCTGTTTGTTATCATTTCCTTGTAAAGGCTTTGCAGCTGTCGCTGCTGGCGGGGGGGGGGGGACTTCTCCATCCTCAAGAAGGAGCCGCCCATGGTCTGTTCACTGGTAGCAGGCTCTCCCACGATATTGTAAGTGCGGATGAACTAGACATGCCTTCCTCCAGCAGTGGATCTATGTTGCCATAATCTCTGTGTGGTTTCAGATGCTACATCATGCGCAAACTTAAAAACAAGAATATATAGCAAAGACTGTGCCTGTGTCTGCTGTACCCAACTCCCAGACCAGTACCCACCATATCGTGCTATCATTATTTATCTCTGCAATAATATGGTCCAAGGCTACTCCACGTGTATAAGATTTTTGTAGTATACACTCATTTCACTGTGCAATATAGGATTTTATGTCCACGGCATGGGACTATATTCTACCATTACCCCCGTACCTTAGGGAGAAAGTCCCCCAACCATACAGTAGACCCATGATAATGAAAGAACCTAATACCTTCCATGTAATTAAATAGAATGACTTAAACTTGTGTAAATGGATGTGTATGGGCTGCTCCGAGTGTACACACTTAAGCAGTTTTCCAAACAGGCTTTCATGCATGACAGGGTGCACTTCTGCACCATAAGTTCCTTCCTCATGGGGCTACAGAGAAGGATTGAAACAAGGGCAGGACCTTCCTGTACCCTCGTGATAATGAAAGGAACCAATTTATTTTGTATAGTTAAAGACTGTGGACCTGAATTATATTGCTGTGGTCTGTCCATTTCCGTTGGGAATATTCCGTCCTGGACTGCTGCTTCGTCTGCTCAGAAACGTTAAGGCTGATACAGGGCCATTGATAAAGGGTTTTTACCATATAGCATTGTTTTTGACCTAGCTGGGTGAAGCAGGACATATTTAATTCCTTGAGACCCCAGAGCAATGTTCTATGTATAAAAATGATTGGAATTTTTCTTCACAGCCAGTGTAAACACAGGGCAGTAACCGACTTTGCTTTTGCTGACTTTTATTTTACCTGTCTCCTTGCCTGCACTTGCAATTGAGCTCCGGCCACCATTATTCAACGTGCTAGATCCAGTTGGTCAAGGTGGTGCTCCTAATACAGGATTAGATCACAGTGATAGAAATGCTCAAAGTTGCAGGGAGGTTAAATATTTTTGATAACGGTCTCCATGAAACGTTCCATGTTCTACTTCTTGGTGTTCTAGTGAAACAATACGCATGGAGCAGTTACATCATTTCCTTCATGTCATGCACTGTGCTACCACACAGTTCGTACTCTGCCTTTAGAGCAGCCCTTACTAATTTTCACTAGGTTAACGTTGGTACCAAGAGCATCCACTTCCATCTCTAGAAATCTTTTTATTTACGTGTTTTTATTTAGAATAGCAGCCTGTTCTGGCCTTCCATCAGTCCTAGTATCAGATCTATCCTCTGCCACATTAGTAGCAGTGTCTTGTGTGTGTCAGGTAGTAGCAGCAGTGCTTTAGTTTTTGTTTGTTGTTTCCGGTGCTGAGCACCTGCACTTATTGTTGAGGGCCGGGGCTTATTCTTCTGCCTCAAGCATTTGCTGCGAGCAAAAGACACATATTGGAAAGACGGAGGAAGGGAAAAACAAAAAAGTGTCAAAGGGAGAAAGTAGAAAGCTGCTAGAGTGAGCTGACTGGGCAGGGGATGGCTTTATATGGTTTGAAGAGGCCCGAGATGGCTTCAGGATTACGCTGTCTCAGTATTCCGTGCACCCACATTTAAATGCAGCAGCCGCCTGTATAAGAGGAGGGCTTTGGGCACCGGCACGTTTTTATTTACAAATTAAGCACTGAGTAGCAGTCCCTGAAGAGGCAGTAGATTGCATTTTTAACTTGTACTTCTGGTCTGTTTTGCCTGTTTATGCTTGAGGAAAGTTCCCCTGTTCCGGATTGTTCTGTAAAGGCATGTTGCCCCATAAGAAATGTCCAGATGCTGTCATATTTCCAAGGGGGAGCAGAAACTAAGCAAAGATAATAATTCACGACCACAGAGCCTCCCATGGATCCTCCCAAATTCCTGTATTTGGCTGAGTTCACATTAATTATAGGCTATTTTATTTTACCTTTAATAATTGAATCTATATACAAATAAAATCATGTTGCTTTACAAAGTAATAACATTGGCAAAAGTCCACATTTTACATGTTATTTCAACTATTCGTTGTGTCAGAGTTTCTATTACGCAACGCTTTCAGAGAAAACATTGGCTGTGCAATTTTCCTCCCTAAAATGAGCAAGCTAGTAATAACAATCCCTTGACTCGAGAGATAACTTGAAATATTTTCAAAACGGCTGCCCACGTCGCAGTGCAACCTCAGTCTGAATAAACCACGATTTTCCAAGCAATCCAGGACTCTACAGAGGTGGTGGAGACTAAAGTGGGCAAAGTGAAAGTTGATGTTTCTCTTCTGCACCAGTCAGATCACAGAGGCAGAGAGTTGTGTGTCTTCAGTGGAGGATGACATAACTACTCTTTAAAAAAAAAACAGGTTTTCAAACTGCTGGCAGTGACAGCAGTGCTGGAGGAACACGCTGAGGATGCTGAAAATAGGCCATGCAGAAGTAATCTCTGGTTTGTTGGGTTCCCGGAGGGTTCCAAACCTCTGGCACAGATTGATCTTCAGAGTGTTGGCTGCACTCCTAGATCTCTGAAGACACATTGTCACCATGGTTCATTGTGAAGCGAGCCTACAGGTCTGTAGCCCAGAGACCCCCTCCCCAGGGCTTCTGCGTGCTCACCTCTTGCCCAAATTCTCAATCACCATGACAGAGATATATTTTGGCCGGTAGGCTAATGGGATGACCGGACCTTGGCTTTCAAGACTTCTGTATAATGATTTTTCCCAATTACACTCAGGAAGTCTAGCACCGTAGATGCCCCCTCAATGAAGACAAACAAAAACTTTGTGCTCTTAACCTTCAGTATATGCTCCTCTTTCTGGTGAAGTTCAATTCCCAAATGTAATACTGTGAGACACCCGAGGAGACCTGGGAGTCTGCGGCTGAAAAGAACAACGCTTGCTAATCTGACGATGCTGGGGCCTTAGAACTGGTGGCCTTGAGTAGCTCTCTCCATCAAACCTGAAACCACCCAGGAATAAGAGAATGATACCCCCTGGACACTGGATGCACCCCTGGACTCCTCTGGCTCTGACATAGAGTGCAGAGTCTCTGGCGTGTGACATGGAGCAGGTTGATGCCACGCCAGAAGTCTTGGGAACTCAGACTGAGCACTTGACTGGCTCACCGAGCTGAACTGCATGCTCTTGCCATTTTCACTGGTGGTTACTGTTCCCATTGTGGGGGGAGGAACAATCATATGGTACATAGTCACTTGCGTTGGGTTTGATATATTATCCTGCAATTAAGGAGGTCCCTATTTCAGGTTTTGTTGTGTATTTTACTTGAGGGTATTTTAATAACTTGGCAACAGATTCTTTAGGGGTAGAAGTATGAGAAGGGTGAGTTGGGGTACAGGGTGTTATATTTGTTTTGTTCTACAGTCTTTTCGTTACAGCCATCAGGGCCACTTGCCTTGCTATAGTACTTACTGGGGCTGTCCTGCCTGCAGTGATCTTTGCAGTGGCGATTAGGACTCTGCCCTGGAATATGAATGGACTGCATTGAACATGTGGCCCTACTCTGTTACGCTAAGCGCTTTCAGCCTGCCGTTGTGTTGCAGGAAACCCATCTACTAGATGAGTACTGCCCTTTCCTCTAGTGCTATGGGTACAACAAGCTTACCATTCCAGGTTCACACTGTGGTGATGTGGTGTGCCATATCCCCCCTTGTGGTGACCAACAGTTTCACTGATCCCCACAGAAGATACATGGGGCTGAAGGGCTTCTTAAGGGTAAGCAATAACATTTTCTGTCATTCTATTTGCTGCACCAGTTACTGTCCCAAATGCTGGCCTCACTGTCCTCAATTCATTAGGGGGTGAGTTGGAGGTGGGAGAGGAACTTGGGGGGTGGGGGTCAATCTTGATCCTGCCCGAGCTCTATGATGCATGGAGGACATGACACCCTCATGTCATCATGCATTGATCTCCTGCTTATTTCGGCCATGGATGTTTCGCAGATGTCCAAGGTTGACATCCTTCCAAGAGGGATCTCTGATCACTGACCCCATATATTGCTATTTTGCATCTGGGATTCCCAGAACCCGCAGTGCGGCCCACGTTGTGCCTCAATGCATTGCATCTTACCATTGGAGCTGTGCTGACTATGTGGAGGTCAAGCTTCAGGCCTACTTCACAGTCAACCAAGGGTCTCTGCCCTCTGCCAGCACCCTCTGGGCAGCCAACAAACCCACAATTTGGGGTCTAGTGAAAGAATATATCTGAGGTAAGGAACAAGAGAGAGAAGTGTGACCCTAGAGTGCAGAATCCTTGCCTTTGAGCTCCGAGCTCTTGCAGGGACATCAGATGAGCTTGCTCACCAACCTGCAGTGGCACAAGCAGCGATGAGACAAATCTCCCTGGAGGGGGCACGGCAATGTTGAAGGGCTACAACCAGGTGGTTTTCTGAACACAGCAACAAGTCTGGGATGCTCCTCTGTTGGCTGGCCACTAAAGAGATTGCCTCCAGAGTGGTCCCCTGCTTTGTGGACACTGAGGGCAGCCTCAAAGTTCACACCTCTGATATTGTACGGGTGTTCAATTATTTCTACTAAAGTTGTACGCCCAGAGGTTCAGACCTCTGAGGGAGGTGGCCCAACCAATGTTGGATGAGATCCCTCTCCCATCAAACTACCCAGTCCCTAAATCCAAGACCTGGACCAGCCTTTCACAGCCAATGAGATTGATACAGCACATTCAGCCTTGCCTCCTGGTAAAATTCCTGGCCAAGGTAGGCTCCCCATTGAATATTACTGATGATTTCGTGCCACGCTCGTCCCACACCTGCTGGCCATATACACTGAGGCTGTGATGGCAGGTGCCATCCCCGTGTAGCTAGATACGGCCATGATCGTGGTTATTCCCAAAACAGGCCAACACTCAGACACTTATGCTTTGTATAGGTCGATATTTCTCATGAATTTTGAGATTAAAGTGTTAGCAAAGGTCTTAGCTAACTGGCTGCGACTGAACCTGCGCTACTTGATCTATTCACCTACGTTTGGCTTCATGCCAGCCCACAGCCCCAGATATTGCATCCATAGAGTCCAGTTGGCCCTGTCCCAGGCGCATCCCCTCCACCATCCTGCAGCTCTGCTCCTAATAGACTTTCCCTGGAGCTTGTGGGTCATGGACCTTATTTTGCAAGCTAATCAAGCTTCTATACTCTCAGTTGATGGTGCAGGTCTAAATAACTGATCACTCTTCTCCTCCTCCCCAATTTGTAGAAGAACCAGTCAGGGCAGTCATCTCCCCTACCCTAATTCTTTGCCTTAGCCATTGAACCACTGGTGTGGTGCCTGTGCTGCAATGCTGAATTGCAGGGATGGTCATGGGGGCTCTGAGCTTCATACATTTGAAGTTCTGCTTTTCCTGACCAACCTGCAGTCCTCATGCACCTGATGCCTGGTATTATTGGGCATATATGAGGAGGCCTTTGGCCTCCACGTCAACAAAGCAAAATCGCTACTAGTCCCAACATCGGGCAATTTGAGTATCTGCTTGTGGCAATCCACAATCCCTATGTGTCGTCTGGCCTTCCAGTACCTGGGAATCCACATCTCTTTGCTCCCGGAACTGGCAGGGTGCCAGAACCTGGCATCCCTGGTGGCTAGATTGAAGAGAGATCTTCAAAGATGGGGACGCCTACCCCTCCACATTCTTGGGTGAGTTGCTTTCTGATGGTGCTGCCCTGTTTCCTTTATGTCTTCCAAAATTTCCCCTTTCTTATTCCCACACCGTGGTTTACAATTTTTAACTCCATCACTCATCCTTTCCTCTGATCTGGGTACCGTCCCCTTATCGCCTTTGATATGTCGGCATGCCCCATATGACCGCAGAATGGAAATGGCAGATTTACCTTTTTACTATGTAGCCTCCCAGGTGATTGTGGTAAATGACTGGCCTAATGGGGCTGGGGTGACACGACCTACAGGGCAGAGTTGGCCCTATTGGGACTTGACCGAATTATGGGCATTGTGTATGAGGCCCTATGTCTCAATTCCTCCTGAGCATTACATGAGTGGTCTTCCTGAACTGGAGGGGGGTGCTCCGACTAATGGGCCATATACTGACGCGTATGTCCCCTCTCTGCCAGGGAACATGGCTGCATCACGCAGCGGGCATTGATGGGTTTGCAAAATGAAACAGGATAGGAATCACTGAACTTGGGGATGTCTGGTGGGGGACCCACATTCGGACGTTTCAGGACCTCCAAGAGGATTATCAACTCTCTAGTAACCAATTTCACAAGTACCTACAATTATGCCACGCCCTTGCAGTTCACATCTGTTAGATGCTGAAGTTCCTGACTTTTAGCCCCCTAGAGGCTAAGCTACTAACTGGGAGGTTTACCACTGGCGCAGTCTCACAAGTTTACCTTTCCCTGGTAATTCACTCACCTGGCTGGTTTGCAAGGCTGAGAGGGGAGACATGGGTGGGGGAATTGGATGACATAGACAGGAGGGCAGCAAAGGCGCCCTCCCCCTTTCAGGGGATTCACCATCTCCACACGCCTCAGGCTGATCCAACTCGGCTATCTCCATCTAACTTGCATGACCCCTCAGTGGATTCGGCCAGTGGGTAGGATTCCTCAGACCAATTCCATCTGCTGTTCTTAACCGGAAGCAGATTCTTTCCACATGGTCTGGTTGTGCCTGGTGCTAACCCCGTACTGGTGGGGCATAGAGTGGTAAGGCCCTTGGACTTCTCCCCTAGAGATGCACTTCTTGGCTTGTTGGAGGACTTGGGAGGGCAAACACTGGAGCTTTCGTTCATTGGCATTGCCACATTGGTAACAAGAAGGGACACTGCCAGGGGGTGGAATTCAAAGAACGCTCCTTCACTAGCTGCTTGGCGGCGGGGGTGGACTGGTGTGCTTAACAAACAAAATACTATATATATACTGCTAGGGGTTGTCCACAGAAGCATGAGAAGATTTGGGACAAGTGGTGAGAATTTCATTGTTTTATAATAAAATAGTAAATATTAAAATAAAATAGTAAATAATAAAAAGTTGGTAATCCAAGAAACCTCCAAAAAACTGAGTTAAACTGTGACTGTAGAACCTGGTGAAGTAACAAGCTGACTGCCACAAAGCAGTGTTCCCTTTATGCCCCATGCCTTAAAAACCTACGTTCTAGCTACACATGTGAGCGGCTATACTTTTGTTGACAAATGTATTTGAGTTTGCACGTGACCTGTAAAAACTGGGGAAAATAGCTGCTTTGCTAAGCAAATCTTAGCTGCAGAGATTTAGACTAGGAGTTAATTGATGGCGTGGGAGACACATAGGCATGCATGAAGAATGCTGAAAGTTGTAGCTTTGGATTTTACCCATTAGAATTAATTCAGACGTTTTGTGAAAATGCAAAATTTGACTTTGCATTTATGCATAGCACTCACAAAGTTTTAATGTACCTGTATGAAGAAGAAACAGGTCACAACCTGTTTAATCTGGGACTGGTAAAGCCATCTTTGGCTATTTGACCACTGAAGCTGTGTAAGCATTTGTATGTTGATAGTGAAGGGTCAGACTGACAATAGGCAAATGGCAGAGAAACAAAATCCACTGTAGCAATGCTAGAGTTTGGCTACACTTCTTCCCAAGTAGCCCGCATGGCTAAAAACGTAAGGGAAATAGATTTTATTTCAAGCGCCACAAGAATGAGGATGGTTGCTAGAGTCATAATCCTTTGATCAAACCCAACAATGGATGTTAAAATTGATGAACACCAGCCAAAAGCAAGCATAACTGATCACATAATCAACAAATCCCTCAGATATTTAGCACTGAAAACTCCCTTTGAAGAGGAGTCTCTAGGAGAATGCTGTCAATCAGTGTCAATGGAAGGTCTGTGCATATTTAGGATGCCACAGTTGTGTTCAGAGCTGCATACTGCTCTGCAGAGCTTGAAGGTGGCCAGGGCTTCTACCTGAAGAGTGTGTCAAAACTACCTTCAGGGTTAATTGCTGAAATGTCAGAAGAAAGAACCCTGTAATGTTGTGAGGGACACAATGGACGGGTCCTACACATCTGAGTGGCAGATATGCCGGCTCCTTAACAGGTAGGGCCATAATCCCTTGAATTAAATGTTTGGCATCTGCTGCTCTGGAGTGGAAAGAGTCTGATCTTGGGGGAGACCCCTAAACTGACTTGTTTTGTGACTCTTGGTCACCTGAAGCATAGTACTCAGGGCCACCCCTGAAAACTATTGAGAAGTCTAAAAACCAGAGTCTCAAACTCTTGTCCTGGGTTTACCTCTAGAGAGATGAGTGTCAGAAGATGCATTACACATGCTAACTGGTAGTTATGAGAAGTCCAGTTAGGTTCCCATACCCCTGCATGGAGTATCTGCCTCTTTTCTCCTTGGTGGAACAGGAACACCGTCTCTCAAAGGGGGCCAGTACAGAGTAAGGCTGGTTGTCTTCCTCTGGAGATAGGAGAGCATTTAAACACCCTTTGGAATATGGTGGACCTTATTATGAGATCTTTGCCCTGTACGTCTTTCTTTGGCTGTAGCCTTTTTCAAGGACAGCTGGAGACAAAGGAGAGGCTTCAAGAGGGAAGAGAGGAATTTGCTCTCTGCCCTTGTTTTTGGTCATTAAAGCTGGATTAACTACGTAAGTGATCCTGTTTGCCAACCATGACCTGGGTGAAATAGCTCCCTTATAGCTAATGATAACACAGAAGGGCCTCTTCTAGGTTTGGACTGACATTAAGAACTATCCTAAACATTTTCACTTACACTTCCAGAGAGAGTTCTGTTGATACCAAGATGATTACTATCATGGGGGTAAAGAGATGTTACAAAATAATATCATCCTTGAACACTTTCTACAAGTGGGCCGGTTTTCACAAGTTCAAGCAATAATGTTCCTCCAAACCACTTGTTAAAAACTAAGAATAATCAAAGGAGTTGAGATATTTATGATCTAGTTGAGTTGTATGATAGAAACCAAAGGACAGGTAGCCTACCTGGTTCTGGTGTTGCTTTTTTAGGTTTTACGTACAACACTGTCAGCGAAAGCTATTGTGAATTAAGAAAAATGCTTTCAAAAGGGCTTACAGACCACCCCATACTTATCGCTACTTACCAGGGTTGGCTCCCAAGTCGCTCTCATGTGCTTGCTTTTCATTAGTCAGGGACCTATACTGCTTTCAATTTCTCTTCTTCCTCTCTGGACATCTGGTCGTCCATGGAGCTTGGACCAAGTACAGTTTACTGTCTCTGTGGCCAGTGTCCTTCCTCTGGCTGGTGCTTGTAGATGCACTTTTTAAAAATTTTAATCTAGCACTTTTTTAGAGTGCATGTGTTTGCAGGCTTTCTCTACCCCCTCTCCCATCCTCGTTGTTTACTCTCTCCCTCCCACTCTTGCCTGCTTTGTTGTTGCCTACGTAATTGTCTATGTATTTTTTGGCAGTTTTTTTTTTTTTTATATAGCACAAACTTGACCCGAAGGTACTGGAGCACTGTATTGTTCTTTTTAATCCACTCACCTCACCACCATTGCTTCACACCCTCCTCCCTCTTGTTTCTTTTTTAAAATTGTATTTTCAGAAGGTTTCTTTGGTGCACACTGGACCCAAAGGTACTGTAGCACTTTCCATGAGCAGCATTTACTGTACACAAGGGCACATTCATTTAAATTTTTTAGGCACAAGGTGTTTAAGTGATTTGCCCCGGGTCTCATGTTAATTTGACCCCGAGACTCGAACCTCATTGTCGAGTTCTGCAGGCGGCAGTTCTGGTTGTAAGCATTAACCTCTGTGCTAGCTATCTGGCTTTGTTAATGCTTTTTAAAGATCTTGCAGGGCAGTATGGTCTGCTGGGCAGTATGACTTAGAGTAAACAAAGAAATCTCTAGGACATAGTCAGTGCTGGCCACCTCATAGCACTTTTTTTATTTACTTTGTCATGTTGCACAGCACATTGCCCTGCTGCGTAACATCTTTAAAAACCATCAACAAAGCCAGTAGGTCTCACATAAGCAAAACCTATTGGCTTTGCCAGTGCTTGTTTCTATTTCTACCTAACTGTAAAAGAGTTGTTAATGTCCTGGTGCAGTGTCTTAACTAGACGGATTGCTCCCTTTGCCTAGGATCCAGCTGGATGTTGGAACTGTGACATCTGTCTGCACAGAGAAAACCAGAAACTCCTACCCAAGGTGCCTTGAACCATTAAGTTCCCTCTGAGAACCCGTGAGATATGTGATGATCCATGAAAGGTGCTAATTGGAAACTATATTGGTGGTCCTTTCCTTGTGTGTTTTCGTTGTCACCATTGAGCGTTACATAGCAGTGTTCCACAGAAATTATTTTTGACTTTTTCTTTATTCATTACTTTTTCTTTTACTCTTGAGTGCAAGATAACACATCTTTCATTGCTATAGTCACATATGTCGTATCCTCAGAAAGTCTAATAGTCATTGTACAAATATTTCAGTTTCCATATCCATATTGAGAACAGAAAAGGGTGTGGTTTAAGGTGGGGTAAAGAAGAACGGTCACAACAGATGTGTCAGAGGTAGGTTGCTATAGTCCTAGATACAGCCATATAAGGCCAATTTTGCTTTATATGGATTACAAACATATAAAATGTTAGCAAACTGCTGTCTTCTAGCTCATCAGCTCTCCAACCACCGCTCCCTACTTAAACATTAAACACAAAGGTTGAATCATTTGTGGTCTTAGAAGGTATAGGGTGAAATTCAAAAGGATGCTGTTGGTAGAAGATGGGGACACGGTACACACTGCTTATATCTCTTCAGGGACTTCACCCGTATCACTCTCACATCATCCAGTAGTTGATGTCTAGGTTACTCCTTTCTGTAGGCTGTATAAACTTCCAAATCTGGTGTGCTAGTGTGGTACAACTGATTTATCTGCTATCTGGGGAATGAAAGTGATTCCAAATTCTACTGACTGTCTCTGATTGATTGATTGATCATTGATCTTTGTGTCCTATAATGACTACCATAACTTTAAGCCAGTTGTCTGTAGTTCAAGGCAGTGCCATCTTCCATTTCCTCGTATGCATTATTTTGCTACTGCTAAGATGTAATAAACCACCTTTTCCAATGTGAATTCATCCATACTGGTTTGCAAGGGTTATGTAAGATGACCAGAGTGTCTGTCTGCTGGTAATCATAAGCGCAGAATTATTTAAAAGTGTTGAGTAGCTGGGACAAAACGTTGGTTAATATCGAGACTGAATGAAGTACACTGTATCACATTCTGGAATTCCGCACCTCTAACAATTTGAGCAATTGCTCATTACTGACCTCTGCTGTCTCACTGTGGACCACTGCCTTCAAATACAATTTTAGAGCAGCTGGACTTTGGCTTCACCTCTCACATTAGTGGAGCAGTCATCATCTGAGAATTCTAGGTAGAGTTTCTCTTTCTACTGTGTCCTCAGCATATTTGCTGTTAGGGTGGTAGTTGTAACTGCGGTTCCATAAAATTTCTGCTCCTCTAAGTTGTACCGATATAGTAAAGTATGCCCACATTGGAGAGGTGGGCAGTTATAAAGAAGTGGTACTAACATTGTATGTATGAAATATGTAAGTTGTGGAGATTTCCTACCTTGGGAGGCAGGAAGTCCTTACTCCATTTGTAAGTCAAGAAATAATTTAATCAGTCTGCTCAGTAAAAGGGAGCATTTCTGTACTTGTTCCACATTTATTTAGTGGAGGTTATGATCTCTGATAAACAGATGCGGCATATAGGATTTACATCACTTCCCCCACTAAAAGAAGAGCTTTTTAAAATCATCATCTATGCTGAGGCATAATCCAAGAGTTGATGCGGTAAGAGAGTGGATGCTTGTACAGGCTGGGCAACTGCTATGAGGACTGGAGACTTCTGGACTTCCAGATACAGAAGGATATATGCATTCTACAACTTGGATAGTTTTTACAAAATGGTAAGATCAGAGGTCCTCTCTGGCAGCTTTGGAATGCAATCCCAGCCGAACCCCTTTCTACAAACCTTACACACCATTGGGCATGGCCGTAGATTAGCGTTCTGACTCTATAAGTCAATGCAGGAACATACTAACCCCTCAGGGAGTGCTGCAAGGTCAGTTGAATGTGGCCCTATCATGCTAAAGAATGGCAGAAGGTCTTGGAATACCCCTGCAATGTCTCCAGAAATGCCTGGTGCAAAGTTTTACAAGTCAACTTTCTACACAAAGCCTATCCTATACCACAAACAATTGGACAGCTGTATCAAGGGGCACAGTCCAATTGCATTATGTGGTATCATTCCCCAGCAGACTTCTCACCATGTCATGTGAGCTTGCCAAAAGCTTAGTATGTTTTGGAGCATGGTGCAGACCACATCTTTGGAAATCATTGGGAAACCTGCAATAATTTTGTGGAAGCCTGCTTGATTTGCATGAACCCTAGATCCTCTAAGACCAAGCAGTGATCTCATACTTTTACTATCCAGCCTAGTATACCAGTGTGCTGGAAGTATGCACAATCTGTCAGCATAAATGCACGGAAAGCTGATGTACTCTTCTGGGTCAAGGTGGAGAGTAAGACATTCTGTAGAGAAGAGAAGCAAGGTCTCCGCAGGAAACCAATTGCATCTCTTTGAGATGAGTTGGTAACTAACCTAAAGCATCACAAATCAGTGGATGATAAGTACCCCATGACTCTCCACCTCCAACCCCCTGCAAATTCACTATTTGGGTTGGTGAGACTGAGACTCCACAGACAGATACCCTTGTACACCCTAACTGGCCATGACACTGTCTTCCCTCTCTCTATTTCCCAATGGACCTGTTGCACCACATCCCCCACTCCCTAACTTATGACCTCTAATTCAGGTGCCCTGTATACCTTGACGCACTATTTCATTGTTGCTGCAAAGCATTCCATCGATGCTGTGCCCGTGAAAACAGGGTTTGGATGGAAAAACACTGAATCCTAGCTCAGGACACTCCAGGAACAGTGGGGGTGCTGTATACTACTACAAGTGATTCTCTAGACCTGTTTGACGAAATTTACAGACTTATTGCAACATTGCTCTACTTGTACATAACCTCGGAATCACCATTAAAATACATCTGTTACATGTCTGTTCAAACTGCTAACAATTAAAATCACAATAAAAATGTTTTTGGAAAAATAAATATATGATGGGCATGTTCTCTCACAGTACAAGAACACTTTGGAAAGATGCAGACCCTCCCCCTAAAGATGGTTGTGGCCTGTAGTTGTTACGTCTTAAGCTTCAGTCGTGTTGTTCCCCAAATGAAGGCAAATTTACTTTCTTGAATGTTCACTGTAAGAAGTTGGGTTGGTGGTTGAGCAAGCAAAGTTCTTGTCATAATGAACCACAAACAGTCACTAAATTAACCTGTGCATAAACTTCTGATAGCTGGTCAAAAACAGTCAGGCTTAATTTAAAGGCAATATGTAACATATTTCTGCAGCACACAAACAGTAATAAAGTGAAAACACAAAGCAAGCAAAATCTCACCCCAATTTTGAAAAATATAGGAAAAAAATGAATAAATTATTTCACACCAAAACAACTAAAATCCAATTGGTAGAATTGGAGATATGTAATTTTAAAGATTTCAGGTAAGCAGAGCACCTAAAAGCACAAAGCACCACGTGCAGATGGTCGTGCAAGACTGGGCGAAGGTCAAAAGTACAGGCCAGCTGCGATGGTTAGTCCTGCTGAAAATGTTGCCTTCTAAAGTCCAGTGCGAAGAGCTCGATTCGCGGTGAAGGAGGCCGTGAGGAGCAGAGAGGGCATTGTCGATGGTTGTCTCTAGCGCAAAGAGCAGGCCAGGTGTTGTGGACGGCTGTCACTGTGATGTAGGTATCCTGTTGGGCGTTTGCAGACGGTTCTTGCTGGAGCTTCACTATGGCAGTCCATGTGGGCTGTTGGTGCTTTTATGTGAAGTGAAGATCTCATGTTGTCAGTCGTTGCTTTAGCACAAAGTGTTATACGTTTCCTACTAAGATGATAGATAGTTTGAAGTTGTGGAAACAGATCTCACCCTTTCGTTATATTACTCATGCGTGCCCAGGTAAACCACAGAAGAGATATGAAATAAGTTTCCAATGTATTTATTGAAACAATCGTCATCTTTCATAGAGAGATTACTGTGATAATTAGGCAGATGAAACAGAGCAAAGTGACCTGCATAATGCACCTGGTAAAGTTAAGGAACAATTCTACCATGGTAAATGAGTTCTAGAGGTTCCTACGTAACCCTAAGACTATACTGAGTGCATAGCAGGTGCACCCTTCTGCCTTACCCAAACTCAGGGGTTAGCTTTAGCCTCAAATCTGAAAATGGTGTTGGGAGTCAGCCTGTAGTGTAGATGGCAATCCTCTTGTGAAGCTGGCAGATTAGCACCAGCAGAGCTGCATGTTGAACACAGCATTCATCCCAGGATGGTCCAGGCTGGGATGCCCTTCTGCCCCTTCTGGGTCTATGCATCATTTATATGATAAACTCACACTGTGTTAGAAGCACTGCTCTGATGCAATGCTTTGTCTAGATATTTGAAGCTGTCTCCTGAACGGGCAACGCAAGCACTAGGATATTGTGTACTGTGTACCTAGCTATGAACAGATTGCAGGTTCTGATTGATTACAAGTCACGAAAAGGCTGACAAAAACAAGCAATTCATACAGTACATTCCTCAAATAATATCATACAGGTGAAATTAAGTGAAGTGTGTAAAACGTGTAAAATATGAAATGTAAAATAATGATAAGACATGGGGGAACCAACTTAGACCGAAGAGGTCTGCATGAGAAAAGGATCTGGTTCACAGGAGCTTCGCATAGATGGTCGTGTGGGCACCAAGATCTTGGCGCAAATAAGCCTAATCATGGTCGTGAAGATCCGAAAACATTAGGTTTTTGTTTTTTGTTTTTTTTAAGGAGTAGCTAAACTGATTCCACACAAAAGGCTCAGAACCTGGGAGGCATTCTTGGGGAACAGGAACTCACTCTAGCAGAGGCCAGCAGGCCCAAGCAGTTCCAGTTGCAGGTTCAGTACCAGCTGGTCAGCTGTGCAGTTGCAGAGAGACCTCTGGAGCTTGTTGTGTCCCTGTAGCTCAAAACAGGAGGCCACTCAGCTGACCCTTGGATTCACTTCAGCCTGGGATGAAGGGTGCAAGGTCCAGTCTTCATTCTCAGCAAGCAGGGCATGCCTCAAGCAGCATGTCATTCTTCTTCTGTAGTATCTACACTTTCAGAAGTGTACTGAAGAATGGGTCTGAGGATCCCCTTTTTATTCATGGTGCTCATTTTGAAGCTTCTGGAGATTTCTCCTACAGAGGTGTCTGGAATTGCCTGCATCCTTGCCCTGGTTCTAGTCTGTCGGGGGCCACAATAGGCTAGTGTGAAGTCCTTTGTGTGTGAGCTGGGCCAATGCCTTTGAAGTTCAAGTGTGGTAGGTGACAGCTTTGCCCTCCATCGCTCTCCCCCCACCCTAACACCCAAACCCTCTATTGGTATGTGGTCTGGGAGGAATACCAAAGTGCAACAGCCAACAACCCAGGAACAGGTTGCAGGCATCAAACGGTTAGGGCAAGAAAATGCCAACTTTCTAAAAGTGGCATTTTCAGAATTGTGACTTAAAATCCAACTTTACCATTAAAGGGGATTTTACATTACAATTCCTTACACACCAAACATGACTTTCTGACCTGCTTCCAATCAAAAGTTACCACTTATTAAAGGTACTAATGGAATCCAGTGTTATACTATGGGAAGGTAGGCCTAACAGTACTGAAAAGCGAATTTGGGAGTTTTTCTCCATATAGACATGTAAAAAGTAAAAGTACATGTCCAGCATTTTAAATACAATGCTCTCTGCCCTATTGACTGTTTAGGGCCTACTATAGAGGTGAAATGTATTAAAAAGGAAGGCTTAGTCCTGGCAAAAGGTTTACTTTGCCAGATCGAAATGGCAGTTTAAACTGCACACACAGGCTGTAATGGCACGCCTAGGACATGTTTGAAAGGCTACTGAAGTGGATGGCATTATCAGTGTGGCAGACCCACTAACAGCATTTAATTTACAGGCTCTGGGTACCCGTGGGACCACTCTACTAGGGACTTGCAATTAAGCTTAATGTTCCAACTGGGCGTAAGCCACTTTCACCATGTCAAAAGGAGAGAGCAGAGGCAACTTAACAGTGGTAAAGTGTGCAGAGCCCTAAGACAAACAAAAATAAATTCAGCAAAAAAGGAGTGAAAGCAACAGTTTGGGGGAAGACCATGCTAATGCTGACTGGTCTTATAGTCACCCTTTCAGATGATGGAAAATATGCAGTTAATTAATGAGATCTAGACTATATGGTTGAAAAGGGGAGGATGATGTAGCGCTACCTCTTTACCGCTCTTTGCTCCTTATTTTATTGAATCAGGCCACATGTAGTTTCTATTTAAAGAGACTTGTTTATTGAGTTTCCTGAAAGTTAAATCACTTGATTTTGTATGTTGCTTTCAAGTGCAATGCTGGACTTTGCTGGTGATGGATGTCCAACTAGGCACAGTTTTATTTCAACGCGTTGACTGTTGTTGTCATGCTGAGTCTAGGGCACATGTGGTAACTGGTGCCAGGTAGTCATAGCATGGGTGCATGTGTTTTAATTTGCACCCATGGGTTGCCAAGAAGATATACTGTCCCGCTCTCTAAAAGCCTGCACACAATGTTATAAAGGGAATGAATACCATATGATTGTGGTTTGTCTAACAGAGAGATGAGAGTGAGAGAAAGAAATATATATATGCGGGCAGTTGTCAGTGAGAAGAGTTGTAAACCTCTCCTTTCTGACACCATGGTGTTGTTCCAACTCCCTACTATGATGTTATATGAGGAGAAGATTATTTTGTGTTCAGTGCAGCGGTTAGTGAAAGCTCAAGCCAATCAGCCCTATTGTACAAGGAGATGAAACTGTACAAAGGTAAAGGGCAAGGCCGCCTGCTCTTAACTGTAACAAAGAATATATAATCTCTAACTGTCTGTAGCTTGTACAAGAGCAGCACCTCCAGCAACAACTGTGAATTGCCTGAAGAGTTGTCAAGAATGAAAACACGGTTACTATAAGTGCCATGGGATATCTCCCATTGCCGTAGATGTATGTATGTGTGTTATTTATATAGTGCGAACCTATAGGCAGATGGTCTGGCACACATCTGTCCTGGACTACAGATCCATTATTGCTTTTTCTCTCAATATGTTCATTTAATAATAAACAATCTGCCCTTGCTTGGAAACAATAGTATAGGAACTCAGTCTCTAACAACCCGAAGGGGGAAAAATGTTGCCAAGTCTAATCGCACTGATCAACGGGGCATTTTAGCCCCCTAGCAGTTTATGACCAAGAGCTCAGCTTCCTCAAGTACAACTCATGTGTAGGCACATCTTTTACCGAGAGAAATAAATATCCACCTGATTCTGCCAGCCTGCGCAAATGAGACAAAAATACGAACTACCACCACCTGAACTTTCATAACTGCAATAAATGACATTTACAGATGTTTGTGAGGCTACCACTCCCTCAAGCACTTACAGACCCATTAGCTGTTCAGGCTTCGGGAATGATAAAACAACCCTCCAGGCAAACAAATCCTTCTCCATGCACCCACAGAAGGCATTTCCTTCCTTCATATTCAGCATCTTCTCTGACTATCCGGGTTCTTGGGTACATATGACCACCACGTCAGCTAGAAGCACCTAGTTAAGCCTCTGTTGATGGAGGAGCCTGTCATGACCTGTACAGTTACAAGGCAAACAACCATACTCCTCAAACATCTATTCACACTCCATCATCTGAAAGATTGCAGTCTTGGGAATTAGGAGGGCGCTGAAGCTTCCGCCTGGGGATTGTCAAGTTGAGAGGGGTGTAAAAGAGGAATTCCTGCATATTTGTGCAGGTTGATGTAGGCATGCAGCTGCTTGGCATAGGCCAGAGTGAACAAGGTTTTCCAGGTGGCGGTAGTGGCAAACAGGAGTGGCTCTACGAGGTTCAGGAGAAAAATATCATGAGTAGTAGGCAGACAGCTAAAATCATCTGGAAGGGGGATGGCGGCGAAAGTAGATTTTCTAATGGAAGCTATTTTTTTAATTCTATTGTTTACAAAACAGCAACAACAAATTTTGCAGATCTTTAGGGGGAGAGCAGAAAACGGGGAGGGAGCGATAAGGCGGAGGTAAGGCTGAGGGAAAACATAGGATCAAATGAACAAATGAGGGTGGCGAGAAATGACTGCAATACTTGTAGGAACATACACATATCATGGTTTAGGGAAACGTTGTTGAAACAATTGCTTGTCCATAAATTGTATTTATGGTCCCGCATGATAGGTGAGGGAAGGATAAAGCACGGGAACTCCAGGGGGGTGAATGTGGGAGACAAGTGGGAGCGATCATACTGTGTGGCATACACAGGTAGGGGGAGAAAGTACAATGGAGCGGCGAACCATGGCACCTGATGCCAGCGTGGCAGGCAGTTTACCCATGGGTGTAATGCTACATGTACGTGTTGGGATGAAGTGTGTGGTAGTAATCGGTGGACCCTTATGCACTGTGCCTGGTGGGTGGGCACGGGTGTTATGCTGCCTGTACATGTTGAGATAAAGTGTGTGGTTGTAATCGGTGGACCTTTATGCACTGTGCGTGGTGGGGATGTGAGTAAACACAACAAGCAAAGATTGCCCTGCTCGGGCGGGTGTGTCTTTCTCTGCCTCTATATTAGTAACAAATACATCCCACACCTCACAACTGCTGCTGGCAAGGCCTTTATCTCTCATGTGGTGGAGCACATTAGCCTCCACTCGGGCCCACTGTGGTAGGTCTTGGAGCCATATGATACTATCAGGAGTAGCAGGTGCTTTCCACTGCATCACTATTTGCCGTTTAAAACAATGCAAATGCCAGATTAATAAACTTGTGGAGGTGTTTGTGACCTTTTGCCTCAGCACAAAGTCCTAGGAGACATTATTCAGGGGTGGGGGATAATGTATGGCCTGCTAGGTCTGCTGTTAACTGGTTATTCCTTGCCAGGTGTGCTGTAAGGGAGGGCAATCCCACACCAAGTGATAAAATCCTGCCTCTGTTAACCCGCACCACGGGCATTCCGGGGTTGGTGATGGGAACATGTGCTTGATGAGATGAAGGAATAAATATGTTTTGTGTAAATAATTAAACTGGGTGAAACGGTACCTAATATCCCGGCTCTCAACCACCACTTCTGAGAAAGTTGGCGAGGGAGAACTGTGTTCCAGTGTCGAGAGCACCCTCCATGCATGTTTTAGTGCTCAAGTTTAAGGCTACATGTAGAATGGAGAGAGCTTTCCTGGGGCCTTTTCCCGACAACAGCATGTTAAGAACGAGTGACAATGGAGGCTCAGTTTCTTCTGCTCTCCATGTGCTTGTCTAATTAGGCAGTATGTTATGAACTGTCCAGGGCCTTCCATGTGAGTGTCCCTTATGTAATTGTATGATAAGAACATTTCATCACTAAAAAAATCCCCCATAGTCGCTGCCATCCATGATGTCATGCTGCGGTATTTGGTCAGGATGAGGGCATCCGGCAGTTAGGCTACAGGTGTTAGTGGTTGTTAGACCTGACAGCCTTATGGTGGTCATCCCCCAACTTTTTGCATGCCTCCCTCTACTTTTCTGACTGTTTTTGCTGGTTTTAGGACTACTAATTAGTGCTGAAGTGCATAAGCTGTCTCCCTTAAACTTAGTAATATTGGTTAATTCCCAATTGGCATATTTGATTTACTTATAAGTCCCTAGTAAAGTGCACTCCATGTGCCCAGGGCCTGTAAATCAAATGCTGCCAGTGGGCCTGCAGCACTGATTGTGCCACCCATCTTCAGTAGCCCCGGAACCGTGTCTCAGGCCTGCCATTGCAAGGCCTGTGGGTGCAGTTTCCCTGCCACCCCAACTTGGCATTTAAAAGTACTTGCCAAGCCTTAAACTTCCCTTTTTCTACATATGTCACCCCTAAGGTAGGCCCTAGATCAGTGGTTCCCAACCTGTGGTCCAGGGACCCCTGGGGGTCCGCAAAGCCTTCTCAGGGGGTCCGCGAGAGCCTAGAAAATAAATAAATAAATATTAACAAATATTGACAAATTAGGTCCCCAGCTTCCAGTAATGACTCAGGCGGGGGTCCCCGGATTCCCATGATGATTCAGTGGGGGTCCCTGGGTTCCATTAATGTTAATGTGGGGGTCCACAGAAATCAAAAGGTTGGGAACCACTGCCCTAGATAACCAATAGGGCAGGGTGCTATGTAGGTAAAAGGAAGGACATATACCTCTGTGTTTTATATGTCCTGGTAGCGGAAAACTCCTGAATTCGTTTTCCACTCCTGTGAGGCCTGCTCCTTTTATAGGCTAGCATTAGGGCTACCCTCATATACTGTTTGAGTGGTAGATTCTGATCAGAAAGGGGTAAATAGGTCATGTTCAGTATGGCCAGAATGGTAATATAAAATCCAACCTCACCAATAAGCAGGTTTTTCTATTACTATTCTAGAAATGCCACTCTCAGAAAGTGAGCATCTCTCTGCACTTAAAATCCATCTGTGCCTTACAGCCTGTCTCCGATCCACGTCTGGGCTGGGCTGGTTGACAGCTTCCTTGTGCATTTCCCCCAGACAACCGCAAACACAGGATACTCCGTCACCCTGCACTCATCTGCATGCTGAATGGATCTTCCTGGGCTGTAAGGGTGGAATAGCCTACACTTACATTTCAAAGGCTAGTGGCTTGCCCTCACACAATGAACTGCCAAACCTCCTACTGGGACCCTGGCAGACAGACCTGTACTGAAAGGGGACCTTGTGCACTTCAAAACCACTCTTTGAAGTCTCCCTCACCAAATCAGACACTTCTGGACCAGATCCTGCAACCTGTCAAGAGGAGCTGCCTGGCTGCCCAAAGGACTCACCGGAACTGATATGCTGTGAAGGACTGCTGCCTTGCAGACCTCTGACTTTGCTGAGAAGTGCTCTCCAAGGGCTTGGATTAAGCTTGCCTCCTGCTTTCTGCAGTCTCCGGGCCAAAAAGACTTTGCCCCCCATTACGAGCCTGGAGGTTAGCAGAGAAGTGGCGGTGTTACCGCCAACAGGCTGGCGGTAAAAAAAATGGAATTATGACCATGGCGGTAACTGCCATGGTCATCCGCCACTTCTCCGTTCGGACCGCCAGGGCGGAGATGACCGCTGGGCTGGAGACTTGGGTCTCCAGCCCGGCGGCCATCACAAGACCACCGGCGGTATCACGACCCGGCTGACCGCCATGGATTTCATGGGGTTGGGAACCGCCATGAAATTCATGGCGGTAAGTACTATCAGTGCCATGGAATTCTTTCCCTGGCACCGATAGGGGTCTCTCCCACCCCCCGAGCCCGCTGGCGGCTCTCCGTCCGGAAAAGGATGGAGGGCTGCCAGCAGTCATAATTCACTGAGCGGAAAACCGCCTGCACTGGCGGTCTTCAGCACGGCGGTCCCTCTGCGGCCTTGCAAAAAGACCGCCAAGGTTGTAATGACCACCTTTGTCTCTTCAGGGAAAGTCCTTGTGCGCTGAAAATCGACACACAGCCTGCCGGAAACTGCCTGCCCTGCGATGAGAAAATTGGCGCATCGCCGTACCGGAACAACGCAGCCCGGCTTCCTGAGTGGAGATCGACGCAGCGCCGGAGTTGCGACTGGAACTTCAACGCACAGCCATACCGGATCGACGCACAGCCAATCTGGAACAACGCAGCCCAACTTCTTGAGTGAAGAATCGACGCAGCACCTGCGTGCGACAGAAATTCTGATGCATCGCCCACCGGATCGACGCAGCACCTGTGACTTTGTCCTGCACGGCCAAAATTTCCACACATCGTCCCTGGGCGTCAAAAGAACCCTGCCTCACAGTGAGACCCAAGACTGCGCGCCGGAAATCAATGAAAGACCTTGCAGCGTGGGAAGAAACGACGCATCGTCTGTGCTGTATCGGGAAATCCGACTCACACTTTCCCTTTTCCACGTATCTCCTGCTCTGCGGTCTCCGTGTGCGTAATTTTGACACAAACCAGGTACTTTGTGCACACAAGACAATTGTTGATTTTTAAGACTTAAAACTCTTTTTATACTTGCAAAAGTGATATCTCAACTTGTGCTTATTGAATCTTGATCGTTTTGACCTTATTTTAACCAGATAAATTGCTTTTATTTTTCTAAACCTGTGTGGTGTATTTTTGTGGTGTTTTCACTGTGTTATTGCATGGTATATTGCACAAATACTTTACACATTGCCTTCTAAATTAAGCCTGACTGCTCAGTGCCAAGCTACTAGAGGGTGGGCACAGGATAATTTGGATTGTGTGTGACTTACCCTGACTATGTTTGTGGTCCCTATTTGGACAAAGGTGAATACCTCTGCCAACTAGGGACCCCATTTCTAACATTGGTGAATATGATAAAACTGAGAATTTTCTGTGAACAAACCTGCGCCAACATGCACAGGCTGCAAGTTGGTACCCTTTAAAAGGGGGGAGGGGTATGTTTACGTGTACGTACTAACCAGAATCATAACCATATGGATGTGGTTTCCGTTTGGGGAGAATTTAGCAGCCAACATAATAGCCAGTGTAATAGGCTTTGTAGTTGTGCTGCGGTGTAATATAATTTGAAGTTAGGCATGTCCAAGCCTCCCTTTTCTAGTGAACGATGCGTTGTGGGCAAGGCTACTCGACGCAGATCCTTCCCCCATAAGAGTTCCAGCATCAGGCTATGAAGCATGTGAAAAATGATCTGGGGGGCACCAGTGGTAGTGCAGCCAAATAATATAGCAAGCTAGGAAGCACAAGCATCTTGGCGATCATCACTCGTCCCAGAGGTGAAAGCAGTAGTGAGCACTAGAAGGGGAGTGATCCCTTGATGGATCAAATAAGTCACCCATGGTTGCCTTCCCTGAGATTAACAGTGGAATGGTATATCTGTATTCCTAGATATTTGAAGGAGTCATGGCACCACTGCCAATGAGAGATCAGGAGGTTGGCTCTGGCCTGTACTAGAATTTGAGCAA
The DNA here is from genome assembly GCF_031143425.1 of Pleurodeles waltl. Classification (NCBI taxonomy): domain Eukaryota; kingdom Metazoa; phylum Chordata; class Amphibia; order Caudata; family Salamandridae; genus Pleurodeles; species Pleurodeles waltl. Next base: position 1,392,159,002 of record NC_090447.1, read on the forward strand.
GGGGGGATAGGCAATACTTCATCTAGTTTACCCTGAGCTCGGATATGTTACTGAAGGTGTCTAGAAGGACCATTATACCTGGAAGGGAGAACGCGCTATTGCGCAGATGTATCAGCTCGTCATTGGCATAAAGTGGCACTAATGGTGGGTACTGAGGTCTGGGATTCCCCATTGCTGTGCATGCAGGCGCAAGCGGGAGGCAAGTGGTTCCATCACGAATAGTAATGAGAATAGAGGGCAACCTTGTCTGGTGCCACAGTGAATGGGGAAACTATTGGAGATTACCTGCCTCATTTTTACACAGGCTAGAGTGTGGGTATACAAAGTGCTTATCCAGCTCAGGAATTCCGGGCCAAAACCCATGCAGCAGAAGGTCTCCAGGCGATAGTCCTAACTAAGGGTTTCAAAGACTTTTTTTTAATGTTTTAGGATACTGACACCCTGTTGTGGTACATGCTTGGGGTGTCATGAAGCAAACATAGGAGGTGCCTGTTTTTCAGAAATGTGCCATGCCCACTGAGAAAGCCCAGTTGGTCATCATAGACCAGGTGACCTATCAAAGAGAGGTTTCTGTTTGCGAGTATTTCACCTAGCACTTTACAGTACAGGTTAAGTAGAGACATTGGCCTGTAAGAGTGTACTTCGAGAGGGTCCCTACCGGGTTTGGGTAGGACAACTATGAGTGCTTTGTGTAGGGAGTCCGGGAGTTGGCCTCGTGCTCTGGCTTCATTAAATATTTCTAGTAATGGTTGGGCAAGATGAGCAGAATAAGTATAGTAAGGTTCTACCAGGAGGCCAACACTACCTGGTGACTTATTTCGAGCCATCTGACCCAGTGCAGTCAGAATTTCCTTGAGCTGAATCAGCTTGTCAAGTTTGTTTCTCTGCGGTATGTTAAGGTGAGTCAGAGGAAGGATGTCCATGAAGGTAGCCAATTGCCCGGGAGTGGGCGCAGGACCTGCTGTGTATAGTGTGCAAGAATAGTCGTGAAAGGCATAATTAGTGGCTAAATGTGTATTAACTAATTTGCGGATATCTAGCCTAATTGCCCCCATTGGGTTGCGGTGTAGTTCCTCACAAAGCAACCACTCTAGCAATCTGCCCGAACGGTCACCTTCAGAATGTTGCCTAATCTGGTGGTGCTTGTAATCTTGTTTTCATAGTCGTGTGTCTGTTTCTTTGTTTTTTTCAGAGGTCCTATAGTTTGTCAAGGTTGGAAACATGCAATGCGACTTTCTTTTTTAATTCACATAGGTCCGACTCTATCTAGTTCAGCTCATGGCATAGGGTGCGCCTGACTCCACATTATGCTGAGAGGCAGTGGCCACATAACACCACTTTATGGGCATCCCATTCTGTGGCACGAAGGGGGGTGGTTCCCTTGTTGTGGTTAAAGTATTGAGTTACACACATTGCTGGTTCCTGTCTAAACGGGGGATCAGAGAGTGCTTCAGTCTGGGGGCGCCATGTTGGGATACTTGTGCGTGGTGTGCCCTATTGTCTTTCAACCTTTAGCGGACAATGGTCGGACAGGGTACGAGCTAGACATTCCTCTCTTGCGACTGACTGGACTAGAAACTCCGTTCCCAGAAACAGATCTGTTCTGGTATGTGACACGTTGTATTTTCCAATGTTTTTATTGTAAGCAGATAACTTCGAGGTACATCAACATCCACCCATAGGTAGCCAGTACATCTCCTAGTCCTCTTCCACCTTCGCTCTCCTCCAACCGTCCTCCCTGGAATTCCCACATCTCCAAGTTCCACCTATTACCTCACCATTTCTAGAATCTCATGTCAATACATAGTGCATTACAGTGCATGAAACCATAACACATCTCCCCCCTTACAATCCATTAAATATAATAGAAACATTGTAAAGAAAATAACTATAATACAATATATATACATATAAGAAAAATTTAAGCATTACAAAAGAAAAAAAACATTGAATAGAACACATTCTCAGGATGTACATCATTTAGACAAAAATGCAACTTCTTAATATTTCACAAAATCTGAGAGATGCTTGGGATAAACTCTGTTCCTCACACTCCGCCTAAACTTCCCCCTCACACCTGGATCGGTTTTCACACGCACACCTGGTTTGGGAAGTGAGTCCTTCAATTCCCTTCCATTAGGACACTTGGCAAGACGAGACATACTCCAAACTTCTCCATTCTCAAGCACAACCATGTTTTTTTTTACTTCCACAATTTTCTTAGGTCCCAAAATTTTGAAACACCTTTATGACACCAAACAGGCTTTTTAATAAACACCAAATCTCCTTTAGACCAATTCCTTTGTTTTACACTCATCCTTGCATCAAATCTCTTCTTGTACTTATTTTGGTTCTCAACTATTCTGGCCTGAATAGATTTAAAAATAGGTACATCTCCTAAACTTTGGGACCCAGAATGCAACCATGAAGGATTCAATTTGGAACCTGCCAATCTGCCCTTCAAAATGCGAAAAGGAGACATTCCCGTAATAACATTAGGTGCATTTCTATGAGCCCATAACTTTTCTCTCAAAACACTCTTCAAAGGCAATCCATGCTCGAGTGCCACTTGAGCACTCGCTCTCACCAATTGATTAATCTTCTCCACTAATCCATTGGCTTGAGGAGCATATAACGCAGTGCGGTGATGAGAAATAGCTAAATCCTTAAGAAAATTCCTCATCTCCAAAGAAGTAAATTGCACCCCATTATCAGTAACAACAATTTTGGGAATACCCTCACATGCAAACACTTCAGTCAAAAATTCAATCACATTTTTTGTAGTGATAGAACTTACACAACTAGCAGTAACCCATTTAGAGGTGTAATCAACAAGTACAATTACAAATCTCTCACCAGGCGGTAACAACTCAAAAGGTCCAACTAAGTGTAAACCTAATTTGACCCATGGCTCATCCGGAACAGGTAGAGGAGACAAAGGAGCAGTTCGTACTACTTTAAATTTATCATTACTAGCACATTGCACACAATCCCTAACGACTGCTTCAACTTGCGTGTCCAATCCCGGCCACCAATAGCGTTCTCTAAGACTGGTAAGATTTTTACCCAAGTGTCCATCATGGGCCAAATTAATTAATTTTCCATACAACCCAATAGGAGGAACCAATCTATATCCCTGTACAAATTCCCTTCTATGATGCTAAGTTCATCCTTTACACCCCAGAACGCTCTAACATCTACCAAGCATTCATTCAAACATGGCCACCCTTGTACAACATAGTTCATCACCGTTCCACGAACAATATCCTTACTACATTCCTCCCTCCACTCCTCCTCATCAAGAGCAGTCTCTTTAATCCATGATATTGGAGAAGGCTCATCAATACCACAATCCATCACCGACATTCTAGAAAGAAAATCTGCAGGAATCTTTTTTTTCCCAGGAAAATATTCCAGTGAAAAATTTAAATCCAGTAAACTTTCAACCCAACGCCTAATCCTAGGTGTGGTGTTCTCATTATTCCTGCATGCAACCAATCGTACTAAAGGTCTATGGTCATTTCTGAGAGTAAATGGTAAACCCCATAGGTAAAACTTGAAATGGTTTATAGCCCAGGTGCAAGCCAGTGCCTCACGCTCTATCACAGAATAGCGTTCTTCCGCTCCCTTAAGGGAACGTGAGGCAAAAGCAACCACTCTCTCCCTTCGCCATCAACCAGTTGAGAGAGTACAGCACCCAGACCCTTTAGGCTGGCATCAGTAGATAAAATGGTCTTGCGTTTAACATCAAAGTGACCTAAAGTAGGTATTTTGCCAATATCTTCCTTTACTGCTTTAAATGCTTCATCACATTATGTGGACCATTGAAACTGTACCCCTTTCTTTAAAACAATTCTCAAAGGTTGAACAACGCAAGCAAAGTTCTTAACAAACTTCGAGTAGTATTCAGCAAGACCAAGAAACGACCTAACTTGATCTTTACTAGTAGGTGTTGGTGCAGACAAAATTGATCTGGCCAATTCTAATTTGGGCTTGATGCCATCTCCAGATATAGTGTGACCAAGGAATGAAACTGTATTAACTCTAAACAAACATTTTTCTCTCTTCAAAGTCAAACCATTACTTTTTAGTCTTTTAAGCACAGCTCTTAGAACCACATCATGCTTAACTGTATCTTCTCCATAAACTAGTATATCATCTTGAAAGAACAAAACGGAATCAAAACCCTTGAGTACCTCCTTCATCACTCTCTGAAAACAAGCGGCATCCTCAGAAATCTGAATGCCCCCAAAGGAGTAACGAAAGAGGTAAGATGTCTTGACTCTTCATGCAGCATGATTTGGTGATATGCTGCTGACAAATCCATGACACTGAACACTTTAGCACCAGTCAGCATAGTCAAGGTTTCACTAATATTTGGTAGTGGTTGACGGTCCACCCATATAGACTGATTAAGACCCCTAAGGTCAACACATAATCTTATTTTTTTTCCATCGTCTTTAGGGACCAAAACTATGGGGGCCAACCATTCAGAAGCCTCAATTTCTTCTATGACTCCTAAATACAATAATCTATTAAGTTCTTCTTGTAAAGGTTGCAACATCAAATGGGGAACTTTCCTTACTTTGTATACAATAGGTTTAGCACTCAATTTTAAAATGATTTTATGTTTAAAATTCTTTAGTAAGCCTAATTTGTCACAAAAGACTTCAGGAAACTCAGTCGCAAACCCCTCAACATCACTTATCTTGGAAACCGAAAGGACCTGGTCCGGAGCATTTGGGTTCAAGATTATTCCCAAATCTCTTTGATGACGCCAACCCTAAAAGATTATTACCACGCTTAGCTACATAAACCTTTCCTACGGTCTCACGCCCTTTAAACTTAATTGACATTATTGAGTAACCAAATAAATCAATTTTCTGCCCGGTGGAATGAGCTTGATATTATCATCTCCAAAAATTCTTGCCCAATTCTTGTCACCTATCAATGTAAAAGGGGATCCAGAATCAGCAAGTACCGTAACAGTTCTCTCCCCAATGTCAATATCACATTTAGGCATAACCAGTTTATCACCTGTATTTTCCTTAGATTGTAACTCCCCCGTGTCTGTGTTATTAATGCACAATACAATTTGCTAACCATCAACTGGCTCAGCAACCATATTTAACTTAGGACTTCTGCAAACCCTCGCTAAGTGTCCCTTCTTCCCACATCTCCTGCAATTAACATTCCTTACAAAACATTTGGGATTGTTTGCTAGATGACCAACATTTCCACATTTAAAACATCTAAATTTTGAATCTTTCTGTACATTGTTACTGACTTTCATTTTTTCTGCAATTTTTTGTACTAACTCATTCTCACAAATACTATCTGAAGTTGAAATCGTAGCTGACATAGCTAATTGTCCAGAGTCTATATGAGTACCAGTGATGGGACCCACATCTTTTATCTCTTTAACCCAAAGGATGGCTTGTTCAATACTTTCAGCAATTATAATTGCTTCATTCAACGAAGGATTCTTAGCCAACAACTTTTCTTGAACTCTGGGATTGTTTGTGCAACGAACCAATTGATCACGTATTAAGGATTCAGTTAAATTTGCAAAGTCACATGTCTGAGCCAGTGATTTAAGTGACGCAATATAATTTCCAACTCTCTCATCTTTCGCTTGAGACCTCATAAAAAATGTGTGTCTTTCCATAACAACATTGATATGACCATCAAAATGCTTCTTCAGCATCATGAGAGACATTTCATAAACATCCTTTGGTTCACCTTCTCCCGAGCCAATGTTTATGAAATCAAGCCTATCATAGATATTACGTCCCTCAATCCCCAGATTGTGTAATAGAATTCCTTGTTTCCTTGCTGGTGAGAATTTCTCTCCACCAGTACCAATCAAGTAAGAGTCAAATAAGTTTATCCATTCTTCCATGGCAGAATAGGTTTGCCACGTTCTGACAGAAATTGAGGTGGTTGGGACATGCTGAGAGGAGAATGATGCGACATGGTGCGTGTTGATAAGGAGATAAATAAATATGTAGTAAGTTAATAGTAGTTCCAAGCCGTAGGTACAATATACGTTGTCTAAGAATCTTGTTTGGATTCTACAGTTCAAAGTAGGTCAGCACCCTAGTTGTTAGTTCTTAATAATCCTATTTGAGTTCCACGGTTCAGAATAGGTCAGCACTCTAGTTGTTCACTTTTTTTCTTCCTTCCGTTTTTTTTTTTTTTTAACTTCCTGGGAGTAATATCTGGATACGCGGTGCTGAAGTTTGTTCACCAGTAAAGACCGAGGTAAATTGCATAAAATACTTCTTAACTATATAAACAATATCCGTAGCACGATAAACATATGTTATTCGAAGGTAGGAGTTCACGCGCACACAAAGCCAAACTCGTTGGGAACACGAGCGCCACGCGCGTGTACAAAACATATGTTATTCGAAGGTAGAAGTTCACGCGCAAACAAAGCCAGGTGCGTTGTGGACACGAGCGTCAGGCGCGTGTACCTTAACGGTACAACTTAAACTTGTAGTTTCAAAGAAACACTTCACTTATCATCAATAGCGTTACATCAAATTCCAAATAACAAGGGCTTGCCGCTTGTATTCAGACAAATGCGATGGTTTAAACGAGCGCATATGTGAGAAATTTGAAATCCGCGTTAGTTCTAAAAACGAAATACGTCCTCCAAAACATCAGAACAGCATTTCAGATTAAGAAAACTTCAAAAGTTCATACTTGCGAAATCAGTTGTAGATGTTACATTTCTCCTTTGACACAGCGCTTAATACTCCAGCAAAACACGAATGTACACGACGCGTGGATTCTTGGAAAAGGTGGATGTTGCGATGAATAGCTCGTCGCCAATGACACGTTGTATTTTCCAATGCTTTTATTGTAAGGAGATAACTTCGAAGTACATCAACATCCACCCATAGGTAGCCAGTACATCTCCTAGTCCTCTTCCACCTTCGCTCTCCTCCAACCGTCCTCCCTGGAATTCCCACATCTCCAAGTTCCACCTATTACCTCACCATTTCTAGAATCTCATGTCAATACATAGTGCATTACAGTGCATGAAACCATAACAGTATGCATGTCGTGTACTGGGGAGTAAAAGGAGCATTCTCATTCTGTGGGATGTGCAAGGCGTCATAGGTCATGGAGCCCCCTGTTTGACACCCAGTTGTCAAACCCTTGGGTGACCTTCTTACTTAATTCTCCATGGAGCAGTGGCTGGGACCTATTCATGTCCGTGTCTGGTGTGCAATTAAAGTCACCCCCCCAAAGGCAAGTTGCAGTTCAGTCATGGAAGAGGACAGGTGAGCACTGCAAGAAATTCACTGTGTTAGGTGCATAAATACCTGCTAAAGTAATTGGGAACCAGTCCAGTTGATCATCTTGTATTTTCCCCCTTCATCCACAAGGAATTGTGTCATCCACAAGGAATTGTGTCATTTTGTATAGGACTCCCGGGGCTATCCAGATCAGTACTCCCTGGGCAAACACTGATATATTTGTACCATAGACCTGACCCCTCCATTTGGCCCTAGGTTTCTGGAGCTCTGAGGTTGTAAGGTGGGTTTCCTGTAACATGGCTATGTGTGTGTGACGGTGCTTGAGGTAGGCATAGACCTTGTAGGGTTTGGTGTGTGTTACCACACCCCTCACATTCCATATCAGGATATTGTAGCGTAGCGCAGGCATGTTAGTGCGGGTGCCCATTGCATATCATGTCATAACAATAGGAAAACAATGGGTAATGCACTCCATGCCTTCTCCTCCCTGTGCCCTCCACACCCACCACTGGGGCCTGGGGTCGCCATTCCCCCTACGTCTCCACACCAACCCACCCCAAGTCTGCAATACTAAAACATGTAACAATACACAAAACCGTTCAAAAAAGTACCCCCCCAGCTGATGGCGAACATGCCTATTGCCAAATATCCAAAAATAGTGTGCTTCACAACTACAATCATTTGTGGGGTTGAACGTGTCCATGCGAAAGTCTCTTAGCCGGTGTGTGTACCCTAAAAGTGTCTTACTGCGTGGCTTCGGCCCATAGAGTTTGCTGTATTTGCGCAACCAGCCCCCACATAGTCATTGATGCTTCCTGCTGGCAGTGTCTTCACAAGGGCAGATGAAGCAGGATGACTCAGTCTCGCACTCGTGATGATCATTTTAATCGCATGCAGGCACCTGGAGGGAACAGGAGGGAATGCTCCCCTCTTCGCACATTCTCCTTGGCTCTCAGCACAGGAATGCATGGCCGGGACATTGACGGGGGCTCCACATGGAGCCGCCGCCAATGCCTCTGTGTGGCGGGTGCAGCTGCACCCATCACGCAGAACACTGCCCGAAAATCGAGCAGTGACCTGCACGATGGGGCACTGCACAGGGGCCCCTGCACTGCCCGTGAACTTTTCAGCATCGTAAAAGAACTCTCCAACCCAAACACCACCGCCAATGACATCACCCCCTCCCAAGAACTATGCGACTCCCTAGCAACCGCCTTCCACTGAAAAATCACGGACATCCACAACAGCTTCAACTCCCCTCACACTCCAGACGCTCCTACCCCACCCACCATGAACTCCACCCTCTCCAGCCGACTGACCTCCTGGACCAACATAAACGACGACGAAACCCGCAAGACCATGAACTCCATCCACTCCGGATCACCATCAGACCCCTGCCCACACCACATCTTCAGCAAAGCAGACACTGCCATTGCACCACACCTATGGAAAACCATCAACATCTCCTTTGAAACTGCAAGATTCCCGGACAGTTGGAAACACGCTGAAATCAACGCCCTTCTCAAGAAACCAAAGGCGGACCCCAAGGACCTGAAAAACTTCCGGCCCATCTCTCTGCTCCCGTTCCCGGTGAAGGACATCGAGAAAATCGTCAACACTCAGCTCACTCGGTACCTCGAAGACAACAACATCCTCGACCCCTCCCAGTCCGGCTTCAGACGCAACCACAGCACCGAAACCGCCCTCCTCGCCGCCACAGACGACATCAGGAGCCACCTCGACAATGGAGAAACATCAGCCCTCATCCTCCTAGACCTATCAGCCGCCTTTGACACCGTATGTCACCACACCCTAAAATCCCGCCTCCACGCAGGAGGAATCCAGGACCAGGCCCTCGAATGGACCGCATCCTTCCTCGCCGGCAGAACCCAAAGAGTCCGCGTCCCCCCTGTACCAATCCAAAGCCTTCAACATCATCTGCGGCGTACCCCAGGGCTCATCCCTCAGCCTGAAGCTGTTCAACATCTACATGGCCCCCCTCGCACAAGTAGCCCGTCAGCACAACCTCAACATCATCTCCTACGCCGACGACACCCAACTCATCCTCTCCCTCACCAAGGACCCGCACACCTTCAAAACCAACCTCCATGAGGGACTAAAAGCCATTGCCGACTGGATGAGAGACAGCCGGCTAAAACTGAACTCGGACAAAACAGAGGTCCTCATCCTTGGGCGCACCCCCTCCGCCTGGGACAACTCATGGTGGCCGCCCACGCTGGGCCCCCCACCGACACCCACCGACAGCGCACAAAACCTCGGCTTCACCCTCAACTCCTCACTCTTCATGTCAAAGCAGGTCAGCACCATCTCCTCCTCCTGCTTCAACACCCTCTGCATGCTTCGCAGAATTTACAAATGGATCCCAACAGAAATAAGAAAAACAGTAACCCAGGCCCTCATCAGCAGCAGACTCGACTACGGCAACGCCCTCTACACCGGTATCTCATCCAAACTCCTCCAACGCATCCAAAACGCCTCCACCCAACTCATCCTCAACATCCCTCGCCACTGCCACATCACCCCCCACCTAAGAGACCTTCACTGGCTCCCCATCAACAAGAGGATCACCTTCAAGCTCCTCACCCACGCACACAAGACACTCCAACACCGGACCATCCTACCTGAACAACAGACTCAGCTTCTACACCCCCACCTGGCATCTCCGCTCCGCTAACCTCGCCCTCGCCTCCGTCCCCCGCATCCGACGCAAATCTTCCGGCAGCAGATCATTCTCGTACCTTGCCGCCAAGACCTGGAACGACCTCCCGCCGGATCTACGACAGACCCAAGACCTTCTTTCCTTTAGAAAACTACTCAAGACTTGGCTCTTTGAGCAGTAGCAGCATCCCCCTCCCTCCAACCCCCCCCAGCGCCTTGAAACCCTCACGGGTATGTAGCGCGCTTTACAAATTGATTGACTGATTGATTGTCACTGTTTTCCTGGTATCCTTGGGAAGCCATTTGATGATCTTTCTCAGCATCTTAAGGATGTGTAAGCAGGTGGAGGTTGTTGTGCTTACTTGGCTGTCATATCAAGCTTGTGTCCAAAATGGTTTCCAAATTTCTTATGTCTGTGGTGGGCATGGTTGAGGGTCCAAAGGTTAGTAGGCCCCCACTTGGAGCCTCAGGCGGATGCTTTCTTTCTGAAGATCACTACTTCATTTTTCCATGGTGTGGGTCTTGTCAAGGAGAGTACCATTTGGGTATGGTCAGTGTAGAACAGTATGTTGATGCTGCATGCTCAGATGACGTCCGCTTGTGGAGTCATGTAAATGTTGAATGATGTTGGGCTGAAGGATGATTCTTGGGGTACTCCAAAGATTAGTTTCTTGGCATTTGACGTGTAGGGTGGCAGGTTGATTCTTAGTGTCCTTCATATGAAAAAGGAACAGATCCAGTTGAGGGTGGGCCCTTGCATCCCTGTCTCATATAGCCTTCTGATCAGGGTTAGGTGCAAGACTGTATCGAAGGCAGCAGAGAGGTCCAGTCATATACAGGCTGTTTTGCCTCCACAGGTGTAGGATCCTGATGTCGTTGGTTGCTGCATGAGTACAGTCTTGGTGCTGCGGTTTGATCGCAAAGTGTGTAGTGTCTAGGAGGTGGTGTGCGTTGAAATGGTGAGAGAGTTGTATGTTTATGGCTTTTTTTTCATCAATTTAGCTAGGTATGTTAAAAGGGAGATGAGGTGGAAGTTTTCTAGTATCACGTGGTGTGCCAAGGATTTCTTTAACAGTGTGTTGACAATTGTATGTTTCCAGACATCTGGAACCGTCTCAGAAATGATGGAAGTGTTCATGATGCGGTTGAGGACTTTGTTGATGGAAGCGGCTTGCGTGATGCAGCTATGGTTGGGGTAGGGGTCTGTAGATGCTCCAGAGTGGATGGTTCCCATGATATTGGCTGTTTCTTCTGTGGTGGGTGTTTTCCAGGCTTTCAGGTTTTTGCTGTTGGTGTATGAGGGTAGGCTGAAGGCGATGATACAAGAGTTTGTCTGAAGGCTGATGTATACTGTTTTGATTTTTGTCACTGAAGGATGAGAGTTTATTACATAATTTCTGAGAGGAGGTGATGCACTCTGTGGTAAAAGCTGGGGAGGTGAACTCTGATGAATGTGTAGATTTATTTTCCGCTGTTGGAGCTTTTGTCTATGCACTCCAGTGGGACTTTTTCTTTGTTTCTTTGATTTTTTTGGGTGGTAGGGTATCAGGGCTGTCCTGTATGTCATTTTCTTGGTGCTTCTTTCTCCTTTTTCTTTCCAGTTGTTTGCAGTGCTGCTTTGATGCACAGAGTTCCTCAGTGTACCATCTGCCCTGTTTCTGTATTCTTCTCTGTCTGGAGTGCCTAGGAGTCAGTACATTTTGTGATCCATTGGTCGAGGTTTTTGATGCTGCTGTTTTAGGTTGCTGGTGGAGGTTTGGATCAGGCGCAGGGTGTTTACCCACTTGGAGTCCTGGATGTTGCATTAGCATTGTTTAGTTATGTTTGTGGTGGTGTGTCTGTTTAGGCGGGGCATACTGATACGGAATTGGATGATGGCATGGTCGGTCTAGGTGAGTGGCATGGTTGCTGTGATTTCATTGTTGTTGAAGGTGGTAAATACAACTTCGAGGGTGTGTCCAGCAGAGTATTTGAGTCCGGTGATGTGTTGTGAAATCCCAGGTTCTCTAGGCTCTCAAGTAGTCCCGTGGTTTTGGATTTGCTCTTGTATTCAAGGTGGAAGTTGAAGTCTCCTCTTTGAATGTAGTTACAGGAGTCGATGACAAAGGCGGTGATGAAGTCAACTATGTTGTCAGAGAAAGTGGCTCTAAGTTTCAGGGGTCAGTATATGAGGGTTCCTCCTAGAGTGTATGTTGCTGACACCTGTATCTTGAAGTGCAGTTGTAGGGAATTGTGGCTTCTGTGGTAGTAGTGCAATCGAAAGAGTCCTTGATTATGATTGCGATTCCTCCTCCTGGTCTGTGTTGACGGTCTCGATGTCCAAGTCTGTATCCTGCTAGGATAGATGTGGTGATGTCAGGTACTGACTCAGAGGTCAGCCAAGTGTCCGCAAGGAAAAAGAGATCTGGACCGTTGTGTAGGATGTCCCAGGTTTCCAGAGTGTTTGCTGAATAAGAAGGTATTTAGGAGAATATATGGAAATGTGTCTTCCGCACCCACCTGCGTGTATCTAGGTGTGTACAGAAGTTGTGCTGTTAGTGAGTGGTGTGGATGAACGTGTTGGGTGTCGTGTTGCAGGTGAAGTGGCAGTGGGTGCAGACGAAGTCTTCCATGTGTTAAGGTGCAACCCAGCAGCAGTGCGTGGATGGGTGCCCCGGGTTCAGAGCCCAGAGTCATTGAAGTAACGTGGGGGGTGAAAGGGCCAGGGGCTGTGGTGCTAGGTGTGGACAGACATAGATGACTTACTTTTAAATAGACCCTAGGAGGAGTGCAGGAGGCAGTGGGCGTGCCAGACTGGAGTGTGGGATTGAGCGACAGCACATAGGAGGCAGAGAGAGCCAAAAAGAGGCTAAGAAGAGAGAAAAAAAGCACAAAAAGGGTGAGAAACGGCACAGAAGTGCAGCAGAAGGATGAAAAGGTACAAAATCAGAGACAATAATAACAAAAAGTGTAAGGAAAGGGCAAGAAGGCACAAAAAGAAATTGTTAAAAGTGCAAAATGAAAGAACAAGAAAGGAGTGAAATGGCAACGGAAGGGAGAGGCAGCGCAGGTGGGCAGTAATGCACAAACGGTGAGAAAAATCAAAAATACAGGGAAGATGCACAAAGTGACAAGAAAGGGCAAAAAGAGCGCGAAAAGAGCAAAATGACAGAAAGAGCGAGAAAAGAGCAAAGTGGCAACGGAAGGGCGAGCAGAAATACACAAATAGGGAAAGAATCAGAGAAAAGAGCTAAAAGCCACAGGGGATGATAGAGAGTGTGGGAAAAGAGCAAAAGGCAGCAGAAGTGTGAGCAAGAAAGACAAAAGACAAAAGGCAGAAGTCAAGGGAGAGGTACGAGCGTGCAGACGGAGCTAGGGGCGGCACAGGCACGAGAGGAAGCAGGAGAGGAGCCTCAAGGCGCTGGGGCCGGGTCCGTGAGAGCCTCGACCAGTCGGAGGACTGATCCAAGTACTTCCGGGGGCAGGGGCCTGGACACCTGCTGGGCACCAGCTTAACGCATAATAATTTATTACAGTTGAATATCTATGTATGTAATTTTCTGATTACAGGTGACTAGTGTTGTGACAACTAGACTACAAAAGAGAAAGTCAGAAGCAGGACTTTATACATGTATTACATTCCATCTATTATAAAACTAATTAAAAAAAATGTAAGAGACAACTGATAAAAGGGACTTATGTAACCCACCTTACAACCTCAGTAAGCTCAGCTGGCTCGTTTCTGTGATAAGTACAAAAAAAAATAAAAAAAACTTGGCTGCAGCAGTAGGCATGAAATATGAGAAATGTGCTACGAGCAATAGACAGCCTGTAACTCATGGTTTTATTTATTAAGGCCTTACACCAGACATGGAACTACGGCGGCCTCTCATGGGCCAAGACATTCTGTCGGATGGGCTCTCAGATGAGGAACAGGATGTTGAACTAATGCCAGTGGACAAACAGGACCAGCTCGAGGACCGAGAAGGAATCACGTGCGTACTGCTGAATAGCTCTGCGTTTTGTTGTTATGCCTGTCTAAAAATTAATTGTGTACACATATTTCTCAGCAGTGAAACTGCCGCGCAGGTCTCAGAGTATTTTATGTATTCCGTGGGTTTAGAATGTTCTAATATTAAGATTTATGGTAAGTGCGTTTGTAACAATTGTTAGGAGGAGGTGTGGAGGGTCAGATTAACTATTCAGCTTTTATTAAGGATTATTTGTTGCTAAGACAGTCTTTCTACTTTATGGCCTTTTTTCATGCTGCGCATGTTTACAGCGGAGTTTGCTAGTTGTCAGGTTATTTATATTCAGGGGCTGCTATGATGCCTGTAAAACAGTGAGACGATTTAGTCCAATGTTTTATTCAGGATCCCGAGGAAGGTGCTTTTCATGTTTTTTAAAACGAACTGAGAAAATATATATTAAGTCCAGAAATATCGCAGATAAATATAAGCTTAAGGATGTTGTAAAACATCTAGAAGCTGAATTATTCTCTGTAACATAGTTTTGTTTTTTATGTAAAACTATTTATTTCAGAACCCGATAAAACCTGAAACTGAAGCATAGCCAGTGCAGACATAATATAAGTTTTCTTATCCTACCCTTGCTTTTAAAATACCATTTTTATTTGCTCTGTATAAACTCACATGACCCTTTCGTCAACCTTATCTTAGTTGTACCAAGTAAAAATAACTTAGTTTTTAAGAGTGGCTAGGAACCAGGGGCGGCTCCTACGCTATGGCGAAGGAGTGTCGCCCCACTGGATAGTAAACTGTTGTTTTATTTTTCTGCTTCTGGCACAGCCAGCAGTGCAGGGAGGGGCTGGGATGGGTCACGGGAGGGAGGAGGAGGAGGGGAGAGTGCACCTAAGTGCGCATGTGTGTTTGTTTAGCCGGCCTCAGGCGGATGGCCAAACATGCGCACTTAGGTTTTTCCAGCCTGACTGGGTTTAACAGCCGGTCTGGAGAAACTGCACAGACCCCAGGGCTGTGTCTGAGCGTCAGTCACTGCTGCTCAGACCAATTCTGGTGCTGCTTTCATGCAAGGTTTTGCATGAAAGCAGCGCCAGGATTGTTGAAGAGCCTGTGCTGGTGTCCCAGCACTCACTGCTGGGACACCAGGGACACTAGAAAAAGAGAAGCTTGAGGTGACAGGGACGGAGGCAAGGTAAGTGCTTTTTTATTTTGTATTTTTACCTCGTCTCCATTCCAACACCAACACCCCCTGTCCCGCACCTGGCCCTCCATCTCCCCCCACCCTCCAGAGTTATGCGGCTGCTGCTGGCTAGGACAAGAACTTAGTTGGTCTTCTGTACCAAATTAACGTAAAACGCACTAGAGCGGTGTACTGATGTGTGTATGTAAAGTTGTGTAACTGTGGGTGAAATACATGGAATATATCACAACACTACATTGTATATTCCATTCACAAGTTGCACTCTGCTTGTTAACGATTGTAGTGCATGGTCATGAGGCCTTGCCACGTGATAATTTGCTGATAGGGCAGCCATAGTGTATTCTGTCACTGCATGCACACAAGACTGCTTCTCATGCAGTCATTGACGTTTAAGAGGTGGGGGGGGGGACTTTAACCAAAGAGAGTCAGAGGAAGGAAGATGAGTAGTGCGAGAACCAGTGTGGTTGACCTTAGGAACTGTGTGTAGAATACATGTCTTGGTCTTCTACTTTGGTAGGAGTCATGAGTCGTTTTAATTCTTAGGAAAGAAGTACATGCCACTGGTTTTTCAGGAGGGAGCCCCAGAGCTTACATAAAATTGGTTAGGGTGGCCTACCTGTGAGCTGGATATCGTGCACTAAACTGTGCCCTTCTCCCGTCATTGAATGGTTACAATGGTTTCTGCTGTCCTGTCCTCAATGGGACATTCTTAGATTTCGTTGAGGTTGAAATATAGTAGTTGATACATACCAGTGCTTACTGCTGTGGTTATGTGGGAGATAAATGTAATTTCTCTAATTTTAATTGCTACTCATGATGCACTCCGGACTTTTTTTATCGTGTGTTTCAGGTTTGTGCAAACACTTATACACCTTCTAAAAGGAAATATTGGAACTGGGCTTTTAAGCCTCCCTCTTGCAATGAAAAATGCTGGCATGCTGGTAAGTGTGGATTTACTTTTTTTTTTTTTTACTATTTCTTTTCCAGGAAAATCCTGCTTTAGAGTTAAGAAACAAACTCTAAAGAAGCCAAAGAGTAATGTCGATGATATCGACTTTTAATAGATGACTTATTTACATCACTCATTCCCACATTAAAAACGAACCACATCAGACTTCTTATCCAACCACAATCTTAGTGTCACCTGCATATTATGACTAGACTGATTTGAATATGACCTTAAAGGTGTGAGGAGGTCTAGGACTTCAGCAAATATTATGGGAAGATTGGAATCACTACAGCGTTCTTTTTTCACATAAAGTGGAAAAATACATTATCGGTGAACTGCAGAGAGAACTGTATTGTTCTGTGTGCCTTTGTAAGAAATTGGGTTATTGGTTGAGGATGGGTGGAAGCCCCGCTCAGGCAACAACCACAGTCTTTGGCCGGGTGAACCACAAAAAGTGGTTAATTGATTGTGTTTAACCCTCTGGTAGCTTGGCACAACAACAGTCAGACTTAACTTAGAGGCAGTATGTAAAACGGTGGTTCTTAACATGTGGTTCAGGGACTCCCACAGGTCTATAAAGCCTGCTGAGGGGGTCCATGACTGTATAGGAATTTACATAATTTTGACATATAAAGTGTATTTAAATGAAGAAGCAAAATGTACAATTGAAAACGTTCTGTATGTGGAAGGAATCTGAAATTGGAGGCTACATTTTAAGATGGTATCCTTAGATTGATGCGTAGGAGCAGTGCAAGTGTATCAAACAGAATACGCTATGAACAATAAGTGGCCTAAATTGAATTTGGAAAAGCTCAAAAGATCCGATTAAAATCAATAATTTGATTATTTTTTTAAAACAAAATATTTGTTTGTTAATGAAATAACTTTTTGTGTATTTCTGCTTGTGTATTTGTTTGAATATTTGTTTCTGTATTTCTGTGTATTGTTTTGCGGTTCAAATTATCGAAAATGCTTAGGACTGCGACTTCCAGTAGTGACTCATTGGGGGCCCTCGGATGATACCAATAATGATTAATTGGGGATCCATAGAAGTCAAAAGTTTAAGAACCACTGGTGTAAAGTATTTATGCAGCACACAAACAGTAATAAAGTGATAACACAGCACAAGAAAAATCACACCTATTTAGAAAAAGTGAGGAAATCCTAATAAATAAAATCTTATTAGTAGAACAGGAGATATGCAATTATAACATTTAAGTAAAAACAGTGGCTAAAAGCACAAACCGCCACTTCAAGTTATCGGGTCATGTTAGAATAGGGGAAGTCACAAGTTCAGGCCGACCACAATGGAGCACAGATTGGATACAGGGACCTGATTAGTCCTGCTGAGAAGTTACCTTCAAAGTCCAGTGCAAAGAGTTCTGTTCGTGTTGAAGGAGGCCGCGAAGAGCAGGAGTAGAGTGTTGCAGCTAGTCATTGCTATAGCTGAAGAGCAGGCCGGGCATCGCGGGCTGACGTCACTATAGCACGGAAGAGCTGGTTAGGTGTTGCAGACGGTCATTGCTGTAGCTTGGTCTTGGAGGTTACTGCACCATAGTTGCTGTAGCACAAAGTGTGGCTCTTGCGGAAAACAGGCCTCACTGGAACTTTGCTTTGGCAGTCTACACAGGCTGCAGTGTCGTGTCGCGAATAAACCTGTTTGTGGTCTTAAGAAGCCCAAGCTCCAGGATTTTCACCTTTTCCTGGTGGAGAGTACACCCTGATGCCAGCCAAGGGTCCAGGACCTAGGAAGGCTCCTCTTGGAGATCAGAGACTCATACCAGAAGAGGACAGCAGGGCTCAGGCTGGTCCAGTTGCAGGTCTGGGCAGGTCCAGCTGCATATTTCGGCAGATTGAGATGCTGCTGAGGAGTTGGAGGGATTCCTTTGGAGTTTGTTGTGTCCCAACAACTCTTGCAGGAGGTCAATTAACTGACCCTTGGAGTCACCTTCGGTTGACCTGAAGGTGAGCAGTACCAGTCTTTCTTTTTGGACAGCAAGGCAGTCCCCAGCATCAGAGCAGTCCTTCTTCTGTAACTTCTGTGTTCTGAAGAGTGGTTCTGGAGGTCCAGTATCTATACATGGTGCCAACCGTTATGTGAGGGAGGGCACCCTGTCCTACACCCACATCTGGTTCTGGAAAGTTCTTACCCTTTCCCAGTTAAGGGTCCTACCTACCTGGGATGGCAAAAGACGGGGCAGGCCTGGTGTCAGGTTCCTTTGTCTCCATCTTTTAAGGCTTTCACGCATCCATCCAACTATCCATCAGTTCATGTTTCCACTCATTCATCCATCCTTTCACCATTTCTTGCATTCATCCTTCACTCACACATCCAAACATTAATCCGTACTGTTATCCAGCTATCCAGTTATTTTCATCCATCCATCAATTCGCTGTTTTTTTTAATCAATCCACCCTTTCACCCTTCCATCTAGCTGTCCATTCATCCAGTCACCCATTCATCCAGCTTTTCATCATTTCAGCCACTTTCTTTCGCCCGCGCATGCAAATCTTGATTTACCCTTCCATCAGTTCCTTTACCCTTGCATGCATCCTATCATCCAATTCATCCACAGTTTCTTCTTTATTTTCATATGATGTTTCTGCCCGGGACTCCTAGACCGAGGACCACCTCCACCAGGAGGCACCAATGTGAGGCATAGGGAGCGGAAGGTGACACCACCCTTTTGAGCGCTACAAGGTGGGTCCTGCACTCTGGCTGAGTGGAACATTTCTGCTGAGGACTCCAAATCCCAGGACCACCTGTGCAAGGAGGCGCCAATGCAAGGCATAGGGGAGGATGCTGACACACACCCTAAAGTGCTACAAAGTGTGTCCTGCACTCCTGCTGCACGGGACATTTCTGCTGGGGACTCCAAGTCCAAGGACCACCTGAACCAAGAGGCACCAGTGTGAGGCATGGTGGAGGAAGCTGAGACACCCCCGTTCAGTGCTACAAAGTGTACCCTGCACTCCTGCTATGTAGGAGGCACCTGGGCCACGCCCAGGTCTGTCCTGCCCCAGTCAACGACCGTAGGAGCCTGGGTTGGGCCATCCCCCTTGGCGCTAGACTTTTTGGAGACAGTGAGTCCTTGATTTTGGTGAACGGCACACTGTATCTTATGGCTGGAAATGTTTAGGGGTAGCATGGGGGAAGCGTAAGCTTCCCGGAGCCAGCAATACCGACTAGGCCAAAGCACTATTAGGTGATACTCTTGACTTCTTCCTTGCCCGAGCTGTTGGGGTTATAAGAAAAGAAATTGATCTTGCGGAAAGGCACCTGTCCCTCAACGTGGGTGAAAATCTGGGAAGTCATTTGGGAGACCACCTCAAGGAGGGCCTTGCGTCCTCTTTTATGCCTGACCGACAAACTTTCCCTATATTGGCTAGCTAACATAATAATGCTGAACACCTCAATGCTAGGGATAACAGCCTTTTTGCCAAAAGAAAGTGGAACCCCAAACAAGTGGGAGTATCTAGAACTTATAAATCAACTAGAGCCCAGAAGAGATCCGACAAGCCCTTAGAGTCCTATAACTTACTAGGGGTATTCCAGCTACTGTGGATGCATCTGAGAGAGCAGTTAATATTCATTGGGATTGTGTTTTAGAGAAATTTAAATCAGTGATGGTAGCAGGTGTGACCCTGCTGCTGGTGAGGATATGAAGCTTGGACGATGCAGTCGCCCAGTTAACCAAGTCCCATTCAGATCTGTTGGCCCACTGGGCCCAGCTATAAACCTGTTACATGATCTAGCAAGGAGGCTGGGCAAGGCTAGAGCTCCACAACTTGGCCAACTTTCTTTCCAGGGATCCATGTTGGGTTTTATGATAGCTGCAGAGGCTTAACCCCCTCCTATCCATATTCCAGGCATTTCATCATTGGGGAAGGGGGTGGTGGCTTACAAGGAGGTTTTAGCCCTTTGAACGGGCCATCTGTGCCTGTAATCAACACCAGGTGCAGCCTCTTTCTAATCAATGCTGCTTAAATCTCCCTCCAGACTGTTGTCCACATATGGCCGTTTGACTGGTGTACCCTACTCAGGTTCTGCTAGCAAATAACCCACTATCCAGCTGAAAAATCGAGTTTGCCATTGGCTGTCTAGAAATGCAGAGTTTAATATCAACAAATGTAATGATATGCTGTTCGTAAGAAGGGTTGGCTGGCTTAGTCTCTTGGCTAAAAACCAGAACAGGGACTGTATTGTTATTAGCTTTAAATATGCAGAGTTGGCCCTTCAGCTGATTGACAGTGGAGCTAAAAGGTTTCTGCTAGAAGCAAATATAAATATAATCCCTTTAGGCTTCCTGTGTAGACACCTACAGTCTAGGAGGGGCCTTCGACCACTAAGGCAGGTGAGGATCTAGGTTTACAGTTCCTGATGCAAATAGATTCCTTCCACTGTCAGATCTGGCGAGCATTGATTGACGCTTGGATCCCTTAGATGAAGTCATTAAGTCAATTCGTTTTTAGGGGATAACTGTATCCTCAGAGGACAGGGAAAGGGCGTGACATTAAAGGTAGCCGGAACATTGTAGGGGCCAGGAGCAAACAGCAGGACCCCAGGTGGCTTGGGTTCATCTCTCAATTTGATGTACCTATGCTGCAGGAAACGTGGGCCCTCGTGGAGCTTACTTAGGACGGTTTTGAAAGTCACATTGTTCCAGTGGTTGCTTTCCAGAGACAAAAACCATTGGGGGGGGGAAATAAGAAGGAAGTGGAGGTGGGGGAATCTGGCCCTGTTGGTTTCGACCCCCTTACCTTTAACATTTGTCCTGATAGTCTTAAGGCATATAGGATTCAGGTAGTGTGGGTTGTGCTACCAAACAAGTTTAATTTATTTTTATTAACTTTTATAATTCTGTCTATGACCTAGGCTGCCAGGTAGACTTTCTTTTTAATGTGTTGTCCACCCTGAGTATAAGGCCATCCACTTTGGGCTGTAACTTCAGGGTTATTGTGGGGGGGGAGGGTGATTTTAATGCTAAATTAGGCACAGCCATCAGTTCTTACCCCTACATGTTGCAGGACGTGCCTAACCATTTTGTCCCACCTGATAAAGGAGTTGGGGGAGCTGTATCCCCAGGTTGACAAGATTCATGATAGCAGGCAACCTGGACATTTTGGTTGACTGTCTTTTAACTATGGACTCACCTGCCCCTGGTGTCCTAGGGGCATATGCTAGCCTGGGTTCCTCTGTTAGGTCAATTTTGCTCAACCGATCTAGACGGAGGGGGCCTAACAAGCTGGGATAGTTCAACCAGGAGTGTAGTTCTGCTA
The DNA here is from genome assembly GCF_031143425.1 of Pleurodeles waltl. Taxonomy (NCBI): domain Eukaryota; kingdom Metazoa; phylum Chordata; class Amphibia; order Caudata; family Salamandridae; genus Pleurodeles; species Pleurodeles waltl. The sequence continues at coordinate 1,392,180,341 of NC_090447.1, forward strand.
ACCGTAAGCTCCGAGAGCTACTGAATGCCAGAACCAGGGTCCAGCCACATATTACGGCTGCTAGAACTATATATAGGGAGGCAATCAAGAAAAGAAAACAAGAATTGAAGGAAAATCGATTGTAGTGCCAAGTTTCCACCTGTAGACGCAAAAATACAAGGGGGTTTTGGGACATAGTTAATGGTAAACTGGCATCAGGTATCAGATGGCCTAAGATCTAATATAAACCCAGAGAAGTGGGTGACTCATTTTAAGCTGATCTAGTCATCATACTTCGATTTCACATTAGTGCTAGGTGAGGATTCAGCTCAGCCCCCTATGGAGCTTTCCTTTGAGTGTCCTGAGGTCGTCCGTGCTATCATAGCTAGTAGTCCTGCTAGTAAAGCCCCTGGGCCAGGTGGTTTCTCCTGGATCTTTTTAAGGCCAGTATTGAGCTATGGGCTCCTCTTATTACCAGTGTTCTAAACGCTGCTGTCCGTGATCCCAGAATCGTGGAAATGCGCCATAATTCTACCAGTTTTTAAGAAGGGCAGCAGACAAGAGGTATATTGTTATAGACCAATATAATTTTTGTACTCCACAGTCAAGATAGTGGAGTGGGTCATCCTTCACCGAATTGAGGTTTGGGTGAAGGACAATAATGTTCTCTGGCCAGTGCAATTTGGCTTCAGGGAGGGTTTGGGGACAATTGAACAATGTCTTGACCTCAACCTTATCATGGGAAAGTGTGTCACAGCCAAGAAAGGGGAGCTTTATATGGCATTCGTGGACTTAAGAAGCACTTCTGACAGTGTTAACAGGTCTACGTTGTGGGATATTTTAACTTGTATTGGTGTGCCTTCCCCATTGATTGTTTACTTAGGAGTTGCATACAGGGCTAAGAGCATCTGTCCAATATGATGTTGAGGGTGAATGTACAGATTTCTTTGAACTCTCATGTGGTTTCGACAAGGTTGCGTTCTTGCCCCCATCCTATTTTTATTTTATACCAAATGGACATACTTCTTTTTTGACATCCAATGATAAGGACTTGCCCAAGGTAAAGTCTGCATTTATCCTGGCACTTATTGATGGTGATGATACTGTTTTGCTCTTTCACACTTTGACTAAAGTGGTCTTGATGATGCTTACGTAGGTTCGTGGATGAGTTAGACCTTGATACCAACATTTCCAAAGCGCACTATATGGTGTGTGACAGACAGTCCAGTAGACCGAGGTCAATCTCTATCAAGGGTGAAGCCCTTGATGTACACAATAGGTGGGTACCCTGTCTTGCTAATCGCTTTATGCGTTTTAGCCGATCATGGGGTGCCTTATTTATGTTTCCCTCTTCTATTGATAGTAAACCCATCTTGCCACTATTGGAAGTGCACAGAATGAAGTGTCTCCCCGTCTTGACCTATGGGGCATCCTTGTGGGGTTACCGGGATTTGCGCCACTTCAGAAAACTATTTTTCTAGAAGGCTGCTGGGTGTGGCCACAGGTACCCTTATTTTTTTCATGCATGAGGAGCTAAAATTAGCCTATGTGGAGGACAGTATTAGACATACTCCTATGCAACTGTGGCTCGCGGTTTTGAGTAACCAGGCTACTTCCCTTAACTGCAATGTGGTCGAGGACTGCCTAGCTTGTGAGGATGGCCACAAACTCCTGTGGTTGGCCCAGGTTCGGCATTGGCAGTTTTTATGGGTGGGTCAGAATGATTTTTTTTCTCACGGGTGATGAACAAGGGAGAGCGTACCAAGGTCAGGGAGCAGTTTGTCCTGACTGTGAAGGAACTGAGAGAGAGAGAGAGAATCTGGGTGAAATAATGCTGAGAGATTATTTGGTGATTAAAACCTGTCCAGGGCCTGAGCCTTACCTGTCATTGGTGAAGAACGTGTGGGAAAGGTCACAGTTAATTTTCTTTTAGTATAGGCTCTTTTAGGGGTTATTTATGTTTTCCAGATGTATGACAGAATCACAACACCATTTACTCTGAGGAAAGTAAGACCCTGATACTACTAATTGGGCATTCTTTGATCAGTTCAAAAATATGTGGCGCATGTTGCATGAACACAAATGAGTAACTCCAGGTTGTTGTTTTTTTTTAAATGGACAGCAATATTGACATCATACTGCAGTTCAATAACGTAATTCTGTTGATATGTATTTTTCAAGAGCACTTTGAGGAATATAGAACTTTGAGGCAGGGCCGGCTTCAGGGCGATGCGGCCGCATCGGGTGCTGACCTGGATTGGGGGGCCCTGACCTCAGGGGGGCGCTGTGTTTAGCAATGACTTTCGAAATCTGAGATTTAAAAGCACCTGTTGAAAAGTTCCTTGTGCGTCCAGCCATCAGGAAATAATTAAAATGTCAATCTACCTCTTGTAATTAACGTTCCTGCTAGGGAGAGAGACGGGTGTTTTGTCTAGCCGCAGCTTTGACTCGCTATAAAGTAGCGGAGAGGGTTAATATGCAAAGAAAAGAACTATTCTTTATGTGGGTAGTGACGTGGATTAGTAAAGCCAGCCTTTACAAGCTCTTTAAAACAAATGAATGTATGTGGAAAGAGGGCTATGGAGAGATGAGGGGTACATTTGCCTGGTGGTAGTGAGTGAATCAGAGGTATTATGTGTTAGAGAGCTGAAACGCGTCAGGGGGATTAAGAGCAATCTGCTGCAATATGAATATGGTGAATACAGTATGTAATGGGTTTATACTTACTTAGAACATACTTACATTTCCGTTGTAAAAACATGCATGGTAAAGGCATACTTGTGGTAAAAAAAAATAACTGGTAAGTGTAAACCATTTTAAATTTGATTTTTATGTAAATACCTTAAACCCTAAAAATACCCTTGGCATTCCAAAACCTATACCCACCCTAAACACCCCTTAGCACCCAAAACCTCATACCCACCCTAAGCCCTAAAAATACCCTTGTCATCACAAACCCTAAAAATACCCTTGCCACCCAAAAACCAATACCCTCCCTAAATATTGAAATTACCCTTGTCTCCAAAATACCTATTGTAACAAAGTGGTCTTCCATAATAAAATCCAGGAACAATAGATTGCAGACAGGATAAGTTTATTGGATATCGAAGGTCCCATCCACTCTCCACACCTGCCACCAGTTCCTCACGCTTGTGGCCCCTCCTTTACATTCTACCATGACTCTATTCCATTCTAAGTTAGAACACAGTGATTCCACTCTGCCTATGTTTACTTATGACATACATATGCATTGAGTACTATACGCCCCCCTCCTTTACACAGAAAAATGTTGTTGCAAGTTACACATAAATACATTATTATACTATTATTTTACAACGAATATACAATTCTATTATTACAATTCCTATGTAATATACTCTTTTAAGTATTTCGGAGTTAGTTTTCCTGTCAGACGTTTGACTCCAATTGCTAAGTCACCACCAATAGGTTCTCTTCCAACCAGATTCTCTTTGAGCAGCACCACCCGAATGAGATTCCAGATCCTACAGTCTTAACTGCATTAGTGAACAACTTAATAACTCTCACAGGTTTAGACATGTCTGTGCCACTTCCTCTTTTCCTCACAGGTTTTCTTATCAATACCCATTCTCCTACTTTGACCTCTGTTACTCGTATTGATTTCCTCGTATCAAAATTTTCTTTGCGAGCCATTACTCTCTTTTCTTCTCTTACTCTCCAATTTGTATCTATACCTCCTGACCTGTTCTTAACTCCATATCATTCGCCCAAGTGGGTGCTACCAGTGTATTAGGGTGTCTGCCCCTAAACAATTCAAAAGGAGTTTTCACAGTTACAGAATGAGGAGACACCCTATCTGCCTCAATTCTCTTAACCACCTCCTTCTTCCAGTTTAGCCCAGTGTATTTGGCCATAGCTATAGTTTCTTTTAGCACTGTATTAAAGTGTTCCACCATACCATTGGTTTCAGGATGATATAACGAACATTTCTTGTGTCGTACAGCATGATTTTCTAAAAATATCTCCATTTCCTTAGAGATCAATTGCACTCCATTATCAGTGAGCATAACGTTAGGAATACCCTCTCCCAAATACCTCTCTCAAAAAACGTATTACATGTTTTGTTTCAGTTCCTCTAGTAAACATGACTTCTGGCCATCTTGAGTATAAATAATTCAGTTTTATGAGATATGTATCACATCCTTCCTCAAGAATTGGACCCAAAATATCAAGGGCAACTTCCTCCCACGGGTGAGTTGGTCGATCGCTAATCTTCATGGGCTGCACCTTAGGTTTGACACTTTTCTCACTCAATGCATATTGCATACGTTCCCTTACTGCTCTTTCCACTTGACAGTCCATACCTGGCCACCAGTATGTCAACCTTAACCTCTCTTTGGTTTTTGACATGCTCTGATGACCACAATGTGCAAGAGAAACTAGTTCCTGTCTAAACCCAGATGGCTGAACTATGCTTGTCCCTCTGAACAAACCCTTTTTTCAGATAATTCTTCCTTAACATGCCAGTACTTTTGAGTCTCCAAACCCCCTTCATTTCTATTCTTCCAACCTCCTTTTATTAATGATAGCACTTCTAACATTGCATTATCAGATTCACATTATTTTCGCCATTTAACTTCAGTTATGTACTATCTTCAATTTCACATACCATTTCTTCATCTTGACTTTCATTAGCACGCTCTTCTCCTTGATCTTCTTCCTTCACTTGCACCAACCTCGGTAACGTGTCAGCAACCCTGTTCTGTACTCCAGGTATATATTTTACTTCTAAGTCAAAATCTTGCAGGGCTACCACCCATTTGGTTATTCTTCCTGATATTGCATCAATACCTTTGTAAAAAATATATATATATCACAGAGAGGTTTATGGCCTGTTCTCCCTTCAAATTTGTTTCCCCACAGTGAATTCCTTAATTTCTTAATGCCCTAATGGACTGCAAGGGCCTCCCTCTCAATTACTGAGTAATTCAATTCAGGATCTTTCAAGGCCTGTGGTAAAAACAGTACCAATCATTCTGAATTGTTTCCACCTTGTTGTAAAACAGCACCTAAACCTTTTGTGCTGGCATCAGTAATTAACACTGATTTGGAGTTAAGATCAAATTTTTCTAATTTGGGAGCCTTCCCTAACCTTTCTTTTACCTCTTTAAATTACATCTCGCATTCATCGCTCCAAACAAATTCCACACCTTTCCGTAGTAATTTCTTCATATTTGCACAAATCTCTGCAAACCCTTTCACAAATTTGCTATAATATTCAGCCATACCAATGAATTTTATAAACTCTTGCTTATTAGACAATGACTCTAAATCCTCTATAGCATTCACCAAATCCACGTTGGGAGTGATACCTTCCCCAGTGATTGTGTGACCTAAATACTCTATTGAATTCCTTCGGAATTTACATTTCTCTTGTTTGATAGTCAAGCCAAAATCTCCCAGTCTCTCCAACACACGTTGTACTCCCTCATCATGCTCAGAGTTGTCTTTCCCAAAGACTAGAACATCATCCTGATACACCCTTATGCCTTTGAGATCCTTTAATACTTTCTCTAATGCTCTTTGAAATACTGAGGCTGTAGAAATTCATCCAAATGGCAGCCTAAAGTACCTAAATGTACCAAACGGTGTGACGAAAGCAATGAGATACTTAGACTCATCATCCAGACTTATCTGATGGTACGCTGATGATAAATCTATGGTGGAAAATACTTTCACTCCTTGAAGTAACATCAACATGTCTGAGATACTGGGCAATGGATATCTGTCTACCACTACATTCTTATTACGTTCCCCCAAATCAGTGCATAGAGGCAGACTCCCATTAGCTTTCCTGGCTGCAACCACCGGGGCCAGCCATTCTGTTCCCTCTACTTCTTCAATTATTCCATCTCTTTGAAATTTTTCTAATTCCATTCTCATTTCCTCACGCACTGCCACAGGAACATTGCAAACCTTGCCACATACAGGTTTTCTCCTTCCATCAATCAAATGTGATGAGTATAATGTTTGAGACACCCTAGCCTGTCTTGGAAAACCATGGGAAATGTCAGTGTTAAGCACTCCACAAAATCATCTGCCACCACACTCTGTTTCTCATTTATTCTATCTTGTTCACTCACTGCATTCACAAGCATATCTTCTCTCAATCTTACAGGTGGATCACTATTGGGATCAGGAATTACCCCTGTATCTTTTTGATGAAACCAACTCAAAATGCTGTCACCTTCTTTAGAAACATAAATCTTTGCATTAGTATACTTATGTTTCAATTCAAGTAAACCCCAGAAGTATCCATGTAATTTAATATGTTCACCACCATAAGCATATGGACTAATATCAGGTTTAAACAACTTCACCTTGTCTTTGAGTTTGTCAAGGTAAACTTCCTTCAAAACAATGGTTATTTTTGCTCCAGAGTCAAATAAATCTCTTGTCCTCTCACCATCTACTATTACCTCATCCAGTGGACTCTTCTTTTTTCCTTCCTCGATGTGAAGAACAATTTGTCCACATTCAAAATCAATATCACTATCCCCTTCAGACTCCAGCTTTTCCCTCACTTCATACATGCTACCTTTCCCACCTTTCGCTCTGCACACAGTAGCAAAATGACCTTTCTTTTTACAGTGACTGCAAATCATCTTAATTGCTGGGGAATCTTTATAATTTGCCATATATCCTTGTTCACCACCGCGAAAGCACTTTTCTCTGAACACATTCTTCTTTTCTCTTTTATAGTAGCTTCCTCCCTGAGCTTCATGCTTTCCTGCAGTATTCTTAATTACTTGCACACTATCACCTTTCCCTTCCGCCTTCTTGATGGTTTCAACACATTTAAAAGAGTGTTCAATTTTCTTTGCTATTACCAACACTTCATCCAATGATGGTTCAACCTTCTGCCAAATCTCTTCCCTTATTTTCTTTATATTGCACCGTAGCATAAACTGATCTCTGATCCGTTCTTCTGATAACAGATCAAACTTGCATGAGGAAGCCAACTTTCTTAACACTGTTGTATAATTTTCCACACTTTCACCTTCTTTCTGATTCCTCCTCCCAAAGTGATATCTCTCCAAAATAGTACTAACCTTGGGTAGGTAATGTCCATCGAATTTTTCTATATATGCTTCATATTAATTTAAACTCCCATCAAGGACTTCTGGCAGATTATCAAATACTTCTTGTCCCTCCGAACCCAAACAGTGTAACAGTAATGCAGTTTTCCTTTCTACACTCAGATGCCCCACACACTTTGGCATATCTTTCGAAAACATTTTTCCATTTCTGCCATTTGATAGGAGGTTCTCCTGGTACAGCTAAAAAGAAAGGTGGTGCAGTAACTTTCTGCATAGTTATTACAATAACCAAACTTGTATCCAACAAACAGTGTATATAAAATTATGTATGATAAGCAAAATGTAAGACCACGCTCCCAATATATGAGCTAAGGTTTTCTTTTCCTTCTCTCTCTCTGTTTTTTTAATGGAAAAAAAAACTCGTAAACTTCAAATAAACAGAACCTGTACAATCAGTGTAGTTCACAGCCCACGTTAGAAGTCTCCACCAACACTCCTTGTCAGGTTTGAAAAATGCAGCAGTTTCAAGACGAACACAGTGCACCATAATAATCCTCTCTGTTGAGGACACAACGACATGTACACAGCTGAAAGGAGCTGACTCCGTGCAGAACTTGTGCTCCCAGAACATGGAAGAGCTAGTGCAGTGAACCACTTCCTCTTAAACATCAGGTCACAATGCGTACACTGACACCTTCTGTAGATTTGTGCTTCCCTGACAAAACGCAATGCCAACCCCACATGGAAGCACTTCTTTTTAGGAGGACGATTGACGCTGCGCACACTGACGCTTCCTGAAGCCTGTTCGTCAGGTGCAATGAACAGCATCAATCCACCACACCTCATGAGGAACACTTAAAGAACTCTCAAGAGCACCAGTAACTCTTGTTGTTATACAATTTTTTCCTGTGCGCGATGTTGTCAATAACTTTACGCTTAGATTCAAAGTAAAATATTAAATTGTCATTAGTTTTACGCTGATTTTCAAAGGAAAGGATTCACAAATCATATAGTCCTCAAGTGGCAGTTTCATTTGCCGACAACATCCGCAGAACATCCACAATTTTCAAAATAACTAATATTACTCCCACTCTCAAAAAACTTTCCAAGAATGGGTGTCAGCGTAATCCTCCTCTGTTGAAACCGAAATCAAATCACAGAGTTCCATGTGACATCAAGATAATATGCTGAGCAGTACATCTTACTCATTCCAGTGTTGAGACCTACATTACGAAAAAATAAAATCCTCCTGGTGATATTCCTGAACCTTCAGATTCCATCCTCCGTTGCCAGTGTAACAAAGTGGTCGTCCATAATGAAATCCAGGAACAACAGATTGCAGACAGGATAAGTTTGTTGGATAACGAAGGTCCCATCCACTCTCCACCACTGCCACCAGCTCCTTACGCTTGTGGCCCCTCCTTTACATTCTACCATGACTCCATTCCATTCTAAGTTAGAGCACAGTGATTCCACTCTGCCTATGTTTACTAATGACATACATATGCATTGAATACTACACCTATACCCACCCTAAACCCTACAAATTCCCTTGCCATCCCAAAACTTATACCCACCCTAAACCGTTAAAATACCCTTGCCACTCAAAATCCATACCCAGCCTAAACCCTAAAAATACCTTTTCCATCCCAAAACCCATTCCCATCCTAAACACTAAAGTTAACATTACCACCCAAAAACCCTTACCCACCCTAAACCCTAATATCTATCTATCTTATATATATATGAATATATATATATATGTGTGTGTACATTTTTTTCCACTAGTATAACTACCATTCATGCCTTTAAAACAAAATTCGTAGTATAGGCATACTCGTGGTTAAAAAAAAAAGGTAAAAACAGCTGTGGTAAAGACTGTTTCTTGTAACGGCTTTCCTGGTTTTAGAGGCTGTTTCCCATGTTTTCCTACAGGTCAGTTTGCCCCCAGAAGTATTTTGCCCTGTCCGTGTGATGGTTCCTCCCTCCAGACGCGCTCGAACGTTTTACATTGTTTTGCATTTATTATTCCCCTTTTCACCGTAGGCACCTTTTACCAATTCTTAGAGACTGTGCATTGGACAGCCACTCTATTCCTGCAATCTATGTCTGATCCGGTGGTGTGCTTTGCTGTTGGAGCTTTTTTTAAAAGTGTCCCGCATTGGCGTAATACTGCGGTTTTTTAGCACAATCAGTTTGTACCGCAAAGGGTAATCATGATCTCACTGATTTTAAGGGTTTTAAGGATTTCTCTCTTCATGTTCTATCTATGCATTTTAGCGCGAGTCTGTATTATTTTATTATTATAATTATGTAGATTTTTTTTTTAACTCTTTTATGATTATTTGTATGTAACCGAATGAAGATGTGTGCATACATATGTCCTTCCTTTGGCTGTTCGGAACCCTCTCGCTTTTTCATTCCCTCTTTTTTTCTCCTTCCTAATTGCTTCGCTGTGGTTAACCCCTGACCTCTGTTATTGTTATCCTTTACTTTTGATTTTTGTAAGAGCTTTTGTCTGCAGAGCTGCAGACAGAGCAGGCTCATAAATAACATAACTCGCATAAATAACTGAAATTGTCGCTCCCCTCCGCCCCCCCCCCCCCCCCCTTTACCCCCGTCTTAAGCTGTGAAAGGGTTGGGGCGAGGGGGTTCATGACTCCACTGCATGTAGCTTTATCTGATGTGATATCCATTTTCCCTCTTGATAATATATGAATCTGCCTCCTTCAGAGAGGTTGTGTTCTCATTTATTGTGTCAAATTCATTTTTCCTTCCTCTGTGAGTAAGTGCCCTAATCAGAAACATTGTTATGATTCCCAGTTATTGAAGGCAGAATCAGATAATTTTGAGTAAATAAAGTAATTTTGGCATGGTCACCATCTTGATCGTGTCCCCGTGGTCCAGGCAGAATAGACCTCCTCTGTCTTGTTTTAAGATCAGTTTGAATGTATTTCCTTAGGGGATGATGCTTAGGCTCCATGAAATGTTATAGGTCAAAGGTGATGGAAACCCCCAGGTATTTCAGTGAGTTTTTGCATCGGAAAATGAACTCCCATCTCTAATGTGATTCATTGTTTCTCCTAATGTGACACCACGATGTTGTTTTTCAGCAGGGAGGTTTGGCACCAAAAATAAATTTTACCCTCAAATGTGATTTGTGCTCCTAAAGGTTCCACACTTCTGCAGATGGGGGATTTTTCACCTCTCTGTACTTTGAAACAAATGTGGTTTACCGATGTACGTATTTCACACCTAAAGCCACATCTTACTGCATTTCTTTCTGTGCACACTGATTTTGCACCCAAATGTGATACCTCACCAGCACAGGGGCGATTGTGCTCCAAAGTGCCAATTAACATTAGCAACAACACAACGAAGGTCTTTGCGTATCTAAATAAAGTATATGCTCCTAAATATATGTTTGAACTGAACAGTTCTAGACACTCCTTGTGATGTTGCACCAGTAATGATGTTGCACCTAAATATGACTTGGCATGTAAATGTTTTTTGCTCCAAAAAGTGTTTTCAAGCTTATGCCTGTGTTTCACTGTGGATGAGTTTTCACCTAAATATGCTTTTGATTCTAACTATATGTTTGTTTCTAAATATAGTTTTTAAATAACTTTGTTTATTGATTTTTACAGTTTTCATAAACATCAAGCACATAACATAAGCAGTATGCACGCTCAGACGGTATTAGTGAGTTTATCACCGGAAAACTGTGGAGCAGCGAAATGCCTCTGTTGCCCATCTTTTCAGTAATTAATTTAGCTTCTAAAGGGTTAAGCGCCGAGACTGCTTTAAGCCCGTCTCCGTGGGCGCTAAAACATGCCTCAGCTGTAAATAGCGAATGAATTGTGTTTTATGGAGGCGGAACTATGTTAGCTCCCCAGTGGCATATTTTGATCTGCTGCCAAACATCTCCAAGTGCTGACATGCTAATTAAGTCCAACTGGCGATACCCTGGGAGTCCGGCAGTGTGTGCCAGCCAAGTGCCGTGCCACGGGGGTCATTTCAGTAGGTGTGTTGTGCCACCTTACATGCTTGACAGAAGCCTGCCAACAGAGGAAAGGAAGGAAGCCGTGAAACAGGCGGGAGGATATGAGGCCCAGCCTTATGGTAAAGCTGATGTAACATTCCATGTCTATCTTTTAAGGCTGGTTCCAGCCTGGTAATTGGAGCATCCCTATTCCAAAATAACCCATCATTAATTGGTATAATTTGTGACGCCCTGTAATCATTTGCTCCTAAATATAGTTTGTTCTGCTAAATGCTTGAACACTCTTATTTATATTACACATACATATTGATTTTACATCTCAATCTAATTTTTGCTCCTAAAACTTTTTTCACACTTTAATGATGTTCGGCAACGGTGAATTGGCATCATAATTTGATATTCCCCTCTAATGTGATTTAGTTTCAATTTCTTTTGATACTACAGTTGTGCTTACTTTGCGACAAGGTTCATTTTGCATCCCAAAATGGGATTTTGCACTTGAATGTGATTTCTGCATCTAAAGGTTATCTATATTTATGCTACTGTTTTGCCATGGGTGATTTTGCACCTGAATGAGATCGTTGCTCCTGCAATATTTGTGTTGCTCTTGTTGATCTTGCACCTAGGGCGGTTTGGCATTTTAGTATGAGTTTGCCCCTAAATGTGATTCACAGTCCTGCCTACTTTGCACCCATCAGTGATTTTTGCACCTTCTGATATGCCTACCGTCTGTACTGATGATGGCACTACTAGCCCACCCTCTCAAACATTCCACATTTTCACCCACATACCCTTAAGGAATGAAACAAGACCCCAAATTAGCAGCCTAAATGTAGGTATTTGCTCGAACAAAGCTGCTGCTACATTGCCACATACCATAATATTTCCTCTCACAAAGTGCCCAAAATGCACACCAAACCCAAGGCTTCTGAGCATTCCTGTCCACACATTGCCTCTTACACACCCCACTTATCCGAATACTCTGTGCTTGCGGATCCCATAACAAATCCTTTCACAATAGTCTCCCGGGTTGGAGGTCCTACACACAAAGATCAGTCTGCCTAAGCAGCTTCAGAAGATTCACCTCTTCAACCCGGAAACTCTTCGACACATTGCTTGAAGGTGTAGGCATGTGGTCCATCTACCTGAAAGCAAGAAGGGTTTGTTGATGGTTTGCCTTGATTATGGCAGTGATCATCTTACCTCCTTGCGTGAACAAATTTTACTGGAAGAGTTCAGCTACCATCTGTAAAGCTACCACAACACCCACGCATCGTTCCTCAAAGTTTACCGATCAGTCAGCAGCTTAACTCAACCTTTCACCTTACTTGCCGCAATTAGGGCTTTCCCCTGGGCCTGATTTTCACAAAGAAACACTGCAAAGCCTATTAAATTTGGTTGCTACTTTGGCCTTTTCAAAATCCTACGCTTGTTAAACCGGAAGCCTGTATGGTAAAATGGTGAGACTGCAAACACCTTGACAAGCACTGGTAAAGCCAAGAGATCTGGTGTTAATGTGTTAACACATGCAAAAGAGGCAAGCACAAACGCTGGTCTCTCCGTGCGCTAATGTCAATGATCTTTTCGTATGTCTGAAGCTAACAACGCTGCTGTTCTATTTTTTTTTCATTACATTTGTAGTGTTGGTGCCATGCAGTCGGGCAGGCTTGGAGAGTAAAAGAAAATCCAAGTTTGTGAGGCTGAGAAAGAGGCACGTTGCACAGACACACAGCGCATAATAATTCAGTAGTGACTTGTGACTTGAATTATATCCAAAGACAACAAGAGACTCAGAGGGCACCTGGTGCTAGTATGTATTACATAAAACATATGCAGTAGCCTGCATGACGTACAGACGGGTGCTCTAGGGTGTCCCACATGTTAAATGAGCCCCACGACACATTGTGTACATAGTAAATAGTGACCTTGGACCCCGTGGGCATTTAGGGTTGTCCTTGTGATTTACTACACATTAAAATCAGTGCCGGTGCTTTTTTTCTTCTTATTTTGAGAGGTTTACTGAAGTTGCAGCTTTTGTCTGCGTTCACAGAAGATTCCTGCGGTTCATCATTTTTAGCAACAAGAATGCGCCGCTGCAACGCTCCACCTGTGCTGCATTCATTATGGTGCAGGTTTTATACTGGGGTGCAGGACAAAAAGGAAGTCTCTTGAAACTTGTCTTCGGCCCTGGAGAAACCTCAGCTCTAAACTGAGACAGCTTCTTGATTGTTTTATAGCAGGAGGCAGCTTTCCGTGTCTGTTAGTTGCTGAACTGATGTTTGCGGGACGCATACTAACATTCAGCCAGATACATAGTTACTGTTTGGTTTTAAATGGCGAGGTTTCTGGAGAGTGTGGCCACTGTCAGTGGGTGAGATGCATTTTGGCTTGCTGCTCGCCGGTTGACACTAACATTCATCATATTCCTGAATCATCTGGCCCCGAGGACAGCTGGACCTTGGCTTCCGGGCAGCATGACAGCAAGGGAATGAAAAACCTCAGCAGATAACTTTGTAGAGCAGTGATACTCATTACGGCCCGGGGGCCGCATGCGGCCCTTTTGACCTTTACATGCGGCCCTCAGGGCAGCAGTAGCACTAGACTGCAGTTTACTCGACTCATCAAGGGATACTTTATTTAAGCATTATTGAAGATAAAGAAAGGAAGCAAGGAAGTTGTCCTGCAGCGCTTTAACTGCAGGAACACTTTTATTGTTTCAGGAATCTTGCAGAAAATGTCTACAGCTATGATAACTGTTCTTAGAAATTCAAAAAGTGTATTTAATTTAGCTGCAGAACTATTTCATCTTAGTACACAAGGTTATAACAGTGCCTGGAGAAGTATTTTTGTAGAACAATAGATTTGAAACATAAATTCAGAAACATTCATTCTTACCACCACCTTGATAACAATGCCAATAATGAACTAAGAGGCAAGTCAGTTATCTGCACTCTTTGATTGGCCTGATTTGCACATGAACAACTTCATAGTTTATTAAATCAAACACAGGACAAGGGTTTGCACTGCACACATACCGAAGTCATGCATTGTGAGGTCCTCCTACATAGAATAATGAAGAAAAAGAAGGGAACGTGAAATAAAACAATTGTCTAGGATCACACAATTTGGTAAAGTGGGGAAGCTGAGATTAATGCCAGGTTTTCTGGTTTCACATTGTGCGATTCAGCCACTAGATCTATATGCTTTGCTGCCCCCTATCCTGACCATAACGCCATAACCCCTCCCCACCTGGAGCCCCTCCTCCCTTTGATCACCATGCTGATAGCATCAATGCGGCCCTCGGTTGCACCACAGACCAAACTTTGTGGCCCCTGGGAAAATGTTTGTGAGTACACATGTTGTAGAGGATCAAGCCCGCCACCTACACCCTACAAAATACTGTGTGGTGGTGGTGTAAGGCCAAGCCAGTGGAAGATCACCACTGGAGAATGAGACGGCTCCAATACAGAGATACATGGCGGTTTGAGGCCATGGTGAGGAGGTGGTAAAAGAGGACAAAGCCCAGCGACTGGGTGCCTTGACGGAATGGCTGTGCTTCACCTGATAGGGATTACAGTGAAGTGAAACGGGGCCCCCGAAGGGTGAAGAGGCAGAAGGCGAGATGTGTGCTGTGGCATAGTGTCTCAGATGGACAAGTTTCTGGATCGCATTGCTGCTGGATGCAGGCCAAAGTTGTGGAAACTGATGTGGCAACAAAGTAGACGGCAACACAAGAGACATTGAACAAGGACCTGAGTGCCAATACAGGCACTAGGGCAATGCTGGAACACCAAATAGATACCTTTGTGATAGATGTAAGCCGCCTGAGAGAAGGTCATTGTAAATTAGCCAACAGGGCCAATAAAACTGAAGAGATAGTAGTAGAACTACTTCTAGATGCTAACAATCTACAGGATCAAGTGTAAGGAAATGCCTCCTTGGCATGGTTACCCCCTGACATTTTGCCTTTGCTGATGCTATGTTTTGAATTGAAAGTGTGCTGAGGCCTGCTAACCAGGCCCCAGCACCAGTGTTCTTTCCCTAACCTGTACTTTTGTATCCACAATTGGCACACCCTGGCATCCAGATAAGTCCCTTGTAAGTGGTACCCCTGGTACCAAGGGCCCTGATGCCAAGGAAGGTCTCTAAGGGCTGCAGCATGTCTTATGCCACCCTGGAGACCCCTCACTCAGCACAGACACACTGCTTGCCAGCTTGTGTGTGCTGGTGAGAACAAAACGAGTAAGTCGACATGGCACTCCCCTCAGGGTGCCATGCCAGCCTCTCACTGCCTATGCAGGTATAGATAAGTCACCCCTCTAGTAGGCCTTACAGCCCTAAGGCAGGGTGCACTATACCATAGGTGAGGGCACCAGTGCATGAGCACTGTGCCCCTACAGTGTCTAAGCAATACCTTAGACATTGTAAGTGCAGGGTAGCCATAAGAGTATATGGTCTGGGAGTCTGTTTTACACGAACTCCACAGCACCATAATGGCTACACTGAAAACTGGGAAGTTTGGTATCAAACTTCTCAGCACAATAAATGCACACTGATGCCAGTGTACATTTTATTGTAAAATACACCCCAGAGGGCACCTTAGAGGTGCACCCTGAAACCTTAACCAACTATCTGTGTAGGCTGACTGGTTCCAGCAGCCTGCCACACTAGAGACATGTTGCTGGCCCCATGGGGAGAGTGCCTTTGTCACTCTGAGGCCAGTAACAAAGCCTGCACTGGGTGGAGATGCTAACACCTCCCCCAGGCAGGAGCTGTCACACCTGGCGGTGAGCCTCAAAGGCTCACCCCTTTGTGCCAGCACCGCAGGACACTCCAGCTAGTGGAGTTGCCCGCCCCCTCCGGCCCCGGCCCCCACTTTTGGCGGCAAGGCCGGAGAAAATAATGAGAAAAACAAGGAGGAGTCACTGGCCAGTCAGGACAGCCCCTAAGGTGTCCTGAGCTGAAGTGACTCCAACTTTTAGAAATCCTCCATCTTGCAGATAGAGGATTCCCCCAATAGGATTAGGGATGTGACGCCCTCCCCTTGGGAGGAGGCACAAAGAGGGTGTACCCACCCTCAGGGCTAGTAGCCATTGGCTACTAACCCCCCAGACCTAAACACGCCCTTAAATTTAGTATTTAAGGGCTCCCCTGAACCTAAGAATTTAGATTCCTGCAACTTACCGAAGAAGAAGACTGCTGAGCTGAAAACCCCTGCAGAAGAAGAAAGAAGACACCAACTGCTTTGGCCCCAGTCCTACCTGCCTGTCTCCTGCCTTCTAAAGAACCCTGCTCCAGCGACGCTTTCTCCAGGACCAGCGACCTCTGAATCATCAGAGGACTGTCCTGCTTCCAAGAGACCAAGAATCTCCCGAGGACAGCAGCACTGCTCCAAAAGAACTGCGACTTTGTTTCAAGGAGCAGATTTAAAGATCCCTGCAACTCCCCGCAAGAAGCGTGAGACTTGCAACACTGCACCCGGCGACCCCGACTCGACTGGTGGAGAACCAACACCTCAGGGAGGACCCTCCGGCGACTCCGAGTCCGTGAGTAACCAAAGTTGTCCCCCCTGAGCCCCCACAGCGACGCCTGCAGAGGGAATCCCGAGGCTCCCCCTGACCGCGACTGCCTGAACTCCATTTCCCGACGGCTGGAAAAGACCCTGCACTCGCAGCCCCCAGCACCTAAAGAAACGAAACTCCTGTGCAGGAGTGACCCCCAGGAGGCCCTCTCCCTTGCCCAGGTGGTGGCTACCCCGAGGAGCCCCCCCCTTGCCTGCCTGCAACGCTGAAGAGATCCCTTGATCTCTCATAAGAAACCATTGAAAACCCGACGCTTGTTTCTACACTGCACCCGGCCGCCCCAGTGCCGCTGAGGGTGTACTTTTTGTGTGGACTTGTGTCCCCCCCGGTGCCCTACAAAACCCCCCTGGTCTGCCCTCCGAAGACGTGGGTACTTACCTGCTGGCAGACCGGAACCGGGGCACCCCCTTCTCTCCATTGAAGCCTATGCGTTTTGGGCACCTCTTTGACCTCTGCACCTGACCGGCCCTGAGCTGCTGGTGTGGTAACTTTGGGGTTGCTCTGAACCCCCAACGGTGGGCTACTTTGGACCCAAACCTGAGACTTGTAAGTGATTTACTTACCTGACAAAAACTAACAAAAACTTACCTCCCCAGGAACTGTGAAAATTGCACTGTGTCCACTTTTAAAACAGCATATTGTGTTTTATGAGAAAAGTATACATGTTAATGTAATGATTCAAAGTTCCTAAAGTACTTACCTGCAATACCTTTCAAATTAGATATTACATGTAGAATTTGAACCTGTGGTTCTTAAAATAAACTAAGAAAATATATTTTTCTATAACAAAACCTATTGGCTGGATTTCTCTCTGAGTGTGTGTTCCTCATTTATTGCCTGTGTGTATGTACAACAAATGCTTAACACTACTCCTTTGATAAGCCTACTGCTCGACCACACTACCACAAAATAGAGCATTAGTATTATCTCTTTTTGCCACTATCTTACCTCTAAGGGGAACCCTTGGACTCTGTGCATACTATTCCTTACTTTGAAATAGTGCATACAGAGCCAACTTCCTACATTGGTGGATCAGCGGTGGGGTACAAGACTTTGCATTTGCTGGACTACTCAGCCAATACCTGATCACTCGACAAATTCCAAAAATTGTCATTAGAAATTGTTTTTGCAATTTGAACTATTTTTCTAAATTCTTAAAAGACCTGCTAGGGCCTTGTGTTAGTCCCTGTTAGCAATTTCTTTTAGAGTTTAAAAGTTTGTGAAAGTTTGAATTAGAACCTAGAACTAGTTTTAGATTCTTAAAAAGTATTCCAACTTTTAGAAACATAATGTCTAGTACAGAGATGAATGTGGTGGAACTCGACACTACCCCTTACCTCCATCTTAAGATGAGGGAGCTAAGGTCACTCTGTAAAATAAAGAAAATAACAATGGGCCCCAGACCTTCCAAACTACAGCTCCAGGAGCTTTTGGTAGAGTTTGAAAAGGCCAACCCCTCTGAGGATGGCAACACAGAGGATGAAGATAGTGACTTGGAGGAAAATTCCCCCCTACCAGTCCTATCTAGGGAAGACAGGGCCTCTCAAGCCCTGACTCCACAAATAATAGTCAGAGATGCTGGTTCCCTCACAGGAGGGACCAACAACTCTGAAATCACTGAGGATAACTCCAGTGAAGAGGACATCCAGTTAGCCAGGATGGCCAAAAGATTGGCTTTGGAAAGACAGATCCTAGCCATAGAAAGGGAAAGACAAGAGATGGGCCTAGGACCCATCAATGGTGGCAGCAACATAAATAGGGTCAGAGATTCTCCTGACATGTTGAAAATCCCTAAAGGGATTGTAACTAAATATGAAGATGGTGAAGACATCACCAAATGGTTTACAGCTTTTGAGAGGGCTTGTGTAACCAGAAAAGTGAACAAATCTCACTGGGGTGCTCTCCTTTGGGAAATGTTCACAGGAAAGTGTAGGGATAGACTCCTCACACTCTCTGGAAAAGATGCAGAATCTTATGACCTCATGAAGGGTACCCTGATTGAGGGCTTTGGATTCTCCACTGAGGAGTATAGGATTAGATTCAGGGGGGCTCAAAAATCCTCGAGCCAGACCTGGGTTGACTTTGTAGACTACTCAGTAAAAACACTAGATGGTTGGATTCAAGGCAGTGGTGTAAGTAATTATGATGGGCTGTACAATTTATTTGTGAAAGAACACCTGTTAAGTAATTGTTTCAATGACAAACTGCATCAGCATCTGGTAGACCTAGGACCAATTTCTCCCCAAGAATTGGGAAAGAAGGCGGACCATTGGGTCAAGACTAGGGTGTCCAAAACTTCCACAGGGGGTGACCAAAAGAAAGGGGTCACAAAACCTCCCCAGGGGAAGGGTGGTGAGACAGCCAAAAACAAAAATAGTAAAGAGTCTTCTACAGGCCCCCAAAAACCTGCACAGGAGGGTGGGCCCAGAGCCTCTTCACAAAACAATTCTGGGTACAAGGGTAAAAACTTTGATCCCAAAAAGGCCTGGTGTCGTAGCTGTAGTCAGTCTGGACACCAAACTGGAGACAAGGCCTGTCCCAAGAAAGATACCACTTCTAACTCCACTCCAGCTAAAACTGGAATGGCCAGTCTCCAAGTGGGATCAACAGTGTGCCCAGAGCAAATCAGGTGTCACACTGAAGCTACATTAGTCTCTGAGGGTGGGGTGGATTTAGCCACACTGGCTGCCTGGCCCCCTAACATGCAAAAATACAGGCAGCAGCTCTTAATTAATGGGACAAGTGTAGAGGGCCTGAGGGATACAGATGCCAGTGTCACCATGGTGACAGAGAAACTGGTTTCCCCTGGCCAATACCTGGCTGGACAAACTTATCCAGTCACCAACGCTGACAATCAGACTAAAGTACATCCCATGGCAATGGTAACTTTAGAGTGGGGAGGGGTCAATGGCCTGAAACAGGTGGTGGTCTCCTCAAATATCCCAGTAGACTGTTTGCTTGGAAATGACCTGGAGTCCTCAGCATGGGCTGAGGTAGAACTGAAAACCCATGCAGCCATGCTGGGTATCCCTGAACTGGTGTGTGTCAAGACAAGGGCACAGTGCAAGGCACAGGGTGAAAAAGTAGAGCTCGAGTCTGGAAGAAAGGCCCAGCCTACCAAGAGAAAAGGAAAGTCAGCTGGGAAACCAGCTGCCACACAGCAAGAAAAAGAGAACCTCTCTTCTCAGGAAGAAGTTCTGCCCTCTGAGGGAACTGAGCCTATGGAGCTGGAACCTTATCAGGTTGAGCTCTTAGGCCCAGGGGGACCCTCAAGGGAAGAGCTGTGTAAGGGACAAGAAACCTGTCCCTCTCTTGAAGGCCTTAGGCAGCAAGCTGCTGAAGAGTCCAATGGCAAGAAAAATGGAACACATAGGGTCTATTGGGAAGATGGACTCCTGTACACTGAGGCAAGAGATCCCAAACCTGGTGCCGCTAGGAGAGTGGTAGTGCCTCAGGGTTTCAGAGAGTTCATTCTGACCTTAGCCCATGATATTCCCCTTGCTGGGCATTTGGGACAAACCAAGACGTGGGAGAGGTTAGTCAACCACTTCTACTGGCCCAGTATGTCCCAGAAGGTTAAGGAGTTTTGCCTCTCCTGCCCCACCTGTCAAGCCAGTGGTAAGACAGGTGGGCATCCAAAGGCCCCCCTCATTCCACTTCCAGTGGTGGGGGTCCCCTTTGAAAGAGTGGGTGTGGACATAGTTGGTCCACTAGAACCTCCCACAGCCTCAGGAAATATGTACATCCTAGTAGTAGTGGATCATGCTACTAGGTATCCTGAAGCTATTCCCCTTACGTCGACTACTGCCCCTGCAGTAGCCAAGGCCCTCATTGGTATCTTTACCAGAGTGGGCTTCCCTAAGGAGGTGGTGTCTGACAGAGGTACCAACTTCATGTCAGCATACCTAAAACACATGTGGAATGAGTGTGGAGTGACTTATAAGTTAACTACACCCTATCATCCACAAACTAATGGCCTTGTTGAGAGATTCAACAAGACATTAAAAGGCATGATCATGGGGCTCCCAGAAAAACTCAAAAGGAGATGGGATGTCCTCCTGCCATGTCTGCTTTTCGCTTACAGAGAGGTGCCTCAGAAGGGAGTAGGGTTCTCACCCTTTGAACTTCTGTTTGGCCACCCTGTAAGGGGACCACTTGCTCTTGTTAAAGAAGGCTGGGAGAGACCTCTTCATGAGCCTAAACAAGACAGAGTGGACTATGTACTTGGCCTTCGCTCAAGGATGGCAGAGTACATGGAAAAGGCAAGCAAAAACCTTGAGGCCAGCCAACAGCTCCAGAAGTGTTGGTATGACCAAAAGGCTGCACTGGTTGAATTTCAACCAGGGCAGAAAGTATGGGTTTTGGAGCCTGTGGCTCCCAGGGCAATTCAGGACAGATGGAGTGGCCTTTACCCAATCCTGGAAAAGAAGAGTCAGGTCACCTACCTGGTGGACCTAGGCACAAGCAGGAGCCCCAAGAGGGTGATCCATGTAAACCGCCTAAAACTCTTCCATGACAGGGCTGATGTAAATCTGTTGATGGTAACAGATGAGGACCAGGAAGCTGAGAGCGAGCCTCTCCCTGATCTCCTCTCATCAGACCCTAAAGATGGCTCAGTGGATGGAGTGATCTATTCAGACACCCTCTCTGGCCAACAGCAAGCTGACTGTAGGAAGGTCCTACAACAGTTTGCTGAGCTCTTTTCCCTAACCCCTGGTCAGACACACCTGTGTACCCATGATGTGGACACAGGAGACAGCATGCCTGTCAAAAACAAAATCTTCAGACAGTCTGATCAAGTTAAGGAAAGCATCAAGGTGGAAGTCCACAAGATGCTGGAATTGGGAGTAATTGAGTACTCTGACAGCCCCTGGGCTAGCCCAGTGGTCTTAGTCCCCAAACCTCACACCAAAGAAGGAAAGAGAGAGATGAGGTTTTTGTGTGGACTACAGAGGACTTAACTCTGTCACCAAGACAGATGCCCATCCCATTCCTAGAGCTGATGAGCTGATTGATAAATTAGGGGCTGCCAAATTCTTAAGTACCTTTGACTTAACAGCAGGGTACTGGCAAATCAAAATGCCCCCTGGAGCAAAAGAAAATTGAGCATTTTCCACACCTGATGGGCATTATCAGTTCTCTGTTATGCCCTTTGGTTTAAAGAATGCCCCTGCCACCTTCCAAAGGTTGGTGAATCAAGTCCTTGCTGGCTTGGAGTCCTTCAGTGCAGCTTATCTTGACGATATTGCTGTCTTTAGCTCCAACTGGCAGGATCACCTGCTTCACCTGAAGAAGGTTTTGAAGGCTCTGCAATCTGCAGGCCTCTCTATCAAGGCATCCAAATGCCAGATAGGGCAGGGAACTGTGGTTTACTTGGGACACCTTGTAGGTGGAGGCCAAGTTCAGCCACTCCAGCCTAAGATCCAGACTATTCTGGACTGGGCAGCTCCAAAAACCCAGACTCAAGTCAGGGCATTCCTTGGCTTGACTGGGTACTACAGGAGGTTTGTGAAGGGATATGGATCCATTGTGACAGCCCTCACAGAACTCACCTCCAAGAAAATGCCCAAGGAAGTAAACTGGACTGTAGAATGCCAACAGGCCTTTGACACCCTGAAACAAGCTATGTGCACAGTACCAGTTCTAAAAGCTCCAGATTACTCCAAGCAGTTCATTGTGCAGACAGATGCCTCTGAACATGGGATAGGGGCTGTTTTGTCCCAAACAAATGATGATGGCCTTGACCAGCCTGTTGCTTTCATTAGCAGGAGGTTACTCCCCAGGGAGCAGCGTTGGAGTGCCATTGAGAGGAAGGCCTTTGCTGTGGTTTGGTCCCTGAAGAAGTTGAGACCATACCTCTTTGGTACTCACTTCCTAGTTCAGACTGACCACAGACCTCTCAGATGGCTGATGCAAATGAAAGGTGAAAATCCAAAACTGTTGAGGTGGTCCATCTCCCTACAGGGAATGGACTTTATAGTGGAACACAGACCTGGGACTGCCCATGCCAATGCAGATGGCCTTTCCAGATTCTTCCACTTAGAAAATGAAGACTCTCTTGGGAAAGGTTAGTCTCATCCTCTTTCGTTTGGGGGGGGGGGGGGGGGGTTGTGTAAGGAAATGCCTCCTTGGCATGGTTACCCCCTGACTTTTTGCCTTTGCTGATGCTATGTTTTGAATTGAAAGTGTGCTGAGGCCTGCTAACCAGGCCCCAGCACCAGTGTTCTTTCCCTAACCTGTTCTTTTGTATCCACAATTGGCACACCCTGGCATCCAGATAAGTCCCTTGTAAGTGGTACCCCTGGTACCAAGGGCCCTGATGCCAAGGAAGGTCTCTAAGGGCTGCAGCATGTCTTATGCCACCCTGGAGACCCCTCACTCAGCACAGACACACTGCTTGCCAGCTTGTGTGTGCTG
Organism: Pleurodeles waltl; assembly: GCF_031143425.1. Lineage (NCBI taxonomy): Eukaryota > Metazoa > Chordata > Amphibia > Caudata > Salamandridae > Pleurodeles > Pleurodeles waltl. The sequence goes on from NC_090447.1 coordinate 1,392,203,401, forward strand.
GTGAGAACAAAACGAGTAAGTCGACATGGCACTCCCCTCAGGGTGCCATGCCAGCCTCTCACTGCCTATGCAGGTATAGATAAGTCACCCCTCTAGTAGGCCTTACAGCCCTAAGGCAGGGTGCACTATACCATAGGTGAGGGCACCAGTGCATGAGCACTGTGCCCCTACAGTGTCTAAGCAATACCTTAGAGTGCAGGGTAGCCATAAGAGTATATGGTCTGGGAGTCTGTTTTACACGAACTCCACAGCACCATAATGGCTACACTGAAAACTGGGAAGTTTGGTATCAAACTTCTCAGCACAATAAATGCACACTGATGCCAGTGTACATTTTATTGTAAAATACACCCCAGAGGGCACCTTAGAGGTGCCCCCTGAAACCTTAACCAACTATCTGTGTAGGCTGACTGGTTCCAGCAGCCTGCCACACTAAAGACATGTTGCTGGCCCCATGGGGAGAGTGCCTTTGTCACTCTGAGGCCAGTAACAAAGCCTGCACTGGGTGGAGATGCTAACACCTCCCCCAGGCAGGAGCTGTCACACCTGGCGGTGAGCCTCAAAGGCTCACCCCTTTGTGCCAGCACCGCAGGACACTCCAGCTAGTGGAGTTGCCCGCCCCCTCCGGCCCCGGCCCCCACTTTTGGCGGCAAGGCCAGAGAAAATAATGAGAAAAACAAGGAGGAGTCACTGGCCAGTCAGGACAGCCCCTAAGGTGTCCTGAGCTGAAGTGACTCCAACTTTTAGAAGATGGAGGATTCCCCCAATAGGATTAGGGATGTGACCCCCTCCCCTTGGGAGGAGGCACAAAGAGGGTGTACCCACCCTCAGGGCTAGTAGCCATTGGCTACTAACCCCCCAGACCTAAACACGCCCTTAAATTTAGTATTTAAGGGCTCCCCTGAACCTAAGAATTTAGATTCCTGCAACTTACCGAAGAAGAAGACTGCTGAGCTGAAAACCCCTGCAGAAGAAGAAAGAAGACACCAACTGCTTTGGCCCCAGTCCTACCGGCCTGTCTCCTGCCTTCTAAAGAACCCTGCTCCAGCGACGCTTTCTCCAGGACCAGCGACCTCTGAATCCTCAGAGGACTGTCCTGCTTCCAAGAGACCAAGAAACTCCCGAGGACAGCGGCACTGCTCCAAAAGAACTGCGACTTTGTTTCAAGGAGCAGATTTAAAGATCCCTGCAACTCCCCGGAAGAAGCGTGAGACTTGCAACACTGCACCCGGCGACCCCGACTCGACTGGTGGAGAACCAACACCTCAAGGAGGACCCTCCGGCGACTCCGAGTCCGTGAGTAACCAAAGTTGTCCCCCCTGAGCCCCCACAGCGACGCCTGCAGAGGGAATCCCGAGGCTCCCCCTGACCGCGACTGCCTGAACTCCATTTCCCGACGGCTGGAAAAGACCCTGCACTCGCAGCCCCCAGCACCTAAAGAAACGGAACTCCTGTGCAGGAGTGACCCCCAGGAGGCCCTCTCCCTTGCCCAGGTGGTGGCTACCCCGAGGAGCCCCCCCCTTGCCTGCCTGCAACGCTGAAGAGATCCCTTGATCTCTCATAAGAAACCATTGAAAACCCGACGCTTGTTTCTACACTGCACCCGGCCGCCCCAGTGTCGCTGAGGGTGTACTTTTTGTGTGGACTTCTATCCCCCCCGGTGCCCTACAAAACCCCCCTGGTCTGCCCTCCGAAGACGCGGGTACTTACCTGCTGGCAGACCGGAACCGGGGCACCCCCTTCTCTCCATTGAAGCCTACGCGTTTTGGGCACCTCTTTGACCTCTGCACCTGACCGGCCCTGAGCTGCTGGTGTGGTAACTTTGGGGTTGCTCTGAACCCCCAACGGTGGGCTACTTTGGACCCAAACCTGAGACTTGTAAGTGATTTACTTACCTGACAAAAACTAACAAAAACTTACCTCCCCAGGAACTGTGAAAATTGCACTGTGTCCACTTTTAAAACAGCATATTGTGTTTTATGAGAAAAGTATACATGTTAATGTAATGATTCAAAGTTACTAAAGTACTTACCTGCAATACCTTTCAAATGAGATATTACATGTAGAATTTGAACCTGTGGTTCTTAAAATAAACTAAGAAAATATATTTTTTATATAACAAAACCTATTGGCTGGATTTGTCTCTGAGTGTGTGTTCCTCATTTATTGCCTGTGTGTATGTACAACAAATGCTTAACACTACTCCTTTGATAAGCCTACTGCTCGACCACACTACCACAAAATAGAGCATTAGTATTATCTCTTTTTGCCACTATCTTACCTCTAAGGGGAACCCTTGGACTCTGTGCATACTATTCCTTACTTTGAAATAGTGCATACAGAGCCAACTTCCTACATTATCAAGTCACAGGCTTATAGTGTAGAGGTGGAGATGCTGAAGCAAGATCATGCCACAATAACGTCTGCATGATTGCGCTGCCAGAGAATGTTGTGGGCCAGAGTATGGGATATAGGGCGATATGAGATGCAGGAGTCTAGTGTTGCATTTGGTTTATCAATCATTATTTTATCTGCATTTCACATGTCTAGTAGGATCCTGCCTTTCATCAGTGCCTCATCTATCATGGCATTTAGTGGGGTGGTGGTAGTATTGGGCACCTTCTTAAATTTTTTTGCCAGTTTTCCAGAAAGCCGTCCTGGTGTTATGCCACTCTGTATCTTCCGGAAGGCCCCCGAGAGCTCCTATGTGGAGAGGGTTTCATCCAGAAAATTCTAACAGGCTCATTGAGCAAGACTATTGCAAGGTCCAGAGCAAATTTTAATATTTTGTCTGGTTCAGAGCCTGGACATCGGGCATACAGCTGTTAGTAGTAATCCCCGAGCATTCATACAACCGTAGCGTCCACTGGACTCACTTCAATTTGCTTGTCTAATGGTACATATAGTTTGGAATGAGTCTTTGCTTTGGCACAGCCAATACAACACTTTGCTGTCTTTATCCCGCCCACTGCTACATCCTTCTCTGTATTGCTGTCCACACAGCTCTCTCTTTTTCATCAGGATCTGTGTGAGCTGAGTGCAATGGTGATGTATGTTGCAAAGGAGCTGGGGATCCAGCTTAAGAGTATTTCTTGTCTCTAGGTCCCGAAGTTTTGTTTTTAGTAGGGCCACCTCCTCTTTCTGTCTTCTGAGAAGCCCTATGATCAGACTAACAATTCTGCCACTCATATACGCCTTGGAGGTCTCCCAAAGTATCACCTGCTAGGTTATGGAATCTCCAGCAGTGTTGCAGTACTCCTCAGATTCTTGTGTTACAAATGTCTGGAACTTGCCTTCCAGCAGCAACCAAGCACTGAGCCACTATCTAGCCTGTTGCCCATTTCTGGTGCTGCCTAACACAAGTTGTTGTGGTAAGTGGTCTGAGAGGCCTCGGTCATAATTAGGGCGTCAGTCATGTCACCCATTTGTGTTTCCGGCATTAGTAGGGAGTCCATCCTGGAGAAGGACTAGTGTCTGCTGAAGTAGAAAGTATAGCTTTTCTGGGTTGGCTGTGGGCTACGCCATGTGTGGGTTAGATTCATAGCTGTCTTAAATTTTGGCATGAGTGTTGTGTTTGATTGTGGGGATATCCTAGTACCTTATCTACTCTAGTGGCGCTGCCCCACTGAAGCCCCATGCCACAATCATTTGACCTGAGTGCCATGGGAACAACTTAAGTAGGCACTCTAGAAATGGCTGAGTGAGGGATTGAGGGCTAGGTCTATAAAAGCTCTCTAGGGATGCTGGGTTCCCAAAGATCTCCTTCACAGCCTCAACTACGTATCTGTATTAGTCTCCCCCAACTCGCCAGGTGCGGGTTATGCAAAATGGAAAAATCTTTTTTAATAGGATTGCCACCCCAAAGAGCCATTGATAAATGTTGTGTGAAATTAAACTGGCGACTAGTCCTTACCTGCTAGGAAGGGACAGTGTGCCCACAATAGGTGGCTCTCCTGGAGCAGGAGGGCGTTAGTGTGGTGCGTTTTGGGTAGTATATCACGTTTTTAACCTGGTAATTAAAGTTTAATTGCCAATTTTCTGTCAGGCTTTCTTTAAAGGGTTATCAGGCCATAGCTTTGTGCTGGAGGATGGCTTCGCAGCCTTTTGTGCAATGCTGACTTTGTTCTCTGATTTCTACTGACTATGTATGTAGCAAATGGCATCCGAAGATAAAAGAAACAGATATCAGAAATCTTAACCTCAGTTGAAATATGTCAACAGAGGAGTGAATCGGTTTTATATCAAAGACGACAAATTATTACTGAATCATGCGGTTATATGGACTAGGATTAGTTGTTTTATATGGAAAGAGGGATAATGAGATCTAGGCCAGGAACTGCATGCAAGAAATTCGGTGCTTCCTGATTTTCTCCCCCAGCCCGTATCACAAAGCGGCCATGGATCTGTCACACACAGTCCATTTGCAAAGCTGAAACGACTGCGTTCTATTCACACCTGACAGGAGTCCCTTTGTGATAGATTGTGCCCTAAAATTATTTTTCGGCCGAAAAAACTAGAGTATTGTACATCATGAAGTAGCAATAAAATATAAATTATGCAGTGAACTCCCTGCTTAATATTAACTAACAAAGACAGTCAGCTGCACAGAACTGCTATTGGAAAACCGGTTGTACCAGAAAAACAAATTGTTTGTACAGGTAATCCTCAACTCCTCGACTCGTGTGGAATCAGACAATGATACGTGGAACCGAATTTTCTCCAAATAGGGCATTGTCGATCTGTGAATGTTAAATGCCTTTTCAGGGATGCCTGCTTTGCCCGAGAAAGCCATATTCAAACTTTTTATTTTACATCCTACTGCTTCACCCTTGTTTTTATAGCTGATGCTACTATTAATACATCTGATTCGGATCACTTGATCAACATCACAAGGATGAACGGCTGAATGAGCCCTGCCTGGGTTTGCACCTATAATCTCCTAGTTGCACGAAGGACTCGACGGTGGAGGTCTTTATAATTAGATTAATTTTAGAACTTTGTCTTGGAACCATTGAATATATAAAGTGAGGATTTGCATGGCCAAAACCGGTGTGTAGGTTCTGGGGTGAATGCCCTCATCAAAAGATGTGTAGATTTTATGGGGAATATGTCTTCTAAAATAAAATATGTTAGATCTTTTTTTATTTTCTTGGAACATATTTACATGTAAGTACGGACATATTCACTTTTTTATTTATAAAGTATTTTGTAACCATTTTGTTTAGCATCCACAGTAAATCACATTGTCTCTTTGCACGTAGACACGTCCCATCTTTACTTAATGCGGTAGTGTGGCTCTGCCTCACACTGAGCACCCCCCCTCCCCATCATCAACCAGAGCATCTTAAGTATCGGGACGAGGTATATGGGATCAAGAGTAGAAGATTACCAGTATGTAATCTAAACTATAGACACCAGTGGCATATTTTATCAATTTTAGAAGGATGAAAGGCCCTGCCAGCATTCAAACATGATACGTGACAACTACACGGAGATTTTTGCTGCCAATCATAACAGTCCTGTGTGCTAACGCGCCTTGTCCTTAGTAAGTAAGCTTACAAGGGGACGCGCATAGGTCAATGAACCTTTTGAATCGCATGGAGTATCCTAGTCATGCAGTGATTACTAATCTAGTAATCAACATCAATACATCATTATCAATACTTAATAACCAAGAACGAAAACCTTAATTAATAAAAATAACCATCACTCACTAGAAAGGTTAATAATTTTTATTCCCTATTTATTACAATTCTAATCAAAACTTTTAAATGCCTTTTATTAATCAAAGCTTTATTAATCATCATGGAAACATTATTCACTAAAGAATCGCAAACGAATCAAGGCAAATCACAAGTAAGCAAATTATACATTAATGGAATAATTCAGCAATGCAATTTCGTCAGTCAATTGTCACCGTCAACATCTCTCCCTGTCAGCCTACCTAACCAAGATAAGCATCAGCATGTGGGTCTTCGTACGAAAACAATTTATGTCAAAAACATTTATTTGGAAAAATCTATCTAAGAAAGAGTTTGGGTATAACAGTGCAGTTGGTACCTAGAAGTAAAGGCACAAATTAATCAGTCATATTATTTTAGCTACCTATCCAAAATGGATCAGCAACGAGTCAGTCTTTGTCCCCAGGTCATCAGTAGTCAGCAAAGTATCAGGCTCACAGAGAGCAAGCCCAAATTATCAGCACTCCTGATGTCATCAACTTTCTCCTCTCCGCTCTGATTTCGCTCCCCTTGTCATGACTTTTTATTAGTGTCTCTCACTCCGTCCCATTAATTGCTAATTGGTCAACCTTATCTGAGGTTATGACTCTAACCTATAGTTTTTGTTTACTAAATCTAAGATCCAGTTCAGGCTTCAAGTTCCATTAATTTGATTGGTCCTTCTGTTGATGAGAACATCATTTGGCTCTTCAGGTAACAAAATTGTTACATACAAGTCTTTAGTCAGTGGCTCTATTGTTCAAGTCCTGGGAAAGTGCATTTAGCCTACACTATACATAATTGTATCAAATTGTCTTCATCATCTCTTGTCCGCTGCTACATTTGCTGAATGTTCTAGCAGAGCCATCTGAACTTTGCACAGTTCAAGGTCCTTCACTCCGGTTACCAGTCCTCACAAACCTCGTCGCTTCTTCACGTTATAAGCAGGCAAGGCCCAGTGAAACCAGGCCTTTGGTACAGCTAAGTTAAGAATGCGAATTAACACAAAACATAGGTTATACATCCAATTATGACATATTAATACATTTTACATATGTTTTCTCATATTTTAGCATCTTGTTAATACACATGGTGGCCACTCCCTGTGGGCACATTTTGCTTACACACGTTATTTTCTAATATCAGCTTCTATATTGAATTTTCTCATTAATAGACACACATTAATTATTAAAAATTTCTTATATTAGCATATCTGCTTCATCATGTGTGTTTCATTAAAAAAATAAAAAAATCACCACGAGGTAAGAACATATGAATGTTTGATCATCAGACTATTACACTTTGTCTTTTAAGCAAGACCCACGGAATTCTTTGTTCTTTATTATGCCAGTATACCCAGGTTCTGTTGCTTGGGTAAAATAGGGTTTAGTTCTGTGTTGTTTCTATCCCAAACAGGATTCATGTTTTGCAGCCCCTCCATTGACAAAGAATTCTGTTGAGTCTTTGTTTATACTGACTATAAGTCCATTAACCCATACAGGCTGCTTTTGTTTCTGGCTTCCTTACTTTGTCTTGAACCTGGTGAAAAGTGGGAAGTGGGGCGGGGGCGCCATACTGGCCGGCTCCATGATGGGCGGATTCTAATGAGACTCCTTGTGCTAGTTTAACAGCCTGTTGCCATCTGGCCTAAAATCCACCCAGCGAGGAGGCCTAGCGGTGGTGGGTGATGCGCCGCCACCTTTAGCACTGATTACTGTTGCTGCCGGCCCAGTATTGCTCTGAGTGGCCCAGAACTAATCTGTGAGGCTGTGTGGCGGCTTCGCCCAAAATGGCAGAGGGTTCAGGTGTTCTTGGCCCACAGTCAGGCGGCAGGGGGCTGTCGAGTGTCTGCCGCCCTCGGACATTGATCAGTTTTTGTGCAGAACAGGGCGTCGATGCGGCTAGGAGAAGCATCCTGGATAGTAAACACGCTTATCAGAATGAGAAGTGGACACCCTTTGCCATCAAGAGGGGCACACCGGCCCAGGCCGACCAACCGCCACGTAATACGGCCTACAAGCATTGGTATCGCACCCCGAATCGCTGTCCTCGCCCTTCTGTGTTCGAGCTCTTTTGCCTGATGTTGTGTATTGTTCTTTCAGTACGTTTTTAACGAAGGCCCCCCCCTGCTGAGGCGACTGGGAGAGGTGGGATTTCCCTCTGCGCGTGATTTTAGGCAAGCAGGGTACAGCATTTCGTATGGAATACTAGCCTGACGTAATTTGTGCGTGATGGGCCCATACTCATGGCGCGCCTCCTGCACCGCAAGAGTAAAATCGGGGAAAATCGAAATTAAGCGACCTGCTCCCTAGAGTTGAACAGGTGGGTAATTGTTGGACATGTAGGCACCTGGGGGAGGGTCCTGGACCAGGGGCCTGAACCCCAGAGACTGATGAGCCTGCTCCACCATGAAAAAGGGGGAGAAGTGGTCAGCTCCCAAGAGCGGTGTACATAGAGTCTCGTCGTAGTCCACCATATTGTCCACTGTGCGAAAGTTATTACCACGTGACCTGGCTTCTAAGTCTCAATTTTTCACTTCAATGATGCTGAGCACCTTTCTCATGTCCAAAAGCTTCTCAGTGTGCCCAGTGGAGTGGGCTTTTATCTGTCAAATGCGGTTCTTCGCTGGAGTTTCAAATGCAGTTCTTTGCCGGAGTGTCTATCTTGGCCTCAGTTGATGTGAGGCTCCTTTGTATTTGTAGCATCAGGGTGCACATGTATATCTCAGATTCCAGTGAGTGGTCACAGGAAGTGGAGGTCTCGGAGGCATGCTGTGTCGAGGCTGCTCTCCAGGCCTCGAATTGCAACTTGGTCTGATGCCCCTCTGACTTCCCCACTTTCACAGCCAAGGCGCCAGGGAGTAGCCGGCACCAGATAACATGCTGCGCCCCACAGCTAGTATCTGATTCTCTAGTGGGCAGTGCTCAATTCCTTGAGGGTCCACCGGCCTCTATACTGCCCAGTTCACCACAGCGGAATTGTAGGCAACGGTATTCCACGGGGCGAGAGAGGCATCACATCATAACTGTCCTGCCCTGGAAAAAGCCAACAGTCCTCGATGTCTCCGTGGGCCTTCGTCACCCCAGCATCCCACCAGAGACTCCAATCATGGGGAGGATGCAGTGTGAGGTAGAAACGCCAAAGCGCCAGGAGGCATGTGCAGGCTTCAGTAGGCCGCCTCGGTATCAGTCACCATCCCTAGGCAAGTTGGCATAAGCCCCACTGAGGCAGACAGCAGTTTGAAAGGGAGGAAAGCTGGGGCCCCGCCGCCGGCACGAGCAGGCCTCAGAAGATCACCTCTTCTTCCCCTGGGGCTCAACAATTAGTATCAGTGCTGCCCCCTGAAATGACTGCGCACATTAGGCTCCCCCCACGTGGGGAATGTACACTCTTTTGGTACCAGGTAAGTTTGATGGAGATTAGGACAGAAAGCAGGGTCTCACTCAGTGTCGATCCTATAGTGACTCACAGTGAAGACAGTGGTCATCACTGGTATGGGGTGAGCTCCCAAGGGGCAGCTGGCAATGTGAGGGAAGGCTGCCACCCCCTCCCCTAAGGACTCCTCTGATGTCGGCTCTGTTACCACAGCGCCTGCAGGTGAGATACCAATGCTTGCAGTCCATTTTACGTGGCGGTGGGTGGCCTGGGCTAGTGTGCCCTTCTTGACGACAGAGGATGTCCTCCAGCATGTACCTCCGATGACTGCTTATGTTTTTCCATGTTCATATGTTAACAGGTAGGCCCTCCCCAGCGGTGGAGCTTATAGTCCCGTGCTCTGGACTACTCCAAGGAATCCATTCTTCATGACCCCTAAGAGTATGTTGTCTTTGTTTTTTGTTTTATGTTGCTGAAGTCTGTCTGTGTTTTATTGGATGTTCTCATGGGTAGGGTGGCTGGTGTAAGAGGTGGGTCAGGGATTTTTAGGGTCGAGCACGCGCAAGCACTCTGGACCCTGTTGTAATCTCTCTGTGGCTTCTAACCACACCCGCCACTTTCATTAGTTCGTGGGCCTGCCTTTTAAAAATCGATTGATTCCATTTGTGAAAGACAATTGTGCTGGTTTTTCCGGTGTTGAGCACTCCTCGAGCGCACCCGTAAACTACTGAAAACATATGAGGCTCCATGTTTTCAGCTGGTTTCTGGACTAGTTTATCTTTTCATTTCCAGCGCAGCTCAATCTCGCAGGGCAGAAGTCAAGCGTTTTACATGCTATCGACCCTGTTACATGGTAATTGCATTTTTGCCGATAACATGGATAATTGCACTTTTGCCGATAAGTTTCACTGCGAGCTAACTTCTGTTTCCTTTTCCGTGTCTCCTTCACGCTCATTGCGACCATCGGCTCGCATATGTGAAACTGTTTTACTTTTCATTATTAGTTTATGTGGCAAGAAAAGTCCGGTTAGGAGTTTACAACACTAATAGCTCTAATGCGAACAAACGTGAGACCCATTGCATTGCAAATGCTTGTTTTTTACAGCTAGCACACCACTCTACACTGAATAGTTGCATTCACAGGTCATATGATGCTCTCAACTACAATGCATAAGCTGACAAACTGAACGTGCTATTGCAGCGGGACTCTAATTTCAATTTTAAGATGCTTTACATTCTGCTCCACTGGTGCGTAGACTGGCCGACTCCCTCCTGATCCAACTACTGACTTGAAATGTAGGAGGGCTCAATAACTCTTGTAAGGTCAGACAAATGCTGGCATATTTGTTCAGTCCCAGCATTGATATTGCTCTCCTGCAGGAGACTCATCCGGTGCCACATTCCCAGCCTCATTGTCACCCCATTGGAGTGCCCATCACTCCTTCTCTAACTATCCCTTGTATGCCCAGGGTGCAGCTATCCTTGTTAAGAGAGGAGTATATTATGGTTTGCTACACAGAGACAATGACCCATAAGGTTGCTATAATATCTTGCACATAATACTTGGGGGGCACACATATCACGCTAAGCGATTCTTACCCCCCCCCCCCTTTAGTACTGATGACCCTGACTTCGTTAGGAGCTTGTGGACACGGTGTCAAGTTTTGGCACCTCTAACTATAATTTAGGGTGTGCAATTTAACTTGGTTCTTGATAGACTTTTTGATTGATCCAATGTGACTACCCCCGCTCATCAGGCAGCTGCAACTGCCCTCACTATCATCATTACCACACACGACCTAAAGGACTTGTGTCAGACCTGTTTATGGGACGCAGGCTCTCCTAGCATACTGTATAGACACAGTACATACGTGGGTGAGTGACAAACATAGGACAGCCTCCCTGTCTGACCTTTCGCCGATTATGCTGACCATGTGTGCCCCTGCACCCCAGCATTGTGCCTTCACATATCGCCTGTCCCCCCAAGCCTTACTCACCATGGCATTTGCAGACAAGGTGAGAACTGAAATATTGCAGCATTTTCACACTATTGAGGGATCTGTTCAGTCTCCTGGACTTCTGTGAGAGGCTTTTAGGGTATACCAAGAGTATTTGCATAGTGAAACAACATGGGGTGCGCAGAACACTTCGAGCCAGTCTTGAGCAGATTGAGAGGTCCTCGAAGTCTTTGGGGGCTGACTATCAGACTGCACAGTCCACAGGCACCCTTGAAGAGATCGGGCATAAACAGACTGAGTTTCGCGGACACTGTGGAATTGGAGACCAAACAATCATACAAGTATGTGCGGACTATTGCCTATGGAGAGACGGAATGACTGAGTCAGGCCTTGTAATGCTCTTGAGATGAGACAGACATATCGAAGCCATCACATGTTTAACGAGAGGGGATGGAACTACAGTATATGAGGCTCCCGATATTTTGCTGGAACTAGTCGACTATTATTCAACCTTTCACCGTCTCACGCCAAGTACAGGGGCCTTTGCGCCATACTTTGACCGGGTGGCACTGGAATGGATTGAAGGTCCATACATGCTTGTCCCAAAGACCATTTACTGTGGCAAATCATATTTGATCAGGTCATGCTATGTTTAGAACTTACTTGCCCCTTCTGGCAGATTTGCAAATAACAGTTGTTCTGTTCAGTCAGAAAGTAGAGGGTCAATAGAAGATGCATTTGAATCTTGTTCTTGTATGTCACATTTCTTCTGCGTTCACAGCCAGAGGTCAAAAGTCAGCTTTTCTTACAATTAGTTTTCCTTCTGACTGCAGAGTTCCAGGATTTTGTAAAGTGAACTGTCTGACCTGCTGTTTAGAGAGTGAAATAAAATGCTACAGGGTATCTGGTTTTTCCTAACACACATTTAAATTACTAAGTCAACTGTACACACATTTCAAAATATATATCAGTAGTTGTGAAAGGCCATTTTTTGTATATCTGTGTGATAAAAAAAAATATTTTAATAGGATGAAAACAAATTTGAATACTTTGCGTGTTAATGTGCAAAGGACATGTTTTCTGAAACCCAATTTTGACAGATTATTAATACACTGTATAGTTTTATCAGTAAAGCTGCAAGTTAGTGAAAATGATTTTGGACATTTCTTGGAAACTTACTGTGTGTAGATGACAGTATGCTTCCAAATCATTGTTTAATAATATATTTAAAAAAAATGAGTCTTTAAACAAACTGGGAAACACTCCTGCTCTGATGGCAAGCTATTAGTAAACTAAAAGCAAGTCATGGGTCATGTGTCTCCTATATGTGGGCTAGATTCTTGTGATACAGGCAGCAAACTTTAGCCTACTTAATCAAACAAAAGTTTTTTTTTGTAATGCTGAAATGCTTAGCTCACAAATTTGAAGGTGCAATCATATGTGAGAATGAAGAAAAAGGGGACTCAGTAAACTATTTGCCTAGGATCATACAATTTGAGACCCTGTTACGAGTCAAGTACATTACAGTTGTGTTGAGTGGATTATTCAAGTTACTCGACCTGCAGGTCTAGTTATAGTTACATTTTAATGATTTTTCGAGGCCTGCTATATGTAGGGTTCTGGGAGGGGATGGGCTCCCTGCTGAGTTGTATAAGTGCATAACAGACAGAAGGAGGGGACGTCCCTATAACCTCACTGGAACAGGGACAATAACAATACAACAAACAAGAACTCCAGAAGGAAAAAATAAATACTCAACTATCCAAGCGAAAACCTCAATTTTTCACTGAAAAGTAATTTCTTTTAATATTGTTAAAGTAATTTAATCATAGTGTCAACGAATTACCTGTGCACCTAAGAAAACTAATACACAGAATACAATCTAAATATATACAAATCCTATACATAAAGAAACACAACCAACATTCCATTTGGGCACTGTAATACATAAAGTATAGGCTGCTTTAACCATCCAGTGGCAAGCAGTCACAATAAAAGGCAGTGACCGTAGTCCAAAGAAAGTATCTGGCCTCAGTGAGAGAAACCTCCGATACAGTCCGCAAATGATAAGCCCAACAATTCAGGAATTCCAATGGTCACTCCTTAGAAATAACAGTCGACGCGTTTCGGCCTTAAAGAATGCGGCCTCCTCAGGACAATGGAAAAGGTGCCTGTATATACAGCAACAGCAAATTACTTAAAGCCATTGTGACATACAACCACTAAATGCACTACCAGATGCAGCGAACACCACATCTGTTCACCATAAAAAAAACCAGTGCACAAAAGGTAAGTGAAAACAATTAATAACCCAATTCAAAACACTGAATGGCATATGGAGCCCTATAAATTAAAAGTAGAGATGTAGTGGAAGTGAACTTAGAACAGACCCCGAGATGGAACAATAAACATAATACAAATAGAATAAAGACACCCATGGAGGGCAATACTGACACACAGCCCTTTAAAAGAAATTAGTTCATCAGGTATTTTGATGTATCTGGAAATAATTTATCCCAAGAAAATCATAAAAGGGGCTTGCAAACGAGCATGGTATACTCCACGTGAACATCTGCTAGTCCCTAAGCCAAAAAAGAGGGTCTGTCCTCTGACGTGTGTACTGATTTATAATCCCAAAGCTATCGCATCAGGGCTATTATCGAAAAAAACTGGAAGTTACTTCTTCCCGTAGGGTTAGACAAACCTTTGTTTGCCTTTAAAAGAGGTCGAAATATGTATGACTCTCTAGTACATGTTCCGTTTACTTCTAATAGTAAACAAAAGGCTGATTTAAGAAGTATGTTATCACTTCCTCCAATCGTCGGACATTTCCAATGCATGAATTGTCTGGCTTGTCAGTATACCGATAAGAGTAGACAGGTGGAGTTGAATGGTAAAATTCATCACCAACGCTGTTTTTCTAACTGGAACACCCGTTACGTGATATATTGCATCACTTGCCCTTGCTCTCTGACCTACATTAGTCAGACGACACAACCTGTGAAAACACGTATTTTGCAACACATGTCCAGGATCCGATGTGCTGTGCACGGTGCCCCAATGGTGGATCACTACATTGAACAGGATCATCGTCCAGAAGACATCAGATGGTCGATCCTGTATGTAGTTGATAAAACCAAAACGGGAAGTTTAATATCTTCCGTTTTGGACAGAATGGAAGCACGCCATATAGAAAGATTCGGTACGGCCCGTAGGGGTTTAAATGATGTGTCAGAAATGTGGGCCCTAATTTAATTGTAATTGGCCTATCTTGATTTGCCCTGTATAGCTTCTTTCCAGTAGAAGATGTGGGTGGTTTTCAGCCCCAGAGATGTAGTTATTGTTGTTTCATCATTTTGGTGGGTTATTGGTGTAGTTTTTTAAATAAATATATGTGTTATATTTGAGACAGACACTGTTTATGTCATATGTATAGCAGTGGGTTTATGACATGTGTAGTTGTCTGTCTAGACTATATATTTATTATAATAGCTGTATATATTGTAAATATATATATATCACATTTGGACACAGATTGGTGGGTTAGTCTTTTTTTTATAGTTTTTCTTAATAATATATGTGTGGCTTGTTTAGATTTTTTACTTGTATTAAGTTTGTTAATGTATTTTTCTTTACGTATTTTTGTCTGAGTGTATGTATCTTCATGGATTAGTTATTTTATTTACTATTGTTGTGCCTGTTTTATTTTAAAGTTGGTTCTGTGGGTTCTATAAATGTGATATTGATTTTTGTTATGTCAAACATGGTGTCTTATCCAGGTGACTGGTTGACACCTGTTCGGTATAAGTCAATAAGGCCACTCAATGAAGGATCACACGCCAATTATAAATACAATTTAGCTTTACTAGAATTGCAGGTAAAATGTAGGTATTTAGCACATTAACAATAGTAGAATAAGAATAGCAATGAAAAGCATCTATTTATTTATATATATAAGAACACTACAAGGAGCATCTATGTATATATATGTATATATAAGCAAAGAGTTCACTGACAGATATAAGTTTTGATTAACTGTATACTAAAATGCATCACACTACGATATTCAGGAAGCAGAATATGAATGTGTTGAATACTTCAGATAATCTTTGATTTACTGCACGCCAAAATGCATGTTTAAATTACTGCAGCAGGCTCTCACTACGATGTTCAGGAGGCAAAATATAAACGAACTGAATATTTCAGATAAGCTTTGATTTACTGCACACAAAAATGCATGTTTCATTGTAGCAGTTCACACTAAGAGGTTTAGAAAGCAAAATATAAACGAGCTGAATACTTCAGGTTATAAACACAGTGCAAGCATAAATAATCAGTCATAATAATAGAGCAGAGAAATAAAGGCCTTTCATCCCTGTGTGGAAACTTAACTTAGTCCACATGCTGGGAAGCCCTCTACCGCCTGCTTGGACCTCTCTCCCCCTCAAGCACCACGAGCAAACAGGGAGGCAGCGCTGGGCCATGGCAGCTTCCACAGTTCCATCTGCGAGCTTCTAAATCCCTCACCCACACTTCAGTGCTTAAATAACTCGAAGCTTGGATTCTATCTCATTCTGGCATTTTCTAGCTATGTTATCAGTACTTGGCTGCTCTGCCCTTCTCCAGCCTTTGTTTTCATTCCATCTTCTCCCTGTACTCTCATTCTCAAGGTTGAGACGGAGTCTTCTACACAAACAAGCTTGAAAATAATATCATGAACTTTTCGATAATGTTTGGGAGGGGGTTTCAACAGGCATTACACTCATCTACACTGCTCAAGCTAATTAACCCTTCGCGTTACAATGTCTTCCGCATCTTTCCCTATACTGAACACATGGCCCATCTGTCTTCGGTTTGGTGTATAGTTTTATATTGTTCTCACATTTCAAAATGGCTGCCTCATTCTTGTTGTGCAGGGAGCCATTTTTTTGTAGTCACCTTGTCTATTTCTATGATGGGGACGCGTAGCGAGAGGTTTCTGACACAGGCATGTTGGTTTATTTATACGTGCTCACGGTCAGCGCTTCATGCCTAAAAGCAGCTTCCCGGGAAGGTAGCTAGCCGGGTCGCGATCTATTAAGAGGTATGTGCCTTTGCTAGTTATGCGCTCGCGTTTGATAGCGCTTTTTTAGCTTGGGGTCTTTTGTGGAATCTTTGCAGCACACAGCAATGTTTTTTATCTTCTGTGCTTTAATCAGCAGCACACGATTTTCGATTAATTTCCCATCGCCTTTGCAGTTGATGCATTTATGCATCTATTGTCCTAAGGTCAGTCCCTCTCTCTACGCTCTCCTCATATTTCCAGATACATCAAAATACCTGATGAACTAATTTCTTTTAAAGGGCTGTGTGTCAGTATTGCCCTCCATGGGCGTCTTAATTCTATTTGTATTATGTTTATTGTTCCATCTCTGGGTCTGTTCTAAGTTCACTTCCACTACATCTCTACTTTTAATTTATAGGGCTCTATATGCCATTCAGTCTTTTGAATTGGGTTATTAATAATTGTTTTCACTTACCTTTTGTGCACTGGGTTTTTTATGGTGAACAGATGTGGTGTTCGCTGCATCTGGTAGTGCATTTAGTGGTTGTATGTCACAATGGCTTTAATTAATTTGCTGTTGCTGTATATACAGGCACCTTTTCCATTGTCCTGAGGAGGCCGGATTCTTTAAGGCCGAAACGCATCGACTGTTATTTCTAAGGAGTGACCTTTGGAATTCCTGAATTGTTGGGCTTATCATTTGCGGAGTGTATCGGAGGTTTCTCTCACTGAGGCCAGATACTTTCTTTGGACTACGGTCACTACCTTTTATTGTGACTGCTTGCCACTGGATGGTTAAAGCAGCCTATACTTTATGTATTACTGTGCCTGAATGGAATTGTTGGTTGTGTTTCTTTATGTATAGGATTTGTATATATTTAGATTTTATTCTGTGTATTAGTCTTCTTAGGTGCACAGGTAATTTGTTGACACTATGATTAAGTTACTTTAACAATATTAAAAGAAATTACTTTTCAGTGAAAAATTGAGGTTTTCGCTTGGATAGTTGAGTATTTATTTTTTCCTTCTGGAGATCTTGTTTGTTGAGTTGTATAAGTGCTGTATGTCTCTAAAGGCCGCTACGTAGTATATATAGTGAGATGCTCCAATGGGGGGAGCTCTCCCTTTCAATGTGGGAATCTATCCTTATCAGGCTTCTAAATCCTGGCAAGGCACCTTAAATCCCTGACTCATACTGCCCCCTATCCCTCATAAACCTTGACACCACAATACTGACCAAGATTTTGACTTGTAGGCTGACTCTGCTGGTGCCCACGCTGGTCTCTTGGACCAGGTGGGTTTTATTCTGGGCAGATCCATAACTGCACACACTTGACTGTACGCATGATGCAGTTACGGTCCTTTTGGACGCTACTAAAGCCTTTGACTTGTTGGAGTGGCCATCAGTTTACAAACTTGGTGAGGTTGGTGTATACTTCCTCGATGACCCAGGTATGTATGGGGGTGGTTTCTCTGAGCTCTTCACCATCTGTTGGGGCACAAGGCAGGGTTATCTTTTGTCCCCTATCCTGTATGCTCTTGCCTCAGAGCCTTTAGCATGTACAATAAGGCAATTCCATGGCCAGAGGGGATTGACGATCTCTCCTCAGAACTTAATAGTGGCCCTATATGCCGATGACATCACCCTGTACTTGAAGGAACCCGCCCAAAATCGTAGCCTGCTCATTCGAGAATTCACTCTTTTTCACACTGTTTAGAGGGTTGCTATAAACTGGAATAAGTCCATGATATTCCCACTTACACGGGTTACAACACCCAGGTAATTGGATTTTCTGCTTACATGGGCGACTAAACCTGTCAATACCTTGCAGTCTGGTTCCATTGGGATAAGGATACTGTGATCTGCACAAATTATGGGGCCACCTTTACCCTCATTAAGGAGTGGATCACACGTTGGAGGACACTTCCTTTTTCCCTGATTGGGAAGGTCACACTGATCAAAATTGAGATACTCCCCAAACTACTTGACTTATTCAATACTATTCCCATATCTCTTATGCAACGTTTTAAGGTCCTCAAATTGCACCTAGTCTCCCTGGCCTGGGCAGGACGTCAACCTATGCTGGATGATGTTGACTTTACCTTACACCAGAGGGGGGCTGAAAATGTTGGACTTTGAACTCTATTACCTGTGTGCACAGGCACATTTTGATACTATTAGCACAGACCCCCTCCATACATGGCACATATAGTCATTGAACATTACAACTCCCATCCCCTTCCATTTGTGGTGATGCTGGATCAGACTCCTCAGCGCACCCTCACTGATATTGACACAATCTCCAGCACACAATTTGCCTGGACCAGGATCTGGAAGAGGCTGCATGCCCCTCTCCTTTACAGTCCCAAGCAGTCACTCACTCAGTTCCCATTGGCTTCACTCACTGTGAACACCACACTGTTGCAGCACCTACATGCATAGGGACTGACTACACTGGTTGATTCCTTGTCTGCCTGACAGTGGTCACTGGAGCTGATCCCACCCCTCTGGATATTCTTACATAATATTGTGTCTGGACTGTATGCATGACACAGTACCCTACTTATACCCAGGAACCCCCGCATCACCTCATTGTCGATATTCCTGACTGCTTCTACAGTACACAACATGGCGACCAATCTGTACTATTCCATCCAAATAGAAACCCCATCGCTCCACTCCAAAGCTAGAGAACAGTGGGAATAGAACTAGAAATATAATTATTTCATCCAGTAGTATTACTCATATCTGGTGCACCACAGCTAGTAGAAGAGCCTGGAGTAGTGGTGCCAAATGTATTAATGGTAGTTGTAGTACTGGTAGTAGTATCTGCAGTCCATATGGCAGTACTGTTAGTTGTACTGGTGAAAGTAACATCAATAGATGTTTTAGCTATAGTAATGGGAATGCTATTAGTAACACTTAAAACATCATAAGTAGTAGGTTCAGTTATCCACTTTAAGATAAGAAAGCATTTGCTACTACTTTTTGTTGTTTAAAATGTGAGGTGTAAAATATTAGGTGTAATTGATTTAATGTACTAGACATGTTAGTGTATGAACAGATTAGATTGTTAGATGAGTTTGGTAGTAAATGGATTGGGGCTTCTTTTTATGGAGACTCAGGTGTAGGTGTGATGACAAAGAATCCAGCAACCACAGTGCATCATAGCTTGTCCTCAAGGGTGAGGGATGGGCCCCTCACCATTTCCCCCCTTTTCTCACTTCCACCCTAGTCTTCTCCACCGTGTCTCACAGTTCCCTATGACACGCATGCAGGAAAAAGGGAGCAAAAATCTGCCCCTCTCAGGGTCTAACCTTATATCTCTGTGCAAATTTAAGTTAGACAGATGTGTATAGTTTCTATCGTAATCAACTATACAGATAAGGTTTGTGAACATGTGTGAAGTTTCAAAATATAAAAACCCAACTAAAGTAAGATCCGGATTATATGCAACATTGAAGCTGTGAATTTGTATATAGAAGCAGCTTTGACAGAGCTTACAAAAGTTGTAGATCATGCTTCTATTTCGTTTTTTACTTACTGTAAGAAAGAAAATCATTTTGTTGTGGATGCCCACTATCTTCATTTTTGGTTTGGCTGACTTTATGGCTCTGCAGGCTTTAACAATAGCCCTGTGCCTGTGATTTTCCCCTAAAATATGTTTATTAAATTGTTTTCACTGAATGACAATGTTAATCTCTCCACTAAGGGCATGGTAAGTTGGACCAGGAACCGCACAGTGGTGTGCAAGTTAAGTCATGTTAGTTGCAGTGTGTATTTATATCACCCACTTGTGTGACTAGAGTGTATGGCTCAACAGTACACCATTGTGCTCTGGTTGGGGTGCCCCCTAAAACCAATGCAGTGACACATGACAAGGGAAAAGTGCTTTGCCATGTAGGAAAACCTACTTTTATATACTGACTAACTCACCCCTAAATATGTCTTGTGAGGCCACGGAACTGGGTGTTTAATATATATAAAAGTAGTGTATGCTAGATATTAAGGTAAAGAATGTTGTTTTGAAAAAAATTGCTTATCACAATGTAGGAAGGGCTACGTTTTCCTTGAACTGGACTTATTAGAAACAAAACCCTATTTTTGTAACGTTGCCTGGGAAAATCCTAGGAATCAAACACACATTGAGGACAAGGAATTAAAGTTGAGGCCCCAAACCCGGTCCCACCAGCTAGAAATAGAGCATATTAGTTTTGAAAAAAAACTGCCCTGACCCACTAATAGTGGCATGCTTCATCATAGGGTGATGCTAACACATTCCCACGCTAGCCAACATCAGGAATGGAGCAAAAGGAAGGGGAAACAAATAACATACACCAACATACGGGGATCAAACACACACAAAGCACCTCATTCACAAAGTTAAAACTATCTCAGGTGATACCATACTCAGTCTTTATTCTAAGGTTCACCGGAGAGGATTAAAAGAAAATCAACAATAAATGGTGACACAGGGACATAATCACCCCTGCACCCCAAATAGCTGTTCAAAGGTCAACATGTTTCAGCCGTTTTCATCACTCCTAAGGTTCACATGGCCTTCATCAGGACCATCGATCCCCTTTAATTCATATTTCATACCCTACCTGTAGTGCCTTCAAATTATGAACAAATATGCCTTTGTGCTCATTTGTCCCCATGTCTTTTAGTACACACACACTCAGGCTTACACATTTAAAATTTTGCACAGAGCCTGCTTAATCCACATCTTGCCTCTTGCTCCTCATACTGTTATATTTGTACCCATGTGCCCTTAGCCCCATCTAATTGCATGCACTCCGTGCTCAGTTCCCTTCCCAATCAGGAATTCTTAATGCAAATTTTGTGCAACGACATCCTTCACAAACCCATTACCCCAAATTGTGACCTTGGTACCAGGTTGCTTGATATGTGTGAGCGAATACACTTACCGAGTTATCATTGTCAATCTTCAAAACTGGAGTTCGATGAGAGCACCTCACTGTAGTCCCACACTATATGTAAACACAGGCAAACATACACAGGTCTTTCTTAAAGTTTTCTTCACCTCCTTAATTGAGTTCTCTCCCTTAGTCAAAATGCCTTCACCCCTCCCCCGCTCACCTCATAAAGGGACCGGTGCCGCCCATCTGGCAAACGTAACTCTGTGTAGGTCACAGAGCTGTTCATTGCTTCTCTTCCTATTTCCTTTTACCTGCGGTCAGATGATCACGTCTACCCTACAAACAACGGGACTGTGTCTCTATGGTACCAAAAATGTGTCCGCCATATTGGAAGGACGTTGCTAGTCCTCTTTCTCAATGCGCCCAACTCAAACACTGGCAGACTGGCTAATTTGCCCCTTATGCCCAACTCTAGTTGTTACCAACCACAATGATAAACAAATGTAATTCTTTCACAAGCACCCATGCTGTGAAATTTTTATTTTATTTTATTATTTCATTATTTTATTCGAACACTACTAGAGATCTCTGTGAACGCTTGCCATTTTAGAGATGTACGGGCAAAAACAATCCCCAATAGTGATGGCACTAAATGCCAATCGTATTAAAGTGCACATTAGGATTCTCTGTGCATCAAAATATATGCCAATAGCACTCAATTGTATATACGACACAATACTATGTTCCATTATGGTCGCCATGTTGGTCCCAGTAAAAACAGCTGGAATCCCAGTCTACCTATCTATATTGGTGGTGTCTCTTTCTCTAATCTGGTTGTTCTACTTCTATGGTTTACTACATAATGTACCACATATACCTTCATTTAGTGAGTACATTCTTTGGAACTTGACATGTCACTAATAATTAAAGCTACAAACGCATCTCCCAAGCGCATACCATCATTATGCAATACCAAACGCTGGTATGTAAAGTCAGGTCCAAAGGGGGGATGTAGAACGTAGAGTGGTGATTATTACCCCTTCTACTTCCCCCTATCCACGCAATGCCCCAATCATATCAACCTCATCTTAGGTTCACACTAGGACCCCTCAAGTAACTTGGGAAATTGTAAAAATACACAGCACTCTGTGCAGTCTCACTGATAATTGCTAACAGTTCAGTTGGTGCCAGGGTATGTCATCATTTAATCCCTGTTCATGACCTCAGACACAGTAGATCCATCGCTGTTCTCGCCTGAAAAAAACAAAACACATTTTAGTATCTGCCGTGTACTAAGGAATAGTAGGTTTATCCAATACTGTCCAAGTAAAATTTCCTGCATTATGACACATTTCTAAAAAGTGGGTAGTCATTTTCGTTACTGCCCTGTTACCTCTGATATTACTACAAAGTTCCATAATAGGGTTTTTTACCTTTCGTGTGGTTATCCCAATAAATAGGAGGTCGCAGGGGCACTTGATCAAATAGATCACATTTTCAGAGTTGCAATTCGTATGTTTGGTCTGCATGCAAGGGGATGCCAAACCCACATCGACCACCTTAGTGTTCTTTGTTAAAGAACACACTCTACAAAAGCCACAAGCTGTGTGACCCCTAATTGGTGGTAGATTCCACATCAACGGTTCAGTGGTATTCCCCAGGCAAGTGGGTCTTGTGTGTATCAAATGATAAAGTATGCTCACTCTTTTCTTAAAAGAGAACATTGGTCTTTCTAAATGGAGACCGCCTAAATTGATGATTCTCCAGTGTCTATTGATAATACGTTTCATTTAATTAGAAGCTATGTTAAAAGTAGTTACACAGATAGGTCCATCCATTTCTGGCTTTTTATTCTCTTCCAAAAGCGCATTCCTATCGCATTTCCTTGCTCACTTTTTAGCCCTTTGCACAATCGTCAAAGGGTAGTCTCTATCCATCAATTTCTGTTCAAGAGCTCTGTATTCCTGTTTAAACTCAGCCAAGTTTGAACAACTTCTCCGGGTACGGAGGAACTGTCCAACTGGTAAGTTATCTTTCAAGGATCTAGGGTGGAAACTTTTGAATGAAAGTAAACTATTTCTAACTGTGGGTTTATGATACACCCTAGTCAATAATTTACTTTTCACTGATCTAATCTCCAAATCTCAAAAAGGTAAAGACTCTCTCGTGATTGTGGCAGTAAAGGGCAATAGTGGATTTCGTCCGTTAAGCCATTTAAAAAAATGATCAAGGAATAGTGTGTCTCCTTTCCATATCAGGAGGACATCATCTATGAAACAGCGCCACAGTATGATTGAATTCTTCCAAGGTTGCTCCTGATTGAAAATGAACCTGCGTTCAAATTCCGCTACACATAAACAGGCCAGGCTCGGCGCAAAGGTACCACCCATTGATGTACCCTGGGTCTGCAAATAGACTCTCCTGTCATATTCAAAGAAATTCTTAGTTAGAGCTAGACGTGCTAGTTCAAGGACAAGGCATCTTGGTGTATTATAAGTCTTATCTTGCTGATAAAAAATATCCTCAATTACCTGTAATGTCCCCTCCTGGGGAATGTTTGTATATAAAGACTCAATATCCAAACCCAATAGGAAATCCATCTTGGGGTCAAAATCGAACTCATTGATATGATTAAGGACATCCCTAGTGTCTTTTAAGTATGACTCACTCTTTTGGACTAATGGTCTCATAAAACAAAATCACAAAATTTTGACAAGGGCTCCAAACAGAGGCAATTCCTGATACAATAGGGCGACCTGGTGGTGGTCTTGTTGGGTTATGCACTTTCGGAAGGATGTAAAAGTAGGGGGTTATTGGTTTGTCTTTACAAAGGAAACTACCTTCCTTGTCTGTGATCCACCCTTGATTAGTGGCCTCCTCCACCAAATCCCGAATCTCCATTTGGATCTCTTTAGTGGGATTCTTTGCTAAAACCTTGTAGTTACGATGATCTGATAATAGATGCCGACATTCCTGATCATATATCTCCTTCTCAAGGATCACAATAGCTCCTCCTTTATCTGCCGGCTTGATCACAATCTTAGTATTCTGATTCAGTTCCCGTTGAGCCTCTTCCTCCACTCTTGACAAATTCATAAAAGGTCATTTTGATCTATCCCGCATGGTCTCTACACTATGGGTCACTGCCTGTTCAAAAGCCGCTATCTCACATGCTAGCTGGGCCAATGATGGTGTAAAGGCAGATTTTGGTAGGAAATTAGTATCACCCTTCTTAGGAGGTCTTTCCTCATTGTTACCAAAAAACACCCTCAATCGTACGTGCCTAAAACATTCCGCCAGCTCCTATCTAAGTTTGAAAGTATCCAATCTATTTGTGGGAATAAAACCCAAGCCTCTGTTTAAGACAGCCTCTTGAGGAGCTGTAAGGATTGTGTCTGATAAATTAATTAATAAATTTAGTCCTTGCTCGTTCGTGAAAGGAATTCCGGGGACATGCTCCTGGTTACCTGTATATTCAGGTCCTCCTATTGAACAAGCTGTTTGTTCCTTTTTCTTGTTCTCCCTCGTGTCCTTCCTCTTCCTAAAAAAGTCTATACACTGCATGGAGAAAATCAATGCATCGTCTCTAAAGCTTGGAGAAACCCCACACATCGCATTTGGAACCGCACTTCGGAACCAACGCTTTACTCGTTGACCCAACGCATTGCCAGTGTTGTGTGGAGAAATTCAGCGCAGCACCTCACCGGCATGGGAACCAATGACACATCTCACTGTTGCAACCAGGATCAAGGTATTTTTGCACTGGGTCCTGCCTGGGTCCCACAACTGGCCTGCGCTCCATCCCAGGTGCCAGAACGCTTGAGTTTATCCTGGTCCAGAGCAACCCATTAAATCTTTGAGCGCTATTCACTTCTGAGATCTATACTTGCATTTGATCTTTAAAACTTCATACCTTGACTTCTACTAGATGGATTTTTGTAGTTTTGATCCTGTTTTATTTATAAAATCCTGATCTATTTTTCTAACCTGGTGTGGAGTCTTTTTTGGTGTTTTCTGTGTTATTATTTTAGTAGTGTGCAAATGTTTACACATTGCCTCTTATGTTAAACCTCATTGCTCAGCACCAAGCTCCCGAGGCGTGAGGACAGGATAATTGAGGGTGTGTTGTGACTTATCCTGACGAGGATTGTGCCCCCTACCTGGGCAGGTTGCATACCTCTGCCTACTATAGGCCCAATTTCTAACAGCAAGCAAGGTGACTGGAACAGATAGATAAAAAGTTCAGTCTTAATAGCAAATCTTGGAGATCACACAGAGGAGTCTCAGGAACTAAAAGCATTCATGCTATTTGCCACCTTAGACTTTCCGACTGCCTTTAGCAGGAGAGAAAAGCAGTTGCAACAACAGGAGAAGAGAGTATTCTTCATCTCCGTATGATCGTGGCTGTGAGAACTTGACCTTGAAGATAAAGGAAAGCTAAGGCTAATTTGGATAGATGACTCTGGGACAGTTTGCAATCATTTGACAAAGTAAGTGCTAAAAAAGGAGGAGGGTTTTCCATGGGAAGTTACTAGAATTTAATTTACCCAACTCTGGCAGTCACTAACTAGTGCACACAATAAATGTAGCATCTCACCACCACCTCCCTGCTTTTAAGATTTTATTGTTAATTCCAAATAATAGCTGGAGTTAATTTTTTGTATTCATAAATTATCATCATCATGTTTAAATTAGGTTTACATAGGAGGTGTATATAAAGTTTCCATGCCTCTAACCCAAAATCTCCCTTTTCTACTTTATTTAGACCTAAATTAGGTTTACTGAGCATCCGACCACTAAACAACAGTTAATTAACAATTATATGTTTAACTCTTTAGGTTTTTTTAAATGTTACTAGCTGTTTTCTCAGTGCATTATGCACCTGCACAGCGCTTTTTTACTCTGTAACTCAATCAGTACATGTTGAAAGGTTTGAAGACAGGCTGGTGGGTGCACTAGGTTTAGCAGAAATAATGCTTTACTCATATGCAGGTGTGTATCGATGGATAGGTTTTCCATTGGAAGAAATTTCCTTAGTGCAACCTAATGTGCACAAACCAGTCCC
Source organism: Pleurodeles waltl (assembly GCF_031143425.1). Classification (NCBI taxonomy): domain Eukaryota; kingdom Metazoa; phylum Chordata; class Amphibia; order Caudata; family Salamandridae; genus Pleurodeles; species Pleurodeles waltl. The sequence continues at coordinate 1,392,229,447 of NC_090447.1, forward strand.
TCAAATGCACAATCCTCTGCAAAAGAGGTTTTTCAAGAGTCTACAGTAGATGATCTAAGACCTCGAGGTGGAGTGTATGTTTAATGTTTGTCCCTTGAACACTAACAGCCCAGATGGCAACAATATCTGTGAGCGTTATTCAGCATTTGCCCACTTGAATGCTGTAATGAATATATTTGATAAAAGGGTGTTCTCATTGTGGCATTATGATGTGTCAGTACGTGTACTCATGGGTATGTACTGGTGTGCCAGGCATGTTTGTAGAAGGTCATTACAGAACCATGGAAGATGTCTGCCACAAGTATGAGTGATCTGAGGGTTGTGATCTGCTTCCTTACTCGAAGTAATAAAATGGAAGCTAATGAGGTAATGTTGGACCTGGTGCAACTGTTCTGGTTGAAGGTGGTTATGGTGGCTGAGATAGAGTAGTTGTCCAGTACATAGGACCCTGTGTGTTTCTAGGTAGTTGAATTGGTTTCAGGAGCTGATGGGATTCCAGTGAAGGTGGTAGGAAGTGGGCAAGACACTGTCTTTTTCCTTAAAGCCTAGCGAGCAGTCTGTCTGGTGCATTTAAGGTCAGTTATGTTAATGTAAAGATCTGAGCACTAAAAGAGCATGTTGTATTAGTCTTGTCTGATCCTACTTAATCTTGCAGTAGTGTAGCATGACGTGCATGTGGGATTTTTCATATAATCTGTTTCCAGTTCACTTCAATGCCTTATACTGACTTAGGCCTGTGACTCAGAAATTACATCAAACCTGTTGGTGACTGGATGAACCAGAACATTTTGGAACTCATCCCTTTCTTCAGTAGTGATTTTGGGTTCAATCAGACTGACGAAAATCGAAGAATGAAACTCTGACTTCTATTTGGGCCTTGGGCATTATCTTGGCTTGTTCAAAATGTCAGTAATATCATAGAGAGTGACTTGACCTTGGAAGAGCAAGCAAATAAGTGTGATGATTTCAAAAACGTTTTTACTGTCTTCTTAGCTTTACAAGGCTTCACCATATGAACCCTTTCCTTACAGAGTTACTCTAGGAAGCTGGCTCTCAACATAGTGCACTAAAATGAAGACACTTTGCAAAGAGTCCAGTGGATCCTCAATTGGTATTGCAGGGGTAAAGGTAGATAGGACTAATGCTCTATTTGTGGAAGTGTGAGCGAGCAGTTATGCTTATCAGATGGTAGTGCAAAGCATTTGTTGTACTCACAGAAGGCAATAAATGAGACACACACTCATCTGAGGCCAATTTAGAAAAATAACAATTCTTTTTATATATGTTCCAAACCCAAGAGCTTCGTAATCAGGTGTGTAGACTTTCAAGCATAAATACTTTGCAAATAGTGCAATTTTCAGAGTTCTCTCAATGTTATCATAGGGAGGAAAAAGATGTTCTGCAAACACAGGGTTAACAGTGACTTACAATGTCAATCTCAGGGAGTTAAAGTAAGTAGTGGGCACTGATCAGAACCACACCAACAGGTCACACTTGGCGACACTGTGGCGGAAAAAGTGCAGAGGTGCAGTAAGGTGTCTGGTGCCCACTGGTTTTCTATTGGAGATTGACCCTGTGACAAACAGGCTGCAAGCTCTGGCTGGGAAGCCAATCGGGGACAAGAAACAGGTAGGTTAGTCCTCTTCTCCTGAGCCCAGGGGTGACGGATGCAGGGGTTTCTTTTGGCGTTGGACCTGGAGCACTTGCAGTTACGGGGTCCTGTGTGTTGAGAATTCAGGTGTCGTGGGGGAGTCTGACAGGGGTGGACCCAAGCTCTTAAGAACCTGGGGACATTGTTGGCACCGGTGAGCCACGTGAGCTGGGGTCAGGGGTTTGCGGGTGCAGTGGCTGCTGTAGCTGTCAGATTTTCACTCTCCACAGGCCTGTGGGGAGGGGGTCTGCGTGCAGAGGGTACAGGTGTCTCAGGAGAGTCCAAGATGGGTGATGCCACACTGGACTTGGTCTCTGGGCAGCCACGTTGGCACCGTTGCTTGGCTTTACCTCGGGTCGTGGACATTGGGTGGTGTGATCACTTCTGGTGTTGGGTTTCTAGGGTTCTAGCAGCTGCAGAGTCTTTTCCTTGAAGTCTCTTGTTGCAGGGCAACCCCTGTGCCCATGGGAGACTTAAGTCTTAATTGAAGGCCAGACAAGTTATCATCTTCTGCAGAATAATTTGAGGTCAGCAGGCAAGCCAGAGGGGCAGCTGCTTCTTCATTTCCTCTTCTGCCGATGCAACTCTTCTTTGTCCAGGTTGTCTTAGGTTGTCGAAATCTGACTTCTAGGGTTCCGGGCCGCCCCCTACATACTCAATTTAGGGGCATTACAGGGAGTGCCAGGCGGTAGTCAATGGGCTGACCACCTTGAGTGTGACTCCACCCTTCTAATAACCACTTAGGCTGGGAAGTGGGCATAACCCTAGCCCTCGTAGCCTAATTCCTTCCAAGCAAGATGTCGGAATTTGCAAAGTCGTGTCTACTTCAGCTCGTCCACCATAGGGGTGGGAATGGCATGAAGTGGGCACTCCTCCTAATTTAACTAATATTCCCGCCTGTGCTACCACTAAAAGTGGGGTCCAGACAGGGGGTTGGTCATCTCCACCATCTGGAGAGACCGGAGTTGCATTACAAAGGTGGCAGGGCCTTTGAAGCTTTGAAGCTTCCTGCCCTGGAATGCCCGTCCTGCCTGGGAGAGGAGGTCAAAGCTCTGCCCAGAGCAGGACTTTGTCTCAGGCCCTTGGGAGTGCTGGCTCTCACCTTGGGGGCTGGAGTGGGGGGGGGGGGCAGAAATGCATCAGTGGCAGCTGAACTGGTCAGGACCACTCAGTCAGCACACTAGTAGCTTGAAGGTTTTCAGGGAGCACCTCTTAGGTGTCCTCTGTGTGCATTCATTAATAATGGGATTAGTGAGGGTTTACTATTCTGAGATGTTTGATACCAAACATGCCAGGATTCAGAGAAGCCATCCTGTAGCTGGGGAACTCTTAATTATCTGTGTCCGGGACATGCATTTAAACTGGATTCGCTGTGCCCTTACTAAGTCTCAGAATTGAGACACAGCTGGGGAATATGTGCTCGTGCATATATGCTCTCACATGTGCCTTAATGCACTCTTCCCTAGTGGTGACTTACACCTGGCACATACAGCGATAAGGGACCTGGCACACAGGGGTGTGTGACAGGTCATGTTTTCAATGTAGTCTGCAACAACACACACAGTCTGCAAAGGCAGCACTGTGTGAGTCAGGTGAGGGGTACTAAGGAAGGTAAGAGATCTGCCACTGGGGACCTGGTTAGCAGGGACCCAGTGCACGAACAGTCAAAGCCACATTAGAAACCAGGCAAACAGTGGGGGCTAACCATGTCAAAAAGGGTGTTTTCCTGCAGTTACCAGAATAAATGGCTCTGTATTGTCAGGATTAGACTACTGCAGTGGAGTCTGTCTTGAACTTGAACTTGAAATTGCTCTCCACATAAGACCAAGAATTTGTCTATTTCATTGCATCATTGAGCACATTACTCTAGCTCAGGTGTCTCCAACGAATCTTGTGAGGTACTGGTAGCTTACCAGCTACCTGTAAGTAGCTCTCCTGTGCACAGCCCTTGCGTACTAAATTTGAAACTTTTCCTTAATTGAAATAATATATGTATAACAAAATTGAAAAACATATTGAAGGCAGTTTTGCGTGTATTTTCAGAACTCATGAGCCAATATTTTGAGAAAAATGGTTGAGTTTCCAAAACAAACTAAAATCTGTTGCTTAAGTGATAAATCACACGCTGAGACTTTTATTACTAATATTAGTACCTTGAAAGCAGGGGCATTGCAGCTATTGGTGTTACAAATTATCCATGTAGAGGCATTACCAGTTACAAAAATCATTTTTACAGTACTGCTGGAAATCTTTCTTGATGCTCAGAGGAAATCACTGCTAACATTCTTGATTGGAGTAGTCACCAATTAAATCTTGTCTAATATGGTCGCGATTACAACACCAGTAATATCAGCAGCTCGGAACAAATTTCATTCAACCTAAGTAGCTCCGATTACTGAAAAGGTTGGAGACCCCTGCTCTAGCTCTTCAACAGATTTACACCCATTCGCTTCCCTCACTGCTAGTCCTGATTGTTAAATTTTCCTGGATGAACTCCCAAAAATGTAAGCTGTCTTCACTGAGTGAGTCGGGGGAATTGCCATGAGTTTTTGAAAATCCTTAACAGCCTGGGGCCGTCAGCAGTAAGGGTGCACTATCGCTGCTTGCACTGCGTCACACCTTTAACCAGACGTGCCCAGTGAAGCCCGCGACAGTGCGCACTGTTACACATAGTGTCTTGCCCCTAGGTCAGCCGCAAACTCATCATGCCCAGGATGCAACAAATTTGTGAAAGGCAGACTTGTTGATTGAAGCAGTTTATCCGTCTCTCACAGTACAGCCAGTCTGCACTTTGAAGGAGTTCAGCTATCCCCCTGCAGGGGGTGCAGTGATTGACAGCATCCGCCTGCTGCATCATGTCGGAGGGTGCCTATAGGCGATCCTGTTGCCAATGTAGATAGTGGAGATTAAACCTTGTTAACGAGACCACAACGAGACAGCTAACCCCATTTGAAAGCCTGGTGCTAAATTGTTCTGGTTTGAAAAACGCTGATCGCAGTTTCATATAATCCTTAAAAGTCCTCACATCTAACCGAAGTGGGTCTGTATGTCACGGTGGGAAGAAGCTGTAGGAAGGTAAATATCAGGCTCGATGATGACACTGTGCCAAAAACATCGCATCACAGATTGATTAGTTGCCAGTCACTACTTCTGTCACGTTATGTCCCGACCAACTGAGAAGAGTGTATCACAACACAACACACAAATGTTGGAGAAGGCATGCTGAACTATTCACATAACTCTGCACTGAACGGGCCTTTTCTAAGTGTCACATCAGCTGGAGACCAGCAAAAATGTACCAGTCTATCTAGTTATAGAGAAGCCACAGTTTATTATCCTAGATTACAGAAATACCATCATAATGGGTATGCAATTTCTGGACAGGAAGCGGTTATGTGTGACTTTGGTGGGGGCACAGACTGGTGGAGAAAAGCAAAATCCTGATAAGAAACCATGTGGTCACAAGATCTCTGGGAAATTTTACCCTTGGAATAAACATCATACTCGTTGTTTTCCTTCTGTCAGAAGATTGGAGCTCGAATTTGTTCTTCTCATTATGTGCTTAGATTCGGTGAGATTAGGGTTGACCGATGGGATTTATAAATGTGTGGAGACCAAGCCTTTGAATGATTTAAAATAAAAGTAGTGTGATCTTTCACAGTTGTTATTAAGATAATGGTTGAAAGCTATAAATGGGGATTATAAGGGATGGGGAATTAGTCTGATTTACTTGTTGATGGCGGAGATTTATAAGAGTGGGTTACCGTTGTTGAATAGGACTGGATATGCTACAAATGCATTAAAAATGAAGAACTGTGAATCTAAAATACCAAATTTTGTTATTTCTCCATACAGCTCGGGCCGTTAAGTCTTGTCTTCATAGGAATTGTTTCCATTCACTGTATGCACATCCTAGTTCGCTGCAGCCATCACCTTTCACGAAGGTAAGTGTTTTTCACCTTGTAGTTTTATTCTGTTTGGCCTGCTTTAAAAGTTAATTTGGCCATAGCTTTGTGCTCTATGAAGGGCGCCCCTTGTTCTACTTTAGTGCAAAACCTACTTTACACTTCAGTCTGTATTGACTATTTTACTACAAGGACTACAAAGCAAAGGACGCCAGAAAAGAAAAGTTAGATATAGTAGAAATCATAGCCTCTCGATTGGAGTATGTCTTGACAGGGATGAAAAAGAGTTCTATCAAAGGAGGTAAAAAGATCTTATACCAGAGGAATCCTGCTTTTTTAAATTGAAAACAACTTATTGGTTTTACAATCTGCTTCCAGTATCAATGCAATAAAAAAGCCTCAATATAAGCAATTGCATAGTTTTAGTCCTCTTACAATACCACCTGCTAGATCGACAGGCATGTTCCTCCCCAGACAATTCATGGCGAGCCAGATCGTGCTCCAAACTCAGCCCTGTATTGACCAGTAGGTATCACTCCCCTCAGGTCGCTTGTATGATTGACTGGCTGTCTCGGGCTGGCCAAACATACATGCACAATAGGCTCTCTCCAGCCCAGCAACCGTTGCTGGGCTGGAGAGAGCAAGCACAGGCTCCCAATCCGAATGGCGCTTTGAGCAGCATCAGGATTGGCCGCAGGGCAGGCTGGTAGCCTGTGCCTGCAGTGCAGCAGAGGAGCAGCGTGGTAGCGGCAGCAGAGAAGCAGGTAAGTGATTTTTAATTTTTTTATTATTATTAATTCGCACCCCTTTCCCCCCAAAAAACCCTGTGAGCTGCTCCTGCTTAAAGGAGTAAAAAAAACTACCACCAACCAAGAAATCATTGGAGGTTCCTCGGTGACTATGTAATCCAGTGCTTATTAGGGGGCTATAAATAGTTAGGTAGGCCACAAAAATGTGTAGTTAGTGTGCAGTTCTCCTTCCTGATAATCACAATAACTGGTAACAGTGGGCGAGGGAGGTTTGACGGGGGGTTGAGTGGACTACCTTTGTATGTCACTATCTCTAATGCACCTTTATTTTGAGAGGGGGGTTGTCAGAAGGTGTTTGGGATGGGACCAGGGTATCCTGGTCTTAACTAGGCTCACATAGTAAGACCAAAATCATGTCCTATGCTCTGTCTGTATCCGTCTTAGCCCAGCCCTCTTCTCATCTCTGAGGAGCAACATGCTCTCATATTGTATCAATTTCAGCATTTCCCTCCTCTAGCTACAGATGCTGCATCCTGCTACCATCATCCACCTCATAGTCACCTACATTTTGGCCTGTGCCAAGGTCAAATCTATGGTCACTTTTAACTCTGAAACCATGGAAGCTGTCCCAGTGTGCAGGGCTCATGGGATGGAGAAAGCTGCCTCTCTGTTGCTACATTAACAAACTATGGGCCACATGTAGGTAGATTTCATTTTGGGTTCCTAATAGCGAATCTTCGTGATTCGGTATTAGGAAATCACAAACCCCTATGTACCATAGTGTCCTTGACACATTTAGCGATTCCTAATAGGGTCGCAATTGACCTGCCTCATTAATATTCATGAGTTAGGATGCAATTTGTGACCCATTGGGAGCTGCTAAAAACACAGGGATGGTGCCTGCTGGGGAATGCAGACCACCACGTCTGTATTTACTTTTAAGTAAAACAAGTTTTTTTTTTTGTTTTGAAATGAAGCCCGTTTTCCTTTAAGGAAAACAGGATGCGTTTCAAAAAAGAAAAATGAAGCATTTCAGTTTCATTTTTTAAGAGTAGACAGTGGTCCACGGCACCACTGCCTGCCCTTAAACATTTTTGCATGCATTCACAAATGGGGAGGGGTCCCATGGGGACCTATTCTTGTTTGCAAATGGGTTACCACCAAATTGAATTTGTTTGTAAAAAGCTATTGTTTTACATCTGCATTCCGGTTGCAAAACATTCATATATACCCCTCCGAGTTGCTATTAGGATGGGACACCCTTAAGACTCCTCTTCCTAATATCGAATCACTAACCTATTTTGTGATTCAGTAAGCTTTTGGGTACAAATTGGGCTGTTTCCTACCTGAAAAATGCTTCGTATCTCTGGCCCCAGTCGCCTCCTCCCAGCAGTCTGGTAATATATGGCAGGTCCAAATCATGTGATAGAGATCGCCTCCATTTTCACTACATCTGGGGTGTTTCGTTTGATCACTCAGGTAGTAGCTGCTGATTTTGCCAGGGCTCATGTATGTCCTTTGTATGCAGAAGTAGATCAAGTTAACTCAGGCATTTCGATATATTTTTAAGCTGTTCCCGACTATGTGGTCCCTTTCCTTCTTAATAATCAGCCTATTTATATACTCCGCCTGTCTCCCTCTCAGCCTGCGTATTGTGACTTTGAATTGTACCGCACAATAAAGTAAGTTATCACTTTAAATCTACCATTGTGGGTGTGTACCAATTCCAAACCTTGATGTGGGGGCGGCTCATTAATCCCAGCATTCTGTATGTGTTTCAGGTTGGCTGCCACTGAACAGTGAAAGAGGAAATGTCCCCGGGCAAATCACATTTGTCTATGTGTTCCCTGAACTCCACTAGCAGTTTTACTGTATAAGCCCCCCATCTTCTCTAATCCCTTGTCCTGTCATAATTGTTTTCCATTTTAAATATTTACTTGCTGTAGGGATGTAAACTTTAGCGGAATGCCTGAAGTATAAGGTACTGCTCAGCGGGACTTTTAGAGACATCTAGTCCAGCAGTATCTCATCCCCGCAGATGCCCCTCTTTTAGATCATAGTATGGTGTTGGTCGGTTCCAGCAGCATTGATGCTTGGCTGCGATCACCCTCAGTGCCTGCAGTCTTCTCCGCTATCCAGCTCATCATCCACTGCAATGGGGCAGCTAAACTATAGGCCTCCATATCTGGGGCAGCTAAAACTCCTTCCTGCCCTGGACGCTGAATCTTGGAAAGTTTCGGTCTGGCTACCATCACTCCCACAAAAATAATCTGTGAGAACAATATCTATTTTAGGAATCCATCTCCTAAAGACTATGATCAGCAATGTGGTGAAGAAGTATAATAGTCGAGGGAGCGCCATCATTTTAGCAACAGCAACTCTCCGTAACACCTATTTAGCTCGTGCCTTCTAAATATGTAAATTATTTCTCAGTGTTGACAATGCTGGTATACGTGTCCATCAAGTAAGTTGGTTTCCGTGAGATATAACTGCACTCCCAGATCCTGAAAAGTAACAGGTTTGCGTTTGAGCCTGTGCTCTTCCCCATTTACATGTTGTCTTGAATAGTTATCAGAACTGTTAATGGAGCTAATGGCTTTCTCTGTATCATCATGCATGTTCCGCAGGAACAACAGCATGTCGTCTGTGTGTCACAGTATAAAATATGAGGTCTTAATCCTGGGTATGCCCTCATAGAGATTGCCCTGCCTAATTCTAAAAACCGGCGGCTCAACTGCTAGTGCAAATAGGATAATGGGACAGAGGGCAGCCCTACTCATCCCTCTCTCCACCGCATACTGGTCCTAGATGATCCGTCTGGTTCAAATAGAGGCAGCTACGCCCATTCCCTGAAACCTCCTCATAGTCCCTTTCTGTCCAGACCTCCATAGATATAATCCCATTTTAGGGAATCAAAAGCTTTTTCGGTGACTACAGACAATATCAAAGTATCTGATTTGGGCACCAGTGGGGTGGGCTGAAATGTCACCCAACTGATGGCCATAGCTATGTCTCACCTTTTGCGTTAGTGGTTGCAGCAATCTAGTTGTCAGCATCCTGGCCCATCTAATAATCAACATTGAGCACAGACACTTGTCTGTGCAGACATATCCTCCTTATTCCTGGGCAACCAACAAGTCTTCCTTATAGTAGGAGGAGAGGGTGAAGGCACTGCTTGCAGTAGTAAACATGTCTGTTAGTATTGGGGCCATTTCGCTAATGTATGTTGCATATAATTCAACCAACAGCCATCTGACCCTGGTATTTTTGCCCCTTTCCACCCCCTTCACTGCGGCCCCAATTACTGCCTCAGAATTATCCATTGCCTCTCGTGGAGTAGTGTGGGAATATCGGCCTCCTGCAGGAATGAATTAACTAAACCTTTCTCTCATCTGTTTCAGAGTAGAAGGCTTTGTAATGTTCCATAAATACCTCATTCATTTCAACCTGTGAATGGACCAGGATGCCTTGAGCTGTCCAGTATTCGGGTACCTCGCTTGTTAGGATACCAAGACATTACAGAAGACTCCCTGCCTTCTCCTTCTCGTTATGGGCCTTTGACATGTACTCTTTGTAGTCATAGCATTGCAGCCTTTCCGTTAACTCTGCCAGCTTTTCATTTGTGAATGTAGTGTGCAGTTTTGGGTGACCAGGGCACTTCCTCTCCAGACCACTGCCTAACTGCTCCTGCTTATCTATTTCCTGTAATAATGTCGGGCTGGTTCCATAGGAAGTCCTCTCACTACGACCTTAAAGGCCTCCTATTCTGTCAGTCTGGATGAGGCGCTGACCTGGTTTGTATGTCCTCACCAATAGCCTGCCAGAGGACTTGGTCGTCCACTGTCTCGACCACCAATTTACAGTTGGGGATGTATGTCCTAAACCTACCCCACTTCAGGGTCTATAAAGAACAGTTATGGTCTGACATCGAGTATTCTTTGTATGCGACAACCACATGCACCACAGGGAACACACAAATATGCCCAGTTTCCCATGTAAATCATGCATCTATGAATCCAGTGCCTCTAGAGGTCAGTCAGACCACACTGGGACACTCATCTCTCTGGTGTATTTACTGCTTTAGTGACTGGGGAACCCAGCACCGGGGCGTGAGACCGATACAGATTAACAACCCTGTTACAATTAAAATACTGCTCTACTATCAATGGGAAGCAGATGAAGCCTGCAATCTGTTTAGAGATCATGTCTATGAAATCTGATTGGTCCACATTTGAATCATTTATGTTTACTAAGGCGTTACCTCTGTCATCATATCGCCCTGCCAGGACAATGTTTCGTTCCTCTCTGTGGTTTATTTCATTTGTTAACCTCTTAGCTGCTGGGCCTTTTCCCCCCCAGTGCTGAGCCCTTTTTTGGCTATTGGGGGTAGTTCGCGCTTAGGCCTTGATATTTTTTTGTCCACATAAGCTATCCATGCCAAATTTGCGTCCTTTTTTTCCAACATCCTAGGGATTCTAAAGGTACCCAGAGTTTCTGGGTTCCCCTGGAGGAGACCAAGAAATTAGCCAAAATACACATATAATTTTGTTTTTTTTAACAAAAATGGGAAAAAAGGGCTGCCGAAGAAGGCTTGTGGTTTTATCCTTGAAAATGGCATCAACAAAAGGTTTGTGGTGCTCAAATCACCATCTTCCCAGCTTTCAGGTACAGGCAGACTTGAATCAGAAAACCACATTTTTCAACGCAATTTTGGCATTTTACTGGGACATACCCCATTTTTATTATTTTTGGTGCTTTCAGCCTCCTTCCAGTTAGTGACGGGAATGGGTGTGGAACCAATACTGGATCCCGGAAAGCTAAGCATTTCTGAAAAGTAGACAAAAATATGAATTTAGTTGAGCAAGGGGTCATTTGTGTAGATCCTACAAGGTTTTCCTACAGAAAATAACAGCTGAAAAAAAAGAATATTGAAATTGAGCTGAAAAAAACAGCCATTTTTCTCAGCGTTTTACTCTGTAACTTTTTCCTGCAAAGTCAGATTTTTTAAAGCAATATACTGTTACATGTGCTGGACTCTTCTGGTTGCAGGGATATATATGGCTTGTAGGTTCATCAAGATCCCTAGGTACCCAGAGCTAATAAATGAGCTGCACCTTGCAATGGGCTTTCATTCTAATCCGGGTATACAGCAATTGATTTTCTGAAATATAAAGAGAGAAAAATAGGTATCAAGAAAACCTTTGTATTTCCAAAATGGGCATAAGATAAGGTATTGAGCAGCAGTGGTTATTTGCCCATCTCTGAATTCCGGGGTGCCCATACTAGCATGTGAATTACAGGCCATTTCTCAAATAGACGTCTTTTTTACACACTGTCTTACATTTGGAAGGAAAAAATGTAGAGAAGCACAAGGGGCAATAACACTTGTTGTGCAATTCTGTGTTCCCCCAAGTCTCCCGATAAAAATGGTACCTCACTTGCGTGGGTAGGCCTAATGCACGCGACAGGAAAGGCAACATGGACACATCACATTTTTACATTGTAATCTGACGTGTTTTTTGCAAAGTGCCTAGCTGTAGATTTTGGCCTCCTGCTCAGCAGGCACCTAGGGAAACCTAGCAAACATGCACAGTTTTGAAAACTAGACACCTAGGGGAATCCAAGATAGGGTGACTTGTGGGGCTCTGATCAGGTTCTGTTACCCAGAATCCTTTGCAAACCTCAATGTGTCCAAAACAACACGTTTTCCTCACATTTCAGTGTTAGAAAGTTCTGAAATCTGAGAGGAGCCACAAATTTCCTTCCACCCAGCGTTCCACCAAGTCTCCCGATAAAAATGATACCTCACTTGTAGGGGTAGGCCTAGTGCCTGCGACAGGAAATGTCCCAAAACACAACATTGACTCATCACATTTTGACAAAGAAAACAGTGCTGTTTTTTGCAAAGTGCCTAGCTGTGGATTTTGGCCTCTAGCTCAGCAGGCACCTAGGGAAACCTAGCAAACCTGCACAGTTTTGAAAACTAGACACCTATGGGAATCCAAGATGGGGTGACTTGTGGGGCTCTGATCAGGTTCTGTTACCCAGAATCCTTTGCAAACCTCAAAATGTGGCCAAAAAAACACTTTTTCCTCACATTTCGGTGACAGAAAGTTCTGGAATCTGAGAGGAGCCACACATTTCTTCCCACCCAGTGTTCCCGCAAGTCTCCTGATAAAAATGATACCTCACTTGTGAGGGTAAGCCTAGTGCCCGCGACAGGAAATGCCCCAAAACACAACATGGACACATCACATTTTGACAAAGAAAACAGAGCTGTTTTCTGCGAAGTGCCTAGCTGTGGATTTTGGCCTCTAGCTCAGCAGGCACCTAGGGAAACCTAGCAAACCTGCACAGTTTTGAAAACTAGACACCTAGGGGAATCCAAGATGGGGTGACTTGTGGGGCTCTGATCAGGTTCTGTTACCCAGGATCCTTTGCAAACCTCACAATGTGGCCCAAAAATAAATTTTCCTCACATTTCGGTGACAGAAAGTTCTGGAATCTGAGAGGAGCCACAAACGTCCTTCCACCCAGCATTCCCCTAAGTCTCCCGATAAAAATGATACCTCCCTTGTGTGGGTAGGCCTAGTGCCCGCGACAGGAAAAGATCACACAATGGTCAATGTTGGTACTTTCATGAGGCAACTGTTGACCCTGGGGTGATCCATTGCTTACGCAGGCACTAGGTATAGGCACTCAAGTGGGGTAGTGTTTTTATCAGGACAGGTGAGGAATCACTGGGCGGTAGGAATTTTGTGGTTCGCAGCATATTCCTATAGTTTGTGTGACAGAAATGCAAGAAAAATAGAGTTTTTATTCAACATTTCAGCTTTGCAGGGTATTCTGGGTAAGAAAACATTGGGGAATCCACACAAGTCACACCTCTGTGGACTCCCCCGGACGTCTAATTTCCAGAAATGTTTGGGTTTAGTATATTTCCCTATATGGCCACCGAACCGAGGACCAAAAACACAAGTATATATATATATAGATCACTTTTATATGTGGGTCTGGTTTTCCTGGGTGCCGATTGCAGCCCCCAGGGAAACCACACATGCACCGACAAAAGATAAATATATATATATATAGATCTCTATATAGATATATATTTATAGATATATATAGATCTCTATATAGATATATCTATCTACATGGATATATCTATAGATATATATACATATATATATATCTATCTATAGATATATCCATGTAGATAGACATATCTATCTACATGGATTGATATATCTATATACAACTACTAAAAAAAAATTGCCCTCACAGGGGGTCGCCCTGCCTATGGGCGACCCCCTGTCAATTTCGTTTAAAAAAAATAAAAAAAATTAAATTAGCCCCAGGGGGCCCCAACATCAACATTGAAAAATATGGCCCCGCAGGGAGTCGTCCTGCCTATGGGCAACCCCCTGTCAATGTCCTTATTTAAAAAATAAAATAAAAAAATTAGCCCCTGGGGGTGGCGCGATCTAGTGGCGTTTCCTGGCCCCCGATCGCAGCTGTGCAGGAAACGCGTTCAGGAAGGACTCGTATGAAAGGGGAGAGTCTGGGGAAAACAACAGTGTGACGTCGGCGCGCTGACGTCACGAAGGGGTGGGTGAGGTGCAGGGGGAGACACGGAAGCTCTTCCGTGTCTCCTAGGGATAAAAAGAAAATCATCGGGTGCGACGCACCTGAGGATTTTCAAACCTCCTCCCCGGTGTCGGCCACAGGTCGTGACCCGCACCAGGGAGGTAGTGCGGCCGTCGGCCAGTGGCCGACGCCCGCACTGAAGGGGTTAATTCAGACCGAATCCCTGGTCTAATCCAAATAAGAAACACAGGGTGAATGCTGATGTATACAGTTGAATAGTTATGGCCATCTTTTCGCCATTGCCCTCCCTTCTTTCAGTGTCTGGTGTGTCTTCTGCAAAAGAGAAATCTGTGTCTCCCTCCTCTATATATACTTGGCCGGTGTTTTTTTAGTCAAACTATTAAGGTCTGTAACATTCCAGGTGAGCGGCTAAACCTTCAGGTGTGTCTTACTCATACTGCAGTGGTACTAATTTCTTCCTCTGTTTTTCCTATAGACACACTCTCTCTGCTGAAACTTTGAACTGCAACCTGGCCTACCCCACCAACCCCAGATAGTCAGATAATGGCCCTCCATCCAAACTCAGACACACAGTACACAAATAGCTGCTATCGTTGCCCATTGTGATTTCCTAGCGGACGTCAATTCAGGAATTGTCTATCCGAAATGCCAAGCACTTTTGGCCTGTATGGCCACCTAGCCATTGAATAATTGCATATTGCACAACTTCAGTGGTGCCAGTGATGTTTTTTACTGCTCTTCAGTGATCGAAGTCATCAGATTTAATCCCCATGTTATATTTCATATTAGTTTGTCATCACTACCCAGAGTGACCCTGGACAACTGTTCATCCTCTGCCACGTTCTGGGATGAGTCTGTGTCTGGATCAAAATTGGAGTCTGTTCCTCTTCTGGGCAAGTTAACAGCCTTGTTGCTGGTTGGGCTTTCCTAGAGACAAGCTGTTGTCACCATAGCAGGCATCCTGTCTGTCTGAACCTGCTGACGAAATGGGAGGCTGAGATACCACCTTCTCCAACTCCACTTTCAGCAATGCCGTAGCTTGAATCCTGCAGTCCTGTCATTCGTTCCACCCCCATTCAGTTGACTCTCAGTCCAATCCCACATTTCTTGTGGATCAGAAATTAATCTGGTGCCAGAGCCCATCAGTATTTTCAACTTGGCAGGCAATAACACTGCATATTAAACCCCCATTTCTCTGAGCATATGCTTTACCTCAATAAAGAGGCTCTTTGTTGATGCACAGCAGCAGTGAAAGTTGCTTTCCATGCCTACTTGACATTGTTCATGTGCTTTGCCCAAGGTATAATCTCGATCCCTGAAGCATAGGAGGCTGGCCACCTCTAGTCTGGTGTGGATGGGGATGCCCTTGCCAGAACCCTTGGAGCCCTCTCCTAGGCCAAGAAGGCCTACGACCCACCTGAGTCCACCCTTTGCATAATTCAGATCTCCACGAATGTGACCAGGAATTTCCCTTTTTACTAGCTTTGGGGACAATTTACAAAAGCGTGTATGAGTGTATCAAAGAGTATTGAAGGAGTACTACTTTAAGTACTCCAAAGTGCCTTTGTGAAGAGACCTCTGGTTCTTCAAAAAGTGTTTCTCATCTATGCATTGTTGTCATGGTGGAACCATTTCATGAACTCTGAGACATTCACAGCAGTGATGTCATTGGTGATGAAATTGAAGATGTTATATGTGATCTTATCAGTGAATACTCCAATAATGCCAGTTGACATGTCATCAGCAATATCATTGATTAAGTTTTTTTTGCAAAACGTTTTTATTATGTTTTAAACAGGGATAAATCTGCATACAGCAGCAACATGAAACTTTTAATAATCAAAATTTCACTTAGCAAGTTATCACTAATCTACATTATCTGTTTAGCATGTAGGCCTCTACACCCTGGAAATAGGTCCACCAGATAACCCACATTTTCTGATATTTTTTGGGACTTTCCCTCGATTTACATACATGTTCCACTGCAGTGGAACTCCAGTACATTCCATGAGTCCATTCTTGTATAGAGGGAGCTTTATTGGATCGCCAGTGACATAAAGTGTCTCGTTTGGCAAGAAGGAGGTCCATCACCACCAGGGTTCTAGTTATCCCCATAGCCCCCCCCCCCAACTAAACCGATTAAACTCAAAACTGTCATCTTTGGATCAGGTGTATTTGATCTACCTACAATTTTGAGCATAATGAGGTGTGTCGAGGACCAGTAGCAGTACATGATGGGCATCCCCAAACTATATGATAGGAGGTACCCGGCTCCACTTTATATCTGCAGCAGTAGGGTATGGACCCTCCTTCATTTTCTTCAGTATACTTGGGTTGTAGTATACACAATGGAAGTATTTCAGCTGAATAAGCCATAGCCTCATGGACAGTCTTAGTACCCAGGGGACCATCCTCGCCTCCACGCAGTCTGCGTCATTCAAGGGGACAACACCCTGCACCCCTCTGTTGTGCTGTGTCCCCAGGAGGTCTGGTGTGTTAACTACCAGTGTGCTGGAAAACGTAGGGATGCCATTCCCTTTCAAGACAGAGATTGTAATCTGAGCTTTAAAGGGGGCTGTATTCCAGAAGGGTGCCAGAATCCCTCCGAAATGCGTCTAGGTATCAGTAAAATTGTGAGTTATGCAGATGTGTCCACTAAATATCCAAATGTTCTGATATATATTCCTGTCTCCATGTCTCCAAGATTGGACATTCCTATAAGGACGAAGGAACAAAAGCCCTCGAGCCAAAGTGGAGTTTCTGTGGTCAAAACAGAACTTCAAACACTTGATCCATCACAGTGCTGATGGCTTGCATTTGTATAATAAAATGTCATCAGCATATAATGATTTCTATCTTCTCACAGATTTGCTCATCGGAATCCACATAATGGGCCTCATTCCGATAACGGCGGGCGGCGGGGACCGCCCGCCAGGCGGGAACCGCCACTTGGCCGCTCTGCGGTCAAAAGACCGCGGAGGCCATTCTGGCTTTCCCGCTGGGCCGGCGGGCGCCTGCCAAAGGAGCGCCCGCCGGCCCAGCGGGAAAGGCCCTGCAACGAGGAAGCCGGCTCCGAATGGAGCCGGTGGAGTTTCAGGGGTGCGACGGGTGCAGTTGCACCCGTCGCGATTTTCACTGTCTGCAAAGCAGACAGTGAAAATCCTGCTGGGGCCCTGTTAGGGGGCCCCGCGACACCCGTTCCCGCCATCCTGTTCCTGGCGGGTTTTACCGCCAGGAACAGGATGGCGGGAAGGGGGTCAGAATCTCCATGGCGGCGCTGCAAGCAGCGCCGCCATGGAGATTCAGCCCAGCCGGGGGAAATCCGGCGGGAAAGCGCCGGACCCGGCTGGGCGACCGCAGCTTTAAAGCCGCGGTCAGAATAACAGAGGAAGCACCGCCAGCCTGTTGGCGGTGCTTCCGTGGTCGTTGACCCTGGCGGTCAATGACCGCCAGGGTCAGAATGACCCCCAATGTGTCTTCCGGATCCACTCACGGACCAGGGAAAGAGGAGGGGAGTTAGAGGGCAGCTCTGCCACGTGCCCCACTCAGTATTGAACGGGAAAGATAGCGCCCCATTCACAGTGGCTTGTGTCCACATTTTAGCATATAGAACCTTACATATATCTGCGGAAAAGGAGGCCAAAGTTTATCTGTTCGAGCATATGAAACCTAAAAGGCCAATGTGCTGATTCGAAGGCCTTTTCGTAGTCAATGGACACTAATGCCTTACGTTACCCAGATCCTACGACCACGCCAAGGTGCTGTGCAGAAGTCTGAGTCAATGACTTGTACCCTGCACAGGCATACAGCCTTTCTGCTCATAATGCATCGGGCCACAGATAACCTTCACCATCCTATTAACCAGGGCCTTGGCCAAACCTTGGCCTCTAGGTTAATCAAAGATATAGGCTGATATGAGCTGCAAGCTGGGGATCTTCCCAGTTTCAGTATCACAAATATTATTTGTCCCCTTAAGTCACACAAATTGGTTGTGAGTTTGCAGGTCTCTTCATTAATAGCTGTAAGTAGGAGGATTACATATGATGAAAATCGCTCAAAGGTCTCAGATGGGATACTGTTAGAACCTGGACTTTTCCCAGAGGGAAGTACACCAAGTGCCACAGAGATCTCTGCTCTGAGAAGATTGTTTAGTTTCTGGTAGTCCACATCAGAAAGATTGGGAACCACAAGATCCTCCATGTTTGGCCTATTTTGCTGAGCTAAAGATGGTGCTTTGGCTGAATAAAGAGCTCTATAGTATTTAGAAATCTCTTGGGCAATGTGTTGGGGTATGTAAGGAGTTGTTTGCCAGGGGTAGCCACATTGGGTTTAAATCTAACCTATAACTCTTTATTGGCCAACCAGTATAGAAGCTTTCTGGCCTTATCTCCAATTTTGTGTATTCAGTGTTGCATTGCATCATGTGCAAGAGTCAACATATCTAAACATTTCTGCCTAAGTGGAAGTCTTAATAGCCGGAAACGTTGCTGTGCCTGGTCATCGGGGTAAGGGGAATCTGTAACCCCCTTTCTAATTTCCCTGTATTGATTTCTAGCTCTTGATTAACTCTGACACTATGCCTCTTAGTCTCAGTCCGTTAGGAGATGGCCTGTCTTCTCAGAACGGTCTCAGATTTTTTCCAGAGCATTGATCGAGATGTGACTGAACCTTCATTTAATGTGAAATCGTCTAAATCTGTTGTCAAAGGAGTTCTTCAAACTTAGTGTCCCTGAGCCACCAGGCCCCAAGACTCCACAGTGTACTCTGTCCTCCCCCTGGTGTTCTGAGTTGAATCTGCAGTGGGTCATGATCGGTCAGGGCGCAGGGCTTTGACTAAGTGCCACATATCTGTGGAAGGAAGAAAGATGCAGTCTAATCTAGATGAGGATTTATGGGAGCATGAGTGATATGTGAATGCTGTAGTAGCACAGTGCATCACCCCCGAAATGTCAGAGAAGGCTAATGCTTGGTACCATGGTACTTAAGACAGCTGTTCTGCATGTATGTGCTGTACCCATGGTGTCTACAGTAAGGCCCATGACTGAATTAAAAACTTCACATATAACTGTTACACCTAGTAGCAAATAGAACAGCAGTGTTGTGAGTGCTTCCAGCGTGCTACTGCCGAAACTGGGGAGCTGTACTTGGAGTCAAATATCCTTCTCGTTTCCCCATCATACCCTACATAGTAGCCAAGTGTAGGAAAAAGCCTCTTTTTGTATGGTCACCCCCATGTTTTTCTTGAATTATTCTGTTGGCATTTTGACTCTGTGCGCTTGGACACTGCCAGCCAGGTGCCAGTGTATGTACTCTGACCCCTAAGGAATGTCGGATTTGGCTGCACTCCTGATTGGCATATTTAACTTACCTATAAGTCCTTAAATGTCACCAGTGGACTGCAGGATATATGTTGGGCCACCACTAAAGTGACAATGCAAACAAAGCATGTCTCTAGGCCTGCCCCTGCAGTCTGGGTAGGCAGTTTTAAAACTGCCAATGCAACCTCACAAAATAAATCTTTTGCCAGGTCTAAACCTTCCTTTTTAAATAAGTATGAGTCACCCCAAAAGTAGGCTCTGAATGCCCAAGGGCAGGGGAGGGCACGGTGCATGTTATTTAAAAAGTAGGACGTCTATGTTTTACATGTCCTGGCAGTGAAAACCTCCACAGTCGTTTTTCATTGTTGCAAGGCTGGCTTTCCCATAGGAAAGAAATAGGTTACATTAGAACACCTTATAATGTGCAATTTCAACTTGGGGGTAGCTAGTAAAATAATTGAAGGACATTTTGAAAATGACACTTTTAGAAAGTTGTGCTTTTCCTGTCTGAGAGAAATGGCAGATGGAGTTCTGCATGAGGAAGGAGGGTTCTGCCATTGTGGCTTTAGATATAAAATGGCACTGTGGGATAGTTTACAGTAAAAAACACATGAAGTGCCACAAATGTTGATAGGGTCACCCCTGGGCAGGCACTTTTATTTAATTGATTAGGGAGTAGCCAGACGTTCCCCCCACCAACAGGCTGGCATTGTGCATAAATCTGGCATCCCCATTACCCTCCTCAGATCAAATCTGGACCTGTAGAAGACAGAAGAAGGACTGCATCTGCTGCACAAAAGGGCTGGTCCTGCCACTGCTTGTACCCAGGATTGAGAAGGGGCCTCCAAGGTCAGTTGACTGACCTCCTGTTAAGCTACAGGGACACAAAAACTGAAACAGGCCTAATATCCTGCAGAGCCTTGATGACCAGTTCCAACTGGACCTCCCCTGGATCCTGCTGGTGGATTCTACTGGGGTGAGTTCTGGCCCCCAAGTGGTGTCCCTAAGGTCTTGAGGCCCTTAAATAAGTGACAGAGTGTACTACTCCTTTTCAACCTGCAAACGCTGGGGCTTAGAAACTTTTTGCCAACTTTTTCTCTGAAGAACCCGTGGGAAAACAGGATGTCAGTCAGCATTGACTCACCAGTCAAATTAAACTTGCTGGTCTGCCACGCTGAAGAAGATCTTACTTCTGGAAAAAAGTCAGAATCTAGAGATCTTCAGTGAGCCAAAGCAGATTGATGTTGAGACCTTTCTGGGTATGGGCGTCGGACTTCGACTACTCAGAGCTTTCCCATCTTTGTCCGTGACTGCTCTGGGATCCCTCTTTTCAGGATTCTGCCACCTTCAATCCGCAGATCCAGCTTGCACAGATGACTCATCAACCACCGCCTTTTCTGCTGAAAATTTCTAAGTCTGAAGGTGCTACCTGGCCCTCGTATCTGATCTCTGCTCCATTGCTTTCAGTTTCAAACCCTATGGGTGTCCAGGTCCAGCGGGACCATTTGCCGCGATTGTCAATTTGTACTTTTTGATGCTAACATTTAATTCAACCTTTAAAAATTCATATCTCTGGTTTCCCTTATTGGATTTTTGTCGTTTCTGTGTTATTTTGTTTATTAAAATATTCTCTATGTTTATATATTGCAGTGGGATTTCTTTTGTGCTGTATTTTCAACTTTTTAACTGTTTTGGTACTTCTAAATGCTTTACACATTTTCTTAAGTTAAGTCTGTCTGCTCTGTGCCTTAGCTAAAGGGGCTTGAGCTCAGCTTTACATTACTGAAATCTTTACCGGACCTAACAGGAATAGTGCAATTATTACTTGGGTGGGACTACCCCCCACCGAACTAATAATCCATTCTGTCACATGTGCCATCCATTGCATTCCACCCTATTTAACTTAGTCTTCTGCTTGCTTGTTCCCTGCCTTGAGTGTCATCCAGTATCCATGGCTATTATAAGCAGAGGCCCAGTAAATAACCAAATAAATACTAACGAGATACTCTGCCTAATGTGCAAAAATCTATATTTTTACTTCACTTTATTTTTTTAGTACAGGTTTACTATTTACTGAAATTCAAATTTATTTGACAAACTTATTTTAATCTTTAAAGTAGATCTTCAAGTCAAATCATGTGCCAGTATATGAAAACAAATAAATTGCATAGCAGTCGGCATGCCCAACTTTGCCCCTTGGCTCTTCCCTAATGACCCCAGTCCGTAGTATGTTCTCCACCATCCCCAATTTTTGTCAAACATACGAAGGCAGCCTCTGCTGTGGTATGTCACTTTTTTGGCAGCCATGTATAAGTCCATTCCTCGTCTCCATTCCTGCATGGAAAGCATTTACAGTGCCCCCCTGTATTTGGCCACATCCCTCTTGGCCAGCACGAGGCCCAGCATACAAAAAAAACAAGTTTGAGGTGGGGAAGATCAGCTTTGTTGGGGATCCCCAGCATCACAAAACCCATCTCAGATTGGAGAGACCCCTCCAATATCGTAGAGAGTTCCCCAGTGATCTCATTTAAAAAAGTTTGAACACTTGGGCTTTCCCACAGGGTGTGCATAAAGGACCCTATTGTATCTGTTTAGCAATAAGCACATCAGAGAGGGTACTCATCCCATACTGTGCATTCTGAAGCGGGCAAAATATGCCATGTGGAGTAATTTAAATTGTATTAAGCCGGAGGGTGCCGAGGTTCTGGGTTTTTCATTACGAACTGTGAAAGGCAGTGCCTCTTCAGATTTCCTCTGCTTTAGACCACAAGGAACCCCAATGTCATTGGCCCACTCATTGATTGAAATCTTTCCAACATGGCGTTGTCCCATTTCAATTTCTTTATCTTGGGGGACTTCAGCATTTGGGCGTAGGGTGATGTTTCACCCCCTTTCAAGAAGCTGCAAGGCACCTGTGAAGATCTGGGTTTTTAACAGCATGTGCATGGCCCCACCATCAGGATGGTCATACTCTGGACCTTATCTTCGCCCCTGAGTGACTGATTTGTGTTGAAGAAAAAATACCCATCCACTGGATAGACCATGATCTAATTTCCTTTCTTATTTTGGTGAAGGGTTTTTGTCACCCAAAGAACGGCCACAACGGCTACTTGGATAGGAAGGGCATGGTCCAAACTGAAGAGACCCAACTTAGGACCATTGTTTAACTTTATGTAAATTTCCGACTCTATGATCTCTGTGAAGTCAAATAACACAGCCTACGAGCAGGAGATCACAGGTGCTTTGGATAGAGAAATTCCACTGACCAGGATTAAATCTCAACGTAAACCATCTGCCCCTTGGTACAGGTTCTGTTTAAAAGTAGCAAAACTAGCCTGTAAGAAACTTGAGTGTAAATGGTGAAGTTGTTACAATGAAATTGATAAAAAGCATTTAAAAGCTGCACTCTGCATCTATAAAATTGAGGTTGCTAAAGCCAAAGGGAGAGTATTGCGCTAGTTCCATTCTTAATGCTACAAATGGTCCTAGGAGGGTTTGTGATATCTTAAGGGATTTATCAAACCTGTATTCCAGCAAAAAGGAAATAACTCCCTCAAGGGAGCTGTGTGATAATCTTTCTGATTTCTTTGACAAGAAGTTCAGTAAGATTCTTGGGGACATTGCATGGTCTCCTTCCCCCGTCCTTGTCACCTCCCAAACAAACTACCCAGTATTCTTCGGTTGAGATAGCATTCATTAGAGGAAAGGAGGCTTCAAAAAACCCAATAGAGGGTCAGTGCACCTGTTGGGACATCTTTGAACCTATCACGGAAGCAGGTTTCTGCTAATTTTCGGAATCAATTTCTTCAGGCTACCCACTTGATCCCTTTCCTTTGAGGGTGTGGAAAGAGAAGAAAGATGAACTTATTCCTCGCACTCAACTGCTCTGTAACCAATAACTGGAAAGTGGTGTTGTCCCATGTGTGTGGAAAAAGGCAATAGTTACCCCCCCCTATTGAAAAAGCCTGCAGCTGACCGTATGGTATTGAGTACCTATAGGCGGATATCTCTTCTTACCTTTCCAGTGAAGGTACTAAAGCAATATGTGAGTGGGAAGCTGTCCCAATACCTGGGGAATTACCATCTCCTAGAACACGAACAATTTGGGGCCCAGGCTAGGGCATGGCACGTAATCAGCCTTACTTGTTGCCATGAATGAGATATGGATGAGGGCCGGTATTGGTCAGCTGACAGTCTTAGTCATGCTTGCCATGTTGGCTGTCTTTGACACAGTCAGTCATAAGATCCTTTTAACCAGACTATCCTCAATTGGAGTGAAGTGCACAGTGCTGAAGTAGGTGGAATCCTATTTGACTGACATGTCAGGCAGTAGCACTACCCCCTTCCCCCCCTCTTTTGCCAAAAGTGGCTGGCACTGGCTTTGCACTGCTATGGGATCTCAGGAAAGTACTCTCCTTATTACCTGCCCATGCAATTCACTCAACGTACATAGTCCTATACTTAGTAGATCAGACTACTGTAGCACTTTACTATTGGGAGTTTTGGATTATTTGATAAGCAGACTGTACAGCGTTCAAGTGACAGCTGTTAAACTTGCTCTGAATAGACCTTGCAGGTCCTCAGCATCGAGTGCTCTGAGAGAATTGCACTGGCTGCCAATGAGGCAGAGGATTATGTTCAAAGCCATGTACATTGTACATAAAATCAAGCAATACTCTCCCCACATTTCGTCGAAAACATAAAATTTTTTGCAGCGTCATAAATATCCCTAGGTAATAAAATCCCTCCTCTGACTCTCGAAGCCCGGAGGACAATGGTAGAGGTTCTTGTGTTCGTTGTGTCTTTTGAGAGGTGTACAGCACTGACTTGCCCCATTTTATCTTATCGCCCGAATGGGCACCATAATCATCCAAGAGTTGGAAGAGCTTCGGGATAGTATCCGCTGGGGTTAGTTATGTACAAGAGGATATCGTCTGCATATAACAATATTTTCTCCACTGACTCGTCCCCCGTTGCAACTCGAAACCCTCCAACCCGTGGATGTTGTTGTATGCTGTACACCAGTGATTATACCATTAGAGCGAACAAAGGCAGGGAGAAGTGGCAGCCCTGTCTGGTTCCCCTACTAATCGGAAATTCGGAACACATCTTCCCGTAAACTCTCACTGCAGCCACTGGGTTCCGATACAGGACCGCCACCCACTTCCGGAACTTGGGGCCAAAACCTAATTTCAGTAGTGTATGTTGTAAGAAGGGCCAGTGCACTTCATCAAATGCTTTTTCAGGATCTAGAGATAAAAAGACATGAGGTGCCAGTTGTGTCTGTAGTACATTAAGCCAGTTGTGAGTGCGTCGCAGGTTGAGGTGTGTGGATCTGCTGGGCATGAAGTCCAACTGGTCCTGATGATTCAGTGGGGGATGACCTGTAATAATCGGGTGGCGAGAACAGTGGCCAACATTTCTTTTCAATACTAAGCAAAGAAATTGGGCAATAAGAGTTGCACCTTTCTCTACGTTTCCCTTCTTTGGCCAAGACCACAATGGTGGCCCTCTGGAGGTCTGGGTCTCCAATCCCTCCAACTTATCAAACATACTCAGTAGATATGGCCCAATAATCTTTGTGTACCGCTTGCAGAGTTCAGCCGGAATGCCATCAGTACTTTAGTGTGATAATAGCAGCCTGCATCTCCCCTAATGTTAAGTCCCCCTCAAGGAGGTCCCTGGCCTCCATATCCAGAACCAGGGTAGAGATTTCCATGAGATACTGTTCTATAATGTCTGATGCTTGTAGAAATCCCCAAAGTAAAGGGTGAACTCGCCAACTATGAGGTCGTCCGTGTCATAAGTTTCCCCGTTTGGGCCAATAATACTGTATACCCAATGGGCCTCCTGCTCCCTTTTGCTCGGCCATGCCAGCAATTGTCTGGCCTTGTTCCCCATCTCATAGAGGTGGTGGAGTGGGCACCATCTGTTTTTTTGGTCCTTTCCTGCACCAAGTCTTTGTATTCAGCGTGTAGGGATGCGATTTGTCTTGGGACCAGGGGGTTGGACCACGACTTGGATGAGCCTTGTAGTTGCAGGGTCTTGGCTTCCACATCCTCTAGGTCCCTGGTCTTGCGCCTTTTTTCTGTGCTATCCTGTTTTTGGCCAGGTTTCTAAGAAATGTCTTTAATGCTTCCCACAATATAGGTTTGGACTCTACCTAGAGTCTTTGTTTTCTGCAAAATATAGCTCAGTGTCAACCTAGAGCCCCCTTGCAACCTCTCTATCTTGCAGGTCCCATGCATTCAGCTTCCATCCCTGCATCTGCCTGATCCACAGACGTCCCACTTGGACCAATAGGGGCGAGTGATCTGACAGTCCTCTTGCCAGGTATTCCGCTCGCCCAACCTCTCCCACCTCACCGGGTGCTAAGACATAGTCCAGTTTCAAGTACACTTTATGTGCCCTTGAAAAATATGAACATTTGCGTAGATCTGGTTGTGTGCAGCGCAAGAGATCAAGTAAGAGCACCCTATCCGCAAATTGAGCTCGCGCAGCCGTCTGGGGAGCTGTCATGGGGATTCCACAGCGATTATTAACGTCTCCACCCACTATGTGTAATGTGGAGGTCAAGTCTAACAGAATATCAGTGACTTTGGCCAGAGTGGGTGTTTGAAACCTGGGGGTGCGTATACACTATACTGGGTCATTGCAGTGTGTTCCGATAGGCCCCACACACCTACGTAGCTACCCTTGGGTAAACCCACGTCCTTGTCACCCTAAAGGGGAGGCTTTTCTTAATCAGTATGGCCACTCCGCTGGTACCCCTAGTAAAACATGCATAAGCCAGAGTGGTATGCGCCCCTCCACCCAGAAATCTGCAATGGGTGCCCTGAAGATGGGTTTCCTGGAGAAGGACCACGGCTGGTAACACTTGCTTAACATTTTGTGCCACTTGGCCCCTCTTGATTTTGTTGCTGAGGCAGTTGACAGTCCACGTAAATATCTTCAGTGTCTGGTCATCTGCCTGTCCGGCCTTGGCCATGGGGGGTCTGTGTGTGCTGGTGTCATTGTGCAAGTGTAGATATATGTACTAACTGGACTGCACCTTTTCTGTGTTAACAAGAAAAACAAGATTAAAACATGGTCAAACTAACCCCTGAGCCTATCTGGCCCACTACCCATCGCCTCCCCCAGCATTTAAAAATGGCAACTGTGCCAAACCATGCTTGAGGAGAGCCTGAGCAGCCTGAAGCTCACCCATCACCTTGTCATAAACAAACCCCAAAAAAGTTAAAACAACATCAACAGAATATCCAATAAACTGAAATGCAACAGCCCTGTTGACTCTGCTAAGAGTTCTATTCAGAGTGTCAGAACCCTCCCAGAAGGAATGGGGGGGGGCGATAAAGCTCCCCTTTCTACTTGTATACTGTCCAGCCCTTGATGTGTTGCCATACTTCTCTTTGTAGCCGCCGCTAGCCCCAATGTCTTGTTGTCTGATCGGGCATCTCCTGTCCACCCTCAGGATCATCAGTGGCCATTGCCAGGGGGTGAGGGGTTTCAGATCCGGAATCCGGGTCATCGCCTGTGTCACTGGTAGAAGAATTGTCTGCCAAATCATCTTTCCTGCTCGTTTTTGTGGATCAGTCCCGCTCTAATTTGGAGGCAGCATCAAGGCGTCTCGCCGCATTCTTTTCCTGCCACAGGGCACTATTCCCCTTCAGCACCTGGCGTCGACCCCTCCTCTTACTCTGCCGTCTGACCTTCGGCCATGCAGCCTCCTCAGTCTAGGGGCGCAAGCCAGACTCTCGAGCACCTGTCCTCACCAGTCTGTGACTCTCTTCCAAACAGGTCCATGTCTCCTCCAGTGACTGAAAAAAGGACTTTCCTTGAAACAGGGCTTTCAGTTTGGCTGAGAATAAAAGCTTGTATTGCAGGTTAAGTCCCCTCATTCTAGCCTTTACTGAGTCAAAAGTGCACCGCTGGCTCTGAACTTCCTTACAATATTCAGAGTATGAGGATTTTTGAACTCTCCTGCAACACCTCCTTAAGGATCATTTATAGTTCAAGAAACGTGTCATTGCTGGTCTGGGAGGGCCACGTGGGGGCCAGCCCCCAGTGCATGGTGCACCCTTTCTATGGTAAAGCAGGGGGAGAACTTGTCTTGATGGAGAATGCTTCATAGCCACTTATCAAGAAATCGTGCCATATCAGGGCCCTCTGTCCCCTCTGGAAACCCCACAAAGCGCAGGTTGTTTTGGAGAGCACGGTTTTCAATGTCTTCTAGCCTCCACACTACCTCCTTCGTGATGGCCTGGCCTCCATTACCTCCTTGCGGAGGCCGTAACAGTGTTTTCCAGCTCGACATTCTCAATTCCACCGAGGAGACCCTCTCTACCACATTGTGGAGATCATGATGCAGGAGTGATACTTCGGAACACACTTTACCCACCTTGCCTTCCAATGTCTCTCGGGATGACTGTATCGCCAGGAGCAGGACACCGTTATCGGGCATTGGCAGCGGGGCAACCTCCGGCAGGGAGGTCACCACCCTTGTGTATCAGTCCATTCTCCCCTGGCACTGGAGATTAGGCTCCTTGGCCATCATTCCAGCCCCTGCGCCTCTTGAAGTGGGAACCAGTGCAGTAGAGCATGTCTGTGGCCACATCTAGGCCATGGCGACGGCTCTGGATCACCAACCATGGTCAGTTTCAGCATAGTGTGGTATAGCTCTGTGGTCAGCAAAAAAAAGAACAGTGACCAAGTACCAAATGTCAGTCCTGTCGGTGTCCCCATTTGCCCTGCCCAGCAGGCCTCACCTTCAGGAAAATGAGCCCACTACCCAGAATGTCCAGACTTCCTCGGGGGGGCCCTTGAGGGTGCACTGTAGCTTCAGGAGTAGCAGAGTGGAACCAAGAGCAGAGGTACAGGTGTACACACTCCTGCAGCACAGCATATCTTCAGTACAGCGTATCCAAATCTGGGGATTGCAGGAGGGGGGTGCGCATCCCACTTCAGCTCTGCCAGAAACTCCCTTCTCTGGCATTTTTCCCACCACACAAGTTCACTCGACAACCGGTAGCTGCCAGGGGTGGCACCCCCTTTCAGTATAAACTTTGTCTGAGGCCTTCCACCACAACTTTCCTACAGTGCCTCATAGCAGGCCCGTACCCCGAGTTCGATCTTGCTGGCGAGTTCAGGCACCTTCCTTCAGTCGTGTGCCATGCACACTTGTACCCCTCTCCCCTGGATTCCTGGGCATAACTTTGAGTGATGGGAGGGGGTAAACGAGGGGGATGAGACACAAGAGGCCGCACGCGGTCCAGACCGTGACGATTCACTGGTTGCAGCTGCAACCTATACGCTGCTGGGGCCACAGCCCGTCTTACCCACAGTAGAGCGTCTCCCCTCAGGAACACCAGGTTCCTCCTGGACGCAGTCAGTGGCCTTCTTGCGGCAGCAGAGCCCACCCCCCCCCCCCGGGGCAGCCATCTGGGCACCACAGGAGGTGGCAGGCCCTCTGTCTGCACCACCTGGAAACAGTCACTCCCTTGCAGGGGTTGAACCATCAAGTATCGTGGGACAGACACCTGGCCCTAGTGTTGCTGGCTACCTGTCTCTAGCCCTGGCAGACCCAAGAGGATCACTCAGGCCACAGTCCTTGGGCTCTCTGACGCTATGTGTGTCGCCTCTCACCATCCGCAGCCCATCCCAGGCCGCAGTGTAGTCACAATGGTTTTCTAGCATGCACCCCCATTTCATCTTGCCATCGGGCAGCGTCCCATATCCTGGTGGATTTGGGAAAGTGCTGCGGCTCCGAATCGCAAGCATTGGCCAGGATATTGAAGGATTACAGAGGGCTGGGCACGGAGCTCACTCAGGGAGCATCCGTCCTGTCTGGCATCTTAGCCACACCCCCTAAGCAATACATTCGGCCTCTGAAAACACATGCAATAAACTTACTTGATACTAAGTATTTTTAAACTAGGATTTATTTGGGTCTATGAAACAGACAGTCAACTGCATCAGTAGATTCAACCACAAAATTAAAGGTGTTGTTGATGTTTAATCTTTGCACTTTGTAGCTGAGAATGGAATTAACAGACGTATGATTAATGAAGACATAATGCTGAATAAAAATAAACTAAATTTTGAAGACTAGGGCCCTCATTACAACCCTGGTGGTAAATCCCGCTTACCGCCGCACAGAAGACCGCCAACATACTGCTGCGGCCGCGGAATTCCGCTACAGGTATTACGACCCACAGCCCAGAATCCGCCACAATACAGACACCCACAAAAGTCTGCCACACCAAAGGTCAGTGATAAACTGGCGATAACAAAACCGACACCGTCACGCCAACAGGAATACGCCCACACTATCACGACCCACGAATCAACGCGGCGGTCTTTCAACTGCGGTAATCCATTGGTGGTACAAACTGCCCCGCTCAAATATGCACACATATACAAAACACAACCACATTGGACAAATCAAAATACACACAACTGATACACATACACACACCACTCCCACACACCCAATCCAATATAAAGCACACACCCACATTACCCACAAACCCTTACTACCAGAAATTTGAAAGGAGGCCAGAGAGAGACACTACCTAAAACAACACCAGCATCCACAGACACACAACACCATCACTTACACAACATCCACGCACCTCAAACACACACCAACACACCCCCTCACACATCACAACAGACACCACCTCACACATCACCCACACCACATCATGGCACCTCAACAACACCCCAGTTTTTCTGAGGAGGAGCTCAGGGTCATGGTGGAGGAAGACGTCCGGGTAGAGCCACAGCTATTCGGATCACAGGTGCAGCAGACCTCCATTGCGAGGAAGATGGAACTATGGCGCAGAATTGTCGACAGGGTAAACGCAGTGGGACAGCATCCAAGAACACGGGATGACATCAGAAAGAGGTGGAACGACCTACGGGGGAAGGTGCGATCCGTGGTCTCCAGACACGAGATTGCTGTACAGAGGACTGGCGGTGGACCCCCACCTCCTCCCCCACAACTAACAACATGGGAGGAGCAAGTCTTGGCAATACTGCATCCTGAGGGCCTCGCAGGAGTAGCAGGACGACTGGACACTGGTAAGGCAAATCTTTACTACCTTATCCCCCACACCCCACCTGCATGCCATTACATACTCCCACTCTTAACCTCACACCCAACACCCCAACAACCCACAGATACCCCACCAACACAACCCACACATCCTAAAACCAAGCCCTGCGTGTAACACCAATGCATAGACACCCATCACCCAAGCATGTCCACTACAGAGACTCACTCATGCCCCAAAATCACCAATCACCCAAGGACCAAGCCAATAATGCAAGAACTGGAGTAGAGGGTCAACCACCCATTGCACACGATGGCACACACAGATACAATAATTATGCATTTACACCCCAAAAGGACCCCTACCCAACGTCACCGGACAGGAGGTGCCAGACATATCCAGTCCCCCCACAGAAGAGGCCCACAGTGATGACAGCAGCTCTGCACAACTGGATCAAGATGACCATCCCGGCCCATCTGGAACCTCGGGACAGTCGGTTCCCCTGACACTGTCACAAGCCACCACAGAGCCTCCCCCTCAGGAAACACCAGCACAGCACCCACCCAGCAGGCCCATTCCTCTGTCCCCAGGACATGTCAATCAGCAGTGTGTCCACCATTACAGGAAACCCAGGCAAACCCACCAACCCAAGAAAATCAGGCACCTGGGGGCAGTGGCAGTGGGCACGCGGTTCAGGGGACAGAGGCACAGGATAACAGGTAAAGTGGGGGGACTGCTGTGTGATGGGGGAGGACAGGCCCAGGGAACCCACTCTCCACGAGGCACTCTCCAACATCATGGGAGCTTACCATCATTCCCAGGAGAAGATGGCAACGGTACTGGCCAAGTTTCAGGCGACCCAACGGCTGCAGGAGGAACACTACCTTGGGATCAGGGAGGACTTGAAGTCCATTAACACCACCCTGGTCACCATTGCAAGGGTGCTGGCAGACCTTGTCAACACCAGCAGGGACACAGTGGCACAACAAGTGGCCCCTGACACTAGCCTGGACGATGAACAGCCCTCCACGTCCGCCGGCGCTAGTGGACAGGAGGCACCGCCACAGGAACAACAGGACACCAGCATCCCACCCCTGCAGATGGAGAACCACCCCGCAAACGTTACCTGAGATCCAGGAACAAGACAGAGAACACTGCCAAGACCCCCGCCAGAAAATGAGACCCCCCCTGAATGTCACCCTTCTGTCCCACTATGTCACCCTGTCCATCCTTAAACTGCCATGGCTTCACTTCCTATGCCCCTTTGGACAATGCACCTGTGAAACAAATAGACTGGACTCTGCCATGGACATTCCTCCACCATCCACAGCCTATTTTATAACCCCCTCCACTTAATAGCACAGGAATAAACAGACTTCAATCACAAAACAATCTGGAGTCAGTCTGTGCTTTCACAAATGTGTAATTGCAATAACTATGGAATATAGCAATGTCAATGTACTTGTTCACATACCAATGTAACACAGCTGTAGGCCAGCAGTAAACATAGCAGAGGGCACAAAGTGGACCCAGATCTGTAAAATGGAAAGTCAAAGTGACAAGTCAGGGTCCATACACTAAATGAAAATGACACACTTATGCTGGTTCCAACAATAGAATGAGATGTGGGAAGCAGTGACATTTTCTTACCTGTGTCTCACTGGAAGTATTGCATGATGATGTTGTTTCAGTTGTCGATATCCTCTTCTTCTGCCTCCTCTTCTTCACTGTCCACAGGCTCCACAGCTGCCACAAGACCAACATCTGGCCCATCCTCCTGCAGAAAAGGCACCTGGCGTCGCAAAGCCAGGTTGTGCAGCATACAGCAGGCCACAATTATCTGGCACACCTTCTTCGGTGAGTAGTATAGGGAGCCACCTGTCACCCATGTGCCTCATTGTAGCGTTCCTCTGCCCTTGTCCTGGGATTCCTCACTGGGGTCAGTAGCCATGACAGGTTGGAGTAAACAGAGTCACCTGCAAATGTCGAGGGACAACTGTTAGACACACACTAACCCTTAGGGACAGCCCCATACCCAGACAGCAAATGAAACTGTGTGGGGACTTTAGGCTCACCTATTAGCCACACACGGTGCCTCTGGAATTTGCCCATCACATAAGGGATGCTGCTATTCCTCAAAATTTAAGAGTCATGCAAAGGGCCAGGATACTTGGCATTGACATGGGAGATGTACTGGTCTGCCAAACACACCATCTGCACATTCATAGAATGGTAGCTCTTCCGGTTTCTGTACACCTGTTCTTTCCTGCGTGGGGGTACAAATGCCACATGTGTACCATCAATGGCACCAATGCCTGTTTTGAGTGGTGTGGATGGAAGATACGTAGGGGGGGGGACTGAGGCCTGCCTGTGCGGATGGGTAGTGTATGTGCGTCAGGGCAAGTGTAGGAACTGGGGGGCAATGAGTAAGGCGGTGCGGACGGGTCAGTCATTTCCTTTCCCCCTGTACCATTCCTCTAGGTCAGCGCCCACCAAAAGAAGAGTATTTGGCGTGCCATCGCCAAGGATGTCCGGACCCTGGGGGTCTACCACAGACTGAGCACCCACTGCTGTAAAAGATGGGAGGACCTGTGCCGGTGGAGCAAGAAGACGGCGGAGGCCCAGCTGGGGATGGCCTCCCAACGTGGGAGGGGTGCCCATCGCAACATGACCCCCCTGATGTTCCAGGTCCTGGCGGTGGCCTATCCGGAGTTGGATGGGCGCTTGAGGGCATCACAGCAGCCACAAGGGGTGAGTACACTCTCATTCAGCTGAATCTGCGCGCATTACGAGGTGTCTGGGTGGGAAAGGTGGGCAGTAGGTTTCCCTAGGCCAGGGCGAACTTGGTAGGCAAGGTCCCTTGTGAGGCAGGCTATGTGGCACCCCAACCCCACCAGTGGTAATAGCCATCTACACCTAGTCAGGCTCCTGTAACTTCCAGGTGTTCAGCAATTGGTCTTAGGCCTCGTACCCCATGGTCAGCTGAAATGTCTAGGAACTGTTAGTGCATGGCGTAGTGCAGAGGGCTGCTCCCTGTGTGTTGTGTCCGCCAACGGTAGTGGTGTTGCATGCACTGAACATGTCTTCTGTCTTCTCCCCCCCCCCCCTTTTTGTGGTCTCCCTGTTCTTGTGTGCAATAGCATCATCAGGCGGAGGAGCATTGGCACCGGTAGCAGGAGGGAGCTGCAACCCACTTGGCCCTGGAGGGCGAAACAACGGTGTCTGAAGCCATCAGTGGGACGGAGGGCGATGGGAGCTCCACAGTGGGGACAGGAGCAGACAGCAGTGACAGCGACTCCTCCTCCTCTGATGGGAGCTCCCTTGCGGTGGCGGGCACCTCTGTGCCCACCGCATCAACAGGTACAGCTGCCACCCCCCCCACCAGCAATGTCCTCCCCACAGCCCCTCAGCGTGTGTCCCGTGCCCGCTCACCCAGGAGGATAGGCATCTCTTTCGCCCCATGCACCTCAGGCCCTGCCCCAGTCAGCCCTGCTGCCCTCAATGAGGAGGTTATTGACCTCCTGAGATCCCTCACTGTTGGGCAATCTACCATTGTGAATGCCATCCAGGGTGTAGAGAGGCATTTGCAACAAACAAATGCATACCTGGAGGGCATTCATTCTGGGCAGGCAGCCCAATAGAGAGCATTTCAGGCTCTGGCCTCAGCACTGATGGCAGTCATTGTCCCTGTGTCCAGCCTCCCCCCTCCAACTTCCTCCACCCGACCCAATCCCCTGTACCTCAGCCTATCCCACGCACACAATCAGACCAGCATGCATACTCATCAACACACAAGAGTGGGCATGGCAAATATAAGCACCACACATCCCACAGGCACTCACACAAGCACCATCCCCATGCAGACACAGCAACATCCACTGCCTCCACTGTGACCCCCTCCTCCACGTCCTCCTCCTCCCTCCCTGTCTCGTCTCCACTCACACCTGTATGCACTACATCCTCAGCCACTGCCTCCATCACCAGCACGCCCATCACCACACACCGCGCTCACGTGCACTCACCACACCCACTACCATTCACACATTCCTAGTGTCCTCTCCCAGTGTGTCAGTGAGCCCTCCTCCCAAAGCACACAAACGCAGGCACACACCCACCCAACAGCCATCCACCCCACAACAGCCCCCGGCCCATGCACCTTCACCCAAATTCAGCAGACCTACACCTCCTACAACCACTACCTCTACTGCCACTCCCAAACCCCCTTCATCTTCCCGGCCCAGTGTGTCTAAAAAACTTTTCCTGTCAACCCTTGACCTCTTCCCTTCACCCCCCCGTCCTTCTCCTCGGGCCAGGCTTTCCAGGTCCCAGCCCAGCACCTCAGCCACCAAATCCCCAGGGTATGTCGATGCCTCCATGGCGTATCATGCTACCTGACCCTCGCCAATCTCGTGGCACATACACCCAGGTGAGGGAAGTGTACCGGCCACACTGCACGTGGAGCACTCTGGGTACAAAGCCCCCTCCAGAACCAGTGGAGTATCACATCCACTACCTCAGTCCTTGGCAGTATGAAGCACTCTGGGCACAAAGCCCCCTCCAGAACCAGTGGAGACTGTTTTCCCCAGGATAAAGCAGTGGGCAAACCACCCACTTGAGAGACTTGAGAGACTGTGGCTTTGCATTCCCCAGGATAAAGCAGTGGGCAAACCACCCACTTGAGAGACTTGTGAGACTGTGGCTTAGCACTCCCCAGGATACATCAATGGGCATGGAGCCCCCTTGTGCAGCAGTGGCGTTGTGCATTCATCAGGCTGAGGGCCCCACCCCCCTCCTCCTTCCCCTGAGGTGCCTGTATATTTTCGATCTGATGCCCTAGCAGTGTTCTCTCCGTTTCCAGTCAGGTATCATGTGTGGGCCTCGCCCATACATTTTGGGCCCAGTGGTCCACGGACAATGATTAGTACACTATCCGGACTTGTGTAGTTGGTTTACATATTTGTATATACTGAATGTGGAGTTTTGACTAATGGATTTTTAATGATTACAATGATTACAATAATTTCCTTTTGTCCTTGCGTTCTTCCAGGGGCTGGGGGGTGTATATGTGATGTTGCTGCATGTATTTGTGTGTATGTTGTTGTGTGTGAGGGTGAAGGTAGGGGTGTTGCGTGTGTGTGTCACTCTCTTTCCTCCCCCTCCCTTGTGTTGTAGGTGCAGTACTCACCGTGGTCACCGTCGCCGCAGCCGCCGCCGTTCGTACTCCTGGTAGAAGAGGAGGTAAACCAACATGGGTAACACATGAAATTCGGGCTCCATGGCGTCCTGGTTCCTCGTTGGGTGTCGAGTAGTGAGTGTTTTCCCTTCTGTGTACTGTTTCCGCCGTGCTTTTGATAGCATTGGTTCCACCCCAGAAAAGGTGGCGGATAGGCCTCTTGTAATACAGTGGGCGGTACTTTGTCTCCCGCCTGTCTGTTGGCAGTGTCCGTCGCGCTGTTTGTTTCTACCACCGTGGTGGTCGGAGTGTTAAAGTGGCTGTCTATGTTGGCGGTTTCCGCCACGGTCGTAATCCCATTTTTTTTCCGCCGGCCTGTTGGCGGTATTACCGCCGCTTTAACACTGACCGCCAGGGTTGTAATGAGGGCCTTAATAATGCTTGCAAGTCGTTTTCCGAGTATTGGTATCAAAGGCATCTACTAGCTTGTGGACAAAGACAAACTCCTTCACTTGAAAACAAATTTATCTTGAAAACAGCAGCAATACTTTGGTTTAGGACTTTTGTGATATTTTCTGTTGTAAAAGCTCATCATTCACCACAGCTCTAGGCCAGAATATACCCATGAGCAATCCATCTTCAATTAAATATTTAATCTTCACAATATTTCCCAGATTTATTCTGACAAATATAGCTGACTCATTCTAACGAAATAATTTGATCTAAGCTGGATATTTCACGCCAGACAGAAAAAAATCTGCAACTAATGTCAAATATTTTCATGACTTTCTTTTAAGGCCGATAATAATGACAATTGTCACACATCAACCAGCTGAGAGTCATCCTAAATTATATTCCTCTGTTTTTGCCTGGGGCAATATTGGGATTAGCATCATCGTAAACAATTTATGATTCCCAGCAATGCTTTTACTGTTGATTCAGAAAGCAAATAGATTTAAAGGAAAACCTTATAAACAGTATTCACTGAACCACGAGAACGTGTCAACTATCCTGTAGCGATGTGGAGTAGCAGCAGGTTACATCCTCTGACAGAACGAGCACAGAGCACGCTGAGCCAAGCGTACCGACTGCAGGCAAACACACAGCAACTACATGTTAGAACCTCGGCTAAAATGCTCTTCCACTGCCACCTCCCATGACAAGTTCTGCATAATTCTGAATACAACTAGACATATTTATAGTTATAGTTTGATTGTCACCTCCTGCAGATATATCTAGGTCGTGCATTTTGACCTTGATGAAAGAAAAAGATAAGCAAACACAATATTCAAAACTATACAAAAATGATGGTATTTTTGTTAAATC
The DNA here is from genome assembly GCF_031143425.1 of Pleurodeles waltl. Taxonomy (NCBI): domain Eukaryota; kingdom Metazoa; phylum Chordata; class Amphibia; order Caudata; family Salamandridae; genus Pleurodeles; species Pleurodeles waltl. The sequence goes on from NC_090447.1 coordinate 1,392,266,231, forward strand.
TCCTAAGCACACCTTACAGAAGCACTGACTCTAGAGAGACATATATTGCGACAGGAAAGATTCTGGTCTTGGTCGCATGTTCAATCATCATTTCCCTTGTGTGCCCCAAATTAAACTGGGTCCTCACAGAGGTTTTCACCAAGCTTTTAGATGTCATATGTCAACTAGGTAATTCAACTCACCCATCCCTGAAACTCGACCACTAAAGCAGCAAAGGACTCCATCCTCAGTTAAATCAATTCCAAAGAGCTTGCATCCAATGCAACTGTTCCCATATAGTATCAAACAGTCAAATTTATGATGAACACAGAAGACCCTGGCTGAGACCTTCCAAGTGACATGGTGCCGCTGTGTGTCATACAATATTGGCTCTCTTCACGCACTCCCCTGGTAAGGACCCAAAGATTACATGGTGAAAGGCCCAGTGGACTGGAAACCACAGAGTGGGTTCCCAATTTGTCTGCATAGGCTCTGCACTCCTGATGTCCATCAGGGTTTTCTGTCTTTCATGGACATCAGCAGTAGTCTCAGAACCTTTTGGGGAGGTTGAGAGGCTCTGGTCAAACCATCTTGATATTGAATGCAGGGCACATAATATAAAGAATTGGCTTACGAGGCCTAAGCCATGCCCAGTGATGTTGGCCCAGCCCCCTACAGTGCTGGACTCTGAGTGATGAGCTCAGTGTCACCCCCTTCTGCAGATCCTTGGACCTCCTCCTCCTCCTTCCACAGTCAAAATATTTTTAAGGTTGATAGATCTGCTATCATACATACACGCCCTCAAGGATAAGATATGCAAACCAGCATTCATTGTAATCAATTTGCTTTTATAACATTGGTTAATTCTTCGGAACCACAAGACCTGCTGTATTTCGCAAATACATAAATTAAGTAACAGATGTTTTTAGACCAAACCGGCATTTCCTCTTACCTATATGCAGGAAGAAAGGCTCCATGAGCAGAAACCTGGCCACAGGTGGTCACAGGTCTGAAACCCAGCACTTCAGGCTCAGTATTACATCTTTTTTTATTCAATACGTTACATACCATAGGGTGAGTAACAAGGGATTAGCCAGAAAAATAAAATTCCCCCCACTTTGAACCATGACCCAAAGGCACTAAAGGAGAGAGAGTGAGGCATGCAAGCCTGACAGTCTTTTGGGACACTGTCCCCTTGAGGGAATCTTGAAATGTATTTCCTTCATTCTTTCTTGCTTGTTTCATTTTCCTTTCTTACCTTAGATCCATCCTTTCTTTCTTTTTTTTTTTCATCAAGCCGCCATGAATTTTTTCTGTTTCTTGACACCATCCTTAACATGCTTTTTCCTTTATTCATCCATCCTTTCATTTCTCCTTCCTTCTTTGTTTTTTTTGTTTCTTTCTTTCATCCCTCCTTCTGTCATCCATCCACCATATTTCCTTCCTTCTTTCCAATTATCCTGTTCTATGTCCGTTTATCCATCTTTGCATCCATCCATGCTTCTCTCTGTCCATCCTTCTCGTCATCCAACATCCATCAATTTTTGCACACATCCTTTTCTCTATACTTCTCTGCCTCTCTTCATTCGTCGATTCCTGCATCTGTCCATCGATTCAACCTTTCTTGCACCTTTCTCTCAATTCCAGCCATACTTCTCTCCCCTGGTCGTTATTATTAGCATTTAATACTTACAGCACTTAGAGGTGTGCTAGGTAGCACTATATAAATGTCATTATATTGTCTAGTGAAAGTGGGTATGCAAGACATTACATTTGGAATGAGGACTACTAAGAGTGAACACATGCACGTACTCAAAGACTAATTTTCACTGACGCTTTTCAATATTTGCATGCAGTCCTTGTCACAGTTAATTACACAATGACAACGGCAAATGTATCTTTGTATACAGATGCGATGTACAGCTGTATCCTGCAAAGTGAAAATCCCAAATTGTGACACAAGGCCCATAACTGCCTGAGACATATTAACCATTGGATAAAGGGAAAGTACCTGAGCTGCTGAGATTATGGAAATAGGTAACTGCACCATGAACACTGTACCTTTCCTTTGGTCAGAGGGGCAACTCTGACACCAGCAAAGGATGCCAAAAGCCTTTGGTCTGGGTTGACTCAGATCGTTCATAAATATGATCACAGCCATCAAACAAATTATACATATCTAACTCATGTTGAGAAGTATCTTTCCAACTCCTCCAGAAAGCCACAGTGTCGGACTTACCATAATATTAGTACTTTCATAAATGGATCACCACAAATAATCCATGCTCAGGCAATAAAAAAAATACAGATGCTCCTGACGTTAAAAATTTATATTTATCCTAATTATATGATGAGAACTACAAAATGTACTTCTTTCTAGGGGTCTTGCCATGCATACAAATATATTAACAAGTCATAGTGCATCAGAAGAGAGATAAAGAAAACAATGTAATCTCTACAAAGTATAGCTACACATGAAATGTGGATGTTTTGCCTTCTTTCCTGAAACTTAATAACATGGCCGTAGTTTTAATATTCTCTAGCAAAGTTGACCATTCGTGATCTGTATACCACAAGCCTGTGATCTCCTTCCCAGTGCAGTTCTGCAAATGGGAGCAGGTCTTGCCCTTAGTGTTCTCTTTACAAGTCTCAGCAGTATATGCAGTCCTTCTGTCTTTCACTGGTTCATAGGTGTTCTGAAGAGGCTACTGGGGGTGCCACAATTATGTGCGGTGCCAGCCTGTGAGTAATGGAAATGTCTGGTCACTCCTTAACCAATGGTGTAAATGGCCCTACCCCCTTTACTGTAAATCATCATACAGTGTACCTATCTACCTAAAAACAACATGAGAAAACATTTCTTTCCCTGTGCAGAGCTCCATGTGCCCACCCACAGGTTTGGTCATGATAATGGGCAAACCCTCCCTTTTGGTCACTTAAAACTGATTCTGGTAGCATTCTTTCAATTGGATTAAGTTCCTGAGCACAGCCCAGATGGCTATGGTGTCAAGGGGAAGTCAGCCCTTCTCTTTCTGGCTCTAGGAGCCACTTCACACCTCTTCAAGGAGCCATTCAGCTCCTGGATGACAGTGAACACTGGCAGAATGGTACATTTGGCTCAGGCAGGAACATTACAACTTCCTGAAAGTGTAATTTTCCAAACAGTAGTAGAACATTTAAATGGACCATTAAGTTGAGGTTTAAATTACCATTAAAGAAGTCCTTGAATCTTTTCTCTAGCTACTCTCAAACTGAAGCTAAGCATTATAAGGTCTTATCATGTAACCCAATGTGTTTTTCTATGAGGGGGGGCAGCCGTGCCACAAAGAAAAACTAAATTGTAGGTTTTTCACTGCTGGGATATTAAAACATTTAAATATAAATGTTCCACTTTTGAAATACCATGTACTCTGCCCTTTTGAACTTTAAGGCCTATTTTTAGGTGAAGTGTAAGTATCAACAAGCATTTGCAATGCAGTGGGTCTCGTGTTTGCTCGAGTTAGAGCTATTAGCGGTGCAGACTCCTAACCAGCTTTTTTTGCCACATAAACTGAAAATAAAAAGTACAACAGTTTCACATAAGTGAGCCGACGGCCGCCATGAGTTCAAAGCAGATACACAAAAGGAAACAGAAGTTCGCAGTGAAATGTATCGGCAAAAGTGCAATTATCCATGTAACAGGGTCTATGTCATGCAAAGTGCTCAACTCCTGCCCAGCGAGATCACACTGCATATGAAATAAAGAGAAAAAGTAGTCCAGAAACCATACAGAAAACACAGAGCCTCGTATGTTTTCAGTATTTGGCTGGTGCACTCGAGGGGGGCTAAACACCGGAAAAGGCAGGACGTATGCATGCCTTTCACTAATGAAATCAAGCTAATTTTAAAAGGCAAGCCCACGAACCAACCAAACTGATGGGCGTGGTTAAAAGCCCACAGAGAGATTACACCAGGGACAGAGCGCTTTGCGCGCTCAACCCTAAAAAAAAAGGAAGGTTTAGGTCAGGGAAAAAAAGTTTATTGTGCAAGGTCAAATTTGCACTTTAAGACTGCATACCCAAGTTGCAGGGGCAGGGCTGGAGGCATGCTTTGCATTGCCGCTTTAGTGGTGGCCCAATATGTGCTGCAGTCTACTAGTAACATTTACCTTACAGTCCCTGGGTACACTTTTAAACCATATAATAGTGACTTATAGGTAAGTTAACTATACCAATCAGGAGTATAGCCAATATCAACATGTTTGAGGAATTGGAAAACACACTCTGGGGTTTGGTTAGAAGTGTCCCTGTGCAGAATTAAAAACACCTGCAGCATTAGTCCAAAAAACATAAGGGTGACCATTCAAAAGAGGCATTTTCTTATAGCACGATAAACAAGGGTGGCAGGGTGTAAACTGACAGGAGAGGTTCAGGGATGTATTTTTAGCAAGGCACTGAACAATGAAATACGGCTTGGGGGAGACATGTAGAGCACAGTGGATGAGAGATCGTCTGATTAGGGATGTTAATCAAGAGTGGAATAGAGTGGCAGGGTGACGTGGAGAGTGACAGATAAGTAAGGGTTGTCTTAGTGCACTGATGGCAAACAGAAAAGGTAGCTGGGCCTGAAGGGAAGGTAGGCAAATGAGTGAGAGTGGAGTCAAGGGTGAGCATAGCTCAGTGGGTGGGCGGAGACACCCATTATTAGTGTGGCAGGCCAAGTATACAGAGGCGTTCTTCTGATAAGCCTGGTCACCAGCAGGTTACACAGAGAAGAGATGTTGCTTGAAGGGTGTTGTAGTAATCAAACTGGAATCAGATAGGACCAAGACATTTTATTCAACCAGACTCCTCAACCGCTATCTCTCATCTGAACATTCTTAGTTGAGCTCCAGTGCATTCCATTGCCCAGTATTCTGAGGTTACAACACTGGGACATACCATTCTGTATATAGATGTATAACTGCACTAAAATAATATTATAAACTGATAACTATTAATGAATACAGTAATAGTGAATTAAATGCTTGTAAATACATTCTTGATTACAAGGTGATTGAAATTGAAATCAATTAAATTTACAGATTATAACTTATCTCCCTTCCTTACTAATGAAACATGTAGTCCTTGTGCCATGATGGAGTCACTCTATTTCTTGAAGGTCTAGACTCTCCTTCCAGTTTGAGTGGGTCACCCGCACTCCCCTCAGACCCATACCTTACTTTATTTCCAACACTGTCGCCACAGGACAATCTATTCATACTCCACACTCTACCATCCTCCAGTGTTACCACATTTCTTCGTACTCTTGTTATTCTCAAAGGTTTGGAAAATGTACTGCCCTCCCTTTGGGTTGATTCCAGGAGTTTGACCTTAACCCACTGTCCTACCCTCCATTGTCTATTTTTCATACCAAATTTGTTATCATACCAATACCGGTATTTTCCTTGATGCCTCTGAACTTTTTCAGCAACCTTCTCTCGATGCACCCACCGGGGTTTCACCCCCTTCAACCAATTAGGATTTAGTTTAGTTCCAGAAAGCCTTCCGTTAGGCAAAAGGAACGGTGAAATCCCAGTGACCATATTGGGCATGGTATGGTATGACCACAACATGTATTTAAGGGCCAGTTTCCCCGACTCTCGAGACACTGAGGACAATTGCAGACATTCCTTAAACTTCCTATTAGCTCTTTCAACTAAACCATTTGCTCTGGGGTTGTATAATGCCATTCTAAAATGTTGAATGACGATTTTCTTTAAGAACTCCTTCATTGCGTCTGAAGTTAACTGTATTCCATTATCAGTAATTAGGGTGCTGGGGATGCCCTCCTTTATGAACGCTTCTGTTAAAAATTCAATTAAATCCTGTGTGATCACATGGTTCACTAACGTAGTCCTTATCCAATGTGAGTGATAACCTACCAGCACCAACATGTACTTTCCTCTCACACTAGATTGACGAGAGGACCCATAATGTCCAACCCCAAATTGTCCCAAGGCTTTAGTGGCACTCCAAACGGAGACAATGGAGACTTATATATAATCTTAGTTTTATCACTCATCGCACATTTAACACAATCTCTTTCTGTATTTTCCACCATTCTGTCCATTGTGGAAACTAGTATGTGGCCCTAAGTTTGTTTTTGGTAAGGTTCTTTTCCAAATGGCCCTCATGAGCTAAATCCACCAATTTGTCCCATAATTTACTTGGAGGTACTATCCTCTCACCTCTCATCACCATGACATTGGCTATGTGTAGTTCTGTTCTTACCTCCCAATATCCTTTCAGCTCCTCTGCCAAGTTCTTGGAGTTTTCTGGCCAGCCCTTGACTATCTTTTCCTTCACTAAACTTAGGACCAGATCATTCTTTATTTTTGTATCCCATTCTGCTTTTATTAGGCCTGCTAAATCAACATATAACACTAGTTCAAGCAGATCGTGTCTCTTTACTTCCTCTTCCCACCTTGGCAATCTCGACAAGCAATCTGCTATGACATTTTTCTTCCCTGGGACGTACTCCACTCCAAAGTTAAAGCCTTTTAATCCTAGTATCCATCTGGCAATACGAGGTGTAGTACCGTCTCTCCCCTTGGGGGATAATATAAAAGTGAGGGGTTTATGATCGTTCCTGACACTAAATGGTAGGCCCCCAAGGAAAAATGTAAAGTGACTTATAGCCCAGTAACAGGCCTAGGCCTCTCTCCGTATTGTATAGTTATAGAATAGAATAGGATAGAATAGTTCATTTCTGCACCTCTGAGAGATCTAGTCGCAAAGGCTACAATTTTCTCTTGTCCATCCACAATCTGGGATAGGGTGGCTCCTAGACCTTTTCCACTAGCATCAGTAGTTAGTAAAGTTTTCTATTTCCTAAACTATGGGTATTGACTATGGTATTCTTCACTACATCAAATGCATCTTGGCATTCTGAATTCCAATCAAAGGAGATTTTTTTTAACAAGGTTCTCATTAGTGCTGTCACATCAGCAAAATTGTGTACAAATTTGGCCATGAATTCTGCCAAGCCCAGAAATGATTTTAGCTCTTCCTTATTAGTGGGCGCCAGTGCATCTTTTACAGCAATAACTAAATCCCATTTAGGTTTACCTCCATCCTTTGTTATATTGTGACCTAGGTACTCCACAGATTCTACACCTATTTGACATTTGTCCCTCCTGACGGTCATGCCTGCTTCATCTAAGGCTTTAAATACCTTTCTTAAGGTTAGGTTATGATCACTTTCTGTACCTCCATATACAAGGATATCATCCTGGAAGCACATTACTTGGTCAATCCCTTGCAGAATATCTTGCATGATTCGCTGGAAAACAGCTGCTGCTGAAGCAAGGCCGAAAGGCATTCTGCAAAATCTGAAAGCCCCAAGTGGGGTTATGAAAGATATGAGTGGACGAGATGAAGGATGGATTTCAATTTGATGGTACGCTGATAAGTCTATGACACTGAAATATTTTGCTGATCCAATCATACTTTTCATTTCACTGATCCTGGGCAAGGGGAACCGATCTACCCATTTATTGGCATTTAAATCTCTCAAATCAGCATATAATCTTATTCCTCTGCCACAGGGTTTCTTGGTGACTTCAATGGGAGCCAACCATAGAGAGCTTTCTATAGGTTCTATGACCCCTCGTTCAACTAGCCTGTTCAGTTCTTGTTTTAATGGTTCCTGCATGAGATGGAGAATGGGCCTGGCCTTGTGAACCACCAGAATGGCATTTTCTTTTTCTTTCATTTTATCTTGGAAGTTCTTCAGAAGTCCTAACCTGTCCTCAAATAGCTTAAGGAATTCCTCACATATGCCCTCCCCTGTCGTAGAGCCATCCACCAGCAATACTTGTTCTTTGTTGTTGGGATCCAACTTGATTCCCAGTTCTTTTTGGTGCTTCCATAAATTGGACCCTTTATTTGCAAAATAAATGTTGCCACTTAAATGTAATACGCAAGTTTAACATCCCCCTTAATGGTATGGGATCTCTATTATATCCTCCTGGCTTTATGTCTGCAGGTAATAACTTATATCTTGTATTTTGAAATCTGTTTTCGAATACACTGTAATCCATGAAGGTAAACGGTGAACAAGAGTCCGCAAACACCTTTACACTGACCCCATCCAATTCAATGTCACAAGCAGGATACATGTTCTATAGATCCCTGGTTCCTTTAACTTGCAAAACAAATTTGCTTTTCAAATCTTGTACTTCTTCAACTTTGTGTATGGGTTTCTTGTCATTTCTCTCATACTTACACACATGTGCGTAATGTCCTTTCGTACCACACTTCTTGCATATGCAATTGCGAGCTAGGGCTATTAGCTAAGTGTCTAACATTACCACACCTAAAACATTTATTTTTGCCACTTTCAATATTAACCACTGCATTTATTTTTACTTGACACTTCATGTACCCTCCCTTCTTCCTCCTGGCTCATTCCTGTCTCATCCTGTTTTGAGTGCACTTTAACATCTTTTACTAAATCAGTTTCTATGGAGTGTCTCATTTCTTTCATACACTCTGCTGTGTGCTCAATGCTCTTTGCTATGTCCACTGCTTCCTTCAAACCAGGAATGTGAGCCAGCAACTTTTCTTGCACATGAGAATTATTTGTGCATCTAACTAATTGATCTCGTATTAAGGAGTCCCCAAGTTCACAAGTGCTGGCCAAACCCCTAAGACATGCAATATAGCTAGACACCCTTTCATTTTTCCCTTGTGTTCTACTGAAACATTTATGCCTCTCCAACACCACAGTCACCCTGTGACCAAAGTGACTTTCCAGTTTAAGTGTTTTTTCGGACCCACCTAGACTGTTCCCTTCCTCCTCCTCATCTTTATCAGGTTCTGACAAATTTTCATATACTTTTCTCCCTTGAATACCTAAATCATGCAATAGAATATGTTGTTTCCTTACCGCCATAACTTTTTCCCCTCCTATTGCTATTAAGTATGACTCAAATAATTTTGGCCATGCCTTCCATGGTAATGTGGGTTCACCTATTTCATTAAGAAAAGGGGATGGCCGTGACATACTTGCTGCTGCCATTCTGGTCTATATGCTTACATATTCAATTAATGACAATACAAGTACTAACACCTTCTGTGACACTTATGTTAAAACCCAATGTTGTATACTTTTAGTTGTAAAGCTATAGATAAGACAGTTGCAACATGTGTTACACTCAAAGCCCCTGAATGGCAGCTGGGCAATATTATTCCTTTTATCTGTAAAGTTAGAGGTTAAAGCGAGACAAACGCTTAGATTGTTTCCATGTATTTCAATCCAGACCCCGTCCGTTTTCCTTGAATGACAGTTAGGGCATTCCGAGCCTGGGCTGACGCTCCTCCTGTTACTCGTCCCTCAGTGCCACACTCCTCCTGCAAAGCAAAACACGCCTCCTACTTCTCTCGACACGAAGAGGTGAAAGGACAGGCTGTTACAACTCCTTCCCAATCCGAAATTGACTCGCAGAGCTCTCTCGCTGTAATGGTCATCCGCAGCGAGGACGGAGAACGCTCCAATCTACTCGGCTGAAACGTCAACAGTTTTGTCAATTACTGAAAATGGATAAGCGTTTGATCCAACTCCTTCCGACTTCCCTCCACACAGGAAACTGTACGATGGATTTCACTACACTTTCCTTCCTCTTCCTGGACTCGGAGACAGTTACACCATTAGCATCTTGTTGAAGGGACAGGACCAAAAATATCAAAAATTCTGTGATTTCCTACATTGATGTATCGCTCACTTCCAGTAATGGTAGCTTCTTTGCCTCAAACAACGCCGGTACGTTCAGCTCTTCAAACGTTTTATTCCCTCATAGATGCAGAAGGCACAGGCCCCAACGAACACCAGATAAGATATAATTTATGACACAAATGTTGGACGTTTATATTACTGTACACCTGCCACTGCTTTCTCCTCAGTGGTAATACCAGTATGAATAACGTGAATATGGTCCCTATAAAAAGCTATTCTATCCGCTCAACCACTGAGCAAGCTGGACGCAACCCCTTACTTCAGATTTAGGTTGACATTGTCCATATAGTCACCTTAAATGGGGCTTATCCTCATCCTGGTATAATAAAGGGGCTAGTACCGTGTATAACTCCGTTATGCAGTCTATAATTCGTACCTTGCTCCTTGAAGTCCTTACTTTCTTTTCAATACACATTGCTCTTGATCCCACCAGTGAGATGGTAGTACGTAATCAGGGGTAAGGAGTCTTCATTGCCCCCTGCTCAGATAAATGCCACCCTCGTCGCCAAATTTCCTGGTAGTAATCAAACTGGAATCAGATAGGACCAAGACATTTTATTCAACCAGACTCCTCAACCGCCATCTCTCATCGAACATTCTTAGTTGAGCTCCAGTGCATTCCATTGTCCGGTATTCTGAGGTTACAACACTGGGACATACAATTCTGGATATAGATGCATAACTACACTAAAATAATATTATAAACTGATAACTATTAATGAATACAGTAATAGTGAATTAAATGCTTGTAAATACATTCTTGATTACAAGGTGGTTGAAATTTAAATCAATTAAACTTACAGATTACAACAGGTGTGATGTTGATTTTTTTTCTAAAGTTGAGGAGGAATAGTGCTTGGTTTTGCAAATACATATATAAATGTTCTTGCTTTCTTGGTAATGCTTGTTGTGAATAAATTCACAAAGAATATATAAGTAAACATTTCTGAAAAGTGTGATAATTAAATAAATGTACCTGCAATCCTTTTTGCACTGTCACCTTTGATAAAGCCATAAGTTTGTTGAAAACCTTGCCATGGCTGTCAGGCTGCAGGCCCATTGTCGCTACACGTACAATGTGATTTGCTGATGATTTTGAAAGAAAGATGAAATAACGAGAAAATATATACATTATTTACGCCTGAAATGTGCCCCTTGCCGTGCACTTGTGGTTGTCGATAAACTGATGGATTTGGACCCTTAAGAAATGCTCTAAAGGAATATTTTGCCTTTGTCAAATGAGTAAATGGAGCATGGTGCTGCCAGTTTATGCCACGTGCCTGACCTACAGGGAACCGTTTACTTAACTGTAATGTTTTAATGTATTTTGACCCAATGCAGGAACCAGTTTATCAAACATGACCTGCATAGGATAAGCTTCTGCATTGTCTTGCGGTCCAGGTGTTTGACTAACTTCCATTTGTGACTTACCTGTGGGTGAACTACATTTGTTGTTAATAGCCATGTCAGGCTTAATATTTACAATGAATACTGGGACCTGTTATTGCAATCGTAGGTGGAATACGCAATGTACGAAATACAGATGTTTGAAATGTTTTGCAAAGATGACACTGAGCCCGATGTACAACGAAGTTATCACAAAATACTGTCTCCAAGTTGCATTTACAATAAGTCCTTTCCAAATACTGATTCCTCATCTATTTATAAGCACGTTTTAGGAGTCATGAAAAGTTCCTAACTCCTAAAATAGTTTTAATACATTACAAAAAGTGTTTTTGCAGTTGCTAACTCCAAAGTGGAGTGTTTCCAACCACAAAAATGCTTTGTAGATCTGGCCCATTTTTTTTCCAGATTAGCATTTCAGTAAATCCTAAAATGTATCCCCTTGCTACACCCACCTTAGACCTGTACTCAGTTACCACTTAAGTCTGAACCATTGAACTGTCCGCTTCTGTGATTTAATGCCATGAGGGCATGGTGTACGAATGCATTGAAAGCATCACATCACATAGTTAGTATCAGGGAAATTGCCACTATGCGTTAGCAATCCTCCTTTCCTTGAGGGTCCACTGAAGGGAAGATGTAAAACACTGACATGCCTCTGGGTGGCCAGAGTTACTCTATTTGCCAGTAATGGGGTGGACCCCACAGTTCTATTGAAACCTGCCGATGGGGGCAGTTCATACTAATAAGGCAGGCGACTGGACTGTGGTTTTCATCCCTCCCAATTTCAGGGTGAAAGGAAGTGAGGAAGCCAGCTCATCTTTTCAGATATTGAGGTTTAAAGTGTCCAACCAATTTCAGGACCCAGCACTCCTGCTAGCTAAAAGAGAGATAACAAGGAATTGGAAGGCTGTGAGGGGACCTCAGGGTGTGGCCTGGAAGCATGAATTGCAGAAGTAGGTGGGGTGCGGAGGGGACCGTGATAGTTCGGGAAGCTAGGCGAAACCAGGGCTCGACAAAGGGGGCTCAGTCCGGGGGTACCCTGGTATGTGCGCTGGAGAACCTGGAAGGTTAACCACTGCTGGATGAAGTACCCTGTCCCTGAAGCCAGGGGAGCGATTGGCTTACTGCCTAGCAGGGCAGGATGCTCTTCCCTCCATTGGACACCTACACTTCTTGAGAGGGCCTTGGGGACGGGGTACCTCCCTGGGGACACTTGACACTGCGGTAGACATCAACTACACTTCAGAGTTCCTGGCCGGTACGAGGCACGGGGGTTGAGTACACTAACCTGGAGCATATCGGCTTTGGCGAAGTATGGGAGGAGGGGATTTATCGCTGCTGCAGCTGTATGGTCACTGGCTGAACTAGATAAAATGTGTCAATGTTTATGTCAAGCGTACTTACACATCACCGGTAGGATGTATTGTATTGTTAAGACGACGACACCTACAATAACCATGTACTGTGGCTGGGGCTCCCGCCATGTTCTCTGTGTGCATGTTAAACCTCAATAAAATATGTTTAAAAAAATCTTTTGAGATAATGATCTGTTCAACACTGTCTACCTATGTTTCGCCTGCGCCACAGAACTAAAAACGTCACTTAATGCACTACAGCTCCTGACACTAAGTTAAGCTGACCAGTTAGCTCAAGTACTTTTGCTATCCTGTAATTGCAAACGTGTTCTTGCGCTGTGAAGGTTTGTTTTTCAAATTGTATTTTACAGCTGATCAGATTTTCAAAGCATTTACAAAATGTTAACTCTCTGAATTGGTAAATATTGCAGGCACAATAAGTCGTCCTTGGGTTACAGTGACACTGTGAGCTTTGCCATGGAATCCGGACCTTTAGAATGTCTCCAAAGGAAAGCGGCCTGGGGAAGGTAAACCTGCCTGTGTATGATTTTCATTTTCACAAATGAGGTTACTAGTATGTTATGCAAGCGTGTAGGGTGTAACTCGCTTTAGCATGCTGTGGCAGGAAACTGGCAGCGGAATATGTTGCCAATGCCATTTTAAAGGCGATGCTGGAGATCTAAAACGTCAAACGTTGGATTCATATCCTTCGTGCTCTGCTGCTACCTACGAAGGAATGTTTTTTACCATTAGCCCCCAGCTGTGTTCCGGTCAATGAACTTTGCACAGATTTGCTTTATTATTTTTCTACGGGTAACTTCTGGTACTAAATTTCGGGCTCATTGTTCACCTCCAGTTTAATTTTCTAGACATGGTTCAAACATAACTCTTGGCACGTGTTTTGCTCTCATCTAAGGAGCACAGCTCGTACTGTTTGCTGATTAGAATATTAGTGCCTGATAAATAGTCAACTGCTACATAAGGAAAGTAACTTGGTATAAAAGTTCAAACTTTTGCAGCAGTTTTATTTCACAAGTACTTACCTTGACAACTCTTGGGTACTAACTAGCTAGTAACTATATGATGAAAATTTTCATACAAGTTGGTGGTTAACATCTGCTATGCTTGTATCATGAGAGCTAGATGTGTTTGAGGGAGCAGCATGTTTGTTAAATTATGTATCGAAAATGCAACTGGTGTGAGCATTAATGACGCAAAATTGAGATTCGAAATATTAATTGGAGACAAAGGATAACAAATCAAAATGGGGAAAGTTCAATTACCAAAAGTTAACCTAAAGACAAGGAATGTAAATCAAAATTTTGTAAACAACTAAAAAAAAAAATCTGTAGCCCATTGGACTATTCAAGTTGTATTTAACAAGCACTCCATTTTGGAGTCTCGCCACGTAAGCTGAAGCCCAATTTTGACTCCTCAAGTACCGCTAATGAATAAAAACAATTCTCTAGTTTACATGTCGAAGAATTATCAATTCTAATAGGGACACTTTATTTGAAACAGCCATGTGAAAATCACATCAACAGTTTAACCAATTAACTTTCCCAAGAGCACTATGGAAGTGGGGGGGAAAGAAACCAGGAACAATGACTAGGCAATAGCAATCATGCATGGTGGCATATAGTCCTTCCTGTCTGTCTCCTATCCCTCTTTCGTCCTACGATAAGCACGTCATTCTGTTCTGTTACTCCTGTTTTGAAGATTAGTTACCTAAGAAAGCAAAAGACGTATTAACGTAGGAAGTAAATATCCATTAGCATGTCACATTCATGCACGAGAAACATAACAGGCATACCATTGCATTGAGCTCTTGTACAGTTTGTAACTCGTATAACCATCATCAAGTTTAAATGCAAAAATTCCGCCACTTTAAAACTTACTTACCACTAGGGAATTCATGTAAATTACTGGCTTGAAGTAAAACCTCTTGAAAGTGGAATCAGAAGGCCATTTGGCTGCTATCATCCATCCATGCTCTCAGGTTGAATGCATTTGATGCCATGGTGCCTCTCGCTCAAAGCCCGCCAAACATACGGGTGTCAGTGCCGGCTTTATGCATCGCACATGTGACCCACTAGGCAGTAGTCGAGGAGGAAACCACATTGAACAGCTTCTTCAGAGAAATGAGGAGTTGTCTCTCCCCCAGAGATCTAATTTCCTCCGTCATGGACTCATTCGCCTTAATGTATCAAACCATATATAATTTTTGGTTGTCATTAAAATAAGGGTTTGGTCTTTTTGCCTCTGGAAATGTGGAAGGCAACTCCTTCAAGGGTAAAGACTGTAATGCCCAGAGTGCTGACATCTGAGACTCTTCTACAGGAAATTTAGCAGAGTAGCATGCCCAACTTACCTGACAACTCCTTCCTAGCCAGATACCTGTGCTCTGCCAGGATAGGAAGAGGTTTTAGACTCTTAACGTCCCACAGGGACGAGTACCTCAGTTCTGATGTAACCGACAGTCCGATAACTCTCATTAGTCCGCGCACCAGAGGATGCTCCCCCATTGGAAGGCACTCAATGGGTTCATGGACAGATAACATGGATGATCTAAAGGAGTTTACCAGTCTGTAAGGCATATCTGTTGATGCCATATCAGAGAGAAAATGTAAAACCCGGACAACACATACCCCACTGGATCCAAATCCCTCTACACACTCCAGCCCACCTATCAGGTCAGCCTGTTGTCTCCTCACTTGTGCTGAGATGTGGTTTTTCATAGAGGATAGGGGATGTGCGTATCATGTCTTCTTGCTGCAGTCCTGGAGAGATACCTCTGTCACAACAGCCATCGGATCGGTCCTCCAGCAGAAAATCCTGGGAACCTGATGGTCCAGGCAGAAGGTAAATAGATTTGCCGTGAACTCACCCTATTTGCCATCCAGCACCCTGAAAATCCTGGGGTCGAGCTTCCACATATTCGTGTCCTGCAGAGATCTGTAGTTCCAATCTGCGAATGTTGTTCTTGGAGCCTGGTAAGTGGTCCTTCATCACCGAGAATGTGTGCAAGGCAGAACTCCCAGAAGTCTTTGCTGAGTCTGACAGTGTCTTGTATTTAATTCCACCTAGGTTATTGATGTACCTTACTGTTGACACGGTGTCCATTTTCAAAAGGACACAGCATTGTATTTTTCCTTTGGTCCATCACCTGACTGCGAAGGATCCTGTTAGCCACTCTAAACAATTTATACTGAGTTTTTGTTCTTGAGATGACCGACTTCCTCCATGTGGATAACCCTCCACAGTGGACACCCCAGCCCATCCTGCTTGCATCCATTTCTATGATGAGATCCGGGCAGGATCTGAAGATGTCTCTCCCAATCCAGGATTGCATATGCATTAACCATAACTCCATCTCTTCCTTGGCCTCCGGTGAAATGGGTACCGGTTCCTCATAGGAGAGACCCCTCCTGAGGTGGAATGCCTCCAGACTTTGTAGGGCTCGATAGTGCAGGATCCTGGGGAAGATGGCCTGGATGGAGGATAAGAAGAGTCCCACTACTCTTGCAAGCTGACAGAGTGATGTATTTGGTTTGGACAAAGTCTTGTGTAGTGTCTGCCTTATTTTCACTAGCTTCTTCAAGGCGAGGTTCTGTTTGGTCTCCTTGAAATCTATAATGAAACCTAGAAATGTCAATCTCTGAATTGGCATCACGTGGGGTTTGTCTGTGTTGATCAGAAACCCCAGGGGTTCCTCATGACATATTTCCAGATGTAGGTGGCCTGACAACCCAGAGGTAATTGGTCTATCAGAAGGATGTAGTCGAGGCAGACTATAAGGTAGATGACTCGGGCCCTAAGATATTCCACTTCCGGTTTGTGCAGCTTGATAAAGCACCAGCGTGCTGGCAACAAAAGGGAGGGAAGTGATCTTAAACACTTGGCCCTTCCACTGGAAATGCAGGAATCTTGCGGTGAGGACTGTGGATTGGAACCGAAAGATAGGCGTCCTTGAGTCCCAGGTATGTCATCCAATCCTGTGGACGTAGCAGGTCTCAGAGAAGGTGGATCTCTTCTATTTTGAAATGGTGAAATACCAGCCATTCGAAGTCCCAGAGGTTGATGACTAAGCACTGACTGTTGCCTCCCTTCTCCATTAGGAACAAGTTTCTGAGAAAACTGGTGGGATGTAGAATGGAGGGAGAAATTGCCTTTCTGTTCAGGAATTCTGATACCTCCTGCTCTATCAGAAGCGCATTGTGCTGGGAAAAAGTTATGGGCCCAGGATGGCTGGGTTGGTAGGGGGAGCCGTAAAACTCGATCTGAAAATCCTGGATGGTCTGTAGCATCGAAGCATCAGTTGTGATTTGTCACCAATTGTCTTACTGCCCTCTGTGGTCACCTCTGGCTCCATGTCAACGTGGCCACTCTCTGGAAGGGATGAAATCTCTATTCTGTGTTGTCTGCCATTGTTCCTTCCTGGTGCTCTGGCCTCTAGAGAAGGGGGGCTAGGAGGCAAGGCAGCTGTCTGAGCTCCCTCTGCCGTGACCAGTGGGTGAAGGAGGTCCTCCAGGCTCAGCATGTCCCTGTTTGACCTTCAGTGGTGGGGTTGGTGAAGTAAGATTAGGTGAGTCCTTGGTAGATGACCACCAGGGCTGGAAGTGTTCTCCATTGCCATTTGAGTCCCCTTGGGAATCGTCCAGGTCTGGGTCCTGGATATGGAAGTTGGCAGGGTTTGCACCATATGTGCCCAGGTGTAGCTAGGTGGCAGTATTATGTGACATGACTGGGAAGGCTTACTATGTAATACTAGCACATTACCCAGTATTGGACCTCAGGTTCACACCAGTGAACCTTAGCTCAGTCCTGGTAGTGTGGCAAAGAGCAGTCAGTCTGCATAGAGGTACATGTGTTAAGCATTTCACAATCCCAACATGGACGATAAGTAAATGACACGACTCAAAATAAATCTGACACCAATTTAGAAAAATAAAGCAGTTTTATATACATTTAGACACCAAACATTTTAAGTTATAAACAACTGGAGTTGTGCATTTTAGAAGCTTTGTAAAATTGTTTATTTTTCACTGTTTAAATGGGTCCCATTGAACTCAATGGAGAAAATCAGAGTATGCACTTGGGGACTTGCAGGCTGGGGACACCTCCTGGACTTAAGGCTCTGTGCGGCCCTGGACCAAGTGTCAGCAATCAGTTTTTTATTACCTTGCCCAGGGAGCCTAGGTGCAGAGGTGATTTGGCTGTCCTTGGTGCTGACGGGTCCATGGCTGCTGGTGTGCTTGCACCACTTGGCAAACGGGTACTTGAGGTTGGACACAAGCTCTACTCTTTTGATGTAGAGGTCTTTGAGGGGTCCAGGACCATGAATTAACAGTCGGAACTAAGCCACCACATCCGGTGGATCTGGGTGCAGAGGTGGCTTCTAGCTGTCAATCACAGAAGCTGGTCGTGCCAAAGATGCTTTGCTGCTCCACTCGAAGTCACTCTTCAGGATGCAGAACCACAGGAGAGGAGTCATTGCTGACATCGGTCTCTATGGTGGGGGTCTGCTCTAGAGTCGGTGATGTCCCAGTGGCCATCAGTTTCCAGATTGATGACAAACAAGCCTTGGTAGTTGAAAAGGTGGCCCACTGGTACTTCGACGGCTGGAGGTCATCAGGCTGGGAGTAGAGGTTTGAAACTTGGCATAGACCTCACTCCCACTCTTTGGGTGCTGGACACTGAGTTTCATTATGCTTACTCACACAGCCTGTTTGATCACAGCTCTTTGACTTCAGTACGGAGTTTACTCCTGCAGTTCACAGGGGACTAGTACCACCAGTCAGGGGAGTCTTTCTTGGCTTCTCAGTGTCCACTTGGGTCCCTCTTTCTGGAACCAATAAGTTTTCAACTCTGGTCACACACTGTGGCACAATCAATGCTACAGCCCTGGTGACCCCATTACCACCCTTGCCTGGGTACCACTGGTACCAATTACTAGGGACCTACAAGGGTGGTAAAGTCCTTGCCAATTGGCCTATGCAATTCGACATACAGTTTAAGGGAAAGAGCGTAAGTACTGAGGTCTGGTTAGCTGGTCTCAGTACACTAAAAGGTCACTAACAACAGCATCAAGCAGCAAAAAGTAGAGGGGTAATCATCCAAAAAGGGCACTTTAAAACACCAGTCCTTTGTACTCGAGAGGGGGAAAGGTAGAGGGGGCACTAGCAAAGTTGCCGCAGGAAAGGAATTCCTTTTTGTCGGTCGAATGCATCCAGGTTAATGACCTGCTCATGTCTGCACTTAGCAGACAGAGCAGAGCTCCTGGTTGCCCTCGAGGTAGTGAGTTTGATCAGCCAACCCAGTCTTCCCTCATTAGGAGGGGTATGTGACAGCTTTGCAGTAAGTGTCGTGGGGAGCCAGGGCATCAGAGACCGCCTTATAAATGGACACGTCCATCGCTTTGCAAAACTTATCGTCCAGTGGTAAGGACTGGATTTCTCATTCCTTAAGGCAGGACATGTCATTGGCCTGCATGGGGCAGGCGGTGTAGTGGTTTGGGTTACCAGCTTAAATATAGGATCTGAGGTGGCCTTTCTCTTTAGGGTTTATGCCCAAGGGTGGTATAGAGTTTATGTTATGAGACACCAAAATACGCTCTTTTTTATGGGGGACAGAGCCTGGGTCAGTGTCCCAACTGAGGAAAGTGAGCTTTATTTATTTGTTTGTGCCGCTTACAGACCCCTGAGAAGAGGGTTGTTAGTTTCCATGCCCGCCGCTGTGCTCCTCTGAAGTCAGTGTTAATCCTGTTCGCCAGGTGCAGTCTGAGAGCTGCACATCAACAAGCAATGGTGCCCTCTAATGGTTAGAGGACCCAACTGTTAAGCATAGCCCCACCTAGGTGAGTGAAAGGCTTTGGCAAGCGCTCCTGCGGTCAGAACCTGAAAGATTAAAAACAAGTTATGTTCCAAACTCACGATTCAGTAGACATAAAACATTGAATAAGTTAGTTGGATCCCGGCAGAGACCTGGGTACCTGAGTTGAGGGCTGTGGAACAGCAAAGAAAGCGGGTTAAGAGACGGAGACCCTAAGTACTATATTCCGGCACGCAGGATTGCTATTGGCTAGGACATTGGTTGGTTTTCTTTTTCCTACCTTCCCTGGTGTTCATGGGAAAGTTAGTTGTTAAACTGTTAATGTGATTGTCAGATGGCTGCTGTTAGAAATATAGCAAAGGAGGGCACCGTGATCCTCGCCTCCGGTCTTGAAATAGAATCATCACAGACGTATGATAGATACTGCACCTTTTTTCATTGAAATATCTTTGGCGATAAATAAAATATTTAACATTTATAGTGGCATGGAGGCTGACAGCTCTGATAACGACATGCGCCTGTTTTTAACCTGACCTCCAGATGTGCTAACATCTGCCTTTAAAAGTTTTTTATTTTTGTTACCATGTTGTACGTTTGCAGCGTTAATGCTTAATTCTCTGCTGTGGTAATGCAGAATGCACACGCTCACCCTTTCTTTCATTTTCTTCCAGGTACATTGTTGACTTTTTCTTGATTATCACTCAGCTTGGATTCTGTAGTGTATATTTTGTGTTTTTAGCAGAAAATATGAAGCAAGTAAGTAAGCAATATGTTTTTTAATATTTTAGAACTTAATATTTCTCAATTTGTATGTATTAGATGAACGTAAAAGTGACAGCTGTGCATCCTATTACTCTCAGCGGTATTGTGCAACTTCTTGTATCATGAAATTACATTTGCTCAGTGTGGAAAATCTCTCATTAGTTGCATTACCTTCTTTGTATTAGAGCAAAACTGTATCTTGACTTCTCTTCTATAACTCTACTGAGAACATGGTTCTGATAACAGATGTTCAGCGCATATTTACATTTTAAATGTAAAATTGACAGTTTACTATGTGTACATAGGGAACCAAATGACCTAAAATGTGGTAGCTTCCAACAAAGTATTTTGGGACCAGATCTGTTTTTAATTGTATATGTGACAGTAGTCCTTTCTGTGACAAAAACCTGTATTCTTCAGTAATTGACTACTGAAAATCTAAAGACCTCCATCCAGTCTGCATGATGAAGATGTTGTTTCTGTTTCTCAATATCATTCCTCTTCCTCTCCTCTTGTCATCATTCCACATGTGTGGTATTTGGACAGGAGACGTACTTCTCCAATGTGGCTCCTCTACAGAACCAGTGTCGCTAGGTCCATGCATGCACAAACACACCTCAGCTGTAAATCACATGAAATAACCTGATCTAAAAAGCAACACTGACATGGGTGTAAACCGATGACAATCCAGCATGTATTTCCTAACCATTTCAAGGTTTGTAAATATATTTGCTTACATTTTTAACAATAATATAATATCCAAGCAGAGCATCCAGCTCAAGGCTGTAGAAAGAGCTTCAAGCTCCACTGTAACACAACAAAGCCTAGTTGTCCTCGACCTTGAAATCCGAACACTCCATTTGTCTGAAAAAAATACTTTATGACAGATCAAAGGGATACATCCATGTTTGGGCCAACTAAAGGTCAATCCATGGGATCCCAGCCAGCTATAAAGGCTATCAGCTGAAGGCAAGGTGCTTTGTGAATGAACTCTTGGTTTGGTGTACCTTTGTCAAGTGTAATTTCACCTGGACCGTGCTCAGATGGCTATTCTTATAGCTGGATGCTTGTGCTAGATTATTGTCAATATTAAAATGCATATTTGATCATGCTGATGCTGAAGCATCTGCAGAAGAAGCACTTTGTTATTTCTAGCAGTATGGATGTGCTAACATATTATCACAGTTCAAACAAATAGAAATAGACTGTTTGTGTAGAAAAGACCAAGATGACACTTCCCAGGAGGGGTCTTCAGAAATAAATTAAGGCCGAATTAGCACGTGTTGCCCACCTCTCTTCCTTGCCTAAATTGACTTGTTTAATCACTGAGACAGAATCGATAAAAGAACAACAGAAAAGCAAAAAGATGAGCACATACAATGAGGCCTCCGATTATATTAATTCAGAGTAACCAGCCAACCAAAGCCCCTGACTTTCCTCCTTCTTCGCCTGTAAAACATGTCTACTATGCAAAGCCTATCAACTGAAGAACGAGCTTGTGGACATCGTGTAGGGCTTTGCCTTTATTATGATGAGCAAGGACATATTAATCCTGCATGTCATGTAGTACCTATGAAAAGATCTAGAGAATATATTCAGCAAAACCATGCCAGTATTATTGATACCACTACACTATTTCCTCTATGTTCATGTGGATCCTGGGTACTTAAAGCACGTACAGGCGCTTCTGTGCCCAGAAGCATCGCTCAAGTACATTAACCAAGCTTAAGTGGAAAACAGTGCCTTCCACCTATCAGAAAAGCGTGGGCAGGGAGTGGTTGCTACAACAGTGGCTTCTGGCCCTACAAATGTCCAAACGCATCCCTAATAAATTACATTTGGAGACCAAAAAAAAGGTTTTGTTTGATTTATTTGCCGATAATGTTTTTGATTCATGGTGGCCCCGAGCTTGTAACCACAATTCAAATACTAATTGGATATTCAGGACCAATGTAAGACATTAAAAAAAAAGATTCGGCCTTGGGCTTCTTATAGCACTCAGATACCATCTTGTTTAATTATCCCAATCAGTGGTATGCTCCACTACTTTCATAGGTTTATGCCTTCACCCCAGTTTAGCAAATTGAATTTACTGTAAATCAGGAATGTAGATGACACCTGTGTTCCACTTGTTCCATATAAACAATCTATCTGTGAAACACATTAATGATCTCTTGCACTACATGAAAGCATATTCTAATTCAATTGAAATTCGCTTTGAAGCATAATTCCATGTTTGTGTGTATGTCTCAAATTGTGCATTCTATTAGTACTTGTTTAAACATGGTCGTTTTGGTGATGGTTTTGTTGAAATGGGAGTGGATCCTTCGAGAGGCATCTCTTGATCTCGACTCTTTTCCCTATCTTCTTCAAGCTTGCATTCTTTGAGTTCCGAGGACTTAATAATTAATTGCTATGAGTAAGGCTCAGGTTTCCCTTCTACCTTCATGCTTGACTGGTCTTGAATCTGACTTTTTTGTATTTCGTGTTTATGGACCTAGACTGACATTTGTTTGTCTCTGGGCAGCAGCAGGGGGCTTCTTTCTAAACAATCTCCAACTGCATGTGCTCTACCTCTAAAACCTGGTAACTGATTGAAAGAATGTAGTTGAAATATTTGGATTGAATGCAAGACAGTGTTAATAATGTGCAAAGTTTGGCATGTGGCTTACATGTCAAATACGACATCGGGGAATGCAGTGTGCAGTGCCTTGCGCCATCTGTATGTGGGCATATATATTTGGAAAGGGGCATACAGATAGGCATCTGACACTGCAGAACAAGCTTTAGTTTTAAAATACCAAACTGACAGAGTCAAGTGACCTGAAGCATAGGTGGCCAAATGCAGAATGAACAGATGTATCTCATTTTAGTTAGGCTAACTTACATGCCCTATCGGTAACAGACACAAAAATCTGTTACTACATAGGTCTGCAACTGCCTAACACTGAAAAAGATTCGTCCATGTTTAAAATATCCATTTGTGTAGCCTGGGCTTAGAAAAGGCTGAAAAACCAATACTCGTAACATTTTACTAAGTAGTGAAATTCCAGTTCTTTGGCAAGCGTATGTTTTCAGTAACAATGCCCTAAGAATAATGTTGATACATGCTGTTAAACTCTACCTTTTATGGCACTAGGTTTAAAATCCGTATATCTACTGAGGCTTCCTTTTGGGCATGCTTTCCTTCAAACCTCAGAGTACTAGGCTAGGCCCAAATGTTCTGTGTAACTGTTCTATGGGAGAGAAAATAGGGATTTTGTCTCCCTGGCACAATATACAGGCAGACTAGATGGAAGACAAGGTGACTTGATGAAAGGCAAGGTAGCAATGGTGCATAGAGGGAGTTTGACAGTCTTACAATGGCCTTCTCCAAATACTAAAAGAAGGACACTTAAGGGGATCGCCTTTGAAGATCTCCCCAAACAGCATGTCGCCTTCCTTCATGGAGCAGAGGGTGGAAGTTCAAAAGGGGGTTGGACAACATTGCAAAGAGGCGCTTGGATGTGGCAATAAAGAGCCCAGGAGGGAAACCTGACTAAGCCTCTTTTCCTATGTTTTTCACTTGTGATGTAAAAAGTGCCCCAAAAATGCATAAAATCCTTCAAAACCTTGGTGAAAGCATCTTACTTTCTTAGGTTAGGGGCAAGGCATCCATCGCTAGTGCGTTACCATCATAAAGCCCCCTCCCCAACTACAAGCCAGAATGCTGCTGTAGCATAAATGGAAAAAAGACATTTGCATGCAGGAATTTTTGATTTCCTTGCAAGGGGAATGTGAAGTGTTTGACTGCCGCTTTCACTCTCACTTGAGTCTGTTTCTGCGAGCTATACTCTGGGCCCGGAGTGCTGGTCCCTTCCATCCCTCAAAGACATAGAAGACCCCACAGTGAATCTAGGGTTGTCCACTTGGAAGGAAAAGTCGTAGGGAAAAACGCATATTACACTGACGTAGAAAAAACAGCAGGACTAGTATGAAGTGGACTTAGTAGCGTTCAAGCTAGTGTTTGAGAACCATGTCACCAACTGAAACCAATTGCTGGGTGCCCAGCGAACAGTCCTGGAACTCTGGGCACAGTTGAAACATTAATTTAAAAGCTATTCAACTTTTAGTACAATTGGGACTTGAAAAGCATTGGACTTCTGGATGACCGAGCCAAGGTGCCAAGCCTGACCTTGGTGGACACTTTAAAAAGGTGTTTACTTCTTGGAGCTTTTAAGCATGATCCTCAAGGTTATTACGAGAGAAGAAATAAGTAATCTAACCTCGCTATTTTTTATTTCAGCAATGTGTCTTGCCCTGCCAAAGGAGTTTGAGCTGTTTTCTAAAGACACTTGTCGCTTTTTCTTCAAAAATACATAACAGTTGACTGGATGATGTGTGAAATGTCGTTTTATGAATTCCTTCGACACACTGCAGGCAGAATATGAGCTCTACAACGCCCTGATTTTTAGTTATCTCCAATTAGGGCACTCACTAGAGGCTTATTGACCCCATTTGTTGACACAACCCCTGGAGGCCCAATATACTTTGAAGCAGTGGTGTAACGTAAAATGATGCCCCCTGTACAATGTGAAGAGGTGCCCCTGAGCCTCCTGTATCTCAGATATTCATTGGCCTTTGGTAAAACGTGGACCCTTGGTGGTATGGAGCCCCTCCGATGGGTTTGGGGGCCCCTGAATGGTTATGGCTCCCCTCTGCACCGCAGGAACTGCAGGGTGCCTGCATTATGCTCCTACTTTGAAGAGTCTTACTTGGAGTCGAATTTTAAGTTTTAGCATTTCCTTACTTCCATTTCCCCACATAATTATTCAGCTCTTAGAGAACATTGGGAGGTGGATCTAAGGCCCATTGAGGGTGACTAGAGGGACGTGGTACCGATGTAACATAACTGAGAAATATCAGCCAGGCTATGACTAGTGCAACTTAACTATTTACACTGGGCTTAATTCACCCTTTATCTGCTCTGGAGACTAGGTAAGGTGCAATCACTGAATTGTGTGAGATGCTTGGTGAGAATGGGTGATTTCCTACATATGGCATGGATATGCCCAGTGACTGAAGCATATTGGTGCAAGGTTAGTCACTCATTATATATCATACTTTGGGGGCACATTGATTCGTCATCTGAGATTATGATATTGGGGGATAGATGAGATTTAGGACATGAGGGGGAAAGTGGGTTCTGGTGGTCTTGGGTGTATTTCTTGCCAAGAAAAATCTCTAGATAATGGAAGTCAGAGGCTACTCATGCACTTGAGATGTAGCGAACAGGAGCGCTGTTCAAAACCAGAAGAACCAATTTGTCAATCTCTTTTGGTAAATTAAAAAAAATATGCATTGCATATTGCATGCTGTCCACAGTGGTGGACAAGTGAGCAGTGTGCAGCGGCCAGGCCTTGACAAAGAATTATGAAAACAAAGAAAACAAGCATTTGCAATGCAA
This sequence comes from Pleurodeles waltl, assembly GCF_031143425.1. Classification (NCBI taxonomy): domain Eukaryota; kingdom Metazoa; phylum Chordata; class Amphibia; order Caudata; family Salamandridae; genus Pleurodeles; species Pleurodeles waltl. The sequence goes on from NC_090447.1 coordinate 1,392,291,767, forward strand.
TAGGTCTTGCATTTGTGAGAGTTAGAGCTATTGGTGTTGTAAATTATATTGGACCTCATTTTGAGCCAGGACCGCCAGACTCGAAGTGGCGGTCTTACCGCCGCTGGGCCAGCGGTATAGACCGCTATATTACAACTTTGGCGGTTTGGTTTCAACGCCGCCCGTACTGCAAGGGTAGTCAGACCGCCGGGCCAGAGGTGAGCACCTCGGCCTGGCGGTAGCCGTCATACCGCCATTGGTATTATTACTCAGCAGACTGCCAGCATTTTCGTGGCGGTCGAACTACCACGAAAATGCTGGAGGTGATGTAACCGGCAACAGGAATCTCTAGTCCTGTCGCCGGCGTACACCCTCCCGCATGACCACACACCTACATTCACGCACTCCCACACACCCACACATTCGCTAGCATACACCCCCACACACTTGCACTCAAAAACGTACTCAGATACACCCATTCACTCGCACACTCCCATTCACATGCACACTCAAACGCATACACTTGCTTGCATGCATGCATGCATGCACTAAAACTGACACCCTTTCCCCACCTCCGCATTCACACAAACATACACGCACTCTCACACACACACACACACACACACATGCAGACTCCACACACATTCACACAACACCCCCCACACTTCCCTTTCGGACGATCAACAAACCTGCTTTGGCGAGGTGGCCGTGCGGGAGAAGATGGGTCCCGGCGCATTCCACCACCGGCACCACACTGCAGTGTAGAACACCGCTGTGCCGTATTATGGATCGTAATACGGCAGGCGGTGTCCTGTTGGTGTGGCGTGCCAGCGGTAGAAACCACCCCTATTATGACATTGGCCAGGCCGATGGGTTCGGATTTCTGCCCGAAATCAGAGGAAAATTGGCACAATGTCGTAATATGGCAGTCTTCAGACCGCCAGACCTGGTGGTCTTTTGGCACCCACAGCTTGGGTGGTCTTTTGCAAAGACCGCCAAAGTCGAAATGACCACCATTGCTTTTTAGCTTTGTGTTTTGGTTTGGAGTGTAGTGGATGTATGTCAGGTGCCACAGCAATCCTCCCAAGCCTGTTGCTGTAGGAGAGAGAGGATACAACAAGGCCGCCAACTTGGGAGTGTTTTTGCCTCATTACAGACTAGCTGTAAAACCCTTTCTAGTTTGTTTACCTAAACATTTATAGCACCAAACAAGCCACAAAGAGGCATCTTCATGGCACTTAACCTGTAGAATGAGGGGGCCAAAAGAGTTGGGAGAAAAGAAAAGGGGGCAGCCATATATTTCTGTGTTAAACTTTTAAAGGAATTATTCCTTCACATTGGCAATACCAGCCTAACATTTAACCCCTTAGCTGCTGGGCCTTTCCCCCCCCAGTGCTGAGCCCTTTTTTTGGCTATTTGGGGTAGTTCGTGCTTAGGGCTTCATAACTTTTTGTCCACATAAGCTAACCACGCCAAATTTGCGTCCTTTTTTTCCAACATCCTAGGGATTCTAATGGTACCCAGAGTTTGTGGTTTACCCTGGAGGAGACCAAGAAAATAGCCAAAATACAGTGAAAATTTCGTTTTTCCCCAAAAAATGGGAAAAAAGGGCCGCGGAAGAAGGCTTGTGGTTTTTTCCCTGAAAATGCCATCAACAAAGGGTTTCTGGTGCTGAAATCACTATCTTCCCACCTTTCAGGAACGGGCAGACTTGAATCAGAAAACCACATTTACCAACACAAATTTGGCATTTTACTGGGACATACCCCATTTTTACTATTTTTGGTGCTTTCAACCTCCTTCCAGTTAGTGACAGGAATGGGTGTGAAACCAATGCTGGATCCCGGAAAGCTAAACATTTCTGAAAACTAGACAAAATTCTGAATTCAGCAAGGGGTCATTTGTGTAGATCCTACAAGGTTTTCCTACAGAAAATAACAGCTGAAATAAAACAATATTGAAATTGAGCTGAAAACAACAGCCATTTTTCTTTATGTTTTACTCTGTAACTTTTTCCTGCGATGTCAGATTTCTGAAAGCAATATACCGTTTTGTCTGCTGGACTCTTCTGGTTGCGGGGATATAAAGGGCTTGTAGGTTCATCAAGAACCCTAGGTACCCAGAGCCAATAAATGAGCTGCACCCTGCAGTTGGTTTTCATTCTATACTGGGTATACAGCAATTCATTTGCTGAAATATGAAGAGTGAAAAAGAGGTATCAAGAAAACCTTTGCATTTCCAAAATGGGATCAAGATAAGGTTTTGAGGAGCAGTGGTTATTTGCACATCTCTGAATTCCGAGGTGCCCATACTAGCATGTGAATTGCAGGGCATTTCTCAAATAGATGTCTTTTTTACACACTCTCTTATATTTGGAAGGAAAAAATGTAGAGAAAGATAAGGGGCAATAACACTTGTTTTGCTATTCTATGTTCCCCCAAGTCTCCCGATAAAAATGATACCTCACTTGTGTGGGTAGGCCTAGCGCCAGCAACAGGAAATGCCCCAAAACACAACCTGGACACATCCCATTTTTTGACAAAATACAGAGCTGTTTTTTGCAAAGTGCCTACCTGTAGATTTTGGCCTCTAGCTCAGCCGGCACATAGGGAAACCTACCAAACCTGTGCATTTTTTAAAACTAGAGACCTAGGGGAATCCAAGATGGGGTGACTCGTGGGGCTCTGACCAGGTTCTGTTACCCAGAATCCTTTGCAAACCTCAAAAAATGGCTAAAAAACAAGTTTTCCTCACATTTCGGTGACAGAAAGTTCTGGAATCTGAGAGGAGACACAAATTTCCTTCCACCCAGCGTTCCCTGAAGTCTCCCGATAAAAATGATACCTCACTTGTGTGGGTATGCCTAGCGCCCGCGACAGGAAATGCCCCAAAACACAACGTGGACACATCCCATTTTTTGACAAAATACAGAGCTGTTTTTTGCAAAGTGCCTACCTGTACATTTTGGCCTCTAGCTCAGCCGGCACATAGGGAAACCTACCAAACCTGTGCATTTTTTAAAACTAGAGACCTAGGGAAATCCAAGATGGGGTGACTCGTGGGGCTCTGACCAGGTTCTGTTACCCAGAATCCTTTGCAAACCTCAAAAAGTGGCTAAAAAAACAAGTTTTCCTCACATTTCGGTGACAGAAAGTTCTGGAATCTGAGAGGAGCCACAAATTTCCTTCCACCCAGCGTTCCCCCAAGTCTCCCGATAAAAATGATACCTCACTTGTGTGGGTAGGCCTAGCGCCCGCGACAGGAAATTCCCCAAAACACAACGTGGACACATCCCATTTTTTGACAAAATACAGAGCTGTTTTTTGCAAAGTGCCTACCTGTAGATTTTGGCCTCTAGCTCAGCCGGCAAATAGGGAAACCTACCAAACCTGTGCATTTTTGAAAACTAGAGACCTAGGGGAATCCAAGATGGGGTGACTCGTGGGGCTCTGACCAGGTTCTGTTACCCAGAATCCTTTGCAAACCTCAAAAAGTGGCTAAAAAACAAGTTTTCCTCACATTTCGGTGACAGAAAGTTCTGGAATCTGAGAGGAGCCACAAATTTCCTTCCACCCAGCGTCCCCCCAAGTCTCCCGATAAAAATGATACCTCACTTGTGTGGGTAGGCCTAGCGCCCGCGACAGGAATGGATCACACAACGGTCAATGGTAGTCCTTGCTTGAGGTCTACTGTTAACCCTGGAGTGATTCATTCCTGAAGCAGGCACTAGGCGCAGGCACACAAGGGGGGTTGTGTTTTTATCAGGACAAGTGGGGAAACACTGGGTGGTAGGAATTTTGAGGATCCCTGCAGATCCCTGGACTTCTGCTCATTGGAATGCAAGGAAAATGTGTTTTTTAAGCACATAATGTAATTTCAAGGGGATTCTGGGTGAAGGAAAACTGGTGAGAGCCATGCAAGTCCTGCACCCTTGGACTCCCCTGGTACTAGTTTGTTAAAGTTAACCCACCACTCACACTGGTTGGTTTTAGCACCTCCAGAAATTATGGTTTCAAAGCACGATTACTTATCAAAGTATCTGAATATTGAAACCAAGCCTTCTGAAGGTGGGCCATAAAGCCGCGTCCAGGCACCAACCTCTTTATGGTCCATTCACACGCCATTCACGCACAACAAACAACCCTTTCATATCGCCAGCCACGGGCCCAATCCAATCAATCACTCCACTCACATTAACTTACCGCTGCCAGACAAGGGCCCATCACATTCACACGCCACAGAACGGAATAAGTTTGACTACATTTTACCACCTGTCAAGTAACTGCCTCCTTCTTCCTTAACATTACCAAATGCATGCGTAACAAACCTTTACTAATGACTCCTGTGACAGCCACCTGAGGCTCAGGAAGACATGTTTTTCATGCGCCTTTAACGCACTCTCTGTGCTAAATCCAACTCCTTCCAGTTTGTGGATGCAAGTTGGGGGTGTCCGAGTATGCCGTACAAAGCGATTTCTCGAACTGAGTGAGCATATCTACCTTTGAAACTAAGGGAGACATGCTGGGGATTTCTCATGCTGTTACCTAAAGAGAAGGTCATAGGCTACCTGCCTCCTTCGTCCTTAACATTACCAAATGCATGCGTAACAAACCTTTACTAATGACTCCTGTGACAGCCACCTGAGGCTCAGGAAGACATGTTTTTCATGCGCCTTTAACGCACTCTCTGTGCTAAATCCAACTCCTTCCAGTTTGTGGATGCAAGTTGGGGGTGTCCGAGTATGCCGTACAAAGCGATTCCTCGAACTGAGTGAGCATATCTACCTTTGAAACTAAGGGAGACATGCTGGGGATTTCTCATGATGTTCCCTAAAGAGAAGGCCATAGGCTATGGAAAAGGGTAGTGTTTGGTACACAGGGGAGTCCATGAGAACGTAGCATATGTCCCAGCCAACATTATGTGCAGTGATGTGACTATAATGCACTTATACAGCAAATTGAACATCTACTAAGTTCCGATGGAGGATGAACATGAAAAGCAGGTCAAACACTGACCTATACAAGTCATTCTCCTTCAGTGCTGGGATGGCACCAATGGGTTTGAACCCATAGGTGTAGATGATGTACATCTGTACTACCTTTACTATCTGCCTTCTACCTGTGCAATAACCCTGTGAAGGCACTCCTACCATAAGCTTTCCTTACCCATCCATGTCTCTGTTCTCATCAGAGTCCTGGCTAATCCTGTATAATAGCCAAGTGAACCTATACTAGTTTGTGGAAGCAAGTTGGGGGTTTCCAAGTATGCCCTACAAAGTGATTCCTCGAACTGAGAGAGCATATCTACCGTTGAAAGTAAGCTAGACATGCAGGTGAAGAAAGGGTACTCCGTGGCAATGTGGCATATGTTCTGTCCACTAGTATATGCAGTAGGGGGAAGAAAATGCATGTTAATTGAACAGAACACCGACCACGCCAAAAGGAAGTCCATGATGAAGTAAAATTCTGTGGCTCCTTGCCTAACGAAGCAGTGGCCCATGGACGTTCGGTATCCATGCACTGCCACTGAAAGGATTACCTAAACAGCAGCTCAACCTCAGTCGATTTCCCAGAACTTTGCTTTAGTATGATACAACGTAAAACAAGTAGGGATACAGAGGCCTGGTTGTGATGGACACTGGGGCAGTAATACCGACTCTCCTGCCGCTTTCCATGCTTTGAGCACACTTTACAGCGACGACATGGACGATCCTTTTTGGGTGTTTTAGGTATGCGATCAGCAAAGTGTCGCTCCTGCAGCCTTGCCACATCCTCCAGAACATATGAGGTGGAGGCTGCTGCTTCTTCTGTAACAGCAGTGAGGCTTTCAATTACAGACAACTGGAAGTCAAGGAAAGTCATGAGTCTTCCTGTTGTTGTCTGACGGTAAACAACATACGCATTATATGTTGCCATCTGAATCAGGTGGGTAATCAGTTTCTTGTACCAAGTGCGAGTTTTACGACATGCATTGTATGGTTGAAGAACCTGGTCGTTCTTGTCCACTCCACCCATGTACTTATTGTAATCGAGTATACAGATGGGCTTGTGGACTTCGGCCATCTGACCCCAAACCGTGATGGGAGAAGTGCTCTCATCATGAATTGTAGTGAGCACGTATACATCACGTCTATCTAGGAACTTGACTGCGAGCAGTTCGTTAGAACGCAATGCAGTACTCTGTGATTTCTGGAGCTTCTTGCAAACAAGCTCCCGCGGGAATCCTTTGCGGTTACAACAAACTGTACCGCAGGCCACAGTGCCAGCTTTGTAGAGCTCACTGAACAGCTCTACTCCTGTATAGAAATTGTCCACATAAAGGTTATAACCTTTGTGAAGAAGTGGCTGGACAAGTTCCCATACAATCTTACCTGTGACCCCTAACGCAGGAGGGCAACCTACAGGGTTTAGGGTAGAATCCTTCCCTGTATACACTCTCAGGCTGTACACATAGCCAGTAGAGCTCTCACACAGCATGTACAGCTTTATGCCATAGCGAGCTCTTTTGCTCGCAATGTACTGTCTGAAAAGCAGCCGTCCTTTGTACAGGATCAAGGACTCATCGACTGCTATATTCTTTCCAGGAGTATAGATCTCTGGAAACCTGGCAGACAAATGTTCCACGACAGGCCGAATTTTGAACAACCTGTCATGATCTGGATGGTCCCGGGGCAATGCAGCAGAATTGTCATTGAAATGCAGCATGCGCTGCAGTAGCAAAAAACGATCTCTGCTCATGTATGGTGCGAAGATGGGAGTTACCCAAACCGTGCGAGTCGTCCAGTAGGACTGCAAGGTGGGTTTCTGTACTAACCCCATTTTGAGCGTAAGGCCCAAAAATATCTTCAACTCTGCCAGCGAAGTGGGAGCCCACTGGCGTGCCCTAGAACGGGGCCCTAGAGTGCCTCCGCACTCCCTCAGAAATTGGTCTGCACGCAAATTTGTTTGCTGCACAACTTTCTGAAGAAAGTCAACATCCAAAAACAGATAGATGTAGTCGACTGGCAAAAAGTTAGCTGTATCGACTTTACATCCAGCGTCACCAGTAAAAGGTGGAATTTGGGGCCGAACCAAACAGGGGGGCTGCCCAGAGAGCACTCTCTCTGTGCTTGCGGCAGCAAGCACGTGCTCTCTGGGTTCGGCTAACCCAATGTGGTCCCGCTGCCCAGAATGTGCTTGCGAAGGGACAGCACGGATGTCGTCATTGTCTCCTTCAGACTCACTGGAAGAGGTGTCGTCAGATGGGACTCCGCCGACTGAAAAATCACTCCCAGAATCTGCCCCATTGTCCTCTTCCTCAGATGCTGTCTCAGTGTCTGCTGTCTCAGTCTCTGAGCCTACATCAGAACTGTCCTCCATAACCCGAGCTAGGGCTTGATCAGCAGTCATCCAACGAGACGCCATCTCTGCAACTGGCTAAACTGTCCCTCTAAATTACTAGCCTACGTAGAAGGCAGATAGTCACAAAATTGCTTGTGGGTATGTTTGTTGTGTACAACAAGAAATGTTGTCACCTTACCTTCGCTTCTTCTCCAATTCTGCAGATTCTCTGAAAACACTGAAAAAAACAAAAAAATAATGTATTACTTCACCTTACCACACACCCTGTGCAACAGTCATTTTTGGTGCTCTGCCTCCCATTACCTCCTCTTCTAATTCCCTCAGTACTACCCAGCAAAAGTGCGACTCATATCTCCATAGTCCCCCTGGCATTACATTTGTTTTAAAGCGCAGGTAACGCTTGCCTTTACTAATCCACTCAGCTACTTTATGGCAACTGCCACTACAGAAAAGACATGCATGCATGCATTTATATATATATATTGTGTGAACAAGATTCTCACCCCACTCCACGAGGTTCAAATTGGCATCTTTTATTGCAAGCAACAGCCACGTACGCGTTTCGACTCTCAAGGATTCTTGATCACAGTAAATGAGTCCCTCTTTTCTTTCATTGTTTATACTTGCAATAAAACATGTCAATTTGAACCTCGTGGAGTGCGGTGAGATTCTTGTTCACAAAATATTTTCGAGGTTGCTCTCCCCCATCACTGAGCACCGGCAGTGGAGTGCACTGCGCAACAATCTTTTTAACCAATTTGTGTTGCATATATATATATATATATATATACATATATATATATATAAATGTTTAGAAACATAGTGGTTGAAGGGTTGCTGGGCGGCACACTCCACTGCCACTGCCGGTGCCCAGTGACAGAGAAGACCAATCTAGAAATGATCTAATGCCGAAAAATTTCACCGCACTCCACGAAGTACAAATAAACGTGTATTTTATTGCAGTCAATAACCACCAACGTGTTTCAACTCACCAAGGAGTCTTGATCACGGTCCTCGTGGAGTGCAGTGAAATTGTTCACCATTATAAAACAACACACACAAGAATAACAAGCATTTACAATGCAATGGGTCTTGCATCTGCTCGAGTTAGAGCTATTAGCATTATAAACTTCTACCACAACTTTTCTTGCCACATAAATTGATAATTGAAAGTTAAACTCTTTCACATAAGAGAGCCGATTCACAGCGCCACGGCCACCATGAGCATCATGTGAAGAGTTACACAAAAGGAAAAGAAGTTCGCTCGCAGTTAAACGTAACAGCAAAAGTGCAATTAGCCATGTACCAGGGGCGATGGCCAAGGCGGTAACAAAACCTCCCAAAGGAGGGACAAAGGTAAATCATTTTCCAATGTCATCAAAGAATTTTTGAAGGGCAAGCCCACGAACGAGTGGTAGTGATGGCCGTGAGGTGGGCGTTGTTAGAAGCCCAGATACACACCAAGAAGTCAGAAAAGCAGCACATGGACGCTGCAATGCTTGTCCTGAAAAAAAATATATATATATACAGGGAGTGCAGAATTATTAGGCAAGTTGTATTTTTGAGGATTAATTTTATTATTGAACAACAACCATGTTCTCAATGAACCCAAAAAACTCATTAATATCAAAGCTGAATATTTTTGGAAGTAGTTTTTAGTTTGTTTTTAGTTTTAGCTATGTTAGGGGAATATCTGTGTGTGCAGGTGACTATTACTGTGCATAATTATTAGGCAACTTAACAAAAAAAAATATATACCCATTTCAATTATTAATTATTACCAGTGAAACCAATATAACATCTCAACATTCACAAATATACATTTCTGACATTCAAAAACAAAACAAAAACAAATCAGTGACCAATATAGCCACCTTTCTTTGCAAGGACACTCAAAAGCCTGCCATCCATAGATTCTGTCAGTGTTTTGATCTGTTCACCATCAACATTGCGTGCAGCAGCAACCACAGCCTCCCAGACACTGTTCAGAGAGGTGTACTGTTTTCCCTCCTTGTAAATCTCACATTTGATGATGGACCACAGGTTCTCAATGGGGTTCAGATCAGGTGAACAAGGAGGCCATGTCATTAGATTTCCTTCTTTTATACCCTTTCTTGCCAGCCACGCTGTGGAGTACTTGGACGCGTGTGATGGAGCATTGTCCTGCATGAAAATCATGTTTTTCTTGAAGGATGCAGACTTCTTCCTGTACCACTGCTTGAAGAAGGTGTCTTCCAGGAACTGGCAGTAGGACTGGGAGTTGAGCTTGACTCCATCCTCAACCCGAAAAGGCCCCACAAGCTCATCTTTGATGATACCAGCCCAAACCAGTACTCCACCTCCACCTTGCTGGCGTCTGAGTCGGACTGGAGCTCTCTGCCCTTTACCAATCCAGCCACGGGCCCATCCATCTGGCCCATCAAGACTCACTCTCATTTCATCAGTCCATAAAACCTTAGAAAAATCAGTCTTGAGATATTTCTTGGCCCAGTCTTGACGTTTCAGCTTGTGTGTCTTGTTCAGTGGTGGTCGTCTTTCAGCCTTTCTTACCTTGGCCATGTCTCTGAGTATTGCACACCTTGTGCTTTTGGGCACTCCAGTGATGTTGCAGCTCTGACATATGGCCAAACTGGTGGCAAGTGGCATCGTGGCAGCTGCACGCTTGACTTTTCTCAGTTCATGGGCAGTTATTTTGCGCCTTGGTTTTTCCACACGCTTCTTGCGACCCTGTTGACTATTTTGAATGAAACGCTTGATTGTTCGATGATCACGCTTCAGAAGCTTTGCAATTTTAAGAGTGCTGCATCCCTCTGCAAGATATCTCACTATTTTTGACTTTTCTGAGCCTGTCAAGTCCTTCTTTTGACCCATTTTGCCAAAGGAAAGGAAGTTGCCTAATAATTATGCACACCTGATATAGGGTGTTGATGTCATTAGACCACACCCCTTCTCATTACAGAGATGCACATCACCTAATATGCTTAATTCGTAGTAGGCTTTCGAGCCTATACAGCTTGGAGTAAGACAACATGCATAAAGAGGATGATGTGGTCAAAATACTCATTTGCCTAATAATTCTGCACTCCCTGTATATATATATATTTTTTTTTTCACTGCACTGCACTGCCGGTGCAATATAGATATAGATATAGATATATATATATGTCTGTATACATATATACACATATATATGAGACAGAGAGAGAGAAAGAAAACAAGACTCTCATGTCACAAAACCTTTTTTTTTTTATACATGTGTGCTTGCCCTTGGCAAAGCACACATGTATAAAAAAAAAAATGGCCCCATTGATGGTCACCCTAAGGGCTGACCACCAACAATTTGTTTTTTTTCTTTCTTTTTTACCCTGGGGGGAGATCGGCCCCCCCAGGCAAAACTACAAGTTTTTTTTTTCCCCCCTGGGGTCGGCCCGTGTTCCAAGGGCCGACCCCGCCATTTTGTTTTCTTTTCTTTTTTTTTTATATCGTGGGGGGCGCGATCGCCCCCCAAAACTGTGTAAATAAATAAATATTGCCCCCGGGGGGGGTCGGCCCTTTTACGAGGGGGCCGACCCCCCCAAAGAAGATCCCTGGTGCCTAGGGGCGTTTCCTGGCCGTGGATCGCAGCCGCGCTGCGATCCACGGCCAGGAAACGGTGCCAGGGAGGCATCGATGGAAAGGGGAGATGCCTCCCTGGCATCTGGGGAGGCCGTTTTGGCCTTTTTTTTCCCCACCAGAGAAAGAGAGAACGCTTACCTGCTTCTCTCCTTCTCCGGTGGGGAAAAACTGTGATGTCAGCGCGCCTCGCGGCGCGCTGACGTCATAAGGGGGCGGGAGGGGGGTGGGATGGAGACGCGGAAGCTCTTCCGCGTCTCCCACGGTTTAAAAAAAAACAAAAAAAATCCTCCGGTGCATTGCACCGGAGGATTTTTAACCCCCTCCCTGGTGTCGCCCACTGGTCGTGACCCGCACCAGGGAGGGAGTGTGGGCGTCGGCCAGAGGCCGACGCCCGCATCTAAAAGGTTAAAAACATTGTATACATAGAGAATAACAGAAGACACATCTTAACCGCAAATGAATGATAGCGATTTTGTTAAGATTGGCACCCGCTTTGCAGTGCTAGGAAATGTCAAAAGCTGTGTTACCAAGCGTTATATTAAAAAAATAAGTTATACACACACTGCCCCAACACGCACCAGACAAAGAACCCTAGGGAAGAGGATGTTGCGTAAGGGTCAGAGATGCCGATTTTGGAGCTGGGGAACATGGTTCGAGTCTTGGCACCAGCTCAAAATCCTGTGATTCTGGGCATATCACTTAATCTTTCCTTGCTAGCAAAAAAGAATGTGTTCTTGTGTAATGTACCCGGTGCTCATGTAAAGCGCTGTAATACCGTTGTATCGAGTTTGCGCTATTTAAAACTGCAAAAAAAAAAAATAGAGTGCAATGGGTCCCGCATTTGCTTTAGGTAGAGCTATTAGTGTTGTAAATTCTTAACGGGACTTTTCCTGCCACTTAAATTGAAAATGAAAAATAAAACAGTTGACGTAAGTGAACTGATTCAAAGTTCTATGGCCACCATGAGCTTAAGCGCAATGGAGAGACACAAAAGGAAAAAGAAGTTAGCTCGCAGTCAAACATATCAGCAATCGTGCAATTATCCATGTAACGGGAAGTCTGCAAGGCGGTAACATAACTGCCCCAAGGAGGGACAAACGTAAAGCATTTACCAGTGATAACAAAGGATTTTTGAGTAGCAAGCCCACGAACGAGTTAAAGTGATGGGCGTGCGGTGGGAGTGGTAAAAAGCCTACAGTTCTTACAACAGGTCAAAGTGCTTGCACGCTCGACATAATAAATAAAAAAGCTCCCGCAGACATCGCAGAAAAACAGCAAAATGCCCGAAACCAAGGAAGATGAAGAAACAGCATACCGCAATGGGCAAAGCGGCGAGGCAAAAGAAAAAACCGCATGCCAACACAAAGCTATCTGGCAAATTGTGCAATAATCCATGTAAAAGGGTCAGTCTCCAAGGCAGGAACACAACAGCCTCAAGGTGGGACAAACGTAAAGCATTTACCAAAGAATTCAAGGGATTTTTGAAAGGCTGGCCCGGGAACGAATGGAAGTGATGGGCGTTAACTGGGTGTGGTTAAAGCCCACGGAATACATTACAACAGGTTGAAAAGCAGCACTTGCACGCTGCTATGCTGGACCTAAAAAGCAGTGATCAGTGAGGGCTGATCGGTGGGGTGTGGGTGGTGGGCGGTGTTAAAATCTGGGAAGTTGAGGGTATGAAGCAAATGCCTAAAAAGAGCAGCCCAGTAGGAACACGCTGCTGTGGGCCTCCCGCTAAAACATATTAAACAAGCATAGGCAAAGCCAATAGGCTGGCATTGGCTGTCAGCACTTTTGCAATTCTTGTTGTATTCTGTATGGTTTTTGCAAAACTTTGTTGTTGAGGAAGCTGGCAGAATTAGTCGAAAAAAGAATCATTGGTTAAAAGCAAAATATATTTTGCCTCACAAAACCACCCATAACCACAGTGGTCCCCGGGAGTGAAGGGAACTACTTTGTGTCTGGATGTTTTCTTGTTAAATGGCAACTGTAACCACATCAGCCAATAGCGGAAGTGGTCTGACCATTGTCCCATGATGGATACTGGAGTGGATTGAAGAATGTGAATGGCACAATAGACTAATGGATAAAGTCTGCCTGAAAACCCTTACAACTATGTTATACAGATAATTCTAGTAAAATCAAGAGGTCTTGTCTAGCACCAGACCTAAACAAGCCAAATGGTTTAGCATTGGCTTCCACTCTCTTGCCTTGGCTAATACCTTTTTGTAATATTTGGTAAATCTTGATTACAAAATCAGGAAAAGAGATGCATAAAGAGACTTGCAAAGAAAGATGGAGGGAAATTGTATAGATATGTAGAGTTGCATATATAATTAGATATAGTTGGCGATATAGATAGATATGGTTACATAGAGTGATATCTAGATAGAGAGGGCTGCATACATAGAGATGGTTGCATAGAGAGGATAGATAGCTTTGCAGTCATAGATGGATATTTGGATGGATAGAGATACAACTATAGAGAAATAATATTGCAAAGACAGATATAAGTAGATAGGACACAAAGACAGAGGGAGATTGATAGGCAGGTAGGTAGACAGCTTGACCAAAGTTAGGTAGATAGACAGACAGGTAGGAAAGTAGACAGACAGAAAGAGTTGCAAAGATAGATAGTTCTAAGTAGGTAGGACTGGAAATATATTGCTTATATAGACATAAGCAAGACATTCAGGAGCACCGAAAACAAACGAGAAAGCTATACAAGCAGAACGGACAAACTACATTGGTTTACAAGTGTAAATGTAATCCTCAATTAGGATATATACCAGCATCACCTACAGAAGTGTTATGTTATGTTATGAAAATGTATAGAGCGTATAGCTACCCAAAGGCCTCCCAGCGCTGTACAGAAATCTTCGAAAACATCGCCTTGGGACACAAACTAAAATAGACAAGTTTTTAATAGCCGCCGAAATGAGAGTTCGTGGCTAGTTTGTCATAGGTTAAGTGGTAGTAAATTCCACAGTCTAGCTCCAAGGTAAGATATCGATCTTCCTCTCCATTTAGCCTTTTTGTATTGGGGGAGTAACAGCTAGGGCCGTGGAAGATGATCTAAGATGTCTGGTGGGTTTGTAGAAGGAAGCTAGGGTTTGCAATATTGACGGGCCTATGTCATATAGCGCTCTGTGAATATAACATAAGGAATAAAATGTTATCCGTTGCTCTAAAGGGAGCCAGTGCAGAGTTGATAAAGCTGATCTGGCCTATTCATGCCTTGGTAATTTGAAGAGAAGGCGGGCAGCGGTGTTCTGTACCACCTGCAATTTCTTCATAACATATTTTGGTGCGCCAAGAAACAAAACGTTCCCATAGTCCAGACGCAAAATTATTAAGGCCTGTATGATAAGCCTCTTTGTAATAAACTGGAGTATTTTAAAGATCTTTCTAAGAAGTCCTCGTATGCCAAAACAGGAAGAAGATATTTTCTTTGCTTGATGATCCATGGTCAACCATGGATCAAACCATACTCCCAGACTCTTAATGTTTTCTTTGGGCAATGGTAGATCTCCTAGTGGTTGTAAAACTGGGGATATAAAGTTTGGTGTTGCCTGATGACCCAAAAAAATAACCTCTGTCTTGTCTCCGTTCAACTAGAGCCTACAGTCAGACATCCATTTGGATATCACCTGTAAACAAGGGATGAGAAGAGAATTGGTTGAATTCTGATCGGTGGAAAAGGATACCACGAGCTGGGTGTCATCTGCATATGACACTAAGGAAAGTCTACAGGGCTCCACTACTTTTGCCAGTGGAGCCATATAGACGTTAAATAGCGTAGGGCTCAAAGAAGAGCCCTGAGGCACTCGTCAATTACTCTTAAAACAGCTAGAATAAAAGGAACGGTCCAGTACTTGAAATGATCTTGCTTCCAAAAATGAGGTAAACCAACTCAGTGCATTCCCTGAGACTCCACTTTCCCTCATTCCCTGGAGTAGGATATTGTGCTCAACAGTGTCAGAGGCAGCACTGAGATCGAGAAGCACGATTGCTGAAACCAAACCTTGATCCAAACGTTTCCTAACTTCTTCAGTGGCTGCAATTAAAGCAGATTTCGTACTATGAAATGGTCTGAAGCCCATCTGAGAAGGATCAAGAATGTTATTTTCCTCCCAGAAACTCGAAAGATGAGTGTTGACTGTTTTTCAAGTATCTTAACGAGGGCTGGCAGCATAAAGATTGGTCTTAAGTTGCTAGGTATGAGTGGATCCAGGTTGGGCTTCTTAAGCAACTGTTTCACAATTGCATGTTTCCATTGTGGAGGGATGGTGCCAGCTGACAATGACATATTCAGCAGGTCGGTTACAACGGGCACTATTATTAAAGCCCCTTGTCCTAGAATTGACGGCGGGCCGGATCCTGTGGAGACCCTGATTTAAGAGTGGTCAATAATGTTAAGACCGTTTTAGGAAAAAGGGGAGGAATATGGGTAAACCTTGCTAAACCATTAAAGCAATGCTCGTCTACAGCTTGGGGACTGTGGGTACCTATTAGAAAGGCTGAATAGATCTCTACAATTTTTTCCTGGAAAAATGAGCCTTGGTCATTACTATGTTTATGAGAGGCTTCTACGGTATCTTTGTATGCCTGGGGAGAGGTAAATTATTTTAATAGGAGAAAGATTTATTTCTGAGAATTAGAGCTCTGTTCAATTTTATCTGCATAAAAGGCACTTTGAGCTGCTTTACTTTCAGCATGGACCCTTCTAATAGCTTTACTATATTAATCTTTAGAAGAAATATCATACGATTTTCTCCATTTTCTCTCCAGCCGCCTGCAGTCTCTCTTTATTAGGCTAAGATGTTTAAAAAACCAGGGGGTGCTTTTTTTCTTATGTCTGCTCGGCCTTGACGTATATGGAAGTATTGTATCTAAGCTTTTGCTAATCCAATTATTAAATAGGTCTAGAGATATGGCCATATTCCCGTTCAGTATGGGTTTTGAGCTCTCTAGGATATCAATCCATTCTTTGGCCTGTATAAATGCACTTCAATGCGTCAATACTAAAAATAGGATTACCTAATAAAGAGCATTTTTAAACAGAGGCCTCTCCAAAAGGAATTTAGAACAGCATTAGGAGGAAACGGAACCGAAAAAGCTGGATTGTGTCCTGTGCTTACATCAAAAGCTTCAACGGTGTCCTGCTAGCATTTAAGGCCCTAAACACATAGGCAACAGTAAAATAATAATTAAGGAAGAACAAAAAACACTGGAACTGAAGGGAACTACCTTGGTTGTGGATGTGTTACCTGTAAAAGAGCAAAATGCAGTCAGTCAAAGTCAAATTAGCCAGTGGCTAAAGCAGGCTGACTCACATGTTGTATTTTGTAATGGGCGGAAGCAAAATGTGAATGACACAACTGACCGGTGGATGAAGAGAGCTGGCTGTAACCCCCTTAAAATATTGCATCCTAACCCAACAAGGCTCTCTACCATTATTTGGCCTGCAAGCCAAAGAGAAATCTCTCATGAGAAATCCGACTTCTTGACGGTTTGCACAGTCATAATTATAGATTTGCCAAATAATTCATTATCTACTGCATAATTTGCAGATTTTAACAAAATAAATGTTTCTAGCTCAAACTGTGCAAAAGTTACTAAACTTTCAGAGACAAGTGTTGCGCACAGTGGTAGGCCTCCTTTCCAAAGGTTGACTGGTCAACTTTCTGTTGCTTATGGCCATATTTGGATGCTAAACTAGTAATAGTGAGATGTAACTAACACAGAGACAGTGTTAGCAGTTGTAAAAATGGCAAAATAATGAAGTTACTTCAGATTAAGGCATATTACGCCACATAATTTACTTAACCCTGCCACATAATTTGGCCCTCCCCTACTGCATAATTCCAGTGGCCTTGATAATACATCAGTGCTTGACCGGAAGAACTAAAATCATATTCCTCTTTACATCTTTGTTGCTTAAAAAGGTGACCATATTTGTGCTGTTTACTGTTCTATTTTGCAGCTTGCAGCACTTTACAATTGGAAACAAAGAAGGTCAGAGTGTATTCACTCCTGGAGAAACCATCCTGGATTCATTGAATGATAGTTTACCCAGTCCACTACCCTGCATAGCATTTACAAGGTCACTTTCACACATTTATGTTCCCTCTTAGGTCGAATTGTTCTGTTGTGAGAACATATCAGTAGTTCATGATGTACATTGGTTGAATATAAATTCAAAATGTTTTGACCTCTTAGAATTCCTGGAAAATTAAAATTAAAAAAAGGCATGGGCCACTAAAGGTTTTTGCCATTCGTTTGCTTTTAAAATTGCTTTATTGCATTTTCAGAAAAAAATAAAAAGGCATGAAGCGATGTAGAGAGGTCAATCGATGACACATACTTTGACAGTATGATGGATGGCCACACACAACTTTGTCCTTTACTGTGACACACGAGAGTGAGTGCAGGCCTAGGAATATGCTTATAACAGGGAATCTTTATCTGCAGGCAATAAAGGAAAGGAGACTATGTATAGCAGCTTTGAATCCCTTCATAGCCCTTTTCATGTAACACAGATATGAAACCTTTTCATATCGACAGGAAGAAATGAATAATAAAGTATTTCAAACGTACTTTCTTTTTCATATTTATCAATACATATTATCTACATTTTTATTTAATTGCATATGAATGATATAATTTGCTTTGGTAAACTTTTACATACTGTTCATAAATCGATAATTTGTTTAAAAAGTCGCCATTGTCTCATTGGCTTTTATTTTTACCTGCCAAGTTAGCATAACACTTGATCTATGAACCTTTATGAAAACCTTTGTATGTGATGAGGAAAATGCAAATTTACAGTGGGCTGAGATCTTCCTTATATCATCAGTGTGTCAAAAAATGTCAGAAGGCCGTAGGGAGGGGACATGCATCTCCAAAATATTACAGACTCATTACTGACCCTGTCCCTTATGTTTTGAATAATGACCAGTGGTGAAATATTGATGCAGTGTTCCCGGATGGTATCTGTAGTGTTGTGAGACTATAGCCCTCATTACGAGTGTGGTGGTCTTAAGACCGCCAGATTATACTTGCACTTGTCATGGGATGGGCAGTGCGGGGGTCCCAATGGACCGCCCGTCGTGCTTTTATCTGCCCAAATTACGAGCAGTGAAAAGCACGACTGGTGCTGTCGCACCTGACGCACCGCAACATTGCTGTTGGCTCGATTACTGACGCTGATTCAGCTCGCCGGCCCAGTGGGAAACCCGTAATCGGGCCCACAGAGGGACGGCCACATAGGTGGACATCCTGATGTGAGACTTTGGCGGGTGGCCTGTGCCGCCTGCCAAAGTTATAATGAGCCTGTCTGTGTGCTAGGACCCTGCAGTTCTATCTGGACTCAACAGAGGAATTACATAACCAGCTGGGAGGTGTTAAAGTGTTGGTATTAATGGTTATGACTTAATCAGAGTACAGTGTGTCATCATATGTTGAGGAATAAAGACGTCTGTTATAGAGCTTTGTGCATGTCGTGTTCATTTGTATGCTCCCAAGCTGGAGAGGACGCTACAGCTGACTATGAGGATGCGATACGTGGGATACTCTCCCTGAGAGTTTGCAATGATGCAGCAAACTGCTTGTGTGTGTCATGTGCCCAAATCGATGAGAAACGATTTAAAGTTGGCATTTTTGTGGAGTCGCAGCCCCACTCCTGCCCATATTCGTCCCTTGAAGTTGAATGCCCTGCAGAGGAGTGCATTCGAAAAGCCCACCAGATTTTGTTGGTAAAGCTGAAAGAAAAAGTACTGCAACGTGCTGTATCACAGAGCCATCATCCATGCAAATCAAATGCTAAAGGTGATGAAAACCAGGTACGAAAGTACAAACATACTAGTATGAGTAAGGGTAGTGTCACATGACCTTGAATCGGGTGTGACGACCTAAGCCCGGTTGAGAGGCTGATGCTTGCAGAGCGGCAAATGGCATCCAGTGCAATGAAAGCCATCAGAATACGTAAAAGTTTCAGTGGCTAAAAAAAAGCACAAAGTACAGTGCAGCTGTGTATCTGAAACCACCACGGCCATTTGGCACTGCCAAGAAATGAAATATTGGTGCTAGATGGACCGCATGGATCGAGATGTTTGATAATTTCATAGATCTCTAGAAGAAGCTGATGATAAGAAAATCGTTAGGATTTAAAGAACCTTGGCGGTGACTGACTAAAAGAAGTGCTGAAGAAAATCTTGCAGACTAATGCAATATCATACTGTCAGACTAAAGAAGCATTGAGCGCCAAGTTCAGTTTAATGCTGAATGTTGAACTTGAAGGGTACATTTTCAATCAAGAAAGTCAGCAAGCTGGTGAAATGATGGATGAGTTTGTTGTAGACTTGATGTGCTAATCAAACACTGTGAGTTTAGTGAATTTGATGATAAAGAAGCCATACACCTAAGAGTCATTGATGGCTGTCTTTCAGACTATTTCAGAAGAAACATGTTGAGAGAGAGACTCAGTTTAGAGAAAATATTAATGGCTTTAAGAGCCAATGAAAGAGTAAATCGACAAGCTGCTGACATAGAAGCTGAAACATTGAAAAATGAATCCGCATTGTTCATAAAAAGCGAGCACAAGGAGAAGGTTGATGCACGTAAGTCAAAGTTTTGTTTCCAATTTGGGTTTTAATTTCTGCATGAAAATAAATGTCCAGCCATAGGCAGCTGTGCAGAGGCTGCAAGAAAGAAACCCTCTTCATAATAGTTTGTAAAGGGAAAGATAATTCAAATATGTCACAGCGAGAAGAGAAAATGGACACCAGAAGGTTCCAGAAGCATTCTAGCCATGCACACAAGGCCAAAAAGCAGCCCCAGTTATGACCTGTAGAAACCAGACAAAGCAGATCATCATCAAACTCATCCGACAAAGTCTTCAATGTCATTATCAAGCGCCAGTGAAGGGGGATGTGCAATTATGGTATCAACCAAGGAATGACAGGAGCATGCCAATTTGGGTGCTTGCAAGGGAGAACAAAAGACAAAGGCAAGCGATCAAACAAAGCAGCCAAATTCTTTTGGACACTGCCCCAAGATTACAGTAAGTGGAATGGTTGCCTCATAAGCAAGCGGCTGGGACGGGGAAGCGTTAAGTGAACACAAGAGATGCCGCCTTTGGAGTAAGTGTGACTACAAGGGGCAACTCCCTCCCCGTGTTCCCAGGCTCAAGGCAAATCACCTCTACAACACAGGGCCTTCCTCAGACACTTCAAACAGGTAGGCCCCTTGTGCATCTTAATGCATGTGCTCACGATTTAGCTTAGTTAGCTAACTCCATATACAGTAGGGATCCTAGCCCCTGACGAATGCCCCAGACCAGTTTTGGCTATAGGAGAGGGCAGAAACATGTTGGCCATAGAATTCTGTAGGACATCTTGAACCATTATGTTCAAGATTATCACATAGTGTTTTTACCCTAACCAACAAACACCTTCATTAAAATATTGAACCAAATAGGTGATTTGTAAGGTAATTTAGTGGGTACCCCCCCCCCCCAGCGCCTTGAAACCCTTACTGGTACGTAGCGCGCTTTATAAATTCAATGATTGATTGATATTTCTCTTCAACTGGATCCCCGTTTTATCCAGAAAGATAACATTTCAGCACTCCCTCAGAGTTCATTTAACAACGAGGTTGAGTCCACCCAGGTGGTATCATCTTATCTGGGTGGGGCTAGGTGGTCAAATGATGAAGCATGACACTATAATGTGTGCGAGACCACCTAGTCCGTAAAGGGAACTCCCCCATTCGTCCCTGAACACTCGAACGTCACTACTACTTCTATGTCCACGAATTAGATTGCCTAGTCGGTAACCTACTCACCTATGGATCAGGCCAGAGGGGCCTGCTCCTAGTATTCCCTATACACGTTGTGTTATTGTTTCATGTATTAGGGTTGATGTGGGGTTGATATACTCCCAGTACTCTCTTTTTGTGTAATAATACCCAGCATTCATTGACAATGTCTGACTTTCTTGATCAGGTTTGGGAAAGAGTTGCAGTTGATTTCTTTAAGCCCATAGGAAATTGACATCGTCTCATAGTCATTGATGAGTATTCACGCCTTCCTTTAGTAGAGGAGCTATCATCAACAACCCATGACAAGGTCATTGAGCGGCTGGATGACATCTTTGCAGCATGGAGTTTACCAGCCATTCTCAAATCTAAAAATGGTCCACCGTGCAATAGTAAAGAATTCAAGGAGTTTTTTAGTCAAAATAAATGTCAAGCATCACAAGAGTATACCTCTGTGACCCCAAGTTAATGGTTTTGTGGAACGATTCATGGGTACCTTCAAAAGGGTAGTTCAACGAGCATCGATGGAAGGGGTTGTGTTAAACCAAGCCTTGTGACAAGCCATCTGTGCTTATCGTTCATTCCTCACTCCACAACTGGTGAGAGTCGTGCCACCTTGTTATTTGGGAGAGGCATCAGAACCAAACTGCCACAGTGGACAGTAGACCGGCCCTTGAATGCTAATAAGGTTCATGTCACAAACACACCTTGACAGTGCAAAATGAAAACATATGCTGATCTGCGTCGATCAGCTCAGGAAACAGTCTTCAATGAAGGTGACTGGGTCCTGGTCAATCATAAACAAAAGCGGCAAAGAAACAATCTGTTTGTTTTCGATCCTCTGAGGGTGGTGATGTGCAAAGTTCACATGGTGAGGGCACATCGTCCTGGAAAGTCAATCATACGAGACATGTCACACTTTAAGCATCTACCTTGACATTTGTCAGCTCCTGCAATTATGAATGAGGCGATCCCGCCTAACAGTCCAGATCAAGCATCAGAACCTATACCATCGATACCCAACCAGAGTGCATCTAAAGCACCTGATAATACTGGATCTGGCCGACTAGTGCAAGTGTCTCAACTTATTAAAATATAATATAAATGTTGTTTACACTTTTTATTTAACAAAGGGGAGATGTGGTGTTGTGAGTCGGTGTGCGCTAGGACCCTTGCGGTTCTAGGTGGACTCAACAGAGGAATTACGTAACCTCCTAGGAGGTGTTAAGTGTTGGTTATTAATGTTTATGATGTAATCAGACTACAGTGAGTGATCATATGCTGAGGAATAGCGACATCTGTTTTTTTTTTTAATTTCTTTTTATTGATTTCTATCCAGCCATATAACAAAAAACATTGCAATTCCATACTTAATCTTAAGCATCCTTCACAATAATTTCCAATAGGGTAACTCCAAATGAATACAATCCAGCTAGGTGGCACCACAGTTTCATTTTATAATTAAGCCTGAAATGATTGCGCACAGTTGTCTAGAAAGAATTCGCCCCAAATCCGTGAAAACATTTTACCCCCGCCCACTCTCCTGGCATATCTCATTTCCTGGTTTCTGACCTGTACCATTTTACTCAGCCATTCTTGAGGGGAGGGAGTTAGATCAGAGCGCCAGTTTCCTAACAGAAGAGATCTAGCAATCACAGTGGCAATAAAAACTAGTTTTTCCCTTCTAGGTGGAAGCCTTGCCCTGGGGTCGAAGCCCAAGCCCACCAGCCAGATACTGGGAATTATAGGAGTCTGGGCAATAGTTGTTAATATCTTAAATACTCCACCCCAGAATTCCTGAATAAGTGGACATGTACCAATCACGTGTATCCAACCGGCCACCCCTGCTGCCTTACACTGAAAACAGAGATCATGACAGCCGGGTACCAGCCAGGATAAGGCTTGCGGGGTGCGATATAATAACCATTTGCCAAAAAATATCATGCGATGCCAATTTGCCCCTCTCAATACTGCAAAATTTAGATGATTGATCTTCTCCCAGCATTCCCTTGACAGATCGAGGCCCACTCGATGGACCAAATTACTTGCCGCCTTTACCCAGAGATCAGTCTTATCCTGCTCTAAGAGTAACCTTCTCCATGCACCTGCTCGCCTCAGCCCAGGAGGGTCTACTAGTTCGGCAACTAAGGCCTGTGTATTGATGATTAAATCGATATCCAAGTCCCTCAAACTATGGAGCATAATACTATAGGATCCCATCAAAAGAAAATCATTTTGGACAGCCATCTGAATGTTTGAGAGAGTTTCTCAATTGTCATTGATGCAAAATTCCCCAATTTTACTAACCCCTGCATAATCCCATCTACTTGCGGTCTCTAAATCAAGCCGGTACCCAGAGTGCAATGTGAAATATGTGAGAGGAGTAAAAAAGTGCAAATATGGGATTGAATATCTTCTAAAAAAAATCTGACTTTTTTTAAAGAGCCATTTAAGAATCTTGTATGAACCTTTTTTGGAAATTTCACCAACAATGCCGGATTCAGAATATCCTGCTCCCTACAGATTAATTTACGAAAATCTTTAATAAATAGGCAGCCCACAGGTTGATTAGTTTTGAAATTAGTCAGATAATGTGCGAAAAAGGCAAAATAATAATCTTAACAATTTGGCAATGCTCAGCATTTTTCTCTATCACCATATAATGTACTTAATGCGACTCGCGCCTTCTGGCTTTGCCAAATGAATGTGCTGAACATAGACTCTAATTTCTTGAAAAATAGAGACGTTAATACACAGGGGACGGTCGAGAACAGAAAGTTGAATAATGGTAGTATGGCCATTTTGATCAGCGCAATTCGGCCAAGTATAGAAAGGGGGAGAGACCCCCAGCGTGCAAATAAGGCCTGGGTTTTCACGACAAAGGAACATAGTTGAGATCATAGGGATCTCCTATTTCGGATGAAAAAGTAATCCCAAGGTACCTCATTGGCCTCCCATTCACACAGTGCATTCATTCAGGGAGCAATCTAATAGAAGTGCCACAAAGAATGATATCGGTCTTACTCATGTTAATCTTGTAGCCACCAATTTGCTCAAATTCGGCAAACACCTCGAGAGCCTCTTCCTGGGAGGACCGCTCTTCATCTAAAAACATAATATTATCATCGGCGTAAAGCTTAATCTTCCCCATTGACTTTAGTGGGGAGTGAATCTGATTATTCTGTCTAATTTTAATCGCTAAAGGTTCAATGAAGAGAGCGAAGAGAATCGGAGACCGTGCCGAACTTGAAGTCGACCAATACTGGCAGAATTGATTATGATATTGGCTTCAGAGTTTAGACACAGCCTTTAAAATAATACAGAGACCTGAGAGGAAACCTTGTATCTCGACAATATTTCAAACAGTGTGTCCCATACAACCAGGTCAAAAGCATTTTCTGCATCTAATAAAAGAATGATGGCAGGTATTTTATTAGAAGCAAAATAATCAAGATGCTCAGCTAGATAGTGCATATTAGTTGCCAATTGTCGGCCGGCAATAAACCTGTTCTGATCGGGGTGCACCAGTTTAGTGACAACCCCGTTAAGCCTGTTGGCCAACAGTTTTGTAATAATTTTATAGTCCGTATTTAGCAAAGAGATTGGACGATATGCATTAGGGTCTTCCCTATCCTTATTCTTTTTAGGAAAGCTAACCGCATTCCCTGAATACCAAGAATTGGGGATCTGCTCGCCCTTGAGCAAGCCATTAATTAAAGACAAAAAATCGTCTACAAATACATTGATGAAACTTTTATAAAATTCAGCCGGGAAGCCATCAGGTCCACAAGCCTTCCCCATGGGGAGGTTCTTAACAACCTCCAACAGTTCTGACTTCGAAAATGGCTGCGTTGGAGCATCGCTATCTTCTTTCGAAAGAGTAGGAATATCCAATTTCCCAAAGAAGTCCCTAATGGTCTTAAGGTCAATATCCTGTGTTTGGCTATAAATTAGCCTATAGTGTTCTAGCATGATTTTATCCTCAACTCTGGGGTCAGTATACCTTAGCCCGGAGGCAGGGCACCTCAATGCATGTATCATATTGCTAGCAATTTGGTCTCGAGCTTGCCGTCCAAAATATTTGCCTGTAAAATTACTCTCTTCGTATGCCTTCTGTCTATATGTCTGATATCCTATGTAAACCTTCTTATGAAAACTGTTGAACAGTGCCTGTTTAGCTAATTCAATTTTTTTTTAATTGTTTTCCGTGGGGGCATGAAGATAGCTAAGCTCCTCTGTACTGCTTTTTCCAGAACCCTAGCTTGTTGTCTCTGATAAGTTGTATCTGCCGCCCCCTTAGCGATTAGCAAGCCCCCAGAAAAGGCCTTAAATGCATCCCAAATCATAGCTGGAGTTGAAGATCCCTGATTATATTTAAAGAATTCACTTATTTCGACTCTGGAGGCCTGTACCCATCCCTCGCCTTGGAGTAATTGCTGGTTGAACACCCACCTTCTAGGTGGAGGCATAGAGAATCCTGGGAAAAGGGGCACTTCTAGCACCAGTGTGGCGTGGTTGGATATACCAGAATGCCTCACCAATTGGCTCTTAAAATGCAGTATTTTGGATACAAAACAAAAACGATGCGGGAGGCACTTTTAAACCGGCTTGAAATGCACGTATACTCTTTGATTTGGGGCACTTATTCTCCAAGGATCACAGAGCATCAACACTTTGACATAGTCTGTAAAGATTTTAGCAACTCTAGGTTTGTGTTGTTTTTCACCTTTATACGTGCTGTACATGGATGGATCCTGAAGAAAGTTAAAATCCCCACAAATATAGACTTTGCCTGGAAGTTGCAAAAGGGATTAAAACAGTTCCATATAGGGGGCCGGATCATCCATCAAAGGTGCATAAAAATTGACGAAAATAAATTGTTCTTTGGTGATTAAGCAGTGCACCCAGCACCATCGCCCTTCGGGGTCGCTAAAAGAATCAAGTGCCCGAGCACCAAGATCTATAGCTAGAAAGACTGCCGCGCCTCTGTGAGCGGCCAGAGCTGCGGCAATCACCTTGAGATCAACAGATCTTTTGAACATGTTGAAGCCTGCTACTTTTTTAGCCGGGATAGGAGTTTCTTGTAATAGAATAACGGAGGGATTTAAAGCATTTACCCTGTCTTCAATTGCAGCCCTTTTCCTCCTATTATTTAGCCCATTGACATTCCAGGAGACTATTCTTAGTGAGGAGTTTAACTTTGCTATTGGATCCTTTTAGAAGATTGCCTAAATATTGAGTATTCTAAACCCACCAGAACGTTTAGACCTTGGCCTGCGTCGGATGGTGTCATCCACACTGTAGACTTAATCACTTTACATTGTGCATACCTATATTTTGGTATGGTAGAAAAGGACTTTGTACCACTTGCCATCACCCCCGCCCACCCCTCTATACCCTCACTCCACCCTTTAGATGGCAAACACCTGGGGCCCTCCCGTTTGGGCGAACCGGGACCACCACCCACCCGCTGTTCCCCTCCTTCCCTAATCGGGTGCCTTGGCATAGCCCCACAGCTACCATAGACTTCAAAGGGACAGGAATGTGAGTACCAAGATAATGTGTTATATTTTTACTCTGCGGAATCCACGATTCTCAAACGAATTCACCCTTC
Source organism: Pleurodeles waltl (assembly GCF_031143425.1). NCBI lineage: Eukaryota > Metazoa > Chordata > Amphibia > Caudata > Salamandridae > Pleurodeles > Pleurodeles waltl. Next base: position 1,392,318,134 of record NC_090447.1, read on the forward strand.
TTAGTGTATAATGTGCCCACACCCTTCCATTCTCTTATTTATGTTTTTTCCCCTCCCACTACCCCCTCCTTCGTCCTGCTTGGTCAGGATTTTGAATCAAGTGCAAAAGAATCTTGGCAGCATCAACTGTATGAATTAAATTAGAATATCCATGAAAAATAACTTTAAGTTTAGATTGCTGCACAAGTCCTGCCGGAGCTCCGGCTTTTTGAAAAGCTGGGATCAGCCCCTTCAGTTCTCTCCTCTGATGCGCAGCCGGCACTGACATATCTGAACATTTTTTAAATGAGTAATCGCCAGGGATCTGGTGTATTTTACTCTTGATTGCTTGTTGAAGGATGCGTTCCTTGACACGAAAATCGCCAAAGTTTACAAGAATAGTTTGAGAGTATTTTGTATTGGGTGGCTGTACTGCAGGGACCCGATGGGCCCACATAATGGTAAGGTCTAGATGTTTATCAGTTGGTTCTAAGAGAACATGATGTAAGAGAAGATCGGTAATTAAGTCTGTAACAGTCTGCCCATTTTCCCGCCCTTGAGGGATTCCCGTAAATCTCAGATTAGATCTGCGTGAGCGATTCCTAGCATCATCTAGCCGAATCTGTATGTCTAACAGATCTGCTTGACATTTTGCCACTGACGGCTCCAATGTAACGTGTACATTCTCCAGATCTGATACTCCCTGTTCTACCTCTTTGATACGTGAGTTAAGTTGCTGTATATTACTGCAGATTAAATTTAATTGTGATTCCGTTCTCTGGTTTGCTTCATCTTCCACGATTTTCAAAGTTTTTAACTCACTTAAAATCTGGAGGAGCAGATTTTCTGAGGGGATGCCAGTGCTTGCCTTGTCTTTAAGTTCATGAGAAGGAAACCCCGCATGTAGGTTCAACTGATCTTGGGCCAGCTCGGGGGGTCCATTGACAAAGGAATTTGGAGGGGGCCCGGTTGCAGTGCTAATCCCAGAAACACGAATTGGCTCGCGGAGTGTGTCGAGTGGGAAACTGTTTGCCTGGGGAGAAGAGATGGAGCCGCCACTGGTCAGTGGGAGAGCAACATCTTTTTGACCCTTCCCCACTCCACCACCAAACAGGGGATGTAGCAGCTTGGGTGCTGAGCCCATATCCGGGGCTTGACTGTGATTAGCCTCAGAGTTACAACTGGAGGTTGATTGGTTCAGAAGTGAGCAATCTTTGCTACCCGATTGCAGATTTGAGCCTGGGTCCGGGTCTCTGACCTCCTTGGGCAAAGAGTCAGAGCCAAGATGCTGATCAGCCAAGTTAATCATAGAAGGTGGTATGTTGCGATGGGGAATAGTGTTGAGAGATTGATCAGTGGTCAGCGGAGGGGCAATATTTGAAGGTAAGTCCATATTTAAATGATTGCTTTAACAGTGCGTGTTGTTTTGGGTGCCCTAGAAGCAGGGTGTCCTTTACCCTGAAATTGATGTGGAGATCATGCATTATATAATGTTACTCCTTGTCCTTGCCCTGAGAAAAGACACCCAACCCCCTTTCTCTTCCCTCCCTGCATAACTGACTCTGACTTTAGTTGAGAAATGCTCGTCGCGTCCCAGATTTGCACCAAATCACACCAGGGGAAATGTCGTTTAGCAGGTGATTTTCAGAGATCAAAGTATACTGTGCATAGAAAGCACTAAAAAGTGACCAAAATAGTATAGTCTGGACAAAATGCAAATTTTAAGAGCAGGTACAAAGCGAGACTGCCCCCGCTGCCTAAGTCTATTGAGGTCCTGTAGCCCCTGCCTCACCGCCCTTTTCTTTTATGGGGAACTGGTCTCCTCTCTCAAGGCAAGACAGGCATCTGTAGAGCTTCTCAGCTGCGATGTCGAATTCCAAATGAAGCGAGGCGGCGAAGGTGCAGCATTCCAATCCTTTCGTGGCAAGCAGGGGGGAGCGGGAACCCCCTTGATGAACTCGGCAGCTTCAAACTTCTTTCTGCGTTCGGAAACGCAGTGCGGCCATAACGCGTCTGACTCCTGACGCGCGTCCTTCGCTCTGTAATTGTGGCTAGCCGCAGAGCATGACAGGAGCTCCTACGTGGCTGTCCTGTGGATGGACAAAATAGCGACATCTGTTGTAGAGCTCTGTGCGTGGTGTGCTCATTTGTATACTCCTGAGCGGCTGAGGATGCTACACTATCCTGTTATTTTTGGAAGGATGTTGTGGAGGGTGCTTTGATGAACCCTTTCTAGAAAAGGACCGGCAGGAGAACTGGAAGGATCCCCATCAACATTAAGGGTAAGTTACTTCTTCCTGGGCCCCACCACCCAAAAACATTTAAAAGGCCCCAGAGAGCTTGAAGGAGTGGCCAGCCTCACATTTAAAGTTTGCCATGAGACTGTTTCTTCAAGTGGGTAGCCAAGCTAATGCATGATTAATGAGTACACTAATTTAGGTTATATGTCAACATAACTCAAAGGTACTTATTTTAGTGATTTTAGGAGTATGAATAGGGAAGTGCAATGACCAGGGTTTCAACCATTAAGATTGCACACATTTATCTGCAGAATCCATCCAATTACTGAGCCATTTCAAATGTATCCTATTTTCCTGGCAGACGTGGACGGTGTTAGAGATAAAGGAAAGTTAGACTTTTCTTTTCTAAGTCATAAATGATAGTTGCTAAACTTAGTTCAGTCTATTAGAAAATCAAATACCACGATGACATTACAAACGAACCAGATGCTAGCAGGTTGTTTAACAGTTGTTCTCTACATTTATCGTCTACTTTAGATTCTGTGCTTAAATGATGACCTGATTCTACACTTGGATGTATCACCTGAAAAATGGTCAAAGAACACTGACCGCTTTGAGAAAAAAAAACATATGTTACGGTTATCAGAAACAAAATGATCCTATTCCTTATTAAGATCTGGGCTTCTCACCTGATCAAACAGAAATACAAAAAATCCGATTTTTCAGATTTGGAAACACATACACAAATAATTGCCAATTATATCCATAGTATACATTTTGTTTTAACATGACTGTTTATTGCTTAAAAATAGGGCTGAATTTTACTCCTTGGGGGATACGTGATTGGAGCCCTCATTCCTAAGATAGCAACATGTCTATAAAAACACACCACCATAATTTAAAAAAATAAAAAGTATTTTTTATTATGCATTAATAATTATTAAAAGTACTTTATAGAAACAATTAAAATGAATTTAGCTATATTTTAATAAAAATTATTGTTGAATTAATTTTTTAATTCACAATAGGGTTTTATTTTAATTCCTCATCTCAACGTTTCCCAAACTATTGGTTGCGATCCACCAGTGGGTAGCTAGCTGATTTTTGATGGGTCGGGAAAGTGACCAATAAATTAAATTGAGATGGCTTTAAATTATGTGTTTATCTTGTTACATTTGCCCAGTGCTTCAAAGACAGAGGACAAATGTCATTCTATCTTTTCTGCCAAATTGCTGCTTATTTCTTTACCATGAGGATCGTTGTTTACTTTTCCTTCTCTGATTGCAAATAAAGCGAAGTTTTTAAAGTGAATCACATGACAATCTTGCTGGAGTACAGAGTGTGTGAAAGGCTAGTTCCTGGTTTGGCCCAGGATTTATTACCCAGACTAAGCTGCTTTATAGGGGACTAGCTGCAAAGATTCTCTGTTGCAGCAAATTATCAGACCCTATTGGAATTACCAGGGGTACCTGTCAATGGTGCCCGTTATCACCACAACTTTTTGCATTATATTTGGATCCCTATATCCAGGCTCTGCGACTAGCCAACTTTATTCGTTCACTTTGTCTACTACTCCTGGCTTCCTTATATACCTCCATGAAAAATTGCTGCCCAGAGATTTTCATTTTTGATTTGTGTTTTTGTATCATTAGGAAAGTAATTTAGCTTGGGTAGATGTTGCTAATCCGGGCAGATTTTTCCTGGATCACATTTTCAAAAATGGCAGATGTTTTGCAGCGATGAAGTAATATTTCAGGAACCATGAGACCTATGTACTTCATTTTAGTGTCAAAACATAGATTTTAGGGGTCAAGTAGTCTTATAGAGACAGAAAATAACTCCTCAGAGCAACCCTTCCACCATTTTCCAAAATGGCAGCTATATAATGATGTGTTTTAGCCATCATATTGGTAATTTATTTTAATATTGTTTTTGTTTCAGGTTTTCTGTTGAGTCGAATTCGTAAACATGCGCAAAGCAGTTGGTAGAAGAAGATCTTTACCTCCTCACAGAGTTTTGCTAACTACAAAATCTGAGGACTCTTTCAACAAAGAAAAATTTGTCGTATTCCAAACTAATCTGAAAGAAAAGCTAACATCAACTGCTGCTGGACAGAAGACAGTTCAAAACGCTGCAGAATGGGTGAAGAGGATCAAATATTTTATCATCGTAACAACAAGTGCTACAAGTAGTACACGTGGAAAAAAGCCTGGAAAAAATTGGTAAAAAAAATAGCCGAAACCAGTGAGTCACAACAAGAATCCGAGTCTTTTCAGAAAATGACGACAACCAAATCCAATGAACATCCACTTAAAAGATTGATGGTTGTCCCTCGTCCACCTCCAACAACTGATCAGAAAGCAGAGGATCTTCAATGTGTTATCTATAGGTTAGCTAAACAAGGGCCAAAGGGATTGACGAAAGAACAAAGTACAGAGAATTCTCGACGATGATGCATGTTAGACTTGGCATCCTTGGTGTGGTTTCACCTGTCTTTTTTGTGTCTGCTTCCCATGTTTTGTCTGTGTGCTGGACTTTGTTTTTGCTGGTTTCAGTACTCTGGGCACTTTACCACTGCTGACCAGTGCTAAAGTGCAAGTGCTCCCTGTGTAAATTGTGTGTGTAATTGGCTTTTCCATGATGGGGATATTTGATTTACTAGTAAGTCCCTAGTACATTGCACTAGAGGTGTCCAGGGCCTGTAACTCAAATGCTACTAGTGGGCCTGCTGCACTGGTTGTGCCACCCCCATGAGTAGCCCTGTAAACATTGCTCAGACCTGCCACTGCAGTGTCTGTGAGTGCAGTTTTAAACTGCCAATTCGACCTGGCAATTCACTTGCCAGGCCCAAACCTTCTCCTTTTATACATATAAGGCACCTCTAAGGTAGGCCCTAGGTAGCCCCATGGGCAGGGTGCAGTGTATGTTAAAGGTAGAACATGTGCTGGTGTGTTTTTGCATGTCCTAACAGTGAAATACTGGCAAATTCGGTTTTCACTGTTGCAAGGCCTATTTCTCTCATATGTTAACATGGGGGATGCCTTTAAATAACTTTACAGTACAGTTTCTCTTTGGGAGCAGATAGAGATATGGAGTTTGGTGTCTCTGAACTCACAATTTTAAATAACACATTTTGGTAAAGTTGTTTTTTAGATTTAGTCTGACAATGCCACTTTTAGAAAGTGGGCATTTTGTTGCTTAAACCATTCTGTGACTCTGCCTGCTTGTGTATTCCCTGTCTGGGTCAGACTGACAGTTGGGATGTTTGTAAATCTCCACTAGATATGCCATAAAGGGAGCTGGGGTGTAGCCTGCATAACCTGATGGGCCATGTGGGCTAGAGTGGAGGGAGGAGTGGTCAGGGATACCTAAAAGGGTTGTGCCTGCCCTCACACAATGCAGTCTCCAACCCCCTGGTGTGAGTCTGGGGCCAGGCCTGGGCAAGGCAGGATCTTGTGAACAACAGAGACTTTCCTTTGAAGTTTGCCAACTTCAAAGGCAGAAAGGGGTATAAGTGGTAGAACTAAAACCCCAGATGTTTAGATTACTTCTGGACTCGAGGAAAACCTGCCAAGGAGAAGAGCTGAAGAGCTGGACGGGTAGAACTGCCCCTTTGACTGTGCTTTGGTGGGTTGGCCTACAGTTGCTTCTTCTGCCTGAAAGAGATAAAAAAAACTGGACTTTGTGGTATATTCCCGCTTGTGAAGTGTCTCCAAGGGCTTGTACTGAGCTTGCCTCCTGTTTTGAAGTCTCAGGGCCATCAAAGACTTCCTCTGCCAGCACCTGGACTCTCTGCTGAGACTTCTACTCTGCCAAGTGGGGACCCTATCCAGTCCCTGGCCTTTAAAAGGTGAAGCGGGTGGAACCAAGGTGGAAATCCACGCACCAGAGCTGTGCAGGGAAATTACGATGCACCACCTGCAACGCAGCTGTAAAACCCACGCGCCACCTGCATTGCGGCTGGGAAATCAACACATCACCTGCATCACGGCTGGAGAAACAACAACACCCGCTTGCGGCTGTTGAAATCAATGCAAACCCCATGCAGCGCAGATTCCTGTCCTCATGCAGCCGGATTTCGCATGCAACAAAGCTGGGCGTCAAAATCAACGTGAACCTGCCCGGGCCCGAGGTGCCCATCCTGAAATCGACGCATCGCTTTCTTACGGGAGAGAAAAACTATGCATCACCTACCCAACCGGAAACAAAACGACACACGGCCTCACTTGCAAGTAAGGAATTGATGCATTGCTGACTTTTCCGACATCCGCTTGCCCGTGCAGCTTTATTTTTGATGCAAACCAGGTATTTTGTGCAACATCAACGCATTCATTGTTTTCTATGGAGTAAGACTCTTTTTAATTTAAAAATGAATATCTTTACTTGTGTATGTTGGATTTTGTTGTTTAGGTCTTGTTTGATTTAAATAAATATTGGTTGTTTTTCTAAACTGGTGTGGTGTTCATTTTGTAGTGTTTTCACTGTATTACTGTGTGTGTTAATAGAAATAATTTGCACATTGCCTCTGAGATAAACCTGACTGTTTGTACCTAGCTAGCAACGGGGTGAGTAGGGGTTATCCTAAGTGTGTGTCCCCATTGCCCTGACTAGAGTTAGGGTCCCTGCTTGGACAGAGTTCAAACTGACTGCCAACCAGAAACCCCATTTCTAACAATTCAGGACCTTGTTTCGCATCCTCGCCACCTTATGGAACCAACCCTTTGCTTCCCCTGTGCAACGCATCTTTGGTGTGGATTCTCGCAACACTTCACAAACCAGGATTTATGGTACTTTGTTCAGCGGGCCTAACTGGGCCCCTGTAGCCAGCCTACACTCCATTACAGTTGGCCTAAACTTGTGACTTTGTCCCATTCTGGTGCAACCAGATATCCACAGTTGGCGCTTTGTGCTTTTTGGTGGTATTTTCACTGAAATCTTTAAAATTGCAGATTTCCTTTTCTACTGATTCAATTTTTGTCATATTGGTCTTGTTTTGTTTATTAAACATAACGCAATCTTTTTAACTTGGTGTGGAATCCTTTTTGTGTAATATTCTTGACTTTATTACTGTTTGAAGTGGTGCACAAATACTTTACATATTGCCTCTAAGTAAAACCTTAATGCTCTTGAGCACAGGCTAATTTGGGTTTGGGTTGTGCTTTAACTTGACAGTCATTATGGTTGCTGCTTGACCAGGGCTCACATTCCAGTCAGCCAGCAACCCAATTTTTTACACTGCTACTTTATAAAATGTCTTTTTCACTCCCTATGTTCTGGCTAAGGTAATGTGTTAACACCTAGCAGTTGCAGCATTGGGAATTTGCCTAAAAATAAGTTGGGCTTCATAGATATTTTTATGTTCCCTATCGCTGACACAAACTAGAACGGCTTTTCCAAATGCAGCTTCTTTGGCTGACATGCCTGAAATCAGAGCAATAAAATGGGATCTGTTGTACAGCCCTGTGGTCTCGATATTATATTATCATAGTGTTGATATTGACAAAGAATATATTTACGCTATTGTTCAAATTGGAACAAATCTAATTTAGTTTTCACTAATTGCTCAATGTTGTAGGACCAGGATTAAACACGTATTCTTCATTTTGTGTTCCTCATTTGTAAGGTGGCCATGTACAAATGCCATTTGTTGTTGAGTCTAGTGTTCTCTTCCACCTATACATTTGGAGCATGGTCCTGATCTTCTTATTCTGATGTCATCTATATCTTGCTCGTTGTCTTCTGAGGCTCTTTCTTAAAATGTTGCTGGACCTGTTCTTTGAACTGTTGAGGCACTTAAGTGCTTTATTGATGTGGGTGAGAGAATAGATGTCCATGTTTACAAGACTGAGGTGCATGAGGCAGAAAGAGTAATTCATCTTATGGCCTCACGTGGCCTTGTAGGTTTATTAAAGTAAGTTGCTTGCTGCTCTGGGTCTTTTACTGTAAGAGTCAGACTTTGATCAATTGTATGCCTAGTTGTTTTGGCCAATTCAGTTTTTGTATTTTTTGAGGTAGGTTTGATTTTTAGGGCCAGATGTATCATGCATTTTTGCGATCGCAAAAATGCATTTTGGTATGCATATGAATCCCAATTTGCGATTCGGTAACGTGTTACCGAATCGCAAATTGGAATTGTGACTATATACCGACTCAAGCGTGTCAAGGGCGTCCCTTCCTAATACCAAATTGCCGAGGTATGTAAGAATGTTTTGTGACCAAAATGCGGTCGCAAAACATTAGCATTTTACCACCTACTCCAAGTGGTTGGTAACCCATTCGCAAACGGGAAGGGGTCCCACGGACCACTGCCTACTCTTAAAAAATGAAAAGAAAACATTTTCATTTTTCTTTTTTAAACACATGCCATTATCCTCTATGGAAAACGGGCTGCATTTAAAAAAAAAAAAAAGATTGCTTTATTTAAAAGCAATCACACACATGGTAGTCTGCAGAGCCCAACAGGCCACCTTCACTGTGATTGTAGCCATTCACAATGGGTCGCAATAGCGACCTACCTCATGACTACTGAGGTAGGTCGATTTGCGATTCACAGAAAATCGCTATTAGGTAATCGCTGTTGGGAAAAATGATACATCTGGCCTCCAGAGTTTTTCAGATGTTCCAGCCCTCATTATTACAGAATTCGATGGGATTTTTCCTACAGACAATAAATGCATTTACCTGCTGGTTTGGTATTTACCAGGTGTGACAAATACCTCTTATTTGAGTTTTCAACTTGAAAATGGGCCATGACATGCAGAATCAGTATTTAACACATCGAATTCTGCAGGTATTTCCTTGCCCCCTCTCAAACAGCCTCCCCACGCGCCCCTCCCGCGATAAATTTCGGATGGTTTGGACTGCTGGAATCTATCAGGAGAAAAAATTTGAGGGTGTGAAAATTATCACTCAGTTGGTAATTCCATTCCATGCCTATACTTAAGTTCGAACAGGTATCACAATTTAGCCGCAAAATTGTAATTAGGGCCATTGTGTTTAAACCTGGGAGATGTAATGTTTTTCAAGTTTCTACCAAGTGAGCTAGTTCTTGGTGAACGCGGTCTCAATTGACAGGACGATCAGGAATGATGAGCACTTGAAAGCTTTGTAGCTAAAAATGAGTGCATTCCTCTTACTATTCATGAAGATGCCCACAGGTCATCCAGTGAACGATGTCACAGTGGTCTCAAAACCCAAGCAGACACCATCACAGCAAAGGCCCATTCTAGAAATCCTGTTATTTGTAATCCGTGGTGGTGCACAAGTGGCTAAAAAGAACTGTTATTTTTCCCATGTAACAGAAGGCCTCATTCAGACCAAGATTAGAGGACATAAAATGTCTGGGGCCATGTGCAAGGCAAATTAATTCCAATAGCAGTTAAAAACACTTGCACCGGGCGTGCCGAATGCAAGCAGCGTTGAAGCCGACATTGCTTGTACGTCCCTCTTTTAGGCCCAGAGTTCCCATTTTTTTCATAATGGCATGGTTCAATGTTGCACATTTTCTAAAGCAAAATAAAAATGACAGGCCTTCTGCATAATTGTACACCCATAGAGATGCATCGCAATAGTTATTTGCTTTTCATATGTCAACCCTCTACTTCTAACAGGCCTGCCATTGTTCGGATTGCAGCAGTGTGTCTTGCAAGCGTCGGAGATCCGGCGTGTTTGCGCCGTTCACTAGTGCGCTCCTGCTATGAATGCGTGTGTGACCCGTAATTCATCTCTGACTTTCAGTTCTTTCTTTCCTGCAGGTGATTGAAGGCATCTTGGACAATAGTACTGTAGTATTTGTGAACGGTACCACCCACAGCAGTTCCCAGGAAGAATGGAGTCTTGATTTGCGCATATATATGTTGGGATTTCTGCCGTTTCTGATTGTTTTAGTCTTTATCCGTAACCTGAAGAACCTGTCCATGTTCTCCTTCCTTGCCAATCTGTCCATGGCGGTCAGCCTCGTTATCATTTACCAGTACATTGTTCGAGTGAGTACGACACTGATTTTTCTTTAATAAAATGCTCAGTACAGAGATGTTTGTTTTATTCCACCCGCTACTTCCTCTAGGAGGAATCTGCCAGCAAATGGCAAAAAATGTTAAACTAATGCAGTTAATAACTTGTTTTTTTGTGACCATATGAACACATATTTTTGCACCTGTGAACGTGATACCACTGTGTTATGCTTTTAAACCACCAGCCCGAGAAAGGACATTGAGCCTGATTATGAAGTAGTATGTATGTCAGTTCTCACCAAAACCACTTAAGTGCTTTGCCTCCAAGAATTTCAACTATTCTTCATGATTAAAACTATTTTAGCGTATATAGGAAAGATCTGGTGTGGAACAATTCCAACGATGTCGCTTGGAGTTTGTCACAAGTGGCTGAAAAGTGCCTCTAATGCTGATGATATTGGTGCCATATTAGCTCTTTGTAAAACGGGGATATATATTTTTTTATGTTTCTGCTTCAACTTTAATGTATGTAAAGAAGTCATTAGCCAGAAGTGGAAGCAACGGTAAGGGATTCTATGAGCAATACCCAAATTCAGCTAGGCAGACGTGAACTATAATAATAAAAGGATTTTTTAAACCTTTTGCGTACAGTTTTTTTCACCACAGTTTTTGTCAGTTTTCTAAGTCGTGGTCAATGTTTTCCGCTAGACACCCGAAGGTATCCAGGGTTGTGTGGCCTGCATGGATGCACCTACCTTTTACTGACCAGATTACCATGGAAATGTCAAAGCATTGGTGAAAAAACTAAGTTTACTCATATTTATGTGATGTAAAACTCCGTAATTTATAGCTAACTTCATAAGTCCTACCACTTTACATTTCTTCAAATGAAAATGGTTTCACATATCTGTGGGTCGGCCTATCTTAGAAGGCAGGAATTGGTTAAATATTTTACCATGTCAAGTCACTATAGTGTCAGTGTGGTCGTCACTTGCCTACAGTTGTATTCTTTTCTCTTCACTTGTGTTAGGCCCACCCACACACGTGGGTACCATTTTACTGGGAGACATGAGGGAATGTTAAAACCTCTATTATTGACTCCAAGTGCCTGAGATTGCTGTCCCTTGAATGTGAAAAATGTGTTTTGACCCTTACTTGAAACATTTTCATTTAGTTTAAAAGGATGTGGTATGATCCATGCAAGCTTCACCACACTCTATTGCCCCATGACTTTACTTTGCAGAAATTCACAGGGTTGGTATGGCTTCCTGGGTGGCAGTTAACCAAGGGTCTGAATAATGCAGCCATTTCTCTTTGAAAGTGAGAGGATGATCCATGTTTTCGGGAATAGTTCTGACATTCACAGGGCTTTATTGTTTAAAGAAATGTACTGGGATCCACACAAACAAAACCAGCCTGGATTCCCCTTTCAGAAATGCACAGGTTGGTAGGGTTCCCTGGTGCTGATGGACCCAGAGCCTAAGTATTGCAGTGATCCCTTTTGGCATGTGAGAAGAAAATGAAATTTCTTTGGACGTCGTTTTGACATATGAGCTGGCAAACAGAGGGAAGTACCCCTAGTCCATTTTCCTCAAGGGACAGAAAGAAAATCTAATGCTGGATATTGGGACATTGAGATGCTACAAAGGGCCAGCTTCCCACACCCATTGCTTTTTTAAATTGGTGTCTTGTGTGCTTTCTGCTCCCTAGGGCTGCAAGAATGGGAATACATCTCCAACCCCCTGGGGGAGAGAGGCTGACTTTGCCCCATGGAAGCAATGACATAATGGGCCAGTCCCCCACCTCACCTGATTACTTTTCTTTTTTAAATTCTTTCCTTGAGGTCCAGGAGACTTTCTCACTTCTGGGAAGAAGAGCGGTGGTTAACCCGCACAGCCTCCCCTTCTCCCCTCTCCCCACCCCCCCAAACAGGGATAAAAAAGAGTATCTTGGGCCAAGGTGCATTGGGGAAAGCACATTAATGTATGTCTTACTTTTTCTTAAATTATTCCATCCCTGGTGTTTAGTGGGCTTTCTATTCTACTCTCCTGAAGGGAGCTACCCGCAATCTCCTAGTCACAGGGGAGAAGGAAGCCCATTAGACACTAGGGAAAGCCTTTTTTATGACTCCTCGATCTGCCCTCTATGGGACAGGAAAGCCTGTCTTGAGGTAGGGAAGTTGCAGCCTGATGGGAGGACGTTTGCCATAAACAATCATGGTCAAAGCCACAAAGGATATCAGGAACACCCTGGATAGAAATAGAGTGGTGGACATGATATTTTTAGATTTATCAGCAGCCTTCGATACCATCTCCCACTCCATTCAACTCCAAAGGCTTGAGGCAGCTGGAATCTCAGGAACAGTCCTGGCTTGGCTCTTTCTGGACTGGACACAAATGGTGATACTTGGCACAATTAGATCTTCTCGCAATCCTATCCTGTGTGGCTCTCCTCAGGGCTCAGTATTGAGCCCTACATTTTTCAATTGGAATATGGCTTCTTTGGCTAGACTCGCACTCATTTGGTGTTTGTTTTCATACCTACGCAGGTGACATGCAGTTGATTATCAGGCTGTATAACAATCCAGAAGAAACCACACATAATTTAAAGAACTATCTAAGATTGCTGAAAGGGTAAATACAAACTCCATGGTATTAAATGGCAAAAAGAAAGAAATTGTGATTTTTGGTATGAAAACCACCTGGCCTCAAAGTTGGTAGCATTAAGAATTGGGTGTTGCTCACTTTCCCGGGCCCTACGCATGGAATCTTGTGGTGATCGTAAGCTCAGAATTGAATTTGCCATTCACATCAACAAGCTCTGTTGTATCGTTTTTTGCCTGTTAAGAATTATTAGAAACATTCACCCTTTCATTCAGACATCGACAAAAAAATATCTAATCCTGGCCTCAATCTTTTCTAGTATGGATTTTTGCAATTTCTACCTAGTGGGAATACTGGAATACCTGATGATAAAAGTACACATTTTGCAAAAACAGGAGCCAGACTGATCTTGAAACGTGGGAAGACTGCCTGAGTATCCACTGAGCTAAAGCACTTCATTGGCTCCCGAAACAAAAAAGGTGTCTTTTTAAAACCTTATGATGCCCCCTCATGGTCCCACTAACTACAGTAACCATATTAAAGCAATACTATCTTGAAAACATGGAAACCAGGAAAGAAGCTAAACTATACATCTCCAACCCAAAATAGAACAAGCATTTGCAATGCAATAGGTCTCACATTTACGTTACTTTGAACTATTGGCATTGTAAATGCATAACTGTACTTTTTTTGCCATGTTAATTTGTCAACCCTGCTGCATATGTTGGTCCTTTCTGCCACATGATTCTAGTGGCCCTGTATATAACTAAAGGGCTAGTAGGCCTACTGGAATATTTTTTTAAAGAAGGCCATTAAAACACAAACTACTCCCAGGTGCAAAACGTATTTACTTGGCAGTTGGTACAGGTGAGATTGCCCGCGGGGCAACAAATAAATAATTGTACTACAGATTTTGCATAGGTGAAACTTTTTGACTTTGCCAATGCTTGTTGATTTTAGGCATGGGGAGATTAAAGTGTTTTGCCTAGAATCAAAAGATAGTAAGTGGACACCAAGACTTTAACCTGACTTCGAAGTTCCTTAGTCAGCAGCTTTGGCCGTTATGCCGCATCTACTCTAGAAGCAATTTGCCCTTCGGAATATATGGGATTCTGTCGTACCCTGAGTGCGTGTGTAACAGTGTGTGTGACTAGGCGAGGGCAATTGTGTCTGCATGCAACTGCATTCCAGCTGTAGATTATGAAAGCGGAAAATGTTTACGTGTGAAACAGCAAGAACTTTAGCACCAGTGGACTACGGTGTGAGGTTTAACAATGCACGCTTCCCTAGCCAAAATTACCACTAAAATCATTCCAAATACGCCAAGAGTGCTGCATTAATAGGTACTAGATAGGAGCCGTGCTTTCTGTAAAAGAGGAGGAGGTTTGGACAACTCTATTTATTTTAGCAATTACATGAGCCACCCATGTTGTTACTCATATAAACCTATCTATACAGCTCTATAGACAAAGCTACATTAGAAATTCAGTGCTTAATTTGTGCTGGTGGGGGACACGCCACTTATTTTTTTGCATCAGTCGTTTCTTTGAGCATAAGACACATGTGGGAAATACAGAGGAAAATAAAAATTAAAAAGCGCCACAAAGGGAGAAAGCAGAAAGCTGCAAGAGTGAGCTGAAGAGGCAGGGAGTAGCTGTAAATGGATTATAGAGTATCAAGATGGTTTTAGGATTACGCTGCCTCAATATTCTGTGCTTGCACATTTAATTGCGGCAGCCGCAAGTTTCAGAGGAAGGCTCTGAGCTACGGAATGTTTTTCTTTACAAATTAACCAATGGTTCAAATAATTGCTCCATCTATGGTATATCTACAGTACAGCATGACGTGTTGACTTTCAAATGATTTGCATTCAAATATTGCTTATTTTTCACAAGAAAAGAAATATCTACACCTAAAACCTCTTTAAAACATTTTGAGTTTCCCCTGGCTGCTCTAGCCATAGGACGGCAACACAGATATCGAACACATACACAAGTGAAGGGGTAGTAAAAGAGAAGTGTTGAATTTCAGCCTAACACGTTTTTTCAAGCTGGGAAACTGCATGTGGTGAGATGTTCTTGGCTCACATTGCAGCTAAATAAATACCTTTTGTTTCAACAACACCTTTCACAGGAAAAGAAAACTCAAATTCCAATAGGAAGACGTGAAAGCAGAATAGGTCTGCGCAAGCTACTAGTACAAGCATCACTTGCGACAGACTACTTTACTGAGAAAAAATAGTATTTATTAAAGAACCAAGGCACCGGCAATGAACGATACAGGGAAGAGGGGACAGCGAACAAGTGAGAGGGGGGGCAACAAGCTGTGAGCCAGGAAGAGGGTACAGAACCACGTGGGGGAGTGATAAATTATCTCCGGATAAGACAATTTACACTAGCCTAAAATTGAGAGTATGCACAGAAACGTGCTAAATGTTGGTTTAAAAAACTATAGAAATTACTCAAGAGTTACAGTTCTCTGACCATACTTTGCATCCCACACTTAGATTTTATTGCAACTGTTCCACATCCCAAAGTGCATGAGTTCTCTGAACTAACCTACTCTGCCCCCTCCATTCCCGATCAGAAATTCAAGAAGCGCCGTGAAGCAACCTAGCGCTTTAAAAACTTTGCATTGGAATGTAAAGTAGCTGAATCTATGAATGCGGTTTAAAGCATGGCTGAGACACTTGCTTATAGACTCGGATTGGAGTCCGGCCGCATGTGCCCATTAGTAAGTGGATTAGTGCAGCTTCTGGCAAATACAGCTGAAAGCGCAAGCACGTCTGGCATCCCTGCGTGCTGGTTTAGCACCTAATTCTAAACAGTTAACACTGCACACCACCCACAAGCATGCTTTAGTCAGTCATTGCTTTTCAGGATAAGTAAAAAACTAAAATGGGTGGTGTCTCCTTGATATCAGATCAGTAAAGAGGAACTGAACATCATGAACATCGTCCGAAAGGAAAGCAGCTGATGTAAAAAAAAAAAAAAAAAGCTATTAGTGTTGTAAAATCGTAACCGGACTTTTCTTGCCACATAAACTGAAAAGGAAAACAGTTTCACGTAAGCAAACCGATGACCGCCACTACATTGCCGATGCTTTAAAGAATGCAATGCTGCACTAACTATTCGCCTGTTTATCGTAAAATCCAACAGGCACCCAAACATTGGTGTACGTTCATCGGTTAAATTAAAAACTATGTGCGATTCCTTTTTGTCAAAGGACATGCAGTAACATTCGTCAACACCGAAAATCAAAAAACATGAATGTAAAAAAGCATTTTTTTAATCAGAATAATCTCTGTCATTCGGGAAATAAAAAGGGCAGTAGGTGATGTACAACAACCGGGCTTACCCGGAAGAATGCTTTAGAGTGGGATAGTGAAGATAAACAGCAAGGACGGGAGGACAGGAAGGAGCGAGGGCGGTTTCAAGGGACCCCTTAAAGTGGCAATGCCGGTTTTAGCATTGTGGGGCCCAGAGCTGCCCTTCTGTTTCAGGTTATTACTTATTCAAGCCCCATCCACCTATTTTATTGTCAGGTTTGAACAAGCTCTGATTCATCAAGGAGATAAGAGACAACGTAAACACTCTTTTGAGGAGATAATATAAGATTGCTATTGCAGGGCATTTCGTAAAGACTATTTATTCTAGTGGGAAAAAACAAGAGCTCATAAAGACGAGCAGGAGACTAACAAAACAGGTAAACATGCACAGATAGCAGAGGAAGTGCGGTGGCCGTTAAGAGATTGCCCCTCTGATCAAAGGAAACAAAACACACTCATTTGTGGGAAGTGCTCATTGCAAATTCAAATTCAAAAGCTGGCCCTGGAAGAGCCCCCTCTTCTGCTGTTTTATGTTTGCAGAGGGAGCTGGTGGGGAGAAAGGACTGAACACGCACCCACAGTGTAAGACGAACAGGCAAATATTAAGAAAAAAAGTCCCCTACAGAAGACATAAACAGGACATAGCGTAATTATACAATACTTGGTGCTGCTCCTAAAGTGAAAAAGACGGGACAAAGAGGCAGAACTGACCACTAGCAAGCAAGGATTTATATAGGACACTGCAATGAACAAATTAAATCGCTGGAAATCGCTGGAACACACAATATAAGTATACTTAAAAGTATACAATACATTGAACGCTCAACCTAAAAAAGGGGTAAACAACCGATGCCACTTCATCCTTCACCTAAGCGTTGCCACTTCTGTAGTCCCTTTCTGTCTATTTTCTGGGTAATCTCTGCATCCCCTATTCTCCTACTTGCTGTAGCAACCCTGTAAGAACAGTATGCCTTTACTGAAAACACTAACAGTTAAGGGGGATAAAGTATAGGGCTTTAATATGTATTTTCAAACCAAAGATGCCTATTCGTTATTTTACAAAAGAGAGGGTATACCCAAACCTTTTAGAAAATTACTATAGTCGAGGACAATTTAATGAGGAGGACTCGTCAGGACAGAGTTGAAAAACTAAAAACTGTAACCTTTTCAGACACCTTGGAGTCTGACAATGGAGGCAGTTCACATCACTTTGATGGCACTGGCAGGAGAATAACTGTTGAATCCAAACACAGAGGAGTGCCTTTTTAGCCAGACGTGGAGGATGGAGGGATCAGCGGAGGCCACGGTTTCAACAAAGATACAGGGGAGCAGCGCATTCCAATGCCAATTACCAGTACTTAGAAACCGGGAATGGTCAGTACTGGACACAGTGAAACAGATCCCCATCTTCAGTCTTTCTACCATAGAATTAGACCAGCCAGCCAAATCCCTTCTTACCAACAGCCTCTTGTTTGTGCCTTACACTAATGTGAACCACTTCGAACTATTTCAGGATACAATATCTCTCTTTCGAATAATCCGACTAAATTTTTTGTAGTGATAGAATCTATTGAAGACAGATGTATCAATCAATTAGGTCTTTCTCAACTTCACTCATACCATCACTGGTACCGCCAGCGCTGATTCCACACCTCCGTTCTCTCCATTCGCAAGCTCCGAGATCCCGGGAAAGTCTCGGTGGACCTAGCCCATCATCATTTTGTCAATCGTTTTATCCAAGAAAAATCTAATTCAACTTCTCGAATGGGGTCTCAAAAATGTGTAACCGTTAATTCGACACCATGTACTTTAGGAGTACAGGGTCCCAAAAGACGAAACCGTCCTCTGCTACCATCTACTGATAGAGCGGAACGGGGTAACAAATTTACCTGCGTTCGGATGCTCTTTAGGCCGATGAATCTTTTGACTTAGTGGGAACTCTCTGTACTCTTAATCGACCAATCTCATCAAAATCAATAATCAATAACGAACATAAGCAACACCTTGAACAACATAACACTTTACAATTAATCCAGAATACATTTCGGCGAACCCTGACCTTTCAGTCAGGAATAACCACACCAGTTCAATGCAAATTTAGTGAATTTATTTCCCTATATTAACAAAGCTAGCACAATATAAATGTGTCTCAACACTAAATGATAAACATAAATGAACATTAATAGCTGTCCATAACGTCGAAACAAATGTAATCTATGAAGCATTTGAATCACAAGGCATTCGATAATAGCAATGCAAATCACTAATATGATAATCTGTAATGAACTAATTGCATACATTTAGTCAGCATAACAAGATCTCAAATTGCATCGTGCAACATATGGAATCCTCGTCTAACCTCAAATTAGCATCGGCATGTGGGACTTCATGCAAAAACAATTTAGCAACATTAATTTAGAAAATTCCTAACTAGGGCTCTTACCAAAATCAGCAGTTGGTTACCTAAAAGAAACACAATGCAATTTTACAATTTCCTCTCATATTTACCAATTACGATCAGCATACAAGGAAGTCTTCGTCTCACAGGTACCGTTCTTCGGTCAGCATGGGTACCATTTCTCGATCAGCATAGGACGGGACAAAGGGGTAGGGGTGAACGGGGCAAATGCCTCACGGCGGCAAGGTAAACTATTACTTCATGCAAAGGGATCAAATCAAAGTTACAGTCTCTAGGGCAAGAATCATTTAAAGTCTCTTTCTCTCGATTAGAGAAAGCATCAAAGTCTCTCAAAATGGCGTCGCAGCAAAGTGGGCCATAATAGCTACGAAGTCCAAATGGCAGGATGTCCGATGACAGAGCGAGAGAGAGTTCCTCTCGTGCACCTGGGTTTTATAGACAACAGTTCAGGTCCAGTAGGGTCTCCATTGGAGGGTTCATAGGTGTTAGAAATGGGGTCTTTGGTTGACAGTCAGGTTACCCCCTGTTCAAGCAAGGACCCTCACTCTAGTTAGGATAAAAGAGAATCACCCTCAGCTAACCCCTGCTTACCCCCTTGGTAGCTTGGCAGAGCAGTAGGCTTAACCTCAGAGTGCTGGGCGTAAAGTATTTGTACCAACACACACAGCAACTCAATGAAAACACTACAAAATGACACAACACCAGTTTAGAAAAATAGGAAATATTTATCTAAACAAAACAAGACCAAAACGACAAAAATCCAACATACACAAGTCAAGTTATGATTTTTTAAAGGTTTAAAATAAAAAGAGTCTTTAGGTAGTTGTAACAACACACTAGCGCTGCTAGCGTGTAAATGTACCTGGTTTGCGTCAAAAATAACCCCGCACGGGCTGTGCGCGTCGAAAATAACCCTGCACGGTTATATGCGTCGAAAACAACTCGGCACGGCGATGCGCGTCGAAACAGCCAGCCACGCGACGGTCCGAAAGTCCCGCGGCGCTGGTTGCGATCTCTCAGCCTTCGTCAGCGATGCTGCGCGTCGTTTCTCCTGCTCCGGGCGTCGATTCTCCGGTCGCGTTTCCTGCGGCGTCGTTTCTCAGCTGCGGAGCCGGCGTCGCGTCGTTTTCTCAGCCGCGATCGGATTCGCGTCGATCTTTTCTCCGCACGGTGCTCGGTGCGTGTATTTTTGTCCTTAGGCTGCCAGCCTCTCCTTTCAGGGTCCCAGGAACTGGAAGGGCACCACAGAGCAGAGTAGGGGTCTCTCCAGAGACTCCAGGTGCTGGCAGGAAGAAGTCTTTGCTATCCCTGAGACTTCAACAACAGGAGGCAAGCTCTACATCAAGCCCTTGGAGATTTCTTCTTCAAGATGGAAGGCACACAAAGTCCAGTCTTTGCCCTCTTACTCTGGCAGAAGCAGCACTGCAGGAAAGCTCCACAAAGCACAGTCACAGGCAGGGCAGCACTTGTTCCTCAGCGATCAGCTCTTCTCCAGGCAGAGGTTCCTCTTGATTCCAGAAGTGTTTCTAAAGTTTGTAAGTTTGGGTGCCCTTCTTATACCCATTTTAGTCTTTGAAGTCACCTTTCTTCAAAGGGGACTCACACCTTCTTGTGAAATCCTGCCTTGCCCAGGCAAGGCCTCAGACACACACCAGGGGGTTGGAGACAGCATTGTCAGAGGCAGGCACAGTCCTTTCAGATGAGAGTGACCACTCCACCCCTCCCTCCTAGCAGAGATGGCTAATCAGGAAATGCAGATCACACCCCGGCTCCCTTTGTGTCACTGTCTGGTGTGAGGTGAAAAACAACCCAACTGTCAAACTGACCCAGACAGGGAATCCACAAACAAGGCAGAGTCACAGAATGGTTTAAGCAAGAAAATGCTCACTTTCTAAAAGTGGCATTTCCAAACTCACAATCTCAAAATCAACTTTACTAAAAGATGTATTTTTAAATTGTGAGTTCAGGGATCCCAAACTCCACCTGTCCATCTACTCTCTAGGGGAATCTACACTTTAATCATATTTAAAGGTAGCCCCCATATTATCCTATGAGAGAGAGACAGACCTTGCAACAGTGAAAACGAAATTGGCAGTATTTCACTGTCAGGACATATAAACCACATTACTATATGTCCTACCTTATCCATACACTGCACCCTGCCCTTGGGGCTACCTAGGGCCTACCTTAGGGGTGCCTTACATGTAAGAAAAGGGAAGGTTTAGGCCTGGCAAGTGGGTACACTTGCCAAGTCGAATGTACAGTGTAAGAATACACACACAGACACTGCAGTGGCAGGTCTGAGACATGATTACAGAGCTACTTATGTGGGTGGCACAACCAGTGCTGCAGGCCCACTAGTAGCATTTGATTTACAGGCCCTGGCACCTCTAGTGCCCCTTACTAGGGACTTACTAGTAAATCAAATATGCCAATCATGGATAAACCACTTACATACAATTTAAACAGGAGAGCATATGCACTTTAGCACTGGTTAGCAGTGGTAAAGTGCTCAGAGTTGAAAAGCCAACAGCAACATGTCAGAAAAATATAGGAGGCAGGAGGCAAAAAAGTCTGGGGATGACCCTGCATAAGCAAAAGTCCAACAATAGGTTAGCTTCAAATTGACCAATCAAACACGACAGTTCTCAAGCTTTTACTTAAGCATACATTATCCTTGGAGATGGGTACGCAAGTTGCAACATTGTCTCCTAATTAGCTTACTCTCAGAGCCTCCATTGTCCGCACCTGCAAGTCGACCTTGAGTTAAAGAGAAAATATGCCAGGCTGGCACCAACTTTAAGATAAGCATGTGAACAGTTTCTGTGGAAAAGTACAGCTTCAAGCAAAAATACACGTTTAATAGCACAGTGGAAAAATACGAGCATCTAAACCGTGAGACCAGGCAACTAGGCCAAAGCCTCTGCTAAAGTAATGCTAAGCTAAAGCATTTCAAACAAGCAAATCGTAGCACACGTTTATGATTATGTCGGATTAGTGCAATTCTAATTCACCACGTTATATAAAGCACGCGTATAAATGATGGCAAACTACTCTGAGGGCACATTTTGTCCCCGTACAATCTTTATTAATTCGGTTAATATCACACATGATTATTTCAGCACTACGTTTAAGCGTTAATAAATCAAAACCTTCATTTTCTGCTTCATCAATCCCTCCTCTGATGACTACTAGTCATCACACAAATCTTGCCCACAAATTTTATTCCATTAAAATTCTGTCAGTTCCCTCTTCCTTTTAATTCCCCTAGTTTGCGCTTTGTATTCTTCTGCCATTCTTTTCATAATTTTCTCTTCTTTTCTTCTTTTAATTCTTTCCATGATCATTATTATTCCCCTTTTTATTCCCCAAATTCCAATTACACAAATTATTACTATTAATATTCCTTCTATTATTTTCAATAATATTCCATTCCAAATTCCCCCAATCCAATGTCCCACTGAAGCTATTCCCTTTCCAACCTTCTCCCACACTCCTGGTTCTTTCAATTCCTTCAAATCTGCACTTTCTTTTGTTAGATTAGCAAGCATAGTTTTAATCTTCACACTATTATCCGGTATATAGGTGCAACAGTGACGTGCACCAATCATTTTGCAAACGCCTCCATCCTTTGCTAAAAGAATGTCTAAAGCAAGCCTATTTTGAAGAGTCATGGCTCTTTCCGCTGCAAGCTCAGCATCTATCAGGATTATAGCACCTGAAAACTTTGTCAACATGTTATCCACTATAGTAGACAACTTTCGTATCTTGATGGAATTCAACACAACTCCCAATGAAGGGATCATTGCTCCAAATATATCACCTACCACAGCAGCTGCGGTCTCTCTTTTCTGGATACTATGAGATCCAGATGTCTTTTGAATCATCGATACGTCATCCAGTTGATAAACCTTTGGGAACACTATACCCAAATAACATCTCCCCCACCATCCCTTAGGAAGACGATAATAAGCATTATGCCCACAAATGTAATATACACCTGGAATGACAGGGTCAAGTCCGTCCATCATGAATGTCCATTTGGCCTTAAAAATAAACGTATGTTTGCACTCACTCGCTCCTACTAAAATATTGTCATAATATGATTCACCCCGATATATGCAAAATTTCCCTACATGCCAAGCATCCAAAGCTATTTTCCCTTGTGTCTTTATAGCAGCAAAATCATAATTATCTACTGAAGTCCTCTTATGTAGCTCCTTTTCTAATTTCGCTTTCATTTGAGCCCTTCTATCATCTGTGCGATCTAAAAAGCTTATTTCTACAGCAGAGACTGAGCAAGTAAGGTTCTCCCTATGAGCATGAGCCGTTTCAAAAGGTTGCATTGGCTCGAAAAAGTCCCTCATAATTTTATAATCCCAATATCTTGCAGTTTCGCTTAGCTGCGCTATTATAGGAACATAAGCAAAGGTAACATCATAATTCGAGTAAAAATACTGTATGTTAGTTTGACCATAAAACCTAGACATTACTATACTACATGTAATCCCATATGTAAGAGGCATGTGGTGATAAGTTACCCCTTCTTTTACTGATGTCGGTATCTGTGTACACACATAACAATCCTTCGCATCCATAGTCTCAACATACTCTGTTAGCAAGCGATAGAAAACGTTATACGAAAGCTCTTTCTTATCGTGCAAGAGCCTCTCATCCATTGCTAATCTTTTCAATGGTGTTAGTTCAGTAGCAGTAACAGGAGCAATAGTAGAAGCAATAATAGTCTCATTCTCACCCTTTCCATGCTTTCCAAACACAATTGCCATTATTATTATTACACATGTAATTACCAAGCCTATACACACATATTTACAAAACTTCTTTCTATTGTTTGGCGCCATGATCTGTATAGAATCAGAGAGCTAGAAGCACTTATAAATGAAACTATTTAGCAAATCAGTTGCAAAGCTGAACGAGCACAATGTTCACACCGTCTTCTTCAAAAGGCCAGTCACTTATCGGTTAGCAGCATTTGTCTCAATTCGGCAATAACTCAGTCTTTATCAGTTTAGCAAATGTCTCATCCGGTTTAACAATGTCTCAGCTGGTTGTTTCTTTCACGTTATATTGTAGCAAGCAATGTCATTTACTCTTTCAATCGACAGAGTCTATGAAACTTTTCTTTTCTATCGGTATCTCTTCTTCTTCTTCGTTCTCGATGCTTAGAGATACAAACTCGTCAGTCCAATCATCATTGACTGCGTATGCCCATTCAGGACCGGAATACCTCCTGTTTGGTATCCTTTTCCTTTTCAATTTAGCTTCTCTTTTCGATTCTGCTTCGCTGGTACTTTCCTCTTTGGTCAAGTCTTTTTCTTCACTTGACGATTGTTCCACAACAGTCACTTCTTTTCTTTTCTCTTTCACTTTCGGCCTTCCTCCTTCGTTCAAACTTTCTTTACCCTTTTCTTTTATTGGTGAGATACTTAGTCTCCTCTTTGCACCATGTCCATTTGGTGGACCTGCGATCTTTTCTGTGGAAGCTTGAACCTTTTCGTTCTGTTCTCCCTTATCCCCTTCTTCCGGGGAATCGATCACGTCCTCTTTTTCCTTCTCTGTATCGTCTGCTTCTGGGAAAGCCCTCCTCTGATCAGGCTCTCCTGCCTTTTCACCTTTTTCGAGCACTTCGTCACCGTTACTTTCTTCAGGCTCTTTATCACTTTCAGCTGCTTCAGGCTCCTTGTCTCCTTCAGCTGCTTCAGGCTTTTTGCTACCCTCAGCGGCTTCAGGCTCTTTGTCACCTGCAGCTTCTTCGTCACTGTCTGAACTTTCTCCTTGGTCTCCCCCAAGTGAGTTGGTGTCTTCGTTGTCGGAGAATATCTCTTTTTCTCCTGCTTCTGTCTGTTCGCTTTCAGTTCGCTTTTGTTCTGTCTCAGCACTCGGCACTGCTTTATCAGGCACTGGTACTTTCAGCGCTTCAACTTCCTCATCTGTGGGACACAGCACCTTCTTTGTGTGACTGGCATGAATCCAGTTGGGAACCCCCGCACACTTCACAGCGGTAGTTGTCGTCAGGATCACTTGAAAAGGGCCTTTCCAACGGGGTTCCAGACACGACTTTCTCACGTGCTTCTTTACCACGACCCAGTCACCTGCTTTCAGTGCGTGTCCTGGACCTTGGATCGGTGGCAAGGTGGTCGCTTCCACCTGGTGAGAGAAAGAGCGAACCACGTCAGCCAGTCCTTTGCAGTAGTCTAACACCATATCATCTGTAATATTCAAAAGCATGTTTGCGGGAACTGCAGGAAGTCTCATAGCCCTGCCCATGAGAATTTCATGCGGAGACAATCCAGTTTTTCTGTCAGGAGTGTTTCTCATTGACATTAGCACTAAGGGCAATGCGTCAGGCCATTTCAAATTTGTTGATGCACATATTTTTGCCATTCTCGATTTCAGCGTACCATTCATCTGCTCCACCAGTCCTGATGCTTCAGGGCGATAGCTACAGTGCAGCTTTTGCTCAATGTTCAGCGCTTCGCAAAGTAACTTCATCACCTCATTGTTGAAGTGACTTCCCCTATCTGATTCTAAAGAGATCGGGAATCCGAAACGTGGTATCAACTCCCTCAACAATAGCTTGGCAACTGTAAGGCTGTCGTTTCTACGTGTGGGGTATGCCTCAATCCAGTGACTAAAAATGCACACAATCACCAACACATATTTCAGACCCCCATGCACAGGCATCTCAATGAAGTCCATCTGCATTCGGCTAAAAGGACCGCTTGCCCTACCAATGTGACTCGCGCTCACAACTGTTCCTTTTCCTGGGTTCATCTGCTGGCAAGTGACACATCGATGGCAAACTGCTTCTGCAGCTTGGCGAAATCTGGGGTTAAACCAATCAGTTTTGAACAATCTTATCATGGCATCTCTCCCTAGGTGAGCTTGCCCATGATAGAACCGCGCAAGCTGTGATAAGAGACTATTTGGCAAAACAAATTTTCCCTCATGTGAAACCCATAACTCATCCTGTCTCTTTATACATTGTGATTTAATCCAGGAATCTCTTTCATCATCCCTGACATTGTTCTGTAGTGCTTTCAGTTCCTCTATTGTATCTACAACCTTCAAGGCAAATGCTTCAGTTGGTTCGAGTTCTGGTTCATTTATCGTATTCCAATCATCTCTTAGTAATATACAGTTCAAGGCACAAAATCTTGCGACTTGATCTGCATATGCATTTCCCAGAGACACATAGTCCTGTCCTTTCGTGTGAGCACTGCACTTTACCACTGCAACTTCAGCTGGCACTTGAATGGCATGTAACAATTCCCTTATCCTCTCCCCGTTCTTCACTGGGGATCCTGAAGAAGTCAGGAAACCTCTCTGTGACCATAGTTGTCCAAAGTCATGCACAATCCCAAACCCGTATTGACTATCAGTGTAAATGGTAACTTTCATCAATGCAGACAGTTGACATGCTCTGCTAAGGGCTACAAGTTCTGCTACTTGTGCAGAATAGACTCCTTGAAGCCATCCCGCTTCCAAGACACCTGTTACAGTACATACAGCATATCCTGCTTTCAAAATCCCCATCCCATCTCTTAGACATGAACCATCAACAAAAAGAATTTGGTCATTTACATCAAGCTTAGTATCCTTGATGTCCGGTCGGGGTTTTGTGCAAAATTCAGTCACCTGAAGGCAGTCATGCTCGACGTCTTCAGCGTTCTCAATTTCAGCATTTTCTCCAGGAAGCAAGGTAGCTGGATTCAACGTAGTGCACCTTTTCAGCTGCACATTCGGTGAGCCCAGAATAATCGTTTCATACCTTGTGAGTCTTGCTCCAGTCATGTGTTGCGTTCGGGAGCGGGTCAAAAGTATCTCAACTGAGTGAGGGACCATGACTGTTACTGGGTGTCCCATCACTATTCCTTCACTCTGAGTGAGGCTGATACCAACTGCTGCTACGGCGCGCAAACACCCTGGGAGTGCTGCTGCAACCGGATCCAAAGTAGCTGAAAAATATGCTACTGGTCTGTTCACGCCACCATGGGCTTGGGTCAAGACAGACAAAGAACATGCATCACGTTCATGGCAAAACAATGTGAAAGGCTTCGTGTAATCAGGCATACCTAAAGCTGGAGCCCTGCACATGCATTCTTTCAGTTCAACAAAGGCATCCATCTCGTCTCCTTTCAGCTCAATTTCATCCAAGGCATCCTTTTGGGTCAATTTCAGTAGGGGCTTTGCTAGAGACGAGAAGTTGGGTATCCACTGGCGACAATATCCCACCATTCCCAAAAACTTCCTCACCTCCTTCCTTGTCTTTGGTGGACTCATCTGAAGTATGCTTGTGACTCTTTCCTTCATTATTCTCCGTGACCCTTTCTCTATTTGGTGACCCAAATATTTCACTTTCTTCTGACAGAACTGTAATTTGGAAGGAGACACCTTATGTCCATTCCTTCCCAAATGATTCAACAGAGCAATGGTATCGGCTGTGCAGCCACTTTCTGTCTTTGATGCAACCAGTAGGTCATCAATGTACTGTACTAGGGTTGACTCGAATGGCAACTCTAACTCCTCCAAATCTTTCTTTAGAACCTGATTGAAGATTGACGGTGACTCAGAAAACCCTTGAGGGATTCGACACCAACTGTACACCCTGTCTAGGAATTTGAAACAAAAGAGGAATTGGCTGTCCTCATGAAGAGGCACAGAAAAGAATGCCTGTGACAAATCGATGACTGAGAACCATTCAGCCTCGCAAGGAACTTGAAACATTATCACAGCTGGATTCGGCACGACAGGGCAGCACTTTATTATGATGTCATTTATTTTCCTCAAATCCTGTACGAGTCGGACTTTCCCACTTGGCTTTATTAGTCCCATTATCGGTGAGTTACATGGACTGCTTAGCACTTCTTTCAGTACCCCCTGCTTTACAAATTCGTCAATGAGTTGGGCAACTTTCATGAGGGTGTCTTGTGGCATATGGTATTGTGGGGTCTGGGGAAAGATCGCATTGGGTTTTACCATCACTTTTACTGGTTCCACTCCTTTCATCAATCCCACCTCTTTCCCTGTCATGTCCCACACTTCCTTTCCGACTGTTTCCCGTAATTCTGCTGGGATGTCTTCTTCAGTTATCATCGGGAAGAGACAAATCAGAGGATACTCTTCGTCGACTGTTTCCATCTCATCCCCCTCTACACTGTCCTCTTCTTCCCCATCATTGCTCGTTTCTATTGTGATTCCTTCGTTTGAACACATTATCGAACAACCCAATTTGCACAATAGGTCCCTCCCTAACAGTGCTATCGGACTTGAGTCACACACCACAAACTGATGTACCCCTTGATAGTTTCCGATGCTGACTGGAACCGGATCTGTTATCGGGTTCGTCAGATGTCTGTTTGCTACTCCCACCACTTGAACTGTCCTCCCTGAGAGTGGCAAATTTGGAACTTCACTGCTTTTAACTGTTGAACGTGTGGCTCCCGTGTCAACCAAGAATGAAACACGATGACCCATTACTCTTCCCTCTACGTACGGACCCCTTTGATCAACCTCCAAGGATGCTGCAAGCACACACTCTCCTTCTTCCCCTGAACTTTCACTCTCCCATACGTTGTTTATTCCACTCTCACTGTGTAAGGGGAACTGTTGTACGGTAACATTTGTACTCATTACCTGACCCGTTACCTGTGGAGGAACCATCACTTGCTGCTGACTCATTGGTGGCAAAGGTATTTGCATTTGCTGATTAGGTACCATAGGTAACTGCTGTTGCATCGGCTGCATTTGCGTCATCTGCATACGAGGCATCTGCATCTGCTGCGGCTGCATAGGTTGCAATCCCTGCAATTGATTTACAGTCTGAAAATTTGGGTTTGGACCTCTCATTTTCGGTCCTCTCATTGTCTGAAATGCATTGACATCACTGTTTTGCTGACCAACACCTATACCTGCACCTGTACCTGCACCTACACCTACACCATCCTGCACCACCATCGGGCACTCGCGTTTCCAATGACCTACAATTCCGCACACATGACACGGCATCACCTTCTTCATTGCCTGCACACCCGTCACGACAGTGTTCAAATCCGGACCATTATTCACAAAACCTCCTCTGCCTCTGCCTCTGGCCTGTGGCTGAAACGCCATGTTTCCCTGCAACTGCAACTGCTGTTGCGGTACCTGCTGTTTGAACCCTTGCATCCCTTGCAAGCCTTGCAGACCTTGCAAACCTGTTTGAGCTGCCTTAAGCTGCATCATCATCACCTTCTCTTTCAGCTTCTTCTGTTTTACCTCGATTTCGTCGCTACAGTATTTCGCATAAGTCAAGACCTCATCGATCGGTTTAGACTGCCAACAAATCAAATGCGACTTTATCATCTGGCTTATCTCTGGCCTCAGCCCTTCCACAAATCTGAAGACAAAGTGGAGCATGTCCTTCGCCTCAATTGTCTCCGTGCCACTGTAATTCTTGAACGCCTTCAACAACCTCTCATAGTAACTATGAATCGATTCTTTAGTCTCTTGGGCAGTTCGGTCAATCTTCTGCCAATCCACGTTTTTCGCGGGTACCTTCGTTTTCAAATGCTCAATCACCTTATAGTACAAGCTCATCACCATAGGCGATGGTGCGCCCGTTTCCCTGTGTCTCTCCGGTTCACTGGTCGGCCAACCTACAGCTCTTTTGCAATCCTCCCACAAATCTGCCGGAACCACAATCTCAAACAGAGTATTCAGGTCTTCCCAGAGACATTTTGCAAGTTTCACAAACCTATCAGTCTGCTGGTACCATTCAATTGGTTTCTCTCTTAGTTTGGGAAAATCGTCCGTAAAGGACTGAATGTCGCTTCTGTGCCATGGTACATGTACTAATTTTCCTCCTGCTGTCTCCCTCATTGGTAACATGGTTACTGTATCACCCCTCTGCGGTCTTTTCTCATTGTGCTCTGTAGCACTGTCCCTCCTCTTGTCCTTCCTCTTTACCCACCTGCTTTCCCATTTGTCTAAGCACCTCCACACTTGTGCACTCTGCAACAATTCTCTAAGGTGGGTCTTCATACCTGCTGACCTCATGTGTTCAAAATCTGTTGTCCCAAAATCTAACCTGTAGCTCCTGCTCAAGTGTTTCGTCTTGTCTATGTCCACCCCGTTTCTGTCAGCTGCTTCCTGCAAGCTCTTATGTATCTTGTTCACTTCCTTCGTAATCCTGGGACATAGATACCTTAGCTCTTCTTCTGTGTAGGACTCTAACCTGTTCACACCCATAGTCCCTTCCACCAATTCTTGTGCTTCCATGTTCAACCTGACCCTATTCATGTAGTCTTCTCCTTTCCCACTAGCTGGACTTTGTGTGGAATTCAGACTGTTGAACCACTGGGTCAACTGTTGCGCATTCACCCCCATCAAGGTAGCGTTCACATCAACTGCCATCGATGGCTGTGGCAGCTTTTCAGTGTTCGATGTAAGAGGTATTATCAGTGGGGGGCTCGACCTCACCAGTGTTGACTGAGCACATACGGGACTAAACTCCATCAAGGACCCAGACCCAGTTGGCTGAGCCGCTATCGGAGTTATCCCTGGAATGTTTTCTATGCACCTTCTCTCTGTCCCATTTTGCAGCATTGATCCCTGACTATTCAGACCTGAATTAGGCTGACTATACAGAGGTACCACTGGACCTACAGTAATGGGTAACGATATCGCGTCTGGGTTCTGTCCATTCCCCATGTTCTGAGGCATGTTCATTCCCACACCATGGGTCATCATTGCTGGCATGCCCATCTGGCTCCCCGTCATTTGAACGTGTGCGTTTCCTCCCTGCATCTGCTTTGGAGGAATCATAAACTGAGTTGAGTCAGCTTGTGCCATTGTTGGGTTGTAACCATTCTGTACTCCCCTCACTGTTCGATCTAGAATCATTCCTGCACTGTTGTCACTGTTGTAGTACCCTGGCATCTGCGGCTGATAATTTTCTGCTGGCTTCAACACGGGCACATCTGGATATATTCTCCTAACCTGTGGTATCTGCGGGGTAAGCAGCAGACTCGGGTCCTTAGATCCCGATGACGCTCCTGGACTCTGTGTTTCGTTGCTCTGTACCGGTGCTGGAGGGGCAGAACTAGTACTTGGACCTTGTCCATTCTCTGCATAAGGCGGTGGACGGTCGTTCAGCAATTGCATTATCAACTCCTCATCCTCTAACTCCTCTTCTCTTCTCAACTTTTCCTCGTCCTCTCTATCCTTAGAACACTTTCTGTCTGTCTTACAGGTAGCTTTCTTACCTGTCTCTTCTCCTTCCTTAGTAATTGCGGGGAACAATTTTATCCCCTGCAATACATCCGACCTCCACACCTTCTGTGCATTATCCCACCTAGCATCCGCTAGTGTCTTTTCTACCTTCCTCATTCTGGTCTCGAACTTCTTTTGCTGTTGCTGTCTGGCCATTAGTTCCCAAATTGCTAGAGCCTCAAACTGTGCTGGCCTTGGAGGCACCTTCATGTCATACATCGTGAATCTCAAATTCTCTAAAATCTTTATATTGAATGTCCCGTATATCGGGAACGCTACGCTCCCATGTTTCTCTGTCAACTTGTGCCATTGCTTTAGCCAAAGGCACGGAGCTACCCCCTTTTCTTCCATCACAATGTAAGCTGGTGTACCCTCGGGCGGCGTCTCCTCTCCTACGTTCGCTTTAATGTAAGACTCCCCCTTCATTGCGCTCCTAAATGCTTTAAGGAATTTCATTTTCTCGTCTTCTATTTTCACAAAGTTTATAACCAATATTTGACTTCAATTCCACAAAACTTTAACCAATAGGTAACCTTTAATTGCACAAATTTGTAATCAATAGGTGACTTTAATTCCCGGAATACTCTTCACCTGCCTTTCCCCTTCCAATCGAGTCCCACGGACTGCGTCCAATCTGTGCGCGACCCGTCTCACCCACCAACCTATCCCAGCGCGGCTCTTAGTGACGTCACACTCACACACACTGCGGCTGACAAAGCCTCGCGGCTAGTCCTCCTTCACTCACCTCTTTTCGTAACAACTTCTTGCATATATTGCGAGCTACCAAAAATAAAACAGATCTGTCGGTTTACTACAGGAAGGGTAACACAGTCGCTTGAGGACCTTAGGGACTTTTCACCAACCGTGACCACTATTCGATCTCTTTCACCAGCCTCGGCCGCTATTCGGTCTTTCTCAGTCCCCACATTCGCAAGCAAATCTGACCCGCAGACCTACTCTCAACTTGTCAATGATCTGTTCTAGTGCACTTAGAATCTTGTCAAAGCCCGAAGTCGAAGTTTCTTTCACTCCTTAACACACGTACCCGACTTGTTGACCACGCCCGATCAACCTACTAAACCGCCCAGACCACAACATGGATCAACATACTCCGGAGTCTCTTGACCTCGCAGGGCCCGTCTCAACAACAACAACAACCACGTGGACCTTTTTATGCACAAAGCGCCACACGCACATGAAGTTCGACGACTTCCCTACTCTCACACTCTGAGCCGCACCTCCGTTACTCTATGAAGTTCGACGACTTCTCTACTTCTACACTCGGAGTCGCACCTCCGCTATCCTTAAAAGAAAACCCTCGCAACCTTTTCACACACCCTGCGGCAATAAGCTGTGCAAGCGCAAAACCCTAACTTCACTCATACCATCACTGGTACCGCCAGCGCTGATTCCACACCTCCGTTCTCTCCATTCGCAAGCTCCGAGATCCCGGGAAAGTCGCGGTGGACCTAGCCCATCATCATTTTGTCAATCGTTTTATCCAAGAAAAATCTAATTCAACTTCTCGAATGGGGTCTCAAAAATGTGTAACCGTTAATTCGACACCATGTACTTTAGGAGTACAGGGTCCCAAAAGACGAAACCGTCCTCTGCTACCATCTACTGATAGAGCGGAACGGGGTAACAAATTTACCTGCGTTCGGATGCTCTTTAGGCCGATGAATCTTTTGACTTAGTGGGAACTCTCTGTACTCTTAATCGACCAATCTCATCAAAATCAATAATCAATAACGAACATAAGCAACACCTTGAACAACATAACACTTTACAATTAATCCAGAATACATTTCGGCGAACCCTAACCTTTCAGTCAGGAATAACCACACCAGTTCAATGCAAAGTTAGTGAATTTATTTCCCTATATTAACAAAGCTAGCACAATATAAATGTGTCTCAACACTAAATGATAAACATAAATGAACATTAATAGCTGTCCATAACGTCGAAACAAATGTAATCTATGAAGCATTTGAATCACAAGGCATTCGATAATAGCAATGCAAATCACTAATACGATAATCTGTAATGAACTAATTGCATACATTTAGTCAGCATAACAAGATCTCAAATTGCATCGTGCAACATATGGAATCCTCGTCTAACCTCAAATTAGCATCGGCATGTGGGACTTCATGCAAAAACAATTTAGCAACATTAATTTAGAAAATTCCTAACTAGGGCTCTTACCAAAATCAGCAGTTGGTTACCTAAAAGAAACACAATGCAATTTTACAATTTCCTCTCATATTTACCAATTACGATCAGCATACAAGGAAGTCTTCGTCTCACAGGTACCGTTCTTCGGTCAGCATGGGTACCATTTCTCGATCAGCATAGGACGGGACAAAGGGGTAGGGGTGAACGGGGCAAATGCCTCACGGCGGCAAGGTAAACTATTACTTCATGCAAAGGGATCAAATCAAAGTTACAGTCTCTAGGGCAAGAATCATTTAAAGTCTCTTTCTCTCGATTAGAGAAAGCATCAAAGTCTCTCAAAATGGCGTTGCAGCAAAGTGGGCCATAATAGCTACGAAGTCAAAATGGCAGGATGTCCGATGACAGAGCGAGAGAGAGTTCCTCTCGTGCACCTGGGTTTTATAGACAACAGTTCAGGTCCAGTAGGGTCTCCATTGGAGGGTTCATAGGTTAGCTTCAAATTGACCAATCAAACACGACAGTTCTCAAGCTTTTACTTAAGCATACATTATCCTTGGAGATGGGTACGCAAGTTGCAACATTGTCTCCTAATTAGCTTACTCTCAGAGCCTCCATTGTCCGCACCTGCAAGTCGACCTTGAATTAAAGAGAAAATATGCCAGGCTGGCACCAACTTTAAGATAAGCATGTGAACAGTTTCTGTGGAAAAGTACAGCTTCAAGCAAAAATACACGTTTAATAGCACAGTGGAAAAATACGAGCATCTAAACCGTGAGACCAGGCAACTAGGCCAAAGCCTCTGCTAAAGTAATGCTAAGCTAAAGCATTTCAAACCAGCAAATCGTAGCACACGTTTATGATTATGTCGGATTAGTGCAATTCTAATTCACCACGTTATATAAAGCACGCGTATAAATGATGGCAAACTACTCTGAGGGCACATTTTGTCCCCGTACAATCTTTATTAATTCGGTTAATATCACACATGATTATTTCAGCACTACGTTTAAGCGTTAATAAATCAAAACCTTCATTTTCTGCTTCATCAGGGTATACCCAAACCTTTTAGAAAATTACTATAGTCAAGGACAATTTAATGAGGAGGACTCGTCAGGACAGAGTTGAAAAACTAAAAGCTGTAACCTTTTCAGACACCTTGGAGTCTGACAATGGAGGCAGTTCACATCACTTTGATGGCACTGGCAGGAGAATAACTGTTGAATCCAAACACAGAGGAGTGCCTTTTTAGCCAGACGTGGAGGATGGAGGGATCAGCGGAGGCCACGGTTTCAACAAAGATACAGGGGAGCAGCGCATTCCAATGCCAATTACCAGTACTTAGAAACCGGGAATGGTCAGTACTGGAGACAGTGAAACAGATCCCCATCTTCAGTCTTTCTACCATAGAATTAGACCAGCCAGCCAAATCCCTTCTTACCCACAGCCTCTTGTTTGTGCCTTACACTAATGTGAACCACTTCGAACTATTTCAGGATACAATATCTCTCTTTCGAATAATGCGACTAAATTTTTTGTAGTGATAGAATCTATTGAAGACAGATGTATCAATCAATCAGGTCTTTCTCCACCATCTACCTTCACTCCGCATTTAGAACAACTAGGTCCTGAATTGGAGATTTTCTAGAAGGTTGTCTTAAAGCTTCTCAAAGAATTCACACACTATGTCCCACAGTTACAATCGAATTTGGACCATGGAGAACAGACTGCCCTACAAACATTGGCACAAAACGAGTCCTGACTATCAAAATTAATGACAAAGGTGGTGGCATTGTGCTTATAGACACCTGGCAGTATTTAAGGAAAATGCAGGAAATGTTAGGGAATGAGGAGCACTGTTCTAAAGTTCACATAAATCCTACTAGGCGAGTAGCTTCTCAAATCAAGCGACTTACATCTTGTGCCGTACAGGACGTCTAGATATGTGAAAAGAATATGATTTTATCAATGCTGGCAACCCCAGAATGTCAAGCATTTATGCCTAAAATACATAAAAATACATCTGACCTGCCATATTAGGCCTATTGTGACCCCCATAAATTCTATTACGGAAACTCTTTCCAAGTATATGTGGACTCCTTTTTAAGACCTATAGTCCCTTACATTGACCCCTATATTATAGATACCAGACACATGATGACCTGTATTGAAAGACAAATGTTTAATCCTAATACAGAGATTTTTGGTCACCTTAGACATTGAAGCCCTTGATAGTAACATCCCTCAAAAGAGGCTTTGCAAGCAGTTGAATTGTTCATAGAACTGCACCTCGGGGAGGCTCCTAAGTATTTCATCATGGGGTCTTTGAAGAAAACACCTTTGAATTTGAGGGGCAGCTGTACAAAAAAAGTGAGTCAGCATGGGTGCGTCTTGCACACCGAGTGTAGCGAACATCTCTATATTGCACTATTTGAGAAAAGGTATATTCACAACAAAGTTTCCTCATTCTTTGAGTCTATAACTAAGTGGTCACGGTATACAGATCACATCTCTTTTAGTAAGGCAGGGACATCTGAAGAATTTTTGTTATGGCTCAATTTATGTGACCCAAATATGAGATTTACAGCACACAGTAGTCACGATCAGGTAGAATACCTAGAGAGTAATTTGGCACAACAATGGACAGTTGGAAGTAGACCCCCATGTAAAGCTCACTGCTAGGAACACTATTCCACTTTAGCAGTTTCCACCCTCCGAGCTAAAGACAAAGCATTCCTTTTGGCCAATTCCTGAGTTTAGGAAGAAATTGCACTAATATATAGGATTGTGACATTGCAGCAGGGCTAATGAGCAAAATTTGTAGCCCAGGGGTATTAAAAAAAAAAAGTTGGTACGTGAGACATTCAAATGTGCAAGATTCTATGACAGGGACCACTTACTTACTGATGGTCAATAGGTATGTCCTACGTGAGAACAGCTGGCTTACAAGTATTGTTGGCAAAGCCAGTAGGTTTGAGGTTTGCACAGCATATGCACTATCAATCCAAGTGCCATAAACAGGTCCAGCCTGTTGGCTTTGCCAGTGCTTGTGCAGAGCCAGGAATTTCTAACTGATCTGACTGTAATGTAAAGTGGATGAGCTGCTACAGGGTGAGTTTTGACATAAAGTGTATTTAAATACAGCGTTTCATCTAACTACCAACCTGAGCGGCCTCACTTTGTGTGTGAATGTTTCAGGCTGCCCCCACGTTTTATTCAACTGTGCTTAACAATCTGGGAGCTTTTCAGTATCTTCCACTAGAACTACGGGTTGAAAAATCTCAGTTTCCAAAGTGCATGTGGCTACAAGGCTGCCAGGAGCTTCACGCAGCTCGGCTCAGAGACCTGGTCGGGCCTTTCCTGATTTCCCTACACGGAACTTTTGGAAATGTTAGTGGGACAGTGCACTGTGGTGTTGGCTTATTAAAGAACTGTTAAAACAGCGCAGGTTCAAGGGCGATTGTATATATTGCTTGAGCGTCATACTCTGAATAGTAGAATTTCCATGTAATGGTGTTTTTAAATGCTAGACAGAAATGTGTGATTTGAAACACACCGGGCCAGGAAGCAAAGAATCGGGCCGAACAGTGTCCAAACGATGTTTGGAAAAAAATATGACGCACCTTTAATTTCAAAACACATTTGGCCAAAAGCATGAAAGAGAACTGGTTCTGCTAGAGAGGCAATTGTAAGGGGCACTTTAAATGTCTAGATAATAATGTCGTTACAGGTGAGCACCTACAGCAAGTCCTGTGATCAGTGCTTCGACCTGATGCGGATCAGTCTTTCTGCTCGACGCTGCACTGACCTCTGGCGCTGGGTGTCAGTCGCCCTGTGACCCTCTGAGCCAACCGACATTAGTGCCAGAGCCATTTATTCAGTAACATTATTAGGCTGAAGTATAGTGGCCAGTATCAATCAGTAAGTGCTGTTTTTGCACAGTTCTGCCCACCACATATACCAACCCTTGATGTCAGCATGAAATGTCCTTATATCCAGTGTCTGTACATATTGTAATTTCTGCGTGACAAAGCAGTTCACCGCGCATTGTCTTTAAACACAATATCCCAGCAAACATGCTCGACCATTTTCCACTATTTCTGAGGAAAACATACTTAGCCCATTTGTCACAGTGCCCCAACAAGCGCGTATTTGTCGAAGTAAACACTGTCCATTCTCAACTATTTCTGCAAAAAGTAATCAGTGAAGGTTTACACAATTCCCCCACAAAAACGCATCGCAGATTTTAAAAAGTTACCAGTAATACATACGTTGTCCATTTTCTACACGACCCCAGTAAAAGTCGCCTTTTGTCACCGATGCGTAGGTTTCACGAATCTGTCCACAGAAAGAACTACAGTGATATGTGCTCTCTCTCTTTCACTGTCCGTCCCCCAACCCAGTGACGGCTTTTGCTCTTTCATCTGGATGCCCTGCACAGACTAGACGTATGGAGGGGGTGGTGAGAAGAGTAACTACAGACCGCAACAGTGCAAGCTTCCCTGGCGCAGGCGAGCGTTTCACTCCGAGTAAAAACATCAATGATTCCCGACTGTGGCTGTAAGCTATCGAAGGGCACTTACGTAGGTGAATGAAGTCAAAATGACTTGTTAGAGCATCACCCTCGGGGGGGGGGGGGGGGGGGGGTAGTTTGTCTTGGTCACTAAAAGGGGGGGGGTCCGGATTTCCCGACAATCAGTGGCATGTAATGTTAAACTAAATTATAGGACAGGAAGAGTGCATAAGAGGGGGCTTGGAGGCAGTGGAAAGGAATTTGGATTGGTAGGAGTACTAAGGGCCATATGAAGCAAAGGATTTTACCCATTCTGTGTCTATGGGAAAAGTGTTCATACATATGGCCCTAAGTGAGAGAAACACAATATTTTGTAAAATAATCAACATTTTAGTTCTTTCAAAACAGAGGTGAGTGTATGTGTGTTTTGTCAGTGTCTGCGTGCAAAAATCCCAGGTCAAATCCGACACACCTCGCTATACCCAACTGAAAAGCCCCTGAACTCAAGTATTCATCGGGAAATACATTTATAAGGGTGTCATAACACCCCAATCCAGTGATTAATTTGTGCTTGTTGTTTCCGATGCTGAGCACCGGCACTTATTTGTGAGGGCCGGGGCTTATTCTTATGCTTCAAGCATTTGCTGCGAGCAAAAGACACATATGGGAAACGCGGAAGAAGAAAAAACTAAAAAGTGGCATAAAGGGAGAAAGTAGAAAGTTGCAGGATGAGCTGAAGGGGCAGGGGTGGCCTTAAATGGACTGAAGAGGCCCGAGATGGCTTCAGGATTAGGCTATCTCGGTATTCAGTGCTGGCAGATTTAATTACAGCAGTCTTGTGTTTAAGAGAAGGGCTTTGAGCACTGGCACCTCTTTATTTACAAATTAAGCACTGCCCCAAATAACGCTCCCCTGCAGCTATGCCCCTAATCACCCTTCACAGAAGGAGGGAACGCCACTGACTTCTGAACATCTGGACACAACTGGGCCCGGCACAGCTGGTAACTGAGTCCTTTCTGAACTTCTTTTGTTTCAGGCAGAAAAAAAGGACTAGGAAAATGCACTGCCTCTGACACTTTGCTTATTCATATCACACACTCAAGTCACTAA
Source organism: Pleurodeles waltl (assembly GCF_031143425.1). NCBI lineage: Eukaryota > Metazoa > Chordata > Amphibia > Caudata > Salamandridae > Pleurodeles > Pleurodeles waltl. The sequence goes on from NC_090447.1 coordinate 1,392,356,726, forward strand.
ATATAATGTGTTGCTGGGACTTGTGTGGGTCGGGCCTGCAGATTTTCGTCTTATTATAAGCGTGGGACAACTTGAGAGTTCTGCTCACCACTGACCTCTTCCACAGAGCTACCCTGCCTTAAAACCACAGGACGGAATCGAACTGTATGTACCGAGCCTAATCCAGCCACCCTCCAGCGAGGGACATGAGGCAGGGTGCTCACGACATGTCCAATGCCTTATTGTAGCAGAACATCATCGTGAATCAGTAACGCCCGGATTTACTGCCCCGGATATGATTTTAAAATGGGAATGTTTTACTTCCTTTTTTATATCTTGTGAGTAAATGAGTTGACTGCTCCGCCTAGAGTAAAAAGTAGCATGGCTCTAAAATTCTTCATTATTTTAAACGTTGCCGGTGCTAGGCGCATGTGCAGTGTGGGCCGCTGAGAGAGATAAGGTCCCTCCTGTTTCAAATAATGGTTCCGAGGACAGGGGAAACGTAAAGCCTGTCCGAAAAGACTTCGGCATCCCGATGTAATTTACTCATCCAAACATTGAGAAATAATTTGTTTATCTGGCTCAGACAAACTGTATCTTCTTGCCAACATAGCCATTTTCATTTTACATTTGCAATATTGACTATTAATGTATATGATTTGAAAAGTTGTTTTAGGATTAATTGTGTAGAAATTCATGTAAATGTGTGCAGAGTCAATCGATGGGAGAAGTGCGAATGTGTAATGAAAGAGAGTATATATGAGAGTGAATATTATGGCAAAATGATTTTTATTTGAAGTTCGATTATGCATTCAAAATTAATCTAATTGTTGTGATGACATAATTTTTAATGGACAGTAAAGACTGTACATTTGATGGGTTGCCGGGGTCGATTTCTGAAATGCAGCGTGGGCCGCTGTATAGGATCCCACATTCAGACCACCAACACGGGGCCCTGCACCAGTGCGACACAGCCCAAACACGGCGGCACAGAGATCACCTTTTGCCCAACTGTCGTTCCAAATTAGAGGAGGTTGTCTGGTTGGCAGTTGAGTAGCAATAGTGTAGCACAGCGAGGACTAGGTGAGGGGGACCCGCCCTCCCGCCCTCCCTGATCCCAGTTCCTAAAGAGGCACCACATTCTGCAGGCTAGCCTTGCAGTCAGGCCTTCTGCCCATACAGAGGCACCACGGGACGTCAATTGTCCCACAGTTTTAACCCTCTCAGTTGATAAGCAATTCTGGCACCTTCTGCCTCTTATGAGCATTAAGAGGTGCTTGTAGGTGCTGCAGCCCTGGAGGGGTCTGCACAAGGCAGCTGCAAGGGCAGGGCCACCTATTGAGATGCAGATTTCCCTGAATGGGTCACTTTGAGTGCAACTTAGAGCCGCCTCGCACATTCCTGCCCGGCCCAAAAAACCCTAGAACCCTCCCTAATTTTAAATGCCTGTAGGTACCAGAAGGGCTCTTTGATTTTGAAGGTACATTGACCATGTAGACCAGTGATCTCCAAACTTGTTAATGCTGCGCCCCCCCAGTTGAAAAATAAAAATCATTTCCCCCCCTCAGAATTTTTCACAATTATTTTTATAAAGATGTCAATGTTTAAATATGTCTAGACCTATTTAAACATTGCAGTTAAGTGCTGTTTCCTTTTTAAAAATGCAATAACATGCTTCTGCTTAAAACAAAGGCCTGTTATCTGTATTATGCTTCTTTTGGCCGGAGTCTGGCGGCCCTCCTGAGACCATTTGAGGCATCCCTAGGGGGGCCCGCCCCCCAGTTTGAATACCTCTGATGTAGACTAATGCGTTTCTTACAGTATATGTTAGATGCTGCCACAAGAGGGCAGCGAGTAACTATATTCTTCTGGAACTTTTAATTTACTTTAACTTTACAGTAAATCATAACACTACCTTCTTGGTAAGGATGTAAAGTCGAAACCTGCGTATGTTCAATATTTCTTTACATCAGAGGACAGGATGGCTACGGGCCAGATGTACAAAGCCCTTTTGCATTTCTTAACGGTCCGAATCGGTATTGTGGGCCGGTAAGAAATGCAAAACGGCCTTTTCAGATGTACAAAGGCTTTTTAGGAAATCACGAATTGCCATTTGTACTCTGTGGAAATCACAATTTGCGATCCCCAGAATAGGAAATCACAAATAGGGATTACCTATTTATGATCCCTATTCTGATGTACAAAGCATTTCCTAAATGAGATTTAGGCATTTAGGAAATGCAATTACCATTGACTTAAAGTCAATGGTAACCATGTGCAATTTTGAAAAAGCACTCCATAATGCTTTTTTAAAAATTGCAGTAGAGCACACACATGCCCCATGGGCATATGTGTGCTCTACATGTGCACCACTATTTTTGGAATGCACCAAGGGGGGCCTTTTGCCCTTCCTCGCAAACCGTTCACAAAGAGTTTACCTCCCTCCGTTTCGCTCAGAACCCACCGAGATCATCTGCGGCGTACCTCAAGGCTCATCACTCAGCCCGACACTCTTCAATGTCTACATGAGCCCCCTCCCCAACATCGTACGCAAGCACAACATCATCATCACCTCCTACGCCGACGACGCCCAACTTATACTCTCCCTCACCAAGGACCCCCCCAGCGCCAAGACCAACCTACAAGAGGGTATGAAGGACGTCGCAGATTGGATGAGGCTCAGCCGCCTAAAGCTGAACTCTGAAAAAACGGAAGTCCTCATCCTCGGCAACACCCCGTCCGCCTGGGACGACTCCTGGTGGCCCACGGCCCTCGGCACCGCACCGACCCCCACAGACCACGCCCGCAACCTCGGCTTCATATTGGACCCTCTTCTCACCATGACTAAGCAAGTCAACGCCGTGTCCTCCGCCTGCTTCCTCACCCTCCGCATGCTCCGTAAGATCTTCCGCTGGATCCCCGCCGACACCAGAAAAACCGTGACCCACGCCCTCGTCACGAGCCGCCTGGACTACGGCAACACCCTCTACGCCGGGACCACAGCCAAACTCCAAAATCACCTGCAACGCATTCAAAACGCCTCGGCCCGCCTCATCCTAGACGTACCCCGCAGCAGCCACATCTCCGCACACCTGAGACACCTGCATTGGCTCCCAGTCAGCAAAAGGATCACCTTCCGACTTCTCACCCACGCACACAAAGCCCTCCACGACAAGGGACCGGAATACCTCAACAGACGCCTCAGCTTCTACGTCCCCACCCGCCACCTGCGCTCCTCTGGCCTCGCACTTGCTGCTGTCCCTCGCATCCGCCGCTCCACGGCGGGTGGGAGATCTTTCTCCTTCCTGGCGGCCAAGACCTGGAACTCCCTCCCCACCAGCCTCAGGACCACCCAGGACCACTCCGCTTTCCGGAGACTCCTAAAGACCTGGCTGTTCGAGCAGCGTTAACCCCCCCTTTTTTCCCCTAGCGCCTTGAGACCCGCACGGGTGAGTAGCGTGCTTTATAAATGTTAATGATTTGATTTGATTTGATTTGATTTGATTTGCCCGTTGCCATCCTTAGTTTTGCATTTCCCAAATAGCGATTCCCTTAATAGAACATCGCTATTGGGGAAATGCAAAACCGTCCCGTTGACACAAATGCAGTTGAATTTCTTATTTGCGATTTCCTAAAAGTGAATCCTAAATTGTAGGAATCGGTATTAGGAAATTGGTATCTCTGTACAGAGCATTTTGCATTTCCTAAATGGTGATTTTTAGGAAGTCGCTATTTAGGGAAATGCAAAATTGCATTTTTAGTACATCTGGCCCTTTGTGCTTCTCTGCAGTCCCACATCCAAAAATTCAGACCTTTAGATTTTGCAATATAGCAAACATATTATACTTACTTGGAGTAGCTTTGCAGTCAGCCCTCTTCAGCCATTGTTCTGCTGGAGTGTCATTCACATTTTTCTTCCTCAGGCCACAGCATACAGCATTGTGTCAGTCACTGGTCCCTTTCTGTGTGAGTAACGGCACTCTGCTGAAGCATAATTGTGACATGTACCCAGAAAGTAGCCGCCTTCAACGTAAGAGACTTGCGCCTTTGTATGCTTTTTCCATTGAGTTAATTTTTAAACATCTTTTATTGTTTTTAAACTTTCTCAGGACAACTATATCACAAAAACATTGATGTTAGCCACCTTTAAACGTTTCCGTAAAACTTTATTTATTTTACTATGCACACATAAGGGATGACATTTTTACCTGTTTTTTTAGTAAATAATTACGAAGCATTAAAAAGCAAGCATTGGAAAACCCAGTAGGTTGGTGGCCAAAGCCAGACATTTTTGTTACGTTAATCGTGTTTTTCATGAAAGTTCTGCCTTGCCTAATTTCCTTAGCTTAGACAGGGCCTAGAAAGGGGGGCATGAAGACTTTCTTATGGCAGTCACAGCTTGACCACACCATGGGCATAGGAATGCCATTCTGCACTCTAGTTTGCACAGCTGGCACGCTAGTTTACCCAATAAAGAGAAGACACGACCCTCCTCTGCCACCACCAAGGTTGAAATGATTTTAGCCTTATTTTCAGCTGAGTTGCCACTGGACTACAGGTTAATTGAAAAATTCAGAAAGGAGACTCTTCTACTTGATGGTGTTATTTAAGTGGCAACTCCTATGTGGCTCCTTTGGCAGTAGTGAGTGTTGCCCGTTTGTTAATGCTTGCCAAGACAGTCAATTAAATGCCTTATCAATAAATGCCTAAAAACGAAAGTAACTGCTCAGGAATTACTTTTAGCAAAGTCTAGATATTATGTTTAAAATAGAATCTTGGTTCTAACCTATTTGTGTCCCTTTGGGGGGCAATTTTACATTTATGTGCAAAAAACTGCTAAAAGAGACAGTGTAACTGTCATTTACCACCAATGTTTGATTTTGGGTATATTCAATTACCCAGAGTTCAAATGTTTCGTAAACCACAGGCATACATCTTAATACAGACAGTGCATATATTTGTTCATGCCTTTATGGATCAATTCTCTTTATTTATATTGCCAAAAGCAAATAAATGGAATGTGTTGGCCCTGGACGTCTTTGCAGAGCGCCCCAAAACATTTTGGCTTCACCCTACTATTTTTCTGAATTCTTTTTTATTGGCCATAGGACTCTGTGCACTTTGCCATTGCTACCAGTGCTAAAGTGCTTGTGATCACTCCCTAAAACATGGTAAACTTAGCTTACAGTTGACTGGCATATTTTATTTACTTTAAGTCCTTAGTAAAGTGGGATACCATATACCCAGGGTCTATAAATTAAAATCCACTAGTGGGCCTGCAGCACTTAATGTGCCACCCACTTAAGTAGCCCTTTAAACAAATCTCAGGCCTGGCATGGCAGCCTGCAAGCAGTTTTAAACTGCCAATTCAACTTAAATCCAAAGGAACTCCATTTGAAGAGAGATATGCCCATCTCTCCTGCATGCAAAAGCTGTAGATATCACATAAAAAACGTGAAGCAGGCTACTCCTCTTTGCAGAACATTCCATCACATCCGCAAGATGACAATTTGTCAAAAAAAACCACAGGAATATGGAACATCAGACCAGCAATGTTATTCCTCACAGGAAGCGGAAATGCCGATCCCTGGATGCAGTCTGGCAGCACCAGGGAAAAGCCTAAAATCAGTCACACCCTAAACTGATATAATAGAATGGAATTTGAAATGTATTTCCTTTTTTTGTTACCTTTCTACTTTTTTACTATTTTCTTTATATTTTATTTATCATTTTAAAACATATCAATGAACAAAAACATAGCAGAGCAGATCAAACATAGAAACTGTACCACATGTAAGTGGGAGAACGTCAGTACAAATCATATATAGTATTGTCGTTTACAATCAGAGAGCAAATGAGCAGTGGCAGGCAAAAGACAAGTAGTATTGAAACAAACAGACTGACATGAAAGGGATGAATTCAACATGGGCTGGCATCATTAGAAGTCTGTGATGTTGGAGGACAGGTGGCTACTGTAGACAAGTAGTCCTTCAGCGGTTGCCAAATGTCTCTAGTTCGAGACATCACAGGCTCCAGTGAGGCATAGAGTTCGCTATTAGTGTCGCAATGCATGAGACTGGCTAACCAGGAATGAACGCTAGGCACATATTTGGATCCCCATCGAAGTGCAACCTCCCGTTCAGCCAGCAGGAGCGATATGGCAGTGAGGCGTCTTATGGGCTTTGGTAAGTCACCTGTGTAGCCGAGAAGGGCAGAGAGTCGGTCAGGTCAACCAAAATGGCCGACAATCTGCCAGAGGGCCCATTGCCAGAATAAAGACCAGAGGTGACAGAGGGTATCCCTGCCATGTGCTGCATGTTATGGGGAAAAAGGAGGCAAGCTCACCATTGAGCTGTATGGTTTCTGTGGCCTGCAAGTACAACAGGGAAATCAGTTTGGTGTAATCTCGGGGGAAACCAAGCTTACAAAGGACAGCGTGCAAAAAGGGCCATTCAAGAGAATCGAAAGCATTTTCGGCGTCCAACAATGCGATCGCAGCCGGGACCTCTGGGGACACTCTGTTTATCACCACAAAGACAGTGCGAAGATTGATAAAGGTAGAGCGGTGTGGGAGAAAGCCAGACTGAGCGGGGAGATAATCGTATGCAACAAGAGGGAGAGCCAGGTAGCAATCATTTTGGCCAGGATCTTAATGTCAAAATTTATCAGAGAGAGGGGGCGATATGACCCACAAATTAGCGGGTCTTTGCCAGGTTTTGGCAAAAGGGCAATAACCGCCTCTCTGATTGATGCAGGTAGAGCTCCAGAGCCTCAGCATACACCGATACAAAATGAGGGCTTAGAATATCTTTGTATTTCTTGTAAAACACCCCAATAAACCCATCCAACACCAGGGCATGTGTCCCATCCAGCGAATCTATCGCCTGTGACTCCTCCTCAGCAGAGAAGGGTTCACTAAGGAACTGCTGTTGGGCGGATGTTAACCAGACCATAGCAATGTCATCCAGATAGTCTTGTAAAGGGGGACCCAGCGGCGCCGCTTGCACTGTATAGAGCGTGGTGTAATATTCGAGAAGCTCCACCTGGACCTCAGCGGTACCAATGGCGACACTGCCTCCAGGCCTTTTAATTTCGAGTATATGGGACGCAAGACAGGAGGGTCGGATCAGTCTGGCCAGCAGTTTCCCAGGCCTGTCCCCCTCTCCATATCTATGGGCTGTCGGATACCTGCCCATGTAGTGCATTTCCAGCGCTGCCAATGCAATAAACTCATCAAGCAAAGACTTACAATGACTTAGTTGGGGGGGCGGTATCGGCAGCCTCCGTTTCACGGTCAATATCGGCAAGCTGTGCCTCCACCTGTGCAAGAACACAACGTATATTGCGCAGGACACCAGAGTGTGTGGAAATGCAGATGCTTCTGGTATAGGCCTTAAAGGCATCCCACAGCACCACCCAGGTACCCACTGAGCCCATGTTTAATATAAAAAAGTCAACCATCGCTTCCCACAAGGATGCCCAGAACGGAGCGTCCAACAACGCCATGTCCAGGAACCTCCAAAATTTCCTGGCCCCACAAGCCGCCGGTATAGAAAGTGCAAGTAGCACCGGGGAATGGTAAGACACTTGAGGGGAAATATTGCCCGCTCATAAGAAAAGGATTATTATTTTTTAGCTTTTAACGGTCATACTTTCAAGATGGCCGCCGTTATCGTTTTTAATTAAGCATGGCTAAGCAAGTCCCTGCGTTTCTTTCTCCCCCTTTGTTATCCCTTTTTTCAGTTTTTTTATAGTCATATAGGAATAGAATCAGTGAAGGTTAGGATTTGTTTGACATATGGCAAATAAACGTCCATTCTGAGGTTGACAGCGAAAATATTTTCAAGATGGCCGCCGCTTACTGTTTATAAGCGTCAATCTCGGGAGTAGTGGGGGGAGACTTCAAAGAGTGGTTTTGAAGTGCACAAGTTCCCCTTTCAATACAGTCCTGTCTGCCAGAGTCCCAGTAGGGGGTTTGGCAGTCCATTGTGTGAGTGCAGGCCACTAGCCTTTGAAATGTAAGTGTCAGGCCCACCACCCTTCCGGCCCAGGAAGACCTATTCAATGTGCAAATGAGCACAGGTGTGACTGAGTGTCCTGTGTTTGTGGTTGTGTTGGTGAAATGCACAAGGGAGCTGTCGCCCAGCCCAGCCCAGACATTGATGGAGACAGGCTGTGAGGCACAGATGGTTTTTAAGTGCAGAGAAATGCTTACTTTCTAAAAGTGGCATTTCTAAAATAGTAACAAAAAATCCAACCACATCAATAAGCAGGATTTTCTATTACCGTTCTGGCCATTCTAATTATGACCTGGTTAACCCTTTCTGATTAGAATCTATCACTCAAAAGTATATGAGGGCAGTCTTAATGCTAGTCTATGACAGGAGCAGGCCTCACAGTAGTGGAAAACAAATGTAGGAGTTTTTCACTACCAGGACATATAAAACACATATGTGCATGTCCTTGTCCTGCCTTTTACCTACATAGCACCCTCCCTGCCCTATGGGTTACCTAGGGCCTACCTAACGGTTGACTTATATGTAGAAAAAGGGGAGTTTAAGGCTTGGCAAGTACTTTTAAATGCCAAGTCGAGGTGGCAGTGAAACTGCACATACAGGCCTTGCAATGGCAGGCCTGAGACATGGTTAAGGGGCTACTTATGTGCGTGGCATTTAATTTACAGGCCTTGGGCACATGTAGTGCACTTTACTAGGGACTTAAATCAAATATGTCAATTGGGGATGAACCAATATTACCATGTTTTAAAGGAGAAAGCATATGCACTTTAGCAGTGGTAAAGAGCACAGAGTCCTAAAACCAGCAAAAACAGTGTCAGAAAAGTGGAGGGAGGCAGGCAAAAAGTTGGGGGATGGCCACCCTAAAGCTGGCAGGTCCAACAGTAAGCTTACCCCTTGCCCAGGTTGTTAAATTGGAAGGCTTAAAAGTTAAATGATTAAAAGAATTAGACAATGTTTGTTTCCTCCTTTTCAGATTTTCTTATTGTTTTTGTGTGTAGGGTTGACTCAACGTTTAGGAGGTTTGGACAGCCTATCCTGATTCTGTATCTTTACAGTCTTGTTTTGAGAATCATTTATGTTACTTTGAGCCTTAATTTGTAATAAACACCCTTGGACCTCTTCCCCGACTGGAGTTTTCTTTGTATGGCCACATTGGTAGTGCTGTCATTCTAATTTTATTTATTGTTAAATTGATGCCCTTACTCTGGGCAAAAAGATTTATCAAAACCGTCAGAGCATAATCCTGAGAAGAAATATGCTGCAGCAGTTAAAAGAACTCCATTCATCAGGGCTTCTCATGTAAAACTATCTAGTATTGTTTGTGCATTATGCTAAGTCCTGATTGTGAACAATTAGTTTCCTTATGCACTTCAAGGATTCATGCCAATTTTTTTTTGATTAAGACCATCCCAATTTCATATCCAAAAGATTAAATTTTCATTGCATGTAGTTATCTGTTTATTCCAATTGAGGTCCTGGCTTATCACCATATATTTACATATCAGATTTCTAAAATAAGCATCTGGAGCTGTTTTAACACTATGCCAACATTTTGAATTATTTTATATCATTTGAAAACCATGCTTTCTAGACCCAATTCTAAACGTAATATAAATGTTGGAGCTCCACGTAGTAAGACCATCCATTTTTCCCCCCCAAAGGTTTCCTCCTATGGACTGAAGTTTTAGTTATTTACACCAAATTACTTTATTTCTGTATAATTAAGCTTGCAATCTAATTTGCCTATTACACTGGCCATTGTGAATGCTCAACTAGCTACATTCTCTGTTTTGTTGAAATGTTCATCCAAATATGTGAAATTTTGAACCTCCTTCTAAAATTTGTTGATCCAATCTCCATTTAAATATACACTCTGTCCTGTTTCTTTCAGATGCCACGATCTTTGACATATTGATATTTAAATAGTTATCTAAACAATAATTGGAGAAAACGTCCAGTGATCTTAGCAGACCTATTGGAGGAATATGAAAAAGTGCATTATCATCTGCATAAAAGATACTTTGAATAAGTTTCATCCCCATTTTTGAGGGAAAAGATCTCTTCCTTTGTAGCTATACCTGTACATCAGCTGAAAAGATCGAAAATGATAATTAAGCTAGTATATACCCATGCCTCAGGCTATTTGGGGTATTCAGTATTTGTATTACTGTGCCATTTGTAACCATTTGAAACTGTGTCCACGCTGCTGTATGCAATTCAGTTATTTATTTGAGGAAACCCCTCTGGGATTCCCCATGCTTTCATTTTTTCTATAATCAGTTTCTGTCTATTATATGGAAGGCATTAGTTAGACCACCAAATGCGTCATATAGCTGCCCTCATTTGGGTGTTATATATATATTTGTGCAAGAAGTGGAAGAGCTACACATTGTTCTACCCAGTTTTCTAAGTATTGCATTAGATGTCTACTAAATATTTTGCCATATGTATATATCCATTAGGGCAATCATCATAAAATTATTTGGATGTTCCCTTTCACCTTTTTTTTGTACAATGGAATTCAGGTGCTCTCCTTTCCAGGTGTCTGGAATTTTATATTTCTGTATCACTGATTTCTATACTGACTGAAGTAATGGAGATCAGGTTTTTTTCATTTGCGTTATGATTGCTGCAGTTATACCATCTGGTTTCTGAGCATGTGACGGCTTTATCCTGCTTAAATATCTTCCTTCTTGGTGCTATAAATCCCTTTTCTGATACTAATACTAGATTATTGCATATTTTATTAGCATGTGCTAGAGTTCAGTAGATAAGCTTATATGGTCCACATTCCGTTTCCACCTGATGTTCATTTAAACTGTATAGGTCATTATTACATTTTAACCAAATATTTTCACTTATCGAGAATGTTGGTATTGTTCCTTTGTTTCTAAAATGTTTCCTTTCATAGCTGCAATAATTTTCAAGCCCAATTTTTGTTTGTCTTTGTACTCTAATCTCCTTAGTTCTTTCCGGTATTTTTTACAAGATTAAGATGTCCTTCTTACTGTCCGATTTATTTATTTAATTTAAAGGCATAATGGATCTGTTTATTAAGCTTTGTCATCAGTGTTTCCTTTTTATCTAATTATTTCTGTCTTGTTTAGATTTAAGATGATAAATCTGCAATAATGTAAATTGCTTGTAAATGTATCATAGAATCCAAGAATGTTTACCCGGTTTGCCTCCCACTGTTGATAAACTTTTTTATTTTCTCTTCACAGATATTATTATTGCTATTGGTCCATATTAGCCTGTGTTGTTCCAAAGTAACACATTCTCGACCATAGTCCTGATTTCATGAGCCTGTTAGATTAGCTGTAATGTCACTAGCTGGGGCCTATGGTCTGATCCCAGGTCACTTACTATCCTAAAATCATTGACCTGCTGAGTAAATATGGATGATAAACTCGAATAGTTGAATAGCTTTATGTGTGTTTGAGTCGAGTTGATCATTTGAGTACTTTCCATTCAATATTAATAGGCTGTGTATGTTATAAGGACCTTTTAAGGCAATTCCTCTTCTATTTGCTCTCCCATTTTTCAGTATGGAATGGGGTATCTCTCTTAGTTCGTCTTTAGCATTAAAGCCAGCAGTATTGGAGTCATTATATGCGTCTCCTCTCTGTCTTCCAAAATTTGACTCAGGTAATTTAAATAATTGTTATTCCCTGCCGGAGGAATATAGATATTAACCATAATCAAAGTATCAGGCATGCCTTTTTGATTTTTAAGTTTGACTTTCATTTCATTGGATATATTTAGGATCAGAAATGTTTCTTGTTCTATTTGTATTGCTGTTCATTTTAATACAGCCGGGACTATTATACTTAGACCCCCAAAAGTCCAACAATTATTTATTCTTTTGCTTCCATAGTTTGTTGTTTGTCATTTTCTACTTCATAACTTGACATTAACCATGTCTCTGGTATGATTGTAATTATTGTATTATCTAATTTTATTAAAAACTCCAAGCCCTCTTTTTTGCGTTTGAAACCAGAGTTATTCCACAGTGTGACCTTCCATGCGGTTTGTTAGGGTTTAGAGAGCTTTTGAAGTGCTATAGTTGGATTTATACACATCAACATAGAGCCTGACCCGCTTGCTTATAATAAAAAGTAAGTCAGTGAGGGTGACTGCAGTCGTTAGTCAGTCCTTACTCCCTGATCACAATACAGAAGTTACTGAATACCGTATATTATAGTTAAGAATACTTGAACTGTAGATCAAGACAAACATTTTATCACAACACATATTTTAATATCTCCCTTAATGAGCCCAAATATTATGTGTATTCTCCTACGTGAATATGTAAAAAATCATGAGCTTATAATTCAAAACTGTTCATTTCACTAAACAACAAATAGTAACACAACACAGACCAGAAGCATAGCAGTCCAGACATTTTGATATCCAAGCGGTCAGCACCTTTTTGCAGAGTCTTTGTGACACCCTATAGTGTATAAACGCCGTTTTAAACTGAGGCACCAGGAAGCTGTTCAGTCCTGTTGCCCATCCCTCATGGTCTAACAAAAATTTTATTTTGAAAAGTCCAAATCTGAGACTGTCGACGTGCTTCCACCTCTATCTTTTCGAGGTCTCCTCAGGACCAGGGCTGGTGTTGTCATCTAGCATATTCTGAGAACCACATGGGATGGTTTGAATAATTTCCAAACAATGTGTCTGATCAGGAACACACAATACAGACATACAGCTCGGTGAGCTCCATGCTGCCGCCGACAATAAAGAAGAAGGAATTAGTTGATACTTTGATACTAAGTTCCTGGTCAGCAACATTGTTTGGAAATTATTCAAACCAACCAGCCTACTAGAAAGGGGCAAGTATGCCCAGCAGAACCGGTTGCTCAAGTAGCTCCAGGATCTCCTGTAGACACTTAAACCCATTAGTCCCACCTATTTAATCTGGTACTCTAGTCAGTGTCTGTTAGTGGCACCTCATTGGCTCTTTCGAGGGGTCCTCAGGGTTCCTCATGTTTCCAATCACACTTGTGCCAACTGTAGCCTACACTATAGCCTTCCAGCAACATTTGCGAAACTCAGGCTTTCGGCCTGGCTCAAGCGAGCAACATGCATTTGGCATCTGCCAATTTTGATAGGCTCTTTTGCTCATCTTTGGACTGTCCAGTTTGCTTCAGTACAGGAGGATCTGACAAGGGCTATAAAAGTGCCTTTATTGAAAGTTGTAATTGAGTAGTACTTTCGGTATTGACCTTGCAAAAAAGTGTGATAAAGTATAATGTTAAGACATCAAAAATGCATTTTCTGCAAAAGTAAATAGTTCTATTATTTTTTTTGTTTTATTTAAACTAGGATATTCACAGTCCTCAGAGTCTTCCTGCATTTTCCAGTTGGAAGACATATCCACTGTTTTTTGGTACAGCTGTATTTGCTTTTGAAGGTATTGGTGTGGTAAGTGTTTTTTTGTTTCTCCAATGTCTATTCGTTTAGCATGAATATAATAAAGAATTATAGAACTTTAAAGTCTTTGATAAGATCTAGAACTTCACAATTTGAGAAAAGATATCTGCATCCTTTGGGAAGCCACCATTATCAGATACCAACCCTCTTATACAGCTCATTTGAGGGTAGATGGGCTGGATGGGTTGAACAGAAGGAGGAAGGGATATAAGTTCAAGCAATCACAATAGTGTAAGACATGTATATGACAACTGATACATCAAAAACACTCTGTGACTAGAGCAGTGTCAATGTTCTCTTCAGAGAGGCAATCCCCATTGTCCTAACCAGCTCAAGCAGTTAAGCCGACAGTCACAAGAATATGCAACATAAAATGATGCCATACATGTGAGGCCCTCTGTTGCCTTCTGTCAATCCGTGGGGTTGTTGTTGTTGCTTTCCTCTATGAGTGTCAACAGCCATTCCTTTCACTTTCATTACAAATGCTAGCTGCCCCTCACCTCACAAATGTAATGTTCTCTGAACACACCTTGTCTTTCCTTTCATCCACCTTTGCTCTTAACACTGCTCAGGCCAGTCCTTCCAGTTGAGAACAGAAGCATCAAAGCCATGTAGCTGCCATCCTTGGTGGGTGTGGGTTACATCATTCCATCTGGTTTCACCAGTGCGGATGTTAGGAAAACACAGATGGCTCACTGACCAGCTATTTCTTTTAAGATCCGCACATGCCTGCCTAGCTGTACCTTCACTTTAATCCAGCTTTTGTACAATGACACATACATCTTTAAAATTGAAAAATGTAAAAGCTAAAAATCGAAATCAAAACCTCTGCTACCTAGAATTTGGCGTGGTGTTTTTACCACGGCTATCTTTTCATTACACAGGGCAGGACAGTAAAAGATGCCATTTTGGGTTGGCACTCCCAGCAATTGTGCAACCAGAAAGGGGCCTTCATTAACAGTACTGCTACGTGACTTCGCAGGCGGCGCAACTAAGGCACGTCAAAGGCAAGTCCATCTGCGCCCGTCTGCTCTCCGACCGCTGAGCACCAGCCATGCTGCCCAGTCTACATCTCAGTTGAATATTCCACCTCAGGTTACTTACTGAAGGGAGGCTTTGTTTCTGGTTAAAAAATGGCTTTACCGTGATGAATTTCCTATATGTGTGGCCTCTCCTACAATGGCTCCAATGCAGGTACTATTTTGACTATACCTTTATATGATTAAAGGTATACCACAAAGATAGATGGTCTATGCTTTTAGTCAATCGTCTCTTATCGAAGGGGAGAAAAACATATTTGGATGGGAGAAAATTGTGGCTTGTATTTCTGGTGTATTTACCCCAGAAAGGGATGGACACTCGAGTTGTGTTCTAATCAATGCTAAGTCAGTGGTAAAACTCTCTATTGACCGCTTTGAGTTGGTAAGTCTGGAAGAGCTGGAGGTTCTGTTTCTCACTGAATCATTGTTTACAGACTCCTGTTCCTCCTTTTGAACTCTGAGCACTTTACCACTGCTACCCAGTGCTAAAGTGCATATGCTCTCTGTGTAAATTATACTGTTAATTGGTTTATCTATGATTAGCATATTTGTTTTACTAGTAAGACCCTAGTAAAGTGCACTAGAGGTACCTAGGGCATGTAAATCAAATGCTACTAGTGGGCCTGCAGCACTGGTTGTGCTACCCACATTGGTAGCCCTGGAATCATGTCTCAGACCTGCCACTGCAGTGTCTGTGTATGCAGTTTTAAACTGTAAATTCGACTTGGCAAGTGTACTCACTTGCCAGGCCTAACCCTTCCCTTTTCCCTCTTATAAGACACCCTTAAGGTAGGCCCTGGGTAGCCCCCTGGGCAGGGTGCAGTGTATGGTTATGGTAGGACATATACTAATGTGTTTTATATGTCCTGACAGTGAAATACTGCCACATTTGGTTTTCACTGCTGCAAGGCCTATCTCTCTCATAGGTTTTAAACATGATTAAAGTGTAGCTTCCCTTTGGGAGCAGATAGACATGTGGAGTTTGGGACCACTGAACTCACAATTCAAAAGTACATCCTTTAGTAAAGTTGGTTTTATGGTTGTGTGTTTGAAAATGCCACTTTTAGAAAGTGGGCATTTTCTTGCTTGAACCATTTTTGTGACTGCCTGTTTGTGGATATCCCTATCTTGGTTAGTTTGACATTTGGGCTGTTTGCATCTCTCTCCAGACAGTGACACAAAGGGGGCTCGGTGTAGCCTGCATATTCTGATGAGCCATCTGTGCTGGGGGGAGGAGTGGTCACTCACACCTGAAAGGGCTGTGCCTGCCCTCACACAATGCAGTCTCCAACCCCCTGGGCATGTCAGGATTTCACAGACAAGTGAGACTTTCCTTTCAAGTAAGCCTACATCGAAGGCAAATATGGGTATAAAAAGCGGACCCAAAACCACAGACTTGAGACACTTCTTGGGGTAGATGCTCTACCTCACAGACCCTGCTGGAGAACATTCCCTGAACCAGTCCTGAAAAGAGGAACTGCCTGGCTGCCCAAAGGACTCACTGGGACTGCTTTTCTGACAAGGACTGCTGCCTTGCTGTTGCCCTGCTGCCTTGCTGCTCTCTGGCTGTGCTGAGAAGTGCTTTCCAAGGGCTTGGATAGAGCTTGCCTCCTGTTCCCTGAAGTCTCAGGACCAAAAAGACTTCACTCCTGCAACTGGACTCCTTGTGTGGCGAAAATTCGCCGCACAGCCTGCTAAAAACGATGCACAGCCTGCCCCGCGGTGAGAAATTCACCACATGCTGAACTGGAACGACACAGCGCAACTTCGCAAGGAGAAGATTGATGTGGCACCTGCGTTGCGACTGGAACTTCGACACACAGCCCACCAAATCAACGTGCAGCCGACCCAGGACAACGCAGCCCGACTTCCATAGAGGAATCGACGCAGCACATGCCGTGCGGATCGATGCAGTGCTTGTAACTACGCTCCGCAAGCCCAGGATTCCTTGCACAGTCCCCGGGGCGCCAGAAACCCCTGCAAACCGAAGAGGAACCAAGTCCACACGCCGGAAACCGGCACAAAACCTTCCCCTGTGTGGAAAATAAGGATGCAAGTTAGTGTGCGAAGGGGTGAAACAGACACACACCTCCCCGTTTTCCATGCATCGCCTCCTCTGCGGTCCCTTGTGGAGATTTTGCACGCGAACCAGGTACTTTGTGCTTGCAAGAGATCTTTATTGTGTTTAATAGCAATGTACTTGTTGTGCAAAGACTTAAGACACTTTATATCACTTTTACAGTGATATCTCAACATCTACTTATTGCATTTGTTTTGACCTGCATCTTATCAGATAAATAGTGGTGCTATATGGTGTTGTTGTATGATTTATTGCACAAATACTTTACACATTGCTTTCTAAGTTAAGCCTGACTGCCCAGTGCCAAACTACCAGAGGGTGGGCACAGGATAATTTGGATTGTGTGTGACTTACCCTGACTAGAGTGAGGGTCCTTGCTTGGACAGGGGGTAACCTGACTGCCAACCAAAGACCCCATTTCTAACATTGGGTCACATGACAAAGTATAGCTGGAAAGTGGTCTTTGTGTATTTCTCCCAGACAGGGAGACAAAGGGAAGGTAGGTGTTGGCAGGATAGGCCAATCTTAGTTAACAGGGAGGAGCTGTTACCTTCCACAATTGCACACCACAAAGACTCTGAGTACTCTCAAAAAATGTTTATCACTAGTATTTTGTGACCCCAGACAAGAGGGGACAATGTCAGAGAGGAAGGGAATGCTTGACACCTCAGGGGTGTGGAAACCTTTAGAAGCGTCTCTTACTTCAAAGGGGCCACCTGGTATAAATATTGGACCTCAGACTCCAACTCTTCAATACAATTCTGGACCTGTGGACCCTGCCAGGTAGGAGGACTGCTGTGCTGCTGAAAGGACAACCACTCTGCTGGACTGCTTCCCTGCTGTGCTGACCTGCCGCACTCTTGCCTGTGTGATAAGGACTGGTCCTGCGTCTCTAAACCCAGGATCTTAGGGTGACTTTTAGGGCTGGTTGACTTGCCTCCTGATCACAAGCTTCAGGGATAGAACAGGCTTCCAACAACCTTGAATCCAGCACCTGAACTCTGCCATCTGTGAGTCCTACCCTCCTAAGAGGTGCACGCAGTCGTGGATCCTTCAAAGTGGGCCTGAAAGTGCTCTCCCTGCCAGTCTGTGGATTCAGCAGAACCAACGTGTCTTGGCCATGCCGCATCTCCTGCAGAACTCGTGTGTCTCCACTGCTCCTCAACACATCACTCTCAGAACTGAGGCGTCACCTCTGCTGCGCAGACATCCCCAATGCAAGGATTTTGCATCTCATAAAGCAGCCCACCAGAATGGCCGCTGCATGGCGCACCTCCATACAAGAACATCGCCTTGCCCAATGCAGCCCATCAGAACCTTTGCTGCCTGATGCATCTCCACTTACGGTATCGCCTCGCACTTTACAGCTCCCTGGAACCACTGTTGCGTGATCCATCTCCTCGCCCGGACCCGCATCGCCACTCCTGTGCAGCACATCAACACGGGACCACAAATCACTTCGCAACCAGGGTTAACGTACTGTGTTCAGTGAACCTAAGTGGGTCCCGGTAGTTGGCTCACACTTCATTGCGATCAGCCTGAACTTATGACTTTGACCCAGTCCAGCATAACCAAATAACCACAGTCAGCGCTTTGTGCTTTTTTGGCACTGCTTTCACTTAAATCTTTAAAATTACTTACCTCAGATTCTGCTGATTAGATTTTTATCAGTTTGGTCTCTAGTTTATTTATTAAAATGTATTTTATTTTTTAAATTGGTGTGGAATTTTCCTTGTGTTGTGTTTTCACTTTATTACTGTTTGAAGTATTTCATAAATACTTTACTCATTCCCTCTAAATTAAGCCTGACTGCTCTGTGCCAAGCTACCAGAGGGTTAAGCACGGGTTAATTTGGGGTTTTCTTGTGACTTCACAGTGACAAGGGATTGTGGTTGCTGCTTGAAAAGGGTTTCACCCCCCTCAACCAGTAACCCAATTTCTTCCATCAGTCATGCCCTCTCAAGCACGGGGAGTTGTAGCACTGGTTTGTAGTGATAAATACCTCACTAAGGAAGTCTCCTTGGTAGAATTTCCTCGTGCTGAACTGCTAAGTTTCACTACCACCACTCCAGCCTGCACCCTTGTGAGTAATGTAGTGTGCTACTGCACACCAAGGTCACTGTATTCGTTCCTTAAATTCTATTTTGATGTAATGTTACTGTTGTCTTTATCTTTTATGAATCTGCCATTCCTAGTAGATTTGAATTTACGGATCGACCCTGTGATCCCCGGCAGTACTATTGCCAATTTCATTGATGGAATGGCCAATATGGAATTTTGCCAGAAAATCACTGGCCCTACAGATGAGAACAGGGAGGGCACATATTGGGTCTTGTATTTGAGATTAGCGATTTGAGAGAGTGTGGGCATTTACCAGATGGTATGGACAGATCATTGTATGATTACATTATTTTTCTCACACCTTATAGGCACCAGAGACTAGTAAGCTCTTGTTGCTCATTGATCTCAACTGGAACACCCTTGAATACATTTCCGCCTCTGAGTTTATCAACAAGCTGCCTTAGACCACCAGGCCTCAGCATTTTGATCAATGGCAGATGGCTATAGCAGCTACTCCCGGTGGGGGTGACAACTTTGAGGGATATCCTGCTTCTAAAAAACGGTCTTCCCCAAGCAAGTTAGATCCTCTGCCCCATAGTGGACTGGTGCACTAACGTAAGAAAAAAGGGGGTGTAAGTACCTATGTGTTGCATCAGGATTTTACAGACAAAGCTTAGATTGAATTAAAGCTGGGGTTGAGAAAATATAACCGCTTGTACCCTCAGCTAAATCTGAATACCATATATACAAAATTTTAGCTCCCTCACCTATTCATGCCATAACAGCCTTTAGCCATGTCAAGATCTGATAGATAGATTTTCTAACTTCTTCGAAGATAAGTCATCTGTAACACTATGGTCACCTCAATTCAAACCTTCGAACATTCCGATCTGTTTGGCGATAGATCAGGATGGTCGAAATTACTTACAGAACCACACATGATATCTTGGCTTGCTCAGTTTGACTGTCTAGTGAGTGAACAGTTGGTAACTATTGCAAACTCAATTAAGTCAGACTCCCCACTTGAGCCCATCCCTCCTAAATTCTGGATGCTTACTAAGTCATCTCTTTCACAACCTCTCTCTCTCGGAGGTGTGCAACAGTTCTTACCCATATTTTTATTCTTTAAAGTGGAAAACGGCCTTGATTATCCCTCTACTGAAAAAGCCAAATGCAGACCCAGCTCACCTTTCCAATTATCGCCTGATATCCCTTCTCCCTTTTGCAGTCAAGGTTGGTGAGAAACATGTTAGCCAACTGCTGTTGGGTTATTTGAAACAATATAGGGGGTCATCATGACCCTGGCAGTCTTTTGACCGCCAGGGTTAATGTGGCGGTAGTACAGCCAAAAGGCTGGCGGTAAATATTGCCACATTATGAGTGTGGTGGGTTGGCTGCAGCCAACCTGCCACTTCTGCACTCATACCGCCATGGCAGTATGAACCACCGGGCTGGAGATATCAATCTCCGACCATGCGGCCCACAGAGTACTGCCAGCGGCATTATAAGCCTGCCTACCGCTATGGTTTCCATGGTGTTAGCAGTGACACAAAAACCATGGCAGTTGGCCCTACCATTGACAGGGAATAAGGAGGATAAGAGTTTGGTCGAGTCCAGCAGCATCTTTGTGCAGGAGTATAATAACGGACTGCCTTAGTCTAGAAAAGGAGTGCTCTATTCCTTGCGCAAACTATGGGGGTCATTCTGACCCTGGCGGTCGGTGATAAAGCGGCGGCCAACCCGCCAACAGGCCGGTGGACAAAAAAATGCAATTCTGACCCTGGCGGGAACCGCCAACACAGCCCGCCGCATTAACACTCCGACCGCCACGGCGGAACAAACAAACAGCGCGGCGGTCACCGCCAACAGCCAGGTGCCAGACAATGTACCGCCCACCCTATCACGACCCACCAATCCGCCACCTTTTCCGGGGCGGGAGCCCCGCCGATAAAAACACGGCGGAAACAGACATTTCCAATGGAAAACGCTCACCTCGAGACACTCCACGCGGAATCCGGACAGCATGGAACCCGAATTGAACATCATACCTGCTCTCGTCTACCTGCTCATCTACCACGAGTACGAACTCCGGCGCAGACGTCAACGGTGAGTACTGCACCTACGACACACGGGAGGAGGGAGGAAGAAAGGTTACGGGCATACACATATGCGACCCCCCCACCCCCCCAATATGTACACACCAATGCAGAGCAGGAAGTCACAGTGACACCACACAAAGACCCTTTAAAAATACAATGACACAACCAAATTTGGAATACATTTTCATATACAAAAAAAGCACCTGGAAATAATTGAGCAACCGTGAAAAATATTTGCAAAAACCAAAAAGATATACACATCAGTGTATCACTGAAGTAACAAGTCCTGCACATCCTACGAATCTAACATGTCCGTGCGCCAAGGTTCTGCGAAACAAGGGCAAAGCCCACACACGAGACCTGAGTCCTTTGGAGAGAACACTGCAGGGGCATCTGATGTCAAAACTACAGGCACCTCAGGGGGAAGGGAAGGGGGGGCCACCACAGCCACATGAGTCCACAACGCCAGATCCACGAGGAGCCACCATGCCCACTGTACCATCCTGGGGAGTGCAAAGCCACAGTCTCTCAAGTCTCTGCAGTGGGTGGGTTGCCCACTGGACCATCCTGGGGAGTGCAAAGCCACAGTCTCTCAATGTCTCTACAGTGGGTGGGTTGCCCACTGTACCATCCTGGGGAGTGCAAAGCCACAGTCTCTCAATGTCTCTACAGTGGGTGGGTTGCCCACTGTACCATCCTGGGGAGTGAAAGCCACAGTCTCTCAATGTCTCTACAGTGGGTGGATTGCCCACTGGACCATCCTGGGGAGTGCAAAGCCACAGTCTCTCAAGTCTCTACAGTGGGTGGATTGCCCACTGTGCCATCCTGAGGAGTGCAAAGCCACAGTCTCTCAGGTGGATTACAGAGTCCACTGGTCAAGGAGGAGGCATGGTGGGCACAGTGAACCATAAACAGTGCCTGAGACGGCGGGACCCAGCGCAGCGGTGCATGACATGGCGATGTCCAGCGGAGCGGTGCTTGAGAGGAAGGGCCCAGCGGAGCGGTGCTTGACAGGAAGGGCCCAACGGAGCGGTGCTTGAGACGGCGGGGCCCTGTTCAGCGGTACCTGTCTTCACGGCGGGGACCTGTTCAGCGGTACCTGTCTTCACGGCGGGGCCCTGTTCAGCGGTACCTGTCTTCACGGCGGGGCCCTGTTCAGCGGTACCTGTCTTCACGGCGGGGCCCTGTTCAGCGGTACCTGTCTTCACGGCGGGGCCCTGTTCAGCGGTGCTCTTCTGCACGGCGGGGCCCTGTTCAGCGGTACCTGTCTTCACGGCGGGGCCCTGTTCAGCGGTGCTCTTCTGCACGGCGGGGCCCTGTTCAGCGGTACCTGTCTTCACGGCGGGGCCCTGTTCAGCGGTACCTGTCTTCACGGCGGGGCCCTGTTCAGCGGTACCTGTCTTCACGGCGGGGCCCTGTTCAGCGGTACCTGTCTTCACGGCGGGGCCCTGTTCAGCGGTACCTGTCTTCACGGTGGGGCCCTGTTCAGCGGTACCTGTCTTCACGGCGGGGCCCTGTTCAGCGGTGCTCTTCTGCACGGCGGGGCCCTGTTCAGCGGTACCTATCTTCACGGCGGGGCCCTGTTCAGCAGTGCTCTTCTGCACGGCGGGGCCCTGTTCAGCGGTACCTGTCTTCACGGCGGGGCCCTGTTCAGCGGTACCTGTCTTCACGGCGGGGCCCTGTTCAGCGGTACCTGTCTTCACGGCGGGGCCCTGTTCAGCGGTACCTGTCTTCACGGCGGGGCCCTGTTCAGCGGTGCTCTTCTGCACGTCGGGGCCCTGTTCAGCGGTACCTGTCTTCACGGCGGGGCCCTGTTCAGCGGTACCTGTCTTCACGGCGGGGCCCTGTTCAGCGGTGCTCTTCTGCACGGCGGGGCCCTGTTTAGCGGTACCTGTCTTCACGGCGGGCCCTGTTCAGCGGTACCTGTCTTCACGGCGGGGCCCTGTTCAGCAGTGCTCTTCTGCACGGTGGGGCCCTGTTCAGCGGTACCTGTCTTCACGGCGGGGCCCTGTTCAGCGGTGCTCTTGCAGTATGTCAAGGGAGTCATACCTGGCCTGGACACCCTGCTCACTCGCCCTCCGACCGTGCTGTGTCAGGCTCCTTCGGGGAGTGAGTCCTGGGCCCTTTGGTGTCGTCCCTTGCAGCCGGGATGGGGCTTGTGGGGCCCTCCTGCTCCGCGCTCCTGGTGGTTGTCCTCTCCGCCCTGCTGTCCTTCCGCTCCTTAGATGGGGCTCTCGGGCCCTTGCCTCCCCTGGCTGCTGTGGCCGGTGAAGTGGCCGGAGTCACCTCCTTGGGGGCAGCCGTCTCTGTCCGCTCACGGCGGCCCTTCAATTTCCGGGTCCTCTTGCCTGGGGGGGGCTGGCTGTCCCCTTGCTGCTCACCGAAGTGTTACTGCCGCCAAAGGGTGGACTCCACATGCCATGCACCACTTGCACTGTAGAAGTTGGGCTGGTGGTGGCTGAGGTGCCCTTGGGACTTTTCCCAGTTGGAGGGGGTGGGTCGGGGGAGGGAAAGAGGTCAAAACTGGAGAGGTAATTTTTCTTGGGACCAAGGTAAGGGGTAGGAGTAGTGGTGAGAGAAGAAGATGTGGTTGTATGAGAGCCAGGTGTGCTGTCCTTGGGTGCAGGTGACTGGGACGTAGGCTGTGGTGAGGTGGTTGGCTGTTGTTTGGGTGTCTGCCTGCGTTTATGTGTCTTGGAAGAGGGGGTGACAGACACAGTGGGAGAGGACACAGGGGACGTGTAAATGCCAGTGGGGGTGGTGACTGCAGGTGTGCGGACTGTAGTGGAGGGTTTGCTGGTGGTGGAAGAACTGGCTGATGTTGGGGTGCATGCAGGTGTGAGTGTAGACGTCACAGGGAGGGAGGAGGGAGACGAGGAGGACGGGGACACAGAGGTGGTAGTGACTGTTGATATGTCTGCATCTGTGTGTTGCTTGGGTGAATGCTTGTGTTTTCTGTGGTGCTTATGTTTGGATGAGCTGGCCTTGGGTGTTGAGGTGTGTGCAGGCTGGTCTGATGGTGTGGATGGGATAGGTTGAGGTACAGGAGACAGAGAAAGGGTGGAGGCAGATAGAAGAGGGAGACTGGAGACAGGGACAATGGCTGCCGTCAGTGCTGAGGCCAGAGCAGTGAACGCTCGTTGATGGGCAGCCTGACCCGAATGAATGCCCTCCAGGTAGGCATTGCTCCGATGCACCTCCCTTTCCACCCCCTGGATGGCATTCAGAAGGGTAGTCTGCCCAACAATGACCGTCCTCACCAGGTCAATGAGCTCCGCACTGAGGGCAGCAGGGGTAACAGAGGCAGAGGTGCCTGGGGCGAAGGAGACGCGCGCCTTCCTGGCCGAGCGGCCACGGAGCGAAGACTGAGGGGCTGCTGGGAGGGCGGTGCTGGTGCGCTGGGTGGCGGCTGTACCTGTTGTTGCGGGGGGCACAGAAGGTGCCGCCACCGCTAGGGAGCTCCCAAACGAGGACGTGTCCGTGTCGCTGGTGTCTCCACCGGCCCCTGTTGTGGTGCTCCCCTCGCCCTCCGGATCACTGGTGCCCTCGGTGTCTGTGTCAGTGCCCACCGGGGCCTGGTGACCTGCAGCTCCCTCCTGCTCCGACGCCAAATCTCCTCCGCCTGATGATGCTAAAACACAAGAAGACAAAGATTTAGGGTGGGGGGAGAAATGAAACAAAGTTGAGTGCATGCCTTAGCAATACCCTTTGCGGAGAGGACAGACACAGGTGCCTCGTGCACTAAGTCGCGAACTTGGGGTACACTACTCAGTACTTCTGACTAGGCAAACAGGTCTAGGGACAACACACGCGCACATGTGTGATGCTGGAGCATGGGTAGCTGCACTTGGCACCCTACAGAGGTGGGGGGCGGGGGCACAGGGCCATGCCTAAGGGAGCGGACTACACTACAGAGAGCGCCCTGGCCTAATGTCACCCACAGCCCTCCTCCCCCACCCAGACGCCTCCAATGCGCATACAGATAGGAGAATGTGCGGATACTCACCCCCTTGTGTCTGTTGTGCTGTCCTCAAGCGCCCATCCAAATTAGGGTAGGCCACCGCCAGGATCCGGGACATCAGGGGGGTCATGGTGCGACTGGCACCCCTCCTAGGTCGGGAGGCCATCCCCAGCAGTGTTTCTGTGGTCTTCCTCGTTCCACGGTGGATGTCCTCCCACCTCTTGCGGCAGTGGGTGCCCCGTCTGTTGTAGACCCCCAAGTTCCGGACTTCCTTGGCGATGGCACGCCAAATATCGATTTTCTGGTGGGCGCTCACCTGTTTGACATGTACAGGGTGGGAAAGAGAAACCGTCACATATCTGCATGTTTGGAGTACATGCCCCCCCCTCCCCAACCTTGTCATGGTTCCCATTCTCTCATCTGTCGTGCGTTGCACTCCTCATTCCCTCCACACCCCACCAACTTACATCCCCCCCCCTCCACACAGGCATAACCCATTCAATGTGCACTGAGTGTACTCACCTGTTGGTCTGGAGGACCGTAGAGTAGCGCATACTGGGGGAGGACCCCGTCCACGAGCTTCTCCAACTCTTCTGAACTGAAGGCGGGGGCCCTTTCACCAGTAGCAGCAGCCATTGTCACTTCCAGACCGAGTTCACAGCAGCACTTGCAGTATAGGTCCTCTCCTGTGGATGATCAGGTCCCGAATGATTGAGCAGATAGAAAATGGCGGTCACGCCCGCGGCGGTGCGTACCGCGGCGGTGCGTCCCGCGACCGCCGGCGCACATCGTCATTGGCTCCTGAAACCCATAGGCTTCAATGTTAACCAATGCGTCTTCGCACAGCGGTCTTCGACCGCCTACCGCCACGGTGTGCCCCGCCAGCGCAGTGACCTCACATCCCATTGTCCCACTTCACAGGTCAGGCATCGGCCATTTCAAGGGCCCACATGGCTTAATTTCTAATGCGTCACACAGGCCTAGGCCTTGCAATGGCACACATACAAACATATCAAACCATACATTTACCTGTACTGTGCAAGCTGTGTTGTACGTACCTGTGAGTGGATTGACTCTGTACTCCATATTCTCCTTCCTAGGCACCGTCCGCTGGGACTAGCGATGAGAAGGAGGAATCCTCGCGTGTACCGGCCGCTGGTGGACCTGTCCACAATGGAAGAACGCAACATAATACTACGATACCGACTTGACCGAGCCTCCATCCATGAACTGTGTGCCCAGCTGGAGCCAGCCCTGATGTCCCCCATCCGCCAACCCACAGGAATTCCCCCTCTAGTGCAGGTTCTGTCTGTCCTCCATTTCTTTGCAACTGGCTCATTCCAGACAACAGTGGCCATGTCATCTGGGATGTCTCAGCCTATGTTTTCCAAGATCTTATCCAGAGTGTTGTCTGCCCTGATGAAACTCATGCGGAGCTACATCATTTTCCCAGAGGAGGGTGATTTGCCTACAGTGAAAGCTGATTTCTATGCCCTTGGACACATCCCCAACATCATTGGTGCAATTGATGGGACCCATGTGGCTTTAGTCCCCCCAAATGACGATGAACAGGTGTACAGGAACAGGAAGAATTACCATTCAATGAATATCCAGGTGGTCTGTTTGGCTGACCAGTACATCTCCCATGTAAATGCCAAGTTCCCAGGGTCAGTGCATGACGCGTATGTTATGCGAAATAGCAGCATTCCCTATGTGATGGAACAGCTACAGAGACAGCGTGTGTGGCTAATAGGTGACTCTGGTTACCCCAACCTGCCGTGGCTATTGACCCCAGTGAGGAATCCCAGGACCAGGGCAGAGGAACGGTACAATGAGGCCCATGGGCGTACTAGGAGGGTGATTGAGCGAACCTTTGGGCTCCTGAAGGCCAGGTTTAGGTGCCTGCATATGACAGGTGGATCCCTAATGTACTCACCAAAGAAGGTGTGCCATATCATCGTGGCGTGCTGTATGCTCCACAACCTGGCTTTGCGACGCCAGGTGCCTTTCCTGCAGGAGGATGGTCCAGATGGTGGTGTTGTAGAAGCCGTGGAGCCTGTGGAGAGTGAAGAGGAGGAAGACTCTGAGGACGACACAGACAATAGGGACAGAGTGATACAACAGTATTTCCAGTAACACACAGGTAAGAATCACCCATGCCATTTCACAATTGCTTATAGCCTCCTGCATCTGTACTTTCTGTAGTTTCCCACAGATGTTTTTCATTAATTTTTGCCTTTCCCTTCCCTTCTCAGTGCTGTCTGACTCAGTACCTGACTTCTGCTTGGTTCGCCCATGAAATACAGCGTATTGACATTGGTATGTTGTCATGACTAATTGACAGAACAGAAATTGAACAGTAATATGTAATACATTTGTTAATAATACAGCATGACTCAAAACAGATTTGTGTGCAAAATGTGATTTATTTACAGTGCTAGATATCGGTACATGTGATTCTAAGGGTGATGGGTGGGGGTGGAGGAATATCCATGGCAGAGTCCAGTTCTCAGTCTCACAGGTGCATTGTCCTTTTGCCTGTGGAAGGATGGAGCATAGGCAGTTCATGGTTGGACAGGGTGGCAATGTGGGACAGTGGGAAGACTTGAGGTGGTATGTCCTGCTGGCGGGGGTCTTGACATCCTACTCTGTCTTTTTTTTTGGTCTCAGGCTCCTCTTACGGGGTGGTTGTTCTTCAGCAGGAGGTGGGGTTCTGGGGGGCTGTCGAGGTGTTGGGACCTCCTGTCCACTAGCGCCGGCGGAGGTGGTAGGCTGTTCCTGGTCCGGGCTAGTGACAGGGGCCCTGTGTGGTGCACCATGGTCCCGCAACGCGTCCTCTATCCTGTGGAGGGCCAGGACGATGGTCCCCATTGCGGTCCCGATGATTCTCAGCTCCTCCCTGAACCCCATGTAGCGTTCCTCCTGCTGTGCCTGGATCTCAGTGAACCTGGCCAGTACCGTCGCCATCGTTTCTTGGGAGTGGTGGTATGCCCCCATGAGGGTGGTGAGGGCCTCTTGGAGAGTGGGTTCCCTGGGCCTCTCCTCCCCCCCCCTGTCGCACAGCAGCCCTCCGAGCTGCCCGGTTTCCCCCGGCCTCTGTCCCCTGGACGGTGTGCCCGCTACCACAGCCCCCAGGTCCCTGTTGTTGTTGGGGTGTTGGGTTAGCCTGGGTGCCCTGTAGTGGCAGACACACCGCTGATTGAGCTGTCCTAGAGACAGAGGCATGGGCCCGCTGGGTGGGAGCTGTGCTGGTGTTGGCAGAGGGGGTCGGGTCTGGTGTGGCCTGTGGCTGCCAGAGGGGAACCGACTGCCCAGAGGTCCCCGATGGTCCGGGCTGGTCATCAGGTTCACTGTCGACAGAGCTGCTATCCTCAGTGTGGGCCTGTTCCGGTGGTGGGATGGACACTTCTGGACCCTCCTGGCTGGTGTGTTGTCGTTCGGGTCCTGCATGGGGTAAGAGAGTTTGGTATTGTTTCTGTGTGTGCAATAGCGTGCGTGTTATGGGTGCCCTTGTCCCCCAGTGCAGGCATTCCCTTGAGGGAGGTGTTGTGAGGGTAGTTAGTGGGGGGGGGGGGGTTAGTGCAGTGGTCATGCTTAGGTGATGGGTGCCCATGATTTGTGTTGGCATGCAGGAGTTGGTGTTGGGATGGGTGGGTTGTGCTGGTGAGACATTGTCAGGGAGGATGTGTGCTGGGGGGTTGGGGGTGAGGGTGGGGGTGTGGGTTGGCATGCTGGTGGGGTGGGGGGGATATAGTAGTTGAGATTGGACTTACCAGAGTCCATTCCTCCGGCTACTCCTGCGAGGCCCTGAGGATGCAGGATGTTCAAGACCTCTTGCTCCCACGATGTGAATTCGGGAGGGGTGGGTGGGGGTCCGCCGCCAGTCTTCTGGACCGCGATGTTGTGCCTGGAGACCATCGATCGGACCTTCCCCCGTAGGTCGTTCCATCTTTTGCGGATGTCCTCCCTATTCCTGGGATGCTGTCCCACCGCGTTGACCCTGTCCACGATCCGCTGCCATAGCTCCGCCTTCCTAGCTATACTGGTGTGCTGCACCTGCGAGCCGAAGAGCTGGGGTTCCACTCTTAGGATTTCCTCCACCATGACCCGGAGTTCTTGGTCCGAAAAGCGTGGGTGCCTTTGGGGTGCCATGGGGTGGTGTGGGTGAGGTGTGGGGTGGTGTATGTAATGATAAGTATGTTGGTGAGTGGTGCTTTGTGCTACTATGTGGTGTGTGTGATGGTGTAGTGTGCCTCAGTGTGTCTTGCTATGGATTGTCTGCTGTGTCTCTCTCTCCTTCTCTCAGTAATTATGGTCGCAGGGGTTTGTGGGTGATGTGGGTGTGTGTTTTATAGTTGGTTGATTGTGTGGGAGTGGTGTGTGTATGTGTATCAGGTGTGTGTATTTCAAATTGGCCAATGTGGCTGTGTTTTGGTGCTGTGTGTGTATTCTGACCGCGGCGGTGTGTAGCGCCAATGGAATACCGCGTTTGAATGACCGCCGTGTGGATTCGTGGGTCGTAATGGCATGGGCGTATTTCTGTTGGCGTGACGGTGGAGGTTTGGTCATCTCCAGTTTCACGCTGTCCGCTGATGTGGCGGGCTGCAGTGGAGGACGGATTTTTGGAGGTTTGGCCGTTGTGGGTCAGAATGACCGTGGCGGTTAACCGCGGCTGCGGCGGTGTTATGGCGGTCTTCTGACCGGCGGTAAGGGCCTTTTACCGCCGAGGTCAGAATGACGCCCTATGTATTTAGAATTTTCAGTATATGGGGTTTAGAGAATTTTATTATGTCTCCAACAACCATTAGCAGGAGCAATAGGTTGATTGTGAAGCACAGTTATCTCAAATATTGCACTGAGAATAAACTCAAAATGGAATTCGGTAAAGTGTCAGTTTTATATTATTGTAGATCTTTCGAAACTCGCGGGCCAGCATTATATATGTCTTTATCCATTACGAATTCGGAGAGGTCCCTCTTGTTTCGTTTTAGAGCAGGCACGGGTTGGAGGCTACTGTGCTTTGAGGGTGAAGGTAGATTGCTTGGAGAGTCTACGCTGCCGTGTCCATGTGACGGCTGAAGGGAGCAATCTTTGTTGCACTTAATGTTTTTTTTTGTAGATTTTGAAGATGGATGGATAGGCTGAGTGCTATGATTCACTAAGTTAGATGCATATTTAAATTAGGCACCAATAATTAGGCACCTTGGTTGCATATCCCCTTTTATGTTTATGCAATCTAGTTTTATACGAGTAGTGATGTATTATATTCCCCCCGGAAGCCTCTTTTATATTGTTAGGTACTTTTCACGTTTTTAGTATTGCACATACGCACTTTACCTTTATATTATATTAGAAAGGTTTATTCTTTTGTGCTATGTTTTTGTTTTTCCTATAAATTGCCCTGCTGTATTAAACTGTTTCCCACAGCTACATAATTGAAGATAGCTACAGGCAATTAAGATGAATTTTAAATCAGCCTACGGCACAGCTGTCAATATTTTATGTGATGTGAATGATTGGTGGCTGTAATTTAAGATCTTATTTATTGTTCTATACATAGTTATAAATGGATTATTGATTAACTTTTGATTATTGTTGTATGCATTTCTGTGCTTTTATGGTTGAGTGATTGACTGAATAAAGATATTGAATTGATTGATTGACTAGCGTTATCACCACCATACACTACTACACATATTATCACCACTAATAACACTTGTACCGTCATCACCACTGCCACTACACTCTTTACCCCACCATCAAGTACTACAACCACAACAACGTTCTTATGTCCATGTGTTAAGTGCATTGTGTGTATGACACCACTGTGTGTGTGTGTGTGTGGGTAAGAGAAAGGATGACCTTGGCATGTTCGTTAGAGACGTTATTTGCTATAAGTAATAAAAGGATAGTCCTTTTGGCTTTACCTATGCTTTTTTCAGTTATATTGTATTTTGGTATGCTATTGTATGTAATGTTTATTCAAATTGGTTTAATCAACTTTTTATTTTTATTTATAATATGCTTCTTTTGGGCACACAACTTGTTTCTCTTGAATCATTTTAGCTGACAGTCATTTGATCTTCACAACAACTGCACTCTAAACAGGCAATTCACACACTAAATTGTGTGATATGTTAGTAGTACTGAAATAGTACTATTAACATACTAGGAAATGCTACTCACAAACATTCATCTTGAGGTCTACGTCTCCGCCTCTCCTGCTGTTTTTGTGCAGGTATACATGTTAGTAGTAAACATGGGAAAGACGAGGGGAGTGGCTGAGAAATGGGGAATACTTACGAAAAAAGAGAGAGGTTTAGGGAGGAGTAAGGAGAGGTTTAGTGAGGGGTAAAGGAACGACTAGCACCCATCCATTCAAGAGGAAGCCCAATACTATTCAGAAATTGCAATTCTGTAGTTACTACATCCAAAAAGGACCCAAAACACAGGTAGATGTCCTCCACCTTAAGGCTGGAGGAGGTCTAGTACCGTCATGGCCAACCACTGGTACTGCGTAACTCTCTCATAGAAAATAATGGAGGGCAGGGAATTAAAATAAAAACCCATAGGAAATATTGTTAAATTAATGACTTAAACATATAAATAAATTCAATTTAATGTTCAAAAATATATAAACATAATTATTTGGTATTTGTTTTAGAAAATATGTTGATAAATCTTTTAATGTAAAAAAAAAGTAATGCAATTTTAATTAAAAAAAATTCTGTACATAGCTTTTAATACTTTTTGCTCCAGAATAAATAAGTATAACGTTTAAACTTCAGGTGGATGTTTGAAAATAAATCTTAAGCAAAATCTATTTTTATTTCATTTAATATATTTACCATAAATATTTTTTATAAAAATTAAATTATTAATGCTTGAACATGTTTTTATTTTTTGTCCTACATTTTAAAAATTATGTTAAATTAAGTAGCATTAGTATTTAATTTAAAATAATTTTTTAAAGCTTAATACATTTTTAACTGTACCCTATACTTTACCAGATGGAGATCCAGCCCTGATGGCAGTGTACTCCACCTGCGTGTGAAAAGTTACATAAAGTAACTTTCTGCTCATAAATTGGTATCCATCCTCTTTGTTCAGGGGCTGAGGACATTTAAGGCTACACTTTTGAGTACGTTTACACTAATAAATGATAAATAGCCAAAAGTAGTAAAGTTACTCAAGAGTAAAAGTGTAAATCTACAGGGATTGACTTACTTGTGTAGTTTACCTTTGTAGATAGCCCTATAAATATAAATATTTTCCTGTATTGTGGGGAAAAAAGGGGAAAGGTTTACTTTGTTCTAAGCACAACAGATTTGATCAGTCTCCGTTACCACAATTTCCCAACAACGTAATTGATCTTTAAAGACTCTTTAAAATGGTTTTCCTGAGAATGCATGTTTAAAATCTTTCACTACTTTTGCATTTGTCCAGGTGCTTCCCCTTGAAAACAGAATGAAAGAAAGCAAGAAATTCCCTCTAGCCTTGAATATTGGCATGGGAATAGTTACATCTTTGTATATATCGCTTGCTACTCTAGGCTATTTGCGCTTTGGAGAAGACATCAAAGGCAGCATTACTCTGAATTTACCACAGGATGTATGGTAGGTTTTCAAGCAAAGTCTACATGTTTGTACATGTGTTTGGTTGTACATTTTCTTAATCTTCATCAAACGTATTGAGCAACCTCTCCAGCTTAAGGCAAAGACTAAACTTGTTCCTACTCCACAAACAAGCTCTGTTTCTGCTTCGGGGCTAATTTGCCTTGCCTCCTACCCCCTCCTCGAGTTCCTCTTCATCCTGGTATTTTCTGCTTATAGGGTCTAATGGCTGTGCCCCTAGTCCATTTGCATCTCCTCAGCCATACCCCCCCCCCCCTCTACCTCTCTTCTCCTTGATCTGATTCTGATGTTTTTGATACATGATCTCTTGTTATTCTATCCTGCTTCCCTTTCCTATTCACAGGTTTTCTGATATATTTCACTCCTCTTATTGTTATTTCTCTCACAGTCCAGTTTGATCCACTCTCTGGTATGGAAGATGTTCATGACCACCTTAGTTTATTGTAGCTTTACTTGATTATTACTTGTATGCTAGAAGCTGGATCCCTGGTGCAGTACAAATATTAAAATAAATTAGTCATTCTAGTATATGCAAACATTTACACAATCTTTAATAATCCTATTCCATCTCATGGAAACATTTCAAAATGGTATTTTCAAGTTTCACTAGAGTGCTCCATGTTCATGAACATCAGGTGTAGCCGCTTTAAAAAAAATTGGATTATTATATGGGTTGGGGGGGCTAGCCACCTCAAGGAATAACTACAACTGTTGTAAGGGTGAACCCTCAAAGTCACTAAATTAACTTGAGCTCAACCCTCTGGTAACTATGGCACAAAGCAGACAGGCTTAACATACTGCAATGTGTAAAGTATTTATGCAGTTCTTAGACAGTAATAAAGATGAGATGCAAAACAATAAAAATCCCAAACTGATTTAGCAAAATAGAGTAAAATGTAATGAAACCAATGACACCAAAATGACAAAAAATCCACTGAAAAGAACTGGGGATATGATTTTTTTAAAGTTTTAAGTAGGAATAGCATCAAGAAGCATAAAGTATCAATGGTCGCGGTAGCCTTGAACCTAGGTGCAATTTGATCCTAACGGCAATGGAGCGTAAGTTAGATACAGCAACCGTGTCCATCCTGGTCAAATATTTTACCTTATAACTTTAGCCCTTTAAGTTCCTATCCACAGCAATAGCATACTTTCAAAGTCCCCTAGGACAGTGGTTCCCAACCTGTGGTTCGGGGACCCCAGTGGGTCCGCAAAGCCTTATCAGGGGGTCCGCGACTGCTTAAAAAATTAAATAATATTAATAGATTAGGTCCCCAGCTTTCAGTAATGACTTAATGTGGTTTCCCTGGTTCCCAATAATGATTTAGTGGTGGTCCCCGGGTTTCAGTAATGATAAAGTGGGGGGTCCACAGGAGTCAAAAAGTTGGCAACCTCTGCCCTAGGACTTCAGGGAAAGCACTTAGAGACTCAAAGGTTGTCAGGCAGAGGCCAGTCAGCAGCGCACAGTCCAGGTCCAGGTTCCACTGGTCAGCAGGGCAGTTGCAGGAAAAGACCTCTTGTAGCTTGTTGTGCCCCTGTAACTTTAATAGGAGGCAAGCCTTATGACTTTTGTCTTGGGTACAACTTGTTCAGTATTCTAACCACTTATCAGGTCTCACTCATCAGGTTCAGTCCTCTTCTGATGTTTCACAGGTCCAGGAGTGTTCTGAAGTCGCTAACTGGAGATGACACTTTTATGCCTGGAACAAATTAGCGAGTGGGAATGACTCCCAGGCACACCATAACCAATTGTTAAAAGTTCCTGAGGCTAACACTACCTACTGTGGGCATTTTTCAAGATGTCAAAAGTCTTCACCCACACTTAGCGTGGGTCAGAGTTTTTTTGGGGGGTGTGGGGAGTGTACTGTGGTAATCCTAGTATCCTGCCACATCCAACTCCAAAAGTCAGCTCGGGACAGCCTCTGTAGCCACATAAAACCCAAAGGCAGATGTCTAGTAGAACAAAGCAGGGTATTCCAGCAACCTTGTTGTGCTAATTCAGTTTGGGATTTTTATTGTTTTGCACCTCATTTTTATTACTGTCTTAGAACTGCATAAATACTTTACACATTGCACTATGATAAGCCTATCTGCTTTGTGCCATAGTTACCAGGGGATTGAGCTCAAGTTAATTTAGACATTGGATAAACAATAATTATTTTGGTGCCCTGTTTCCTGCCCTTTCAAGTTTGCCCCTGATGTTAAATCTGAACCTCTGCAGACCTGTCAAGCAGGATTTGACACTCCTGTAAGATTTGAAACTGTAATTTCAAATGTTGAAAAGAGGTCTACAGTCTGCTTGGCTGGTGGAACAAAGGAAGAGCCCTGTCCAGGTATCAGCTAACATTTGCCTGTGACAGGGAGGACCTCTTTGAAGTAAATTCAGTTCCAGGGCCCAACTCCACTGGCCATCCGTTCAAGGGAGCAACAAAACCTCCGCTCACCCAGGCCTTCAATGCTCTGGGAGCAGTTTCAACACCTCTCCGAATGATCATTACTGGCTGAAAGAAATGGGAGAGGAATTGCAAATCTAGGGCCTCATTACGAGTGTGTAGGTCTTCAGACTGCCACATTCGCGGTGGCGGTCAAGATCGCTGCTGTTGCAGTGGTCTCACCACCACATAAGGTTCCACCAGCACCACCAAGATCCATGATCCCGGCAGTGTGGCGTAATCCGCCAGGGCAGCGCTGCATGCAGCGATGCCCTAAGATTACGACCTTGTTCTCTTCCAGCCTTTTTATGGCGGTTTTACTGCCATGAAAAGACTGGCAGAGAACAGGTGCAGGGGGCCACAGAAGGGGCCCTACACTGCTCATACACTTGTTATGGGCAGTGCAGGGACCCCCTGTGCAGCACCCTCGCAATGTTCACTGTCTACTTTGAACCCTGTGGGCTACGGCATTGCTGCCAGCTCGATTACGACAAACTGAGGTTTCCGCCCGCTGACCTAGCAGGAAACTCTTAATATCTCTGGTGGGGTGGTCGCCACGAAGGCGCAGCCACCCTTTCAGGAGTTTGGCAAACGTGCTTTCCCATCCGCCAAACTCTTAATTAGGCCCTTAGTCTCCAGGAATTTCAGGTAGTCCAAAGGTAACTTTCTAAAGGGTATTTTTTTCCTTAAAATGTATTCAAAATTTGACTTCACCATTTAAACTGCATTTTAATTACTATTAGAATATTTGTTTAATTATTTTTCTAGCTAGTCCCTTTCCTGAGATACAGTATTAGGATTTTAATTTAAATCTGTGCCCTGGATTTCTACATGGGACAGCCAGGCCTATTGTGAAAAGTAGCTTTTGGGTACTAGTCACTGTAAGGAAATGTTACCATTACATTTCTACATTTCCTACTTTGAAGTACCATGCATCCTACCTTGTGGCCTAGAAAGTATACATAGGGGTGATATTTAAAAGGGATGTTTTGACCTGTTAAAAGCGTTTATTTCGACAGGTTGACTTGCAGTTTTTTAACTGTTACAGTCAGCCTGAAACCATGTTCGCATTGTCATTTTAGTGGATAGCACAGTATCTGCTGCATTCCTCTAGTGAAATTTAATTTAAGGTCCTGGGTACATCTTGTACCATATACTAGGGACTTACATGAATGTTAAACATATCAATTAAGAATATTCCAGTTTGACCATGTTTAAAGAGGGAAGACAGATACTTTACTACTGGTTAGCAGGGGTAAAGTACACAGAGTTCTAAAGCAGCAAAAATTATAGGGTCCAGCAAAAGGCAAAAAATCAGGGATGACCTTGCAGAAAAGCCTTGCTTTCCCCTCACTACTACTGTCTGAGGACCTGAAAGCAGCAGCATTAATAGAAAATAATCAGGGCTGTTTGAGCGTTGTCTTCTGTAGGAAATTGGGTGATTGGTTTAGGTGGGTGTGAACCCTTTTTAAGCAACAACCACAATCCCTGTCAGAATTAACCACAAAAAGTCTCTAAATTAATTTGTGGTTAACCCTCTGGTAAATTGGCACAAAAGCAATCAGGCTTAACTTAGAGGCAATGTGTAAGGTATTTATGCAGCACACAAACAGTGATAAAGTGAAAACACAACAATATTAAAATCCCACATCAGTTTTACAAAATAGAGTAAAATGTAATAAACAATTTGACACCTAAATGACAAAAGTCCAACCATTAGAACCAGAATTAGTTTTTAATGAAGAATAGCACCTTAAAGATCAGAGCACCAACCTCTGACATCTAGTCCTACAAGACCTGGACAAAGCCAAAAGTTATGGCCATCCGTGGAGGAGGGAGGCTTGGATACAAGAAATGGATGGGCCCAGTAACGGCTTACCTTCGGACTTAAAAGACATTTCAAAGAAAAATGACTGTGAAGGTAAAGTTTGGGGGCAAGGCAGCCGATGTTGTCTGACGAGGATGCGTTGTCATTAGGGAGCCGCTGGACGAAGTCACCGTGCAGATTTCTACTTTCAGACTTTTTTGAAAGTCGAAAATCTCCAGTGGGATGAAGCTGCAGGCTGTAACTAATTAGGGCTCCACAAGACCCGATACCCTCACGCGATGAGCTGCTGAACAGGATTTGCTATTGCTGAGAAGGACGTGGTGAGAACTAACACAAAGTCAGGCTGACTGGCAATGCACCTTGGGCAGATCGACGAGCAGGTAGGTCCCAGTCTCCTATCATTTCTCATGCCACTTTGTGGTGGAACTTTTTCGACAACCCAAGTTTTGGATTTTGGTTGTTTAGACACTTTCATCACCACTTCCAAGGGTCCAGAACTAGACGGGCACCGCTTGGAGAGTAGGACTCACTTTAGGCATGGTCCAGATGCAGGGTTCAAGTTTTTTGGCGATATAGCTTAGAAGGGGAGGCCACTCAACTAGTCCTTGGAGTGACTATGGTTGTCCTGGGTTCAAACAGCAAGGCTGTCCTATGGTGTACTAAATACATGCCCCACCTTTAACATACACTGCACCCTGGCCATGTGGCTACCTAGGGCCTACCTTAGGGGTGCCTTACATGTATAAAAAGGGAAGGTTTATGCCTGGCAAG
This sequence comes from Pleurodeles waltl, assembly GCF_031143425.1. NCBI lineage: Eukaryota > Metazoa > Chordata > Amphibia > Caudata > Salamandridae > Pleurodeles > Pleurodeles waltl. The sequence goes on from NC_090447.1 coordinate 1,392,394,068, forward strand.
TGGGTACACTTGCCAAGTTGAATTGGCAGTTTAGAACTGCACACATAGACACTGCGGTGGCAGGTCTGAACCATGTTTACAGGGCTACTAATGTGGGTGGCACAACCAGTGCTGCAGGCCCACTAGTAGCATGTGATTTACGGGCCCTGGGCTCCTCTAGTGCACTTTACTAAGGGCTTACTAGTACGTCAAATATGCCAATCATGGATAAGCCAAAATACACATACAATTTATACAGGGAACACTTTCACTTTAGCACTGGTCAGCAGTGGTAAAATATCCAGAGGAAACAAAAACAGCAAAATCAGAGTCCAGCACACAGAAGTAACCTGGGAAGTAGAGGCAAAAAGTTAGGAGAGATCATCCCAATGATGCCAAGTTTAGCAATATGTAAACACTTCCTACAAAGGATCAACACACTCACCCACACACCTACATGGCATAACATGCTACATATATCAGCAAGCGCTTCAGCCGACATGTAGGGGTAGTAAACACTATAGAAATGTTGTACTATATTACAGTATTATACCATCATTATAAGACCACTACCAAGATCGCCACCAAATAGACCACCTCCAGTACCACACAGCAACAAAACCTCACCAACAACTTCATCAGTACCACTGTCAATACCAGTGCTACCAACAACACCATGAATGCTTGGCACAATAATATCAGTACTGTTAGACATGACAGCCTTTGGGTGGTCACCTTCAACTTTTTGCCTGCCTCCCTCCACTTTATGACACAGTTTTTGCTGGTTTTAGCATATGCTCTCTCCCTGGTGACATTGGCTCATACCCAATTGGCATATTTAATTTATTTGTAAGTCCCTAGCAAAGTGCACTGTATGTGCTCAGGGCCTATAAATTAAATGCTACTAGTGGACCTTCAGCACTGATTGTGCCACCCACATAAGTAGCACCTTAACCATGTCTCAGGCCTGCCATTGCAAGGGCTGTGAGTGAAGCTTCACTGCCACTTCGACGTGGCATTTAAAAGTACTTGCCACGCCTGAAACTCCCCTTTTTCTACACATAAGTCATTCTTAAGGTAGGCCCTGGATAACCCACAGGGCAGGGTGCTATGTAGGTAAATGGCAGGACATATACATGCGTGTTTTATATGTTCTGCTATTCTAAAACTCCTAAATTTGTTTCCCCTGCTGTGAGGCCTGCCCCTTTCATAGGCTAACATTAGGACTGCCCTCATATACTCTTTGAGTGGTAGGTTCTGAACAGAAAGGGGTAAACAGGTCATAATTAGTATGGCCAGAATGGTAATACAAAATCCTGCTGACTGGGGAGGTTGGGTTTTATATTACTAGTTTAGAAATGCCACTTTTAGAAAGTGAGCATTTCTCTTCTGTGCCTTACAGCCTGTCTCCAGTCCACGTCTGGGCTGGGCTGGGCTGGTTGACAGCTCTCTTGTGCATCTCACCCAGACAACCACAAACACCGGATGCTCAGTCACAACTGCACACATCTGCATACTGAATGGGTGTTCCTGGGCTGGAAGGCTGGAGGGCCTGACACTTAAATTTCAAAGGGCAGTGGCCTGCCCTCACACAATGGACTGCCAACCCCCCTACTGGAACCCTGGCAGACAGGGTTGTACTGAAAGGGGACCTTGTGCACCTCAAAACCACTCTTTGAAGTTTCCTCCACTTCAAAACCACTTTTGGGTTTAAACTGGGTGCCTGACCCTACCGACTCAGACACTTTTTGGGACAAACACTCTGCACCAGAACCTGCAACCTGTGAAGAGAGGCTGCCTGGCTGCCCAAAGACCTCATCTGGACTGCTTTGGTGTAAAGTACTGCTGCCTTGCTGTTGCCCTGCTGCCTTAGTGGCCTCTGGCTCTCCTGAGAAGTGCTCTCCAAAGGCTTGGCTTGAGCTTGCCTCCTGTTCTTGAAGTCTGAGGGCCAAAAAGACTTCATCTCTGCAAAGAAACTCCCTGTGCGGAGAAAATTGATGCACAGCCTGCCAGAATCGACGCACAGCCTGCCCAACGGTGAGAAAATCACTGCGTCGCTGAAACGGAAAGACACAGCCCGGCTCCCCGAGTGTAGATCGACGCAGAGACAGCGTTGCGACCAGAACTTAGATGCACAGCCCACCGAAATGACGCAGCCCAACTTCCTGCAAGAAGAATCGACTCAGCGCCAGCCGTGCGACAGAAACTCCACTGCATCGCCCACCGTATCGATGCAGCAGCTGTGACTTTGTCTTGCACGCCCAGGATTTCCACGCATCGTCCCTGGGCGTCAAAAGACCCCGCATCGTGAAGAGGATTCAAGCCGGCGAGCCGAAATTCGATGCAAAGTCCTTGCAGAGTGGAAACGAATGGACACATCATCTGTGTGCGCCCGAAAATCTGACGCATACCCTTCATTTTCCACACATCTCTTCCTCTGCGGTCTTCATGCATATCATTTTGACGCAAAACAGGTACTTTGTGCTTGGAAGAGACAATTGTTGCTTTTAAGTACTTAAGACTCATTATTATTATAAAAGTGATATTTCGACTTGTGATTATCAAATCTTGATCATTTTTTACCTTAATTTAATCAGATACATATCTCATATTTTTCTAAACCTGTGTTGTGGTTTTTTTGTAGTGTTCTCACTGTGTTATTGCATGATTTTTTCACAAATACTTTACACATTGCCTTCTAAGTTAAGCCTGACTGCTCAGTGCCAAGCTACCAGAGGGTGGGAACAGGATAATTTGGAGTGTGTGTGACTTACCCTGACTAGGATTGTGGTTCCTACTTGGATAAGGGTGTATACCTCTGCCAAACAGACTCCCTTTCTAACAAGTACCATCAGCAATATCACAACCCAATTACAACCTACACCAATACCACCACCACTATATATACCGCCACCAATAGCACTAACACAATGAGTTTCAATGCCATTAACACCACTGCCACCAGTATCATCACCAATACCACACCACCAGGACCACCAATAATACCACAGTGACCAGTACCAATACCACAATCAGGAATACTTCCATAAATACCAGCACACACCACTGTCACCAGTACCACCACAAGTGCTGAAATCACCATCAATACCACCACCAGCACCATGGCAGCAATACCATTTGTACCAGTACCACCGCCACAATACTAGTTCCACCATCAACTCCCACCACCATTACCAATACCAGCACAATCAACTCTGCACCACCAATACTGCTGCCACAGACATCACTACTACCACCATCACTACTATCCACTGACAGGTCTGGGTTTAATGTGTGTCTCATATTGAAACATAATGTCTATATCTGACTTTGCATGTGTTGTTACGTTAAAGCAAGAAATATTGTCTTTGCCATTGCTTGTTAGATTGTGTTTTTGCTGTGACATTTTGACAAATTCAGATAAGGGACTAAAGAAACCCAAATCTTCTCCTTCTAAATGGGACCAGAAAACTAAAATAACAGTAATATTATTTAAGTGGTTTTTTTTTTCAAAAAGTTGATCAGATGAAACAGACTGTAGGTTCGGTCAGAGCAAGTCTCTTAAGTTCTCTTCTTATATTCAGGATTCCTATGCTGCTTTCCCAGTATTGTTTTTCTTTTCCCTTGATAACATCCTGATCCCCTGGTTGAACCTGATTCTGGAGAACACCAAAGTGAAAGAAGACTGTTGCAGGGAATCCTTTTGCCTGATCAAGTTTGCTCCAATCATTCCCAATGAATGTCAATAACAAGATGTCTGATCGATTCTGGTGAATAGCTTTTATGCAGAAACAATCCTGCACTCCTGTGTTTCCAAGATCACACTGACCCATTGTTTTCTTTTATGGGTGTGGGAAGTAACCTACACCCCTCTTCTTTCCCTTTCATGTCTAGACTCTGTCTTGTTTGTAGTGGGCATTAGTTAGGAATAGGACCACACCCATCATCTCTCTTCCCTGATGCTCTTTATCCCTCTTCATGTAACCAAGTCAGTGCAGCCCTTTTTGCATTGCTTGAATGATTGTCTTAACTCTACCTATACCCTAGCACCTCCACCCACCACTTTCTTCTACAGTGACAGTCCCTACCTACAGCATATACCTTGCGTACTCCCCAGTATCCTGTGTTTACCTTAGTATGTCAACTCCTCTCTATACCATTTTACTTTTGTCCTCTCCCTACCATATAATATTCACCCTTAACTATAATCTTACACTGTTACATATACCCTAGTAGATCTGCTTTTAGTGATATCCTAATGCCACAGTGACTCTACGACTGCCTGTTCTCTAGGACGGCTGCCACTGCCTGACGAAATCCTCTCACCTTTACCTCTGCCTGTATCTAATCCCTTTACTCTGCCTAGACTACAATACATCTCCCTTTATTATACCCTAAAACCCCATACATCTTCCTGTACCCCGATACTTTAACCACTGTCTTTACCGTTGTATTTCTCTCTTACTAATACTCCCACTCCTGCATATACTGTAGCATCGATTCCTCTCTCCCCTCATCTACTTCTATCACTCCTAGTGCTTTTCCTACATACTTGTTTCTTATGCTGTTTTCTATTCTCTAGTGTTCTCAGTTTTAGGTTTTCTACAAAATGTGTTCCTTTATATTTCAAGAGGCTTTGAGTTCATCCTGAGAGTATTGTCCTAATGTTTTCATGTGTGGTCACTGTTCACACATTGTAGATTGTGAGCACACACGCAAACATTACTGATATCTCTGAAGTTGCATATATCTCAAATAAAAACTAACTTGCAACTAGAACTAAGTATCCCAAAGTGATTGCAGGGGATCAGCCCTTACTAAAAGTCTACACCTCTTCTTAATCATGCCCATAAAAGAATCTGCTAGAAGAACCATTGTCCAACAGGTTTCATTGAGACTCTAAAATGTTAAAATCTGCATGGGACTCTTTTAGCTTACATGGCAGATAGTCAACTGTAGAAACATTGTTAAAATCACTCAACACTGAAGCCACCTTGTGCAAGTTTTGGTTTTTACGGTTTTTATATGTAGCGTGAACTCCGCCTGTGGGCATTGAAGCTTATTACATGATTACCAGTTTACATTCCACAAGGTCAGATTAATTTTATTTTTATTTTTTATATGACTGGGATGTTAAGTGATTTTCCCAGAATCATAGGATGTTGAGCTGATGCCCAGCTTCGAACCAGGTTTTCCGGTTCAAAAGTTTACATCTCTAGCCATTAGGAACATTTCCTCAGGAACTCTGTCACTGAGATTGAACTATAATTTGAAATGACTATTAGCAAACAAAATGAGAAATTGGATTACTGGTTAGGGTTTGGGGATGGGGTGAAACCCTTCTCAAGCAGCTACCACAATCCTTGTTAGGGTGAGGCACAAGCAAACCCCAAATTAACCCTTGCTGAACCCTCTTGTAGCTTGGCACAGAGCACTTCAAACAGTAATAAAGTGAAAACACAACACAATAAAAATCCCACACCAGTTTAGGAAAATAGGGCAAAATTAATAAATAAATCAAAACCAAAATGGCAAAAATCCAATCACTAGAACTGGAGATATTGAATTTTAAAAATGTAAGTAAAAATAGTGGCAAAAAGCTTAAAGCCCCACTCATGGTTATCTAGTCGTGCGAGAAAGGGAGAAAGTCACAAGTTCAGACTGACTGTGATAGAGCACAGTTCTGATACTGGGACCTGTTTAATCCATCTGAAAAATTACCTTCTTAATCCAGCGCTCGTGGTGGAGGGGGTTGCAAGGAGCAGGGAAGTGTCTGGACAGTCATTGTCATAGCCCGAAGAACAGGCCGGGATTGTGGATTGCCATCGCTGTAGGGAAAAGATCCTGTTGTCGCTGGTGGGTGTTCAGGCCAGAGCTTTGCAATGGCGCTACCTATGAGCTGTCGATCTGTAGTGTGAATGGTCAGGTTGACCGAAGTTACGCATTGCTGGGCAGTGCAAGGGACAAGACTTTGGCTCGAATGTGCCACAGCACGGTCACAAAGAGACACAAAACGTCTATTCAGTTCCACTGAGGACACACCACAGGCCTGCAAAAGGTTTCTTTTGCCAGGTCGAAATGGCAGTTTTGAAACTGCACATACTGGCTGCAATGGCAGGCCTGACACATGTTTAAAGGGCTACGTAAGTGGGTGGCATAATCAGTGCTGCAGCCCACTAGTAGTAGTAAATTTACAGGACCTGGGCACCTCTAGTACCACTTTACTAGGAACTTACAAGTAAATTAAAAGTGCCAATTGGGTATAAGCCATTTCTGCTGTGTTTCAAGGAGAGAGAACAAGCACTTTAGCACTGTATAGAAGTGGTGAAGTGTGCAGAGTCCTAACAGCTAACAAAAACGGGTTCAGAAAATAGGAGGGTGAAGGCAGAAATTTGGGTATGAACCTGCAGAAAAGACCAAGCCCTCTGTTTTAGTGTCACACAATAGTTGCAGTAACAGAACCATATCTGCGATTATTCCAAGTGTAGCAAAATTCATCTTTATGCATAGTTACCACATATTTGTGGCTGGATACCTGCCATTGTTGGACCCTGGAGCAGTTAAAGTCTATTAACAAAGTGTGATAATACCTTTCAGTATGCGGTCTCTGTCTTTTAAACGTGGTGTGAGGAAATTCCAATTTTTGCATGGTTACCACCTTTTTGATTAATTTTATTGGTGATTTTTAGACTCGCTATGCTGTGTTTGTGCACTGACCCCTAAAATATGGATACATTTGCTAATCCCTGATTTTCATATTTTTCACAAGGTAGGGTAGATGGTATTTTAAAGTGGGACATGTAGAAATGAATGTTTAGATGTGCCTACAGTGATAATAACCCCAAAACTATTGTCATAGTGGCAGACCTAGCTGTCCCACGTAGAAACTCATAATACAGATTAAAATATTAAGCCTGCTATCTCAGGATTAAGACCAGCTCGAAAAATCATTAAGTCGCAATTTTTAATAGTTAATTAAAATCCAATTCAATTGTGAAGTCAGATTTTTTATAAATTAAGTTTTAAAAGGTTACCTTTTCCCCACCTGAAGTTGGTGAAGGCTAATTTGCATTAGCTGTTAGCTTCTCACAGCCCGTACTTGGTCGGAATAAGGTGTGAATGAGGTGTGAAATTTCCCCCTGGAGCTACACAATAGGTCACTGTGATTGACAGGCCAACCTGAATGGGAAGGAATGACTCCTGTAACTTAGCAGCACATTGGGGAATGTGTCCCTCCTGCAAACACCACAGTGTCAGATCCTGCATAACAGGTCTGTCTGAGGCATATGAAAAACTTCTGCGATCTTCAAAGGGAGCAAACAGGATGCCAGGGCAATTCTTGTGTATCCTTTGTCTAGGGCTGAAACTCCTCAACTTACCCCACCCTTCAGAGCCAAAGTTTAGTGTTGCTGAACACTTTGGCCATCTTAGATGTAACCTGCCACATTGCTTTCTGTACCTGTTTTCAGTAAAGCAAACAGAGACTACTGAAAAAGTAGGTGAGCTTGGGAACATTTACTCCATTTGTAAGAGAAAGTAGGAGTGTCTAGGGGAGTCCCACACCTACAGGCTAGTGAACCCTTCAAAGTAGGTCCCTCACCCAGCCTGCGGAAGAACAGAGGAGGAGTGGACCTGCTGCCTGACCTGAGGGCAGCCTTGAAGGACTGGATCTTGTCCCCCTCCCCCCCGCCTGGTACCCAGCACAAGGAAGTGTACACCAAGGGTCAGATGACTGGCCGCCTGTGTAGCTACAGGCACACAACACACTGTAGCATTCCTTTCCTGTAAATTTCCAGCTGACAAGTGGCAATTGGAACTTGGACTGGACTTTGTTAGAGGCCACCAACTGATGCCCTGAAAGTCTTGTAAGTACTTCCTGAGAGGTCGTAGGGGCATAGAAGAGTAATTATGTAGCTGTCTGGGCCTAAAAAGAAGTTTAGAAATGTTAGAAAAACTTCAGCTCCAGAACTTTAAGGCAACCTGCCATGATAGTATCTGACCAGCAGGTCCACAGCGCCAGATTGAATTTCAGATTTTTCCCATGTGGAAATCTCCACACCTACGGAAAACAAAAAGTCCCTTTCGTTGTTAGAACTTAGAAACATTTGCAAACAAAACCTCAAAATCTTCAGAGCTCCAGCAGGACAAAACAGCTTAACATATTTGACCTTTGATTTCACAGCGGCAGCTACAGATACAGCTTTGTTCCGCATGGAGAACAGTTTTTATTCAGGAAAAAAGTCTTTCTTCAGAAAAACAACAAAGTCTCTTTTTGTATTGGTACTTGGAAATATTTCTGAACTTGTCTACTTCCAGGCTTGAGCAGAACCAATCTACATGGTGTATCCAACCACGGTCTCCATCGTGGTCAGCCTCAAATCGTGGTTAGGTCACTGGCTATCACAACCATTGACTACTATTGGTGGTTTGCAGTTTTTGGCACTATTTTCACTATCATTTTTGCATTTATATCTCCTGTTTCCCTTATTGAACTTTTACTGTTTTAGTGTAATTTTGCTTATTCTTTTTTTCTTTTTTTATCAATTGGAGTGGGATTTTTATTGTGTTGTGTTTTCGACTTTTTAACTGTTCAGGTACTTCTAAATGCTGTACACATTTTTGTTAAGGTAAGCCTGTCTGTTCTGTTCTGTAGGTACGAGGGGTTGAGCTCAGGTTTAAGTTACTGAACCCTTTGACTGGAACTAACAAGATAGTGACTTAATGACTTGTAATGGACACCAGTCCTCTCTGTCTTAGGTTATTTTAACATTTATATGGGCACATTATTTAGCCCTGGGCCTGAGGCCTATGTCCTCTCACCTAGTTACAGTTCACTTTTATTAATTTTATTATTCTAGCAAATATTCATTCAGAGGAGATGTTTTTCATTCTTTTATCAGTTGCGCTTTCATGCCAAATTTGTTACTCATTTCTTTGTATTACATTTTTCATACTGTGCTCAACCCAAGGCTGCACACAATATTTACCGGGTATTGCAGGTCCAAAGAGTACATTGTCTGGCCTACACAGAAAAATATGTGTTGTCATGTCAGAGCAGTTCACAGAATGACAGATATGTTATAATAAAACATCATACTGCCCACACCGGGTTAGAGGGGACATTCCAGCCAGTTTGCCATCCCATGCTGCACATTGTAACAATTTCTGTTGAAACCTTTGGTTCCTCTTCGTCTACGTGGGAGAACTCAGAGCAGACAAGCATACCTCTTCTTCTTGACCTCTGAATGCAGATATGGGGGTTGGGCTACCTTCCGGGACCAGAAGAGCAGATTAGGGCTACCACTGCTACTTACTCTGATGTAGAAACTTAGCAGTGTAGGTAGGGATGTTAGACATGCTATTGTGAGAATATGGTGGGACTCTTCTTGTGTTTTACTTTCCTGGTCACTACTGTAATAACCCTGTGTTTCATTATCCTCTTAGTCGAAATTCATGCCCTTTTGCGAAGGGCAGAGTTGCTTAATAAAAGACATATTGAACCAAGATCCTCCTTCTGTTTGTCTTTGCATGCATGAGACTTGTATCACTGAGAGAAAGGGGTACATTCTGTTTCACTACGACTTCTCTGAGGAGTCTGAGTGTCATATGATAGACTGCCACAAATCACTCTTACCTTTGGTATTAATGAGGTTCTGCTAGCTAGCTGGAAGGTTTAGGCCGACAGCTATCACACAGTGTGGGTTCAGACTCATTCCCAATACTAGCTGGTGTGCTGCCCAAAATCCAGCAGTCTTGCTACTGCAACGGGAGTCTACGACAACCCCATCTAATAAACCACTTTTTCACACATGGCAACTTATTAGTAAGCATCAATTGCATATTTGTCTTTTAGGTAAGTGTAAGCAAATGCCTCCTTGGCATGGTTACCCCCTGACTTTTTGCCTTTGCTGATGCTATGTTTTGAATTGAAAGTGTGCTGAGGCCTGCTAACCAGGCCCCAGCACCAGTGTTCTTTCCCTAACCTGTACTTTTGATTCCACAATTGGCACACCCTGGCATCCAGATAAGTCCCTTGTAACTGGTACCTCTGGTACCAAGGGCCCTGATGCCAGGGAAGGTCTCTAAGGGCTGCAGCATGTATTATGCCACCCTAAGAGACCCCTCACTCAGCACAGACACACTGCTTACCAGCTTGTGTGTGCTAGTGAGAACAAAATGAGTAAGTCGACATGGCACTCCCCTCAGGGTGCCATGCCAGCCTCTCACTGCCTATGCTGTATAGGTAAGACACCCCTCTAGCAGGCCTTACAGCCCTAAGGCAGGGTGCACTATACCATAGGTGAGGGTACCAGTGCATGAGCACTGTGCCCCTACAGTGTCTAAGCAAAACCTTAGACATTGTAAGTGCAGGGTAGCCATAAGAGTATATGGTCTGGGAGTCTGTTTTACACGAACTCCACAGCACCATAATGGCTACACTGAAAACTGGGAAGTTTGGTATCAAACTTCTCAGCACAATAAATGCACACTGATGCCAGTGTACATTTTATTGTAAAATACACCACAGAGGGCACCTTAGAGGTGCCCCCTGAAACTTAACCGACTATCTGTGTAGGCTGACTGGTTCCAGCAGCCTGCCACACTAGAGACATGTTGCTGGCCCCATGGGGAGAGTGCCTTTGTCACTCTGAGGCCAGTAACAAAGCCTGCACTGGGTGGAGATGCTAACACCTCCCCCAGGCAGGAGCTGTAACACCTGGCGGTGAGCCTCAAAGGCTCACCCCTTTGTCACAGCCCCGCAGGACACTCCAGCTAGTGGAGTTGCCCGCCCCCTCCGGCCCCGGCCACACTAGAGACATGTTGCTGGCCCCATGGGGAGAGTGCCTTTGTCTCTCTGAGGCCAGTAACAAAGCCTGCACTGGGTGGAGATGCTAACACCTCCCCCAGGCAGGAGCTGTAACACCTGGCGGTGAGCCTCAAAGGCTCACCCCTTTGTCACAGCCCCGCAGGACACTCCAGCTAGTGGAGTTGCCCGCCCCCTCCGGCCCCGGCCCCCACTTTTGGCGGCAAGGCCGGAGAAAATAATGAGAATAACAAGGAGGAGTCACTGGCCAGTCAGGACAGCCCCTAAGGTGTCCTGAGCTGAGGTGACTCTAACTTTTAGAAATCCTCCATCTTGCAGATGGAGGATTCCCCCAATAGGATTAGGGATGTGACCCCCTCCCCTTGGGAGGAGGCACAAAGAGGGTGTACTCACCCTCAGGGCTAGTAGCCATTGGCTACTAACCCCCCAGACCTAAACACGCCCTTAAATTTAGTATTTAAGGGCTCTCCCTGAACCTAGAAACTAGATTCCTGCAACAACAAGAAGAAGGACTGCCTAGCTGAAAACCCCTGCAGAGGAAGACCAGAAGACAACTACTGCCTTGGCTCCAGAAACTCACCGGCCTGTCTCCTGCCTTCCAAAGAACTCTGCTCCAGCGACGCCTTCCAAAGGGACCAGCGACCTCTGAATCCTCTGAGGACTGCCCTGCTTCAACGACGACAAGAAACTCCCGAAGACAGCGGACCTGCTCCAAAAAGACTGCAACTTTATCCAAAGGAGCAGCTTTAAAGAACCCTGCAATCTCCCCGCAAGAAGCGTGAGACTTGCAACACTGCACCCGGCGACCCCGACTCGGATGGTGGAGAACCAACACCTCAGGGAGGACCCCCGGACTACTCTACGACTGTGAGTACCAAAACCTGTCCCCCCTGAGCCCCCACAGCGCCGCCTGCAGAGGGAATCCCGAGGCTTCCCCTGACCGCGACTCTCTGAAACCTAAGTCCCGACGCCTGGAAAAGACCCTGCACCCGCAGCCCCCAGGACCTGAAGGACCGGACTTTCACTGCAGAAGTGACCCCCAGGAGTCCCTCTCCCTTGCCCAAGTGGAGGTTTCCCCGAGGAAGCCCCCCCTTGCCTGCCTGCAGCGCTGAAGAGATCCCTTGATCTCTCATTGACTTCCATTGCGAACCCAACGCTTGTTCTAACACTGCACCCAGCCGCCCCCGCGCCGCTGAGGGTGAAATTTCTGTGTGGGCTTGTGTCCCCCCCGGTGCCCTACAAAACCCCCCTGGTCTGCCCTCCGAAGACGCGGGTACTTACCTGCTGGCAGACTGGAACCGGGGCACCCCCCTCTCTCCATTGAAGCCTATGCGTTTTGGGCACCACTTTGAACTCTGCACCTGACCGGCCCTGAGCTGCTGGTGTGGTAATTTTGGGGTTGCTCTGAACCCCCAACGGTGGGCTACCTTGGACCAAGAACTGAACCCTGTAAGTGTCTTACTTACCTGGTAAAACTAACAAAAACTTACCTCCCCCAGGAACTGTGAAAATTGCACTGTGTCCACTTTTAAAATAGCTATTTGTGAATAACTTGAAAAGTATACATGCAATTGAAATGATTCAAAGTTCCTAATGTACTTACCTGCAATACCTTTCAAACAAGATATTACATGTTAAATTTGAACCTGTGGTTCTTAAAATAAACTAAGAAAAGATATTTTTCTATACAAAACCTATTGGCTGGATTTGTCTCTGAGTGTGTGTACCTCATTTATTGTCTATGTGAATGTACAACAAATGCTTAACACTACTCCTTGGATAAGCCTACTGCTCGACCACACTACCACAAAATAGAGCATTAGTATTATCTCTTTTTACCACTATTTTACCTCTAAGGGGAACCCTTGGACTCTGTGCATGCTATTCCTTACTTTGAAATAGCACATACAGAGCCAACTTCCTACATTGGTGGCAGCGGTGGGATACAAGACTTTGCATTTGCTGGACTACTCAGCCAATACCTGATCACACGACAAATTCCAAAATTGTCATTAGAAATAGATTTTTGCAATTTGAAAAGTTTTCTAAATTCTTAAAAGTCCTGCTAGGGCCTTGTGTTAGTCCCTGTTAGCATTTTCTTTTAGAGTTTAAAAGTTTGGTAAAAGTTTGATTTAGATTCTAGAACTAGTTTTAGTTTCTTAAAAAGTATTCCAACTTTTAGAGGCATAATGTCTAGTGCAGAGATGAATGTGGTGGAACTCGACACCACACCTTACCTCCATCTTCAGATGAGGGAGCTAAGGTCACTCTGTAAAATAAAGAAAATAGTAATGGGCCCCAGACCTTCCAAACTACAGCTCCAGGAGCTGTTGGCAGAGTTTGAAAAGGCCAACCCCTCTGAGGATGGCAACTCAGAGGATGATGATAATGACTTGGAGGGTGATTCCCCCCCACCAGTCCTATCTAGGGAGAACAGGGCTTCTCAAGCCCTGACTCCACAAATAATAGTTAGAAATGCTGGTTCCCTCACAGGAGGGACCAGCAACTCTGAAATCACTGAGGATAACTCCAGTGAAGAGGACATCCAGTTAGCCAGGATGGCCAAAAGATTGGCTTTGGAAAGACAGATCCTAGCCATAGAAAGGGAAAGACAAGAGATGGGCCTAGGACCCATCAATGGTGGCAGCAACATAACTAGGGTCAGAGATTCTCCTGACATGTTGAAAATCCCCAAAGGGATTGTAACTAAATATGACGATGGTGATGACATCACCAAATGGTTCACAGCTTTTGAGAGGGCTTGTGAAACCAGAAAAGTGAACAAATCTCACTGGGGTGCTCTCCTTTGGGAAATGTTCACAGGAAAGTGTAGAGATAGACTCCTCACACTCTCTAAAAAAGATGCAGAATCTTATGACCTCATGAAGGGTACCCTGATTGAGGGCTTTGGATTCTCCACTGAGGAGTATAGGATTAGATTCAGGGGGGCTCAAAAATCCTCGAGCCAGACCTGGGTTGACTTTGTAGACTACTCAGTAAAAACACTAGGTGGTTGGATTCAAGGAAATGGTGTAAATGATTATGATGGGCTGTACAATTTATTTGTGAAAGAACACCTATTAAGTAATTGTTTCAATGATAAACTGCATCAGCATCTGGTGGACCTAGGACCAATTTCTCCCCAAGAATTGGGAAAGAAGGCGGACCATTGGGTCAAGACTAGGGTGTCCAAAACTTCCACAGGGGGTGACCAAAAGAAAGGGGTCACAAAACCTCCCCAGGGGAAAGGTGGTGAGACAGCCAAAAATAAAAATAGTAAAGTCTTCTACAGGCCCCCAAAAACCTGCACAGGAGGGTGGGCCCAGAGCCTCTTCACAAAACAATCCTGGGTACAAGGGTAAAAACTTTGATCCCAAAAAGGCCTTGTGTCGAAACTGTAGTCCGTCTGGACACCAAACTGGAGACAAGGCCTGTCCCAAGAAAGATACCACTTCTAACTCCCATCCAGCTAAAACTGGAATGGCCAGTCTCCAAGTGGGATCAACAGTGTGCCCAGAGCAAATCAGGTGTCACACTGAAGCTACATTAGTCTCTGAGGGTGGGGTGGATTTTGCCACACTGGCTGCCTGGCCCCCTAACATGCAAAAATACAGGCAGCAGCTCTTAATTAATGGGACAAGTGTAGAGGGCCTGAGGGATACAGGTGCCAGTGTCACTATGGTGACAGAGAAACTGGTTTCCCCTGGCCAATACCTGACTGGACAAACTTATCCAGTCACCAACGCTGACAATCAGACTAAAGTACATCCCATGGCTATGGTAACTTTAGAGTGGGGAGGGGTCAATGGCCTGAAACAGGTGGTGGTCTCCTCAAATATCCCAGTAGACTGTTTGCTTGGAAATGACCTGGAGTCCTCAGCATGGGCTGAGGTAGAACTGAAAACCCATGCAGCCATGCTGGGTATCCCTGAACTGGTGTGTGTCAAGACTAGGGCACAGTGCAAGGCACAGGGTGAAAAAGTAGAGCTGGAGTCTGGAAAAATGGCCCAGCCTACCAAGAGGCAAGGAAAGTCAGCTGGGAAACCAGCTGCAACACAACACCAAAAAGAGAACCTCTCTTCTCAGGAAGAAGTTCTGCCCTCTGAGGGAACTGAGCCTATGGAGCTGGAACCTTATCAGGTTGAGCTCTTGGGCCCAGGGGGACCCTCAAGGGAAGAGTTGTGTAAGGGACAAGAAACCTGTCCCTCTCTTGAAGGCCTTAGGCAGCAAGCTGCTGAAGAGTCCAAAGGCAAGAAAAATGGAACACATAGGGTCTATTGGGAAGATGGACTCCTGTACACTGAGGCAAGAGATCCCAAACCTGGTGCCACTAGGAGAGTGGTAGTGCCTCAGGGTTTCAGAGAGTTTATTCTGACCTTAGCCCATGATATTCCCCTTGCTGGGCATTTGGGACAAACCAAGACGTGGGAGAGGTTAGTCAACCACTTCTACTGGCCCAATATGTCCCAGAAGGTTAAGGAGTTTTGCCTCTCCTGCCCCACCTGTCAAGCCAGTGGTAAGACAGGTGGGCATCCAAAGGCCCCCCTCATTCCACTTCCAGTGGTGGGGGTCCCCTTTGAAAGAGTGGGTGTGGACATAGTTGGTCCACTAGAACCTCCCACAGCCTCAGGAAATATGTACATCCTAGTAGTAGTGGATCATGCTACTAGGTATCCTGAAGCTATTCCCCTTAGGTCGACTACTGCCCCTGCAGTAGCCAAGGCCCTCATTGGTATCTTTACCAGAGTGGGTTTCCCTAAGGAGGTGGTTTCTGACAGAGGTACCAACTTCATGTCAGCTTACCTAAAACACATGTGGAATGAGTGTGGAGTGACTTATAAATTCACTACACCATATCATCCACAAACTAATGGCCTTGTTGAGAGATTCAACAAGACATTAAAGGGCATGATCATGGGGCTCCCAGAAAAACTCAAAAGGAGATGGGATGTCCTCCTGCCATGTCTGCTTTTCGCTTACAGAGAGGTGCCTCAGAAGGGAGTAGGATTCTCACCCTTTGAACTTCTGTTTGGCCACCCTGTAAGGGGACCACTTGCTCTTGTTAAAGAAGGCTGGGAGAGACCTCTTCATGAGCCTAAACAAGACATAGTGGACTATGTACTGGGCCTTCGCTCAAGGATGGCAGAGTACATGGAAAAGGCAAGTAAAAACCTTGAGGCCAGCCAACAACTCCAGAAGTTGTGGTATGACCAAAAGGCTGCACTGGTTGAATTGCAACCAGGGCAGAAAGTCTGGGTTCTGGAGCCTGTGGCTCCCAGGGCACTCCAGGACAAATGGAGTGGCCCTTACCCAGTACTAGAAAGGAAGAGTCAGGTCACCTACCTGGTAGACCTGGGCACAAGCAGGAGCCCCAAGAGGGTGATCCATGTGAACCGCCTTAAGCTCTTCCATGACAGGGCTGATGTAAATCTGTTGATGGTAACAGATGAGGACCAGGAAGCTGAGAGTGAACCTCTCCCTGATCTCCTCTCATCAGACCCTAAAGATGGCTCAGTAGATGGAGTGATCTACTCAGACACCCTCTCTAGCCAACAGCAGTCTGACTGCAGGAAGGTCCTGCAGCAGTTTGCTGAACTCTTTTCCCTAACCCCTGGTCAGACACACCTGTGTACCCATGATGTGGACACAGGAGACAGCATGCCTGTCAAAAACAAAATATTTAGACAGTCTGACCAAGTTAAGGAAAGCATCAAGGTGGAAGTCCACAAGATGCTGGAATTGGGAGTAATTGAGTACTCTGACAGCCCCTGGGCTAGCCCAGTGGTCTTAGTCCCCAAACCTCACACCAAAGAAGGAAAGAGAGAGATGAGGTTTTGTGTGGACTACAGAGGTCTCAACTCTGTCACCAAGACAGATGCTCATCCCATTCCTAGAGCTGATGAGCTAATAGACAAATTAGGGGCTGCCAAATTCTTAAGTACCTTTGACTTAACAGCCGGGTACTGGCAAATCAAAATGGCCCCTGGAGCAAACGAAAAGACAGCATTCTCCACACCTGATGGGCATTATCAGTTCACTGTTATGCCCTTTGGTTTAAAGAATGCCCCTGCCACCTTCCAAAGGTTGGTGAATCAAGTCCTTGCTGGGTTGGAATCCTTTAGTGCAGCTTATCTTGATGATATTGCTGTCTTCAGCTCCACCTGGCAGGATCACCTGGTCCACCTGAAGAAGGTTTTGAAGGCTCTGCAATCTGCAGGCCTCTCTATCAAGGCATCCAAATGCCAGATAGGGCAGGGAACTGTGGTTTACTTGGGACACCTTGTAGGTGGAGGCCATGTTCAGCCACTCAGCCTAAGATCCAGACTATTCTGGACTGGGCAGCTCCAAAAACCCAGACTCAAGTCAGGGCATTCCTTGGCTTGACTGGGTACTACAGGAGGTTTGTGAAGGGATATGGATCCATTGTGACAGCCCTCACAGAACTCACCTCCAAGAAAATGCCCAAGAAAGTAAACTGGACTGTAGAATGCCAACAGGCCTTTGACACCCTGAAACAAGCGATGTGCACAGCACCAGTTCTAAAAGCTCCAGATTACTCCAAGCAGTTCATTGTGCAAACAGATGCCTCTGAACATGGGATAGGGGCAGTTTTGTCCCAAACAAATGATGATGGCCTTGACCAGCCTGTTGCTTTCATTAGCAGGAGGTTACTCCCCAGGGAGCAACGTTGGAGTGCCATTGAGAGGGAGGCCTTTGCTGTGGTTTGGTCCCTGAAGAAGCTGAGACCATACCTCTTTGGTACTCACTTCCTAGTTCAGACTGACCACAGACCTCTCAGATGGCTGATGCAAATGAAAGGTGAAAATCCAAAACTGTCGAGGTGGTCCATCTCCCTACAGGGAATGGACTTTGTAGTGGAACACAGACCTGGGACTGCCCATGCCAATGCAGATGGCATTTCCAGGTTCTTCCACTTAGAAAATGAAGACTCTCTTTGGAAAGGTTAGTCTCATCCTCTTTCGTTTGGGGGGGGGGTTGTGTAAGGAAATGCCTCCTTGGCATGTTTACCCCCTGACTTTTTGCCTTTGCTGATGCTATGTTTTGAATTGAAAGTGTGCTGAGGCCTGCTAACCAGGCCCCAGCACCAGTGTTCTTTCCCTAACCTGTACTTTTGATTCCACAATTGGCACACCCTGGCATCCAGATAAGTCCCTTGTAACTGGTACCTCTGGTACCAAGGGCCCTGATGCCAGGGAAGGTCTCTAAGGGCTGCAGCATGTATTATGCCACCCTAAGAGACCCCTCACTCAGCACAGACACACTGCTTACCAGCTTGTGTGTACTAGTGAGAACAAAATGAGTAAGTCGACATGGCACTCCCCTCAGGGTGCCATGCCAGCCTCTCACTGCCTATGCAGTATAGGTAAGACACCCCTCTAGCAGGCCTTACAGCCCTAAGGCAGGGTGCACTATACCA
Organism: Pleurodeles waltl; assembly: GCF_031143425.1. NCBI lineage: Eukaryota > Metazoa > Chordata > Amphibia > Caudata > Salamandridae > Pleurodeles > Pleurodeles waltl. Next base: position 1,392,412,310 of record NC_090447.1, read on the forward strand.
TAGGTGAGGGTACCAGTGCATGAGCACTGTGCCCCTACAGTGTCTAAGCAAAACCTTAGACATTGTAAGTGCAGGGTAGCCATAAGAGTATATGGTCTGGGAGTCTGTTTTACACGAACTCCACAGCACCATAATGGCTACACTGAAAACTGGGAAGTTTGGTATCAAACTTCTCAGCACAATAAATGCACACTGATGCCAGTGTACATTTTATTGTAAAATACACCACAGAGGGCACCTTAGAGGTGCCCCCTGAAACTTAACCGACTATCTGTGTAGGCTGACTGGTTCCAGCAGCCTGCCACACTAGAGACATGTTGCTGGCCCCATGGGGAGAGTGCCTTTGTCACTCTGAGGCCAGTAACAAAGCCTGCACTGGGTGGAGATGCTAACACCTCCCCCAGGCAGGAGCTGTAACACCTGGCGGTGAGCCTCAAAGGCTCACCCCTTTGTCACAGCCCCGCAGGACACTCCAGCTAGTGGAGTTGCCCGCCCCCTCCGGCCCCGGCCCCCACTTTTGGCGGCAAGGCCGGAGAAAATAATGAGAATAACAAGGAGGAGTCACTGGCCAGTCAGGACAGCCCCTAAGGTGTCCTGAGCTGAGGTGACTCTAACTTTTAGAAATCCTCCATCTTGCAGATGGAGGATTCCCCCAATAGGATTAGGGATGTGACCCCCTCCCCTTGGGAGGAGGCACAAAGAGGGTGTACTCACCCTCAGGGCTAGTAGCCATTGGCTACTAACCCCCCAGACCTAAACACGCCCTTAAATTTAGTATTTAAGGGCTCTCCCTGAACCTAGAAACTAGATTCCTGCAACAACAAGAAGAAGGACTGCCTAGCTGAAAACCCCTGCAGAGGAAGACCAGAAGACAACTACTGCCTTGGCTCCAGAAACTCACCGGCCTGTCTCCTGCCTTCCAAAGAACTCTGCTCCAGCGACGCCTTCCAAAGGGACCAGCGACCTCTGAATCCTCTGAGGACTGCCCTGCTTCGACGACGACAAGAAACTCCCGAGGACAGCGGACCTGCTCCAAAAAGACTGCAACTTTATCCAAAGGAGCAGCTTTAAAGAACCCTGCAATCTCCCCGCAAGAAGCGTGAGACTTGCAACACTGCACCCGGCGACCCCGACTCGGCTGGTGGAGAACCAACACCTCAGGGAGGACCCCCGGACTACTCTACGACTGTGAGTACCAAAACCTGTCCCCCCTGAGCCCCCACAGCGCCGCCTGCAGAGGGAATCCCGAGGCTTCCCCTGACCGCGACTCTCTGAAACCTAAGTCCCGACGCCTGGAAAAGACCCTGCACCCGCAGCCCCCAGGACCTGAAGGACCGGACTTTCACTGCAGAAGTGACCCCCAGGAGTCCCTCTCCCTTGCCCAAGTGGAGGTTTCCCCGAGGAAGCCCCCCCTTGCCTGCCTGCAGCGCTGAAGAGATCCCTTGATCTTTCATTGACTTCCATTGCGAACCCGACGCTTGTTCTAACACTGCACCCGGCCGCCCCCGCGCCGCTGAGGGTGAAATTTCTGTGTGGGCTTGTGTCCCCCCCGGTGCCCTACAAAACCCCCCTGGGCTGCCCTCCGAAGACGCGGGTACTTACCTGCTGGCAGACTGGAACCGGGGCACCCCCTTCTCTCCATTGAAGCCTATGCGTTTTGGGCACCACTTTGAACTCTGCACCTGACCGGCCCTGAGCTGCTGGTGTGGTAATTTTGGGGTTGCTCTGAACCCCCAACGGTGGGCTACCTTGGACCAAGAACTGAACCCTGTAAGTGTCTTACTTACCTGGTAAAACTAACAAAAACTTACCTCCCCCAGGAACTGTGAAAATTGCACTGTGTCCACTTTTAAAATAGCTATTTGTGAATAACTTGAAAAGTATACATGCAATTGAAATGATTCAAAGTTCCTAATGTACTTACCTGCAATACCTTTCAAACAAGATATTACATGTTAAATTTGAACCTGTGGTTCTTAAAATAAACTAAGAAAAGATATTTTTCTATACAAAACCTATTGGCTGGATTTGTCTCTGAGTGTGTGTACCTCATTTATTGTCTATGTGTATGTACAACAAATGCTTAACACTACTCCTTGGATAAGCCTACTGCTCGACCACACTACCACAAAATAGAGCATTAGTATTATCTCTTTTTACCACTATTTTACCTCTAAAGGGAACCCTTGGACTCTGTGCATGCTATTCCTTACTTTGAAATAGCACATACAGAGCCAACTTCCTACAGTAAGTCCATGGTAAAATATGCAACAGCTATGCAGGTTGCTTAAAAGTAAATTACCCAATGCGGGCTAGAATGTGGCCGGATGCCACCCACATGTGGGATTACAAAACATGGAAAATGGTGTGCAAGTACCCTTCTGATGTTAAAGGTGCAGTATTTAATGTCAAACCAGCCCATTGTGACATGTTTAGGCTTACATCGGACAATAAATAAGTCGTATAAGTCACATGGTATGTGTTGTGAAACCCAAAATGCCCAATTCCACAATCGTCAGAAGTTAAACATAGAGGTGTAGCAGCTGTGCCTTGATCGAGCATGTCTGTGTTTTAAAAGCATATTTTGTTGGTTGTCATTAGAATACACTTAAAACGCTATATTTTTAACATTTTAATAATCGGCGAAAATCGAATTCCATGTGAAGTTTAATATTAGTGCAGTTTTCATTAACAATGTTTCTCGAAGCTTTGTTATATGCTGTCTTTCCTGGAATTAAGTTAAAACCGGTCTACCCTGACAGAAATCTCCTGCATGACAAGTAATTAGATTTCTCCACAACGCAGAGCATTGGTTGAAGCTATGCTGTGCATGCATTATTCGTGCTTTGCCTGTAAACACTGGGGCTTTGCCTCAAAGCCTGCTGCTGTCGACACACCATTGGTAGTATAAGGAAAGTGAATTAGAAGAGCTGACACTATAAGGAACTGTCCAACCCTGTGTTTACCAAGTAGTTGCGAGTGGACAAGGGGGCTTTTGACAGCTGCCCCACACAAAGTTAGTCATGGCCCTATTCTTACTCATGTACGGTAAAGATGTGACAGAGGTGGGCCTTTGAAGGCCTTTTTTCAAAAGATTGACTTGCACTTCACTCTTGGTATTGGACAACAAATAGGTGACTTATGTGACCAGTTTGAGAGGGTTTCTATTTTATAAGGAAAATGTTGTCCTTGATTAGCATGATCAGCACAGGGCCTCAGTCCTGAATTTGAAATGGTGGTTGACAGTGGGGGCCGTGGGCACTTATTTTTGGGGATCAGCACTTATTTCTCCCCATCAGATATTTACTGAGAGGAAGGAAAGACACAATCTGAAAGAAGAAGGAAGAGAAAGACAATTAAACCATCACAAAGGGAAGCAGCAGGAACCTGCAAGAGAGAGATAAAGGGGAATGGGGTGTATGGTAATGGATATAAGAGGCACAAGGTTGTTTAAGACTAACAGCCTTGTTATTTGGCACGCTTATGTTTAATTGCACCGTCCTCTGGCTTCTGAGCAGAGCTTTGGGCACCAGCACTCTTTCTTTAACAAATTAAGTACTGAGGGGTCTCTCTGGGTGAATTTGTCTAAGACCCTCATCCGACATGTTAAGAAATCTAAGAATGGGCCTCCTATGATAGCTTCTGCCAGAACATAAGTAATTGTTGCCAAATATTGAAATTGACAGGGTGGTAATGTTGCAGAGAGATGTTTAGGAGGCACCACTGATCTCTGCTGTGTTACCCCTACAAGTCAGACACGCCATATGGAAACAAGAACACTGGGCAGCACATGAAATGACTAGAAGAGCTTGTGGAATGGTTTCTGTGATTACCCAAAAAAGGACAAAGGGAAACCTGCTTCTTCTTGCATCTCCATTGCTGAAACCCATTGACAGGGTGAGGTAAGCTGACATCCTGGAAGTCTACAAGAAGGCAAGGGCTAAACAGCAAACCAGTAGAATTGGACTTTTCCTGGAGCCTTTGCTCAAGGAAGCAATTGCTAAACCTGTTTTCCACTGCTGTTTGTGTCCTGGTACTCTAGACATTGCTCTGAAAGTGTTAGAAGTTTAGGTGTAACCATGAATAAGATATTCTGGGTTTGTTGAAGGGCCATAGCATTGTAAAAAGCTCCCTGACAAAAGCAAACTCCAGGGGCCAAGATTTCTTACATTGATACATTCGAAGTTTTCACCCCATGAAGTTCAGTACATCACAGGATTGCAGGACTATGGGAACCAGGATCTCAGCCTTGTAGAGTTCTGCCCAATAGAGGATTACCCCCTTGCCCTACTGAATCATTTTGATCCCCAAAATAGTGATGAAGTCCCAACAAATGGTGCAAGAGAAAAGTCACAGAGGTGCAAGTTCACACAGTGGTCCCAGCTGTGAAACAACCTTGCCCGTTTCAGTTTTCAAGCCTCTGCTACTCTAATTGTTAAGGTCTAAAGTTCAAGGCTTCTGTGGACCTCAGATTGAAATGTCTGATCTCTTGAAGCTCATCTAGTACAGAGTGCTATTTTTGCCTCTCTGGAGGATTTTGACTTCCATCTCACAGTCAGAGTCAGGAGGTAAAAATATTGACTGAAGCGAAGAGGTAGGTCTTGCCCAGTCAACTCTCCGTCATGGTCTAGATGAAAGAGCACATAAGATCAGGTCACCTATGCCCAAGTGGAGAGCTATGGGTGAGTTTTGCCATTTCTTTACATATTAATATCTCCTGATTCCAATAATATTTTTTGAGGAATGTTGTGTTTTATTTCATAATTGTTTTGTGCTGCTACATACTGCACATACATTTTCTGAGAGATAAACCAGTCACTTACGCACACTATCAAGGATAAGCCACAGAAACCTGATTTTAGTTTTGTGACACTGGATTGTTTAACTTTGTTTGAGCTTAGGCACATGCAATTAGAATGATGGCTCTCTGTACTGTAATCAATCTAGTTCCATGTAGCAGTGGTATCAAAGAACATTATAATTGGTAGTATTTAATTGTCAAAAGCTCTCACAGCGCTCTTGACATTAACCCTAGTGTGAAGGCTTAAAGCCTGGTGCTAGAACTAAGACTTAAAGGTTTACACCTGTTGACAGAAAAGAAAGATTTCTTCCTAAGCAATATTCCAATGTTTTACGCAGCTGTAACAAGTTCCAGAGTTGGGGGCAAGAATCAAAAAGGAAAAACCACAAATGTGGAATTTCTTAAAACATAGAACTTTCAGAGTGATAAAGTCTAAGGAACATAGAGATCTCCAAGGGGGTATCCGATAAAATTCAGTTTAAGGAAATTAGAAGAACTTTAAATGTCCTGGGGCATGAGTTTCATGAGTTTGGAAGTCAGTGTATTCATTGAAATGGGACAATGTGGGGATAGACAGTATATATAGGTCAAGTAGGGAAGGATCTTACATCAAATGGTAGCTGTAAGATGGAACTATATGAACGTTTATAAATTGGAATGACTCTTAGCACCTAGACCTTTGTGCACTGCAGACGGAACAGGGCAGAAGTGTATGTTGATCAGGGTCAGCAGGTTTGCTTGCATCTAAAGCCTCAGTTTTCTTCACATTGAGTTTAACCAATGATTTTCGATCTGCTTCGTGACTTGTGACATATATTGACTGAGACTACAGCCAGATGAAGGCTACTTCCTGTAGGGACAAGACCAGCCTCCATGCTGTGGCCAGAGCGAAACTCAACCTGGAAGATGTCAAGTGAGCTGGCGTCAAGGAAATTAGAGCCTGGTTTGCTACATAGTTTCATTAATTCTAGTTGCAGCTCTGTAGGAAAGTCAATTTTTGCATAGTTCCTCTATCTTTTTGACTGCATAGCTGTCATGTGTTTTCCCTCTGGGCAGTGCGAGGCAGCAAACTAACCTCGCACTGAATGTGCTTTACCCCTATAATATGGTTCTAGATTTGACAGACATCAATTGGTATATGTGACTTTTTGGTAAGTCCAAGGTTAAACTATGCAAAACTGAGCAAATGATATGCATTTCCGATTCTTACTGCAGATTCAGTGTGGCGCTACCCACCAAAACATAGTTTGATGACAGCTAATCAGCCCTGTGTCACAGCTAAATTAACATGCCAAATTAAAACCATTTAACATGTGAAAGCTTACATCTAACTGGAAAGTGTGCCTTGAAATCCTTAATGGACAATTCCTAATGTTTAGAAGTGGAGCATGTAATTTGTGCTAACTTACACGTTTCTGCAGTACATTGAGAAATAATACTATTGACTGTATATACTTGTGGCAGATTTTGACAGACAAATCTAGCAATATATTCTAAAAGTATATTCTGTATCTCGTCCTAGAAGCAAATGCATAGTTCAGTCTTGCGACATGTCCTAAAACAATCAAAATCTTATTCATTGGCAAACTTGCATTTTTCGTACTAATGCCATTAAAATGATTTCTAAAGAGGTTGTTAATTTCTGCCCCATGAGCAGAGTGCCCATATCACTTCTGCCAAGGCTAGAGTGTCCTGCAATTTCTGTAATCATCCCAGAGCTGTGCCCCAGAAGATGTGAAGGACCGTCAGTAGGGCCTGTGCTTGGAGAACAATGGTTCTTTTGGTTCTGCAGTCCCTTGTGTAGGCTTGTTTCAGTAATACTTTGTAATGTGATTACAGAGCTCACTTTATCAAGAATCTTCACCACTGTGTGTATCAGGTAGTTGTGAGATGAGTGCAACTTATGAGCAGCTGTCCCATACAGGGGCAGACAGGCCCATTTGCCACCCTTACATATCAAACATAAGAGAAGGTGCAAAAGGCCTTTGATGCATGCCTTCCAATTAATAGATTGAATCATCGTGGCTGCCAGGTATCTCTGATGGGGAAATGGTAGCACCTGATTGGAAAAGGCACACCCTTCGCTAGGCTTAGCGAACCCCGACAGTTGCGCAGGCTGCCATAGCTTCAGTTACAAATCAAAACAAATGCTGAAATGTAAGTAGGAGGACTGTGGGGGAACTTGTTGGCTATAGGGTCACCACCAGTCCCTCCTTGGCTACTTCTCTGGACATAGTATGCACTATCTAGAAACCAGAATTCTGCTTCTTCGTGAACAATCTCATAAGAGTCTGTGGAAGCCCTGCTGCCGTCACTTGATTAAGGACTGAAGTAAGCTTGCTACCTTTTGAATCGTCGAAGCTGAAGGGGAACCCTCAAGGGTCAGCACATCCAACATCCTAGAACTCCAAAGAGATATGAAGGACTGAAGATATCTTGGAAGAAGACCTAGCAGGCCAGTGTCTGGACTTTGATCAGAGTCCTTTCCAAGGAGAGCAACTGAGAATCATATCTCCTACTGCTATTTGTGGCTGATGGTGTGCAAGGTGTTCTTGAAATGTTGGGAGTTGTAGGGATGACAGTAAAAAGATGTTTATCTGCCTGAGAGTGTAGGACATAGAGCATTTTTGCCTCCTGAAATGCCAGCATTTGGCGGCAAGGCTGTCTGAAAAAGGCGCGCCCTTGGTGTTCAGGATCACCTGTTTGTACCTCTTGGAGCTTTCTGCAGAGAAATTCGGGGTTCCAATGGGACCGTGGAAGTCGGGTATGTGACCCCGTAGATGGCTGCCTGGCTGTGTCTCCTAAACTAACCCCGCTGTAGGATTTCAAGCTACAAACAGTAACTAAGTCTACCAGCAGTAAATGCGAGAGTGGGACAAAGTGATTTAGTGATCGCAACAGCGAAGGGACCTTGGTGTCTAAAACTATCAAGTTCGTCCTGCTCATGATCTCAGAATCTCCATAGCTGTCCATGTGGAGCCATCTTCGCCACCGCAGCCTACCTTGCTTCACTACAGGCTTTTTATTTCCGAAAGAGAGACTGGGAGGACTCTTATAGAGTTTGGTGGATGCAGATGTGACAAACTCCAGGTACCCCTGCTCTAGTTAGAAGCGGGCACGCGCCGTGTATATGTTATCAGAGCCTCTGCTTGCTCTGCCGACGCAGCCTGTACCAACGGCCCATCCTCCACTGGGCCTCTCGTCAGTGGACATCAGACCCTCCAGTCTATTTAGGGTGGGCGTTCAGATGTATATCCTTCCCTTTGTGGCCCATCAGGAAAACCAGAAAATGAACACTTCCTATCTTCGCAAAAAGTATTTAGGGCAAAAAAGATTAACCAACTCATGCAAAGGTGACTGCTGTCTATAGCGCATAAAAACACCCAGTGCCGCCAGAAGCCAACGTCATATTGCAAAACCTTCACTAAATGAATATGGAGTTCATGTACCCTTCCTGTTCCACTGTCACCGAGCCCCTCCGCGCGGCTGCTTTTGAAAGAGAGAATGGCTCCTGCAAGTGGCTCTGTGTTTATTATTACAACAAAATGAGCATCCGCAATCCTTACAAGTGTTTGAAGAGTGAATACATTTCAAGTTTGTGGTGTACATCTGCGGTGAAAAGTCCCTTTATCTTGTGAAGATGAATTGTATTTCAGGCAAAATAATTAGTGAAAATGTGTACTTGTAATTTTCATTTTTCTCATTTGGAAGACACCCCTTTGAAAACCATAATTTGCTATGTTCATGTTTTTTAACCGAAGGCGAGAAAAAAAGCACACACGTCCGTGCTATCACAAATTGAATGCTGTAAAGCATTTATAAATTCAGCCCAGGGCGGTGCTGGTCTAAAAATTGTCACTGTGCTGTCAAAGAAATCCATTTAATTTTTGAAAAAAGAGAGCCTGATTGAAAAAGTGCAATAGTCTCCTACTGAGCGAGTAAATTGCGCACTGTTAATGTAATCAATGAGCTATTTCCAATTCCAAGTCTTCTCTGTGACAAACGCTTTGATGCTCTGTGTAAAGTCGAGGCTTTTCCCGCTATCTGCATTAAAAGGATTGCATTAAAAGTTTCATCTTAACCAAATACGCTTCATCTTATTGTGGTCCGAATGTCGGCAGCGGCTGCCGGAAATCTCAAAAGGGGGGAGAAAGGGGAGGGATGAAATAAATAATAATTTAAACAAGCATTTGCAATGCAACTGGTCTCGCATTTCTCCGAGTTAGAGATATTAGCAGTTGTAAACTCCCAACCGAACTTTTCTTGTCTCATTAAATGGAAAAAAAAGAGCGCTATCGCGCTGCTACAGTTCACTCGTAGTGAAGCGTAGCGGCAAAAGTGCAATTATCTTCGTAACCGGCAAAAGTGCAATTAACTATATCAATTAACTATGAAACAGGGTCGATGTCATGCAAAGCGCTCGACTTCTGCCAAGTGAGATCGCGCTGTGAAAAAGAGAAAAAGTAATCCACAAACCGGACAGAAAACAGCAAGGCTCGTATGTTTTCAGTACTTGGTCGCTGTGCTCGAGGAGGGCTAACCACCGGAAAAGGCATGATGTATGCATGCCTTCCACTAATGAAAGCAAGCAGATTTTAAAAGGCAAGCCCACGAACCAATGAAAGACACTGACGTGATATGGACAGGGCTCCGAGCCCTTTTCTAACTACTACAGCATCTAGCAAGCGATACGCATGCGCAAGCGCATGCTAGTGCAGGCTCGACCCTAAAAAACGTGCCTGTTGCCAACGCCTTGCTCCTCTTGTCTTTTGGTGTCCCAGCATTCCCTGGGACACCAGCACTGACTCCCCAGCAGTCCTGGCACTAAACCTAGCATGAGATCAGCGCCAGGATTGGTCTGAGTGGCTTGGTCTGCTGCTCAGACAGCGCATTGGAGCCTGTGCAGTTTCTCCAGCCCAGTTGTGTAACACAGCTGGGTTTAAGAAACCTAAGTGCGCATGTGTGTTTGGCTGGCCTGAGACTTCTGGCCAAACACACATGCAAACTTAGTGCACAGACTTCACTTCCTCTCCCCTTTCCCACCTCCTGTGGCCCAGCCCTGCCCTTCCCCGCACATGCCGCTAGCTGAGCAAGCAGCAGTAAAATAAATTGAAAATGAAATATCGTTTTATTTTACAGCTGCTGGCTCTTAGCCATGGGGAGACGCTCCTCCGCCATTGCAGAGGAGCCGTCCCCAGTGACTGTTTAAATTATTTTTAGTGATCCTCTCAGGAAACGATTCTTAACGCAGTGCCCCATAAACATGAATCTAATCATGATGGTGTAAATATGGAACAAAGTAGGAAGGAAATACTTAGCCTTAAGTGTGGAGCACTAATGTACACATAAAACAATAAGTGAGAGATAGAGGCAAACAATTTTTCTAGGTAGGACGCTGTCCACTATCATAATTACAGGTGCCACTTACTTTCACCATTGGGGCCACTCACTGCTGGTGGGCTTCACAACGGGAGAGACCAGGAGAGAAGTGGCTGTAACAGTCTTAGAAGTGGAGGGTGAGATGGGTGCAAAAGTCAATTTGAGAGACTGAGGAAGAGGTTAAAGAGAGAGTGGCGTAGGAGTAGGAGAAGGAAGGTAAAGAAATTGTCAGAAAGGGGGAGTGCATGAGATGGAGGTTAGAGTGATAGGTAGAGTGAAGAGGGGCATGGGAGAGAGAGTGCAGTAAGGGAGCGAACCTGACATATGTTATGATGAGACTAACGGCCACATGTGCGAACGTTTTTAGCAGGCGCAAATAGTCCGATTAGCAGACTGTGGCTATTTGCAACCACTGGAAACCATTTTGGGATGTACTGAGGCCCTATTTGTGATTTGGTAATCTTACCGAATCACAACTAGGGTCTGCATTTCAGTGTTAGGAAGGGGTGTCCCTTCCTAATAGCAACTCGCAGTGGGATGTAAGAATGTTTTGCGACCAAAATGCAGTCGCAAACATTCGCAGGTTAGCACAAATTTAAAATTGGTAACCCATTTGAAAATGGGAAGGGGTCCCAAAGAGACCCCTTGCCATTTGTGAATGTGGGTGACAACATTTTTTAAGAGCAGACAGTGGTCCCACAGACCACTGCCTGCTCTTCAAAAATGAAAAAAACTTTTCTTTTTTGAAACACATCCCGTTCTCCTTTGAGTAGAATGGGCCGCATTCTAAAAAAAAATGCTTTATTTAAAAAGCAATCACAGACATGGTGGTCTGCTGAACCCAGCAGGCCACCATCCCTGTGGTATTTGGCCATTCCTAATGGGTTGCTAAATGCAATCTACCTCATGATAGGTCCATTTACAACCCACTGGGAATTGCTAAATGTGTTTGGGGCACATTAGTTCATGGATGTTTGCGATTTCCTAATTGCAAATCACAAAAATTCCCAATTAGGAAATCGCAAACACGTTTTCTTTGTACACGTGACCCTAAGTTGTTGATGGGATCGGCTGGCAGTGGTGAGAACACAGAATAACAAGAAAAAAAGAGGAGAGTTGAACATAGAGGAGATTCTCCCTTAGAGAATGAGTTGATTTGTTAAGTCTGGTTTCCAAAGTGTTGGGACTCTTATTGGTCCCACTAATTTAAATATTGGCTGTCGTTGCCAATATACACCAATTGACAATAAGCGAAAATGAATGAGCACATTCATTTCAAAGTATTAGCCCCTTGGGCATGGTGCAAACTTTACAAATGTTGGTAGGTACCAACTACATCACACAGTGACAGTACTACAATTAACACCAGCAAACCTGTTTTTATGTCACTTTGCAGGAATGATGCTGTATAGAATATGAGCCCTGAAATTGCCTCCAAATAGATATACCGCTTTAATAACCTATTCTGACACTGAATCTGAAACTTATTTCAGTACCTCAGTGGATCTTGTCTCTTGATCATTCATACTATGTCATATAAAAAAGGTAAGCCTAACCCTGATAGTCAGCGAATTCCTGTCAACGGGCATTTGGGTCCATTCTCAAAGCCAAAAGTTAGGAGGTAAATCTCTAACCTTAGTGTGAAAGTGGCCCCCTCAACGGCAGATGGAATGCATTTTCAGGCAGGGTTGGTGTGCCTTCATCTGGCCAGGTCACTGATTTCACAGTTAACGCCATCCATGGCCATGGGTCAGTGCCATCTATGGCCATGGATCGCCAATATGTGACTCACCGAACTCATCCAGTGCATTCCGTTACTGCACCTTCTCAGGATGACTTAGTAGAACTGTGTAGGCTTGCACGAACCGGCGCTGCTTCTGTACGAACTGTGGTGCCACTCGCCATGCTGAACTCAAGCTGTGGACATCTTATTGCTGAGTACTTGCATCAAAGCTGCTGTATTGGTTTTAGATGGTCAGGCTATGGTCAAGAGTCCTGATTAAATTCTCACCTTGAGAGGCTCCAGAAGCACGGTCAGGCAGAAAGACCATTTACGTATGCCGTGCCTCGTGGTCTGCTACGCCCCAGCTGCGGTGGACCAGCCCAAACCAGCCAAAGAGCGACGCCGGTGCAGCCCATCCCCTTTTACTCTCTCTCTCTCTTGCTCTCTTTCTCCCTCTCTTTCTCTGTCTCTCTCTCCTTTGGGGCATATCACCGATGGGTCGGGTTATGTCATTGCACAGATTTCTGCCTTACGTTCTTAGCTTACTGCAAACTGTTTGCTTCACTTGACTGTACACATCACCTTTTTTGACCCAGTCATTACGTCACCATTTTGTGTAAATCATCGAGATATCGGACTTAAGTGTTCTTACTGCCCATTTATGATAATTGTATGGTAAGCATTGTTGATTAGGTGGGCCTATTGACAGTGAGGAAATAAAGTTCTGTATCTTCATCTCCAAGGTGTAATCGACTATTCAACGAAATGTGATTGTGAATTACTGAAACCAGAGATGTCTTGACAAAAGTTATACACCGAGGCATCATTTAGCACAGCAGAACTTCCAAAAAGTGTAAAAAAAATGTTTACAGTTCCCTTAATGTGAATTGCAAAGCTACTTATTTTCTAAACACCCAACCTGTCTAGAAGCAACGTAGTGCTATATTTTTCTGAAGCACTTTAATGTTTTTAATTGGAACAGAAATCTGGTATCTCACTTTGAAAGCAAGCATTGCAAAGCCAATCAGTCTGGATTCGTCCACCAGTGTTTCGGCAATTCTTGTTTCACCATGCTCCTTGTAAAACTTTAGAGTTTGGGAAGCTGCCTCGAGTTTGCCAATCTAAAATAAATTTGACTAAAGGTGGCTGTAACTCATAATGAAGTAAGCCAATGGTTGAAGTGGGGTGATGCGTTGTCCAATGATGCTTGGTGGTTTGGAGAAAAATGTGAACCACAGACGAATGGATAAAGTGTGGCTGAAAAATCCCATAAGTAACTATGTGAAATGCATAATTTTACTAAAATTAAAAGGTCTAGCACAGATCTGAAAAAGCCAATTGTTGTGCCACTGGAAGTCAGCCTCTTGCTTTTGAGAAAGAAAGTAAGGACAGAAAGACGAAAAGAAAGAAGAAAGCAAGAAATAAGGAATATAGAAAGAATGGTGGAAAGAAAAAAGAAAGAAAGGAAAGGAAAGAATGAAAGAAATAAGACAAAAATGGACGGAAAGAAGACAATAAAGAAGAAAGGAAAGAAACGGAAGGTGAAAGAAGGAAGGCAAGAAAGACAAAAAAGAGAGAAAGAAAGAAGGAGACAGAAAGACTGGAAGGAGAGAAAGAAGGAAAGCAAAAAAGAAGGAATGAAACCAAGAAAGAAGAGATGAAATTAAGAAAGGCGGAATGGAAGAAGGTAAGAGATGAAGCAGGAAAAAGGGAATGAAAAGAAGTAATAAAGTCAAAGGAAGGAAGGAAAGAAAACAAGGGAGAAAAAATTGGAAAGAAGGTATGATAGAAAAAAGAAAGAAATAATGAATGGAAGAATAGAAAAAGAAAGCAAAAAGAAGGAAAGACTGGCATTGGGCTCTTTTATCATATCTGGAGCCTCCCCAAATATTGCCCTTTGATTCGCATTCAGACTCAGTGCCACCCTCTGAGAATACTTCATCTCCAATCGAAGGTGATAAGCCTTAAATCTCTGTAAAGCTCTGTAGTGTAATGAAGCTGGAAAAATCACCTGAATTTATGCTGGCGGCAAACCCAACAACCTCGCCAACTGACGCAGTGAGACCAGAACACTCACTGTCATCTTCCTTGTTTCTTTACAGATCTTCCTCACCTTCTCCACCATTAATTTCAACGCACAGTCCAACTCCATATCTGAAAACCTAAAAATATTGCCTCCTCATTTGGCTCCAAACATGACTTTACCCTGTTCACTATAAAACCCAGATCTTTCAAAACACGTACTGTCATCTCTGTCTGCTCCTGTGCTAGCACCCTTGTTTCCACCATAACCAAAACACTGTCCAATTGCACTACCAAAATAACACCCCTTTTCCTTTTGGCACCTCTTGAAGATGTGGTTCTTCCTCTCTGATATTGCGGGAAAAAACCCTTGTGTCTGCTATTCACTGTAGGGTCTAAAACCTTGTAAAAAAAGATGTCTGCTGATTCCTTGTCCTTGGCCAAGAAATCGACCCCGCATTCTCCTGGCCCTCCAAAACCTTCCTAATATCTTTCTGAACCCTCTGGCTTGAATTAAAAGTGTCTACATATCTGGTCGTATCTTTCACTAGCTCCTCTCAGACAAGCAATTGACCTCAAATCCTGACTCCTTATTCGCCAATTCACTCAACTTAGGATCTCTCTTCATAAGTCTTCCTCCTTTCAAGACAGAGGGCTGCATTAGTATTACCTAATAAACAGCCCTTTGCACTCACTAGATCAACTCCTCAATGATAAGATTAGTCTTAATCAAATATGGATCTTCGCACATATCAGAAATGTTCATCAAAAGGCCCAAAACATCCACTAGCCTGTCTAACCCTTTTCTAGGATCCTGTTCAGACTTATTCATAAAAGCCAACATCTTGGGGTCTAGCTCAGGAGTATAAGCCACCTTTTGACTCAAAGTTTGCCTTGGGCACTCTGATCGTGACTGATTCTTTACTTTAGGCATTTCATGCCTCACACAGTACTCCACATACTGTGCAACATGATCTGCCAGGCACCATTGTGGACATAGCAGATGCTGAATAAGATGAGGATCAAACATATCCTTACCAAGGGGATCCATCAAACCCTTCTCTTCAGTCTTTTTTCGTTGTCTCTTCTACGCTTCATAGCCATTAATTCCTTTTGATCTGACTCTTCTTAGTCAGATGAACAACTAATCTTCACCTCACTGCTACTAGATGATTCGGCACAAGCAAACGCTTTGTGACCCCTCATAATGGCCTTTATAGCCTTATCCTCAGACTCCAACTGAGTTTCCCTTTTTGTCTTCACATGAGGACTGTCTCGTCCCTTTATCATTGGGTTTTTATCTTCCTGTCCAATTAAATGTTTCCTTTTTTTAAACATATTTTGTCCCCATCTGGCATACCTGGATTCATCAGTTTCCTCCACTGACCAAAAATATTCCTCCTTAGTCCCACCTGAAGTACTCCCTAACAAAGGCAGTAGCCTTTTCACAAAATCATCTAATCTGGCTCTCCACAGAATTCTGCAGCTCCATATTTCATATATATATATATGTATATATATATATGGGACTTTGGCTTGGTAGCTTGGCACAAGCAGGCAGGCTTAACTCAGAAGCAATGTGAAAAGTATTTGTACCAACACACAGTAATATAGAGAAACAATACAAAATGGACACCACACCAGTCTAGAAAAATAGGCAATATTTATCTAAATCAAAGAAGACCAAAACAACAAAAATCCAACATACACAAGTTAAAATATGAATTTTCACAAGAATAGAGTCTTACTCCGTAAAAAACGATGGAAATGATGATTTTGTACAAAGTACCTGGTTAGCATCACAAATAAAGCCGCATGGGTGACCGTGCACCGGAAAAGTCAGCAATGTGTAGATTCCTTCCTCACAAGGTAGGCCGTGCCTCGTTTCTTCTCTGGTCGGATCAGCGATGCATCATTTTTCTCCCTCACAAGAGAGCGATGCGTCGATTTCCGGATGGGGCACCTCGGGTACGCGCAGAGTCGGGGTGACTTTGATGCCCAGGGACAATGCGTGGAAAATCCGGTCGCACGGTGCTAGAAAACCGAGCGGCGCGGGGTTTGCGTCATTATCAGCAGCCGCAAGCGGTTGCTGCGCATCGTTTCTCCAGCCACCATGCATCGATCTCCCAGCTGCAATGCAGGTGAAGTGTCGATTTTAGATGCTAAGCCGGCGGCGCATCGTTTATCAGCCGCATTGCAGATGGTGTGTTGAAAATGTCCCTTCACAGCATTCTGTGCGTGGATTTTCAGCTCTTGTTCTGCCAACTTCACCTTTCAAGGGCTCAGGGACTGGATAGGGCACCACTTGGCAGGACAGGAGTCTCAGCAGAGAGTCCAGGTGCTGGCAGAGGAAGTCTTTGATGGCCCTGACACTTTAAAAAGGAGGCAAGCTCAGCCCAAGCCCTTACAGATTCTTCACAAGCAGGAATATACCACAAAGGCCAGTCTTTGTCCCCTTTCACAGACAGAACCAGCAACTGCAGAATAGCCCAACAAAGCACATTCACAGGCAGGGGCAGCACTTCTTCTCAGCTCTTCAGCTCTTCTCATTGGCAGAGGTTCCTCTTGAATTTTCAGCGGTTTTGGGTCCAATACTCATAACCCTTTTTGCCTTTGAAGTTGGTAAACTTCAAAAGAAAGTCTCTCTTGTTTGCAAGATCCTGCCTTGCCCATGCCAGGCCCCAGACACACACCATAGGGTTGGAGACTGCATTGTGAGAGGGCAGGCACAGCCCATTCAGGGGTAAGTGACCGCTCCTCCCTCCACTCTAGCACAGATGGCCCATCAGGAAATGCAGGCTACACCCCAGCTCCATTTGTCTCACTGTCTAGAGGGGATGCACAAACAGCCCAACTGTCAAACTGACCCAGACAGGGAATCCACAAACAAGCAGAGTCACAGAACGGATTAAGCAAAACAAATGCCTACTTTCTAAAAGTGTTGTTTTCAAACTAACGATCTAAAAAAACTACTTCACTAAAAGATGTACTTTTAAATTGTGAGTTCAGAGACCCCAAACTCCATATTTCTATCCGCTCTCAAAGGGAATCTGCACTTCAATGATATTTAAAGGCAGCCCCCATGTTAACCTATGAAAGAGATAGGCCTTGCAACAGTGAAAACTGAATTTAACAGTATTTCACTGTTAGGACATGTAACACACATCAGTACATGTCCCACCTTTAACATACACTGCACCCTGCCCATGGGGCTATCTAGGGCCTATCTTAGGGGTGCCTTACATGTATAACAAGCATTGGCAATGCCAGTAGGTCTCGCATTTGCGAGAGTTAGAGCTATTGGTGTTCTAAATGGCAATGTCTTTAACCTACATGTTTTGGTTTGGAGTGGAGTCACTGCACAGAATCTCCATGCTGGCTGGTGCTTACCGCATGATGGAGATGCTGGAGTCCTTGTTACACTCACCATGTCTGGCAGGCCTTGCTGTGTTGTAGTGTTGCACTTTGTGCGGCAATATCAACATAACATTCAGTTATGTAATACATGGTACACAATAATATGTGCGCAGTGACATTATGTCAAGCACAGCATGTACAGCGGGAAGATTATAACCAGCACCACTGGGATTATGTGATTCTGCGACACTTTTTTGCATAATTATGGATTTGCCACACTTGCCACATAATCTATCACCTGCTACATAATTTTCAGATTTTATCCAAGAATGCTTCTCGCGCAAACAGATCCAAATTTACTCAAAAAAATAAATACATGGGCTGCTACACAGTGATCGACCTTTCCCGAAGGTTGACTGGTCACCTTTCAGTAGTTTATTGCTGTATTTGAATGTAAAATAAATATTAATAGGTTGAAACCTTTGGTATAACAATATTAACTTGTTTGAAAATGACAACATTATGTAGTAATAATGTTACAAAATATGCCACATAATTTGCCCTTTCCTGCTGTATAATTATGTCAACTCTGCCACTTAAGTTGGTCCTCTCCTGCCAGATAAATCCAGTGAACCTGGGTATAACCAATTGCCACTGCAATGATAAGCGCATGCTACTGCAGTGTTTTCTACATACTTCTGGAATAACCACACTTGAACATAGCACCTGCCTTATCATTTGCAATATTCATCAAAGCACATTTAATTTCTAATCGAAATGGATCAAAAAGTAACTACAAAGAGTTACAGTATTGCCTATCAGAGATAGTTGGCTACAAGCAGAGAAATGGAAGGAAAGGGCCCAGGTTTAACTAGTTGAACATATTCAGAGCTTAGAAGCATGCTTGAAGAACAAGATGCTTTAGTAAGCATGCATGCCCATGCAGAACTCAAACACTTATAAGATCGGTGAAAACATTTTCTTATAGTTGTCTGTCCAGGTGAAGAAAACGCACAGCTTTAGAAACGTTAACATTTCACAGTAGTTTTTTGCTTGCCGATTTCACACACCTTATAAGTAGAAAATAGTGCTGTTTTCTGGTGGAAGGGTTTACTGGCCAGAAAGACTTCAGTACCATGGACATACTCGTTCCGTTTTAAATAAAAACGCAGACAACGCAGCAACCAGTGTGGTTGGTGACATTGGTAAGGAGAGGGAGAGTTATCCTACTAAACTCTTAGAGCTCTTATATTAGCGCTAGAACACACAGAGCCAGGATGCCTGACTTTAATAGTCTGTGACTCGTATTACTGCGTCCAGTCATACAATGATTATCTTAATCATTGGAAGCTGAACGGGTTTAGAGATTCCAAAAGGGAACACCATAAAACACAAAACATTGTGGGGGAGGGTGGCTGATCTTAAGGATAAGCTACTGTGTGTCTATGTAGTACATACATTGGGCCATCAATGTGTAGGAGTACACGTTATCGGCAACACTTTGGCTGATGAAGCAGCCAAATCTGCAGTAGCTTCCGCTTCTGTGGCTGCAGTGACTCGTTCACAGACGAGATTGGATAATGAAATATTGACTGCAGTGATAGCTTCGGCTGAAGGCAAGCCCCTCCCGAAAGGATACCCTACAAAATATTCTTATCATATCAGTGCACAGAATGTTGCCTACCCAACAATTCCTGGGGTTGGGGATCGAGTGATCCCCAACGAAGACAAGAGATTAGATCTAGTAAAAGCAGCTCATGAGGATGTCGCTTCTGCACATGCTGGTATTTCGGCCACGATAACACTCTTACAGTCCCTTGTTGTGACATTTGCCAGCAAATAAAAGGCTCCACTATCAAACGACCACCACAGACATCCCTCTTAGTGTCCAGCAGGCCACTACAATGTGTGTACCTAAACCATTGCGGTCCACTCCAACCTGATGGTGCATACAAATACATCTTAGTTGCTGTAGATTCTTATTCTAGATTCCTGTGGGTATGGCCGCAGCGGTCGGCTGACGCTCGAACTGTTAAGACTTGCTGATCTTTATCGGTACATATGCGGTTGCAGCATTCCATTCGGACTTGGGCCCTGCATTTGCCTCTAAGGCATTCAGGGACACCATGGGGACAATGGGTGTTGAACTCAATTACTCCTCACCATACCATCCCGAGGGAAATTCGTTAGTGGAGAGGCAGAACCGTGATCTAAAGCAGTCCTTAACAGCTTTAGTATTAGGTTCAGGCCGCAGTTGTCTTCATCACCTATATGGGGTCTAGAGAGCACTGAATAATCTGCCCAGACGGTCCTTGGGGGGGACGCACTCCTTATGAGGTTCTCTTTGGGATACCTATGTATGTCCCAGATCTTGATGGCTCTGGTTTGGTGGCAGCAGAAACACCATTTGACATAAATGAATGTCTTACAGGAGCTTCAGCAATTTCATGATGATAAATCATCTACCAGTGCTGCCACCTTAGGAATAAGGGATTTAGCAAAAACTTTGACTGACTGGACTCCTAAAGTTGGGGATCTGGTTTGTGAGAAGATCGCTGTGAAGAAGGAATTCAGTTCATCATACAGAGCACCTGTCCCGGTCTTGGGAATTCGAGGTACCAGAACTGTCGTCTGACCACCACTGCCTGGTTCCAGAACAAACAGATTAATTTCCATTGACGACGTCAAAGTTCACCATGTGGTCAATCCTTCACATTAGACCAAGAGGTCCCTTGGGTAGTTCCCGATCCCCTCTCACTACCCAACAGGACATACCTTTACATAGTAGAATGAACAACACTACCACGGACTATACAACAATGTCCAACGCTGTTCCAAACACCTCCTCGACCATTGGGAGGGCGGAAAACGAACTCTTGCTAGTTCCATGTACCACTTCAATGACGACACCTGTCCAAGATTTGACTGTTTTTTACACTAATACTACACAGACTGATGATGCGGTCTACCATGAACCTCCACGTGAAGTGGACCAATCTATGAGTAATGCACCGGCTCCAGCATTTGCAGAGACTGCCTCTGGCTATTTTGTAGACATTGATGATTTTTCTTCAGACTCATCCACTATTATGATTGACAATGTTTCAAAAAAACATAAGCTGTATCGATGGCTTAAAAAGAACTATTTAATCTACCCGTGGAACTATTTATGGTTCTGTTTAACATTTACTGTGTTAATTTTTTGGGCTGGTTTTGTGACTGTTTTCTTTTTGCTTATAAATGGTCATTACATTCCTGAACGCTCCTCTGTCGAGCCTGTGGATGAAGTCTTAACTCCATATAATTTTCTTACATAAGGTCCAAAGAGACTTGTCCCAGGTGAACATTTCAGCAATACGGATTCCTGATGGGATTGTGTGGGACAATGTTCCCTTTGATATATACGGGCCTACTGAGGTCATTCAAATTCCATATGTGTTCAAAATATCTATGACGGATGTGGTTACACCTGATGTTGTATCTGATGATTGGGATGTCTAAACAGTTGATTTCATGCTAACTGAAATGAAGGACTAGTCCGTATTTGAAAATGATGATGTATATGAACATACAATGAATTATGGGGAAATGTTCTGTTACAACAATTGGGGACATTACTACCTACACCGTGCCACTAGACACAGGCCAGTATTGAACTATACACAGTGGGAACACTGTTCAACACCACCAGTGGGGAGCCCAAAACACTATACAGATAAATTTACCTATTTCACTGGGCATGACACAAAAAATGTGGAGTCATATTATTTAAAGTTACCTCTGTCACAAATTAGGAAGATTTTGCTAATTAACACGAAACTGGTTTATTCAGATCCCTTTGTTTCCCGACTTGCAGTTAAAGTTTACGAATACTGGAAAAGCACTATTGACTTAAAAAGTGTATGGGGAACACAAGATTGGCAAATACATGGTAAGGAAGCTTTTTTTAGAGCATGCCTGATTCCTGTGCAAATGATCTTTTTAAATGACGCCATTCAACAGTCATCTTGTCTGGGGTTAGCAAAAATTAATGAAATGAACACGCCCAGTATCTCCACACCGGCGAAGTTTAATGATTGGCAATATTGCCTTAATATCACAGAGGAAACACTAGTTGCAATGGTTAAGGCTGGTACCTATAATTCTTCACTTTCCAGTCCCGGCGGGTGGTTACTATGGCCAACAGACACTAATAGATGTCAAGCATGTTTTTTGAACACTTCAGGGGGTTTTACAATTAACTGGCCAGACCCTTGCTTTGTATCAGGTCAACACACAGGTATAGTTACAACATACAGTGTGGTTAAACTGTGCCAACAATGGGTACAGACTAACACATTAGCTGCAGTTAAAAAACATCTCAACACTCTTTCTGAAAATGTAGACTTGCAGGATTTTCTGCTAGGTCCTAGGAAACTGCGCTCTAAAAGGTTCCTGTATGGTATGTAAAATGAAATGTGGAAACTTTCGCAGATGGAAGCTGCTGCACGTTTGAGGCAATTAGATAAGGAAAACTTAGAGAAGGCTTTAGCAGTTGTCGACAACGGCATGAACACTCTGTCTAACAGGATTTATTCACTATCCAACATTGTGTCGTCTGCTATTGATATCATTCAGACAGACATGTCCCTTTTATATCATGGAAAAACTCATCTGCGTTCCATCATGCAGATAGGTTGGACATTAAAGACACTGAAAAATGGCTACATTCCATGGAAGTATATTAACGGTAGTGAGCTGTTCACTTCTTTTAATCTTTCCAGGGAACAGCAGACAATGGCTAAAAGGAAAGCTAGTTTCACCATGCTTCATATTGAAAAGTTAGATAAGTTGCCCTTCACGATAGCAGAGAGTCCTTCAACAATTTGGCTCTTACATGGCATAATTAATTTGCCCATTTCAACCTTTCGTTTCTCGATTTGCTTGAAACATCTTGCAGTGGGAAGGTTCGAGCAACTAGGCGATAGCTATATTAAGGAAGAGTGGGACCTGCCCTTTGATTATAAATGTTTGAACGGCGAAACAGAGGTTTTTCTAAGTGGAAGCAAATGTGAGACTACTGTTATTCATTCAATAATATGTAAGCAGGTTTCCCTTCACGGCCTTTGCAATGCGGGGGTCGCAAACTTGGCCTGTTTTCTGAAGGGTACTCCCATCCCTTTGATTCGACCGGTATTTCATGTACTTTCCAATGGAAGTTATATGGTATTGAGCGATCAAAGTTGTTGTGGCATGCGACCAGGAATTGCCTACGTAATCTCGGTCTCGAAGGTCGTTACTTGTTGCGGACATGTTTTATTCCCCCCCTCACACGAGAGATAAAAGTATCTGACATGTGGCCCCACATAGATACTATTAATGTAAATTATGACAAACTGAGCAGACTAAAGGCGCTACTGTTTCAAAAACAGTTCGAACACCTGCCTATGCTGTGTCTTGCTGTTGTACCGGCACCTCCCGGGGACCAAGAACTGCTGATGTCCCCGATGAGGGTTCATTCACGGTCGTGCCCCTTGAGACTAAGGCTGCTCCGGCTGGCCACTTATGAGCCTTCGGTTTTTATATCTACTATGGAAAATGGCACTGCCGCAGGTGGACCTGCACAAGAGACTGACACGCACTACTGCTCTGTGGATCCATTTGCCCGCCCGGTGATCGATCTAACATCTGATGATGTGGACTCATTCTTGAGGTCCTTGATTGGTGACTTCGATAACACTCTTCGAGATCATGACTATAGCAAATAATTTGATGAATTGGCTTGCCATTCCCGATTCAAAGTATGCATTTAAATTGCCTTTACTTTGGCCTGCTGTGCTTGTCATGGTTGACATTATATTTCTCTGCATGTATTTTTAACTAATATTTTTAATTTCTACCTTTTAACAGATTTTTAATAAAACGTTTTTAGCTAGTTTTTTTGTTTTTAGCTTTTTTAGTCTAGAGCAATTTTAGCGTTTGGATTCATTTACCTTCGGTGGCGTCCAGTTATGACATCATACTTGTTACGGCAATGGGGAGGGTGTAGTGAATCCTAGTTTGTTTTAATGGTATAACAAGGGTTAACTTAGCCATTGGCTTGCGGACTTGTGCCCCCATCACCTACTGACTTTTAACCTACTTAGCTTGCTCTGTCTTAGCCCATTTAATTATTTAATTCTTCTAAGATGGCTGCTTTGTTTATAGTTAGGCCACTTGTTATGATTTGCATTATCAGTGCCACCGCGTTAAGACGTCAAAATCAAGTGACAAAGATAAACAAACTGTAGGTGTTCACATTTAGGGACTTTCCCTCTTCATGCTTTCGAGGGAATTGTTTATATTAATTGCCGCCCCAAGCGTGCCATTATCTATTGTTTGTGAACACACCTACGTCAGGGGTCCAAGTAGATCTGTATAAATACATCACACTTTAGACAGATAATCAGAGGCATTCCGACCAGAGGGCATCGCCACCATCGCTGAAATCGATGCTGCATGTCGTCTTGACGCTGACTCAGTCTTCGTATCCCTGCAGAGTCTGAGATAGAGACCTCATTCCAAGGTAACAAGGATTGGGGGCTCCTCTCATGGACATGGCATTGGCAGATTAGGTTTAACATACCCAGCTCTCCTTTAGTTAGGAGGTTAGGCCTATCATGATAGGGTATTAGGACATATTATACACTTCGGGGGTCATTCTGACCCTGGCGGTCTTGGACCGCAGTAGCCGCCCGCCAAGATTGGAATCACCACCTTCATGTCTTTTCATGTTATTGCAAGATGGTGGGGATCTTTGTAATAATGACTCTTGTCTTTACAATTCTGTTTCTTGCACTGTTCATTATCCTAATCATTGCAGCCCATGCAACTTATCGCAGATTGCAGTTGTGTTAAATAAAAACCAGACATGATATATCTGTGAGAAAGGGGTAATCTCTGTTTAACCACGACACTCCCTGAGATGTCATACTCTCGAGTCCATGCGTAAAGGCTGTCACAAATCACCTTTTACTGTTTGGGTTTTTGGTGAGGTGCAGCTAGTGAGCCGGAAGGGTTGGGACGACAGCTGCGACTTGTTGTAGGATAGGCATAGTCGCCTACAAACATAAGTACTGTCATCCTTAGAACCAGCAGTCTTGCCTAGAGCAAGAGTCCAACTACGACAGTTCCTGACGCAGCACCCCACCCCTGCGAGTTTGGGCAAAACCCAGCACAGGGACTCCTGCTAATAGAACAGTCACCCTCCACCATAGACCAGTGCCTAATGACCCAGAGTTCCTGACGAAACACCCCACCCCTGAGAGCTTGGTTATCCAGGCCTTTAAAACCCCAGGTGCATTCCCTTCCGCACTCCCAGACAAGACATCCAAAAGACTAGATCAGCTTGGGAAGAAGATGTTTTCTTCCTGCAGTCTGGCATTGCAGTCCATGAGAACCCGCATGCCTTTTGGGCCGTTACACCCATACTTTATGGGACATGGTTGTGCAGGTGCTACCAAGGTCCCGGAGGAGGCCCAGGCCATTCTCTCTCTCAAGCTGTTACTGACAGGAGAGAGGCAGCGAAGTTCACAATACAATATGGACTGGATGCGACCGACTCATTAGGTAGATCAGTTGCATCAAATTGAGCAGCCATGCTTGGTTAAGGACCTATGACTTTTCGGAGGATATCCAAGCCGCGCTTATGGAAATGCCCTTCGATGGCACCCCTCTCTTCGGAGACAAAGCAGACTCTGCGCTCAAGCTCTTTAAGGAGTCCAGAGTTACAGCCCGGTCCTTGGGCCTTGCAGCGGCCCCTGTCCCCCTCAGACCACTTTTCACCCCTTTCGTGGCTATGGAAGGGGCTTTCCCTCCAGCCACCATGCTGTGCACGTTGCCCAGCCTCTGCTTGGCCGGGAGCATGGGATCCAGCGTGCTTGTGGATCCGGGCCAGCAGTCTTCCCAGTCCACCACACTCCCACTGCAGCCTCCAAACATTCCTAGTCTGGCACTTTCCCATCAGGAACCAGTTGGAGGGAGGATTCGCCATCACCTGTCCCACTGGCAATCCATCACATCAGAAAGGTGGGTTTTGCAAATAGTCTGAAGGGGCTATTCCCTCCCCTTTGAGACTACCTCTCTACGCGTGCCACCATCCTACGATCAGATGACGGAGGATCATCTGGCACTTCTCTGCAAGGAAGTTATGACTCTCTTGGCGAAGGGAGCCATAGAGAGGGTCCCTGTACCAGAAGTAGGTTGTGGTTATTTCTGCTATTTTCTGGTGCCCCAAAAGGACAAGGGCCTCCGGCCTATCCTAGATCGGACCCTCAGTCTCTTCCTCAAGAAGGAGAAGTTCAGAATGCTCACTCTGGTTCGGTCCTATCTGCCGTGGATCCAGGAGACTGGATGGTAGCGTTGAACTTGCAGGATGCATATTTCCATATTCCTGTTATGTGCCCACAGACGTTAGTTGCATTCCATGGTAGGCCACAAGCATTTTCAGTTTCCCTTTGGCCTTACCAGTGCCCCTCCGGTGTTCACCAAAGTGATGGCGGTGAACGCAGCTCATCTGCACAGGTCAGGGGTTTCAGTCTTCCCCTACCTCGACGAATGGCTGTTGAAGGCGGGCTCGCCCCACGATGTCGTCTCCCACCTCCAGACTACATCTGTCTCCTGCATTCGCTGGGGTTCACTATAAACTCCCTCTCAGATGCTCCCTTTCATCTGACCTGTTCTGGGCACAGTGCGGTTTCAGGCCTAGCCTCCTGAGCAGCGAGTTCAGAATATTCAGGCTATGATTCTGATGTTTCAGCCTCTATCTTAGATTTCGGTGAGAATGCCTCTGGCCCTCATGGCCTCATGGCCACTGGTGACACATGGCATATGCGGACTCTGCAGTGGGACTTGATGTTCCAGTGGGCGCAGTATCAAGGAAATGACATGGACCAGATCTTGGCAGGAACTGCACAAGATCTGCAGTTGTGGTGTTTGAATCATGATTGAGTCAGAGGCAGATCCCTCTCCCTTCCCCAACCAGACCTGACAGTAGTCACAGATGTGTCACTCCTGGGATGAGGCGGCCACATGGGAGAGGCAGAGATCAGAGGCATCTGGTCTCTGGTGGAGTCTGGGCTCCAAATCAGTCTTTTGGAGCTCAGGGCGATCAGGCAAGCATTTAAAGCATTCCTTCCCTCTCTCAAAGGGAAAGGGGTGCACATGTTCACGGACAACATCACTGAAAAGTGGTACTCCAACAAGCAGGGTGGGGTGGGTCATGGACCCTTTGTCCTAAAGCTGTGCACCTCTGGACATGGCTGGAACATCAGGGCATATCTCTGGTTGTTCAACATCTGGCAGGCTCTCTGAACACCAGAGCAGACAAACACAGCCGTCAATGCCTGGTCGATCACGGATGGTGTCTCCATGCAGAGGTGGTGCAAGGTCTCTCAACAGTGGGGAGCGCCTTGATTAGATCTTTTTGCCTCCGCAGAGAAAGCGCAATGTGAGTTATTTTGCGTGTTGGAGTTTCTGAGGCGGCACTCGCTTGGCGACACTTTTCATTTTGAGTGGAACACAGGCCTCCTTTCCGCCAATACCACTTGTGCCCAGAGTTCTCAAGAAGATCAAGAACAACGGGGCCCAAGTAATTCTTGTGGCTTCTGACTGGCACGAAGAGTCTGGTATCCCAAGCTCTTGAGCATGGCCATCGATCCTACGATCCGCCTGTCTCTTTGGGAGGATCTTCTGTTGCAGCAGCAGAGAGTGGTTCTCCACCCGAACCTTTCCAGTCTCCACCTTCTTGCATGGAGATTGAGCGACAGCAGTTGACAGCTTTTGACCTTCCTCCTGAAGTCTGTAATGTTACCTTGGCTGCCAGGCGTCCCCCCACCAAAATGGTATATGCCTGTTGTTGGAACAAATTTGTGGCATGGTGCACAGACAAGTCTGTTGACACCCTCTCTGCCCCTCTATCCGAGGTCCTCTTCTTTGTTATTTCTTTAGCCAAGCTGGGCTCTGCTTTGGACACCCTCTAGGGAAACTTGTCTGCTATCTCTGCTTTCCTGAGATTTCCTGACCAACCCTCCTTGTTTAAATCTCCCGTTGTTGGTAGATTCCTGAAGGGTCTTACCCATATATCTTTCCTCCTTCACCGTGCCCCAATGGGATTTGAACTTGTTTCTTACTTTTCTGATGTGTGCTCCTTTCGAGCCACTTCATATCTGTCCACTTCTGCTTCTTACTCTAAAAAAAATCCTTCCTTGTAGCAATCACTTATGCCCGCAGAGTCAGTGAGCTGCAGGCTCTTTCATTGAAGCCACTCTTCATTTACATCCATCCTGACAAGGTGGTGCTTTATACTAGGGCTTTCCTTTTTACCAAAAGTGGCCACACCCTTTCATGGAGGCCAATCCATCACTTTGCCTACTTTTTACACGCCCCCACAGCCTTATAAGGAAGAAAAGAGACTCCACCGCCTGGACCCAAAAAGAGCGTTTGCATTCTATCTTGATCGTACGAAAGAGTTCCGTGTGGATGATCAACTCTTTGTGGGTTATGTGGGTATGAAGAAAAGTTGGGCAGTGCAGAAGAGGACCATCTCCAGATGAGTTGTTCGCTGCATTAAAATTTGCTACGCATTTTTAGGTTTTGCGTGCTCACTCCACCAGAGCAATAGCTGCAACCTCTGCGTTAGCAAGCAAAGTTTCAGTCCTGGACAACTGCTAGTCAGCAATTTGGCCGTCATTGCACATGTTCACCAAACACTATTGCCTGAACAGTCAGGCCCGAAGGGACGGGTACTTTGCCCGTTCGATCCTGCAAGACTTCCTAGTATGATCTTGGTTCGTAGACTGACCTCAGGGGATGCTATTGCTTGGGTATCTATGCTAAGGTAAGGAATCTGTAACTAGAAGTCTCTATCAGATGAACAAGTTACTTACCTTTATTAGTGAATTATCTGGTACAAACATATTCTAGTTGCAGATTCCTTACTGACCCACCCATCCTACCTGCTCTGCAAACTGATTTCAAGGGACTTCCCTTTAAGGGCCCTAGTTCTGATGCACCAGGGTCAGTGTGCTTCATGGCTCTGTGCTTCTGGCCTGGACAGTTGTGAGAAGAAACTGATGTCAGCACGTTGGGGTGGTGCCTACATAGGGCCCTCAACGTCATATCTAGTGAACACGACGCTGACAGCGGATGCTGAGTTGACCGACGCCACCTAACGGCATGCAGGGGTACTGCTTGAGAAAAATCTCTGGATCCTGACTGACACCTGGGAGAAATTCTAAGGTAAGGAATCCGCAACTCGAATATGCCTCTACCAGATAATTTGTTATTGAAGGTAAGTAACTTGTTCTTCTGATCCCTCTTCAACGAACCTAGTGGTTTAATCGTTGTTTGTTAAATTGAGCCCAAATGCTTTCCCGAAGGCTCCTCTAGACAATGAGGCAAAATGACTTGACTCTATAGGCAGAATAGTTTCTGTATCTGGCAGTCAAGTTCTCTACATTGCCAATCCTACATACCTTCTCAGCTGATATGTCCATACTTTGTCTGGATTGACAAAGATGACTGTAATCAGTCTTCCTAAACACATGAAAAAGCTGTTTTTTAGATCTGGTAAGTGATGTTATTGATGCCTTCAAATACATCTTGAAGTGTTGCCTGGAATTCACCAACACAGTGGCTCAATCCATATCCACAACAGTTACTCTGCCCTGGCATGGTTGCATGTGCTCCAAATTATTTTTTAAGGGAAGACTGGGTGGCCCTCATAGAAATGCCATTTGATATGAAAAAGGCTTATCACAAAGAAGGTCAAGACCTGCTTGTAATGTTTTAAGAAGTGTTGCACTATGCCACACTTGCTGGGCTTGGCCTCCTCAGTGAAGCAGTTCCACCAAGAGTACCTTGCTTCTGTGGTTTCTGTATAGGGCAACCCGCCTGGCAATGGCAACGTTTCCAACCAGACAAGACCTACATCATGGCTATATTGCCTTTTTTTTTTAAGACGAAAAGATCTCAGGGACACCACCAGCTGCAAAACCTAGAGTCCTCCCCTTCCTCCCATCTGCTTTCAGTAACTGAGGAGGGGTTTTTACTTTGTCGCCAGCTGTGTGATAACAGTCACTGCTCCAGCTTGTCCGCAAGTCTTCTGTCCCCGGGACTACAGCAGTGTACCATAGTGTTCTCCCCAGCACACAAGTCAGTCTTGGAGGCAGACATTTTTGCCTCATGAGACAAAGGGGAAATTGATTGATATTGTATCTTTATAGGAGAGAACTTTACTTACTTTTTTGGTCCCCCTCAACAACGACCCTCCCCAAGGATAGAGGCCTCAGACCCATCCTGGATCTCTGTCTATTAAACCACTTCATTTGGCAGTGCAAGTTCAAATGCAGTCATAGAGCCAAGTTTTCTCAGCCCTTAAATTGTTTCTCTCTACTCATAGGCTTTTCCCCATTTCACTGTGGAGTCCTAGCACTTTTAGGGCCAGATGTATGAAATTATTTTGCACTCGCAAACGGTAAAATCGGCCGTTTGCGAGTGCAAAACCGTGGTCTGCGATGCATGAAATGCATTCGCAGACCACAACTAAGAAATCGCTAAAATAGCGATTTCTTGCGTTGCGACCTGAAAATTGCGAGTCGCAATTTGCGATTCGCAATTTCCAGGTCACAAGGCTATTCTGGAAAAAATCGCAAATTGCGATTTTCCCAAAAATGGCATTTTGCACTTGCAAAATACCATGCTTTGCAACCAGGTGGTAACCTGGTGCAAAATTTAAAAATGCAGTTAAACTGCATTTTTAAATTAAACATGTAAAGCACACATGCCCTTTTGGCATGTGTGTACCTTACATGTTTAAAAAAAAGTTTTTGGGGTGCAGGAGAGGGGGCCTTAAGCCCCCAGCACCCTGGCCTTTTGCATTTCCAAAATTGCGATTTCTGGTTCAGAAATCGCAATTTTGGAAATGCAAAATATTTGCAGCTATGAATGGGGCAGGTATCGCAATTTGCGATTCGGTAATTGCATTTGCGATTTTTAAGAAATCGCTATTACCGATTCGCAAATGTGATACATGGCCCTTTGCGAGTCGGTAATAGCGATTTCTTAAAAATCGCTATTACCGAATCGCAATGGCCCGTGATGGTACATCTGGCCCTTAGTTCCTAGTTCTGCCATTTTTCTAACAACTGCCCCACAAGTGTTCACTGAAGTGTTGGCTGTGGTTATGGTGTCACTCAGGACAGTGCTTAATTTGTGCTTGTTGTGTCCGGTGCTGAGCACCGGCACTTCTGTTTGAGGGCCGGGGCTTATTCTTCTGCCTCAAGCATTTGCTGGGAGCAAAAGACACATATGGGAGTGACGGAGGAAGGGAAAAATGAAAAAGCATCACAAAGGGAGAAAGTAGAAAGCTGCTAGAGTGAGCTGAAGGGGCAGGGAGTGGCTTTATATGGATTGAAGAGGCCGAGATGGCTTCAGGATTACGCTGCCTCAGTATTCTGTGTTCCCACATTTAGTTGCAGCAGCCACGTGTAAGAGGAGGGCTTTGGGCACTGGCACCTTTTTATTTACAAATTAAGCACTGACTCAGGATGTCCATTCTTGATGGCTGGGTGGTGAAGGCAGTGTCTACTGTGCTGGTATCGGAACATTTTCTCACATTCTAATGTATTAGCCCAGTTCTCTTGGGGCTAGACAACTTCGGAGCACCTGGGCAGTATTGCTTTTTGTCTCTGAAATCTCATAAACTAGCTACTACTGCAATTTCATTGAATACTGAGGATCTCCTTATTAGCCTTTCACTATCGGGTTACTGTGAGAGCAGTCAGTCCAGATTTACACCTGAAGAGTGGTGTGGAGGATTACAGTCTAAGACAATGTAATGTTTGAAAGGTGCACACTCATTGCAATATCCAGGCAGTCTTGTAATTCTAAAGCAAGCACAAGACTTGTATTTATGGTAGAAGGTTCTATACTATAACAAAATGTGTATGGCTTTATAGTAAGGTATGTTTTAGCACTTATGCAGGCATTCTAGCTCTTCTAAATGTACATATAAACAACATGTTCACACTAGTAGCATCTGCAGAGCAATGGGCAAATTAGCAGTTTCTGGCCTGCTCATGAGAGTCAACGTTCTACCTAGACTTTTTAAGTCTTATGGTTTTTCTTAGATAAATGAATGTGCATTGGTGTTCCTGTGTGATGTCTGAACTCTGGCCTGTGCATTTGCAGTCCTTCAGCTGATGGTCATGAAAAGCTGGGTGAAGTAGTGGTTCCGTCAATTGGACGCATGGGTGATTGTAGTCCTTGTGTGATAATACACAAAGCACTATCGAACAACAAAAGGGAAGGGGTGTGCTTTCAAAGTAGGTTTAGCTTTAGATTGCTGTGTAGCAGCGCCATGGGGGACCACAGAGTGTATGTAACCAGGTCTGGCATTTCACAGTCCCCAGACAACGAGGAGTCTGTCTCGGTGGGGCAGTGGGGGAAGAGACCCTAAAACAAAACACTGTAGCAACCGTGGTTCACTCCAGAGGCTACTTGAGCTTTTCACGTTTGCTCCTGGCAGCTTGACACAGAGAATTTCCTTCGTTTTCTGCCTTTGGTGACAATCAACAACAGTCAAGTCTTCACTGTTAGCCCTGTTGATCCCAGTTTTGAAATGGACAGCAAAAACAGGTCCTTGGTCTTGGACAACTCCTTTCTAATCGGTGGTCCTACAAACCTGCAGATGGTGTTATGGTTCTTGAGAAAATTTAAGGTAGGTTTTCAAAACACAAGGAAGCTTTCCTTTTAATCCTGACTCACTAATCCTGACTCACTAGGAGGTCTGCCTTTGTCCTTCCTCAGGCATTGGTGCAGTTTCAGCTTGAAGCCAAAGATGAACATGAATAGTTGAATGCCTGGGTGTACAAACTTGTTAGTTGGGAGGGTCAGTCAAACAGTCACTTAAAACTAGTGCAGCTTTTTTGGGGGAACCAGTCTGATGTAAGAGCATTCTTCTTAAGGTACAGTTCATGTTCCATGGTGATGGAAGTTATCCAGTACATAAATCCACCCACCGGGATATGTATTTCTATCAGATGGTCCAGCAGCCAATCTGAAACCATGGCTGGGCTTCAACCCTTCTCTGCCAGAACTAAACACTGAGCTCTAGCAGTGACCATATAATTGGCCGCAGTTTTGTCATGATTTTGTTCCCTTGCAAACTCTAGGCTGATGTGTCCAAATAGTCTGGTCCAGTGAGATGAGCAAAAGGGGGCATTGTCTGTTCCTTTGAATCTTTCCCTATTCCAGTGATGTATGTTTATTTAAACCAGACACACAACAGTGTTGTTACAGTTACTGGGATTTTCACAGCGGGGCAGAGCGTCATGAAGACTTGTCATGTCAGAACAAATAAGTCAAGACACTGCTAAGGGTAATAGCAGCTGATTATAGTCATGGGGTACAGGTCTAACTGCTGACCAGGTTAGTGAATAATTACAATGTAGCCTGTCCTGATTAGGACACAGTTGGCTTCCCCCAGGGTGATAGCCCTATGTACCTGATTGCCTGTGTGTAACATGCTGTGAAGTGTATGAAGGACTAAGGTACCCCAGGCAGGCCGTCTCATAGTTTGAGTAGCTTCAAAGAAGGTCGACAGCCAGTTAAACTGTATAGGCCTTGCAGTAGCTGTCTTCCATACAATCTGCATGTTCCCACTGCCACCTTTTCTTCTCCTCTTCCCATCACAGGACATTGCAGCATTGTTTATGTATTTGCACTCTTCATTGGAACAGAAAGGCCCATTTTGTATTCACTGCATTAGTGTGAACACGTTTGAGCAGAATTGCCTGTGGTCTCCAAGAAGTAACACTAAGGCCTCATTACGACTGTTGCGGTCTCCAGACCTCCACAGTCGGGTGGCGGTCAGGACCGCCGCTGATGCGGTCATCTTACCGCCACATTACATCCCTGGCAGTCAGACCGCCAGCTCCGCCAGGATCCATGATCCCGGCTGCCTGGCGGTGGCGGAGATCGTAATCCGTTAGGGCAGTGCTGCCATGCGGATTACGACCTTGTTCTCTGCCAGCCTTTTCATGGCAGTCACACCGCCATGAAAAGGATGGTGGAGAACAAGGGCTACAGAGGATTCCCTGCACTGCCCATGAACTTGGTATGGGCAGTGCAGGGGCCCAACTGCCCAGCACCATTGCAGTGTTCAGTGAACATTGCAAGGGGGCTGGTGTACCCTGCTGGCTACAGGATTGCTGCCAGCTCAATTGCGAGCTGGAGACAATGCTGTAGCCTGTTTCCCGCCAGGCCGGCAGTCGCAAACGGAGGTTTCCGCCTGCTAACCTAGCGGGAAACTCTTAATAACTCCGGCAGAGAGATCGCCACAAAGACGGCGGCCACCCTGTTTGGGAGTTTGGCGGATGAGCTTTCCCATCTGCCGAACTCGAAATAAGGCCCTTGGTCTGATTGTCAAGGGCATGCCAGCTTACTGGCACCTGTACCCCAGTTATTGTATGTGCTTCCTGGCCATTTACCACAACCAGTGTCCAGCTGCAGCCGCAGCAAGAACCTCTAGTTCACTGACATCATGTCCAGAAGCAATATACATCCAGTGCAAGTGTTATGGGATGCTGTCCATCAACATGATTCTCAAGACACGTTTTTCATTATGGGATATGGGCTCACGCTGGGATAATTTGGACCAGTGCCTACTAGACTTGCTTGTCCAGTTCTGGCAGCACTTTTATCTACTGCTCTTCAGCGAGCTTCCAATTTCTGACTCCTGCTATGCAATGGAACAAGAATGAACGCTTCCCCGATCAAATTAGGCTTTAACAAGAATTCCACACACAACATACAGAATTGATCTTGTAAGCCAATGTCGGAGCACCTTGGTTTAATTTTCAAATCGAAAATGGTGGTGTTCCTGTGCTCTTTTCTTAAAATGCGTGCTGCGATTGGGCTGAGGTTGCTTAAAAGATGTCTAGCCCTAAACTGAAAATAAGGAATTCAACTGTGACTCTGCTGCTTTTTTTAATTTCAGAAAATGTTCTCGGATTTGATGTGGTAAGACTAGTACAAGCAAGAAAGAAAGTTCTGTAATCTTGGAGGAACTATACAGATACTGGCTTCATAGCACTGAGAAGAATGACATAATAGCATACACAAAAGCAGGCATGAAAGCGTACGTAAGGTTAACATAAAAAGAGAACTGTGAGTTTGTGGTGTAAGTAGGAGACAACTAGTACTGACACGAATAAACGAATACTAACTAGTAATAAAAGGGGACAGACGAGCAGGCAGAAGAACAAACTGAAGGTGAGTAAACTCGATCAGGTGGGCATCGTAGACGGTAATCTGGTCGAGTAGGAGCCTTTTATACTAAACTCTTGAACCTACCCGTGTGTAAAAGTGATAATTCTCCTTTTTAACGTACTGCCACTGGACACTGACTGGCCATTCTACATTTTTCGCAGTGAACCTTGGCAAACATAGTAAATCAGTAACATTTCATCTGGACGTGTATTTAGTTATAACCTGTATCTGTGCTTGTAAATTTATATCACCCTTCAAGAGTAGCTCTTGACAGTGCTTAATTTGTAAATAAAAAGGTGCCGGTGCCCTTCAGCTCACTCTTGCTGCTTTCTACTTTCTCCCTTTGTGACGCTTTTTCGTTTTTCTCTTCCTCCGTCTTTCCCATATGTGTCTTTTGCTCGCTGCAAATGCTTGAGGCAGAAGAAAAAGCCCCGGCCCTCAAAAAATAAGTGCCGGTGCTCAGCACCGGAAACAACAAGCACAAATTAAGCACTGGCTCTTGGCTGTTCAACCTTGTTATACTGTTAAAGCCCAAGCACGTACAAAAGCGGCGCTTGGCACTTCAGTGAGCTTTCAATACGACCAAGATTGGGGGCACTAGGCGTGATAGGTAATTACGTGAACAGGTACAGCTTTTGATGGAAACGCTTTTTCTTAAAATGCTGCTCGATTACTCAGCTCTAAACTGTATGTTTATGAATCGTTGTTATACCTAATAATGTAATGTCTGTGCAGGTTAGTTCACTCAGAATGTTATAAATACTGGCAAACTATAACAAAATAATGAATCGATTGCAAAATCTGCCTGAAAATTAAATGCTTTTGTTTTAAAAGGCTGTACCAGTTGGTGAAAGTCCTGTACTCCTTTGGGATTTTTGTCACCTATGCAATTCAGTACTATGTGCCAGCAGAGATCATCCTTCCACCTCTTCTATCCAAAGTCCAGAAGAAATGGAAGCTGCCCTGTGAACTCTGTGTCAGATCACTGTTAGTCTGCATGACCTGTAAGTAATTATTCATCTCAAAATCAATACAGCCTACTGTTGTGATCGTGATAAATGTGTAGATTGATTATATCTTAAAAAGGCTTAAGTACAAGGGCCTGTCGATAAACAAAGATCACTTACTTGAAGAAGCTTTGTATGTTAAACGCATTCACATTAAAATGTTGGTTTGCAAAACAAACTCAGCCATCTGCAAAACAGAATGCAAACTTGTGCCATCTAGAAAACGAATGCAATGGCCAGTTTTAAAGAGGTCCTGGCCTGCCTCTGTATTGTACTTGCAGTGGTAAATGAGCATCAGGCTGTAAAAACATCACTTGGCTTGATTATATTACCCAGAGGCCTCATTTACGGTCACATTGTTATGTTTCCCAAGCTTCCTGAAAGTTGGATATTAGAAACAGTGTTGTCATTGCCCTGCCTCTCAATTAATTTTCTAAAGAGGTTCAAAGTTCCTGTCTCAATTTATTGACACCATTATTTTTTGCAGTGCGAAAGAGGCGCGGAGGTAGAGATACTGGCAATCAAGTGGTGGGATTCCAACTTTGACCTTGTCCCCTGCCAGTCAAACATACGCCATGTTGGAATCTGACTTGCTGCCAAATTGTAACATGCGTGGGAGTGAGGAAGGATTGCAGTGAGTTGGCAGAATGGCACATTGTTTCTCAACCATCCTAGGTCTTCGGGAGTGCCTACCATTCCTTCATCTCTGCCAGTGACAGCAGGTGGAATTCGAAAGTGGTCAGGCGCCTCTGTATGCTTTCAACATGCTGCAGCCTTTCACTTTAGTACATCAATGTTATCACTATATTGAGTCATTTATTAAAACTGTTAATAAATGCCTCTCAATATGGTGATGCAAACTGATGCACTAAAGTGAAACACTCCTGCATGTCAAAAGAATACAGAGGGACCACTTTTAAATAGTATAGGACTTGTGGCATGCTGTGCCAGCCTCAGGGTTCTTTTTATTGTTTCAAAAACAGTAAAAATGACCCTCAGGCTGCCAGGTATGATGAAAGGCCTCAATCTCCCGGTCCCACTTACCTGGCAAATCTTGCTCTGGGACACGCATGCCGGGCCCACAGTCGGGTGTCTTGCAGCTGGAGGCCTGAGATTGCCAAGCATGCCTTCTCTGCCTCCCATGCAAATACATGCTATAAATAGATACTCGGCACGCGATAAAGCATGCGCAGTGTATCTGTGTACAGCATGGCTGTGCAAGGGCTTCTAACAAAAAAGAGAATGACGTACCAGTACCATCCATGCTCACCGTACTAGTGAGACAATACCCAGAACTCCTCTTTTGTTGGGTGGTGTGAGCTGGGAAGGTAACCCTGGGCATTGTCATTGTGGTGAGGCTGATTGAAAATGAGTCTTGTGCTTTGAATTTTGGAGGGAATGCTTAAAGATGTGTAGGAACTGTCTTTCCTTTGCTTGGGCGTGACGCATACTCCTTTGCTTGCAAGAGGAAGGCACGATTTAAATGTTTTGTTTTCTGCAGTAGAAGAGTTCAGCATGAAAAGAAACTTGATATAGGGTCAGGATTCACTTCTTGAATGTTTTTTATTTTTCTGTTGTTTCTACCGTGTGAAAAATGATTTTTGGTAATAGCTTCACTAGATGGTTTTCCCAGAATGAGGACAAGGTAATCCTAATTGTATTGCAACCTTTCTTTCTTCAGTGACTGGGTACTTGGTGTGCCAATCATATCACATCTATTGATTCAATAGCTTTCATGAGCCATGTGGGCAACCCAGGGTGGGCGGGGAGTTGGTGGGCACGGGTGAAACTAGGTTTGAACAACCATAGTAATAAACATAATGATTAAGAGAGACACAACGGAACAGTGTACTCTAGGCCATTACACGGGAAGGGCAAGTTGGGGTGTTGAAATTGCTATTTTAAGCGTTCTGTGCTCCCCCTATTCCACTATAGCTACACTATATAATAAAAATACATGGCCAGCCTGCTCATTTATAATCAGACAGCTTACACTGCCTCACCACTAGGTGACGACAAATAATGTTTTTTTTCTCTTCCCTGGAAAACATTTTTTTCCTATTTACAAGGTGAAAGTTGAAAGTGGCACACCACGAAACCATTTAATTAAAATAGAGAAAACATAACTTAATTGAGTTAATAAATGGAGGGCTCCCCCAAAATGATGTGATGTCCTGCTATAGGAGGCAATGTTGAAGTTTGTGAGTTAACATGCAGCTCCAGTGCTCATATCTTTTAATTTTCCTTAAATACTGGCCTGGGGATGGAAGTGCTGGAGAAGAACAAACTCTTGTATGTCCTGAGTTGTTCTATGTCCACTCTTCGTTTTAAGGTAGTATTTGAGTTCTTCTCCCATATCACTTATTGTCACTCCTATTCCTAAGTACAGTTATCTGTCCATGTCTGAGTGGGAACTAAATCTGTCAAATACAATAAGGCGCAATGAATGTGTCAATGAATAAAGGGTTTAGGGCTTCTGTTGGTACACTCTTAAACATTTCTGAATAGATTTACAATGGGATATTTATGTTTAGCTCGACATGATCTGAATTGGTTCTTCCTGTGGTTTATACACTTGCCTTTACTGAATCTGTGCTTCACATGTGCACATTATGCACCGTTTCACTGGAAGCATTATTTTAAAGTTAGTCTCTGTCACACTATTTGGATGACTGACTTCTTAAATAGTTGAGGAGTTGGAATAGTGATGTTTTACCCCCTTAGGCAGTGGTAAATGGTGGTTTGTCATTTTGTCGGTGGACGTTTAAAGGAGTCTGATAACTAACGAGAAATGCAGCAGCATTTGTTGACATTTCAAAAGAAAACATAACTCTGCACGATGACAGCACAAAGTAAAATAAAAGCACAGGGCTCAAGGCATCAAAATAGCCACCTAAGAATGCAACACAACAATCACTATCAATATTACAATGCAATATCTCAGCACGAAAATTCAACGCCTCCCCCCAAAAAAACAACACATCACCAACACAAGAAATATGCACAAACTTTCGTACCACACATATTACCACCTCCTCAATCTGCTTTCATAAAACAGTGATAACGGGTATTTGCACCTAACTCTGACTGACTTTCCACCAAGGGTACATATTAGCGCGAACATATGAGCTCCAATCTAACATGTTTTGTGATCTGGCCAAAAATTCAAGTTGAGCGGTTGATATTAACTACAGCACAAAAGCAGGTTAACACTCTTTCAGCAACATTCGCCGCCCACTCCCTCCCCCAAAAATAATAATTATGTAATTGCCTTTTTACTGTGAGTTTTTAGGACACTGGATCAAAACAGGATGGTGGATTTTTTTATTTGAAACCAGTCCCAGTTTCTGTGAGGCTCCCTCTTTTTAAAGTTAGAAAATCCATTTGCAGGTAAATGCAGTATGCAACTGAGGCTGCTTCTGAAATCTAGATGTTTGATCAGCCTCATTCTGCCATTCATGCTTCTGCAGAGGGTCCTAGGTTAATTCGGAGGTAATGATATTTAAGCGCTGCAAGGTAAATACATTTCTGTCAGCGATAAAGAGCTGCTGTGTGATTCTATTTTGAAAGTTTTACCTCAAGGACCTGTTTAGATCATCCTGGAACATATTTTTAAAAAAGAAAAAAAATGGAATAGCTCCCTAATAATCTCCAGCAGGCATTGCTATACTTAGAATTGCTTCACTGAATATATTGTTTTTAACACATAAAAGAGACTTGACGGCTACATTTTATTGAAAGGAGATTTTAGAACGAGAGCTTCAGCTTGCAGTTTGAACATTCTGTTGCATATTTATAGTTTGAGTGATAGATAGTTTGAAAGAAGTCAATCTTAGAGCAAGATTGCCATTAGTAATGGACGCTTCTGTCTAAAAATGGGTTCCAAAGAAAATTATATATTGGAGTTAGAGTCAAGGAACAGTAGAATTGCATTATTAGACCAGAAACGAGCTTCGATTGACGATATTTTGGAAGTTTGTAATATAGTCCTAGTATATGTGCAGGTTGATGTTTTGACCATGATAAAGTGAAGGACAACTGAATACGAAGCACAAATGCTATTGTGTACCTTCTGTAAGTTTATTTTATGTTAATTATTTATTAGGAAGCTTAATTTTATTAGTTAAGTATCTGACTGCCAACAGCTGAGCCTTGTCTCTTTCTGTCCCTTTTTATACTGGAACTCTTTAATAGTGGATGATGTATCATTTTTAGGTCTAGCTTGAAAGTGTAGTCCTCTAAATACTTATTGTTATCACATCTTTAAAATACACATCGAATGGGCTTTGTCTCAATCAAGAGACCATTCCACCTTCAGGGACGTGGTTCAGTGGGAATGCATGACGGATTGTTTTATATCTGAAAAAAGTATGCTCAATCATCACCCTGTTTGACAAACTCAATTCTTTATCTCCTAAAAGTTTAAATACTAAAAACAATCTTTTTACTATTTGTTCCCCTGCACGTGCAAAGCTTATATTGTAGGACTTAATGCAATAAACCATTCAATACAATGGGGTAATCCTGTGTCCCTCAGTTTCCTGGGTATTTAATAATATGTAACCACAATGGTTTCCGTTGGGATCCATTGTAGCTACATATTAGTGTGATAAATAGCATTTGAGCCTGCAGCACATGTAAAGGGCATTTGTAAATGGCTGTTTGTATATGCTTTGGCACAGTTAAGCCATACCCATTGGCGCTGAATTGTTTGTTTAAAACCATTATTGTTAGGGTGGACTTCACGGAAGAATGCCTTTTACAGCGTCAACTGCATTGGAGTCCTTTTGCCTCTCATGCAATTGGTTTGCTGGCTGGTACATTACACAGAGGGAGGTGCTAGTCCTGTTTCTGGCAGCTGCAATGTGGTGTTATGGGTGTGCACATGTTCTGCTGCTTCTACATATTTAATCTTCATCCCATCTATGCATTGTTTATACACCACAAGCTTTTTTCCCTTTGCACTGCACAGCAGCAGTCATTAAATATTTTGTTTTTATTAGAATTTAATATACCTTAGAACCCGCCGTAGCGGGCTCTACCGGCTATTAAAGGCCCGCTCCCGCGTCAAATGCCCGAGCCTTTGGCTCGGGCATTTAACAAGGGAAAGGGCCTTTAATAACAAGGTAGAGCCCGCTATGGCGGGTTCTAAGGCTATTAGAACATTCTGCCACTCAGGGCAGAATGTTCTATTTAAAAAAACAAATTGCTCACGGAGCCCGCGGGGATTAAGATCCCCTCGGGCTCCGTGAGGCTTTGTTCACAGCTGCAGCTGTGAACAAAGCGAACATTGGAATGTTGGCGCTGCGGGCTTTTACCGGCCAGTAAAAGCCCGCAGCACTCCATTGTTTTCAATGGAGCTGCCAACTTCCAATGTTCTAATATACATAACATACTGATAGGGGCTTTCAATCAACTCTCTCTATCCACTGGGTTGCTATTGTCATTCACTTTTTTTCTCCAACTCACTACAGCATTGGCAGTGAGTCACTCCACTAACGTCGCTGCGAGTGACGACATTCTGCTTTTTAACAATTCTTGTAAG
The DNA here is from genome assembly GCF_031143425.1 of Pleurodeles waltl. NCBI lineage: Eukaryota > Metazoa > Chordata > Amphibia > Caudata > Salamandridae > Pleurodeles > Pleurodeles waltl. The sequence goes on from NC_090447.1 coordinate 1,392,453,433, forward strand.
TGTCAAACACTAATATGGCAATGTGCGTTTTTTAAGAAAAAAACATTTTTACTATGGCCATTTTTTATATTGATGAGGGCCAGGTAGCTTCCCCAACAACAAACTTTAAAAAAAATCATGACAAAGAAACAAGCACTGCTCCCCCCACCCGAGCACCCGAATACTTTATCAAGGCAATTGATCTCATTTTTCTTTTTTTCCACTCCTAAAAAAGAATCAGTAGACCCACTTTCCTGCATTTCTGTGCATGCTGTATTTTCACAGGTGATTTACACCCACTGTTTTTTGCTCGCATTTAATGAAATGGTGCAGTTGGTATCTCAATTCCAATTTTCCCTTAAGAACACCAAATGGAGCGATAGTGAGAGACATGTACTTCCACAGTAGGATTGCAGTGAGGTACACTGTACGCTTCTGGATGAAAAAATGTAATTTTATTTTGACTTCTGCAGGAAGTGTGTAGGCCCTTCCATGCCCAGCTTGCCTTGTGTACTTCCTGGTGAATATTGTCCCAGTGCATTGCAATTGTACCCCCTGATGAGCCTTTAAGGGTGCAGGAGCCTTGTTATAGTAGACCCCTTAGTTACTTCTTTTCCATTTCGACCACGAATAGAACCTTGCTGCTGCAACGCACATCATGTAGGTGTTCCTGTGCTGTATGTTACCCACTACAGAGGCTGAATCTATGACCTCTGGGTATAGCACAACATGAAATTCACTGTACTACTATAACTTGAGATGTATGTGAGTTCCGCATGTCTTTAATGCAGAGTGTTCTGCAGTGTGTGACTTCGCACTTTTGCACAGCCACATGAGAGTTTTGTTGTCTGACATACTGTGACTTGACCTGCTGCTTTTATTTTGGTGGGGGTGCCAGGCTGTTCATATTTCAGTGTTGTTGGCCTACACAGATGTGCTGACTCCTGTCATGCTTCTAGTTTGAAAGAGGTCTCGATGAGTTACTCAGTTTGAGTGGGATTTGGTTTGATTAAATTCTTGGGTCACCGTCTTTTCCAACTGCTTCATTTAGCCTTGTGGTTAACAACTTTTTGGAAAAGAAATTAGGTATTGCTACCACTTCCTGAATTTGCTTAAATGTCTTGGTTTTTTTAACACAACCACGCAATCAGTTATGAAAGACAATGGTTCCTACAGAAACATTTTATTAAAACTCAAATTCTTTATAACGGTGAGAGAGTTAATAGAAACATACTCCCTCTTATACTGGTTTTCTTTATGTAAACTTAAAAAACAGGGTGACCAATGTTTTTAGATGAAGAAACCTTTGTAATGTCTAAAAATAATCATACCGGTGTTAGAAATGGGGTCTTTGGTTGACAGTCAGGTTAACCCCTGTTCAAGCAAGGACCCTCACTCTAATCAGGGTAAAAGAGAATCTCCCTCAGCTAACCCCTGCTTACACCCTTGGTAGCTTGGCAGAGCAGTAGGCTTACCTTCAGAGTGCTAGGTGTAAAGTATTTGTACCAACACACAAGGTAACTTAATAAAAACACTACAAAATGACACAACACCAGTTTAGAAAAATAGGAAATATTTATCTAAACAAAACAAGACCAAAACGACAAAAATCCAACATACACAAGTCAAGTTATGAATTTTTAAAGATTAAACTAAAAAATAGCGCTTAGAAACACAAAATGCTTCGATGAGGTGTTTACACGGCGTCGTGACGGAGTCGTTCCCAACAAGCCGACCCTAGCTGCGCTGGAAACAGTCGCGTAGACCCCCAAGTACAGTACCTTAGGTGAAGAGTGAAAACAAGTCGATGCGCGAAGTCGGGGATCACGGCGTCTGTGCGAAACGTTGAATCCGCGCACTTCGAGCGGCGCCGATCATGACGTGGTGCGGCGACTTAATGCACAAAAACATATTTTTAAACCTATTTACTTATATATTTCCCATGGTTTTACATGCATTCGTAGTACCATGGCTATTTTTTAATATAGTCTAGCTTTCTATGCTTGTTTCTGCAGTTGGTGGACGTTCACAATAGAAGTCAGAGGTTTGCTGCTTTTTTAAGCATTAAACTTAGTTTGTTTACAGTGCAGACTTTTGACATCATATGTTTGTTGTAAGAAGAGCATAGGGGAGATGTGTATAGCTAGCTTTGTTTTCATTTTATTGCTGTTTGCATGTTTTTGAAGTTTTGATCCTTAAACGATTTCCGAAGTTGGTGTCAACAAGGGTCATTTGTTTTTTAATCATTTTCGAATTTTTTAATTAAAACTGTGTTGACTGAAATGTTTGTCACCTTTTGTAAAGGTGACAAAATTAGACCACTACATTTATCTTCTGACACATTTTTACCCATTGTGAATGGGCCTTTTTTCCATTAAACAAGATTTTCAGGTTGTTATGGTATATTGAATGGATTGATTTTGTTCCATTTTTCAAAATTAGACTTCAGTAAAATTGTGTCAATTATATTTGGAGATTAATGTACAGTAAAGGTTTTTTTTAAATAATGTGTTAGAAAACAGTGCATACATACTACTGTACTAACTAATATTCCAAAAAGTTGAATTTTAAAAAGGAGCCATTTATTTGTTTCTTTTGTTTTTTTGCAGTGCAGGCTACCTGTAAAAGAATGTGTCTGTCTCATTACCTGGAAACGTTGCTCGTTTTAAAACTTTTTTTAGAAAATGGTAGAAATTAGGGTGATGTTTTCCTAATAAAACTAGAGAATCAGTTATGCCAACCCTCTATAGCATTGTCTGTGTTGGCACTTCCCACTAATGGCTAATAGTTCCACCATTCAATATGATTATGTGCTTTTCTTCCCGGTTGGTTTAGATGCACAGTCTATGTTTCTTCCAATCAGTTTGGCAACGTTGTATATTTTTCCTAATTTTGTGTAAAATAGTCAGATTGAACAATAGTGGTGTAGTATCCATCTACATTTACAGGAGGTACAAAACACAAAGCTATTCATTTTTTTAAAACTTCGAACTGTAGTTTACTGTCAGACATTTAGGGTCTCATTACTAGTTTATTGGTCTGACCGTCGAACCGCCAATCCCGCGGGGTGAGGCTGCCGTCACCCCTGTCATATTACGGTGTTTCCACCGGGATAACCAGCAGAAACATTGTATTACAACCTTCCTGCCGGTCAGCTCGGTAGAAACAGTGCCACGACAATGGCTTCAGGATCCGAGGCCAATGCTCTCGCACAACAGCACCCTTGGAATGCGTTCTGTCTGCAGAGTAAACAGTGCGCATTCTGAGGGTGCTGGCAGGGGGGTCCATGGGCATGGGCAGTGCATGGGCCCCCCAGCAGTGGCTTTCCTCCATCCTTTCCATGGCAATGAAATCGCCATGGAGAGGCTGGCTGAAAGTTGACTCATGATCAGCACGGCGGTGCTGCCATGGGTACCGCTGTGGCAGACCATGACTCTGACTGCTGCCACCCTGTCGGGATCTTTGATCCTGATGGTGGCGGCCATTCCCTGGTGGTCTGACTGCCAGGGTTGTAATCTGGTGGTCAGACCGCTAGTAATGCGGTAGTCCGACCGCCACCGCGAGTTTGCAGTCTTAAGACCGCCAAACTCGTAATGAGGCCCTTAGTCTCCTGCTTACGATGCCTATTGATTTTTGTTTGTCAAACGTCCTGGATAAAGTGAAAAAATATCCTTGAATTTCTGCTTAAGATAAAGTGTATTTAAAGTGGTTATAATGGCAGTTTCAAAGTCAAATAATATTTTCCTAGGACGTTTACTTTTGTTTCTTTTATGACTGATAAAAAGTTAGTGTATGCTGAGGACTCCTTGTCTGCCAGTAAAGCATAAATATGAGGCATTGTGGTATTCTTTATTTTGCTAAGTACAGTGTAAATCTGGGTAATGGTTTATGGTTATGGGTTTCTCTTTGTTTGCAAGGGATATCAATGTCACTAAAGGTATTAGGTTGTTTTGGCTGCACATTAATCGTCTGTCTTTCTCTAATTATTCTTTTCAAATGTAGAATAGTTGACATTTCTACCACACAGTGCCTTGTTATCTGCCATAGAACTGAATCACAGGGCTCACTGTAGGCGGCTTCTAGGGGTTATATTTGTTATACATTCTCCCTTATTTCTATCTCTCTTGTAGATGTAGACTGCTCATTCTCACCTGTCCGTTCTGCAATCCGTCTCTGTCTTTGTAATGAGTTGAGAAGTAATCAACACTTTCCCAATGAGCCCTTGGTTCAGTTTTTTCTCCTTTCAGTAAATGTATCCTTCATGTTTGAGTAACTGATTTCCCCTTTTAGATAACACATAGTTTGCTTTTGCCATGTTTCCATATTTACCTGTATACAATTTAGAAACAACTTTCATTACTATTTTATTTTATTGCTTCATCTGTAATCCTTATCAATAAACAGTGTTTTTGTTTCTTACTGATCTTCTGGTACTCAATTTTCAATACAATTATAATTTCTAGTAGTTCTTTCAAACAGAATGTTCAAGGTTTCTCTGAAATGGATAGAAAAAAACACCTTAAATGAGTTGCTTTTTTGCTTGTAATCCATTACTGTGTTTTAATTTGTTGATCCTGTTTAAAAAATAATTAGTAGGATCTCTTGGAGAAAAATTGTATTTAAGTTAGTAACTGCTTTTGGTTGGAAAAAAGTTGTTATTGTTATTATGTTACTTTTACTAGCATTTTCTTGGTATGTATTAATTTTTTTACTTTATTTTCAAAGATTTATGTTCATTTATTCAATGTTTCTTCAATTCAAAGGTTTTATTCACCTTTTCTTTGGGATTAATTTATTGTAGATTTGGTAACTATCAGGTAAACTCACAGATTTATTTAACATGTACGTTTGTTATTTAGGTTTCATATCCTTATTTATGACATTTATATATAAGTTACACTTAACGACTTTAGTTTCTAAATTGCACGTTTTCTCAGTGGTGTACCTCTTTCAGGGCTGTGCTGTCACCTGAGAGGTTTGCATCCATTGATTTCAAAATACTATTTGCTCTGCTATTGTACAAAAATCACTATCCATAGTAAAATGTATCCTTGAACGTATCCTTTATGCCAATTTCATGAAACCTAAAATACATTAGTAAGTGATATTGATAAGATGTGAAAAGTCAATTTTGACCTTTTTTATTTGTCAAACATCTGCACCATATTTGTTGGGGCCTCATATGTAATACTTTCCAAATGTGAAAAAGACTCATCTATTCTATAGTTAAGTTAATAATTAATTTTTAATGGTAAATACTAGAATATTTATGTTGCAGATTGAATGAAAAACGCATTGTAAAATCATGCATAGTAAAGGTAAAACACATAGAATTTTATATTCCTTTGCATGGTAAACATATGTGTTGTAAATACCAATTTGTAAATACTACAATGTAAACATAGGCGTGACATCAACTGACATTACAGCAGCAGGCATGGCACTCTGTGCTGGAGCAGCATTCTGATACCAGGCACCACCCTAGCTGTACCTACGTCCCAGCCGGAGGAGGACGAAGCTTCCTCTTCCTCCTAAAAGCTGACTGATGCTTTGTTACTCTCAGAGCAGCCTCTGCATTGAAGTAATGTGTTCTTTGAGGAAGAGAAGATGCACTTCCTCTGCACTGTGCAGCAAGTGATGGCGACTAGGAGTAGATGTACTGAATTTGTACATTAGTACAAACATACCCTCTTTTTATTCTTTGTTTGAGCAGAAACACAACTAGTACTGGCCATAGTACCCCCACTGCACAGCAACAACTGCAGAGCCACGTTATACACGCAATATAACCTCCAACCCTGAAGTGGGTACACAGTCTTTTCTGAGGCAGCTTTAGTCTGTTACGAAGCAGCAGCTGGTGTTTCTGCCTCATGACATGAGGTAACACCGTGCTTTAGGAATCTCCTGTCTGATTCAGGAGAGTTGCTGTGTATCTCTCCTCCTCCTCCTGTACAAGGGACTGTAATTTGTCTTTGAGTGGGCCTCACTTCAGCTGCCCAGTGAGTTCTGTCAATAGGCTGTAAAGGCCTTCATCCCTGTCACTGCCCTACGCTCCATTACTACATTCCCATCTCTGCACTCAGTGTATAGAAATAGCTGCCATTGTCACTTTACACATGGAATTTCTCAGTGGCCCAGGCCATCGTTATCTGCAAAAAAATGATTCTCTCCCTTAACTAAAAATTGCATCACCCTCAAAAACAAGTGATTCAATACTCACTTTAGGATAAGCGATAGCTTTTTTTATAAATGACTGTGATTGACGGGTTGTCCCCTGAAACAAATCCTTTTCTTTGGAAGTTTCATGTCAGGGTAACCAGGAGTCAATGGGGGAACAACTGTTTTTGACTGGTCGTTAATTTTACCATCACTTGCTATCACTTCCCTATTACTTTTCTCACAAGCCCAAGGGAATAAAGGGGACAATGGTCACTTTTTCCTATCTCAAGCTATTTTCAGTGCTTTCAAAAACGTAAATCTTCTTTCCTTCAAAGCAATAGAGTAGAAATGAGAGCATGCACTGCCACACACATAGATGCAGTCATTTCAGACACTCTCAAACTGTTTTGAAACCTCTTGGTCCTGTACAACTTCCTGGAGTAAAGTCCATTCCTGAGTCCCACCACCTATTGAAGGGTGCTATTTTGACATCTTTTCAAAAGGTGAGAAATCTACAGTTAGTATTCTTCTGTAATGCTCTTTCTGGAGAATGATCTATCTAATTGCTGATTCTTCACCAACGCTCTGTCCTTCATTATTTTGTGGTGTGGATTTCTAATAGGTCCTACTTTGGATTCCGCACACTGATTACTGATTTGTTTGCGGATGAATCATTTATTTTTATTGAAACTTCTAGCAGAACACACTTGTGATGCTTACATATGGGTCCGCATTGGCAGTTCTAGAGACAGGACCAGTTCACCAAAGAGTCCGAGGGAGACACGTATTGGCACACAGTAGCTGTTGCTGGAAATGTTTTCGTATCCAGTATTGTGGCTTGGAGGAATTTAAAAGTTGAGGGATTTGCAGTTGGATATAGTATTCACCAGAACAAGACTTACAGAAAGTAAGTAACATTTTTGTTGTTTAACATGAGTGAGTGGGTTTTTCATCCAGCAGATGCTACTATCGTGTAGATGCTGCATAGCTGTTTTTAATCACACATGTACAGCCATTTTGTTGATGATCAAATGTGCACTACCATGCTGTGTTTCATCAAATGTGCTTAAAATGTTGATTCTCATCAGTTATATTCTCTCATACATTTTTTCATGGGACGGTGTCATGGTGGTATTGCCTATTTGTTTTTACGTAAGTGCAGTTGTACTATTTGCTATATAGTAAGTAGATGACGGTTCACTTTTGTCACCAGTTAGATGCTGTTCTTCTGTTTGTCATCAAACCTGAAGTGATAGAAATCTTGTGGATTTTAGATAGGTAAAGCTGTTGGAGGATGTTCATCAGCACTATGGAAATAGTTTTAGCAAATGTCTCTTAAACTGTTCTTAGTGGCATTTTTGTGGTATTCAGCTGTAATATGCTAATGCTTGCAAACACAGGCTTAATTAAATACTGTTTGTCTGCTTTAGCATGTTAAAGCTAGACCTATTGGCTTTACCAATGCTTTTTTGTTTTAGGTTTTTATTTTTTCTTGGCTTATGACAAAAAGCGACTTCTGGCATCTGTGTGTCAAAAGTAATGGTTTCCATTTACAGGACTTTTCCTGCTGCGCTATCAGTTATCAATCATCTGCAATGTCAAGGAGTCCTTCCAGTGTGTATCTAATGCTAAGCTGCTTCATGGGACTCTGTTACCTATTCAGACGGAGTGGTGGCCCCTGGGTCACCTAGGAGGTGATAGAACGCCTCTCTGTGATTAATGATCCCTACTCCGCTTTCCTCCTATGCTCCTAGTCGTTGGCCTCCTGCCGCCCTCCTCCTTCCTTGTACATTTACCTTAGGTGATTGTTATTATTCAGTCTCCCATTTATCACTGCTTCCTGCTTATTAGGTCTTCCATTACGTTTTGATTTTACTAAAATTATATGTATGGTATACATAATGAAAGGGGCTTTCAGCCAGCTCTCCTCATCCATTGGTCTGTCGTCTTTCGCTTTTTGCTTCCACCCAATACAGCATACAACGTGGGGCAGTGGGGCAGCCTACTTAAGCCACTGTTCTCTCACGATGAGCATATCTGCACACAAGGTAGTTTCCTTCAGTGACAGTGATTTTGGTTTTACTTTAATGTTTTATTGTTGCCTTTATTTGTTTAGAGACTAATGTGATAGCAGGATGCTTTCTACCAGCTCTTCATGCACAGAGCACATTCCAGCTTTATCAGATCCTGTCGACTGCATATGCTGTTGCAAACTCCTTTGAGAGTGTCCTTTATCTGGCTGTCACTTTTTATACCATACCAGATTGTGTCCATTTGAAACAATTGAAACTATTAAGTTAGCTTGTTTTACTGTGCATGCAGTACACAAAGCAGAACATTCCAAACTCAAATTCACCAATAGTTCTTTATTAATCTTTGCCCAGGAAGAAACCAGTCTTTATTGTGTTTAATTTGCAGAAGTTCAAACACTGTTTTCTTGCTTTCTTTTCTTGCTTCTCTCTTTCCTTCTTTCCTCTTGTCTTCCTCTGTTGCCTTCTTTCCTTCCTTCCATCTTTCTTTCCTCCTTTCTTGCTTTTCATCTTTACTTCCTTCTCTCTTTTCTCCTTTTCTTTGCTTCCCTTCTTACTTGCTTTCCTTTTTTACTTTGTTCTTTCTTCCCATATTTGTTTCTCTCCTTTCTTGCTTTTGTTCTCTTTTGCCCTCTGTCTTTTCTTTCTTGCTTGCTCACAGGCAAGAGGCTGGCAGCCAGTGTCATAATGGTTGGCTTTTTTTAGGTCTGTGCTAGCCAAGACTTTTTGGTTTTACAAAAATTATGTGTATGATATAGTAGGGATTTTCAACCACACTTCAGCCATCTGTCTGTGATTATGTCATTCACATTTGTCTTCCACTTACTTATAATGCTATCTGTATTTAACCACCAGCTCCATCTTGACCACTGACTCCATTTTGTGCTTAGCTTAGCTTCAAATGCCGTCACATTGTTGGCACAGGTATTTTTCTGTGCACAGCTTGTTAACATGTTTTTGCTTTTTCTCACTAGGGAAGGGAACATAACATGGGGGAGGAATACAGATAAGGAGGTACCAGACTGAGAATGTTCATAGTAGAGCAGGGTACAGCTCAGTCTTGGAAATACACCCTGAGATCTGGCCGGTCTCTATGGGTCCGAATATGACCCTGGCGGTCATTTGACTGCCAGGGTCGCAGTGGTGGTCTGACCGACGCCAAAGTGGTGATTTGACCACTTTGGCGGCGGTATGGCTGCTACATTATGACTGTGACGGTTGTGCTATGATCGGACCCCCAGCACCGCCAGTGTTCCTCCATAGGAGGGTCTGGTAGTGTTGGCGATCCTGATCCGCCAGGGCAGCGCTGCAAGCAGCGCCACCCTGGGGGTTACCACCCCCCTCTCTGCCAGCCTTTGCATGGCAGTAGTACTGCCATGCAAAAGCTGTCAGAGACGGGATGTAGGGTGCCCCAGGAGGGCCCCTGTTCTGCCCATGCACTTGGCATGGGCAATGCTGGGCCCCCCTGTCCAGCCCTGTCACAAAGTTCACTGTTTGCAGACAGTGAACTTTGTGACGGGTGCGAGTGCACCCTATGCACTACAGCATTGGTGGTGGCTTGATTACGAGCTGGAGACAATGCTGTAGGCTGTTTCCCGCTGGGCCCGCGGGCAGAAGCTCTGTTTCCACCCACTCACCCAGTGGGAAACTCGTAATGGGGCGCGCGGGGAGGTAGCCGCACTGGCGGTAACCTGCCCCTCGGGATATAAACCATCCACCGGGTATGGCCAGCACTTGAATTTCACAACTTACTCAAAGGGAAGGGGGGGGTACTAGAACGTTCCTCTTAAGTTTGTTTAAAGTATCTAAGGTGGGGAAGCTTGACAACTGGGAGAAGAAGGAACTCCACTCTGGGAATGGACGCATTGTCCAGCGAGTAATCCCTTCATGGTTGTTCTCTTTCGTCTCAGTTGTCAAGGGTTCCACAACCTGATGTTGGCAGGCAAGGTGATGCATTTTTAATTCTTATTTCCAGCTTTGCGATGGGCATGCATGAATATGTAGTCACTATATATATATCTCTATATATATATATTTATATATATATAATTATTCATAGTTGATGTATTGCATTTTCTTTGATCATTATTATTCTACTGCTGTGATTACTTTAACAGTCTTGGAATGGTCTACCCCCAAACCTTTTGCTTGTTTGCCTCACCTTTTTGCTGTATCTGTTTTGTTGCCATTTTGACTCTGAGCCCTTTACCACTTCTGACCAGTGCTAAAGTGCATATGTCTCTCCCCTAAACGTGGTAACATTGGTGTATCCACAATACTTAATTTGCTTGTAAATCCCTTGTAAATCCCTTGTAAAGTGATGTACCATGTACCCAGGGCCTGTACATTAAATGCTACTAGTGGGCCTGAAGCACTAATTTTGTGCCACCCACTTAAGTAGCCCTTTAAACATGCCTGCTGCAGCTCCTGTGTGTGCAGTTTCACTACCACTTCAACGTGGCATTTAAAACTCCTTGCCAAGCCTTAATCTCCCCTTTTATTACACTAAGACATCCCTAAAATAGGCCATAGGGCAGAGTGCCATGTAACTAAGAAGTAGGACACGTATATTTAAGTAGTAAACGTACTGGTAGTGAAAAACTTCCAAAGTCATTTTTCTCTACTGTGATGCCTACTCCTCTCATAGAACTGCATTGGAAATTCCTTAATATACTTTTAAACTGTAATTCCTGATCAGAAAGAAGTAGATTCATCATGTTTCATATCATTGGAATGGTAGTGATAAATCCTATTTACTAGTAATGTTGGATTACTATTTTAGAAATACCACATTTAAGTGGCCATTTCTGTGCTCTTACATCTCGGTGTGCCTCCAGCATGTCTCCAATATTAGTCTGCGGTGGGTGACAGCTACACATTGTGCATTGCATTCCCACTAGACAGCAACAAATACAGGAAGGTTATGTGTGTCTTGTTAGAAATGGGGTCTCTAGATGGCAGTTGGTTTGCACCCTGACCAAGTAGGGACCCTCACTCTAGTCAGGATAAGGGAGATAGCCGCTCAGATAACCCCTGCTCACCCCCTTGGTGGCTTGGCATGAGCAGTCAGGCTTCTCTCAGAAGCAATGTGTAAAGCATTTGCACTTAACACACAGTAATAATTGAAAACACTACAAAAGGACACCACACCAGTTTTAGAAAAATAGGCAATATTTATCTATATAAAACAAGACCAAATACGATAAGAATCCAACATACAGTAAGAAAAATATGAATTATGCAAGATTTACTCAAAACTACAATTCCTTGAAGTCGATAGCTCCACCTGGGGCTATCACGGCGTTGTGATCAACAAAACCAACAGTTCAGGCTGGCCACGGCGTTGCGGGCCAGCTATGCTGTCGGGAAGACCCGCAAACAGTACCTTGGATTTGCAGGACGTTGTGATCCTCGCGGTGAGCTCCACAGTGCGGTGTCACTGACGTCGCAGTGTCGGGTCCAGAGTCGGTGCAGGAGTCGTCGGGTCCTTGAGGTCACACGCGTTGTAGATCGAACTTCAGGCTGATGAAGTCAGGTGCGCCAGCGTGGATGGCGTCGGGTCTGTGGTGCAAAGTGTGACGATGCTACGTGCGGTGCCCACAGGTCAAGGTGCAGGCAGCGGCTCGGTGACGGCTTCCAGCGGTGTCGGTGAGACCAGGGCTGCGGTGTGAAGCAGGGCGGTGCGACGTGCGGTGTCCACAGGCCACGGTGCAGGCAGCGGTGGCGGCGTTGCTGAAGCGCTGTCGTTGGTAGGCTCAAGCCAGCTGTGCAGGACGGGACGGTGCTTCGTGACCCTCACAAGCGGTGTCCACAGGCCACGGTGCAGACAGGATGCCTGGTGACGACACAGGAGTCGATGGTGCTGGCGTCGGTGTACCGGGGCTGCGGCGCGGGACAGGACGGTGCTTCGTGTACCTCATGAGCGGTGTCCATGGGCCACAGTGCAGGCAGCGGCGCTGGTGTCAGCAGGAGCAGCGGCGGCGGGGAAGTCGTCCGATGACGATGTCGGGGAGACCAGGGTTGCGGTGCGAAGCGGGGCAATGCGACTCCGTGTGGCGTGGGCAGGCAGCGGCGTCGTTGGCGGCATCGCAGTGGCTTCTCCTCTTGAACAGCACAAAACACACAGTTCCCAGTGCTGCAGGTCGAGGAAACTGAAGTCTTTGGTGTCCCTGAAACTTCCAACAGGAGGCAAGCTCTACCCAAGTCCTTGGAGAACTTTCTCAAGCAGTACACACAGCAAAGTTCACCCTTTGCACACTTTTCAGGCAGAAGTAGCAACTGCAGGCCAGTCCAGCAAAACAACACAGCAAAGGGACAGTACTCCTCCTTCAGCTCTTCAGCTCTTCACCTTGGCAGAGGTTCCTCTTGATTCCAGGAAGATTCTAAAAGTTTGGGTCGTCTTCTTATACCCAGTTCTGCCTTTGACGTTGGCAAACTTCAAAGTAAAGTCTCTTTTGAATGTGAAATCCTGCCTTGGCCAGGCCAGGCCCCAGACACTCACCAGGGGGTCGGAGACCTCATTGTGTGAGGGCAGGCACAGTCCTTTCAGGTGTGAGTGACCACTCCTCCCCTCCCCTCCAGCACAGATGGCTAATTAAGATATGCAGGCTACACCCCAGCCCCCTTTGTGTCACTGTCTAGAGGAGAGGTGTAAACAGCCCAACTGTCAAACTGACCCAGATGGGAAATCCACAAATAGGCAGAGTCACAGAATGGATTACACTAGAAAATGCCTACTTTCTAAAAGGGGCATTTTCAAACTAACAATCTAAAAACCAACTTCACTAAAAGATGTAATTTTAAATTGTGAGCTTAGAGGCCCTAAACTCCACATTTTTATCTGCTCTCAAAGAGAATCTGCGCTTTAAGGATATTTAAAGGCAGCCCCCATGTTAACCTATGAGAGAGATAGGCCTTGCACAGTGAAAACCGAATTTGGCAGTATTTCACTGTTAGGACATATAAAACACACTAGTATATGTCCTACCTGAAAGATACACTGCACCCTGCCCCTGGGGCTACCTAGGGCCTAACTTAGGGGTGCCTTACATGTAGTAAAAGGGAAGGTTGAGGCCTGGGAAGTGGGTACACTTGCCAAGTTGAATTGACAGTTTAAAACTGTACACTCAGACACTGCAATGGCAGGTCAGAGTCATGTTTACAGGGCTACTAATGTGGGTGACACAACCAGTGCTGCAGGCCCACTAGTACCATTTGATCCACAGGCCCTGGGCACCTCTAGGGCACGTTACTAGGGACTTATTAGCAAATCAAATATGCCAATTATGGATAAACCAATCCACAGTACAATTTATATGGGGAGCACTTGCACTTTAGCACTGATTAACAGTGGTAAAGTGTGCAGAGACAATAAACCAGCAAAAACAGTCCTCAAAAAATAGGAGGAAGGAGGCAAAAAGTTTGGGGATAACCCTGCAAAAAGGGCCATTTCCAACACAACCCTTTCCCAGCCTAAAGCCAGGGTAGGCCAATCAATACCTTGCTGGACTTCCCTGCTCAGGGCGATACAACCTGGGCAATGGCCTAGTACTGCAGGAGCTCTTGCCAGTTCTACGCCTCTCTGAACCCAGGTTGATCCCTCGGTCAACACTCTCAGGGGCCACTGAACTAACCTTGGGGGACCTCTTCTCCTCATCTGAGAACTCCATCTGTGCAGCACCTAACCTTACCTTGCTCACAGATGCATCCCAGTGGGCAGACAGTACCACCAGAGCCAACAGTGTGATGTGGCCCATTCCACCCCGGGGTCTGACTTCAGTCCCCCTCCCAGGGAAAGCTCTGTCCACAAGGATAACAACCAACAGAGGCCACTGACAGCTGTCAGTGTCAAGAGCCAGGACCCAGGCCATTCTAGGGTCTCTAGCCTCTGTGGTTTTAAAAAGTGGGGGGCAGTAACCCCAGGTGACTTTCACCCTTTTTCTACTTCCCTTCCCACCAGTTCAGGAGTGGTGTCCTTAGACTGGTCACTCACCCTTGGGTCTGTAACCTCAGGCTGAGCCGGGGACAGGGGGGGCTCTCCCTCCTCCTGTCCCTCGTGCTGGGATCCGGTACCGTCCGCCTTGGAGTGGTACCCCCAGACAACTGAACTGTGAGGGTGCCTCTGTGGGCCACCCCTCCCAGTTCCCCTGACACCTGTGGCAACTCATTCCACAGAAGGCAGTCTATGGGCATCTGGGGACTGACTATGACCCGCCTCTGGGTCACACCTCCCCACCCCACTCTAGGGATACCAGGGCCATAGGACGGAAGAAGTCCGGCCCATGGGCTGGTGTCACCCTACACACCTGGCCGGTGTACTGTTCTGGGGAGACAAGCCTTTCCACCATCATTGTATGGCTAACCCCACTGTCCCTCAGAGCAGTGACTGGGACCCCATTCACTGTTACCTGGTGGAAGTGAGGACTCCCACCCTCTGGGATCACCAACTCACCCTCTGAGTCAACCTCCCAACTAAGGGATATCATGACATGGTCTATTACCTGCCCCTGGGGGCTACCTCCCCCTAAGGCCATATTAGCCACCTCGGTAGAGGGGCCACCAATGTGGGTTGTCTTAGGACAGACAGAGTCCCCTTTCATGTGTCCTGACTGGGAACACTCAAAGCACCGGGGTTGAAAATGGGGTGCCCTGGGCCACCGCCTACCAGAACCTCCCTCCTTCCTGTCAGAAGGGGCCTGGGACTCTTTTTCTCCCTCCTTATCCTGGGACCTGTCTGCGTCTCCCTTGACTTCCCTCTCCTTGTTCTGGGAACCCTGCCCACCTTTGGCTGAGTCTCCCCCATAAACCTACTTGTGGACCCTGGTACTCACCAAGTGGTCCACCTCCATAGCAAGCTTCCTGGGGTCAGTCAGCTTACTATCAGTCAAGTGCTGGCGCAGCGCAAAACACAGACTAGACAAGTGCTCCCACGTAATTAAGTTGTACAGCCCTTGAAAATCTATCACATTACTGCCCTTCACCCAACCATCCAGTGCTCTGCAAAATGAATCTACACACTCTAACCAGGTCTGGGACTCAGTTTTCTTACTCTTCCTAAACTGATCCCTGTACTTGTCAGGAGTAAGACCACACCGAGTGAGAAGGGCCTCCTTCATGTCAGCGTAGGTGAGGTTGTACCCCTTACCCAAAGCTAGCAAAGTGTCCCTCCCCTCCTCTGTGAAGTGGTTCCACAATCCTGCTCCCCAATTCTTCTCAGGGACCCCATTCATGTGGATGGATGCCTCATATCCCTGAAACCACCTCCCTGTCATCTCCCTTTTTGTACTCTCTCCCTGCGTTTTTAGGAATGTGCACAATTCTGTCTGACTGCACTGAGGAATTGCTGCTACCATCCTGGCTGGACCTGCTCCTCAAGTCCAGCTCTTTTACTTTAAGCTCATGGTCCAAAAGCATCTTTCTTTCCTCCATGGCTCGATGCTCCCTCTCAGCCGCCATTTTTAATCTCTCCAACTCAATCTGGTGCCTCCTGGCTTCTCTCCTGTCCTCCAGCTCCTCTGGAGTCAGTCCTTTTGATCCACCACTGCTGCTTGGCACGGGGGGTACCTCCCCCCCGGCAGCTCCTGCACCCTCAGTACATCTTCCCTAGAATTTGAGTCAGTAGACTCTCCATTTGGATCCTCGGACTGCCCACTGGCAGTTCTGGCAGTTCTGGCTGCTACCCAGGCCCTCAGCGCCTTCTGTAGCTCCTCCTTTTTGGTGAGGCCTCTGATCTGAACTTTGAGGTTTTTACAAACTGCCTTCAGTTCCTTCATGGAATAGGTTTCCAACCCGTCCTCCTCAAAAACCAAATCCTGGGATGCAACTGAAGATGCTCTTGATTGAGACATGATGTCGTTGGGGTTCACTTGAACTCAAGATCAGAAATAGGGCAAAGAGAAAAAAATCAAAAACAAAAAACTGTATGTGGCACGTAATGGTCTGCGATATGGTAGTAGTGTACACCAATCACTGTAGGTCAAGTGCAAATGCAAGTCCTATCTTCACCTCTGACAACCAATGTTAGAAACGGAGTCTCTAGATGGCAGTTGGTTTGCACCCTGTCCAAGTAGGGGCCCTCACTCTAGTCAGGATAAGGGAGATACCCGCTCAGATAACCCCTGCTCACCCCCTTGGTAGCTTGGCACGAGCAGTCAGGCTTATCTCAGAAGCAATGTGTAAAGCATTTGTACATAACATACAGTAATAACTGAAAACACTACAAACGGACACCACACCAGTTTTAGAAAAATAGGCAATATTTATCTATGTAAAACAAGACCAAATGTGATAAGAATCCAACATACAGTAAGAAAAATATGAATTATGCAGATTTACTCAAAACTACAGTTCCTTGAAGTTGATAGCTCCACCTGGCGCTATCACGGTGTCGTGATCAACAAAAGGAACAGTTCAGGCTGGCCGCGGCGTTGCAGGCCAGCTACGGTGTTGGGAAGACCCGCAAACAGTACCTTGGATTTGCAGGGTGTCGTGATCCTCGCGGTGAGCTCCGGAGGGCGGCATCACTGACGTTGCGGAGTTGGGTCCGGAGTCGGTGCAGGAGTCGTCTGGCCCTTGAGGTCACACGCGTTGCAGATCGAACTTCAGGCTGATGAAGTCTGGTGCGCCGGCGTGGATGGCGTTGGGGCTGCAGTGCGAGGTGGGACGATGTGACGTGCGGTGCCCACAGGTCACGTTGCAGGCAGCGGCTCGGTGAGGGCATCCAGCGGCGTCGGTGAGACTAGGGCTGCGGTGTGAAGCGGGGTGGTGCGAGGTGTGGTGTCCACAGGTCACGGTGCAGGCAGCGTTGTCGTCGTTGCTGAAGTGCTGTCGTTGGTAGGCCCAAACCAGCGGTGCAGGACGGGACGGTGCTTCGTGACCCTCACGAGCGGTGTCCACAGGCCACGGTGCAGGCAGGATGCCTGGTGACGACACAGGAGTCGATGATGCTGGCGCCGGTGTACCGGGGCTGTGGCGCAGGACTGGACGGTGCTTCGTGTACCTCATGAGCGGGGTCCACGGGTCATGGTGCAGGCAGCGGCGCCAGTGTCAGCAGGAGCGGCGGCGTCGGGGATGCCCAGGCTGCGGTGTGAGCAGGCGATGCCGGAGTGCAGGGCCCACAGATCACGGTGCGAGCAGCGGTTCAGTGAAGTCGTCCGATGACTGCGTCTGGGAGACCTGGGTTGCGGTGCTTAGCGGGGCAAGGCTTCCGTGTGGCATCGGCAGGTCACGGTGCAAGCAGCGGCGTCGTTGGCGGTGGCCCGGTGGTTTCTCCTCTTGAACAGCACAAAACACAGTTCCCAGTGCTGCAGGTCGAGGAAACTGAAGTCTTTGGTGTCCCTGAGACTTCCAACAGGAGGCAAGCTCTACTCAAAGCCCTTGGAGAACTTTCTCAAGCAGGACACACAGCAAAGTTCACCCTTTGCACTCTTTTCAGGCAGAAGTAGCAACTGCAGGCCAGTCCAGCAAAGCAACACAGCAAAGGGACAGTACTCCTCCCACAGCTCTTCAGCTCTTCTCCTTGGCAGAGGTTCCCCTTGATTCCAGAAAGATTCTAAAAGTCTGGGGTTTTGGGTCCTCTTCTTATACCCAGTTCTGCCTTTGACGTTGGCAAACTTCAAAGTAAAGTCTCTTTTGAATGTGAAGTCCTGCCTTGCCCAGGCCAGGCCCCAGACACTCACCAGGGGGTCAGAGACTGCATTGTGTGAGGGCAGGCGCAGTCCTCTCAGGTGTGAGTGACCACTCCTCCCCTCCAGCACAGATGGCTAATCAAGATATGCAGGCTACACCCCAGCCCCCTTTGTGTCACTGTCTAGAGGAGAGGTGGGAACAGCCCATCTGTCAAACTGACCCAGACGGGGAATCCACAAACAGGCAGAGTCATAGAATGGATTAAGCAAGAAAATGCCTACTTTCTAAAAGGGGCATTTTCAAACTAACAATCTAAAAACCAACTTCACTAAAAGATGTATTTTTAA
Source organism: Pleurodeles waltl (assembly GCF_031143425.1). NCBI lineage: Eukaryota > Metazoa > Chordata > Amphibia > Caudata > Salamandridae > Pleurodeles > Pleurodeles waltl. The sequence goes on from NC_090447.1 coordinate 1,392,471,575, forward strand.
ATTGTGAGCTCAGAGGACCTAAACTCCACATTTTATTTGCTCTCAAAGAGAATCTGCGCTTTAAGGATATTTAAAGGCAGCCCCCATGTTAACCTATGAGAGAGATAGGCCTTGCACAGTGAAAACCGAATTTGGCAGTATTTCACTGTTAGGACATATAGAACACACTAGTATATGTCCTACCTTAAACATACACTGCACCCTGCCCCTGGGGCTACCTAGGGCCTAGCTTAGGGGTGCCTTACATGTAGTAAAAGGGAAGGTTGAGGCCTGGCAAGTGGGTACACTTGCCAAGTCGAATTGACAGTTTAAAACTGCACACACAGACACTGCAATGGTAGGTCTGAGTCATGTTTACAGGGCTACTAATGTGGGTGGCACAACCAGTGCTGCAGGCCTACTAGTAGCATTTGATTCACAGGCCCTGGGCACCTCTAAGGCATATCACTAGGGACTTATTAGTAAATCAAATATGCCAATTATGGATAAACCAATCCACAGTACAATTTATATGGGGAGCACTTGCACTTTAGCACTGATTAACAGTGGTAAATTGTGCAGAGACAATAAACCAGCAAAAACAGTCCTAAAAAAAAATAGGAGGAAGGAGGCAAAAAGTTTGGATTTAACCCTGCAAAAAGGGCCATTTCCAACATGTCTGAACACTCATCCGCATTCCGATTGCTCTTCCTCGGCAGGAACAGAGGAGAGGGACTGACACACCTGAATCAGCAGTGCATGTCCTCACTCAAAGGGCTGATTACCTCCTGCTGATAGTCTGGAGCCAGGGCTGAGGAAGAAAGGACCTCTGTGCACTTCAAAGACCCTTCTTTGTAGTTTCCCCCACTTCAAAGGCACATGTGGGTATAAGAACTGGATCTCTGACCCTACCAAGTCAGTGCTCTACTGGACCTGTAAATAATTCTGCTAGGAGTAAAGACTGCTGTGCTGCAAGGAGTGCCACTCTGCTGTACTGCTTTTCAAGAAGCACTGTTCTCTTCTTTGATGGGTTACCTTGCTGTCTGCTGATCTCTGACCTGCTGAGGAAGGACTGAACCCCTCTCATCTGAACCCAGGATAACTCCAGTGGCTGGTGGCTTGTCCCCATTCGCCTTTAGTCTCAGGGACATCAAAACCTGACTGCAGCCAGCACCTGGACTCTGCGGCAATTCCTGCTCTGCCAAGTGGTGCCCGTCCAGTCATGGAAGTGAGTATCTGTGCTGCAACTGAAGAAAACCCATGCATAAACAACATTGCACTGATCGGAACCGGTACATTTCCTGTCGATGTCTACACATCTGCAGCCCAGTTGCTGCTTGAGCCACGGACATCACCTTGCCAACTGCACAACCCATCGTCCCAGGATTTCGATGCATCCTCAAGCATGCACACCGCTGCGCATATGCTCTGCTCCAACCCAGCGGTTTGATGACCCAGCGGTTTGATTCACCTCAATGCCTAATACTGCCTAACCTTCAATGCAGCTTTGAAGCTGCGCAGCTTGAAACCAACGGTATGCTTCAATCAACACCAACGGATCTCCTCCTCTGCTCCAAGCATTGAGTCCTCAATGTCGAGGCTTCTTCCGTCCATGGTTTTTCTCAGCAGACGCTGCATGTGTTCTGAAGCCAGCTGCCCTCCATCTCAGTCGGCCTGAACTTTGGATTCAACCTGGTGTAGTGCGACCTCAAGTAACCTTTTAGCGCAATTGACTTCTAAGCACTGTTTTGGGATTATTCTTTAAAAATTAATTTCTCAACGTCTACTGATTGGATTTTTTTGTTTTGGTCTTATTTTACTTACAGCAATATAATATATTTTTCTTATCCTCTGTGGTATACTTTTTTTGGTGTTTTCATTGTGTTACTGTGTGTATGTTGCACAAATATTTTACACAGTGCCTCTTTAAGTAAGCTTGTATTTTGTATGCTAAGCTACCAGAGGGCGAGCACTGGTTATCTCTAAATTAAATTTTATATCTAGCTTACCCTGACTAGAAATGGTGGTTCCTGTTTGTACAGAATAGATACTCTGACAAACAATCTCAGTTTCTAACAGCTGTGAATTCACTTCATTTCACTAGGGCAGCATACCATAACTTATCCCTACACAAAGTAGTTCCCTTGAATGCCAGGTCGTACGTAATAAGTGCTTTTGAGACCAAAACTATTTTGTCTTTAGCCAGTGTTTTTCTTTAGACTAAAATGCAGCAATTTCCCAGACATTAAAGTTTTGCAGAAACCATGAGAAAACAAAACAAGAATTGCCAAAGACTGGTGGCCAAATCCAGGCCAGTTGTCTTTGTCAATGCTTGTTCTTATTGTTGCTTTAGTCTCTTCAACTTCTCCTTTTTTTTATTACCTTTGTTGGATCTCATCTGTGCAGCTGCCCCCTATTTATGGCATGCTGACTCATTGAGTTTTAATTGGACCAATGCAAAGTTTTGCAGAAACCATGAGAAAACAAAACAAGAATTGCCAAAAGACTGGTGGCCAAATCCAGGCCAGTTGTCTTTGTCAATGCTTGTTCTTATTGTTGCTTTAGTCTCTTCAACTTCTCCTTTTTTTTTCCCTTTGTTGGATCTCATCTGTGCAGCTGCCCCCTATTTATGCCACGCTGCCTCATTGAGTTTTAATTGGACCAATGTATTATATATGTTTTCTGAAATTTGTAAACCTCTGCTGGATTTCCTTTTTTTTTATCTTTAGCCATTTCAGTGTAAATGTTTTTCATGGTTATTGTGGTCCTTTTACTTCTACTGGAAAATTTTGTAAAGTGCTCTGACACCTTTGTGTTATAATTTAAACTATACAAAACTGCCGAAAAAGTTTTAAAAAATGATTTAGTTATGGGACATCCACCCACACGCGTGCTTGGCCCCAGAGGCCACAGGTTGACCCAGTCTCATCACAGATAATTCCAGTCCATTGAAAGGCTCCAGTAAACATTTCTTTCACATTCCCAATCATCTCTATGTGCACCTCAGCATAATTTGCAGCCAGGTCATATGCTCGTGTGTGTGCGATAAAAGTCAACCTATTTCAGAAGCCATTTCTCAATTTTTAATGGCGCATCTTATTTTGAGCGCTGCCTGCGACCTGTTATCGCTCTGCTTGTCGGAGAGTGATCGGGCCGAGAGCGGCAGGCGCCGCGGTAGTATATTAACCCAGAGGTCTGTTTGTGGGAAGATACGACAGCGTGTGTGACCCACAACAGGGCAACAAATGGTCCCCCAGCAGGGCACGCGCTGAAAACTATACCAGCTAGCATGTAACTCTAATCCGCAAACTCGTGATAAAGGATTGACCGTTGGCAGCCAGGATTAAACGCAGCGCCCATTTCCAAGCGTACATCAAAGACAGTTTGTGGCGATTCGAAACTAATTACAGATTGCATTTTTGGAAGAATTTTTTTTTGATAAAGGATTGTAACAAAGAAAATCTAAATTAAATCTCCTTGAATTATTGGGAAATGAATACATTCCGTCCAGGCCTGAACTGAAGTGTAAATGGTTTTGTGTGTGTTTAGAATATTATACCGAGATAAAGATGCAGATTGTGTCTTTAGGAACACGCATAGGGTAGGGAGCCAACTGAACATAGATGCAATTCGGCATATGGAATCCTCAATCTGTGAAACAAACCCGATCTTTGCCTGTTCGAACCACTGCATAAATAACACAAAATATGCCCATTTGATCGAGGAAATTACAGATAGCGGGAGCCGGCATTCATTTCAACACCAAAATATGTGGCAAGTCCTGCTGCCATTCTCCCAAAGTTGTTAAACTAATTTGAGCAGTAGAAATATCTATTATTTACAGTGTAGAGAAATTGGAGAAGTGCTGTATGATGCGTTATTTTACTGTACAACATGGCTAAAATACATTCCCAAAGCCAACAGCTCTTGAAGCGAAACCTATTAGATTTGCCAATGCTTGTTTTTATTTCCTGATACAACAGAGGTGGGGTACTGAATATTTTTTATTTCATGACTCGACATCCGCATGGTAATGAATATTATCTACTACTTGCTGTGAACAAGTGTCTCTGCCTATTTCTCACCGAACAGCGCTTTGATGACTTCTGTGGCAGATTTGCTCTAGAGCAACAAAAAAAAAGATTTTCCCTTCAGTAGCTGTTTTCTGTCTTTTAATAGAGATCATCGTTTTAAAACTTAGAAAATGATACCTAATGCTGTACGTAATGCTTAGTAGAATGACATATATAGTTGATCGTAATTGCAATACCTTAGAATACTATGAACAGCTATCCCTACCATTACAGTTGTCTCACATATATATATGTACAAGAAGATACATGTTGGCTACCATAAGCAGGCATGGCTCTATTGGCTATGTCAATGCTTTTTAGATTTGTACTTGTGCACTATAAAAACAAAATCTCAATTGTTCAGAATGTACATGCATGCATGGGTGGCCATCTTGGAATGCTTTCCAAACGCATGCCTGCCGATGCACTGGCAACTCGCTTGGTATTTTCTTAGGTATACTTTATTATTAATTTACCATTTCAAGTGGGCTGTTCGTCATTATATGTATAATTAAGTAGGCACCGAATGCTGCTGAAATAGGGACAAGCAATAGCAGTGTGCAGCTGCTGGGTCCTTGCAAGATCAATAGCAGTAACAATAAAGCTTGGAGCAGAGGGCAGGAAGAGAAAGGGAGGAGGGAGGAATGCAGTCAGGTCAGTCCCAGGTGGTGATGGGAGCAGGAACAGACAGCGGTGTCCAAAAAAAGTTTAAAAAATGAAGCCATGGCAAGAGATAATTTGACTAGTAGCCAGGTATGGGGAAGAGAAAACCAGGGGAGCAATGTTGTTAAAAGCAAAGTAAAAAAAATATAGTTCCCTCGCATCAGCAGTGGATGGATACAAACCTTCCAATCAGAAGCTATTATAAAAAAGAAATACTCCAGGGGGTTGGAGATGGGGGTGGGAGAGCAAACATGAATAGAGAGGAAAACCAGTGAATAAGCAGGAAAGTGAGACAGAAGAAATCATTTCAGTCATTAAGCAAGGGACTGACCCAAAGCCCACTGATGTTTGAAAGACAGCTGAAGCCATTAACAAGAACACAAAAATGCTTGACATTTCCAAAAAGTGTTGTGCTTTTGGTCCCACTCCATTATTTGCATCAGGTGTAACACGAGTAAAAATATCAGCGCCATCTAGACTAGTTCCAGGGAAACGCGTTGCAGTTATATTATTGGCTGCATCGAGGCACAATGAGTTTTTGTTGCTGCCCTAGGCGGGGGTGATGGGGGAATAGCAAGAGCCCTAGTAACTGGAGTTGCCCGACCCATACTCCAATTGAAACCAGTTCGATAAATGGTTCTACGGCTTGTTACATCTAGTGAGCGTTTTCTGTGTATACATACCATGTGGTGATTACGATAAGGTAGAACAAACATATGTGTGTCTCCAGGTGATATGTACACCTGCAAAGAGGTTGCTTGCATATTGGGGAAGATCTGGGTTCTGGTTTGGTGTGATAGAAAGCTAAGTGCAACTCCTCTGTCCTTCATTTTTACTAACAAGAATTTTGGATTTCTGATGGGACTTCTCTGTGGGAGGGCACCCATGGCAATGAAAATACACTAAAATCCCTTGATACGACACAGATGGTTAAAAAACGATTGGTGACAGTTCGGAGATGCTTGCTTTTGAGCGTCAACTTGTTTGCTGTTGGTGTGGAATAGTTAATTAGTGCCGTTTAGTTGTTTTTTTAAATGAAATTGACACAAGAAAAATCTAGCTCAATGTCAAAAGAAACAGAAGCCATAACTGAGAAATCAACTACCCTGCCCAATTGCCAAGAATAAAACAGATTTTTTTATCATGTTTGTCACAATAGAGTCTTTCTGTGCAATATCCAAACACTGTTCTCAATCTCTCATATTCATCTGGAAAAAGGTCCGGAAACATTTTCCAAAAAAATGGGGTTGAAGAGTTCGAATAATTTGGCTATAGAGCAATAGGTTTTGTAGACTGTTCTGAAGACCGGGTCGTATTGGACTGTAGGGCAATCAGGCACTTCCCAATGAGCTGCTCTGACATCAGTGTGTGGGTCAGCTTTTTAGCGGTTTGGGGACTGTTATATGGACAGGCGGGCCAGTTTTTAACCCCTTCGCTGCCAGGCCTTTTCCCCCCTCAGGTGCCAGGCCTTTTTTTGGTTATTTGAGGCAGTTTGCGCTTAGGCCCTCATAACATTTTGTCCACATAAGCTACCCACGCTAAATTTACGTCCTTATTTTCCTACATCCTAGGGATTCTATAGCTGCCCAAAGGTTGTGGGTTCCCCTGAAGGAGACCAAGAAATTAGCGAAAATACAGCAACCTTTTTTTTTTTTAAATGGGGGGAAAAAGGGCTGCAGAAGAAGGCTTGTGTTTTTTCCCCTGAAAATGGCAACAAAGGGTTTGCGGTGCTAAAATCGCCATCTTCCCAGCTTTCAGAAACAGGCTGGCTTGAATCATAAAACCCCATTTTTCAACACAATTTTGGCATTTTACTGGGACATGTAAAATGGGGGCACAATTGCCCCCCAAGAGGAGCGACCCTTGCCTTAGGGGTTGCTCCCACATATAAAAAAATAAAGTAAACAAAAAAAATAAATATCCCTGGTGTCAAGCGGGGATCAGCCTGGTTATAATAGGCTGATTTGCCCCCGGGGGGGCAGAAATGGCCTAAAAATACTTTGCCTCCCTGGGGAGCAGCCCTTGCCCAAGGGGCCACTCACCTCATTCCAAAATATTTTTCTTAAAAACTCCCTGGTGTCCAGTGGGCATTCCTGCTGCCTGATTGCATCGCGATCGGGCAGCAGAAATGCTTTGAAAGACATCAAAGAAAAGGAAAGGCCTTTCCTTTCCTTTGATGCCTCTCTCAGCCCCTCCACGTGATCGGAGGAGAAATGGTTTTGCATTTCTCCTCCGATCCCCACTGAAAGCTAAGCTTCCAGCGCAGTGGGGCAGGCTTCTGATGAGGTGAGCGCGCGATAGCGCACTGACGTCATCAGACGCCATGGAGGGGTTGGGGGGGCAGGGGTTGAAGGGGAAGCGATTTCCCTTCCATCCCTGCCCAGGAGAGGGGGGTGTGAGGCCCTGGGGGGAGCGCTAGCGCTTCCCCTGAGGGCCCCTACTTGGAAGTAACGGTTACGTCCTGGGCATCTGAGCAGTGCTGCCCAGGAGGTAACCGTTGTGTCCAAGGCACCGTAGGGGTTAATGTTGTTTTCCCTGTTGCCACTTTTTTAACTATATGCTTCGCTAATGTGGGACACTTTTACTTTGGTGCTCAGGGCTATTTTGTGTTGCAGTCCAACCCTCTCTGAAAGTGCACTCATGAAGTCAAGTGGTTCACAGTCCGTGTAGTAAAGTGGCTCATAGTCCGCAGAGTAAGCACAACTGTTTTTTCTGTTTTCTTAAAACAAATAGTTAAACAGTTAGTATCACATAATGTGGGTGTCTATTCCAGTATAGATTTCTACTATTTCAAACAGTACAAAGCGTCTCTCTTGACCTCTAACTATACCTTAATTTATTTTCCCATCATGTCCTTTATAAATGGACTATCTGCCATATAATATAATTGAGAATCTGAAACTCTGATTTGGGGTTACTTACTAAATTTGGAGGTCTGGCATTTCCTCCAATTTCTGTATTTGAAAGATACAGATTTTGATTATATTGGTGCCGATTAAGTGTATTCCATTGCCTACTGTTTTTAATCCATATTTTTCATGCATTGTTATTGGTTGCCTATTTACTAGCTTTTATGTGTTTTGGGCCACTTTATATGCATATTTTGACAAGGCATACATGTTTTGCTTTTTTTAATAACATTTCAATTACAAGATTGTGTTATCTGTTTCTTTAGAAAGCTCATAACCCTTAGGCGCTTTTCCTCAAATTATAATTTTTCAGGAATGAATAAGGTTTTCATAGTTGCATAAGCGAAACCAAAACAGGCGCACCAATATGGAATAAAAATTCTGATGGTGTCTGCAGTCCAGAAGGACATTCAATAAATAAACAGGCAACTTTTAAGTATGAGGTCCCACACTTTAAAACAATATGTGCACTTCCTCCGTGCTCTGCTGCACAGTAAGCACGTGTAAACGGCCATTTTATGCAGAGGAAGCATAAGCAGGTATTTGTAAGCAAAAATGTGTTATTATGTATTTTTCCAGCACAGAACATAAAATTGGAGAACTTTGAGCCCTTTTCAGAATTTTTGGTGAAAGAAGAGGAGATGGAGGAAATATTGAAGGTGAAGGAGATTGGATCATGGTGAAAAAAGAAAGAAAATGTTGGTTGGCAAACACTTTTAAGATACTTAGGCAGATGAAAAGCAACTACTCAGTGCTTAATTTGTAAATAAAAATGTGCCGGTGCCCACAGCCCTCATCTTAAACACGCGTCTGTTGCAATTAGATGTGCAAATACAGAATACTGAGGCAGCATAATCCTGAAGCCATCTCAGGCCTCTTCAATCCATTTACAACCACTCTCTGCCCCTTCATCTCACTCTTGCAGTTTTCTGTTTTCTCCCACTGTGAGGCTTTTTCGTTTTTCTCTTCCTCCGTCTTTCGCATATGTGTCGTTTGCTCGCAGTAAATGCTTGAGGGAGAAAAATAAGTGCTGGCCTCAAAAATAAGTGCTGGTGCTCTGCACCGGAAACAACAGCACAAATTACGTACTGCAACTACTGAACTTGAACCGTAAACTGTTTAACCAAAATGCAATAACTGTCTCACCATCAATGGCATCAAAATTGGAACCTAAAGTTTTTTTGCTGTCACCCCCATAGTTGGTGTCATTGATACATAGTCAAATGACCCTGCCAGGTCATTATTTCATAACCGACAGCAGCTGAGAGATCAGCCACTCAGCAAGCGTCCAGTCTAACAGTATCTTTTAATGAGGAGATTGTAGAGTCTCTCATTGTGGAAACCTTGCAACCATAACTGTGTTGTAAATTGTTTAATTTCTAGGGCAGAAGTTCCTAACGTGTGGTCCAGGGACCACTGGGGATCCACATTGCTTACTTAGCGGGTATGTGAACAGAATAATAAAGTGTTTATAAATAAACAAAATGTTAAATTGAACATTTTAAAATATTCTGTGAATGTGAAAGAATTTGAAATTGCATACTAAAAATTTAGTAGACATAGATTGATTCGTGGGAGCAGTGCAAGTGCATCAAACAAAATATAGTATGGATGATTGGTGGCTTTAATTGAATTTAGAAAAGCGCCAAACTTCCTATTAAAATTAATTTTGATTTTAAAAAAATATTTGTTGGAAATTAAATAAAGCATTTTTAAATATTTGTGTATTTTTTTTATAACTACTTGTTTCTGTAGTTTTGTATATTGTTTTGCGCTTCAAAACATCAAAATGTCATAGGCTGTAGTCCCCATAATCCATTAATAACTCAGTGGGGGTCCCTAGATTCCAGTAATGATGATTCAGTGAGCATCCCTGGATTCTAGTAAGTATTACGTTGAAGTCCATAGATGTAAACAAGTTAAGAACCACTGGTCTAGGATATTTGTGAAAAAGAAAGGCAAATGAAAAAGTTACTTGTCAATGTCCATCCAGAAACTCAAACTGACCAGCACTCACACCCTTCAGACCAACAAGTAAGTAATCAGATGATTTTAATAAATGCCTCAAAGACACTTACATTGTGTTGGAGAGTAGGCTAATAACAAATAGAAAAGTTGGCATACACACTGATTTAATTATGCAATACATTATTTCCAATATTTAAAAACAATGGTAAATAATCCAAAACATTACTGTTCAATAAGATTTACAGATGCAAGGTTTGCATCAAGCCTCTATTGTGAAACTTAACATTTTTGCTATTTACTTACGTTGTTGTACAAATGTTGCCACAAGCCGCTATTATTCATCTTTCACAGTGCTACACTATGCTCCTTTAGGGCCAATAGAGGCTGGATGCAGTCCTTGTATTTGTAAATCGTATTACACAATAATGAGTTGGATTATTTAATGTTGCTTTTAAATATTGGAAATCATTTGTTGCAGAATAAAATAAGTGTATCTTATATTTACTTTTCTGTTTGTTATTGGTCAACTCCACACCACAACTTTAGTATTTTTGAGGCACATATTAGAATTGTGGGCCCCAACCATGTTCTATGCCAAATCCTAAAATTTATCAAAGTAATATGAAATCCAATTATGTACGAGGAGTTCTAGCTTTCATTCCTTTTTTCCTTTTCAGATTTTTTGCTCACGAGAATTCCTCTGGAAAGATAAGCCTGTTTTTGAGTGATTTCTCTCAGTGTCAAATGACTTCATAGCACTGTGAATAAGTGGTGTAAGTACTATTTCTTCATTTGCTCTTGAGTTATAATCTATCCCCTTTTATCCAGAGATAAGGTAGACTTAGCCCCATGGAAAGTGATCCATTCAATCTCTGAGGTGGAAGTTAGACTGTTACTCCAACTGCCAACTTACTTTGTGACTGGAGCAGAAAGGATACAGCTCACAGAATGGCAGGAGACTGCGGAAGGAAAATAGTCCTTGGAGCTCTAATCTGGGGCATGTTGTGCAACCTCGTTGTGCAGATTGTCAAGACACAGGGTAACATGTGCATAGCCCATGACCAGCTCGAAGCTGCCCTGTTTTCATGTTCTCACAAATCTACTTTTCCTGAAGGAGGACTAGACTACTGACAAATCTACCTCTCATCACAAGCTTTTCCCAATATTGATACAGTATGCCATTGGACCATGGAGCCTGGTTAACCCTTTCCCGCTTAAGCTAAGATGGAAAAGGTTCAAGTAACTAGGAACTGCAGTGACAAGTGGCCTCTCCACCTGCCTCGGCCTATGGTGTATGGCGCCTGTGATACGTTTGAAAGTTTCAACAGCGTATCCAAAGACCAGTGAATGGGTAGCAGGGGCTGAACAGGATTGACAATCTAAATCTGCTTTTATGAAAGACACATATGTATGTGCAGAAACCTCCATTTGACAGAACTGGACTAGTACTCCCCAGTTGCCTTTAGTTGTTGGATTCAAATGGAACACAACTCGGTATCTCTCCCTGTGCATTATGATCATTGTGGTCCGTCTTTTACAAAGTTTGCAAGTTCCAGTGAAGCCGTTTGGTAACAATTCATTTCTACCAATATTTTATTTTCTTAGCTTGATAAGTATTAATTTCTTTCAGTCTTTCATTTTCTTAACCCCAGACAGGGTTTTGCTCTTCATGATCTCTTCGGTGGAGAACAGCAGGTATTGAGTGCCAAACTTGTTTGCAGCATACTATTTTAAGAACAATGCCTTCTTGACTGTCACCAAACAGCCTGTTAATGCAAGGCTCATCCCTTCAGGTGCATAGCCATTGTTCCCAGGAACCATTATAGACAAAAAACTAAAACCTCAGTTTGGCAGACTCAAAACACGACAGGCACTCATCAGTAGCCCATCTGTGGGTTTGAAATTAAACATGACTCAGTAGCCCTCTCAGGACATTCTGGTCAGCGTGGTCTTTTTTTTGCAAAGTTACAGTTCTTCCTGTGAAAGAAAGTTTAGTAACCACTGCGTCCTTCCAATATTTCGTTTTCTTGGCTTTATAAGCATTAATTTATTTCTTTAGCCCCAGACATGCATGCATGCATGCATGTATGAATGTATGTATGTATAAAACTATATGTACTTTACACTGTGGCAGTCACCACTCTGTAGTTTTAGTTAGGGCCTACTTACCACAGGAACAGTAATATTTGGTTTGCTAATAACTTTGGTCCTATTTGAGGAACTTGATAAAACTTTCCTCCAAAAAAGTACATACACCTCTGCTTCTTCCTGGAAAGCTTCAGAGTGATCCGTCAAGCAGGGCCATGAAAAAATTGTGTTCCAAAAACGCAAATTTTCCTTGCAATTTTCCATAGGAAAACGGAACACCAATGTTGCAAAAACGACTGAATAAAATACCACCAAGCTTGGTGGAAAGCAGTATTTTTTGAGAAAATGATGTTCCATAACTTTGCTTATGTGGATGGTTGGGTTCGCAGGAGGGCTCGTGAGAATTCTGTGATCGCACTTCAAATGTCAGAGCTATCTGATCAGCCAAGGGGACTTTTTTTCCCCTTCAGCCGTCTCGCTTTCACAGGATCGAAAGACTCCCACCATCTCCCATGGGAAGTCATGCTCTCATTGGCTGACGACAACATGAAGAGAAATGTTGGGGCCATCATTTCAGGACACATAGACTCTGCCTCTGTGTTTTTTAAAATTAAAAAAGTAAGGTATAAAGGGGCTAGGTAAGGGTACTCTGGCCCCTTGAAACTTGTGGGATGGGAGTTACCAGAGGAACACCCCCTTGTTGTAATATAAGACTTTGTCATTACTTATCCAGCGCTTGAGCGAGCTCTTGGCGGCTCCTACGTTCTGTTGCCGTGGGAGTGCTGCTCTCGTGAATGGGGCAGTTACGAGGAGCTGGCGAGACGGAGCGATGCTGATCCTTGTACACAATAAATACTTATAGCAACTAAGAACCTGTTTATATGTGTCATCACAACACCCCTCCATGCCAAATTTTGTAAAAATGTATTTTTAGGATGTGTATGCAATATCGCAGGCGTCCTGCAGGAGCCAGCGTGGTGCGTTCGACTTCTGTGGGAGTCCCTCAGGAGCGCAGGGGCTGCAGTTTCATTTATTGGATTTTTGTTGCTTTAGTGTCATTGTACTTATTAAAATTACCTCTATATTTATAAATTGTTTTGAGATTTTTCTTGTGTTGTGTGTCCCCTTTATTGCTCTATTGGTACTGCATAAATACTTTACAAATTGCCTTTAAATTAAGCCTGTCTGGTCTGTGTCATAGCTACCCAGAGGTGGAGCTTAGTGAGTTTGAGGTTTCATCTGAACAAGGGTGCTGGTTATTTCTTGAGGTTGGTACTCAGCCTTCTCAACTAATACACCAGTTTCTTACCGAATACTTTTTTTTCCCTAACTTTGATGCTGTTCAAATTTCACAAAACTTTCCCAAAGTTTAGGTGATCTCCTTTCGTTCCCTCGTGGAAAATTTGGTGCTGATCTATCTAGTGGGAGGTCCAAGAAAAAAAGGGAAAGTCTAGAGACATTGAATTCTCATTTTAATTCACATAGGAAAGTTTGGTCTCTGATGGAGGAAAATGAAATCGCACCGAAAGTGGCAGAAAGTTAGAACTTTACTCAGAAACCGTACTTTCTGTTATTTGGTGTAAATGTGTCTGCCATTTTTAAAGAAATTGCATTTAAAAAGATGCTGAGGGGTTATGCGAGTTAAAAATTAGACAGTTAGTGTGCAGATATGCTCTGAATGGGCCCATTTGATGTGGATTTGTGGATCCTGATTGGCTGGCTACAGCATAGAGAATGTGTTGTGGTACCCATTTCTGAGACATAGCGCTTGAGACCTACAATTATATGCAAAAAATTACTCTAATGGTTAACAACGCTCCAGGGACCACTACTGCCTTGAATAACAGAGTGAGTGCTGATGCCCTTCTGTTATTTTAATCTACCCCACGACTGAAACCGTCCCGGTAAGTAGTGTGTGCACTTGTTGTGTGTGAGCACATTCCTTAATGGAATGTGTGGCTAACGACGCGAGGGAGTTCCAATGTCCACGACGTTGGAATTCTCTTGTGGGCAGTTGAGCCAGGATGTTAGTCTGTACGGAACTGTTCCCTTTCGCTGTACTGGCTATCTAAATAAAAGAATTAGTACTCACCTCGGTTCCTTGATTCATCTATGGACGATTACACTACTACAATTTGGCGACGAAGGTGGTTTAAGTGCGATGTGACCAGCGCGACGTAACCAGCGTCCAGGCAGGATTCCGGAGTACGTTGCTTATTCTTCTTCCTGTGGCTTTCGTCGATTTCAGGTTGTGTCCTTCATCATTTTTTATAATAAGACTGTCTTTGAGGCGTGACGCGCAAGCGGATAACCGTTGGAGTCACAAGCCGCTCTGCACGCACACATTGCCAAGGATACAACGGAGCCACAAGCCACTCCGCGCGCACGCATTGTTGCCTAGGATACGGAGACGCATTCTTCTCGCGTCTCCTAAGGCATTTGACGCATGCGCAAAGGCACGATTTATGAGCGGAGCGTCTCTTAGGCAACCGGAGACGCTCTACACATCGTTAGCTGCTTGCTGCCCGTCAGTCTCTAGGCAGTGAGCACTATTTCCAGCATTTCGTACATTAGTACGATGAAAAGGGAAGGACATTAAAGTTTTCATCTTATTTAAAAAATAAATAAAAAATAACTAAAGAAGGAAAAAGAAAAATAAAGAAGGAAAAGGGAACAGGTCCTGAACTGTACATTAAGTTGATTTCTACTGAATTGGTTATTAAAGTGTGGGTGTCATGGCACAACTCGCACAGCCTAATTTTACTATCATTCCACCACAAGCATTTTGGGCTGCAGGGAACGCTCCACCAGTTAAATGGATTGAATGGAAGGACTATTTTTTTAACTATATAGGGGCCATTGATCTTGAGAATAAAATGCCTGCAGAACAGAAGAAGAGACTCTTGCTACATTCGTTGGGGCCCATTGGGTTGAAAACGTACATTAAGATGCAGAAAAGTTCTTTAAGTGGTGACACTTGTGTTTTTAATGTTGCAATGCAAGATCTTGACAAATATTTTGCACCAAAAGTTTGTGTTGGAATTACTCGTTATAAGTTTTTCCAAAGGAGGCAAGAGAAAGGGGAGTCGGTGGATGAGTATGTGGCAGATTTAAAAAAATTGGCCCTTGATTGTAAATTTGGTCCTATACATGATGATCTGATACGGGATCAGGTGGTTATGCATGGCAACAATCAATCCATTCAAGAAAGGTTATGGATTAATGGTGATTCACAGCTGGAGGAGATTTTGGCCATTGCAAGGAAGGCAGAAATTTCTGAAAGGTGTGTTTCGGAATTAAAATCAACTGAGAGGAGTGTTGACAACGTTTACAGAATTTCTAAACGTAAAACGCCAAAGGAACAGAAAACATCACTGAGCAATGATAGTGAGAAGAGGTGTTATAGGTGCGACAGTAAGGAGCATCTGGCATATGCTAAGTCGTGCCCGGCTTTGAAATTAAAATGCAGTAAATGTGGTATTATGGGCCATTTTGCAAAAGTCTGCAGGAATAAAAAGAAAATAGTTAAATGTATATCAGAAGGTGATTCTCACATGGGAACTGAGAACGAAGAATATTCTCCTGAATTTAAAGACGTTACGGTTAACGAGAATTTTATCTTGAATATAACTGATGCAGGGTCTAAAGGGAAACCAATGTGTGATATGGAGATTGGTGGGATTCCGATTACTTTATATGCTGATTCTGGCTCTCCCTTCACCATTGTGAATGAAGAAGTGTGGAACACAACGTTCGTGAATAAATTAGGAAAACAATTGTCACAACCAGATGTATGTCCAGAAAGTTATACTGGAGAAAAAATTGACCTGCTTGGTTTTAGATGGCTCTCAATTTCCTTTAAGAATAGGTGTACCAGAGGAAAACTGTATGTATCAAAAAGGGGGCCATCAGTTCTTGGATGGAAAGATCAAGGAAAACTTCAGATGATCTTGGATCCCAACAGCAGAGAAAAAGTATTAATAGTTGATGATGGGTTTTCTTCAGCTGTGGAAATGGAAAGAAGATTCCCTAAAGTCTTTGATACACAGCTAGGAAAATTGGCTGGTTTTGAACATGAAATAGTATTAAAGAAGAATGCTATACCAAAAATTCATAAAGTGAGACCAGTACCTTTAATGATAAGGGATGAAGTTTCTAAAGAATTGGAGAAGTTGGTACGAATGGATGTTATTGAACCAATAGAAAATGCAGAGTGGATTTCACCAGTGGTTATTGCCCGGCGCAGCAATGGGAGGATCCGCTTATGTGTCGATTTGAGATATTTAAATGATAATATTGTGATTGATCGTTTTCCTTTACCAAAGATCACTGAGATGGTTTCCAGTTTAAAAGGTGCGAGTTGGTTCTCTACAATTGACTTATCAGCTGCTTACCATCAGATTCCTTTGAGAACTGAATCGAGGAATCTGACAGCCTTTATCACTCCTTTTGGATGTTTTCAGTACAAAAGGATGCCTTTTGGACTAGCGTCTGCAGCTGCAGTTTTTCAAAGACTAATGTATAGGTTGTTTGGGAAATCATTAGGTGTGATGTGTTTCCAAGATGATATTTTGGTATTCGGGTGTGATCGGAAGGTGCATGATGAAAGATTGAGACATGTTTTGGGGGTGTTGGAGAGTAAGGGTTTGACTGAAGAGTTGAGCAAATGCAAGTTTGCTAGGAGAAGCGTGGAGTATTTGGGGCATGAGATCAGTGGTGATGGTGTGAAACCTAAAGCGTCGTTGGTTAACGCTATTGTTGGTGCAGCGACCCCCATTTCAAAGGAAGAAGTAAGATCATTTTTGGGGATGGCAGAGTTTTGTGCGAAGTTCATCCCAAATTTTGCTAGTAAGGTTTATAATTTAAGACTTCTTCTTAAAAAGAATGCCCATTTTATCTGGAGTGAAGTATGTGAACGAGAATTTGTGAAGATTAAAGATGATTTGAGCAATGTTGCGAATTTAGGAAGTTTTGACCCTGAATTAGATACTGTGATAACTACTGATGCTAGCAATAAGGGGTTAGGAGCTGTTTTATCTCAGAAAAGCAGAGATGGAAGGGAGCGGATAATCTTGTTTGCATCCAGATCATTATCACCTTCTGAGGAGAAGTACTCAGTTATCGAAAAGGAGGCTTTAGCATGTGCTTGGGCCTTAGAACACTTTCGTACATTCATTTGGGGTAAGTGCATCACTATTCAATGTGATCATAAACCTTTGATTAAGTTACTTACATCAGAGGGTAGTGTGTTGGCTTCTGCGAGAATTTTGAGACTGTCCTTGCGTATGAAAGATTTTATATATCGCATTGTGTACGTTCCTGGGAGGAACAATTTGATGGCTGATTGTTTATCAAGGTTGCCAGGTCCATTGGAAAGTTGCGTGGATGATCCTTGGGAGGATTATAGCATTGCTCTCATACATAATGCTGGTAGTTCTTCTACTGATAAGGACTCTTGGGGTGAAGAGATAGATAGGGATCTTGATTTGAAAATGGTAAGGAAGTTTATTTTGGAAGGTTGGCCTAGGAAGGACAAACTTACAGAGTTGAGCAAGCACTTTTGGGAGGTTAGACATGAATTGTCCATGGATGGAAGCATTATCTTGAGGGGAAATAAAATTATTCCACCGTGCGGTATGAGAGATGTTGTTTTGAATCTGTGTCATGAAGGTCATTTTGGCATTGTCCGCACCAAATCAGTTGTTAAGGATTTATTTTGGTGGCCGGGAGTAGACAAAGTGGTGGAAAGATTTGTAAGATCCTGTAAGGTGTGTTCATCGGCGGACAAAAGTTTGTGTACTTTGAGACCACCTATGGAACAAGCTCTCTTACCTAAATAACCTTGGGAATGTGTTGCGGTAGATTTGTTTGGTCCTGTAGGGGATGAACAAGAATATGTTATTGTTCTTATCGATCTATTTTCTAAATGGCCTGAAATCGGTATAATAGAAAGAGCGGACACTGCTAGTGTGCTTGAGTTTATGGACAAGGCATTTTTGTCTGAAGGTATTCCAGCGAAATTGTTAAGTGATAATGGTGTGCAATTTGTTTCAGATGCTGCTAGATTGTATTTTGAAAGAGTGTGAATTAAGCACAAAACTACATCTTTGTACAATCCCAGTGGCAATGGTACTGTGGAGAGATTCAATAGAGTTATCAAAAATGTTATTCAGAACTCCAGGAGTAAGGACGATTGGCACACAGCTGTATTTAAAGCTGTTTGGGCGTACAGAATTACTGAAAATGTATCTACTGGATTGAGTCCGTTCGTCATTATGAGAGGCAGAAAACCCAGGGGTAAGCATAATCCTGCGTGGTTGTGTGATGTGGGTGTGGAGCATTGGTCTTTGGGAGTGGTTAGGGATAATTTAGACAAAACGCACATTAAAAACAAGTCGTACTATGACCAATCTCATCATGTGAAACCTGTGAAAATTTCTGTGGGAGATTGGGTACGAGTTAAGAAACATTATAAAGTTAAGAAGAATGAAAGCCAATATTTTGAACCAGAACAAGTGATGGAAGTATTGCATAATGCTGTTAGATTGAGTAATGGGAAGGTTTGGAATCTCAAACGCATTGCAGTAATTAACAATAAGGAGTATATTGTACGAAAAGATGAGATTGAGAATGGAAGATCTGATTGGTTAGAGGATGAGTTACAAGGTGTTAGGACTGCGGGAGAGAGTGACTGCATTTTGCCCGCGACCCAAGATGGTTCTAACTATGAAGAAGGGGGAACGTGTGAGGGAATGTGATGGGGAAGATGCTATGCGTGTGGAGAAGAGGAAGGTGACACGTCCGGGTTGGTTGAAAGATTATGTGCTAGGATATATACTTGAGAGTTAACTTCCACCTTTACATTGTAAGGAACTTTATCATTTTTGTATTTTAACTTTGAATTGTTTTGTTCTTATTTAGCTTATCTGTTGGTTATTATTTATTTTAAGATAAGGAAAGGGGATGTGTTGTGTGTGAGCACATTCCTTAATGGAATGTGTGGCTAACGACGCGAGGGAGTTTCAATGTCCACGACGTTGGAATTCTCTTGTGGGCAGTTGAGCCAGGATGTTCGTCTGTACGGAACTGTTCCCTTTCGCTGTACTGCCTATCTGAATAAAAGAATTAGTACTTACCTCGGTTCCTTGATTCATCTATCGACGATTACACTACTACAGCACTGCTGCACTCCGTCTACTTAAATCTCCCTTGGGACTGCCATCATGCCAAAGAGAGCAAGAATCTCATTGGGCTGTCTGTTAATAACTCCCCCGGGAAAACAGTGAGCACCATAGCTCTCACAAAACTGTTTCAGAGGAGGCCTACCCTGCTTCCAGCCCGGGTCAGGGAAAGCAGAACATGCCAGAACAAGACACTGGCACGCGCTGACTGTAAATGGGAAAATGAAGTCTCCATCTCCTGTGCCAGCTCCCCAGAGCTGTGCCAGGCGAGGAGCTGGCAGAGACCACTGAGGCTATGGGTCTCACTTGCAGCCTGCAATGTGGGCAATCTCGGGTGCTCTCTTAGGGCCATGCAACCGGTTCGAAAAGGAAATAGTAAAAAATGGATTAAGAATATATTGTTGTGCAACGTTGCAATTGTTACCGGACACTGGGAGGCAGCTGACCTTGGCCTGGGCTTTCGGGCATTCCCACAACCATTTTGAGAGAACCAGGCTGTCCCACTGCAGTAATTAAAAGAGAATGCGGAGGTGATGTGTGGGAAGTTTTAATTCATTAACATGAAAATAATAAATGTATCAAAATGTATAAAAGCATTGTGGCACAAGGCCACAATTATTAACAAAACAAAAAACAACGCCTGTCAGCTAAGGCGCACCCCAGAAACCATTGTGGCCTCTAATCTGCGTATTTTACATGCAGTGCTCTTGAGAAAAGTGGCACTATGTGGCAATTTATTATGGCTACAGGAGGCACCCAGGAGAAGTAGTGGGCAGCCCTTGCCCCCTTAATGATCAATTGAAAGTCTTGGGTGGCACCCTACGTCTTTCGGTGTCTTGTATTTATGCCCCATTATAATCATTTTTGTAGCTTGGCTTTTTAAGCTTTGTGCCTCTACTTTGTAAAGATCCTATTGGGTTCTCAGCCTTCTTAGCAGCATATGTAAAAACAGAAAAAAGACTCATACACAGGGGTTTGGGAATATAAAAGGTTTTATTGATAAAGATAATACTGAGTCATTGCTTTTGATGGGTATTGTTTTAGGAAAAGTATGCTTTTCTACACATATAAATGATATTTGCCTTAGCTGCTGCACATAGGCCATCCGAAGATGCTTCCCTAATAGTGCAACATGGCCACGGCCGTAAAGACACATCCCATTCGCTTCTGAGCTGTCTCACACTGACCCAGACACCCCTGGGATGGGGTCACATTTGAGCTTCTGAGTGCTGAATGTTTAAGGTTTTTTCCTCGATATGGCTCTGCTTGCCTGCAGGAAACAGCTGGCTACATCAAGGAGCTGCCGATCGATCCAGAGTATTCCAGGTAAGATTAAGGCTGCATGCGCCAGCGTGCACCAGTGAGGCCAGTGTGGTAATCAGTAAGGTCAGTTTGGTGCTCTGGGTAAATAGTCTACAAATTACTTTTGGAAGCCTTCCCCTACACTATTTATGGACCAGTATAGCAACTCTCTCTCTGCTCTTCTTGTAAATCTTCACCAAGCCTTCCTGTATGGTAACCTGGTGGAAAAAGTACTCTCTGCACTTCAATAATCTGCACTTCAATTAAAACCAAAATGTTTCTTGCAGCCCAAAGAATGGAGAAAGAGACAGCTCTGGAGTCGGAAGGGGCTGACGTTATTAGTGGACTAATAAACCACAGCAGTTCATCTCTTTTTGCTTCACTTCCTGCGGAGATGATGATTGATATAGAGTCTGGTCTGGCTGGGAATAAAATGGGCCAACACTTCACCACTTCTTGTGAGGCTAGACATTACAGTAGTTCAGCCTAAAAGAAACTTTTGTATGCTCATGTCCTTTTGTCTCGGTCTGCTTTGTTGGCTGCTATGGTGGGATTCTAGAATTGGAGTCAGGAGCAACAGTGAGGATGCTGATGGGAGGAGACAGAACTGCCTGTCATGTTCGCATTTAACTTGTTGAATCAGTAACACTTCTTACATCTGGTGGATTCACCTTCCAATACAATAGTGACAATGAATAGAGAAACGTACCTGCCTTGTCAGCCTATTTAACTACAGAGCATACCTAGTATGTCAACGTTGTTGCTGCTTCCGCCCTCTCTTCTTTCCTCTTTGGGAAAATGCTTGGAAGATGTTGGCTGATAAATGTTGTGCCTGGTGGCAGTTATTTGGTTCATGGTGGCAGGTGACGGGCTGTTCTTTTGGCAAGTTTGTTGGGATCTATGGAGGTCACTGCTACATTCCTATCCGCCATTTTTGATTTCCTGCTTAATGTCAAGTGCATGTGGATTAGTGTGACCTCATTCAGTGGTCATTTTGTCTGATGGGAGTTTGCCTGACCCTCATTGAATGTCAGGGTCTTCAATTATTTTGGCAGCCTTTTTACCACGTCTCCTCCAATTAATAGCTAAATCTGAGGTGGTTATAACTGCATGTGACTGTTAGAGTTACATCATTGGTGTTTTTCAGGCATTCTAGCAGATTGTTTAGGAAAGATCATACTTAGTCATTGAGCGAGAGATGTTTGCTTGTCCGTGGCTATAGAACGTTTTAGAGCTTAAATCTGAGGCACTGAATTTCTGCTATGCATAGATCTTAGTCCTTAGGTGCCTTTATTGAGTAGGGTGATTATGCACTAAAGTAAAGCCACCGCTAGATTGATCAGGTTAATTATAAAGCTTTCATAACATCATTTTTGATGTCAAGTATATTCCCAGTTTGAAGAACAAGAAAACTGACTGTTTTTCTCATCTTCCACATCAAGATGTGTTAGAAGATGTGTTAGAAGAGATAAGTGATGAAGTTGAACGAGACATTGATTGTTTAGTGGCTGGTATGTTTTGGAAAATGTGCATTGAGAAAATTGTGAGTAAAGAGTGTTTGGGCTAAGCTCTCGATGATGATGTGGTGTTGGGAAAGGTTATGGAGCATTCTATTAAAGGATAGCTTAGGGAAGGCAGCCTTCTGCAACCACATGGCAAGGTTCAAGTTGAAATAAGTGTGGAAGATGGACTACATTTTGGAAGTGATAAATTAATTATACCTTATAAGCTGAGAAAATATTTGCTTAGTGTATGTCCTTAATGTCATCTAGGATTGCCCCTCAACAAAAAAGAAGGGAAATCTCTAAATCTATTGATGGCCCAGAATGGACAGGGATGTTGAAGAATGGAATAAGGAATGTATAATGTGCACAGAATGACAAGTATCTTAAATGCATAATGCCTCCTATGAGGAAGGTAGAGGCACCCAGGAGAGTTTGGGAGTGTATTAATTTCTTGGGTCCATTCTGTCTTCTTCTTGTTAATCATCGTCTTGCTGTAGTTGTTATAGATGGTTTGTCTAAGTGGTTGGTAATCAAGTTTGTACGTGATCTAAACACCAAAAGTGTTATTTGATTTTCAACCAATGTGTTTGCCTGATAGGGATTTCCATTAGAACTGGTATCTGATAATGGGGTACTGTTCATATCTATAGAGCGGATGTCATTTCTAACTAAATGCTTCCTAGCTGGACATAACATTATTATGTTTAATATTGTAACCAAATGCTTTCCTCCAGGAACAGGAAACCCAGTTACAGTGAAAATAACGTTGGGGGCGTGTTCACTGTAAGAGCATGTTCAACAGTAAACATTTACATGTCCCACTTTTAAATACCATGCTTCCTGCTTTTTGGGCAGTAAGATCTACTTAGCGGTGAGTTATTAATATTTAAATGTGATGTTTAGAAATGCTGAAGGGGCTATTTTGGCAGATTGACTTTGATGTTTAAAACTGCACAGCGAGGCTACACATGGTAGACATATCGTCAGGCTTACACTGTCACAGTAGTGGATGGCACAGTGGATGCTGCTGTCACTTGTGACACTTAACTTGCAGGCTATTGGTACACATTTCTACCATATAATAGGGAATGATAGGTAAGTTAAATATACAAATCAATGGTATGACAAATTTATAATATTGAAATGGGAACACAGGCATTTTACCTCTGGTCAGCATGAGTAAAGAGCACAGTTCAAGAGCTAGCTTGACTTGTCAAAGCTAAAGTCTTGGGGTATACCTCCAAAAATATTATCATTTCTGAGATGATCTCCTGCCCTCACCAAACAAAAGATGTGGAGAACTACCCACTCCCTTGGGATTTATCATCGCTGAGGTGGAAAGACCATCAGCACTGGTGTGGTCATTCCGAGGGCGATGTTCCCTCATAAAGTCCATACCCTGTAGAAACATAGACCACCTCAAAATTTTAGGATTCTCACTTTGCATTTGCGTCAGCCATTTGTGGGGTCTGTGGTCTGTCATGAACTGAAAATGAGTACCAAACAGGTATGATCTTAGGTTCTTTAGTGCCCACTCAATCGCGTGCCACTTTTCTTCCCTGGGTTGTAGCCTTCTGCTGATGAAAACTAAAAGTTAGCCCAGGCCCTTATCATTTTAATGTGATAAAATAGCCACAATACCATGCACGGAAGCATGCGTCTGCAGAAGGAATTATTTGCTGACGTCAGGTGCGATAAATACTGGTGCTGAACCCATGGCTTCCTGCAGAGTGTAAAATGCCTTCTGACACACCTCTGTCCATCTAACATTCTTTGGCTGCTTCTTTTAAGTCAGCTCAGTAAAAGAGGAAACAATGGTGCCATACCCCTTGACAAAATTTCTGTAATTCCCATTGAGGCCTTAGACGGCTGTCACCTGGGTCTGGGTTTTGGGAGTCTGGAGCAGTTGTACAAGGCCTACACCCACATGGTGACCCAAGTACACCCTACCCTATCAAGCACTTACTGGCCATTCAGATAGACTTGAAAGTTGCAAGACCTAAAGTACTTTGCTGAGGTGGTACAGGTGGTTATTCCAGCTGGAGCTGTAGGCAGCCATTTCATCCAAGTAGGCCTCACTGATATTTTCCAGTCCAGCAGTATCCAGTTGACCAACCTCTGGAAGGTGGCTGGGGCATTCTTCAACCCAAAGGACATAACTCTGAACTGGAAATGCCCTTCTGGTGTGGATCATACTGACCTTTCCTTGGCTTCTTCATTCAGGTCAATCTGCTAATACCCTGATGTCCAATCAGAGGTACTGAGGAACCAGGCAACCCTTAACCTGTGAATGAGCTCATCAGCTCTGCCTATGGTATGAGCACCAGGCTTGGTGACTGAATTGAGACCCCTATAGTCTACACAGAACCTCAGTTCTAGAACGGTTCCAAGGGGGTCAGCCTTTGGTCCCACAGCCACAGGGCTGAACCAGGGACTAGAGGAGGTCTCAGTCACCCCCAGCTCCAGCATCTTGGGAACCTCATCTTTGATAGTGACTCTCACTTTGTCAGACAGCCTTTAAATGTTACTTCCATGCATGCTGTCCCCAGCTTTAATACCATTGGTGCTTCAATTGGTGAGCCATGGGGTAAATGAGAAGAGTTAGGAAAACTGTAGTCTCTCTGCTGCTCTTCTGTCAGTATAGGGAAGAATCCATTCAACCATCTTGCTCCTTGAAAAACGGGAGTTCTGGGAAAGGTTCATTCTCCTCATCCTCAACGATTCATCAACATGAGCATTGCCAAATCTTACCTTTCAAAGTGGGGTTTCAATTTATTGACATGCAGGACTCCTGAATGTCTGAAGATCCACTGAGGTAGTGCCCTCACTCTTTCTCTCATTGATCTCATGGAGCCTTGTCTACATGCCCTCTAAGGCTTGGGGCGCTATGAGATCCATAACTCAATTGTTTTTGGCCAGGTTCCTCCTGTGGCCAGAGTAACCATCTGGTCATACCATTATTTCATAATTTCCTGGCTAGCCTCTAAATTTTCAGTATCATCTTTTATGAAGTACCTCAACTGAGCAATTAGGACTAAATTGTTTAATTTGAGCCGGTAGTTGCAGGCGGAGCCGACCAGCACTCCTTTTTGGGCACCAGTATCTATTTTCCTTTATCAAACTTTGTCCCAGAGTAAGAGGCAGAGAGAGACTAACACAATTGGGAAACGAATGGGGAAGAGATAGTTGGTAAACAGTGACAAAGAAGAAAAACAGTGATGAAAAAATATCATCAAACAGAAAAATAAAGAGGCAGGGAGTTTCTGGTGGTGGATGAAAGAAGCATGAGGTTAAATCAAGACTTTGCAAACTTGATATTTGGCTTCCCTGACATTTGATAGCAAAGGCTGTGGGCCTCTGAGCAAAACTTTGGGGCCTGCCTTTTATTTTTACATATTAAGCACTACTTACATATCTTGTGGGGGTTTCTTGGGAGCTGTCTCCCACCCTGAGGCTGATTTCCCAAGCCCCACTGCCCCTTCCTCTTCTCATAGTCCACTTGTGGCATTTAAATTATAGGCCACTGGTACATTTTGTACAGTGTAGCATGGAGTTATAGGGAACCCAAATATGCCTATCAGGGGTATGCCAAATTCATCATGTTTAAAAGGAGAACACAGGCATTGGTTGACACTGTTTAGCAGGGGTAAAGTTCTACAGCCAGTAAAAACAGTCAATGCAAAAATCTGAGGGCACACCATGGAAAATATTGACATTTCGCACTGTCTTTCTATTCGTATCTAATGGCTGTGAAACTGTCAGCAGGCGGGCTGGTCAAAGCAAATATCAGTTTCAGAGATTCTGAACTACAACAGAATCATCTAGCACACAGGCAGAAAGACATGTGAAGAAAGGAGGTTAGTTACTGTGCAGTCAAAGAGAACCCCCAATTTGGTGTTTTCCTCCAAGAGCAGGGGAGTTGATAATTATACCATAGCTCATGTCTCCGACCCTGCTGCTTTTTTTAGGTTGCAGCTTACCAGACAGCACAGCTGCTTACTATTGGCTTTGTGGTTTGTAACCCATGTTTTCTTGCCTTCCATTTGCTGGTTTTATTTGCTTTAGGCTGTCAGGGATCATTTTGATCTTCCCTTTGCCTTAACCATATTTATGATAATCTTCCACAAACTCTTTTTCTGTAAACAGGCCTTTAAATCTTGTTCCTATCTTGCCACGTTCACTTCACGTTTGCTAGGCATTCAAAGACCTTGGTCAAATGTCAGGCACTGTCTTATCTTTCCGAGTACTTACTTTCTTTAAACAGGCCTGTAAATCTTGTCCTTATCTCATCACTTTTGCTGTGCATTCAGAGATTGAGGTCAAATGTCAGGCACTGTTTTCCGAGTGGGCTTGTTAATTTTGAATGCTAATTTGCCTGCAAATGTGGCCTCTGACGTTTATAGCTGTCATGTGGAAGGCCGTTTTCACACTTCTGTGAAAGTGTCATTGTGCTGTAAAGCCAGCGAAATATGTGCAAATGACTTACTTTTATCTTGAGCCAAACCAATTAAATGGGTCATCCTCACATCTCCTTGAAAAGCATGGAGGTGCCCCAGCTGCAAGTACATTGCCGGTTTTAGGTGCGAAAAGTGAAAGTATTTAGTGTTTCACTCACAGCAATGAACAAATACTAACTTCCTGCCTCCCATAAGCTCCCTTGACCACCACCCTCATGCCACTGCCCTGCATTTGTGGGGATAACTCATATTTCAAGCCCCTGGGCTGAGAACCCACTGTACTACACCAAATGCGTTACATGCGCAATTAACATCCCCTACCATTGCTAATTGTTGCATTTATGTTCATCATACCCACTTGCTTGCTGACATTCAATTTTTTGGGGTGAAAGGAGGTAAGAAAATTCTGTGATGCAATATGCAAATAAAGTTAAGAGACAAAATATGTGTCTCTACATACGGTTGCTAGGTTGAGATCCAGCAAAGTGATATGGGACGTCCGGTCAGCACGTGCATTCAAAATCTGTTATTTGTCAATTTCCTCAGTATTCTAGTATTTGTTAGGGTGTTGTGCCAGCAGTCTATTTTCTTCACATAAGACTCATCAAAATAAGATTTAACGTACAAGTATATATTTTGTTTACTGTTTATTCAGGGAACGCAGGGTCAAGGAAGGATTCAATGTCACTGAAGCTGATTAACTGTTTAGGATTCATGATTCAATTTCAATTTTTTCTTTGTGAGAAATACCTTATTTCAGTGTGCTTGTGCGAGCAGCATGGACCCATGGGCTGGGGCACATCACAAAAAATTCCATATTAAGCACAGTGGCTCTTGCTATATAGCAGGCTTGACAAATCTTTGCAGAAAACATTCAAGCCTTACTTTGACAACCATTGACCACGTTCCTTCTTCAGTGTTGTTAACATGAATAACATATTCTACATCATATTTCTCACGATTACATGCACAGACCTCTCTTAGAAGTCCTCTGAACTAAACAAGCATTGGCAAAGCCAATAGGTCTCGCCTATGAGAGCTGTTGGTTTTAAGGCAATGCCCTTTTTTAAGATGAACATTACTATACCTGTGTGAGAGCCCACAAGTAATGGGCATGGGGTTGCAACAACTGTAGTCACATTAAGAACTATTTTACGCTCTGTTACCCAAGATGCTGTGTAATGTTAATTGAACAAAATATAACAAAGTACTAAGGGCTTGACTGACAGGCCAATGCCTAACACAAAGAAAGGCAGGAAGCCAAATGCCTGGAGAGGTGTAACCCAAAGCCCACTCACTCTATACTCCTGTTTTGTTTATTTAAGTATTTGTGAGAAGCAAATTCCTAAAACTGCCTGTATGTAGGCAGACCGAAAAGGGATAATAGTGTTTGAAAAATCCATTAGCAACAGTTGAAATCATTCTTATATGTTGGTGATCCTGAAGATAAAATGCTGCCCTTGACATAGAAAGGACACTTTCGAGGCCACCAGCAGGAGAGACCTTTTTCACAATCTGTCCACTTGAAGGTTTTACTTGATATCAATTACCCAAAGTTTGCTTAAAAAGGTAATACAACTTTTCTATTTGTTTGATGAGAGTGGTCGTTTCCAAGGGTTGTGTGTCAGAACAATGCACGCCTTTACACGCATGCCGTTACTCTGCATTTCTTTTTTACAAAAAATGTGTCTTAACCACAAATTCCTTTGCCATGCATATCGGTTCAATGGCATGCCTTATTGAAAGCTCTGGACTCTGAAGTGGTATAATTTACTATTCCAACTCAAGTCTGCACTACAGTAGGGAAAATGTTGGACTTTAAAGCCCAGTGCCACTTTCCCTGCGGCATTTCGTTGTAACGACATACGTGGTAAAGAAATGCGTGGTAAAGTCTCAATCGTTGTAATGGCTCCGTTCATACTGCAGCGTGTGGTTCAGCCATCATAGTAGAGGCTGTTTCCGTACCAAAAAGCTTGTCATACAGCAATGTTGCCTCTCTCTATTCAGTTCCAACCCTGCCACAATCAGGCCAAATACATGGGTGTGCTTATAATTTGTGTAGACGACTAGTAAATATTTTCTGATATACGGCACATTAGAAAAAGGTTTTTATTTACTAGGTGCTTTTGCCCTAGACTGAACTTATAAAGTGTTTTGTCACATAGGTGTGACGTTTTTCAAAACTCTCATGTTTGTGGCTGAGACAAGTCCTGGAATACCACATCATGCTATTATTCATTGAAAACCTAAGGTGGTTCCAAAATCCATAAAAGCAAGATACTTAGCAAAGTGGCTGATGGGCCATTCATCCTCTCTGACTAGATCTCGCCGCTCATTATATTCTACGTTATGAGCTTTCACCGTATGCTCTCAAGGCCCTTGTAATAGGACATTTTGCAAATTTTTCTTCCATCACTGCACTTTTTATGTAAATATTTGGCAACATAAAAAAGTTTCTTTGACTTTACCGAACTGCCTCCAGTTTATGAATTATGAATATAACTCTTTTAATGTTAATGCGTGACACCTCTTTTCCTGACCTTTTTTAGATTACTCATCTTTTAGATACAAAAGCGCAATCTGGCCACCTACTTCAGGAAATTGCAGGTTAATGTGATGCAGAAAGCATGCACTTTCCCCCATTAAGGCATTCTGAAAAAGGTAAATGCAGGGTTGATGTAAGAGCTTTTATGATTTGGCTGACGAATTAAATGTATGTAATGTTGGCTCCCTGCGTCATGGACATTATTTAGGAGAGCTATGAGAACCTGTGAATTACAGCTGTCAGTACTATCGACGCTCGTGTACTGTGATGGCCATTGACGGGACATAGTTTAATGTCCATTGAGGTCTAATGTTTTTACCTCCACGTTTCTCATTTATGAGCAGGTGGATAAACTTTCTGCCAAGGCTGTGTGTACAACAAGTTAGCAGGATCTTTCATGTACAAAAGACATTGTCCCAAAACTTAGAAAGTTGTTCTTCTCTTAATACATTGGCGACTTGGAGGCACATCAGTGGTCATTGCATTCACTATGTGCTACTACTGGGGCTTGAAGCATTGGAGGCCTGTAGAATTGATGTGACTGGTGTGAGACCTTTCTTCGTCCTGGGTAGACAGTTCAGTTTTTTGTGTAACTAAGTTTATTTCTGTTTTAATACCACAACACAACCATATTGTTCATTTCGGACAGGCAACATACTCTGTAAAAACAAGTGATGCATTTCAACAGCTTTCAAATACAATGTTTTTGATGCACCAAAAGTCTCCAGCAATGTCAAGCTTTGAAGAGCTGAAAAGGTCCATATCTTTAGGAAGGGAGGTACAGGGAGATTGTGGGACCCGGCATATCAGAAGCATTTACAGGGCTCGGGTTAAAACATGATGCCAAGCCACACATGCCCCCCGTATGACAAACACCGGTTGCCAAGTTAAACAAATGTCCCCAGGAAAAGTGAAAATATGGCAGCTCTAGTATTTTACATTACCCCGTGATTTTAGCTATGTTAGCTGCCATCAAATAAACACATCTGAATTCCTAACAAAGCCTATGTAAATAGACTTTACTGTACAAGCACGGGGCCCTGACAAAGTTCGGGTCCTGGGGCATAATGCACACATCTCATCGTTTTCCACCCTTTTCACGTTCATCAGGTAGCCAAAATTGCTCTAATGTACGTAGAAGTAAACGTGGGAATATATATTTGTTGTTATCAATGTTCCTATCCCTGAAAAGTGACATTACATTAGACCCATTATTCCTTTGTTCGAAAACAAGGCAGAAAGCGCACTTGGAATGATTACCAATCAAAGGAACCAGATCTCTGTGAAGCAGGAGATGCTTATGTCCTCCTCGCTTTCTTGCTGTGTCAGCCACAGTCCTTAAATGCTGATGAGCCTCCCCTCTAAAGCTTTTTCTGATTCCTCCGCTTAGATCTTACTTTTGAGAAGTGCAGCTTGCACCCTCAGACAAACTAAAGGCGTAATGCTATCTAGGTGAGATAATAACAGGCATTTGAGCAATTGATTGGTTGGTTGAAATATGTTCTCGAATGGTGAATGAAACTACTGTGTACAATGATGATTCACCTCCAGCATCCATAGAAAACAAAATCAATAAATAAGTTGAGTCACTTGCACTGGAAAAGGAACCCAAGGCTTATGACTGTAATTTAAAAGGTTACAGAGGATCTTGTACAGAATTGGGACTGCTACACCTAAGCAGGCAACTCTAATGGAAGTGTTTGTCAATTAAGGATGTAAGGGCCATATGTACGAACACATTTTCCCATTGACACAGAATGGGAAAACCCTTTGCTACATCTGGCCCTAAATGTATATAAAAGGGTCAGTATTCTTTGAGCTGCACTGACAACATTTTGGCCAAAGTTGCTTAAAATGCACCATAAGATGTCACTCATGATCCCCATTTTATGTTGAAAACAGGATACACATTGTATCCCAGAACATAAAATGAATATTATTTAAATTTTGTTTTCTTTGGTCTTATGTGCAAACATAAGAACAGAGCCCATGCTCAACGCAAGAAAAGC
The DNA here is from genome assembly GCF_031143425.1 of Pleurodeles waltl. NCBI lineage: Eukaryota > Metazoa > Chordata > Amphibia > Caudata > Salamandridae > Pleurodeles > Pleurodeles waltl. Next base: position 1,392,502,254 of record NC_090447.1, read on the forward strand.
TGTAGCAGAAAAAGTGTTACGTTTCTTTTCAAGTTAAGCTTGTTGTTATCAAGTCTGTCAGGCGTTGAGCAGAAGTAGTATAAGATGTAGCCATTTTTAAAGTCCTTCCCAAAAGAAGAAGCTCCAAAGCATTTTATTATTCAGCACGTCTAACACATTCATTTAGGCAATCACGGAATCTAGCCAAGCAGTATTCCTGGTACCGCTGAGAATTCGAAGGGATTAGCGGTCATGCATGTTAATACAAACCTGTATTTATTTGCGTGATGCAAACAATTATGTCTGAGAATGTATTCCCCAACACAGGCTTCCCTATAGTATTGTCAAAATCCTGGCGAAAACGGAAGCTGTTGTGATTGGGATTTATAATCTCTTTGCAGAGCACCGTGACCTTTTTCGTGCTGATAATTTGAAGTTAATTAGTTTTAAATATTTTTGATTAAATACAAGTTTATCTTCTTATGGTCTCCATGCAGGTGAAGCCTACATCTTGCTATGCAGAGGAGTTTGAACCTGAGTGGGCCTAGAAAACCTGCACCACCAGTTCAGCACACTGTTTTATAATCTCCCACTGTGCAGGAGCCAATGGAAGATCACGAAATTGACTTCTTTACTCACTGGAGATAGTCTGGCGTTAGAATGTTGACTTTTTCTGTAACGGGGCCGAAAGAAAAGCTTCAGCTATAGAGGGGGCTTTTATACTTCCTATCTTTGGCCAGTGATTGACTCAAATTAGAACATAATCTCCTGATAACACAGACTGCAGGCAGCACCAATGAATTGGGTGGCTGTGCCCACCTACCTCAGCTTTAAGGATTGAGGGGTAGATGTACATGGCAGTGACCACAAATACTGGTTGTAATTTGGAACCAGCAGTTTCACGACCCATGACCTATTTTATGAACCGGCCTATGTACTAATAGGTCGGTTTGAAAAATACTAGTTCCTAGTGGGTTGCACTTCAACCTACTTCACGATTATTAATGAGGTAGGTTGCATAGTGCGACCCACTATAAATTGCAGCCATCACAGTGACAGTGGTCTGCTGAGGTTAGCAGGCCACTGTGTCTGTGATTGTGTTTAAATAAAGCAATTAAAAAAAAAAAGCAAACTGTTTTCTTAAAGGAGACTGGATGTATTTAGAAAAGAGGTAAATTAAACGTTTAAGTTAAAACAGATTAATGGTAGGTGGTCCAATGGACCACAGCCTACTTAAAAAAAAAAAAAAAGTATTTATCAACATTTACAAAGGGGAAGTTTGGGACCCCTTCATGTTTGTGAATGAATTACCATTATATGTTTGTAGTCAGTAAAGTATTAATGTTCTGCGACTGGATTTTGGTCGAAAACATTAATACATACCATTCCAATTTGGAAGGGAAGGCCTAAACATGTCACTTCCAAATACCAAATCTGTGATTCGGTAACTTGTTATTGTAATGCAGTTTGGGTTTCATACAGACAAAAAGTCTTTTTGCAGTCACAAACAGTCCAATTCTGGGAATCAGACCTTTTGCTGATGCAAAAAGGCTTCATAGATTTGGCCTTTAATAGTGCCAATTCTTTGACTTTTGTTCCTAAGTGCATATTTTTGGACATTGTGTTGATATTCAGTGCTGAAATTTTATGAACCTAATCTCTACTACACCAGAATTATAAAAATGTTCATAACTGCAAGTATACCTTATGGACGTTAAAATATGTATCTTTGCTTCAAAATTAGAAAATATATGAGTGAAATATGAGTATCTATGTAGAAAGCTGCTTACTGGACTAGAAACGTCTGCTTACCTGCTGTACATTTTCATTTAACTTGCAGGAATCCATATAAATCCTTACACAAAATACTGAATAAAAATCATGCCCCACTTGAATATGTGCACAAAGCAGAGTCAGCCTAAAAATGTATGGAAAAAACTGCCCTTTTGGACCCCTTTTGTTTCCCCCTCAATTTCTACACGTTTTTGGCACTTCCCTGTCAAAGGCACTTAGCCCACCTACTCAAGTGAGGTATCATTTTTATTAGAAAACCAAGGGGAATGCTGGGTGGTAGGAAATTTGTGAGTCCCCTTAGATTCCAGAACGTTCTATCACAGAAATGTAAGTAAAGTGTGTTTTTAAACACATTATGAGGTTTGCAAGGGATTCTGGGTAACAGAACCTGGTGAGAGCCCCACAAGCCACCCCATCCTGCATTCACCTGGGGCCTAGTTTTTTAAAATGTATACGTTTGCTAGGTTTCCCTAAGGGCCTTCTGAGCTAGAGCCCAAAATCCACAGCTAGGCACTTTGCAAAAAACAAGTAAGTGGAAAAATGTGTGCCCACATTGCGTTTTGGGGCGTTTCCTGCCGCGGGCGCTAGGTCTACCCACAAAAGTCAGGTAGCATTTTTATCAGGGGACTTGGAAGAGGGCTGGGTGGAAGGAAGTTAGTTGCTCCTCTCAGATTCCAGAACTTTGCAGCACTGAAATCTGAGGGAAAAGAGTTTTTTTTATGACAAAATTTGAGAGTAACAGAAACTGGTAGGAGCCCCACAAATCACCCCATCCTGGATTCCCCTTGGTGTCTAGTTTCCTTAGGTGCTGGCTGAGCTAGAGCCTAAAATCCACAGTTAGGCACTTTGAAAAAAAAAAGTGTCCGTTTTCAGTAGAAAAATGTGGTGTGTTCATGTTGCGTTTTGGGGCGTTTCCTCTCGTGGGCACTAGGTCTACCCACACAAGTGAGGTACCATTTTTATCGGGAGACTTCAGGGGAATTCTGGGTGGAAGAACATTTGTGGCTCCTCTCAGAATCCAGAACTTTGCAGCACCGAAATCTGAGGGAAAAGTTTTTTATGTTTGCCATATTTTGAGGTTTGCAAAGGATTCTGGGTAACAGAACCTGGTGAGAGCCTCACAAGTCCCCTCATCCTTGATTCCACTAGGTGTCTAGTTTTAAAAAATGCACAGGTTTGGTAGGTTTCCCTAGGTGCCGCTGAGCTAGAAGCCAAAATCCACAGGTAGGCACTTTCCAAAAAACACGTCAGGTTTCAATGTAACAATGTGATGTGTCCGTGTTGCGTTTTCTGTTGCGGGCACTAGGCCTACCCACACAAGTGAGGTACCATTTTTATCAGGAGATTTGGGGGAACACAAACTAGATGAACAAGTGTTATTGCTACTTGGCTTTCTCTATATTTTGTCCTTTCAAATGTACAACACTGTGCAAAAAAGAAGTCTATTTGAGAAATGCCTTGTAATTCACATGCTAGTATGGGGACTCCGGAATTCAGAGATGTGCAAATAACCACTGCTTCTCAGCACCTTATCTTGTGCCCCTTTTGGAAATACAAAGGTTTCCTTGATACCTATTTTTGACTCTTTATATTTCACCAAATGAATTGCTGTATACCCGGTATACAATGAAAACCCATTGTAAGATGCAGCTCATTTATTGGCTCTGGGTACCTAGAGTTTTTGATGAACCTAAAATCGTTATATATCCCTGCAACCAGAAGAGTCCAGCAGACGAAACGATATATTGCTTTCAAAAATCTGCCAGAGCTGGAAAAAGTTATAGAAGAAAATGTTGACAGAAATTGATTTTTTTCTCCTCAATTTCATTTTTTTTATTTTAGCTCTTACTTTCTGTAGGAAAACCTTGAAAGGACTACCCAAATGACCCCTTGATGAATTCAGAATTTGTTCTACTTTTCAGAAATGTTTAGCTGTCCGGGATCCAGCATTTGTTTCACACCCATTTCGACCACTAACTGGAAGGAGGCTGAAACCACAAAAAACAGTAAAAATGGCATATGTCCCAGTAAAATGCCAAATTATGTTGAGAAATGTGGTTTTCTGATTCAAGTCTGCTTGTTCCTGAAAGCTGGGAAGAGGGTGATTTTAGCAGCACAAACTCTTTGTCGATGCCGTTTTCAGGGACAAAAAACACATGCTTTTTTCTGCAGCCCTTTTTTCTAATTTTTATGAAAAAAAAGTGATATTTTTGATGTATTTTGGCTAATTTCTTGGCCTCCTCCAGGGGAACCCCCAAACTCTGGGTACTTTTAGAATTCATAGGTTGTTGGAAAAAAAGGACGCAAATTTGGCAAGGATAGCTTATGTCGACAAAAGTTTATGAAGGCCTAAGCGCGAACTACCCCAAATAGCCAAAAAAGGGGTCAGCACTAAAGGGGCGGGGAGGGAGGGGGAGGCCGAGCTGATGAGGGGTTAGTATATATAATTTGTTTACAATAGCATATTAGGACACATTCTATAATTTCATAGGTTTTGCTATTATTGCTTACATTGAACAGTAGGTGGCAGTGTTAGACTGCCACTGGAATTTCCTGTAGCTACTATCACTATAGTTAAAATAATCTTAATTAACATTTTAAAAATAACAATGTAACAGTAAATGTGGTAAAATTATGCATGGTAGTTGATAGTCTAGTAAATGAATTTCACATGAGTGAATGTGAATGCGTGGTAGTGGTATGTGATGTGAAATCTGTGTTGGAAAAACCTGCATGGTAAAGTAATACATGGTAATGTCGTAAAACCCTGCAGAAGTGGTCAGAAGGAACTTTTCCAGAGCTTGGAGAAAAATGAGACTTAGAAAATGTTCCACATCATTTGGACTGTGATGAGGTGCTGAGGCTTACCCAGAAAGGTCGCACCCAAGGCGGGCAAATAAAGTAACTGTGTCTACAAAGTCCACCTTTTTTTGTATCACAGCTTGTAGTGCCAAAAACATGGGCTTCAGCAGGAGCTCCATGATGATGTAACCAGCTTTGAGGTACCCTCTGTGGCCTCAGCCCTGGACCTTGCCATGTTGAAGGATTTTAAGCTTTATTTGAGAGAGGAAGCCCCAAGAAAAAAACTTTGACTGGGATGGCCTGCTTGAATTATCCAACATTCTGCCTCCACAGTTGGTCTTAAATTGTGCCTAAATCCCAGACAAACACAAAATGTTACTACTGATTGGCTCTTTACTTTTTGTAGGCACTTTTTACCTTAACATTTGAAAAAATATTTCGAATTCCCCTTATTAGACTTAGATCATTAAAATGGTTTTTATTTTTCTAACGTGGTTTGAGAATGTTATTATGTTGTTTTTCCGGACTTGGAAATCATTACCACTGCTTGAACGTAACACACCTTTCTCTGGGGAATTGCCAGCTGCTTGTGCCATAGCTACCTGGGGTTGAGTAGAGTTTCTGAGACTTCGCGGAGACATGAACAGCCTGTGTTCTTTCCATTGGTAAGGGTCTCCCATCCCCAAATTAATAACCTTCTTTATAATACATGAGAACACAATGCACAGGAGTAGCAATAGTATACCCAGTGCAGTATACATCACAAATCCCGGGCAGTTCCTTTCACATCTCACCATCACTGATTTCCTTTACAGAGTGAAATTACAGCCGGGCAGCACTGCAGCAGGAAAACACTTGTCTTAACACCATCTTGGAAGCTTGATCATGCTAGCAACAATATGAAATCTTCCTTACCAGGAGGAGTATATTGTAACCCTTTTTACTCGTTTCTGTGGACTGAAGAATCGTTATTTAGTTCTGAAAGATTTAGAGTGGTACAATCCCAAACAATAGTGATGCATAGTCTAGTCCATTGTGTGAACCACTCAGTTCCCCTAATATGGTACATGTGTTGTTGCTTGCTAATGGGTAGGGGACTACTGGGGGGGAAGCTGTGGTGGGCAAAAACGTTTTTCTCTCCACCGACACTGGATCTGACTCCATTCCCTCGAGGACCACTACTTTGAAAAAGATGTGTTCCTCTGATTAGAGTATCTCACCGGTTGTGAAGGTAAATAATCCCAGGAGTTTCACCTTCAATGCTCTCATTTCATTTTCAAGATACCCCACTTTATTTTTCAGTGGCCACTGCACAGAGTTCATTTTGAGACCTTTGGCTTTTTGGATGCCTCTCTTCTAGAGTATACATGTATCTGATCTGACATCTGGCAGTGCAGATGTCCAGCATATTGCTTAGTTTTAAAGAAGTGATTTACAAGAGACCCAAAAGTCCCTTCTATTGAGGATACTTTGACTTCAAATTGCTTTGTAAAACGTTGCACATTCCCCAATACGTACATAATCACAGCTTTACTCTACTGAAGCTCTCCTCTCTTCCAGTTACTCTTCATCATTTCGTTGGGTCACCATTAAAATTAAAAAGATTTTCCCCATCTTTTGTTCTTGTTCCTTCAGCGCAATTGTGGCGTCAGAGTGGGTGGCTGCTCTCTTATATCCTCGATCCCTGGACAAAAAGCTTGGTTGTCACATCATTGGGAAGCAAAAGGTTGGGATGGTCACTGCTGCTTCACTTCCTCCAACGTCTTACACCATAGCCTCAGACTGGAACAGGGGAAGTGTTCAAGAGTCCTGGTTACTCCCTTAGCACACAATCTCAGGGCAGTCGCTTAGTTAGCACCTGGTGGAATTCAATCAGGTGTAGCATCAGTCCAGCACCTTTGAGTTGCGCCATCTTGGCAGCCCCAGAGGAAGATACTCTGTTTCAGTGAGTGAGCCTTGGACTTACCCGAGACCATCGATGGAGCACTATACTCTCTGGGATTACCTCTGATGCCCACTCCTAACTCCTTTCCTCTGCATATGGCTATAATAATTGAGACACACTGGAACTCCCCAAATCTGCTCCATGCTCCCAGCCCCAAGGGACACAGAAATGTCACTAGGCACCAGGGGTAAAAAAGGAACAGTTGGGGGCTGCCCACCCTGGCATTGGGCAGTGCTCCCATCCCAAAGGAGCAATACAGTCTTTCGCCCGGGAGTGTAAATAGCGGTGTTTACCCCAGTCCCATCCGCCCTCCCCCCTTGGGTGGGCAGAAAGTCCACTAAACACCGAGCTATACCTTACAAAAAACAAAAGGTGCGGGTGGCCAGTGGGCAATGTCCCCACCCCAAGAGTGCCAATACAGTCTTTCTAACTCCTTTTGAGGGTGATAGAGTGAACTCCTAAATAAAGCCAGGTAGACACCAGGGGGAAATGGTAGTTTGCACATCTGATCCATGAATGCTCAAATGTATGATAGCAGTTCTATCAACCTTAAAAACATTTTGACTGTGGGAGGAGGAGATCCAAGGAGCTGCAGATGGAGTAGAACTTTCAGCTCACAACTGAGTCCAGCAATGCCTGGGGCCAGGCCAACGCGCCTGGGCATCGCTTAGACCTTCTAAGCCAAGTCGGTATATTATGTGCCCTGCATTTAATAACAAGTTGGTTTGACCAGGCCCTGCTAACCTCCCTAAAACACGTAGAAAAGTTGTGAGGCTAGTGCTGATGGCAGGGGAGGATCAAAACCCCTGAGAGACGTCAGCAGTGCTTCGCCTGTGCACACAGTTCGGGAGTCCATTTTGTGCAGTGGTTTCGAGTCCACCCGGCCTTTCTCGTGTGATCTTTGGCTCCCCACCATGAGAGTGTGGAAGAGAACATATATTGTATATGACACACAATGTCACTTGGAGGGTCTCAGCTAGGGTCTTCTGTGTTCATCATACCTTTGTCAGTATGATACTGAATGGAGCACTCACATGGAATGGAGGCTCTTTGGTGCTCATATAACTGAGGATGGAGTCCTTTGCTTCTTTAGTGATGGAGTTTCAGGGATGGCTGTGTTGAATTACCTAGTTGACGATTTATGGCAGCTACAAGCTTGGTGAGTACATCTTTGAGGACCTTGGTTAATTTGGTGTCGAAACGGAAATGGTGAATTAACCTGCGACCAAGAGAAGAGCCTATCCTGTCGCAGTATACGGCCCCCTGGATCAATTATTTTGTAAACTGTGCTTAGAAGTGCTAGCAAAAATTCCCATCATTTATATCTATCTGAAAGGTTTGTCTGCAGAAGGTGACAATCCAAATCTAATTGCAAATATGTCTAGTTGTATTCTGAATTATGTAGAACTTGTCATGGGAGGCGGCAGTGGAAGAGCATTATCATTTTAGCCGCAGTTCTAAGCTGTAGTTGCTGTGTGTTTGCCTGCAGTCGGTACGCTTGGCTCAGCGTGCTCTGTGCTCGTTCTGTCAGAGGATGTAACCTGCTGCTACTTGACATTGTTCTAAATAAAATAGAAGATAATTGACACGTTCTCGTGGTTCAGTGAAGCCTGTTTATAAGGTTTTCCTTTAAATCCATTTGCTTTCTGAATGAACAGTAAACGCATTGCATGGAATCGCGAGTTGTTTCCAATGATGATAATCCCAATATTGCCCCAGGCGAAAACAGAGGAATAGAATTTAGGATGACTCTCAGCTGGTTGATGTGTGACAATTGTCATTACTATCTGCCTTAAAAGAAAGTCATGAAAATACTTGACAGGAGTTGGAAAATTACGCTGTCAGTATAACATGAAATAATATCCCGTTGAGATCATATTCTTCGGTTAGAATGACTCACATATATATATATATATATATATATATATATATATAGTAGAGGAGTAATGCATAGATTAACTGTTTAATTGGCGATGTATTGTGCCCTAGATCTATGGTGAATGTAGAGCTTTTGCAACAGGAAATAACACAAAAGACCTACATCAAATTATCGTTGTTGTTGTCAAGATTTAGAATTAGTATACTATTACAGCACATTGTATGAGCAGTTTACCTGTGATGGAGCTTGTCTTTGTCCACAAGATAGTATCTGACTTTGATGGTAATAATTAGGAAACGACCTGCAAGCAGTGTTTAGTCTTCAAAATGTAGTTTGTGTTATTCAGCTTCATGTATTCAGTAATCATCTGTTTAAGTCCTTTCCAAGTTACAAAATTTAAAGATTTAACATTAACCGCACCTTTGTGTGGTTGAATCTACTGATGAAGTTGATTATATGTTACATAGGACTACAAAATTCTTGGTTTAAAAATGCTTAGTACCAAGTAAGTTTATTACATATGTTTTTAGAGGCCGAATTTGTTGCTTAAAAATGTCTCATATCAGATATTTTTAACAGGGGTCTCGCAGGGGCCAAAATCGTGTCAGCATTTCTGGTTATCAGCTGCAGAAAAATTTGCTTATAATGAATCTAATTGAGGAATTATTTACATATTCAGTCACGAGCTTGAAAATGTGGCATTGGTTCCATCTCTCATGAACCAAAGCTGGACACCTCTAATGCAAAAGAGGAGTTCAGTAAATGGTATGTTACATTTCCATGCAAAAATAATTTCATAGTAGCAAAGTGTAGGAAAATGCCCCCATTCATTTCTAGACTCATGCTGTTGTGTTTTTTTTACTTTGCGTGCTTGGACGCTGCTAGTCAGGCACCACGTGGGTCCAGAGCACATAAGTTAAATGTCACTAATGGACTGCAGTGCATATTGTGCCACCAGTAAAGTAACAATGCAAAGCATGTCTCCGGGCCTACCCGTGCAGTTTGGGTAGGCAGTTTTATAGCTACCAATTCTACCTGACAAAATAGACCTTTTGCTAGGCCTACATTTTCCTTTTTAATAAATATGAGTCACCCCTAAAGTAGGCTAGAAATGCCCAAAGGGCAGGGAGCGTGGTGCTTAAAAAGTCGGACATGTATTTTATGTTTTACGTGTCCTGGCAGAAGAAAACCTCCAAAGTAGTTTTTTAATGTTGCAAGGCCGGCTCTTCTAATTTAGCCTATCTATGCCATGGGGCTGTGTCCTCTGGGGAGCCAAAGGCCCAACCATTGATGGTTTTTAGTTGTGCCGCCCAGTAGTATTTTTGAATAAAGGGTAACACGATACCCCCGTCATACCATCCACTTCTCAGTTTGTTTTGCACTATTCTGGCTGGGCCTTCATTCTACAACAGTGCCGTCACTTCGCTATCGATAACCTTAAAATAGGAAACGGGAACAGGATAGGGTGTATTTTGCAGTATATTTAAAAACCGTGATAGGGACATCATTTTAAATAGAGCAGCTCTGCCCAGCAGCGTCAGGGGAAGTGCCCTTCAATGATATACGTCTCTTTTCAACCTTCCGAGTGGTGGTAGTAAAATTTTTATCGTAAAAATGTTTTGGGTTCCCGATGACGTATACCCCCAGATATCAAAAGCCCTTAGGCACTATCTCTGCCGGGCAGTCTCTAGGCAAGCACAGTGGTTGTCCCTGCAAGACATAGATGTGGGATTTCCCCCAGTTAATAGTGTATCGCAAGTGACTTTTGTAAATGTGAAATATTTGCATCAGTCTGTTCATTCTCAGCTCTGGGTCTGTATAGTAAAATGTTGTCTGCATTGAGAGAAATTCTATCCTCCCAGTGATCAGTCCAGTGAAGGCCCCGAACCAAAGGATCTTACCTTATCCAGGCTGCCAGATGCTCCAATGGTAGGGCAAGTATTAATGGAAACAAGGGGCTGTCCTGTCTCATGCCCTTTTGAAGATGAAAGATCTTCAATAGACTACCATTAACTCTGACAGGCGCTAGGGGTGCAGTGTAGAGGAGTCATATCCATTTGAGGAACTCAGACCAAAGCTGAGTTTGGGCAGGACCTCAAACATGAAGGTCCAGTCTGGGGAGATGAGGGCTATGCGCACGTCCAGGGCGAACACCACTGCCATCTCTCTGATCTGTGGGGCGTTGCTCAGAACGTTATGCAGCCGCCTCAGATTTAGAGTGGTGCTTTGGCAGGGCTTAAAACCCGATTTATCTCAGTGGACCAAGGAGGGAATTACTTTCAGAAAATGAGAGGCCAGGACTTTAGCCAGTACCTTGGCCTCTACATTAAGAAGGGAAATTGGCCTGTAGGATGAACAGTCCTCAGGCGTTTTCCCGGCTTTGGGAATCACAACAATTGTTGTGATTCTCTGATCCTCAGACAGGCTCTCTCATTGTCTACTTTCTATGAACATCTTTAAGAGGTTTGGAGCTAGTTCTTCGCATAGAAATTTATGTAACTCAGTCGGGGATGAATCCTGTATTGCTGCCATAATTTCAGCTTCTGTAATCTCTTCATAGAGCAACAGTCGGTCCTCTTCCGACAGAAATGTCATTTTGATGTCAGTGAGGAATTCTCTTGTTTCCTCTAAGGTAGCTGTCACTGTGGCTGTGTATAATTGGGCATAGTGAGCTATGGATACATCAGCAAACTGCTGACTTCTACACGCTAATTCACCTGTCGGTGAACACACTTCTTGTACCCAGTTGCTTAATTGGTCTCTTTTTCCAACCCCATATAGGCGGTGTTGCATTGCCCTGTGGTCCAGTCGAGCAGCGTCATTTGCTACATCTCTATATTCACACTACTGTTTCAGCTTAATCTTATGTATGGGGTCAGCAGTCGTGTCTTGTGCCAAGTCCCATTCTAGGATCCGTATTTCCAGTTCCAGTGCGTCTAGGCTTGTTCTTCCTTCTTTTTTGTGCCCTACTATTGAGGCAATTGTGTGTCCCCTAATTACTGCCTTACACGCCTCCCATAACATCTGGGTGGAAACAACTGAGTGGGTGTTGTTCGTGAAGTCATATTCCATAGCTATAGGGAGTTCTTTTCTGATCTTAGGCAACTTGAGATACCAGGAATTAAGTGGGGTAGGCAGGTGCGGGAGGGCCCTTCCGAAGACCATCATCGCTACAATAAGGAGTGCACTGATTTGCTCCCTGTTAGGTGGTGCACCTCTGTGAAGACATGGGTGTGCCACGTTAATGTAAAAATGCAATCTATGAGCAGCATGCTACCATGTGCCTCAGAGAGGAACGTAAAGTTTTGTTCATGTGGATGATGTTCTCTATATATTTGTTAGCTGTATAGTACTCCAGGCCAGGAAGTCTTATAAGGGGAGTGTAGATGCAGGTACTAGTATGGGTGACCAGTGATTGCTAATATCGTATAACGCCAAGTTAAACTCTCCTCCAATGATCAGTCTCCCTTCTGGCAAATCCAGGAGAAGTGTGCCTAGGTCTCGAAGCATGGTGTCATGCAGGTGTGGTGGAACATATACAGAGCAGATATTGATAGTCTGTCCCTCCCATTTCCTAGTTAAGACCACAAAGCGGCCATGGTCGTTCACCCAGGTCTGCTGAACTGCTAACGGCAGAGCTTTCTTAGTTAATCCTGAATGTGCCACGAGTTTGTAGCCACATCTGTCAAGCATCTTACAGGAGTTCCCTTGTAGGTGAGTTTCCTGTAGTAGGGCTATGTCGGGTGACTGCCATTTAAGATTCTGGAGGACTATTCTATGTTTAAATTTGTCACCTAGCCCCGTGACGTTCCATGATAGAAGTGTTATGGGTGGTGCATCCCTATTTTTCTGTGCTGGAGTCTCTGTTGTGTTCTTTCTCGTGAGTCAAACGTTGTGGACATAGGGGGATACTCCCTGTGTCTCCTATAAAGTGTGATGTGTGTGCTCAGTAACTCCTGTGCTACATACCCTGGAGCCAGCTTCAACAAACAGAGACCTCCAGAGCTCCCCCCCCTCCCGGCCTTCCTGCATGGCGGGGCTCGAACCACCCGCCTCCCTAACTTTGCAGAGTGCCTGTCGCCCTTTAAATAGCTTATCAGTGGAGAATAGTGGTCCATTGGTACCATCCCCCACCCGACTACCCAAACTTATGAAAGAGTTACTCGTTACCAGCTTTCTATCAGTGTCACCTCAATCAACTTTTTTTTGTGTCATTTTGTTCATTACAATATTCTCTATTTTTCTAAATCAGAATGGATTTTTATTGTGTTGTGTTTTTGACATTCTAGCTGTTTTTGTTTTTATAAATGCTTTATACACTTTTTAAAGTTAAGCCTGTCTGCCTTCTGCCATAGCTACCAGGGGTTGAGCTCAGGTTTAAATTATCGAAGGCTTTACTGGAACTAAAGAGAATAATATAATTATGACTTGTGGTGGTCTTCCATTCACCCTAACTAATAATCTACTTTCTTACGCCAGGGAGGTATATACTGGAGTCTCTGACTGAAACAGAATTCAGTATGAGTTTTCCACACTGGTTCATACACTGTATAAGCCTGATTATGACTAGACAGTAGCATGCATCAGTAGTATACTGTGAGTCAAGTTAGTGTTTTGCTTTATTTTTGACTGAGCCAAAATATACATACTGAAAGGAGTCAAAGATTTTCTGGAATGCCCTTCTTAATCTGAAGAAGACATTTATTATAGCTTTTTGCAAGGTTCGTAAAGGAAGGCTTGAATATTAAAAAGTGTACTTTCAAAATGTGCAACAATGAAGTAAGATCATGTATGAGGAATCTTCAATCTATAAAGTGCAAATATATACATGCAAGGATACAAACACATATTGATATATATTCATACACAATGCAAAGCAAATAATTAATAAAAATGCATCACCGTAGGGCCTGCCAGATGCTTCATCTTTCTCATGCCAGCAAGACGGTGACCCCGTTTGATTGCGAGAAAGAGATCTCAGCCCTCACGGGACAGATGTCAGGCATTTGACATCTAAATCCTGACTGAGGTCTCGGAATCCACGACTGCCGAGCAGGGCCATCTTTTATATCTTAAAGAACCGGAGAAGGGATTTTCTGGAAAAACCCCTCTCATAAAAAAGAAATATTAAAAAATGGTGGCTAGTTTAGGTAAGCTTTGAAAGAAATGCATTGGGAACTGGCCAAAATCCCAAGGCGTTCCTCCTAAAGTCAAACCGTTCCCTGCTTGTACTATAAACATCAGTCTGGTACATTCTTATCATGCTGACTGCCAAACTCCTCCATATTATGTACTACTTCTTCGATGATATGTCCTAGCTCTTCGATGGGAAAGAGAACATGCAGGAATAGAAAACACGTTGCATAACATGTTTGTACAGAAAACTACTCACACCTCTAACATGGCAGTGAGGCTAAGCAGAACACAAAATGGAGTCTAGGCTGAATACAAAATGGAGTCTATAACTAGTGACCACTAAAGTGACAGTGGGCAGCTAAGCCAAGTGCAAAGTGGTGCAACACGAAATCAGTGGTCAACACACAAATATCACTACGGGTGGGTCTGCCTATTTCAGTTATTTAATATAATATTATTGTTATTTAAAATAATAAAGAAAAAATACAGTTAAATGTATCACTTTAAAATTCAACTTGGTTTAGCTAAGCCAGTTCTTCATGTGCATGTTCATACAAGTCTCCTTATGACTGTGACTTGGCACTAGCAATGTATATTGCCAGTGGTCCACACATCTATCAGTAGGGAGATGTTGCTTTGTGTTAAAGAAAGCACATGTATGCATGTAAACACATGCAATTTGTTTGATCTGCTGTGCTTGGAAGTATACTGCATTGCCATGGAAAAGGTTTCAGAAATTGATTATTAATGGATTCCACTGATGTTTACCTGGATGTTTTATACAGTTATCCTTTTAAACATTTTATTGTAAATACATTGCTGGTTTAGTAGTGCTGCTAAAGAAATAAAACCTATAATATTTCTATTGTTTCTAAGTCCCAAAAATACATAGTCTTTCTGAGCGGTGACAAAGAGGAACTGATGGAGCCTAGTTGGCGATACTGCACATTCAGTGGATTTACCGTGCATTATCCCTTGTTTTAAAACTCTTCCTGACCATCAAAAGAACAGGCTCAATAAGGAACCTTCCATCCCACTGGGCATTCTCTTGGACCACCATTCTCTCTCTGAGACTTTCTTTGAGATCCAACCGAAGGATTATAACATGTCATATTAAAAGCCTTTTGTAGGACTTTGATTGTTCAGACCCACTGAAAACCCCTGTCATCCCCAAAAGCCTAGCAAGTGGGAAAGGTGTTTCCTCCACCTCTGGTATAAACCTGGGTAAAAGAGAGAAGGAAGGTGAGAGGAATGGTTGCGATCCTATTCCTTGGAATTAATCTCAGATGAGAACTACTTCTGTGTTGCAGTGGAAGGCGATCACATAACAGACAGAAGACATTCAGTAACTAGGGAATACAAGCCAAAGTCTCTGACCTCCGTGCTCCTCCTTCAGCTTAATCGGGCATCTGTGCTTACCATTTTAGCACAAGATCCTACCCAGACTATTGTGTTTATCTCAAGAGTTATTTTTCCTGAGCACCTGCTATCCTGATGAAAGAACATGTAAACGATCAGAGGCAGTGTTGTACCCCTGTTTCAGAACATGTTGATCTACAAGGAAGGATAAAGGCAAAGTGTTAAACCTGTCAGCATTAGGGTGGTCTTCCCCCCAAAGATTTTGCATGTTTGCCTCCCATTTTTGCTGATTTCTTTTTGTTGACTCTAGTACTCTCGGCTCTTTGCATGTGCTCGCTTCCCTAAAGATGTTTTTATTGGTGCGTCTACAATTGGCAAATTTAATTTACTTACAAGTCCTTAGTAAAGTGCACTACATGTGCCCAGGTCTTGTAAATTAAATGCTACTTGACTGCATAAAAAAGCTTGTGCCACCCTCTCAAGCAGCCCTTAAACAGGTCTCAGGCCTGCCATTGCAGAGCCTGTATGTGCAGTTACAGTGCCATGTCGACTTAAACTTCTTTTTTATTACAAATAAGTCAACCCTAACGTAGGCCTTAGGTAGTCTATATGGCAGGGTGCTATGAAACTAAAAGGGAGGACATGTAAGTTTTACATGTCCTGGTAGTGAAACCCCAACAAATTTGTTTTTCACTACTATGAGGCCTACTCCTCTCATAGGGTAATGTTGGGGATTCCTTGTAATTCCTAGTTTAGAAGGAGTAGATATGTCATGTTTACGATGGAATTGTAATAATAAATCCTTTTTAATGGTAAAGTTGGGTTTATTGTTACAATTTTGAAAATGCCACTTTTAGAAAGTTGCTATTTTCCTGCTTGTAAGCCCCGTGGGCCTGCTGTATGTCTTCAATACACGTGTGGGCTGGGATGACAGCGGAGATTGGGCTTTCCCTCTAGTCATCCACACACAAAGAACTCTTAGGTATGACTGATGGGCCATCCTGGCCAGGATGTGAGGGAGGAGCTGACACACCTGAGTAGACGGTGCCCTGTTGCAACCCAAATAACTGCATCTTGTCCTGTAGTGAGTCTGGAGCCAGGCAGGAAGAAAGGAGCTGTGAGCACTTCAAAGACCCTTCTTTGATGTCACCATCACTTAAAAGGCAAAACTGGGTATAGGTAGTGGACCTCTGACCCAAGCAACTCAGTACACCTCTGGACCTGTGGATACTCTGACAAGAAGAAGGACTGCTGTTCTACTACAAGGACTGCTACTCTGCTGAACTGCTGCTCTGGAAGAACTGATTTTCTGCTGGGCTGTGCTGTCCTGCTACCCTCAGCCCTGCTGAGGAAGGACTGCACCCATCTACTTGACCCAGAGGGACTCCCAGGGCATGTTGCCTTGCTTCCTGTTCTTCTGAAGTCTTAGGGACGCAAAAGATTTCCAACTCACCTGCTGCAGCTCCTGTAACAGTTTTCAAGAAATTCCTGACCCCCAGGAGGTGCCTCTCCAGTCGTGGGCCCCTGGAAGTGTTTTTTCTGATCCTCAAGCCAAGCATTTGGGCTCCTTGCGAGCACAAACCAGCTTGTTAGTTCCAGAACAGCGCTGCTCACCCAAACAATAAGTGTGAGCCATCGCAAGTTTGTCTCTTCACACAGCAATTATCGTGAGGCTCCAGTCCACCCGGACGATTCTTCGCCCCCTGCGGACCACCACCATTACTGTTCTCCTTGCTCCCAGTGAACTTCTTCCCTGCAAACAAGACTTTTGTCAATTCTTGAGAAGGTAAAACTTCAGCTGGACTTGTCTGGGACTGTATCCGATCCGCACTTCATCGCAGTCGGCCTGAACTTTTGGATTTAATCCAGTTTAGTGTGACCAGATAGCCCAGTTGGCTCTTTATGCTTTTAATTCATATCTCGACTTCTTTATACTGGATTTTTGTCATTTTGATCTTGTTTGGCTCATAAAAATATAATCTATTTTTCTAACATTGTGTTGGATCTTTTCGTGACATTTTCATTGTATTATTTTTTGAAGTGTTACACAAATGCTTTAGACATTGCCTCTTAAGTTAAACCTGCCTGCTCAGTGGCAAGCTACCAAAGGGTGCGCACAGGTTAATTTATGGTGTGCATCTGACTTCCCCTGACTAGAATTTTAGTTCCTGCTTGGACAGGGTACATACCTCTGCCAACTAGAAACTACATTTCTAACATTGGTGATCATCAGTGAGGATAAGGCTTGTGTTTATGCAATGTCATACAGTTACTTGGTGTACACTACTACTCCTTATCTAGACCAAGTCATATCAATTTTTCCTGATTGACACGTTTGATTTTTCCAAATGTTTCCTGTTCCCATTTTTTCTGTTGTGTCTGTGACCCCACCTGCCAAGATGGAGTTTGAGCTGGCCAACCTAGAAAGCTACACAGTGGCCCAGCTGAAGGGATTCTGCCTGAAGAGGAGGTTGCTTGCCAAAGCGAGCTCTACACAGACAGAGTGCCAGAATGCTTTGGGAGTGTGGACAGAGGCTATCCATACCCACGCAGACAATGAAGAGGAGGTGTTAGAATATGAGCAGGCATTGGAACAGGATCTGTCTGAGGGTCTTGACATGCAGTCTGTTGGGGAGTGTCAGCGAGACCAGATACTCTTTATGATCTAATAACATGAGAGATCAAGAACTTTTCAATAACGTGACCTTTTTATAATCACATACTCTGAACATTGAACTTTCTCAAGTTAATCCTTAGAATAGCAATTACATCACAACAAGAGTCAATGAGTACATTTGTTCCCAAAGATTTAACTGCTATAGGATTCATGAATTATACTGTGGAATAGGCAAACTGACTAAACTTGTTTTGTCTAGAAAGATCACACTCTGTTTGATCTAAGTTTCAAGATTCAATTGCCCAGAAATTATTGCGCACCTTATTGCCAGACTGCGCATCAAGACTCAAGTACTTGGAATGATTGCGCGCTCTGCCGATCTGAACTGCAAGGGTTAATTGCCAAGAATGAATCGCGCACACTGTTGCCGATTCAACCATCAAGATTCAAATTACTTGAAATGATCGCGCACTCTGCCAATCTGAACTGCAAGAGTTAATTTCCAAGAATGAATCACGCTCACTGTTGCTGATTCAACCATCAAGATTCAAATGCCTTGAAATGATCGTGCACTCTTCCGATCTGAACTGCAAGGGTTAATTGCCAAGAATGAATCGCGCACACTGTTGCCGATTCAACCGTCAAGATTCAAAGGCCTTGAAATGATCACGCACTCTGCCGATCCAAACTGCAAGGGTTAATTGCCAAGAATGAATCGCGCACACTGTTGCCGATTCAACCATCAAGATTCAAATGCCTTGAAATGATCGCGCACTCTGCCAATCTGAACTGCAAGGGTTAATTGCCAAGAATGAATCACGCTCACTGCTGCCGATTCAACTATCAAGATTCAAATGTCTTGGAATGATTGCGCACTCTGCCGATCCGAACTGCAAGGGTTAATTGCCAAGAATGAATCGCGCACACTGTTGCCAATTCAACCATCAAGATTCAAATGCCTTGAAATGATCGCACACTCTGCCGATCCGAACTGCAAGGGTTAAGTGCCAAGAGTAAATCGCACATGCGGTAAATCACAAAGCCAAAAACTCACATATTTCTAGAAAACGGAGTTGAGGTCTATCCCGAACTCCGCCTTACCGCCCTGCTTGAAGATCAGCAAGATAATGAGGACAGGGCCAGGAAATGTCCAAGTAGGCCTCCAGAACAGGAGCACTGGAAAATGCTGCTGCTCTGCACCGGGACCTCTGAATAGTGAGCACGT
Source organism: Pleurodeles waltl (assembly GCF_031143425.1). Lineage (NCBI taxonomy): Eukaryota > Metazoa > Chordata > Amphibia > Caudata > Salamandridae > Pleurodeles > Pleurodeles waltl. The sequence continues at coordinate 1,392,520,990 of NC_090447.1, forward strand.
GGAGCTGGGCTGGGTTTCTTAAATAGACCCAAGCCCCGCCCACCTGCCACACCCAGTCACACCCAGCCAGGCTGCAGGAAAGGCTTGAAAATGAACAATACATTGCAAACAGTATTAAAGACATTTCAAGATAAATACCTGCAGTACAAAGTTAATATACAATTTCAGCACACAATGCATGAATTATTACATTGTATAAGGTTTGTCATTTTGCATTATGTTGCCCGTAGAGTGCGCACTGTCCTGGTGTTGACAGGGAGGGAGGAAACATCCTCCCAGGACTGGAAGACCATCAATGTGTAGGAATCACTCTTTCATCCTGGAACCTGTCCCCAGAGGAGCTGGAGGAAAGGAAGGAGTAGAGAAAGGTTAAGGCTTGAGCATGCAAAATTGGAGAAGGAGCAGGCTGTAGAGGAGAGGAGACTGACTATGAAGGTGCACAGAATACTACATGAGCTCAGTCTCAGAGAACTGGATCTCAGATCTAAGCCATTGGATTCCAGTAGTAATGGTGGCAGCATACCTGCAGTGTCCATTGGAGAAGAAAAGAATTGGTACCCAGTTGTGTTGTGGGGAATGAGATAAACAGTTTGCAGTCTGTGAATTGGTTCTAAGGGTGCACAGGGTTCCTGAGGAGTCCTGGGGAGGGGTAACTTGTGGAGGTACATGCCAACAGTGGGGAAGGACACACTCTTACACTGGTGGTAGAGGGACAAAGACACTACACTGCAATGAAAGACATTCTTTTCAGCAAATTTTCTCTAACCCCTGCGTAGGCAGTGATTGAGGGGCTTCCACAAAATCTCATCACAAACGTGTGAATTTCCATGACTGTCAACAAGGCACTGAATTGCTGGGTGAGGGGCAGCAAGATTGCTGATTATACTGGGCTGTACAACTTAATTTTAAAGGAGCACATACTAGATACTTCTTTTCTAGAGCTGTGCCAAAAGATGGCTGATAGCAAGATGACTGGCCCCAGGAAGCTTACTGAGGAGGCGGATATCTAGGTCAGCACCAGAGTGTCCCAGAAGGCATCTGGGGCTTGAGGGGTTCTCAAAAAGGTGTTCACAGTTCCCACCAGAAGAAGGAGGGCAGAGATTAAAAAGAAGTTCTCTCAAGGACCCCAAAACAGTTCAAGTTCACAGGGGAAAGTGTCCTATTCCCAATCTGGCTACAAGAAAAAGAGTTTCCTTGACAAGAGTCAGAACAGAAATCCTAAGTGCTATGAGTGCTTTGAATACGGGCACTACAAGGAGGATCTTCAGTGCCATAAGAGGGCAAATCTCCCACTGGAGGAAAGACACCAGGGGTGGTGAGTGTAGTGCTTGTGGAGGACTTTACCCCAGCTAGTGTGAAGGAGCTCAGTGCAGTTACCCTAGTGATAATGGGTGACCAGGAGATGGTCCCAAAATCTCATGGCTTTCCAATACTGTGAAGTATGGGCAGTGGGTGACCATCAGTGGGCAAGGTGTTGAGGCTCCAAGGGACACATGTGCCAGTATGACTATGGTAAGATGTCATCTGGTGACCCCAGAGCAGATTATACTCAGTACATTCCACCAGGTAGTAGCAGACAACGGTGAGACTTGGTTGAACCTGGAAGGAAGCGGAACTCAGGTCACCCCTGGAAATGTTGGGGCTACCTAAGTGGATGTGTGCAATCACCAGGTCCATTGCTGCCCAGGAAGGGAGTCAAGGACATCTAGAGCATGGAAGCATGGCCCAGACAGTTGCCAAAAGGAGAAATGGCAAAGGTCATCGGAAACCAGCCCCTGAATGTCTCCCAGCTGAGTTGGATGGGGCACCGGAGGAGATTGCCCTAGAGCCCAGTGGAGAGGACATAACTTCTCTTGGTAATCTGCCTGAACTCGCTGGATGGCAAAAATAAGGAAGACCCACAGTGGAGAACTTCTGGAAGGCACAGAGGGAGTGCCCAGCTTTGGGGGGGGCAAGAGGCAGCAGGCAAAAGCCCAGGCAGCTGGTGATGACTCTAGTAGTCACCAAATTAACTAGGAGGACAACCTCTTGCATAGTGGGCCTAACTTGCCTGTGCATTGGGCAACAATGGCCCTGGTGGTCCCCCAATACTGCAGGACCTTCCTACTGGGACTGGCTCATGAGATACCCCTTGCAGGACATTTGGGTCAGTGTTAGAAATGGGGTCTTTGGTTGGCAGTCAGGTTACCTCCTGTCCTAGCAAGGACCCTCACTCTAGTCAGGGTAAAAGAGAATCACCCTCCACTAACCCCTGCTTACCCCCTTGGTAGCTTGGCAGAGCAGTAGGCTTAACTTCAGAGTGCTAGGTGGAAAGTATTTGTACCAATACACACAGTACCTTAATGAAAACACTACAAAATGACACAACACAGGTTTAGAAAAATAGGAAATATTTATCTAAACAAAACAAGATCAAAACGACAAAAATCTACAATAAACAAGTCAAGTTATTAATTAAAATGCAAAAAGAGTCTTTACGTAGTTTAAAACACACACTAACACTGTTAGCTTGAAAATGTACTTTGGGTGCATCAAAAATAACCCTGCACGGGCGAGTGTGCATCAAAAAGGGCTTGCGATGTGTTGATATCACGCACGAGCGAGACCTTGTGTCGTTTCTCCTTTCATCAGGTCAGGGTGCGTAATTTCTTCTCTCCGCAGGAGAGTGATGCGTCGATCCAGTCACCACTCTTGGGTCCGGGCAGGCCTAGCATTGTTTTTACACGCCCAGTGGTACTTGCGTCGGAAATCCAGCCGCATGATGATCCTAGAACCACGCAGCGCGAGTTGCGATCTCACAAGTCTCCGTCAGCGATGCTGTGCGTCATTTCTCCAGCTCCCTGCGTCGATTCTTCGGTCGCGTTACAGGCAAGCATCGATTTTCAGTTGCGAAGTCGGCGGTGCGTCAATTTCCCAGCCGCAGATCGGAGTCGCATCGATCTTTCCCCCGCACGGCGTTCTGTGCAGGGATTTCTTCCTCTTAGACTGCCAGCTTCTCCTATCAGGGTCCCAGGAACTGAATGGGCACCACAGGGCAGAGTAGGATTCTCTCCAGAGACTACAAGTGCTGGCAGAGAGAAGTATTTGCTGTACCTGAGACGTCAAACAACAGGAGGCAATCTCTAAATCAAGCCCTTGGAGAGTTCTTCTCAAAATGGAAGGCACTCAGAGTCCTGTCTTTGCCCTCTTACTCTGGCAGAAGCAGCAACTGCAGGATAGCTTCACAAAGCACAGTCACAGGCAGGGCAGCTCTTCTTCCTCAGCTCTTCAGCTCTTCTCCAGGCCGAGGTTCCTCTTGTTTCCAGACATGTTCTAAAGTCTGTGGTTTTGGGTGCCCTTCTTATACCTAATTTCTCCTTTGAAGTAGGCCTACTTCAAAGTAAAGTCTCTTTTGAATGTGAAATCCTGCCTTGCCCAAGCCAGGCCCCAGACACTCACCAGGGGGATAGAGACTGCATTGTGTGAGGGCAGGCACAGCCCTTTCAGGTGTGAGTGACCACTCCTCTCCTCCCTCCCAGCACAGATGGCTCATCAGGATGTGCAGGCTACACCCCAGCTCCCTTTGTGTCACTGTCTAGTGTGAGGTGCAACCAGCCCTACTGTCAAACTGACCCAGACAGGGAATCCACAGACAGGCAAAGTCACAGAAATGGTATAAGCAAGAAAATGTTCACTTTCTAAAAGTGGCATTTTCAAACACACAATCTTAGAGTCAACTTTACCAAAATATGTATTTTTAAATTGTGAGCTCAGAGACCCCAAACTCCACATGTCCATCCACTCCCAAAGGGAATCTACACTTTAATCAGATTTAAAAGTAGCCCCCATGTTAACCTATGAGAGGGACAGGCCTTGCAACAGTGAAAAAATGAATTTAGCAATATTTCACTGTCAGGACATATAAAACACATTACTATATGTCCTACCTTAACCATACACTGCACCCTGCCCTTGGGGCTATCTAGGGCCTACCTTAGAAGTGTCTGACATGTAAGAAAAGGGAATGTTTAGGCCTGTCAAGTGGGTACACTTGCCAAGTCGAATTTACAGTTAAAACTGCACACACAGACACTGCAGTGGCAGGTCTGAGACATGATTACAGAGTTACTTATGTCGGTGGCACAACCAGTGCTGCAGGCCCACTAGTAGCATTTGATTTACAGGTCCTGGCACATCTAGTGCACTTGACTAGGGACTTACTAGTAAATCAAATATGCCAATCATGGATAAGCCAATTACATACACATTTTGTTAAGGAGCACTTGCACTTTAGCACTAGTTAACAGTGGTAAAGTGCCCAGGGTAACAAAAACAGCAAAATCAGAGTCCAGCACACATCAACAACCTGGGGAACAGAGGCAAAAAGTTAAGGGCGACCACACCAAGGATGAAAAGTCTAACAGTCAGGATAAGACCTTTTCCAGGCTTGTCTCCCATTTTTACTGGCACTGGATGAGTGTGTCCTTTGATAACTTCTGTAGGACCTGCTTGACCTGTCAGGCCAGTGGGAAGACAGGGCAGAAGCTGAAAGCTCCCCTGAATCCTTTACCTGTTGTTGGTACCCCCTTTGAAAGGGCGGGCACCAGCATTGTAGGGCCCATTGATCCCTAGACAGCCTCTTGCTACATGTTTATCCTGGTTCTGGTGGATCATGCCACAAGATACCCAGAGGCCAAACCTCTGAGGAATGCAATTGCACCTGCAGTGGCTAAGGCCTTAATGGGGATTTTTACCTGGGTCAGTTTCCCTAAGGAAGTGGTGTCTGACAAGGGCACCAACTTCATGTCTGCTTATATGCAGTCAATGTGGAGAGACCGTGGAGTTAACTATAAGCTTACCAGAGCCTACCATCCACAAACCAATAGGCGTGTTGAAAGATTCAACAAGACCCTAAAAGGCATGATCAAGGGCCTGCCTGAGTCGTAAGCGGGATGTCCTCTTGCCATGCCTACTCTTTGCTTACGGAGCGATACCAAAGAAGGGGCTAGAATTCAGTCCCTTTGAGCTTCTCTATGGTCATCCTTTAGGGAGACCTCTCATTTTGGTAAAGGAGTGGTGTGAGAAAGCTCCCATGACAACCCCCCAGAATGGTGTTAGCTACATGCTAGCCTTCAGAAGCGAGATGGCCAAGTTATAGGAGCAAGCTTCTAACATCTTAGAAGCCAGCCAAGAGGTAAACCCTGCTACCCCTATGGAAATCCAGCCTAGGCAGAAAGTGTGGGTGGTGGAGCCCAGGGCCCTTCAAGTGCTTTGGACTGGGCCCTACCTGGTGGATCTGAAGGCCCCCAATCATCTGCATATGGTGCTCCTTATCAACCGTTTCCAACCACACTTTGAGAGGTCTGAGGTCACCACGTTGTTGGGGACAGATGGTGGGGAGGAAGAGGAGAGCGAACCTCTCCCTGACCTCCTAGAATCCAAAGAGAAGGATGGGTCAGTGGAGGGTGTATATCTATCCCCTACCTTGACTTTAGAACAGCAGAGAGATTGTCACCAGTTTCCTGGGCAATTCTTCTCTCTGTTCTCTCTCACTCCTGGGATTACCCACCTGTATAACATGATATTTAGACAGCCCCCCTGTCAAGAATAAAATATATAGGCTGTCTGACAAGGTGAGGACCAGCATCAACGATAAAGTTTCTAAGATGCTGGAATTGGGGATAATTCAACCATCCAGTAGACCTTAGTCCAGCCCTATGGTGCTGGTACCAAAGGCTTTAACTCCCCACCCCACCCCAAGCCCTACACCTGAACTCAGATTCTGTGTAGATTATAGGGGGTTCAATTCAGTCACCAAGACTGATGCTTATCCCACTCCCCGTACTGATGAGCTGACTGACAGATTGTGTGCTGCTCAGTTCCTCAGTACTTTTAATCTTACCTTAGGATACTGGCAGATTGCCCTAACTGAAGGTGCCAAGGAGAGGTCAGCCTTCTTCATTCTAGAAGGCCACTACTAGTTCAAAGTCATGTCCTTTGGACTCAAGAATGCCCCTTTTTCCTTCCAGCAGTTGGTGAATCAAGTCTTGTCTAATATCGAGGCCTTCAGTGCTGGTTACTTGGATGACATACACATTGTCAGTAGCAAATGGAACAACCACCTGTTTCACTTGCAGGAAGGGCTTCGGGCCCTGCAACAGGCAGGCCTGACTATCAAGGCCAGTAAGTCCCAGATAAGGTAGGGGTGTCTGGTGTACTTGGGACACCTGATGGGTGTGTGTAAGGAGCTGCAGCCTCTTCAGGCCAAGATAGAGACTATCATGGCCTGAGAGCCCCCAAAACCCCAAACTGAGGTGAGGTCCTTCTTAGGCCTCAAAGGTTACTAGAGGAGGTTTGTTGGGGTATGGCACCATTGTTACCCCCTTGAGAGAGCAGACTTTGAAAAAGCAGCCCAGGAATGTGATTAGGACAGCAGCATGCCAAAAAATCATTTAACTGCCTAAAGCAGGCCATGTCCACAGCCCCTGTGCTCAAGGCCCCTGGTGTTTCCAGGGAATTCATTGTTCAAATAGATGCCTCAGAACATGGCACAGGGCAGTGCTTTTACAGCTTAATGAGGACCTAGGCCAACCTGTAACTTTCATCTCTAGAAGGTTACTTCCCAGGGAACAGAGGTGGAGTGCTATGAAAAAAGGAATCCTTTGCTGTGGTCTGGGCACTGATGAAGTTGAGACTATACCTGTCTGGGACTCACTTCCACTGGTGGCTAATGCAAATGAGGGGTGAGAATCCAAAATTGTTGAAGTGGTCCATCTCCCTTTAGGGTATGGACTGTACGGTGGAATACAGACCTGGGTCAGGTCTGACCTGACCAATGCTGATGGTCTCTCTAGGTCTCTAGGTCCTTCCAATTTAGTGATGTAAAATCCCAGGAGGATGGGTAGTTCTCCCCAATTTCAGCGGGGGGGACACTTGTACAATCTGTCAGCCTTAGGATGGTGTTGCCCACATTTTTTGCCAGTTTGCCTCACAGTTGTGTTTATTTCTTTTTGTTGGCCTTAGTACTCAGAGCACCTAACCACTGCTGATCAGTGCTAAAGGGCATGTGTCCTCTCCCCGAAACATGGTTTGATTGGTGCATCCACAACTGGCATATTTAATTTACTTACAAGTCCCTAGTAAAATGCTCAACATGTCCCCAGGGCCTATAAATTAAATGCTACTAGTGGGACTGTAGCACTGCTTGGGCTACCTTCTTGAGTAACTCTGAAACATGTCTCAGGCCTGCCATTCCAGAGCCTGTATGTGCAGTTACACTGCCATGTCGACTTGGAATTTAAAACCTCCTGCCAAGATTTTATTACATATGAGTCACTCCTAAGTCATATATCACCCCTAAGGTAGGCCCTAGGTAGCCTATAGGGCATGGTGCTTTGCAACTAAAAGGTAGGACATGTACCTTAAAGTTTTAAATGTCTTAGTAGTGAAGAAACCCTAATTAATTTTTCACTGCGGTGAGGCCTACCCCTCACATAGGTTAACACTGGGAATTACTTGTTACATTTAATAAGCTGTAATTCCTAATTGAGAAGGAGTAGATATATATCTGTTTAGTGCCTATGGAATTGTACTAATACATCCTCTTTAAAGGTAAAGTCAGATTTAATTTTACAATTTTGAAAATGCCTCTTTTAGAAAATTGGCATTTTCCTGCTCTTAAGTCCTGTGTGTCTGTAGCCTATCTCCAATACATGTGTGGGCCGGCGTGACTGCTGGGATTGTGTATTCCCTCCAGACAGCCACACACAAAGTACTTTTTCGGTTGGCTGATGGGCCATCAATATCCTGATGGCCCATCCTGCACAGGATGGGAAGGAGGAGCTGACACACCTGATTAGGCAATGGCCTGCTCCAACACAAAGGACTGCAAACACCCCTGTAGTGAGTATGGAGCTAGGGCAGGAAGAAAGGACCTCTGTGCACTTCGAAGACCCCTCTTTGGTGTTCCCCTCACTTCCAAGGCACAACGGAGTATAAGTACAGTACCTCTGACCCTACCAACTTACTTCTGGTCCTGTGGATACCCTGCCAGTATTTAGGTCTGCCGTACTGCTACCAGAACTGCTGCCTGCAGTTCTCTGCCCTGCTGAGGAAGGACTGACCCATCTCACTTGAACCCAGAGTGACTCCAAGGGTTTGCTAGCTTGTCTCCTGTTCTTTTGAAGTTTTCAGGGACACAAAAGACTTCCAACTCACCTGCTACAGTTCATAGACCAGTCTTCAACAAACTCTAGACCCCCCGGAGGGTGCCTTTCCAGTCCATGGTAGTGTTTTTTTCTCCTCTTGAGGTCAAGCTTTTGGGATGTTTGTGACCGTGAATGGGCTCCAGTCGGCCCATCTGCGACGCTCGTCTGACTCTTTGCACACATGGACTACTGTCAGCGCCTCTCTCCTTGCTCCCAGCAAACTTCTTCCCTGCAAAAGGGGCACTTGGCTTGATTCTTTAGAAGGTAAATCTTCAGCAGGACTTGTCTCAGACTGTATCCTGTGCTACATCGAAATGGGCTTGAAGTTTTGAATTTAACCGAGTCTAGCACAATCAGAGAGCACACCGATTGGCGCTTTATGCGTTTAAGCACTACAATTCAGTTTATTGTTTAAGAATTCATATCCCCACTTCTGCTTATTTGCGTTTTGTCGTTTTGGTCTTGTTTTGCTCATAAAAATCTAATCTATTGTTCTAGCCTTGTATGGTGTCTTTTTGTGGTGTTGTCACTGTGTTACTTTTTGAAGTGTTGCACAAATACTTTACACATTGCCTCTTAAGATAAGCTTCTTAAGTTACCAGAGGTAAGTTAATTTATTGTGTGTATCTGATTTAAAAAAATATAAAGAGTGTAACAAATCATTTTTAGGACCGGAGTTTCTTTAACGATTGTATTAGGACTCTCAACAGGTAGTATCCATCAACAGTATGTTTTCTCCACTGATGTGGCGATGGCTTCATCGGGTCTTTACCTCCACAAGAAGGAAGAGTCTCTGAGTATAGAGACGTGGTGGGATTTGCGATATGTGCTGTGAGATTGAAATTTCCTCCTACCCTAGAAAGTTGCTGCTTTAATACATCCATGATTGGGGGGAGGTTAAAAGCTAGTGGATATGTTGGGGACAAGTTATACATCCTTCATATCTTGCAAAATGCTCAACATGTTTCAGCCGTCTTGCGCCAAAATAGGTTGTAGGCTTTCTTGAGGACCTTAAAGTATCAGGTCCCAATTATGTCAGTTAGGGTAATCCCACCTCAAACTTAACATTTATTCATATAGTCTGGGGGGTAGAATGCGATTACCTTGAGAATGGTCTGACTGTGCCCCATAGGATGCAGGAAAGAAGCAGGTCAATTACCAGTATCAACGTTTTGTAGGTCTTCTTGCCCGTACTCTGCTTGTGGCGTTCTCCCCATCCTGGATGGAGAGGATGCCACAAGCAGAATAGGGGGTTGTCCTAACTGACAAAATTGGGATCTGGTACTTCCTGAAAAAACGAAATACTGTTAGGGAATTCACATGAAAGGAGACGTAAAATATGAATAAGCAAGAACAATCAAACTGAGAAGCCAGTGGCTGCTGTTTTTTTGTCTTTTGCTGGTTGCAGCTGTAACCCGTGGTGGGGCATGCGGGGGTGGAGGTGATAGGGGGCGGAGGCAGGGCAGTAGTTGTAGGTGGGACACTGGCAAATCATACTTCCCACCTCCTTATTACCCTACCCGCTATGACCGATACCACCCTCGCACCAACTACATCATAACACATTTAGGCATTTTCCTCTCATCCACGCTTGTTTATCACTGGTAAAAAAAACAAAAAACACAATGTGTGGAATGAAAACACACCCATTAAAGAAAAGCAAGGGTAAAATACTCATGTCTTTTTGTGAATTTTATACAATCTGTTTTTAACCAAAAAAAGCAAGAAATCAAATGTGAAAATACTTCAAAACAAAACTAAAGATACAACATAAATTAATACTTTGAGGACAATTTAACATTTATGTAAGTATAAAAGTTCAGGCAGGAATGCAGTCTCAACTCACCGTCAATTACTGATAGAGAAGAAAACAGATAACTCAGCATGCCTTTATTCTGTATCAAACTTCACATTACTTAAAACAGAAAAACAAACTAAAACCAATATAAAAATATAATTTTTACTAATATTTTATTTTTAATGTTAATGGGGAAAAATCACAACCAACTTTTGCCAAATACTTATGCAAATAACACATGTGCAAATGCCAGTTAGAGCAGCACATAAAATTAGCATCCAGACTGGAGCTATTGCCAGTGGTTAGACTTAGTTCAGGTAGCTTCCCAACACCTTTCATGTGTTTCATGTATACCCTAAGTGGCGTAGGTATGCCCAGACGTGAGTCCCATGCTCACTGCGTCACTGGAACCAAGCTGTATCTGGCTGATGAGCCCATAACTAGGGCAAACCCAGTCCTTGCTGCTTGTGTTCTGGTTCAGGGAGAACCAGGCTTGGCAGTTTGGGTTGATTTGTTCCCATGAGAAGCAGGGTAAAGACAGATTTGCAAATAGTTGGGTCCAAACTGAGGTGGCATGGTGAGCAAAAGAACAATTGTTTGGAGTGCCACCCTGAACTATTGCCAGCAATTAGACTTATTGCAAGCAGCCTCCCATCACCTTTTGTGTGTTTCATCTACCACCAAAGTGGCGTGGGTATGCCAAAACGTGGGTCCTATTCTCACTGTATCACTGGAACTAAGATGTACCCAGCTGGTGAGCCCATAACTAAGGCAAAACCAGTCCTGGGTTGCTTCTCTTCCAATTCAGGGAGGACTGGGCTAGTCAGCTCGGGCTGGACTATTCCCATGAGGAGCAGGATCAAAGACGTATTTGCAAATGGCTGGGTCCAAACTGAAGTAGCTTGGTGAGCAAAAGAACATTGGTTTGGAGTGCTACCCCAAGGTATTCCCTGTGGTTAGACTATTGCAAGAAGCCTCCCATCACCTTTTGTTAGTTTCACATAATTTAGCCTCCTGGCACCTGGTAGTGTATTTGCGTGGAAGCACTGGGGCTGAATAAATACAGGCCTATCTGTATTAAGCACCATACAAATAAACATAATGATCTATGAGAACGGTGAGTTGGCTGCATAAAAATGGCTTTGATCAGCCCTATTATGTTCCCAATAGCTCATGTGTAATGTCTGGCTGTACATGCTTAATCACTCCAGAGAACATATATTTCTTTATATACATACATTAATGAATAGCAGGAATTGGGGCATGTGGATCCGGGCTGAGGTTCCTACAGCTGCATTAATAAAGATGATGGCCTAGCTTATGTATTTTGAAAGGAATTGAGTAATAGGGCTTCCCCGGGGTTTATTATTATTGGTGCAGTGGTACTGGGGCTCAAGGGTATGAGGGCCAACTGCACCCCAGTTATTACTATTTGTCTAATCAACAGGGCTGCAAATAAGTAAATGCCTCTTTTTGCATGACCATCACCAAAGTTTTGGACAGATGTTGTTTTTTTTTTACTCTGACAGTACACTGAGGCCTGCTAATCAGACCTCAGTACCAGTGTTCTAACCACTTTCAAAATGTATGTTGATTTGGCTCTACCCTGTTGGCATAAGCTAACTTACTTATAAGTCATTAATTTATGGTAATAAGGATACCCAGAACATGTAAGGCAGAATGTTTCCCCCAGGGCTGCAGCACTGGGTATGTCACCCCATGTGGAATTAAAGTACAAAATGGCTTCCAGCCTGCCACTGCAGCCTGGGAGAGCAGTTTTAAACTGCTAGTTCGACTTAGCCCTTCAGATCAATTGCAATACCCCCACCTCTCTCAACAATATATGGAAGTCTTCCCTAAGGAAGGTCTATGGAGCCCTGAAGTAGAGAGCTATATATTATTAAGTAGGACATATGCTTTTATTTGGTCCTAACAGCAGCACTTTCATATCATTGTTTTGCTGTGGAAAAGTGAGTAGCCCAATCAGCCAACACTGATTTATCGACTGACCCCTCAGCCTGGATACTTTCTGAATGGGACAACTAAATAGGTACTTTGAGGTACCAAATTAATTGTGGCATTAAACCTGACTTGATGTCCAAGTCAAATATAATGTCACTTTTAAGGAAAAGCAACTTTTAGAAAGTTGCCGCTTTGTAACCCAGTGTGTCCAGTGGCCTCACACGATTGCTGGCCACCAGACAGCTTTCTGCCCTCCTGAGGAGAAGAGCAAATGACTACCAGGTTTAGGAACAATGGTAGGCTGACACCTTGGGAGGTGTTACCTCCCCCTTGCAGGAAGCCACTTGGGAAGTTGTCCCGGAAGGTGAGCCTCAAAGGCGAAGCCGCCTTTGGTGGGTAAATGGCTATCACATGCCTGAAGGGTTGCCTCTTTGTTCAGATAGGCAGGCTCCAGTGGGGACAGTTAGGGGAGACCAGTACCCAAACCGGTTTTCCAGTGGGCGTGTATCTCACAGGTAGCCACACATCTAAGGTGGGCTACCAATCTCAAGACATCCAAGGAAGCGTTCAGACATCTTTGGAGTGGGCAGAATAATGCACCCTGATATTGCTACATGCCATACATAGCCGGAAGTCATCAAATCGCCAATTGGCTAGTGACTGCATCATCACCGCAGGACACTTTCTGGGAAACAAGACGGCACCCTGAACATCAGATCATGATGGAACTGGAGAAGGACCGAAGAAGGACTGCCCTTCTGATCCCTCGACCAGACAAAGAGAGACTGCACCATCTGCTGGACTGCCTCAGCTTGGGTTAGCCAAGAGGTGACTGTGCCCCAAGGCTTGAGGAAAAGTCACTAACAAGCCCCAGAACAAAGAATTGACCTATAGGGTCAGTTGGCTACCTCCTGGAACCAGCATCAGGCCCATCAAAGCTGGAGTAGTCCAACTTGACAAGTCAGTGGCCAGTTCTGGAGAATCACCACTGACTGCCACTGGGCGCCTTAAAAGACCAATCCTCAGTGGACAAAAGTTGCACCCAAGTTTGGCAAGCCCAGGAGTGTTATTTGAGTCCAGATTGGTCACCCAAAAAGGACACAGGTGGCCACCAGAGGATTCCACTAGACTCGCTGTGACCAGTAACCAGTAGACCAGCAGCAGCTGGCCTTCTACTGGCTCAAAGAGGACTTCAAGGGTCCCAGGTCTCTGTGTCCAACATCGCCCCACCTGACTTGTGGATCAAAGAGTAACCAGAAGGACATCCCCATCAACCACACAGCAGCCAGAACATCATTAAGCATCCTCCATCTCTTGTATCCTAGCATCAAGACTGCTCCATTGAAGTCTACAGTGGGCATGCAGTAAATTTCAGAACTGCCCTGGTGAATACATTGGTGGCCAGGTAGCTGTCCAGCTACTCCTTATTGGCCTCCCTGACCTTCTTCCTCCCAGATTTGGTCACCCTATTCGGGACGGAGTAGCCAAACGCACCTCTTCCAAACTATTCAAAAGTTTACAAACGTTACCAGTGCTAAGAATTACCTGGAACCTATCCGTGGATTTTGCTCATCTTGGTCTCTAACAATTAATGAAAATATAATCTATTTTTATAAATTGGTGTAGGATTTTGTGTTGTGTGACATTATTTCATTGTTCGGTACTGCTAGGTGCAATTCCTTTATTTAAGCCTCACTGTTCAAAGCCAGAACTACCCAGGATTGAGCTAGAGGTTTCACAAATGAGCCTGACTTGATCCAAGACAGTTTTTGTGCATGTATTACATGTTAAGGTCATTCAACCATTCCATATAATCAACCCAAAACCTCACAGGGGATATTTTCCTTATTTGTGCTAGGGTGAGTGGTTCAGTTGCTACATCACTGGGCATCATAGCAATGGGAGGCTTAGGGCCTGATTTAGATCTTGCCAGACAAGTTACTCCAGCACAACCATTTGTCTCCACAGCAGCCTCTTGTTGACTAAAGAAAGCACAGTAGAATTTAATCAAAGTGAAGAAATCAAACAACTCCACAACTGGTAATATGAAACGCTTCTGAATTAAGCTAGTCACCGAGGGCTGTTGTACATTAAACATCCTTAGAGGCATGTTTGCTACTGCGTAACCAGTGCTTTCAATGGGCAGGTACTCTCCGGTACTGAGTTCCAGCACTTCTTTAATTTGAAAGGGAGAGTACCTGCACTTCTCAGCACTGCTTCAGTGCATTAAATGGGAGAGTACCGGCACTTCTCAGGAGCAAACTGGTACTGTGGATAATGAGTACCAGCTCTTCAATATTTCCATTTAAAGCACTGTGCGTAACGCAGGTCCCTGCAGCCCCAGTGGCACAAAGGGTTCCAATTCTTCAGGGTCCTCCACACCCTTCAGAGGCACCCTATTCCGCCCATGGGCAATGAATATCTCAGAGATATGGAAGACTTTGCGGCCCCTCTTCTCATTCTGCAGAGGAGCCCATCATTTGACGTTTTGCCACTGTACCACCAACAGCTTCTTTCCCCCCAAAAAAACAAGGCAAGCAGTGTACAGGCAGCAAACAAAGGAAGAAGGGGTAGAGATGAAAACCTCTTTAAATGCATGGTTTTCACAAGAAGGAAATCCACCAGAGGAAAGTGACATCAATTTCAATGCTGACTTGTCAGTAATGGGGGACCTTCAGGTTTATCTCAGGGTGTTTATTAAGGAAAATGGCACTACCTCCCTCAAGCATGATGGTATTATTGACATCTCCAAGGGATAGGTTGCTAGATATTGGTTGTTCCTTTTCCCAGTAACTTTATTAAAGCCCTCTGGTATGTCATGGGTGGTGGGATGCGGGGAATACTGCAATACGTGAAAGGAGTTTAGAACGTGGTTGGGGATTAGGAACGGGTGGCAGTTAGGGTGCGGACAGGTGGCTGGCGACTCCCTCGTTAAGAACTATTTTACCTAATAAAAAATATGTGTGCCCTTATCGTACCTGCCTCCTGATGGATCCATTTCACTGGTGACGAGGAGAACTATAAAGAGGAGAGCACTGGTACGTCATTGGAGCCGAGGCCGATCAGAGCTGGTGTGTGCCAGAGCGTGTCACAGTTGTGGATATATGTGACGGCTAGTGAGGCTACACAGGACAAATTGACTCCTTGCAGGTGGGTGCAGTGAATATTTTCTTTAATTTGGATGATTAGGGGCGCAACTGTGTTGGTGTGAAGTATACGCACACCTTAGCCCATAATGTTTGGCTCACGACTGCATAAAAGACACAAGACTCCATGCATTAAAAAAAAAATGAATAAAACGCAATGAGGTCATACATAAGCAACCACGTTTACAGGGTTGTTAGGTGACATTGTAGCAACACAGAAGGAAAGATCCAAAATAAACTGCATCTTCCACATTCAAGATGGTTGCCAGGCAATGTTATACCAGCATTTAAAGGGACTAAGCTGTATTTTGCTTCACAAACTGCATATTTCACGAATTGTTACAACAAAGAGTGCCAGTTATTACCAGAAGTTGAGGTGAAATATTTACGGCCTCTCGCAAACTGGCAATGTTAAAACAATGTCTTGGGGCAGAGTAATGCCGAATTCTCAAACATTTACCAGCAATTCCTGAAGAAGATGAAGGAGAAAGCTCTGATAATGATGAATATGAATGTGCATTAAAAAAGTTGGATACTAGCTATGGAAAGAAAGGGAACAAAGTCATAGAAAGATTTTAATTCCTGCCAAAAGCACAATTGCCTGGGGAATCCATTGATAATTTTATGGTTGCATTGCGGAAATTGGCATCCTCATGTATTTACGAAGGATTTGTGAAAGAAATACTGTGTGATCACTGCGCTCACAGCCTTTGCGTACCCCCATAGCCGTGACCTGCTCTGGCACACACCAGCTCCGATCGGCCCAGATGCTACTGGCTCTGATGACATACCGGTACTCTCGTCTTTACCGTTCTCCTCGTCCCTGAGATGTTAAAAAATGAATTGGGATTACTAAAGGGTTTTCCCCAAAGGATAGTCTTGAAGGATGGTGCATGTCCTCTTGTGCACAGAGTAGCCTGGCTGATGAAGGGTGATACCCTGAAACCGGTCCCAGGATGCTTGTTTCCTGTCCAGAGGGGATCTGGCCTAGCATTTCGGGCTGGACTGTTCCCATGTGGAACAGGGTCAAGACTGATTTGCATATGGCTGGGTCCAAACTGGGGTGACGTGGAGAGCAAAATAATGATGGATTAAACCAAGATCTGTGACTGGGGGTGAGTGTTTGAAAAGTTTCAACACTCCGTCCATCTTTTTATTTTGTTTTGTGATGTTGCTTTGTGCACCCTAAGTGGCAGGGGTATGCCCAGACGTGGGTCCCTTGCTCGCTGCGCCATTGGATTCAAGCTAGCCTGGATGATGAAGGGTGATACCCTGAAACCAGTCCCAGGATACTTGTTTCCTGTCCAGGGAGGACGTGGCCTAGCAGTTCGGGCTGGACTGTTCCCATGTGAAACAGGGTCAAGACTGATTTGCATATGGCTGGGTCTAAACTGGGGTGACGTGGCGAGCAAAATAACAATGGATTAAACCAAGATCTGTGACTGGGGGTGAGTGTTTGAAATGTTTCAACACTCCGTCCATCATTTTATTTTGTGTTCTGATGTTGCTCTGTGCACAGAGTACATACAGTGCTGTTGGTGTTACAGAAGCGCTAAAAAAGGAGTTAGAAAGGTTGCGCAAAGCTGACATTATTGAGGGGATAGAGGCGTCAGAGTGGTTAGCTCCAGTGGTATTGGATATAAAAATCCCTGGAGAGCTGAGGATGTGTGTCGATTTGTGTGACCTAAACAAATCTATTTGGGCAGACAGGCATCCTCTGCATTGGTGAATTGTTGACACCTGTGAAGGGGGTGAAAATAATATCCACCTTGGACTTATCATAAGCTTACCGCCAGATAGCTTTGCACCCTGATTCAAAGCACCTTACATTTTTCATAACTCCTTAGGGGGTGTTTAGATTCAGACAAATGCCTTTTGGCTTGGCATCTTTCGGCAGTGCTCCAGAGGGTGATGCACCAGTTATTTAAGGGGTTGGTCAAGGTAACATGTTTTCAGGAGGATATAATCATGTTTGCAGAGAATGAAGAGAAGTGTGATGTTATTATGGCAAAAGCCTTGGGAATTTTGCAACGGAGTATAAGATTGGTGTCAATGGTGTGGAATTGTGGGTGGATGAAAACGGTGTTTCTCCCAAACACAAATTAGTAAAAGCTATTGAAGATGCATTGTCACCAGTGGACAGGGAACAATTGAAATCCTTTTTGGGATTGGCAGAGTATTATTTGCGTTTCATTCCCAAGTTTGCTGATGAGACTGTGGGGATGCGCAAATTGTTAAACAAAAATACCAAATTTCAATAGGATACTGAGTGTGAACAAGAATTTGCACAGCTTATATGACATACATGATACAAACATAATTTGCACTGATGCTAGCGCCATAGGTTTAGGTGCGGTGTTCTTACAATCAAGGGAATGAAAGGCAGTTACTATTGCTTATGCATCGAGACCACTCATCAATACAGAGCACATGTACTCCACAATAGAGAGGGAAGCTTTAGCGTATTGGTGGGCAAAATCCACTTCAAAAAATTTGAGTGGGGAACAGAATATATAATTCGCACCCTCTTGTGGATGTGTTTACTAATTTTGTGCTAGGTGATGAGGATGATGAAATGTTTATCATATACCATAGAGTAAATGCCTGGAAAAAAATGTTGTAGCTGATTGTTTGTCAAGGGTGCCAGTAGGGAATCAAGAGGGCAACAATAAGGATGAGGAGGAGGTATGTGTTGCATGCGTAAGCACTGTCACGGAATGGCACACACCACATGAGGAATGGGTGCAAACGGTCAAAGATGACATGATATTGCAGGAAGTCACTAGATATATGACTGAAGGGTGGCCAGTCAATGGGAAGGCATTTGAGAGTGCTCTGTTGTTCAAGCATGTGTGTGAGGAAATGTCAATGGTAAAAGGAATTTTGTCAGGGGTGAGTTGTTAGCTTTGCCAGATACGTTAAGAACACATATTTTAGTGATGGCTCATGAAGGGCATGGTGTAATGAGTGCGACGAAACGGAGAGTAAGAGCGGAGCACTGGTGGCCAGGATTAGACAAAGAGGTAGAAAGGATGCTAAGAGAATGTCTGGCATGTGCATGGAGTGATAAGTCCAAATAAACTGTGAAATATCTCCCAGTAGATGTAGATAAGATGGACGATTCTTGGAAAAAAATAGATCTTGACATTTTAGGACTTTGTAACATATTAAGAGCAAATTCCAAGTATTCTATGGTGGTCATTGACTCTTTTTCTAGGTGGCTGAAAGTTAAATTTGTTGATCAGGTAACGGCACAGAGGTTCCCAAAGCAAGGCTTACTAATTCCATTATACATATCACAAAGGTTTGCAGTGGCGGTTATGTGTAGAAATAGTGGTTCAGTGGCACAGACTGCTTATGCTTCTGTGCAAAAATAAAATAGAAAATAGTGTTTTTGTACTGATGTATGGCTCCTATCTATTGTAGAACTCTTTCTCGCACACATATCTCGAGTGCCGGAGTCCCACAGCAGCTAACAAAGTATTGGTCCATGTTCAGTCCAATCTCTCTACTACAACCACTTCTAAGGTGCTAGAGAAGTTGATCAATAACCTGCTAGAGAAGATGATCAATAATTTGCTATCCGAATACCTGGAGCATTATGAGCTAATACATCCATTGCAGTCAGGTATTAAACCTAGACATAGCACAGAAACAGTATTGCTAGAAGTTTCAGAATTTATAAAGGCCAATTTACATTAGGGTCAGAGCACTGCCTTCATCTTTCTGGATTTGTTGGCGATGTTCGATATGGTACCCCATCTGACCCTCATTCAGTGGCTAGCGGATGCAGGAATTTGTGCGCCACTACTGTAGTGGCTACAATCTTTTCTCACTAATAGAGGGCAAGCAGTGTCCCTTCATATCTTGCCTCTGAAAGAAAATCTCTCAAATACGGGCACTAGAGGGGCCCTCTTTAAGTCTAACACTATTTAATGTGTATATGACCTATTTAGTGTCCATAATCCAGTTCTATGGTATCACAACTGATACCATACAACTGATTTTTTTCAACTGGAAAATATGCAGACATCACATAAGTAGCATTCAAGCGCTGTCTTGTGAATGTGGTGTGCTGGATGAATTGAAGCTGCCTGAAATGTAATTCAGATAAAACTGAAATCCTGCTTTGTGGGTAGAGAGACTTATTCTAACAATTGGTGACCTACTGAATTAAGAGTGCCACCTAAACCTACTTCAGTTGCAAAACAATTGGGAGTAAAACTCAATAGTGCGTTATCCTTCCACCCATAGATTCTGTCAGTGGACCGATCTTATTTCTTCCTTCTACGTTCACTCAGAAAGTCACAGGTTTTACTACCTGCTGAGATCCGCAAATCATGGCTTGATCACGTCCAGGCTTGATCATGCAAATGTTCTTTTAGTGGGCCTCTGTAATTATCTGCTCAACTGTTTTCAGATCATTCAAAATTCTACTGCCCATATGATCTTAATGATACCCCATCAGCAGTGAATATCTAAACACCTTAAACAACTTTGTTGGCTGCCTGGAAAAAAAACAAATTATTTTCAAATCCTTGGTTCAGGCTGATAGACCATTTTACAATATGGTGTCTAAATATCTGAGTGAAAGGCTAACCCACTACTCTCTCTTAAGAATATTGAGATTGCTGGTGTTAGGAAGGAAAAATGATGTGCACCTTGCCCTAGGTTCCCCAACTGTAATGATGTTTGGTAACCTAATGCTGATTTTTGTTGCCCTGGGTGAACACTGATCTTGTTTGTGCGCCATGACATAAGCCTGTCTCACAGATTGCAGTATTTTTAATGCCGTATGGGAACCCAAGCAGTACCCTGATAGTGATGAAAGGCTGTTACCTTTGCGAGGAGCTGAGCAGCATGAATGCAGTAGTGGCAGCATACCTTATAGTGATCAGTAGCAGTGAACAGTTCCTTTTTAGGTTTCACCTGCACAGCGCTTGCTATGTGCTTGCAAAGTCTTATATTAGTAAAACAAATTTTTAAAGGGACTTAGATCCCACCCGTACTCCACCCCTTACTTACCTGAACTTCCTGTTAGTTCAATAAAAACGTCTCTCCAATGGCGCTTGAATTTACTTTTTTTTTTATTGCCTAGCGGGTCACTTCCTGCTCTCTTGCTCTGCTTTCTGATCTGAATTTGCCATTGCGTGGAATGTGGCCGAAGTACACATTCTGGTTTGGTGACTGGTTACTTGTTAGTGCTTGTACGGAAACAGATGAACTGAACGCAAGTCATTTTGTGCTGAAATGTGTGTAAAGATGTCGGCCACATTGTAATGGAGTATCGAGTGCAGGTGTAAAGCAAGCAGAGTGTGGGCTTAACATGTTTTTTTTTCATTACTTTGGGGGTCATTTTGAGTTTGGCGGGTGGAAAAGCCTGCCTGCCAAACTCCCACAGTCAGGTTGCTGCCAGTGCAGCCGACTTCCAGCTGGCCCCATTATAAGTTTGGGACTGGCCCAGCGCGGAACAGCCCACAACATTGACACCGGCTCATAATGGAGCCAGTGGCAATGTTGCAGTGCATAGGGTGCAACAGCACCCATCTTGCTTTTCACTGTCTGCATTGCAGACAGTAAAAAGTGCAACGGGGATGTCCCTGGGGGGCCCTGCGCCGCCCATACCAAGAGCAAAAAGAATTGTCATGTAAAAGCTGACGGAGAGAGGGCTAATAATCTCCAGTGCAGTGCTGCATGCAGCGCCGCCCTGGCGGATTAGGACCACCAGCACCCCCAGTCCCTCCAGCGGAGGGAAACTGGCGGTGCTGGTGGTCCGATCGTGGCCGACCCGCCACGGTCATAACATGGCGGTCTGACCGTCGCCAAAGCTTTTGGACCACTGCTTTGGCGACGGTCAGACTGCTACCGCGGCCCTGGTGTGTGTAGACCACCAGAGTCGTAATGACAGCCTTAGTAATTACATTTCTGATGAATAACAGTTGTAAATATAAAAATTATTTGTATAATTGGGCAACGTTTTATTTCCAATTTTTATTCTCTCAATGACTTATTAAAAGGCAGTGACAAGTGTAATTACCTTTCAGGCACTAGAGTCATGATTTGAATGGTGCTGCAGGTGCAGTGGCATCAGGGCCACAGGGTGTCAGAGCCCCTTTAAATACAGATTATTGCTAAATGTTACTACTTAAACAGGCAGTCACAAGTGAAATTCTCTTGCAGCCACTGGAGTCATGATTTGAATGGTGCAGCCAGTGCAGTGGAAACAGGCCCAAAAGTTGTCAGAACTCCTCTAAATACCAGTTATTGTCATAGTTTTCTGCTAAACAGGCAGTCACACTTCCAGTTATCTTGCAGGCACTAGGGTCATGGTTTTAGTGGTGCAGCATGTACAGTGACAGCACGGCCAAAAGCTCTAGGAACCCCACTTAACACAAATTATTAAAATTTTTTACTTTTAAACAGACAGTCACAAGTGCACTTATTCTGCAGGCACTAGGGTCATGGTTTTATGGTGCAGCATGTGCAGTGGCTCTGTTGCTGCAAGGTGTCAGAACCCCTCTACTCACAGATTATTGCTAAATTTTACTTCTAAACCGGCAGTTTCAAGTGCAGTTATCTTGCAAATGTTAGGGTCATGATTTGAATGGTGGAGCAGGTGCAGTGGCACAGTGCCCAAAAGCTCTTGCAACCTGTCTAAACACAAATTATTACAAAATGTTACCTCTAAACATGCAGTTACAAGTGCAGTAAATAGTGGCATGATTTGAGTTGTGCAGAAAGTGCAGTGGCACTTTACTAACTATACATTATTATACTCTAATACTATGCCATATTAAATAAGGTACAAGTTACAAGTTTGGAAGCCTGGGATATTAATTCAACATACATCACAACAAAAACAACTATTAACAGTTTATCAAATTGAAAACAAACATTATTATAACCTTTTTCTAATATTTCTAATCTAGTTAGTACGATAGAATGTAAAAGGAGAAACAAAGCAAAACCTTTTGGTTTTGCCAGTGCTTGTTACCTGTGTCATTGGAGTAAGGCTAACAGGCTCACTCATTTAAAATTCTTCTGCTGTGCGCTTAACTCACCCTTGGCCTACTTCAGTGTTGTGTGGAGTGCTGTGGAGTGCAGGTCTTGGATACATGCACTGGGTGTATGTGTGCCTGTGAAGCGTACAGTACAATGTCACAATACATGGAAAACTATGGGTTCCTGGTAGAACCAAGGCTAAATGGAGAAAGATGAGAGAGGCGGTAGAGGAATCCCACCAGACAGATTTGTGTGTTACTGCATTCCTGTTGCTTTCGTTGCCATGTGTGTGAGAATTGTGCTGATGTTTCAAGTGTCACCACTGACAGCAAAAAACATGAAAGGAGGTTGGTAGAACTTTGTGGCTGACAGCCACAACTGAACTAAATAAATAATATGTAAAACGAGAAGCAAGACAAGGAGCATCAGGGAGTGGGTGGAGTGGTAAACAGAGAATGCTCTGGGGGCTTAGGAACAAGTGAGGAAGAAAGAAGGAATGCAGGTCCCATGCAGCCTTGTCAAATGAGCAGTGGAAGAATGAAACTCATCCAGTTGGAACACTGGGAGACTGAAATGCTCTTCAGTGGCACAAGAATAGAAGGAAAACTATTGACTGGAAAGCAAACACTTAAGACAGGCTACAAAAGCCAGATATGAGTAAGGGTATGACCAGGATCCCCACTCTAAATATATGTTATGCATTACAAACAATAGTTTTTGTCAACAGACTGCAAAAGGTATCCGTAGCTAAAATCAAAAAAATGTCAAATTGCCTTACAATGCCATAATACAGATCATATTACAAGTGAAAACAAAACTAACAGTTCTTAATAAAGGGTAAGTTACTTTTGCATTGGTGCCTTTGGTTTGAATTTTCTGATTGTTCTTTTTTAAACATTGGGGGCATCACTGAAAAGCTCTGACCCTCATTTCTCTTTCAGATTTAAAGTTAAAAAAAAGAAAAACAGTAATGCAGTCTGTCGCTCATTTGCTTAAGAATCCAGTGTTTTTGCATAGTATCATAAATACATTTTACAAATGTTTGATTATACAAAACGTTAGTCCATCGAAGGAATCAAACAATTTATATATTTAAATAACCATTGTGGACTTGAGAAAATGCTTCTACCATTTATTCATGACAAAATCTGACCATCTATTTACACATAACAAGATAAATAAAATATTCCCTGGTGGCTATTCAAACTAGAGGCAGCAAGTAGTGACCTAGTCAAGTGAAATTTTTTAAGAGGCGTGTCTCGTAATAAATAGATGGGTAACTTTCTGTGTGTCGCCTCTGTTTGTCAAAAAAAGAAAATCCCATAGTAAAGCAGCATCTTTGGCTGCAACAGTGTGGAAGCTGACACAAGGGACTTTGGCCCTCATTACAACATTGGTGGTAAAAGCCGCTTACCGCTGTGCAGAAGACCGTCAACACACGGCTGCGGCCGCGGAATTCCGCCACAGCAATTATGACCCACAGTTCTGAATCCGCCAAAATCTAGACACCCACACAAGTCCGCCACACCAAAGGTCAGTGATAAACTGGCGAAAACAAAACCTCCACTGTCACGCCAACAGAAATACGCCCACACTATCACGACCCACAAATCCACGCGGCGGTCTTTCAACCGCGGTATTCCATTGGCAGTACACACTGCCGCGCTCAAAATACACACACAATATACAAAACACAGCCACATTGGACAAATCGAAATACACACACCTGATACACATACACACACCACTCCCACACACCCAATACTATAAAAAACACACACCCACATCACCCACAAACCCTTACGACAAAAAATCACGAATGAAAGCCAGAGAGAGACAGCACCAGCAAGAACAACAGCATCCACAGGCACACAACACCATCACCCACAGAACTTCCACGCACCTCACACAACACCCCACTACATATCAGCACACTTATCACCCCACACTCCACCCCACGCATCACCTACCCCACCCCATGGCATGGCAAAGACACCCCAGGTTCTCGGAGGAGTAGCTCAGGGTCATGGTGGAGGAAATCGTCCGGGTAGAGCCACATCTATTCGGAGCACAGGTGCAGCACACCTCCATTGCAAGGAAGATGGAGCTATGGCGAAGAATAGTGGACAGGGTCAACGCAGTGGGACAGCACCCAGGAAATCGGGAGGACATCTGGAAGAGGTGGAACCACCTACGGGGGAAGGTGCATTCCGTGGTCTCAAGACACCACCTGGCGGTTCAGCGGACTGGCGGCGGACCCCCACCTCCTCCCCCACAACTAACAACATGGCAATTCTGCATCCTGAGGGCCTCACAGGAGTAGGTGGAGGAATGGACTCTGGTAAGACAAATCTTAACTATTACATCCCCCACCCTACCTGCATGCCAGCACATACCCCCACCCTCACCCTCACCCCCAGCACTCCAACTCCTCACATATGCCCCAACATCACAAACCACCCATCCCAACACCAAGCCCTGCATGCAACAACAAAGCATGGACACCCATCACTAAAGCATGGCCACTGCACATACCCATACACCCCCCTAAACCATCATCACACAAGGTCCCACACAGTAATGCAAGCACTGGGGTACACGGTCACCCACCCATTGCACGCCATGGCACACACAGATGTAATAAACATCCTTTTATACCCCTGCAGGACCCCTACCCAACGTCACTGGACAGGAGGGTCCACACATGTCCACACCACCAACAGAAGAGGCCCACAGTGATGACAGCACCTCTGTCCAACTGGATCTAGATGACGAGCCCGGACCATCAGGGACCTCGGGACAGTCTGTTCCCCTCACACAGTCACAGGTCACTACAGAGCTTCCCCCCCCCCTCTGGAAACACCAGCACAGCACCCACCCAGCGGGCCCATACCTCCGTCCCCAGGACACGTCAATCAGCTGTGTGTCCACCACTACAGGGAACCCAGGCTAACCCACCACCCCAACAACAACAGGGACCTGGGGGCATGGCAGTGGGCACATGGTCCAGGGGACGGAGGCCCAGGAACACAGGGGGCGGATAGGCCAAGGGAACCCACTCTCCACGAGGCCCTCTCCTCCATCATGGGAGCCTACCACCACTCCCAGGAGACAATGGCAACGGTACTGGCCAAGTTTCAGGAGACCCAGCGCCTGCAGGAGGAACAGTATATGGGCTTCAGGGAGGAACTCAGAACCATCAGCTCTACCCTGGGCACCATCGTAGGGGTACTGAAGGAAGTACTCAACACCAGGAGGGCCTCATTATAGTGGTCCTCTGCCTTTGACCTGGGATTCCTCACTGGGGTCAGTAGCCATGACAGGTTGGGGTAACCAGAGTCACCTGCAAATGGCGAGGGACAACTGTTAGACAGGCACTAACCTGTAGGGATATCCCCAGACCCAGACAACCATTCCCACTGTCTTGCTTCCAGGTGCTCACCTAATAGCCACACACAGTGCCTCTGGAGTTGATCCATCACATAAGGGATGCTGCTATTCCGCAGGATGTAGGCGTCATGCACTGAGCCAGGGAACATGGCATTCACATGGGAGATGTACTGGTCTGCCAAACATACCATCTGTACATCCATTGAATGATAACTCTTCCGGTTTCTGTACACCTGTTCACTCCTGTGGAGGGGTACCAAAGCCACATGGGTCCCATCAATGTCACCTATGATGTTGGGGATATGTCCTAGGGCATAGAAATTACCTTTCACTGTAGGCAAATCCTTCACCTGAGGGAAAACGATGTAGCTCCGCTTGTGTTTCAGAAGGGCAGACAACACTCTGGACAACACGTTGGAAAACAGAGGCTGGGACATCCCTGATGCTATGGCCACTGTTGTTTCAAATGACCCACTTGCAAGGAAATGGAGCACTGACAGCACCTGCACTTGAGTGGGGATTCCTGTGGAATAACGGATTGCTGACATCAGGTCTGGCTCCAACTGGGTACACAGTTCCTGGATTGTGGCACGGTCAAGCCTGTATGTGATAATCACATGTCTTTCTTCCATTGTCGACAGGTCCACCAACGGTCGGTACACCGGAGGATGCCGCCATCTCCTCACATGTCCCAGCGGACGTGCGTACCCACAGTTTACACAGAACACCATTCATACACAAAAAGTGTCCTGTATGTGTGTTGAGTCTAGGCCTAGGTATGTGTGACGCAGTTGAAAATGAAGCCATGTGGGCCCCTGAAATAGCGGCTGCCTGACCTCTAAAGTGGGACAATGGGATGTGAGGTAACTGCGCTGGCGTTGTACACCGTTGCGGTAGGCGGTCGAAGACCGCGGCGCAATGCTGTATTGGTTAGCATTGGACCCTGTGGGTCCCAGGAGCCAATGACGATGTATGCTGGCGGTGACGGTACGCACCGCCGCAGACGTTACCGCCATTTTCTATCTGTTGAATCACTCGATACCTGATCTTCGACAGGAGAGGACGTACACTGCAAGTGCTGCTGTGACCTCGGTCTGGAAGAGATAATGGCTTGAGTGTCTGGGGAAAGGGCCCCTGCCTTCACATCGGAGGAGTTGGAGAAACTCGTGGATGGGGTCCTCCCCCAGTACACGCTACTCTACGGCCCTCCAGACAAACAGGTAAGTACACAGGGAGCATGATGTATGGGCCATGCCTGTGTGGAGAGGGCTGGATGTAAGAAGGAAGGGGGGAGAGTGCGGCGTGCATGAAACAACGGTGAATGCATGTGCCACATGGCGAGGGTAGGGATGGGGGCCAATCACTTTGACAGTGCAGTTGGTAATAACTTACTCTTCCCCCTGTACATTTCATGTAGGTCAGCGCCCACCAGAAAAAACATTTTTGGCGTGCCATCGCCAAGGACGTCACATAGCCAAACCTCCGAAACCATGCATGGCCGAGCTCGCAGGGAAGCATAAAAAAAATAACCAAAATGCACGACAGGAGTCTATACCAACAAAGTCCTCTCTCCCACATCCTAAGAGGTAAAAGTCTCAACTGGGCTGTAGAACCACACATGTTCCTCCACCAAGTCTGTCGGCTCCTCCGCCCAGACCCCCTTCACTCAGCCACAGGACCGTGGCCAATGGCCCCCAGCCGACCAGAGGGCCCCCATCGCACTTCGTTTAGGCACTTGTCCCAGCTGCCACACTGCTCACTGCCGAATGACGCTCCGAGATCTGCTCCATCGCGGTTGGGCATTGCTGTTTCTTTCTTCTTTCTTTCCTCCGCCAGTGCGGACAGTCGCCGTCGATTGAACTCAACTGCGAACCCTAAGCAGGGGCGTCTTCCTCCAAGCCCAGGATCCGGTTAGCCTCCGTTATTGACTTCACCTGGCGAAGCTGATCCTCCCAGCGAAAAAACAAGGCGGAAAGGATAGCCCCACGAGTAGGACACCGCCCGCTCACGCAAGTGCTCTGTGATGGGTTTAAACTCACTCATCTTTGCAAAGTCCGAACCGAAAGGTCCTGGTATAGTTGAAGCTGATGTCCTCTAAAAAGGACCTGTGGGAGGTAGCACGCCTTTTGCAGTATACTTTCTTTCAGCCCAAAATTATGGACACATGCTAGTATGTCTGGCGGGCGATCCCTAGCTCCTCCAGGTTGGCCCACGCGGTGGACTCTATCGAGGGTGATCTCTCGGGTCTCCTCAAGTTCTAAGACCGACCGAAACAGCGCCACCACGAAGCCTCCAATGTCCTCCTTCTCAGCCCCGCGCGGCACTCCCCTGATGCGGATGTTGGGTCTGCGTGACCGGTTCTCCAGGTCCTCCACCGTCATCTGTAGGAGATCCTGCTGCTCCCGCAGGCGCAGAACCTCCTGCTGCAGGTCTGCCACCTCCTCACCGCGGATGATTTCACCATCCTCAACCTGCGTCAGCCGCTCACCCAGGGATGAAAGCTCAACTCTCAACTCCTTCACCTCATGAGATATGTCTTTGCGGAGTGCCTGGAGGTCACTCCTAAGTGATTCGAACAAGGAGGTGAGAAAGCCCTTAGTAACTTGAGCTGCCTCGTCCTCTGTCGCCTCCCTCACTGTCTCTGGGGTCCTCGTGGTCGGCGGCTCCTCCAGAACCCCTCCTGGCACCTGGCGCCCACCGGTCAGCATATCCCGAACCGTCCGGTCCCGCTTAGGCTTAGAGGTCGCCATCCCTTCTGCCCACTAACTGCAGGTAAACAAAAATCTTTGTCTGTCCACTTCGCAATGTCGCTGCAGGCCACGTCTTCTAGGCCTCAATCCCTCGCCAGGGACATCAACCTTCCATCTAAGGATAGTCCATGGGCCTCCTCGTGGCCCCGCTCACCTCCGCTCCGGGTATGACCCTCACGCGCTGTCCGCACCACTGCACTGCGGCACTGGTCCCCTTCGGCATTCAGGGATCTCAGCTCCAGCTCCAAATGACAGTTGGCCCACCGATCCGCTCCCTCTCTCTTCTTTGGGGTCCCCCCGGCAGGGCCCAAAATTGACTGCCCGGTTGTCACCTCGGCCCGGCTCCAGGCCCCCATGGGCCTCCAACGCAGGTCTCACCTCACCGCGGGGGCACTGCTCCCTCCAGGGGAGTCGCTGCACCCCCTGCACCCAGCCAGCAGTCTATCGGGCCCGGGCTCGCGGCACAGAAGAGCCCACGGCCCCCTGCGCTCCTCAGCTTCTGGCGCCGGCCCAGCACTCCCGGGTCCACGCACTTCGGCCGCGGCGGCCTCGCACTCCGCGGGGTCGCACAGAGCCCCCGATGTCCCCCCAGTCCCAGGCGTCACATCGGGGCACCTCCGGCCGGCCGGTCCCGCATCTAGGCAGCAAATTAAGGGCCTAGGCGGCGGAGCTCGGACCAACGTTTCCGCTCACGCCGCCATCTTGGCCACGCCCCCTGTAGTTGCATTTTAAAGAAAGCCTATATGTATACAAGCCATATATCCAGCATGTCAGTATGAAACCAGGTTTAAACATGTGAACACCAAGGTTGAGTATTAATCGGTGCTTTGTCTTTATGACAAACTAAAACATCCAAACACTGTCACTTCTTAAAAAATAGCCATAAACCAGTAATTAAAATGCGGTTGTGTCAGCACAGTAAATACAGCTACAATCTAACGAAAGGGCTACTTGGAGTCCCATCATCAGGACAGACATGGGGCAATTTAACCATTCAAACCATCCCAGGGTCTTGATGGACAGCCCATTCAAGCAATGGCAGACCATGAAAAGCACAGGAAAGCTAATAGCTAAAGGGGCTGATTCATAGTTCTCTTTCTCTCCGTAGTTCCTATTGCACTGTTTAAAAAGAATTGGTGTAAGGAGGTCTTCCAAACAGAAAAACTATCTGTAGTCAAAAAGGGGTTAGATTAGTATTTTTTTTCCTCTTATGTTCTCCAGTGGTAGTCTAGTATTACCTGCTCCATGGTTTCCCCACTGATTGATTGTCATAATTGCAATATTTACTGGCATCCCAAATGTCAACCCAATGACCTATCTCTCTTATAAATTCAATTTGCATTAATGGTAGTTGATAGTAAGCCCTCTTTTAATCTTGCTTTATCGAGTGAAACTGATGTACTCTTTCACTTAAAATGAGTGTCCTTAATGAAAGATATTTGTTCATCGCTCCACATAGCGCTTTAGTGCCATACTGTTTGTAGCACGCCTTCAGCATTTCTTTAATTACAGTGCGTGACACCTCAGTACTGAGAAAGCTCTCAAGTACTTGACATCCCATTAACACTTCAAACAGTAAGGCTTCCTCTATTAACACGATATGCGTGTGTCACATATCTCAGTTCTGATCAAATTAGGAAATACCTACAATTCTTTTCAGGATTTTTAAACCATTCAAAACCAAAAAATAATTTAACCAAATGAAAGTGGAGTAATTTACAAGAGATCTCGGTATGAGTCACATAATCTAATTTTGGAAATTTCTGAGAAGTATGAACGCTGTTGGATGTGTTGAAACATCTAATTGTGAAACTGTGAATTAATGCATTGACATCTTTTGAGTACAGAAAAGTGCTGCGTTTTTAACAAAAAAAGTTACTTTGCCTCTTGATTGATTTTTACATAGCACAACCAGAAGAGGCTTGCTGATTCGCTGTCTGAAAGCGCTAGGAGCAAACAGACAGAGGTGCACCAAAGAACATCCACAAACTGTTATGGGGTGAAACATGCATGTTGAGTAGGCATCACAATCAGATTTTAAGAGTTTGCAACAAAACAATGATTTACAAATGAAGGTGTAAAGGAAACTTTGGATTAGGTGTTTTCTAGTAGAATATCTGTTATATTTCCTCAACAGACCGTACCTTTGTAACTCAAATGACAAATACTTTTCTATAGCTAATTTGGAAATGTTGTGTCCATTTCAGATTTAAGTCATCTGTGTGTGTTTTACTCTTCTCGCGAAGGCCTGCACTGGAGCAGTGTTGGAGATCTCAGATCACCTTCAGAATACGTTTCAGCCACTCTTTGTGGAATCTGCTGGCAGCCAGGCATCTCGAACATTTTCCAGGCAACTCCAGATTTGCTCTAGAACATACACTTTGTAAACATGATAGAAAAATACGTTTTGAAATCAGTAGTTTCACAGCCAAAACACTAAAAAAAAAAAAGCCTTTTGTCCTCCTTCCTGTGGATAGAATATGCTTCATGTGAGGATATTATTTCAAAGTCATACTCAATACATGTCATTCATCACACATAATAATGGTGCACCCAATTCGCCTCGCAACAATTCATGTTTTTTGGTGCAAGTTAGTTTTCCAGAATGCTAAAAAGCTGACCTCCTCTCAACACTGCCAGAAAAAAACTTTTTGTTCACATTTTTCAGGAGAAATGCAGAGAATTTACATGATTCCTTCATAGTGTAATGTGATGTGGGTAGGTTTGTTGCTGTTAAATTGAAGAAAAACGTTCCACAAACAACACTTTCTGGTTGTCTTTCAGTCTGGTTTCAGGCTGCTCTTTGCATTCTGGTTTGGGCAGCATGATTGCGTTGATCTGAGCTGGTGTCTAACTCCTTCAATTGAATGCCCGTCTTTTAGCCTTATTAGATAGCAAAATGGAATAATAGTTTCAGCACCTTTCCATCCAATACTAGGTCCGTATGCTATGGATTACTTTAGAGCAGACTCAGGCATCAATTTCATCTGTGTATCAACACTGACTTTTAAGAAAAGCTGGTCACTTCACCAGTTCCAATGTGATATGGTGTTAGGACTCAAGAACATTAGTTAACTGAAGGGCTGTTTTAGGGATGCTGACCTTTGCGTAGACAGGCTTTTGTATGAACTGAAGTTCTTGTTTGTACTTTTTAGTGGGCTCCTTTTATTTTAGTAGATAGGGTTTTACACAAAGTCATATCGTGTTTGCACTGTTCCGACCTTGTTACGCCCTATTTCAATAGATTATGAGTGGGTGAAACTCAGCAATACAAAGCGATTTTAACACTGCAGTTTTTTTGGCACAAAATAGCTGTTGCATGTGAAAGTTGCTTGGCACTGCACTTTGCACAGCAAAGCTCCACCCTGCAATCTGCACTCAGCCACACAAATGTAAACTAAAGTTGAGTTTCAGTGTTTGTGTAAGAAATTGGGTTATTAGTCTGGGGTGGAAGCCCCACTCAGGCAACAACCACAGCCCTTGTCAGGGTGAACCACAAAAGTTACTAAATTAACCTGTGCTTAACACTCTGGTAGCATGACTCAAAGGTGGCCGGACTTAACTAGTACAGTAATAAAGTGAAAACACAACACAAAAAAATCCCAAACCAATTTAGAACAAGCATTTGCAATGCAATAGGGTCTCGCATTTCTCTGAGTTACAGCTATTAGCAGTTGTAAACTCCCAACCGGATTTTTCTTGCCACATTGAATGGAAAAAAAACTGCGTGCTCGTGCTGCTACAGTTCACTTGTAGTGAAACCTATTGGCAAAAGTGCAATTATCTATGTAACCGGCAAAAGTGCAATTAAGTATGTAACAGGGTTGATGTTATGCAAAGCGCTCAACTTCTGCCAAGCGTGATCGTGCTGCGAACAAAAGATAAAAAAGTAGTCCACAAACCTGGCGGGAAACAGCGAGCCTCGCATGTTTTCAGTACTTGGTCGCTGCACCCAAGGAGGGCTAACCACGGGAAAAGGCATGATGTTTGCGTGCCTTCCACTAATGAAAGCAAGCAGATTTTAACAGGCAATCCCACAAACCAATGAAAGACACGGACATGATCTGGACGGGGCTCTGAGCCCTTTTCTAACTCCTAAAGCGTCTTGCAAGTGCATGCGACACAGGCTCGACCTTAAAAATATAGTAAGCTTCAAAAATTAAAGTGATGCTAGAATTACATAAATCCTATTATTAGAACATGAGTTATTCCGCTTTAAAGGTCCTAGGGAAAATAGCACCCAAAAGCACAAAGCACAGACTGTGGTCATCTGGTTGCGTCACAAGTTCAGGCCAACTACGATGGAGCGTGGTCCAGGTGCAGGACCTATTTGGCCCACCGGAAGGTGGGCCTTGTTTAGTTGGGGCTGAGGTGTCAGGTTCTGCATTGCAATACATTGGTTCCAATGAGGCAGAAGATCAGGTCCTGCGACATGCTTTATCGTGCTTCAGCTGTTCCAATGAAGCCACTAATCGGGAGCTGCAAGATTCTGCGTTGTGCTGCATCAGTTCCAATGAGGCCGCCAATCAGGAGCTGTGAGCTGCTGCAATGCAGGGTCCTGCATTAAGTTGCGTTGCGCTGCCTCGGATTTTGAGGGAACCTCAGTTGTACAAGGAGTAGTACACTCCAGTCCAGGGTCCAGGACCTGTGCGGTATCGTTTGGGGATCAGGTCTCATTCCAGCAGATGCCAGGAGAAGGGCACAGGCTGGTCCAGTTGGGTTTAGTCTCCTGGGCAGATAGAGGACATGTCTCTGGAGCTTTTTGTATCCCTGTAGCATACACAGGAGACCAGCCAGCTAGCCCTTGCAGTCGCTCTGGTGGTCCTGGGTTCAAAGGAAAAAGTCCAGTTTTTCTTCCTCAGGCAGCAGGGTAGGAAGACAGTCTTTCCAGCAGCAGGGCAGCAGAACAATCCTTCCTCTGAATCTTCCAAATGTCCAAAAGTTATCTGAAGTGTGGCTGTGGAAGAACAATATGTATGTCTGGTGCCAGCCTTTGAAGTTGTAGGATTCCCTATGCTAACCTCATATCTGGTTCATATCTGTCAAGGCTCCAAGAAGTCTGGGTTGACAAAAGATTAGTGCCAAGTTTGTTTTTGTGTGTGTGAGACAGGGTTCTTTGAAATGTAGATGGAGCAGGGCACAGCTCCACCTCCAGCCATCTTGGCAAGATGGCTCATCTTGCCCACATCTAGTTCATTGTTGTGTCACTGTCTAGGAGGAATATACAAACCCCAACAGCAGAGCCATTCACAAGCATGTCACCCAGGGTGCAAATGGTTAGGACCAGAAAATGCCAACTTTCTGAAATTTGCATTTTCAGAATTGTAACTTTAAGTCTGAGTGTAAACACTGTATAGTCATCTGCTCCCAATTAAACATTAGTGAAGTAGTGAAAAATGACTTTAGGAATTTTTCACTGCCAGGACATGTAACACCTACACTCATGTCATATTTTTTAAATACCATGCACTCTGCCTTATTAGAACTTAGGGCCTACTTTAGGGATGACATATGTATTAAAAAGAAAGGTTTAGGCCTGGCAAAAGGTTTTTTTTTAGGTCAAAATGGCAGTTTAAAATTGCACTGTAGGCTGCAGTGGCAGGCCAGAGACATGTTTGAAGGGGGACATTTAGTGGGTGGCACAAAGAGTACTGCATGCCCAATAGTAGCATTTATGTGGTACCATCTACCAGGGGCTTACAAGTAAATTATATGTGCCAATTAGGTGTAGGCCAGTTGTACCATGTTTCAGGGAGAGAGCACATGTAGTTAAGCACTGATTAGCCATGGTAAAGCGCACAGAGTTCTATAGCCAACAAAAGCAGAAGGCATGAATGCAAACGGCTTGGGGGACTACCATCTGAAGGTGTCAGGTCTAACTGTTTGCCCATAGATAACAGTTCATGACTCTGTATGATAATTTTTACTTCAAGGTATCTTCATTGAGCTACACAGGACAACATAGAGCCAGCAATATCTGGTGCAATTCTCACAAATAGGGTGACTGATTCAATGTATATTAAGCAAAGGTCAAAGTTGTAGTCATAGCTTTTAATTTAAAAAATAGTTATTTATTTTCCTATTGGAAATATGAGATTGAAATAAAACTTTATTCAGGCTGCTAGGTAGGTGTAGCACCTTCTGAGGCTGAAATACCACTTCTAATGTATCAGTAGTGCATGTACATTAAGACACCTTACTCCGGTTACTATTATAGTTGGGTTTTTTTAACTTTATTTGTCACTTTCATACCGTAACATAAGCAAAGCAGCATGAAACATGGTCCGGTACGCAGAAGGGAGAGGTGTATCATCTACAAGTACATAAACATTATTCATTTAGATGCAGCTTCCACTAACCCTGTCCTTCCCATCTCATTCTCCACAAGCAGTTCTCCGATCATGTCTGACCAGTCTTTCAGGTCATCGGGCAGCATATCATCTGTACGAACCATCTTCATTCTAATTTCTTTAGCGATGGCCCATTTCGGTTAACATTGTGGTTGATGGACAGTGTATAGTAACAAAACTGATTGTTAAAAATTTGACAAAATTGAATTCTCGCTGGTCCTTTTGGCCTTTCTACAAGGTTTGGTTCCCCTGTTCTAGTCAGTATATTTCAGGTATCAAAAACTGTGTGGGGCAATGATCCATGCACACTTTGTACTAGCTTTTCCACAGCCCTAGAAACGTAACTAAGTTGAACGAATTGAACAAATACTTTAGCATCTGTGCCAAAAGTCATTCCATCATTCAAATTGGCCCGATTTGTGATCCTATGGAAAAAGTTGCGCTAGTGAGCAGCACAGGGAAACTGAACAGCTCCTTTAGTCGTTTGGAGTTGTCCACATTCTAAACCCTCTGGAATCTGATCATAGAATAGGGCTTACTGGACATAATTCATGGGTCCTTTAGCGACTCCATGCGTGAGTCACCGAGGTTAAAGATGCAAACTTGACTTTCATCATATGATGTTGCAAGGACCATAGGTTGTAGTAGTGTAAAATGCAATGTGCCCTTGTAGAGGACAGCATGTATGCTGTACCTAGCTCATGAAAGCAGAATAGCATGAGAAAAAACAAATTAAGTGGATGAACCTATGCCCATGAACATCAGTCGACTGTCACCAGCCAACATTAGCTCCTTATCCGGTGAGGGGATAGTGATTACATTCCACTCTAGTTGTGGTTACACTGTGTACACTCAGGACCTTGAATTTTGTTTTTGCCTTTCATCAAACAGAAACATGTGGCTCGGTCCCCTGCGAGGAAAAGCCCAGAGTTAACTTGAAAGAGTTGACTAGTAACAGGCTAGCACAATTGCATGAGTAATCTGAAAGCGAAAGAAGAGGTAAGTAACCTAGGATCATCTAGAAAGCTGTAGAAGTGGGCAGTCAGGGTGATGGACAGAAAAGTGGGCTGACCAAATGTCCTGGATTTACCTGGACGGTCCTAATTTTTAAAGGACTGTCTTGGTGTCCCAACAGGATTTGTTTATACAAACACATATCACGGCTTTTGAAAAAGGGTCGAATGCGCAAGCACATTAATCTGTGTTGTGTAGGCTCACGTTCATACCGGCCCTTTAAAAAAAAAAAAAACAGGGGCAGAAGTTCACTTGTTTTGAGCCACCTGCTGTGCTGGCTCTTCTCGTTCGCAGTCCTTCAGGATTTAATGTGGAGTGAATCCGTATCTGGGAAGCCTTTTACCCAAGGCCTGAATCACCAGCTTGCCAAATGAAGCTCATCATTACAGCACTGGGGGGAAGGGCCCTGTGCATATTAATTTAACTCGAATTGAAAATATATATACAGGGAGTGCAGAATTATTAGGCAAGTTGTATTTTTGAGGATTAATTTTATTATTGAACAACAACCATGTTCTCAATGAACCCAAAAAACTCATTAATATCAAAGCTGAATATTTTTGGAAGTAGTTTTTAGTTTGTTTTTAGTTTTAGCTATGTTAGGGGGATATCTGTGTGTGCAGGTGACTATTACTGTGCATAATTATTAGGCAACTTAACAAAAAAAAATATATACCCATTTCAATTATTTATTATTACCAGTGAAACCAATATAACATCTCAACATTCACAAATATACATTTCTGACATTCAAAAACAAAACAAAAACAAATCAGTGACCAATATAGCCACCTTTCTTTGCAAGGACACTCAAAAGCCTGCCATCCATGGATTCTGTCAGTGTTTTGATCTGTTCACCATCAACATTGCGTGCAGCAGCAACCACAGCCTCCCAGACACTGTTCAGAGAGGTGTACTGTTTTCCCTCCTTGTAAATCTCACATTTGATGATGGACCACAGGTTCTCAATGGGGTTCAGATCAGGTGAACAAGGAGGCCATGTCATTAGATTTCCTTCTTTTATACCCTTTCTTGCCAGCCACGCTGTGGAGTACTTGGACGTGTGTGATGGAGCATTGTCCTGCATGAAAACCATGTTTTTCTTGAAGGATGCAGACTTCTTCCTGTACCACTGCTTGAAGAAGGTGTCTTCCAGGAACTGGCAGTAGGACTGGGAGTTGAGCTTGACTCCATCCTCAACCCGAAAAGGCCCCACAAGCTCATCTTTGATGATACCAGCCCAAACCAGTACTCCACCTCCACCTTGCTGGCGTCTGAGTCGGACTGGAGCTCTCTGCCCCTTACCAATCCAGCCACGGGCCCATCCATCTGGCCCATCAAGACTCACTCTCAT
The DNA here is from genome assembly GCF_031143425.1 of Pleurodeles waltl. NCBI lineage: Eukaryota > Metazoa > Chordata > Amphibia > Caudata > Salamandridae > Pleurodeles > Pleurodeles waltl. Next base: position 1,392,557,942 of record NC_090447.1, read on the forward strand.
TTCATCAGTCCATAAAACCTTAGAAAAATCAGTCTTGAGATATTTCTTGGCCCAGTCTTGACGTTTCAGCTTGTGTGTCTTGTTCAGTGGTGGTCGTCTTTCAGCCTTTCTAACCTTGGCCATGTCTCTGAGTATTGCACACCTTGTGCTTTTGGGCACTCCAGTGATGTTGCAGCTCTGAAATATGGCCAAACTGGTGGCAAGTGGCATCGTGGCAGCTGCACGCTTGACTTTTCTCAGTTCATGGGCAGTTATTTTGCGCCTTGGTTTTTCCACACGCTTCTTGCGACCCTGTTGACTATTTTGAATGAAACACTTGATTGTTCGATGATCACGCTTCAGAAGCTTTGCAATTTTAAGAGTGCTGCATCCCTCTGCAAGATATCTCACTATTTTTGACTTTTCTGAGCCTGTCAAGTCCTTCTTTTGACCCATTTTGCCAAAGGAAAGGAAGTTGCCTAATAATTATGCACACCTGATATAGGGTGTTGATGTCATTAGACCACACCCCTTCTCATTACAGAGATGCACATCACCTAATATGCTTAATTGGTAGTAGGCTTTCGAGCCTATACAGCTTGGAGTAAGACAACATGCATAAAGAGGATGATGTGGTCAAAATACTCATTTGCCTAATAATTCTGCACTCCCTGTATATATATTTATATATATAGATTGATTGACTGATTTAGATTGAGGGACAAGCAAGGAAACCTTCCCATTGCTGAGGAGTATGGGAAAGAGATTTGCCACAGAGAAAATATGTTTCCCATAGGGAAAAAAAGGAGAAAAAAGTTGTTCAGAAAGGTAATGGGATGCCATCATGCACAAATAACTTGCATGGGGAAATGCCTCTGCGTTGTTGTAAATAGAAATTCTGGCAATATGTGACTGTTGCGCTTTCTAGGTGTACTTATATGATTGCCTGAAAGTTTCAAATTGTTGGTCGGTTTACAGACTTTAGTTTGTGGCACTCACAGAAGCTGTCCACCTTTTGAGTAACCCTGGGGGAATTCACATTACTAGCTTTAAAGGTAAATTCAACACGTGAACTAGCCCCATTAAAGCTCCTTCCACCTGGCTGCAGTTAACCACACAGTGCTCTGTGATTTAGCTGCGTGCTACAGCTGGTACTTACATTCCCTGGAAAAAAGGTTTCCAAGATGTTAACGAGCAGCTCTTGAACTGCACCCACCCCTGGGCTTAATTGGGATTGACGTTTTGTTTCTCAGTCAATTAAAATAAACTTCGCAAGGAAGCAGATAGGCCTGCAGGAAGGCTCCTCAGAGAAAATAAATAATCTATTAACAAGAAGCTTGAAGGCCTCTTTGAGCTGCAACAGTCCCATTGGTAACCCCAGGTAATTATTCCTTCAAAGCTCTCCTACACCAAAGGTGAACAGAACATCGTTCGCCCTCTCGCAGTGAATGTGCAGGTCAAGCACTTTATCTCCAGTGTTGTTTATGCTGGAAATGTTCCACATTTTTCTCTATAATTCTAACCTCAGTGAGTGACTGAGACCCTGAGGTAGTAGTGAATCTAAACAATAATTGTTTGTACCTACCTACATGTCTTCTATTTTAATCAGGGTTTTTAAAATTTAAGAACATAAAAAATATTTTTTTCCTACATTATTTGGATTTTTTGTGATAGCTTTTTGGAAGGAAACAAGATCTCTTTTGTACAGTTGCATGAAAGATATTGTAGAATTTGCTAGTCCGCTGTTTACATTATCGGCTGCAATTTCTGCAGCATTTGGAACACGTGTAATCATTACCACAAGACTGCTGTGGCAGCGGGTGGGGGGCGAGAGTGGGGGTTGGAAGACAAATCGAGAGATAATACGATCTGTTCAGTTTAACCATAACATTTGCAGCTGCAGCTCTCTTAAAAAAAACAAATCGAATTTTTTGGGATGCAATGGATTTGAAAAGAATGTCGTGTAAACTGATTCCCCAAATGTCTCCTCCTTGAAGCATTACTCAAACAGTTTTTACTAACCCCTTAAATTCCCGCCTACAACTAGATTAAAATAGGGTGCAAATTTCGCCTCCAGTGTTTGCCGTCCCGATTTTCAACAAGTAAAACTGTGAAAATCAAATTGGCAAAAAATCCGATTTCAAAACTTTGAACCAGGGAAACCATAGGCATTCGGCTGTACGCAGGTGGGCATTTTGAGTCCGTCTTTGTATCCAAGTCAAGGGAGTAGCCAAAAAATGAAAATATCACCCACTTTGAGCTAAATCGCTGATGCCACCATGCAAGCGCAGCAAGTGAGCCAAACTCTTCCAGATTTTCAGAACAAAAAGCCGGGACAGTCATTGACATAGAAATAGGACTAAATGTTGACAATGCGCAGACCAGTGCCTGCATGTAGTACTATTCCTATGTCAAAGGCTATTTCGATATATATATATATATAATCAGGACAGCCATATGGATGGAACACACCACAGCATGGCCAAGGAAGTCTTTAATGTTCATGCGTTCATGCTACAGAACACACCCCTCTGTAGCATGACAATTAAAGACTTGCTTGACTGTGCTGCATTGTGTTGCAATGGGACCTTCGTTATTCTGGCTTTGAGTGATGGGATCTGCAGGGGTTGATTTCTCCCCCTCCCCCATTAAATCCTGCTGTTCTGCTGGAATTAAGTCAGGCAGTACAGCAGGAGAGTCTTTTAAACAAAGCTCTATCTGTGGTGCCATGTCAGGGCCAGTGTAAACGTGAGCCTTCAGAGCACAGTGATAAATGTGCCTGCTCACCGACCCTCTCCCAAAACCAGGACATTTGTCTATTTTTGAAACAAGTGCCAGGACACTGGGACAGTCATCGGAAAACTTGGACTGTCTGGGCAAATCTGTGATGTCTCGTCACCCTGTCTTTGAAGAACAGCTTTCTTCTCTTCCATCTGTGCATCTATCCATTCTTTCTTTCACCTTTCCATCCACCTGCTGATATCCACTATTTACTTTACATTGTCATCCATCATCTATCCATCACTCCATCTATGCATTCCGCCATCCATCCACTCAACCTTCCATCCACTCTGTCACCCGTAAATCCATCCACTCTGCTATCCATCACTCCATCCACTTTGCCATCCATCCACTCACCTACCCACTGTGCCATCTAGACACTCTGCCATCCCATCCCTACCATAAGACATATATTCTTCCATTCATCCATCCACTCTGCCATCAACCCATCCTTCCACTCTGCCATCCATCCATCCCCTCTGCCATTCATCTATCTATTCCCTCTGCCATTCACCCATCAATCTATCGCCTCTACCATCCACCCATCAATCCACCCTGCCATCCATTCATCCTTTCTACCATTCACCCATCAATCCATCAACTCTGCTATCCATCCACTCTGCCATTCATCTATTCTGCCATCAATCCACCAATCCATTCTGCCATCCATCCATCCATCCCTTCTGCTATTTATCCACCAATCCATCAACTCTCCCATCCTCCCAACCATCAGTACTGCCATCCATTAATCCATCAATCCACTCTGACCTCCATCCTTTCATCATGCATTCATCTATTCACTGTGTCATCCTTCCCCCACCTACTCTGCTATCAATCCACTCTGCCACACTTTCATCCATTCATCCACCCTTCCATCTGTCCACCGACTATGCCATCCATCCACCCACCCATCCTATCTACCATCCATTCATCCTTCAGTACACCCACTGTGCCATCCATCTATTCATCTATTTTGCCATCACGTAATCCACTCTGCCATCCATCCATTCTTTCTGCCATCTATCCATTCACTCGGCTTTCCGCTCTTGGCATCTGCTTGTCAAGCCCACTGTGGCATACATCAATCCACACTGCCATCCATCCATTCATCAACATACAAACATCCGCTCTGCCATCTATCCACACATCCACTCTGCCATCCATCTATCATGCCATTCATCTATGCATTCATCCACTCTGCCATTCTTCCTTCCTGCCATCCATCATCCATCCATCCACTGTGCCATCCATCAATCCACTCTACCATCTATTCACTCATCTTTTCACCCACTCATCCCTCCCTTTATTCTGTCATCTTTTCACATCTGTCTACCCATTTACCATCCCTTAGTTCTACCATCCATCCCTTTACTCTGCCGTTCTTTCAGCTGTCCATCTACCTAGCCATTCACTCACTCATTAGTCCACCATCCCTTTAAACTGGTCATCCGTTCACTCTTCCATCCAGCTCATTCACTCATCCTTTCACCCACAAATTCACCCATCCATTCATCCATGTTTCCTTCTTGTCGCCCTTCCTTCCTATCTTCCTTCTTTTTTCGCCTGTCCTATTTACCCAGTTGTCACTTTCCGTTGGTCCTGCTTTCTCTGCTATTGATGTTGTATTGCATTGTTAATGAGTAGTGCCAGTTCCAGAAGGAAGAGGCCATGAAAAACCCTGTCCGCGCTGTAGCTGCTAAAGCGGGAGTTCACTACGCTCCTGACACGACTTAAAACCAGGCCTCCATCTTTTCCCTTGACTGTTTGTCCTCTGACAAAAACATGGTGTATTAAGGGGCCAATATACTCAGGGCCATTTCAATTATGCGATTCTACTGCTGCGTTGTGTTCTGCATAATTAGAGATGAGCACATTTGCCACATAATTCATCATCTGCTGCAGAATCCCTAGATTTCAATAAAAAACATTTGGTTCTAGCTCAAACGGATCAAAAGTTACTAAAATTGCAGTGACCTGTGCTGCTGAGCAATGGAAAGTCCTATGCAAAGGTTGACTGGTCAGCTTTCAGGTTCTTATTGCTGATTTTAAATGTTAAACGGGTACTAATGAGGCGAAACATTTGCTCAGTGTTAACGTGAACAAAATGACAAGATTATGAAGTGATACCATCGCAGAATGTGCCACCTTAGTTCACATAATTTGTCTTTTCCTGCAGGATAATGTAGTAAACCCTGCCACCTAATGTGATCCTTCCATGCCGCATAATTCCAGTGACCCTGAATATATAACAAGAACATAAACAGAATGTGATAAGCCGTTCCTAAGTCTCTAATTTTTCACAATTATAATTGACCTCCGCTTAAATGTGCCCCCCCCCCTGAAAGCTTTGATGCCCATTGAAGCCCTCCCCAACCCCCCCCCCCGCCCCCTCCCCCCCCCCCCCCCAAACACACACACACACACTCCGTGCCCCAGGAGCCTGTTAAGCCCCTAAATACTCGTTATCTAAGGGTCACTTCAATTCCGTGGGCATGGCTTCTTAGTACTTCCGGTAGGCACAGGGCAACGGAATACACTAGCAACGTCCTTATTTAAATGATTTTTATGTCTATCGTAGATGACACAATGCCTCGCATCCTTATTCTCCCGAGAGAACAAGCCTGTCACTGTGCTGGGTTATCTGCCAAACAACAAAAACAAAGGACAAATGCCCGTCAGAGTGAATCAGGCCGGCCGTTGTCAGTGGTAGCAGAAACATAATGCGCTATTAGCATAGCGCTTGCCAGATGCGGATGGCAGGGAGCAGCCTGCTCTCGGCTGCATAGCTGCTGAGAGGTCCGGGCTTGTTTGGGATGTATAAAGTAACAAACGAAATCATTTCATGACTATATTGGTTCGTGAAATGTCCTCGCATTTGGAGTAAAGCAATTCATATTTCTTTGCTCATATAATATTTCTAAAAAAGGCTTCTGTTAGGCCTAGTACTGGCTGAGTGAGCTGTACCTTGAGAGCACACGCATTTAGGGACAGGGCCAGGCCAATAAAATATCGGAGAACAATGTGTAAATAAGTCAGGCCAAGTACGTACATTTTCGTGATTGAGGCCTGACTTAGTAATTGGCTGGCTGGTTACTGGTCACAACGGTGACAGGTATCCCTTCGCCAAAAATCGAAATCCCAGAGAATATAATAGGATTTAGATTTCCGCAGACCGTTGTGATGGAGTAACCCATCCGCCAATATCTAAATCAGGCCCTGAATCACTACATAGATCCCACTTACTTCACTCTGGTGGCATGCATTTACCAACATGTATGTGTTAACTGGGCCATTAACAACTTGTATTCACTTGTGGTGAACGTGTAGCTGCTTCAGCTGTATGGATACATATAGGTTGTCCTTTCAGTGCACACCAGGTGCTATATAGCACTCTTTTATAGTGTTATAGGGTTGGTCAATCTTAGCTTGCCGGCTGGAAGAAGCCTCCTCAGCCTGTGGCTCAAGACCGATTACGGTCAGAGTCAGAAGAGGAACCCTTTAGCACTGGGGGTGACAGTGGCACCCAATACGGTGTGGGGTGGCCCACCACGATTCACACTTCAAGAGGAGTGAGCGTGCCCGGCAGATCAGCAGTCTTTACTTTTCGTAAGTCTCTGTCACGACTCAAAGGCATTGGTAACTACCATCTTCTGTGAAATCACAGGGCAAGACCACTAGTTTGTGTGTTGGTTATCGCCCCATGATGAAATCGGATCCTCCGAAATGCATTGAAGTACAGGGGCAACATGTAATAACTATGCAGTGACATAATTTGTACCACTGTGAACATAGACAATAAGTATGTTGAAAATCACAAAGGATTTGTGGATCTGTACATGGAATATTTTAGGTCGTTTGAAAGCTGTGGCTGGAATATATATATTGAGCAATTCTAAGTACTCCCCTATGGGCGGATTACGATGGGTACCGATGGCCCTGATTTTCAGCCACTGCAGACAAGTGAAGTTCCTTGGAGAAAATAAATAATGTCTTGGCCAGCATCACAAAGGCTCATAAAGCTTCACCAAGCCAATTAGTAGGTCAAGAGAATTATTCTTTCTAACCACACCTGGACCAACATTGAACGCTGTATTGCGGTCTGGAAGAACGGTCACATTTTGTGCAGACCAATGTTCTGTCTCCCCTTATAAAAAAAAAATTATACTGTGTGTGTGTGTATATATATATATATATATATATATATATATATATATATATATATATATGCAGTGCTGGTATTGTTTCAGTCATTTAGCGCACAACGTGGAATGGTGGCCCACCTGCAACTCTGTCTAGGTGCGGCCAAACTTTATGGAGGGCCCTGAAGGGTTGATCCAGCTGAACCCTGCAACCACACACTTGCGGACCAACACTACTCTCCTTGGTGGTTAGGCGGCATGATGTCTGCACAAATATGTATATGCTAACCCAGCCACACTAGCAGCGTCTCTGCATGTGCGCCACAAACATGCGGTGTAGGTGCCAGAGGAGCCCTCACTTCATTCTACAAGATTGTTGGTTAAAACTAGGGGGACAAACTGGCTGTTATTGATTGACATGAGGCCTGCCACCTCCATTTCTGGTATGCCCTGATAAACCAGTTTGGCACAATGGGGGTATTTGTCAATGTCTGACGGTGAAATGTTACCAGAACGTGGGGTAATACTGTGTGGAGTCTCACTAGTGGGGATAGTGAGACTATGAAAACGTTGAGTAGTTTTAAAATAAACTAATGATGCAGTTTTGAACATATCTACATTTCTCTTCAGAAAGCGGAACAGTAGTGAAAATACTGAAGAGTATTTTGTAGAATTAAGAGGGTTGATTGCTGTTTGTAGAATTACTCGATAATTGGATGAGTGTATCCAAGGCCAACTGATACTGAAATCTTACACTTTGGAAAATCGGGAGATTTTGTGTTTGACATGTGATCCAAATGCAAGAAGCCATTACTCATGCTGTTGAGTTACAAATGGAACGTATAAATGGTGAATGAAAAGAGACATGTCAACGTGAAGACCATGTGAATGTAGTAAACATTAGTGAAAGCAAAGAAGAGAAGAAGATTGAGAATAAGAGACACTTAAAGAAGAGAAGCAGGAGAACTAGAAGTATTTGCTGTGATTTAAAGAGGTGTGCCACTACAGGCGTGGAAATTGTGGTGAAATATCCAATGATGATGACTGCCCAGGTTGGAAAAGTGAGTGTAGGAAGTGTGAACAGGGAGGGCATTTTCCAAAATGTGTTGCAGTGGTGTTTCCAAGGTATTAGGTGCATACTGTTTGATTGTGACACACATTAGTGAACCTTTGAATATGGCTAAAGCTGTAATTTTGCAAGTATCAAGATTCGAGGAGGATAGACTTGAAGAGTAAGATGGTTTCTGCTCTTTATTGTGACTTAAGGATAGAGTGAGGTGGGCACTCCAGCAGATTCTGGCTCACCTAAACCACAATACAAGGGACATTTTCTGCAAGGTATTAAAAAGAAATATGGCTGTATTGAGACCCTCAGATTTTGGTGACATTGCCACTCTAAGGTACCGTAGGCATAATACAGATTTCCTAATGTCATGGTTCATAGTGGCAGTGGGACGACAAGTATCACATGTTTTGAGAAAGTAAATTCTATAAGCGGAACGTTTGATGTCAAATCTAAAACATTTTAAACAGTTGATATAAGTGGAAAGGTTTGGGAGCAGAGATATTGCAAATACATAATGGCATATGCTTCGTATACTCCTGAGTAGTTCGTACTGAATTATTTTGTGTTTCAGAGGGAGTTCTTGCCAAGTTTGTGCGCCTCAAATCATTGTAGGACGTTTGTTTGGGGAATTCTCTGTGTAATTTCCACTGATGGCAGACCCTTGGTTTAACTTTTTTTCGGTATCCCTAGTCTGTGGATAACTTGATAAAATGTCATTTTATGTGGATTTAACGCCACACTTTACTAATCTCTACCATAACTTGGAACATTCTAACAATGTAATTTTAGGAATGTGATAGTGAGTTACAATTTTAATCAAAGTTTTTTACAGTTTCTCCTCACGTGTTACATGTCTCGCTCCTTAACTCTTACAGGTTTTGCCTCCTGACTTTCAGTGTTGTTATTCTATAATACTCCTGCCTGCAGTAGAGCTATATGAATAAAAGCACTTTAAACATCTAAATATATTAAAATACAATTTTCCAGACTTGGTGCAGTTTCAGGCCTGTAGTGTAATCAAGCAATAGGACCATACACCATGAATAGTATACAGGTTTGTTGAGAGGGTCAGGCGGATCTTTTCGGAGAATGTACCCTTGTTCAGGAGGAGTGTGTTGTTCTGTAAAGGAGGGTGGAAAGTGGGTGTACCATACAATGCTGCCTATTCTATCTGGCCGGGTTCCTTTTTTTCGATGACCGGAAGGGCTGCTGGGAAAAAGATTTGTTCAACATGGGTAGGTTGTTAAACTAGTAGTGTAAATTTGAATGTGGTGGGGACCAAAGTGCGGCAGAGCCACTGTAAACATACGAATTGTCATGACAGGCAAAGCCAGGAGGGATGTGATTTCTGGGGTTTGAGACTAGGCTTCTCAGGAAACCAAGGTATGTGTGAAGTGGTGAATGGCAGTGGGTAGATCCATGTGGAAAACGTTAAGGTGGGTTTGGGGCTTGTGGTTGTCCTTGGTGGTGGTAAGTGACGCCAGGGCAGGGCAGGTGAAGCAGGTAGCAGCTATGGATGATAGCATGTGGTGTGCAGTTTAGTGTCAAGGAAAATGTCTGTTTGTTGGCTGTTGGGGGTGTTTGTGTTTTTATGTTGTAGTTTGGATGCTTAGAGTCCTACGAAACAGTACATTTAATCGTTAATGTGTGGAGGAAGAACTTGCAATGTTCTAAAAGGTGATGTTTGGTGGTGTCTCCTCTGAGTGCTACCGCCTAGGATTTCCGTAATAGGAGAATTTTACTTCTTTCGCCTTCTGGAGGTCACTGTGCAGCAGGTGCCTTTAGCCAAACGGATTAATTGCCTTCCCTGTTTAGGGAGAGACTTAGCTTAGTTCGGTTCCCACATCATGATTAGGACCTCTCCTCACACCCTGCCAATCGCTGACTACACCAGGGTCCGCTGCGCCCGTTCTCTCCCAATAGTTTTCAACTCTCACACTGCCCCTCTTTCTTCTTCTTCCTCTCCCCTTCCTATCTATTTGACCTCTTTCCTAACTCTCTCTCCTCCTTCGTCTCCCTCTCCTCCTTCGCCTCTCCCTCTTTTTAATCCTTTCTCTATTCCCTCCCTCTTTTACGTCCTTCCTTTCTCTCCTTTTTCGTCTTTCTCTCCTCCTTCCTTTCTTTTACCCCTTCATCTCATTTTCTTCTTCCTCTCATTTACCCCCTTGTTCTCTCTAGCTGCTCCTTCTTTCTTTTTTCTTCTCTCTCTTCCTTCCTATCTCTCACTCCACCCATCCCTTTCTCCTCCTTCCACTCTCTTTTGCCTCTTTATCTTTCTCTCATCCTTCCTCTCTTTCACCTCCTTCCTATCCCTATGTCCTTCGTTTTCTCTCGCCTCCCTTCTCCCTTTCTCCTCCTTCCTCTCTGCTTTACCTCGTTCCTAGCTCTCCTCTCTTTTTCTTATTTCCTCTCTCTCTCTTTTACCCTCTGCCTCGCTTTCCCTTTCTTTCTTTCTTTCTTTCTTTCTTTCTTTCTTTCTTTCTTTCTTTCTTTCTTTCTTTCTTTCTTTCTTTCTTTCTTTCACCTCCTTTCTGTCTTTCACTCTCCCTCTCACTCTTTTGCATCCCTCTCTCTTTTGTACCTCATTCCTCTCTTTTACCTCTTTCTTATCTCTACCTCCTCGTGTCTCTTTCTCCATCTTCCTCTTTCCCTCCTTCCCCTCTTCTACCTCTTTCCTTTCTCTCTCTTCTCCTTTCCCTCTTCCCTTCCTCCTTCTCTCTTTCACCTCCTTCCCACCTCTCTCTCCTCCTGTCTTTCTCTTTCTCCACCTTCCTCTCTTTTAACTCTTTCCCTCTCCTTTACTTTCTTCCTAGCTCTCTTCTCCTTTCTCCTCCTTCCTCTTTCTCCTTCTTCCTCTCGCCTTTACCCCTTCCTCTCTCTCATCTCATCTTTGATGTGCATTAGTGCGTATGTACATGTACATTTAATTCAAGTACACACAGAACTGTATTAAAGCAAATAGTGTCAAAAATGCTGCTTTTTTCATCAGTACATATTAACAGGCTGTTATGCACGCCCTCATGTCTTGCCATAAAACTCCCTCTGTGAAATTTATCCTTCCCCACATTGCACAAATATGGATTGCTGCCGCTGCCTGGATTAAAGAATTTACATGAATAGTAAGCTTCTGATTTACATATTAATAAAATGTAAATAACGAATGAACAGTTTGTGCATGGACTAATTTTCTGACAGATATATGGTTACTTTTCCTATTAATATCCTGCTCTGTTTACTTTTACATATGTGGGAGATATTTTCTACTTTACCTTTTCTGGTGACTCTTTGGACTTGCTGGGCAAGTAAATAGGAAACGCTGAGGTAAAATCATTGAAGCATTAAATGCACGCTGCTTTGCATGCAGTCATGACCAGGATCGCAGAGGGAAGGAATAGGCCCAAGGGAGCCCAAGTAAAATTCACATTCCCCTGAAAGTCCCATAACCTCGCGCCAGTATCAGACTAATGACAACTCGAGCAAGCACTTAGCCTGCAGGGAGAACTAAAGTTCCTCCCAGCACCAGAAGTCTAGCTTAAAGTACTTACAGGGCCTGTTTTTCTTTGGTCCTCATATAACTCCCCAGTGTGATTACGTTCAGATACAATTCTCCTTGATCGCATTTCCATTTTATAGAGGGATGACATGTTTTAAGGTTATGCTATGACACGTCTGCTGTGCGGTAGTTTATACGTCAGGTATTTTTCTTGTTCATAGTTCTGATCATCATTAAACTTAAATACTTCATAATTTATATGAACAATTTTCCTTGGAGAACCGAGTAATAGAAAAGCAGACTGAGGCCACTGATGTCTGTGTTACTTGGGGACCGTTGTCAGCTCTGCAGTATCCCTGAGGAAGACAGGTCAGATAAGGGTTGTTATTACTCCATGCTGTTGGAAATTAGAATAACATCATTTGTGGTACATAGAAAAATGATGGTCAGTTTTTAACCGAATATGGGGGGTTATTACAACTTTGGAGGAGGTGCTAATCCGTCCCAAAAGTGACGGTAAAGTGACGGATATACCACCAGCCGTATTACGAGTCCATTATATCCTATGGAACTTGTAATACGTCTGGTGGTATATCCGTCACATTTGGGACGGATTAACACCTCCTCCAAAGTTGTAATAACCCCCATAGTATATTTCTAATTTTGTAAACATGACTATTTATTTCACAGTGTTCATGTTTACTTTGATCCTGGAAATCGATGCCAATGAAAAATTTATTTTAGGAGTGTTGACTTCACTAAAATATTATGTATTTTTGATCTGGTGTTAGCCAAGACCTTTTAATTTTACTAAAATTCTATGCTTGAGGTATATAGTTACAGGGGATTTCAGCCACATCTCTTATCCATTAGTCTGTTGTCATCATGCAGGTTTTTATTCCACCCACTACAGCATACTTCATGGGACAGTTGTTCAGCCCACTTCAACCACTGGCTCTCTTTACTATGACAGCATTCGACCCTTTACAAGTCGCATATCTACGCACAAATTAGTTTCCTTCAATGCCACTGCTGGTTTTAACTTTATTACTTTTGTGTAGACCTTTTTATTCAGTTTTTAGATCTTGATGCCATGGCAAGGTGCTTTTTACCAGCTCTTTGTTTCTCTCATTGTAATGTGAGCACAGGGCACATTCCAACTTTTATCAGTTCCTGTCTGCTGCTCATGATGTACATTTTGTTTTGGACCGTACTTTGTTTATTTGAGTGCTGCTGTTTCACAGCATGCCAGGTTGCCTCCGTTTGAAACTGTTCTTTCTGATACTGTCATCTGTGAAGGGCTTTTTTAACCGCACTCACATATTTCATGAAGCATTTTAAATGAGGACTAGAGTTGTAAACCGATTTAGTTTGGTTTTAGAGCTCCTGTACCTCCTGCTTGATTGCTTTTCTAGTTTGTTTTCAGTGCTCTCATATGTCGTTCTTATTTAGATATTTAACTGATCTTTTACTAATTGAAGTTCTGCCATTTATTTCAATTTCCCATCCCTTCCACTAGCTGATGTGTGGAACAGTGACTTTAAATTCATTTGATTGTTTGAGTGTGACTGAAACGAGTTTCTTTTTTTGCTTGAGTCTTTTTAGTGTTATTTTTGTATTCATAATTGCATTACAGGTGTATAAAACATGCACATTGTACAGACATACATCGCAGTAGGGGAAGCTAGAGACAGTACTCCCAGCAAAATTTGTAGATATCATGTGCTTTAACTAGTAGTTACCATATCTGCAGTTGGTGTCCATATGCTACATTTGGTATAAGAGGATAGAGGGTCAGGCCTAGGTTGTAGTACACAGTTTCCTATCCCGGGCACTCGCCGCATCGAGTTTTCAAATTGTCCTGAAAAACCCTCTCAATGAACAGCTCTTTCGCATAGCATCATAACAAGGTGACGATTCAGCATTAATAGCATGTAAAACACACAATACAACCACAAGAATAAGTAACAACTTGGAGTCCTTTTCAAGCACCCCCCTGCACCCTGGCCCCATGGTTCTGTCTATTCCGCCCATCTAAGTCTCACAATGCGTGACCACAAGGGTTGTCCCGCATTCAATCGACTCCGGTCTCATTCCTCCCAAGGGGCGAGGCAAACGAAGTACGTGCGTCGCTAGAGGCACAGCAGCTAGTTCCTGTGCGCCGGCAGCTCATCCAGTCAACAGTACGTCATTAACCACAGCAATCTCCCGCAGCTTATCCAGCATCACATCCCAGCCAACAGCCAGGAGATATTTACGTAGCCCCAAATTGTCCTCCCTCCACAGCGCCACTCCCTCAGCTTCTGCCCACACCATGAAAGATTTCTCCCACGCTATTGCGGTTGGAGACTCTGTGGCTTTGGGTGTTTGGCTGTCAAGAGACCAAAATCTAGGAATCTTGTTGAGGCTTTATGTTTCTTAGCTCTGAGGAAAAGGCCCAGAATACAGACTTCCCAGGTGAATAGCAGTGGTCACGCCAGGCACTCCGATAATCGCATCGTAATGCAGCGCAGTAAGTGTTTAAAGAGGGACAGGACCATAACATATGGAGTAAGTCTGCCCCCCACCAGTGTACAGCAGGGACAGGCAGCGTCCACTCGGTGGAAATATTTATTGAGTTTAGCCGGCGTGAGATAGGCCCTGTGAAAGACATAAAACTGGATTAGGCAAAACCTAGAATTGCGCAGAATGTTAGTGTGTCTTGACAATGCTACATCCCACTCCTTGTCACGACAGGGCCTGGCCAAATCGCCTTCCCAGCTGGTACGCAGCGCAGCACGGGTGTGAACTGTGTGTGTTCGGAGTGCGTTCATGAACCATCGTATCAAATGTCTGCCCTGCCCGATGACCTGCATTTACTGTAGCAATAAGTGTATTGGCGGCTCAGTTGTTATGTCTCCCTAGGGTCCTGATAGTGCCCCTATCAAGGAATTATATAACAGGAACTGCCCTGAGGGCAGGTCTGTTTCTGCCGCTAGCGTAGCAAATGGGATTAGAGCGCCCTCGCTGTATAAATCCCCCAGTATATGCAGCTCAGCCGCATGACAGGGCTCCAGCTTGGCACCACTCGTGAGCCGTGAATTTAGTGTTGTGCCCAGCAGTGCCAAGGCAGGCACATAGGGAAGCGTTGTGTGCGTGAGGCACAAACTTCTGCAGTAATAGCAGTGAGCCACACCCACCAGGAGTGCCTCCAGTGTCCAAGGCTTTGCAAGGGGTTGGAAGAGATGTAGTATCTCGGGCATTACCCAAGATGGTGTTTTTGTCATGGTTTTGGACAGTTGGTGGCCAGAAAGCCACCGCGTCACCCAATGGAGCTAGGAGGCCAGGTAGTACTGTCAGACAGGGCAGAGAGGTCAGGGAGAAGAACTCGTCATAGTCTATTGGCCTCACTTTTGCTGAGGAGCGATATAGCACAGTGTAATGCTTAGTGAACTTGGTGTGTATCTCACCTGGGGTATAGAGCATATCACCTGTCGCAGAGCATAGTTCTATGATAGGGGCATGGTCTTGTTCCTGGCAGATCAGCCAGGCCAACAGCCTGCCTGACCGATCAGCTGTGGCATGTGTGTGGGCTGAGTGAGCCGCGTACTTAAGGCAGCGCAACCTATCTATTAGTGACGCATGTTCCGCTCAGGGGGGTGCCAGCCCACGAGTATCTATGAGGTAATGTATGGCACTTTACTCATGTTGTAGCAGGGATTTCTCCACTCAGGTTAGGTCGCGCTCAATGGATTTATGCATGTTCCATTGTGTACCTAAGCAAAGTCCTCTTATAAAGATCTTAAGTGCCTCCCTACTCAATAAAACCTGAGGATTCAGAGCCAGCTTTGTGTTCAAAGTACTCTGGGATCGCTGCATCTAATGATGTCTTAACCACTGCATCTTCCAGGAGTTCGGGACGTAATTGCCATGTGGGAATGACGGGAGGGGATGTATCGCAAACCCAGCTGTAGGAGCTGGGGATTATGATCAAAATGAGTGTGACCTAAGTAATCAGTCCACAGGACCATGGAGTTCAGATTGGCTGTGCAAAGTATTCTGTCAAGATGTACATGTAATTGATGTGGAATTGAAAAAAACGAGTAGATCCTAGTTTCAGCATTGCGCTGGCGCCATGGGTCCAGCAGCTGCCAATGCTGGAACCATTCCTGCAGCGCACACGCGGCAGCCGCAGTAGGCAGTGGGGGGAAGGAACGGTCTAGGTGGGGATCTAATACGCTGTTGAAATCACCTCCCAGCAGCCAAGGAAGATCGCTCCATCAAGAAAGAGGGCCAGATAGCTTATGAAGGAAAGAGGCCTGGTCCACATTCGAAGCATCGATGGAACTTTGTCGCAAAGAGCTGTCCTCGCCAGTGCCGCCGCAACCTGGCAATTTCCAGCTACGCATGTGCGTTTCCTGTAAAATCACTATGTAGATTGAGTGTCCCCTAAGGTATGAGTATAGGGAATATCTGTGTACTGGTGTTTGTTTGCCACGCACATTCCATGTAAGGATGTTGGTAGGATTCATAGTTGTCAGCAGGTTAGTGGTTCCCTAAAACCTCATTTCCGTGGAGGTTTAACTGGCTGGGGGGGGGGTTAAGCAGGAGGGACCCGGGTTCCAATCAAAAACAAACATACGCAGTTTGAAAATAACTGGTGCCAAGAAGATAATGCTGTAGAATACTATCAGAGCAGAGGGACAACCAATCTCTGCCCAAACTGCCTAACTTGCCTGTCTGGCGTAACTAATGTGAGAAGGAAGTACCCACAAACCAAGAGGTGGAGGGGGTGAGTATTGGCCAGCAAGCTTTAGGGCGGAAGCCCCCGATGCATCACGCATTACTTACTTGGTTAGCAGATGGGTACGCACCACAGCACCTAACGCAGGACCTAACAATCTAGGCATGGATTCAAAGCTTGCCGCGCTACTAGGGAGGGTGGGAGCAGCACAGCACAGTAGTACACACAAGAGACTAGTCAACTAGACCATATGGAGGCAGGGTCAATTTGTAGCGCAGTTTGGCCCCCCAGTCATCCCATATAACAGCCTTGCGTGCCTGTTTATGGACTGAAAGTTTTGCTCGTAGCAGTAGTATAAGCTCAGATAATATTGTCCGCTGTCTGCGGTGTCACAGCAGGAGGGACAGAAGATTCAGTGTCAGAAAGCATTTTGGTGTAGAAGCTGTCCTCGATATCAGAATCGACTAGTTCTACTTCCGCATCTGAAGTGGCTGATGGTTCTCTGATAGCCGCCGCATTTTGTGGTGCTTGTCGATGGTCCCGTATAATCTATTTCAGGTCAGGGACATGGCCTGCTCCCAAGGGAGGGGCACTATGTGGCCTCTGCCATCGCCTCTTTTTGACTGTACAGGTTCATCGATTCCAGCCACTCCCACACTGTTTCTGGGGTGTCAAAGAAGTGTACCTTTTAGTAGGCCACTACACGCAGACTAGCGGGGAAGAGGAGGCAGTATGTTAGATGAAGGGCGCCAAGTTTGCGCTTCACAGACAGAAAGGAGGTCTGTTGTTTTTGTACGGCGATTGTGTAGTCCGGGAACAGCATAACCTGTGCATTGTCTACCTGGATTGTCGGGAACAATCTCACCTACAGCAAAATAATGTCTCTGTCTGCAAAGTGCTGCAAGCGGAGCAGAAAGGGACGCAGGGCCACGCCCGGCAGTCATGGCCTTGTCTGGATCCGATGAGTGCGTTCAACGTAGAAGAAAGGTATCAGTGATCATGTCGGGACCAATTCTCTGAGCCAGCCCCCAGCATAGGTAACTGCGTCTGTGCCCTCCACGTCTTCCGGAAGGCCCACAATACGGATGTTGTTTCTCCTAGTGCACCCTTCAGCGTCTTCTGCACAATGCACCAGAACTGCTTTTCTGCCCAGTACTGCTTGCATAGAAGTCTCCAGTTGGTTCATCTTAGGAGTGAGCTCATCTAATTGGCCTTCCAGCGAGCGAGTCTTATCAGCCAGTTTGCGGTGGTCTGCACAAAGCAGGGTGAGGTCACTGGCCACCTTATCAATTTTGCTTTCCAACGAGGTTCGGGCAGGGTCCAGAGAGGTGCCGATGCGTTCCACCGCTGCCAACACCATGTCCAGTTTGTGGCCATCAGAGTCCAAGGCCACAGCTCTCAGCACCGGCTGCTTGTTCCCCGCTCTGGAACGTAAGTGGCCCGTCTCTTCAGTCACGGCAGCCAGGGCGCGGTGCTCCAATGACCAGGAATGCAGCCCTCCTCATGTCAGTAATGGACACAAACTAGTGCATCGGTTCACCGTGTTGCTCCCCCGCACATGCCCAATTTCGGCTTCTGCTTCAGGCTCCACCCGGGGGCCTTTCTCTTGCTTTCTTGTAGTGTAGCCCCTTCAATTCCGTTGATTGACCCATCAGAGCTGGCGGCCTGTGCGGTGGCGCCGGTGCGGTGGTGCCGTTTGGGCCAGGGCCTTTCGTCTGTTACAGGAAGCCACAGGTCTGGTCCCACGGGATCTGGACCATCATGGGGGGGAAAACTGACAAGAGTGAGGACCCCACCTCGGGACCCCAGGGTGCTGCCACAGTTGCCAGTTTTAGGCCCAGTATCAAGCAAGCCTCTGGGTCTTCCCGTCACTGCGACGGCAGCGCAGGGAGACCCAGGCATCCCCCGGTCCAACCAGGCTGCAAATCACAGGTGTCTTTCCGCCTGCCACGTCCTGTCTCCACGCAGGCGACTCACTGACACCTACTGCACCTCATCTCCCCACCATCCATCGTATCGTCAGGGGGCTCGCCCATGTCAAATCACTTACATTCAGTCTTCTTTCTATTTCTTTGTACCTTTTTAACATGCACTCCCCCATTGCTCACTCTCCAATATCTTTCTTCTGTCAAGCAACCTCTTCCTTCTCTCTTTCATCCCACTCACACTCTCTCTCTCGTTTGCTCTAACAAATATACATTTTTCCTCTCTACCTTCTCTTCTTAGCTGTCTCTGACCCATGCACTCCCTCAATGCTCTTTGCCCCTTTTCAGAATCTCTCTCAATTCTTTGTTATATTGTTTTCCTTCTCTCACCGTATTTTTCTCTCTTCAGTTAATTTTCCATTCCTCTCTTTTTTCCTCTTTCACCCGTAGCTGCTGTTCCATTACCTTCTAAATTCTCTTCTCTGAGGGCACCCCCTTGCAGATACAGCAATTTCACTGTGCTCCCAGTCATAGAGGTCAACATGCTTCCTTCACGTACAACATGCAAATGCAGAAGCTCCACTGACAGTTCTATTGACCTCTGTATACTAATGAAGGCAGAAAACATTTTTAGTATTGTGACTATCTGTACACTGAAACAAACATACTTGAATTTTGAACTATGGTCTCCCTCACATGAACCTCCTTTTTGTTGTAGAGTTCTCTGAAAAAACCCTGAGTTCTCTGAAAAACTGACTAAGAAACAGTGCTATACGAAAATAATATATATATGTTTGTGTGTGTTTGTTTATATATATATATATATATATATATATATTCACTTATATGATTTTCAGTACCACATATAGTTTTATTTAATGAATCTACCAGGTGCGTATATCAAACAGACTGCTGCGCACTGGTCAGCAGACCTTCTCTCTGAGTCTCTCTGGGAGCTGCAAAGATTTCAAACTGATGTTTGTTGCTGTGAACCTGAGACACTCTTTGCTGAACCTCTCGGGGAGCTGCAGGAGATGGTGCTCTTTGTAAGTGACTCTTAATGAGCTGCTAGAGTCAGTGCTTCTTGCAGATCCTTCCTACTTCTGCAGGGATCATCTCAAAGGGACTGCAGACGATGGTGTTCTTCTGCAGGGCCGACTGGGAAACAGCAGCAGCCCTAGAAAAAAATGTTCAAACCAGCCTTGCTCCTTTCCTCCTCTCTCTTCTCCCTCTGTGAACTGTTCCTGTTTCAATAAACCCATGGCTGGAGAAAGTCACAGAGGCGCAGGAAGCAGAACTCTGCCTTCAACAACTGGCCTCCAAAGGCTCCAAAATGCCTGATTGGAATAATGGGCAACCAGGAGCTGCTCCTTTGTGGAGTACAGGCAAGCTGTATGGCTGATCACATACTTAATCCTTTTAATCTGATTTTTTTTACGTGTTGATATTGCAAGCAGTAGCAAAATTATATAATACTAACCACATTGCTCACACTGATCATAATATTAACAGCACTCACATTTCCACCACTCGTACCACTCGTATCGCTCACATCACTCACATCTTTGACCAATCAACACACAGAACTCGCATCACTCATACAATTGAAATCACTGATTTCACACAAAACATTACCCTCACTCACACCACAGATGCCACTCACGTAATCACGCCTCATATGCTTAACTCACACCACACATTTTACTTCTCATTTCATTTAGAGACTCACATAACAACGGCCACAATGCACACATTACCCCCTTTATTCCCAACTTTAACTATTCATATCACCTTTTTTTATCCCCTCCAGTTATTACTTGATGACCGCAGTTCATAAATTTGTAAACAGGACGTCTAGAAAATGCTTTAATAGTTACAATGTTAGGAAACCTGTAACAAATGTTAGGAACCTACTTAACCTAGGTACCACATCCAATGTATCATAAGGACCTACCTACCATATCTATTCGTCATATCTAACCAATCGTATCAACCCAACCTACACACAGTATCTACCATACTTAGCTACTTATCATACCTGCCATAGTTAACCTGCTTTGCACTTTTTATGGAGGTCCATGCACTGCACAACCTTCCCTATCTTGTTTACTATTGCCCTCTCCCTCTTTCTTTCTGCCTCACACATCCCCATTGTTGTTTGGCATATGATATCCATCATCCTTGACCTTTTTTGTCAATATAGTGATCGCATTGATATTTACCTTTGACTGTCATTGCCACATGATCAGGCCCTTAGCCTTTGTTGCAGCATGGCCCCAAGTAATGACAGCAATATAGGAGTAGTTCCGTGGATGGGAAAATAAGCTCTCTTGCTAAATTGTGTAGAAAAATGTTTACATTTTAGGAAGATTGTAAAGGTTGCTGAAAGCAGGAAAGGCAATGAGATTAGGTGTACACATTTGGAGCTAGTGTAGGAAGGGCTCACATAAGGTCCTTTGGTTTGGTTAGTGAACACACGGACCTTATGTTTGTTAAACATCGCAGAGGCAGTGATTGTCAAGCACCCCTTGCCAAATCACACAATGGGTTTAGAAATTCATATTTAATCACAATTTTGGAAGAGGCTTGTCTTCAGCATACCACTAAGTTGTATTTCAGAATGCTATGTAACAATTGCTTGTAACCATAATTTGGATAGCAAACCATTCTTAGGTGACCAACTCTTCAAAGGTGGTAACCCATTCACAAAGGCGAAGTGGTCATCTTAGGACACTCTCCCTGTAGTGAATGTTAAACAAACGTTTGGAGTGGGTAGTGGTCCAGTGGAACTTTAAAACACTAAATTTAAAATGCAGCACTGTTTCTTTCAAGACAAATGGACTGCATTCAAAACAAAAATACATTGAAATTGCGATCACAGACATGGTGGTCTGCTAACAGCAAGCCACCATTTCTTTAATGGGCATCTATTGGAGTAATTCACAATTTGCCAGTAATGAGGTAGGTTGGAACGTGCCTTACTCCGAATCCTTATTGTGCGAACTGACCTATTAATACGTAGGTTAGTTCACCAAATAATTTAGCTGGCACAAAAATATACGTTGCATGTTATGTGCATCTTGTCCGAACTTTCTGTTATGAATTGCTAATAATAATTGCATAGGCCTAGTGTCCACAGCTCAGTGAGGAGGTGGTCAGGACTGCCAACGGGCCCCAAAATGTGGGCCTGACCTCATTCAGTTGTATCTTTTTAGATAACAACTTTTGCTAATCTGGGATTTGCAGCCTCACTTTTCCAAACGATGTATGAACTGCATTTGTAAAGCATTGTTGGCTATAAGGTGGTCTGGTTGAAGTTGACAACTGTGACAGTTGTCAGGTATTGGTGGGTAAGGGTCAAACAGATACGCTATCTTATTCTAATTAGAAAACGTCTATGCATGTGATGAGCTAATCTCATAGAGGCCTTAGGTTTTACTTTTTACGTGTGTACTGCTGTTGTTATGTGAGTTAATTTAGATACCCCACCTGTGTACAAGAAAGTCAGAAAGTTTAAAGGCATCTATTTGTTATGATTGTGCATCTACTCTAATTTAAGTTTAAAGTGGTTCATCCTCTGCTTTGTGTTGCTTTTCCTCCCATTTGTATAGCATTGAGTTTTCAGATTCTTGGGCTCTGTTCATACCTTGCAGCACCTTGCTTCCTTCCTGCGGTAAGCTGACTACCTCCACCTCAAGGGCTGGCCTTTTAATGTCTGTATTGGCTTACAGGTGCAGCACTTGAGCCTGCTGCAGACCAGCCCTTCCTTCCTACTCCTACTAAATGATGATCAGCTCACCTATTTTATCTCTCCCTTCAAGGTGTCTATTTCGGGCATTCAGTTAAAAGGAAGAATGATAAAAGTGTCTAACTGTGGTGTGTTCCTTGTTTGTGCTTGATAGATGCAAGGGCTAGAGCCAGACCTTGTTTTCCTTCCATCTCTGTTCTCTTAATCTCTGAGCCCCTCCCCACTCCTTTCTGGATGAAATCTATCCACTACAGTTTTTGGTGATTGATTCTGTGTCGCACATGGATGGACTCCTATGTAGTTTCACAATCCCTTCAATGGGCTACCCCTTTGTTTCTCCTGAGTGAACACTATACATCACTTGTTGGATGTTTCAACAGCACCTCTAATTAGTTGCTGTTCTGTTTCTCCCTGATGCTTCTAGATAGACTTAACATAATATTTCAGAACTTCCAATCCATTTATAAAGACCCATGCCTAATTTCTTCATAACAATGAGTTGGGATGCATCTAGTTATCTATAATAACGAAACAACATAGCTACTCAGCTATAATACATTACTGTAGTTGAGTTCAGACATCAGAATGCCTGTTGCCAGCTGCCAGGATGAAAGGCAGTTTAACCAGTGAAAATGGGAGCTGGCTATTCCTTTTGATATAGATTTCTAAAAAGAAAAGGTGAACAGCAAAAAGAAGATATTCATGCCAACATGTTTATTGTTTTCCACTCTGTAAGTCATTGCATGAAATTAGAATCTGTAAAAGCCTTTACTCAATCTGATCCACAGCCTTTATAACCTTACTTGCATTGAATTTATTCTATTATAATTTTGAAATAAATTAGAATGTGCATTTGGTGTGCTTAATTTTGCATGACAGATTCTACTTTTATACTTGTTATCCGTAATAAACAGGAAAGAAGAAGACACCAAGGCCCAGATAACCAAACATTTTGTGCTGGGTTTGTGTTACAAAAGTCATGCAGACCTGTGCAATTTTTTTAATTACTCTAGTGCAAAACTTGAGTTCCCTCAAAGGAATGCAAAGAAACTCATAGCTTTGCATTATTCTGTAAAGGAGGGTGTTGCATGGGTTGCAAGGGTTAAAAAGAAGAAATGCTTTTGTTTCTCCTAACTGTTCCCATGTCACGTGTGCTGCACTGCAAAGGGCACATTGCATGGATTGTATATGGGCATTCACATGCAACCACCCATGTTTTTTAATGTAAAATCCTATCTACTAACAATAGTAGACAGGGTTTTGTACAAACAAAATGGCACTTTGAATCAGGAGTGCAAAAGGAGAAATGTTTTTATTTCTCCTAACTTTTTCCACTTTTCATGTGTGCTGTACTGCACAGCACACATCCAGAGTTGGAATCGTTTTAAAGTTAGTCTAAGCATAGTATTTTCTACTGGAAAAGTGCCCTTTTAGTACAAAACCTATGCAAGACTCACGCAGACACCCTTGCACATTGGTGAAAAGGATGACTCCTCTCCTTGTCATGCAAAACTGTGCAGCAAGTTATGTTGCTGTGCTGCATTTTGTAACACTTTTGATAATCTGGGCCCAAGGTTTTAAGAGGTTTGTGGGAAGGGGGATGTTATACATGTCCTTCGGCTTTGCTCCTGTATATGGTCAGGGAATTCCTTGCTGACTTTCAATAGCCTTATAATGTGTGGCATGGGAAACCTTATCCCATTTGTAGTACTACTAGTTTAACAATGCCTCCAAAATACGTATAGTCTCCGGATGGTAGTTGGTGAGCTCCATAATCCATAATGGACATTTCTGATGCACATCAACAATGAATTTTATGTATAGTGCATGCAAGTGGAGCTGAGTCTTTCACACATCCTCTGCAACACCTGTGTGCAGTCACACCGCATATGACGTGCTCATTATGTAATCATAGTTTTTTGTTAATACATTTTTTTAATTTTTGCAGTTTTATATTGTGCAAACTCAAAACATTAGCACCAGGTACATTAAAAATGTCACATTTATTTTTATTTTAAGTGCACAAAGATTAAGGGGGTCATTATGACCCCAGTGGTCGGCGCTAATGTTGGCGTAATACCATCAACGGGCTGGCGGTACATACCGCCACATTATGACATTCGTCGGTTGGCTAAAGCCAACCCGCCAATGTACCACTCCGACCGCCATGGCGGTAGCAGCCGCCGGGCTTGAGATAACCATCTCCAGCCCAGCGGCCGCCATTGTGCCGCCGGCAGTATTATGTCCCTGCCTACCGCCATGGTTTTCGTGCCGTAAAACCAAGGAGGTAGGCCCTATCAGTGACAGGGATTTACTTCCCTGTCACTGATAGGAGGCCCCCGCCCCCCCATACCTTTCCAAGCACACCCTCAACCCGCAACATCCACATCCCCATTCACACACGCACACACGCACACACACACTCATACATACATACATGCATTCATCCATTCACGCACACATCTGCACACACATCAATACGTACACGAAGACACTCATTTCAATTTCCATACAAACACGCACTCACATTTCCATACAAACACGTACTCACACACATTCATACATGCACGCAAACAACACTAAACACACACTTGCATTCACACACACACACACTCATACATACATGCACACACACCTTCACACACAACACCCCTGTCGGAGATCCGACTTACCTGGATCCAGGGGGTTTTCCGGCAGGAGACGGGACGCTGCTACCGTCAGCAGCGCCCACCAGCAGAACACCACCAGGCCGTATTATTTTTCATTATACGGCCGGTGGTGGTCTACTGGCGTGGTGCTGCTGGTGGTAGCAGCGCCACCTTACCGCCATCCGCCATTATGGCCACAGCCGGATTTCCTCCCTTCTTGTGGTGGAAATCCGGCTGTGGTCATAATATGGTGGACGGATGGTAGCCGCGGCGATGGTCTTTTGGCAGCCGTCGCTGTGGCGGTAGGTGGTTTTTACCACTAGTATCATTGTGAGGGCCTAAGTGATTTGCACAGAATGAGCCGATGCCGAGACTCACTTCTGGTTCCCCAGTTCAAAGTCGGTAGCACATCCTCTCCTATCATACCTCACACTCTTCACCTAACATATCCAACAAATTCCAAACCACACAACCACCCTTTCAACAATGCACCAAGCAGTTGTTAGAAATTAGTGCGCTTCAATATCCTTGTCACTGGTATGAAACTGTATATAAACAATGAAACCAGACCACCCAGAAACATGATTAAGGCCTTGCAAGGGACAGGCTTAGTGCTACGTAAAAGCCAGTACAATTTAATACATTTTGTCCCAAACCCTAACTGCTTTTATGCTTTAATTTATCTTGTTTCTAGGGCCAACCATGTTTAATGTTCATATTAATGTAGCCCCACATTGAGTTTTTAATACCAATCTGCAGTTCATACATTCCTGAAAGGGCTTTTCAGGTCCAGCCTACATTTTAATATACCTGCATTTTTATTTTGAGCTGTAATACAAATATAAACTTCTTACTCTAGTCCAGATTTGCTGTATTATACTTGTGAATTGTACAATTCCCTGTCACTTTCTGGAGTACAAATTATGATTAGGGACATCTTCAAGATTTTGAGGGCCCCAGACAAAAAAATTGTTGTGGTCCCTGGTCAGAAGAGCCTTGAATTTATGATCCAGTTAGAGCACTTCCATGCACTCTTCGGCCGGACACAGTGCACAGACACAGTGGTCCACATTCTTAATGTGTTTGCATCTAATAGTCATGTGCTTTCAATTGTGCAATACAGTAGCAGCTTACAAATATCACTGTAAATAATCTCTGTGACCGCCCTCCCATTTCTCATGTATGAGATCCTGTTTCGATCTAAAAAACTTGTTTATGGATGTTGCATGGTGTTGAAAAACATAAATACAAAATCTTTCTGCAAAATGTTGTAATAAACTCTCACACATTACAAGTACATAGAAGGAAAACAGCAGCAATCTATGTTTAAGACGCATTAAAGGTCCTTAAAACAGACCTGCCTGCAGGACAGAGCTGGCTCTATCGGGGACCCCCTGAAGAGCTGGGGCCCTGGCTAGGCCCCCCCTTTGTCTATGCCTTAAAACGTCTCTGATGAAGATAGACTGAAATAGGAGTGTTTAAGTGGAAGAGAAAAACTGATTTGTGTATCCTCCTACAAAAGGTTGCTAAGCTTTTTACTTAAGAAATATTTATTCTTAACTGGAACACACTTAAGCTTACATACTGTATTTGAAGTGAAAAAGGCCTGGATGCAACTGAGCTTTTCTTTAAAAATCTCGTTGTCACTGTTCACTGCCTAGAACATTTGGGGGCGGGGGCAAGCATCAAGATGGGGGTTCCCAGCCCTGCTGCTCCTCCCTCAACCCCCCACCCCACCCATGGCTACTTTAAGCGCTTTTTTATTATAAAACAAATCCAAGATGCCCGCTCTTGTGTGCATGGATGGCAGTATTCAAATATTCTTATAATAACGTTTTACAAAATTATTTTCTAAAGTATGCTGGCATTGACAAAGCTGATAGGTCTGAACACCAGACTGACTGGCTTTGTCAAGGCCTTTTCACCTTCTCCCCCTCTTCAGAGGCTTCTTATTACAGGTCACTGATGATGCTGCTGATTTCAGTGGAAACATGGGAAGAGTTTGGTGTATCTTTTCTCTCCAGTTTATTCTTTTCAGAGTATTTACCTGATTATACAGAGTGAAGCAGGACCACCTATCTGGTTGAGTGGGTCGTTGGGTTATGGAGAGGCAGTGTGGAGGGACGAAAAGCTGAAAACAAATCTATGGGTGGGAAATTGAAAGCAAGTGTAGAGTCATTATAATGCTAATCACTATCTTACAGCTCTTGCACTTATTACACAATGACATATTAAAAGGGAGTCTGATGAGAATATACTTCTGCAACTTTTGCACCCAAACTGTGGATATGATGAGCTGCCTGGTGGAAATTCCAAAAGACTGGTTGCAGCTGATTTCTACCAGATGTTTTTGTTGCTGGCAAATTAAGTTTTTGGACAAGTACAGAATGGGTGCACTGTTTCAGTGTGACGAGTGCACCTTTCAAAAGGTGCTCATGGCGCAGGCAGTGCACCCTATTATAACGAATTACCTGACCCCGGGCAGTTCTTTTAGTGAAAGACCGAGCGGCTACTTGCTAGACTATTTCTGGTTTGCAGTGTAAGGAGCAACTGCTACTTTAAAGAGAGAACAAAGATCCTTCTGCAGGTGCAGTGAGTGACTGTAACCGCCTACAGGGGGATGTCTGAATAGTCCATGGGACCATAATGTTCATAGTGTGCATGTGTCCCCATTTGCTCCTTCCATATAGCTGCCCTCAGCCCAAGCACTAACAATGAGCCACCTTTTTGTGGCACACTGTGAATGTGCCTCCTAAGGGCCTTTTGGACAAGGTAGCTGCATCGATCCAGGGCATGTGCGTAAACACAAAGTGATTCCCTCATTTGCATGGGGCCATGTATCCATGCAAATGAGGGAGCACCCTCTCAAGATACATGTGTGCCATTACGATCAGTGTTACAGGAGGGGCTGCACAAGCCTTTGTAACCCCTTCTGTAATACCATAGTGCCCCAGTGACACAATGTGAACACATTTACACTGCGCTCCCAGGGCACAGTGTATAATAAGGTTTGGGATCTACTGCTGTGAAGAAAATTCCAGTTGCACATTGGGTTTGGTTATTCCTAATGATCTATATTGGTTTTCTTTTCTTGTTTGTATTGAATTTGAAGATTTTTCCTTATCTTGCCACCTAACACATAATTCATTGTAGTCTGTTGCCAATCTTTAAATTAGTATTACTATGCTCCTACACTGATAAGGACATTTAAGTTATTTTCACTGTGGCAGAGCTAGTTGTCCTATGTAGAAAACCAAAGTTCAGATTAAAATGCTAAGACTGTATCTCAAAAAGGGACCAGTTAGAACAATAATGGAGCAGGGCCCAGTGGACCTAGGTCATTGCCTGAGTGTTTTCTTAAGCAGCAAGGCATGGGAGCAGAGTTGGAGGGGTCACTGGATCCTTTAGAATACCAGTTAGAGCTCTCATAATCTTTGAACTAGTATGATGATGTAGGAGATGCCAGTAGACTGGACACCTCTCCAGATACTGGCTTGCTTTCTCCACTTACCATGGCTACAGAGAAGGGAACATCTTGTGTAGTGGTTGTGAAGGGGGCAGCAGAGGACCTTACCTTCAAACTTCCCTCTGTGGCCAAGACTAACATCTTGACGGAAGTGCTTCAGCCTGGGGCTTCCTTATCCGAACCCCTATTGCCCTTCAATGAAGCACTGACTGATGTCCTGCTGTGAACTTGGTCCAAGCCCAGCACAGGGCCTCCTGTTAACAGGACAGTTGCCTGCTGCCATCGTCCTGCCCTGGGCGATCCTAGTTTCCTCACCCAACACCCCACCCCTGAGAGCTTGGTAGTCCAAGCATCAACTTCCCAGGGCACGTTCCCGGCTGCTCCCCTGGACAGGGATTCCAAGCGACTGGATAGCATAGGCAAGAAAATGTTTCCTTCCACCAGACTAGTATTGCAGTCGTGAACACCTTATTCCTGTTGGCCCATTATTCCCATACCTTGTGGGATATGGTTGTGAAAGTGCTGCCACAGGTCCCGTACGAGGCATGGGCCATCCTCTCCCAAGCAGTGAAAGACAGGAGAGATGCAGCAAACTTCACCATTAGGTGTGGTTTGGACATGACTAACTCACTGGGCAAAGAGGTTTCCTTGACAGTGGCCTTGAGGCACCACACCTGGCTGAGAACATCTGGCTTTTCGGGGGATGTCTAGGCCAACCTCATGGACATGCCCTTTGACTGGACTCTCCCTTCAGAGAGAAGGCAGTCTCAGTGCTTGGGTGCTTAAAGGACTCACAGGCTATGGCGAAGTCCTTGAGCCTCTCAGTGACACCTCGCCCCCAGTCTGCCATTTGCGACTACTAAAGGGGGGTGCCATCACGCCAGCTTTATGCCAGTCACCGTCCTGTGCAGGTTCCCCAAGCTGTGCAAAGACATGGACGTGGTGCATTCCGACTCCTTGGGTCTGGTAGCCAGAAGTCGTCCACCACAAAGCCCCCAGCAGCTGCAGCCTCTAAGCCCTCCTAGTCTGGTTCTGCAAGACCATGGGTGCCCAGTTAGAGCGAGAATCCACTTCATCTCTGCCACTGGCAGTCCATTACATTGGACAAATGGGTCTTGCAGATCATTCAGAGGGGCTACTCCCTCCCTTTCAAATCTTTCCCTCCCCCAATACCGCCAACACAAGAATGGCTGACCGAGGATCACCTGTCTCTGCTCTGAGAGGAAGTTACAGCTCTCTTGGCCAAGAAAGCTATAGAAATTGTTCTGATATCAGAAGTAGGCAATGATTGTTATTCCCGCTACTTTCTGATTTCCAAAAAGAACAAGAGTTTTCAACCTATTGTAGACCTGCAAGCCGTCAATCTCTTCCTCAAAAGGAGAAATTCACTATACTCACTTTGGCTCAGGTCTTCTCTGCCCTAGACCAAGGAAGACTGGCTGTAGCATTGGATTTGCAGAATAC
The DNA here is from genome assembly GCF_031143425.1 of Pleurodeles waltl. Lineage (NCBI taxonomy): Eukaryota > Metazoa > Chordata > Amphibia > Caudata > Salamandridae > Pleurodeles > Pleurodeles waltl. The sequence goes on from NC_090447.1 coordinate 1,392,587,374, forward strand.
GTATTTTCACAACCCCCATCCTGCCTGCCCACAGGCACTACCTGAGGTTGAAGGTAGGCCACTAGCACTGTCAGTTCACCGTGCTCTTCTTTGGTCTTACCAGCGCTCCTCGGATGTTCACCAAGGTGATGGTGGTGGTTAAACTCATCTGCGCAGGTTAGGGGTTTCAGTCTTTCCCTACCTCAGTGACTGGCTGTTGAAGGTGGGTTCGCTGCAGACTGTTGTCTCCCAGCTTCAGTCTATGGCGGACCTCCTGCGTTCGCTGGGGTTACTATAAACGTGCCAAGTACACACATGACTCGTTCTCAGATGCTCCCTTTCATTGGAGCTGTTCTGGACACAGTACAGTTTCGGGCTTATCCTCGCAAGCAGCGAGTCCAGGATATTAAGGTTATGATACCGATGTTTCAACCTCTATCCTGGATTTCATTGAGAATGACTTTGAGGCTGCTGGGTACTCCTCAACACCAGCACTCAAAACAACAAAAAGCTCTTCGCCATAGTCAAAGAGTTCACGAACCCTGGGACGGAGACCTCATCCATCCCTCCCTCCCAAGACCTATGCAACAACCTCACCACCTTCTTTCACCGAAAAATCCAGAACATCTTAGAAGGCTTAAGGAACCAAAACCCACCAGCATCGCCCACCATCACCGATCTAGCACCTCACCGATTCTTATCTCTTGGACCCCCCTCACCAAAGATTACACCCAAAGACTGATGAACTCCATCCGCACAAGAACACCCTCGGATCCGTGCCCTCATCATACCTTCAACTTGGCCAGTGCCACCATAGCACCGAAGTGCTGCTGAACTATCAACCGATCCTTTGAGACCGCCACCTTCTCCTCAGACCGGAAGTATGCTGAAATCAACTCGCTACTCAAGAAACCCACCGCCGACCCTAGGGAGCTAAAGAACTGCAGACCCATCTCTCTGCTCCCTTTTCCAGCCAAGTTAACGGAGAAGTCTGTCAACCAGCAACTCACCGAATGCCTCAAGACACACCATATCCTGGACCCATGCCAATCCATATTCAGAAGCAACCACAGCACTGAAACCACACTCTTAGCAGCCACCGACGCATAGGCATCCTACTGGACCACGGAGGCACGGCTGCACTCATCCTCCTCGACCTTTCCTCTCCATTTGACACCATCTCCCACCCCACCCTCTGCAACAGACTGCACAACACTGGCATCAAAGATAAAGCACTGGATTAGATCAGGTCATTCCTCACTGGAAGAACACAAAGTGTCAGACTACCGCCTTTAACGTCAGTACCCAAAGACACATGCTGCGGAGTGCCCCAAGGATCTTCCCTCAGCCGATGCTTTTCAACATCTACGTCGCCCTGCTTGGCAGGATCATCAAACAACCCGGGCTTTTCAATATCTACGTGGCCCTGCTTGCCAGGATCATCAAACAACCCGGGCTAAACATAGTCTCCTACGCTGACGACACCCAACCGATCCTCACCCTGTCCGAGGACTCTGCAAAGGCCAAGAGAAATGACCACACTGAGATGAGAGCAGTCACCACCAGGATGGAGGCCAGCTGCCTCAAACTCAACACGGACAAGACAGAGATACTTGTAATTAGCTCCACCTCTTCTGCATGGAATGATTCCTGGTAGCTGACCTCTCTGGGAAATGCCCCTGGCCCCACGGACCACGCACCCAACCTGGGCATCATCCTGGACTCCTCTCTCTTCCCATGACCCGCCAAGTCAACGCCGTCTCTTCGTCATGCTTTCACACCCTCCGCCTCCTGCGGAAGAATTTCAAGTGGATGCCCTCCGACACGAGAGAGGCAGTCACCCACGCTGTCGTCACCAGCAGTTTGGACTACGGCAATGCACTCTATGACGGCATCACCAAGAAACTACAAAAAGTCCAGAATGCAGTAGCCAGACTCATCCTGGACATCCCCCGACACAGCTGAATCTCCTCCCACCTCAGAAACCTACACTGGCTCCCACTCAACAAGTGCATCACATACAAACTCCTGATCCACACCTACAAGGCACTGCACGACATAGGATCGGCATACCTTAACCACCGCCTCGCCTTATGCATACCCAACAGACTTCTCCGCTCTTCCCATCTCGCCCTTCCAGCTGTCCACAAGATCCAAAGAAGCACAGCAGGGGGAAGATCCTTCTCCTACCTGGCAGCCCGGACATGGAACACGCTACCTCTGAAGGCAGATCGCATCACTGAAGCAGTTCAGGAAGGACCTCAAGACCTGGCTCTTCGACTGAGCAGCACGCCCACAAACAGCTCCTTGAGACCCTCTGGGTGATTAGCCGCTCTATACAGATATTTGATTGATTATTGGGCATCATGGCCTTCTGCATCCTGCTGGTGAATCATGCCAGATGGCATTTGCAGGCTCCGCAATGAGACCTGAAGTTCCAGGGGCGCAGCATCAGGGGAGTCTGTCCGACATGGTGCAGATCTCAGATGGAACTGCAAAAGATGTGCAGTGATGGCTTACAAACTGCGATTGAGTCAAAGGCAATTTCCTCTCCCTTCCCCAACCAGATCTTACAGTAGTGACAGAAGTGTCACTCCTGTGATGGGGCGGACATCTGGCGGGGGTGGAAATCAGAGGACTCTGGGAATCCAGACTCCACATCAACTCCGTGCAATCCAGCTAGCATTAAAGCATTTCTTCCCTCTGTCAAGGGGAAGTTAGTGCAGGTGTTCATGGAGAACTCCACCTCCATATGGTACTGCAATAAGCAGGGTCGAGTCGTGGACCCTTTGTCAAGAAGCCCTGCGTCTCTGGACATGGCTGGAACAGCAGGGCATAACCCTGGTGGTTCAACACCTGGCAGATTCTCTGAATGCCAGGGGGGGGGACTAACTCAGTTGTTGATGCCTAGGTGATCACGAGTGTCATCTCCATTCAGAGGTGCCGCAAGGACTCTTTCAGCAGTGGGGAGAGTCTTGGTTAGATCTGTTTACCTCCGAAGAGAACCTGCAATTTCAGCAATTTTGTGCTTTGGAGTTTCCAAGGCAGCTATCGCCCAGAAATGCTTTTTGTCTTGAGTAGAGTTCAGGCCTCCTGAATGCCTTTCAACCCATACCACTTGTGGCAAGAGTTCTTCAAAAGCTCAGGAACCTCAGGACCCAAGTCATCCTTGTGGCTCCTGACTGGGCATGGAGAGTCTGGTATACCAAGCTTGTGAAAATGAGCATCGATCCTCCAATCAGGCTGCCCTTTCAGAAGGATCTTCTGTTGCAGCTGCAGGGGGGGGGTTCTGCACCCGAACCTGTCAACTCTCTGCCTCCTTGCATGGAGATTGAGTGACAACAGTGGATAGCTTTTGACCTTCCTCCCAAAGTCTGTAAGGTTATTGTGGCTGCCAGGCGGCCCTCCACCAAAATGGTATACACCTCCTGTTGGCAAACATTTGTCGAAGTCTATTGATCCTCTTTCTGCCTCTCTTTCCGATATTCTTCTCTTCATTCTTACCCTGGTGCAGCAGGACTCTGTTCTGGGCACTCTTAAGGGTCATCTCTCTGCTCTGTCCGCCTGCCTGCAGCTACCTGACCAACCCTCTTTTTTTTAAGTCCCCTATTGTAAATAGTTTTTGGAAAGGGCTTGCACTTATGTTTCCCCCTTTATCATGCCTCAGTGGGATCTGAACCTGGTTCTCAGGTACCTCATGTTTGCTCCTTTCGAGCCACTACACAGTTGTCCCCTCCGACTGCTTACCATCAAGACAGCCTTCTTAGTAACAATAACATCTGCCAAAAGGGTGAGTGAGCTGCAGGCTTTATCATCCAAGCTTCCCTATTTTACTGTGCTCCCTGACAAGGTGATGCTTCACATCTGGGCCTCTTTCCTCCTGAAAGTAGGGACCCCATTTAATTTGGGACAGTCTGTCACCCTGGCCACATTTTATGCTCCTCCATATCCCTGTAAAGAAGAAGTGACTCCACGTCTGGACCCAAAAAGAGGGTTGTCGTTCTACCTTGACCCCACAATAGAGTTCAAAGTGGTTGACCAACTCTTTGTGGGGTATGTAGCAGCTAAAAAAGGTCAGGCAGTACAGAAATGAACCATTTTGTGCTGGGTCTCTCTCTGCATCAACATCTGCTACACCCTGGCTAAAAAGCAGCCTCCTGCGGGCTTAAGGGCCCATTCCACCAGAGGAAAAGCTGCAACAACGTTGTTCGCTCATAAAGTCCCAGTCCTGGACATCTGCCAGGTAGCATCGTGGGTGTCCCTGCACATGTTTGCCAAACACTGCTGCCTGGACAGTCAGGTCTACAAAAATGGGCATTTTGCCTGTTTGGTCCTGCATGACGTTCTAGTTTAGAAAATGTGTCCACAGCCCAACCCCAGAAGGATATGGCTTGGGTATCTATTCAAAGGTAAGAAATCTGCAGCTAGAAGTCTGTATCAGTTGAACAAGTTACTTTGGTAATGCATTATCTGGTAGAGATAATATCTAGCTGCAGTTTCCTTACAGACCCACCCATTCCTCACTGCTTTACAGTCAGATTTCTAGGGCTAAGGTTGTTCCCCTTTCAGAGCCCTAGTTTTGACACACATTCATCAGTTAATTTCATGGCTCTGTGCCCCTGGTGTTGAAAGTCATGAAAAGTAAGTGAAGACCGCGCACATAAGTGACGCCTATGTAGGTGACTGTTAGACTTTTCATCCTTGGCGTGGTCTCCCTTAACTTTTTGCCTCTGTTCCCCAGGTTGTTGATGTGTGCTGGACTCTGATTTTGCTGTTTTTTGTTACTCTGGGCACTTTACCACTGCTAACCAGTGCTAAAGTGCAAGTGCTCCTGTTTAAATTGTATGTAAGTGGTTCATCCATGATTGGCATATTTGAATTACTAGTAAGTCCCTAGTAATGTGCACTAGAGGTGCCAGGGCCTGTAAATCAAATGCTACTAGTGGGCCTGCAGCACTGGTTGTGCCACCCACATAAGTAGCTCTGTAATCATGTCTCAGACCTGCCCCTGCAGTGTCTGTATGTGTATTTTTACACTGTAAATTCGACTTGGCAAGTGTACCCACTTGCCAGGCCTAAACCTTCCCTTTCCTTACATGTAAGGCACCCCTAAGGTAGGCCCTAGGTAGCCCCAAGGGCAGGGTGCAGTGTATGGATAAGGTAGGACATATAGTAATGTGGTTTATATGTCCTGACAGTGAAATACTGCCAATTTCGTTTTCACTGTTGCAAGGTCTGTCTCTCTCTCATAGGATAATATGGGGGCTACCTTTAAATATGATTAAAGTGTAGATTCCCCTAGAGAGTAGATGGACATGTGGAGTTTGGGATCCCTGAACTCACAATTTAAAAATACATCTTTTAGTAAAGTTGATTTTGAGATTGTGCGTTTGGAAATGCCACTTTTAGAAAGTGAGCATTTTCTTGCTTAAACCATTCTGTGACTCTGCCTGGTTTGTGGATTCCCTGTCTGGGTCAGTTTGACAGTTGGGTTGTTTTTCACCTCACACCAGACAGTGACACAAAGGGAGCTGGGGTGTGATCTGCATTTCCTGATTAGCCATCTCTGCTAGGAGGGAGGGGTGGAGTGGTCACTCTCATCTGAAAGGACTGTGCCTGCCTCTGACAATGCTGTCTCCAGCCCCCTGGTGTGTGTCTGAGGCCTTGCCTGGGCAAGGCAGGATTTCACAAGAAGGTGTGAGTCCCCTTTGAAGAAAGGTGACTTCAAAGACTAAAATGGGTATAAGAAGGGCACCCAAACTTACAAACTTTAGAAACACTTCTGGAACCAAGAGGAACCTCTGCCTGGAGAAGAGCTGATAGCTGAGGAAAACGTGCTGCCCTGCCTGTGACTGTGCTTTGTGGAGCTTTCCTGCAGTGCTGCTTCTGCCAGGGTAAGAGGGCAAAGACTGGACTTTGTGTGCCTTCCATCTTGAAGAAGAAATCTCCAAGGGCTTGATGTAGAGCTTGCCTCCTGTTGTTGAAGTCTCAGGGATAGCAAAGACTTCTTCCTGCCAGCACCTGGAGTCTCTGGAGAGACCCCTACTCTGCTCTGTGGTGCCCTTCCAGTTCCTGGGACCCTGAAAGGAGAGGCTGGCAGCCTAAGGACAAAAATACACGCACGAGCGCCGTGCGGAGAAAAGATCGACGCGAATCCGATCGCGGCTGAGAAAACGACGCGACGCCGGTTCCGCAGCTGAGAAACGACGCCGCAGGAAACGCGACCGAAAAACCGACGCCCGGAGCAGGAGAAACGACGCGCAGCATCGCTGACGGAGGCTGAGAGATCGCACCCTGCGCCGCGGGACTTTCGGATCGTCGTGTGGCTGGCTTTTTCAACGCGCACCGCCGTGCCGAGTTGTTTTCGACGCACACAGCCGTGCAGGGTTACTTTCGACGCACACCGCCCGTGCGGGGTTATTTTTGACGCAAACCAGGTACATTTTCACGCTAGCAGCGCTAGTGTGGTGTTACAACTACCTAAAGACTCTTTTTATTTTAAACCTTTAAAAAATCATAACTTGACTTGTGTATGTTGGATTTTTGTCGTTTTGGTCTTGTTTTGTCTAGATAAATATTTCCTATTTTTCTAAACTGGTGTTGTGTCATTTTGTAGTGTTTTCATTAAGTTACTGTGTGTGTTGGTACAAATACTTTACACCTAGCACTCTGAGGTTAAGCCTACTGCTCTGCCAAGCTACCAAGGGGGTAAGCAGGGGTTAGCTGAGGGTGATTCTCTTTTATCCTAACTAGAGTGAGGGTCCTTGCTTGAACAGGGGGTAACCAGACTGTCAACCAAAGACCCCATTTCTAACATTGGTGACCAGCGGTCGGGATTTGGACTTGTATTTGTACTTGACATACAGTAATTAAGTGTACACTACTGTTTTGATCTCAGACCACTACGTGACCACATACTACTAGTCTTGTGATTTTTGTTTTTTCTACTTGGACTGTTTTTCTCTGCATTCAGTTTCTTTTTTTCGCTGATCCCGTGATTGACTTTTCTGGAACTTCATTTGAGAACTTACTTTTCTGTTTTTGGAACTGTGCATATTTTTTTAACCTCTCATCATGTCTCAGTCTGGAGATGCCCTAGCTGAAGCTGCTTTTGACTTGGAGAAATTGGAGAGCTACAAAGTGGCTCAGTTGAAGCAGTTTTGTAGTAATGTTGGCTGTCCCATTAAGAGCTCATCCAAGAAGGATGAGCTGCAAAAGGCGCTGAGGGCCTGGGTGACAGCCAAAGCAGCTGAGGGGCACACAGATGAGGAGCCAGAGGGGGAAGAGGAGTTGCAAGTCACTCACACTGATGTAGTGGGTGGGCCTGCTATGTCTCAGGGGAGAATCTCCAGGGCAGGTAGCAGTGTGTCCTCCAAGAGTCTGACACCTGGAGAGTTACAGGACAGACAGGCAGAGAGGGAGTACCAGTTGGAGCTGAAAAAGCTCAGTCTAGAGGTGGAACAGAGAAAGCTGGCCCTTGAGGAAAGGAAGATAAACATGGCTCATGAGCTCAGTTTAAAAGAGATTGATCAGAGGAGTCAGTCCAGTAGGGATGGTGGCAGCAATTCTACAGTGCAGCCTGAGAGAAGGGTACACATCCCAAAAGACCTTGTGAGGGATTATAAGAGGGAGGATGATATCTACTTGTGGTTCAAGGGTTATGAGTCAGCTCTCCACATGAACCTGGTCCCTGAAGCTCATTGGGGGGCAGCCCTGTGGAAGCATTTTGAGGCAGAGGGGAGGGACACACTGACGGCCTTAGGGGATGCTCAGAGTCTCACCTACCCTGCCATGAAGGAGGCCTTACTTACCAGGTATGGTCTCACCCCTGAGCAGTACAAGGAGAAGTTTAGATCCTACAAGAGAAAGGAATCCCAAACATGGTTGGAATGTGTTGATTCTTGTTGCAGGTCACTGGATGGTTGGGTGAAGGGCAGTAAGGTAAACACGTATGAGGGGCTTTACAATTTAATTGCTTGGGAGCACTTGTACAGTTTATGTTTTCCAGAGCTGCGCCAGCACCTCATTGACAGCAAGCTGACTGACCCCAGGAAGCTTGCACAGGAAGCGGACCGCTGGGAGAGCACCAGGGTCCAAAAGAGGTATAGGGGAGACCACGCCAAGGGTGGGCAGGGTCCCTCTCAGAAGAAAGGGGGGGGTAAGGGCAAACAGGATGAGTTCTCTAAAGGGCCCCAAACTGATTCCCAGGGTAAGGATTCCCAACCCCCCAGTGAAAAGAAGCCATGGTTCTCCAAAGGGAAGCCAATGGCAGGTGGTCCCCTACGTAAGTGCTATTCATGTGACCAGGTGGGTCATGTGAGGGGGGACCCCAAATGCCCCAAAAGTACACCGGCACCCACTGGTGCACCGTCCCAGGGTTTGGCCAGTGTAGCGCTTGGGGAGGAGTTGGTTTCAGGTGGGTGGGAACCAGCAGAAATGACCCTTGTCTCACTAGGGGACAGTGAGATGGTCCAGAGAAACCTAGTGCCTGATAACACTAAGAAGTACAGGCAATGGGTGACCATCAATGGACAGAGGGTGGAGGCTCTAAGAGACACAGGAGCCAGTGTGACTACAGTGAGGAGTCACCTGGTGTCTGAAGAGCAGATTGATCCCCGGGTACTTCACCAAGTAGTTGCAGTAGACAATTCTGAGCGCCTCTGCAGAGTGGCGCAGGTTCCCTTTGAATGGGGGGGGGTCTCAGGTTCCTGGAAAGTAGCTGTGAGTCCAACCATGCCTGTTGATTGTTTGCTAGGCAACGACCTGGAAGATTCCCCTTGGAAGGAGGTGGAACACAGGTCTCACTTGGAGATGTTGGGTCTGCCTGGGTGGGTATGCGTATCCACCCGGTCTATGGCAGCCAATCAGGGTAGTCAAGAGCCCCTGGAGCCTGAAACAGTGGCCCAGGGGACCGCCAAGAAGAGGAAAGGCAGGAGGCGCGGGAAACCCGCCCCAGAAGTTCCCACGGTCCGGGAGGAGGCAGAGCCTGAGGGTGATGCCCCGGAACCTACAGGGGAACAGGTGGCTGAACTGGGGGAGGTCCCTGAGCTGTCGCAGTGGCAGCAGGAAGGGGGACCCACCAGGGAAGTATTCTGCACAGCGCAGAAGGAGTGCCCTACTCTTGAGGGACTGCGGCAGCAGGCTGCAGCCCAGGCGGCTGGCGGGGCGCCAGGTACTCACCTGATTTATTGGGAGGATGGCCTCCTGTATAGTGAGCCTAAGGTTCCTGAGCCGGGGTCAGCTCGTATGCTGGTGGTACCCCAGGGCTTCAGGACCTTCCTACTGGGTTTGGCTCATGATGTGCCTTTGGCAGGACATCTAGGGCAGGACAAGACCTATAAGAGGCTTGTCTCCCACTTTTACTGGCCCTTGATGAACAAGCAGTCAGCTGCTTATTGTAGATCTTGTCAGACTTGTCAGGCAAGTGGCAAGAGTGGGGGGAAATGCAAAGCTCCCCTCCAACCTTTACCGGTAGTCAGTACTCCCTTTGAAAGGGTAGGAATTGACATTGTGGGGCCTCTGGATCCCAAGACAGCCATGGGCAACAGGTTCATCCTGGTCTTGGTGGACCATGCCACACGGTACCCAGAAGCTATTCCTCTAAGGACGGTCACCGCCCCCGTGGTGGGACGTGCCTTGATGGGGGTTTTTACCCGCATGGGGTTCCCCAAGGAGGTAGTATCTGATAGGGGTACAAACTTCATATCCACTTATATGAAGTCTCTGTGGAAGGTGTGTGGGGTAACCTACAAGTTCACCACCCCTTACCACCCCCAAAGTAATGGTCTGGTTGAGAGATTCAACCGCACCTTGAAAGGCATGATTCAGGGCCTGTCAGAGCCCTTGAGGCGTAAGTGGGACGTCCTCTTGCCATGCCTTCTGTTCGCTTACAGGGAGGTGCCTCAAAAGGGACTTGGCTTTAGCCCCTTTGAGCTCATCTATGGCCACCCTGTGAGGGGACCGCTCAGTCTGGTGAAGGAGGCTTTGGAGAAAGCTCCTAGTAAACCACCCCAGGATGTATTTAGCTACATGCTGGCACTAAGAAACCAGACTGCCCGCTTCAGGAGTCTCGCTCAGGAGAACCTGGAAGCAAGCCAGGAGGATATGAAACGGTGGTACGACCAGAATGCCACTCTGGTTGAGTTTCAGCCTGGACAAAAAGTGTGGGTCATGGCACCAGTGGAGCCTAGGGCTCTCCAAGATAAGTGGACTGGGCCTTTTGAGGTGGTGGAAAGAAAGAGCGAGGTCACCTATCTGGTAGACTTGCAATCCCCCAGGAACCCCTTGAGGGTCCTACATGTCAACCGCCTAAAACCACACTTTGAGCGAACTGAGCTATCCATGCTCCTAGCGACAGATGACGGGGTGGAGGAAGAGAGTGAGCCTCTTCCTGACCTCCTGTCTGCAGGAGAGAAAGATGGGTCTGTGGAGGGAGTGATCCTCTCCCCCTCCCTGACTGAGGAACAGCAGAGGGACTGTCGCCACGTGCTGGGACAGTTCGCCTCGCTGTTTTCCCTGATCCCAGGAGTCACACACCTGTGCACACATGATGTGGACACTGGGGACAGTACACCTGTTAAACATAAGGTTTACAGGGTGACTGACAGGGTGAGGGCTTGCATTAAGGAGGAAGTCTCCAAAATGTTAGCCCTCAGGGTTATTGAGCACTCCAGCAGTCCTTGGGCCAGCCCAGTGGTCTTGGTCCCAAAGGCTGCTGCTCCTGGTGCCACTCCAGAACTTAGGTTCTGTGTGGACTACCGGGGTCTCAATGCGGTCAGCAAGACTGACGCACACCCCATCCCCCGAGCTGATGAGCTCATTGATCGGTTAGGAGCTGCCAAGTACCTCAGTACGTTTGATTTAACATCTGGGTACTGGCAGATTGCCTTAACTGAAGGGGCAAAGGAGAGGTCAGCATTCTCTACCCCCGATGGGCACTTCCACTTCAATGTGATGCCCTTTGGGATGAAGAATGCCCCTGCCACCTTTCAGAGGTTGGTCAACCAGGTGTTGGCAGGACTGGATGAGTTCAGTGCTGCCTACCTGGATGACATTGCTGTGTTTAGTTCCACATGGGAGGAACACCTGCAACACCTCTGGAGAGTGTTAGAGGCCCTGCAGAAGGCAGGCCTCACTATTAAGGCGAGCAAGTGCCAAATAGGGCAGGGTTCTGTTGTGTACTTAGGACACCAGGTGGGGAGTGGCCAGGTGGCACCCCTACAGCCTAAGATTGACACGATTCTGGCTTGGGAGCCTCCCAAGACCCAGACTGAAGTGAGAGCCTTTTTAGGTCTCACAGGATACTATCGGAGGTTCGTTAAGGGATATGGTACCATTGTTACCCCCTTAACTGAGTTGACTTCTAAGAAGCAACCCAAGAAAGTGATCTGGACAGAGGCTTGCCAGAACGCTTTTGATGCCCTGAAGGCTGCCATGTGCACAGCACCTGTGCTGAAGGCACCTGACTACTCCACGGAGTTTGTTGTACAGACAGACGCCTCAGAGCATGGTATTGGAGCAGTACTCTCACAGCTGAATGAAGAGGGCCTAGATCAACCCGTAGCCTTCATTAGCAGGAGGTTACTACCCAGGGAACGTAGGTGGAGTGCCATAGAACGTGAAGCGTTTGCTGTGGTCTGGGCACTGAAGAAGCTAAGACCCTACTTGTTTGGGACTCACTTCCGAGTTCAGACCGACCACAGACCCCTCAGATGGTTAATGCAGATGAGGGGTGAGAACCCAAAACTGTTGAGGTGGTCCATTTCCCTACAGGGGATGGACTTTACGGTGGAACATCGACCCGGTACAGAGCACGCCAATGCTGATGGTCTGTCCAGGTTCTTCCGCCTTAGTGATGAGAACTCCCATGAGGTTGGGTAGTTGCTCCCCACTTTTAGCTGGGGGGGACACGTGTTAGACTTTTCATCCTTGGCGTGGTCTCCCTTAACTTTTTGCCTCTGTTCCCCAGGTTGTTGATGTGTGCTGGACTCTGATTTTGCTGTTTTTTGTTACTCTGGGCACTTTACCACTGCTAACCAGTGCTAAAGTGCAAGTGCTCCTGTTTAAATTGTATGTAAGTGGTTCATCCATGATTGGCATATTTGAATTACTAGTAAGTCCCTAGTAATGTGCACTAGAGGTGCCAGGGCCTGTAAATCAAATGCTACTAGTGGGCCTGCAGCACTGGTTGTGCCACCCACATAAGTAGCTCTGTAATCATGTCTCAGACCTGCCCCTGCAGTGTCTGTATGTGTATTTTTACACTGTAAATTCGACTTGGCAAGTGTACCCACTTGCCAGGCCTAAACCTTCCCTTTCCTTACATGTAAGGCACCCCTAAGGTAGGCCCTAGGTAGCCCCAAGGGCAGGGTGCAGTGTATGGATAAGGTAGGACATATAGTAATGTGGTTTATATGTCCTGACAGTGAAATACTGCCAATTTCGTTTTCACTGTTGCAAGGTCTGTCTCTCTCTCATAGGATAATATGGGGGCTACCTTTAAATATGATTAAAGTGTAGATTCCCCTAGAGAGTAGATGGACATGTGGAGTTTGGGATCCCTGAACTCACAATTTAAAAATACATCTTTTAGTAAAGTTGATTTTGAGATTGTGCGTTTGGAAATGCCCCTTTTAGAAAGTGAGCATTTTCTTGCTTAAACCATTCTGTGACTCTGCCTGGTTTGTGGATTCCCTGTCTGGGTCAGTTTGACAGTTGGGTTGTTTTTCACCTCACACCAGACAGTGACACAAAGGGAGCTGGGGTGTGATCTGCATTTCCTGATTAGCCATCTCTGCTAGGAGGGAGGGGTGGAGTGGTCACTCTCATCTGAAAGGACTGTGCCTGCCTCTGACAATGCTGTCTCCAGCCCCCTGGTGTGTGTCTGAGGCCTTGCCTGGGCAAGGCAGGATTTCACAAGAAGGTGTGAGTCCCCTTTGAAGAAAGGTGACTTCAAAGACTAAAATGGGTATAAGAAGGGCACCCAAACTTACAAACTTTAGAAACACTTCTGGAACCAAGAGGAACCTCTGCCTGGAGAAGAGCTGATAGCTGAGGAAAACGTGCTGCCCTGCCTGTGACTGTGCTTTGTGGAGCTTTCCTGCAGTGCTGCTTCTGCCAGGGTAAGAGGGCAAAGACTGGACTTTGTGTGCCTTCCATCTTGAAGAAGAAATCTCCAAGGGCTTGATGTAGAGCTTGCCTCCTGTTGTTGAAGTCTCAGGGATAGCAAAGACTTCTTCCTGCCAGCACCTGGAGTCTCTGGAGAGACCCCTACTCTGCTCTGTGGTGCCCTTCCAGTTCCTGGGACCCTGAAAGGAGAGGCTGGCAGCCTAAGGACAAAAATACACGCACGAGCGCCGTGCGGAGAAAAGATCGACGCGAATCCGATCGCGGCTGAGAAAACGACGCGACGCCGGTTCCGCAGCTGAGAAACGACGCCGCAGGAAACGCGACCGAAAAACCGACGCCCGGAGCAGGAGAAACGACGCGCAGCATCGCTGACGGAGGCTGAGAGATCGCACCCTGCGCCGCGGGACTTTCGGATCGTCGTGTGGCTGGCTTTTTCAACGCGCACCGCCGTGCCGAGTTGTTTTCGACGCACACAGCCGTGAAGGGTTACTTTCGACGCACACCGCCCGTGCGGGGTTATTTTTGACGCAAACCAGGTACATTTTCACGCTAGCAGCGCTAGTGTGGTGTTACAACTACCTAAAGACTCTTTTTATTTTAAACCTTTAAAAAATCATAACTTGACTTGTGTATGTTGGATTTTTGTCGTTTTGGTCTTGTTTTGTCTAGATAAATATTTCCTATTTTTCTAAACTGGTGTTGTGTCATTTTGTAGTGTTTTCATTAAGTTACTGTGTGTGTTGGTACAAATACTTTACACCTAGCACTCTGAGGTTAAGCCTACTGCTCTGCCAAGCTACCAAGGGGGTAAGCAGGGGTTAGCTGAGGGTGATTCTCTTTTATCCTAACTAGAGTGAGGGTCCTTGCTTGAACAGGGGGTAACCAGACTGTCAACCAAAGACCCCATTTCTAACAGTGACCATGACGTTACTTTCGGCACCGACAATGCCGTGTGGAACCGAACAAAGCCACCCGACAGCATGCAGTGCTGTGATACCGCTCACACAAATGTTTCCAGATCTGCAGCTGTATATTGTCTCTACCAGATAATGTGTTACTGAAGGTAAGAAACTTGTTCTTCTAGACCAAAGCTGGAGTGTTTTTCGCTCTGTGGGAGGATTGTGCTTTATTAAAGCGTGTTCTCCGTCACAGAATCCATATTTGAAACCAGCATAAAATAGAGCTTTTTGAACATGGAATCTGAGCACCAGTCCACTGTCCTCATGATATCCTCCAACTGGTATCTTGCACCATCCTCCTCATTGAATGAGTGCCAGGTTTAGAGGTATCAGTACCCTCCACCTTCATAATGCACTTGTCCTGTATCTCTAAGACGGGGGAAAAAAGTTGGGCGAAAACTTTACAAAATGAAATGAAGAATCGTTTGGCCCTATAGTCTCTCAGGCCCAGAAGTATAAAGCTTTTTTCATGGTTACATACACTTTCATTCTGAGTTGTACCAGGCTCTTAAGTGATGACCCCATACCACGAAGACCCATACCGATTCAATATTTGGAAGGATTGTGTTTAGGTGTCTCTTCCAAATACTATTTTCAGTATGGAACGCATCAGTGTATTGCGACTGAAATCCAGTCGCAAAATATAGACAAATTACTGACTCATCAGATGGAGCGGCAACCCAGTGGCAAAATGGAAACAGACCCCTTTTTCGAGCCCCTTCCACTTTGTGAATATTACGAAAATAAACAGTTTGTAAAGGAGCCGTCAGTGGTGCTGGGCTCCAATGATAACTCTGAAACAATTTTAAAAGGCAGATCAGTTTTCGTCAAGTTAAATGGCCAGCAATAAAGTACATTAAATATTGTGAAGCAGGTCGCCATCATTATTATGGCTTTCGATTGGAGACAATTGCAAGTTGCGACTTACTTCATTAATATTCATGAGGTACGTTGGATGACAACATACCCGGAGTCAGAATTTTCCAAAGGAACTATTAGTAAATAGGTCAGTTTGTAAAATACTTTAAGGTTCTCAAAAATACTGTTTTTGTGACTAGCAAGTAGTACATCTGGCCCTCATTTACCTGATCACCTCTTTACACATATGAAGACATCTGACTGCACTCAACTTAGGCTTTGAGGATAACACAGGTACGAAATGTTACTTATGTTAGCTTGTTTCCTCTTGAAATAGTAACCATAACCTTGGTAAACATCCTATCCAGTAAGTTCAATGTATAAACATCAGACACTCTTATAAAAGAGATCCAACATAAGGATTTACTTGGTTTCGCAGGTGAATTCTTCATTTTGAGGTCTACTTTGGAACAAGGCAGTAATCTTATTTACATTCCACACAGAAGAGTATCTGTGCACTGGTAGTTTAATACATCTGAAAACGTTATGTACCAAGGGCTGTTGTACAGGCTCACCTTCCATAGGTGGATGGGCCACAAAAATGGTCAACCTATTCTTCTAGCAAAAGCTTCGTCTGCCAGCTGCTACCAAAAATTGATATTAGTCCCTGCATTTGACCCCAGAAGCATCAATGTCTAGCTCCATTCACCAACAATACTGTGTGTATGCAGACTTATAATACATGTAGTACCAGATGCCTGGGCATGATCCACGACAACAGCAGCTTATTGCAAAAGGTCTACCAGGGAGGTTTAGCTCTCTGACATTAAAGGCAGCAGCCGAGCCTGTTGCTATTTGACTCTCCTCCTTACAACAACCATCATTAACCTAATTAAAATGAGAAACATGTTTATTGCTAACTTGGTAGCTCTTTGTTGCTAAAGGTCATTTCCAGGGTAGATAGTAGCCTTTGTAACAATAACAGTAACATACACTTATAAACCACGTTATGGCCAGAAGGGTGTCCTGGTTGTAAAGAAGACATTAGCAGCAAGTGGAGTTAGAGAAACTGGGAAGTAGAAAAAAGAAAGTCTCAAGGAACTTTTCAAACACGTTATAGGTTATGTGGGTTCACTTGAGTACTTGAAGTTCTATTGTATTTCACCCAAGAACAAGGCGTGGATTTTCTTTCCATAATTAATTGTTATTATGGAGCCTGTGAGTTATATTTTAGAACAATTGAAGCATTCCAATCAGTCGCTAAATTCCTCTTTACCGGTCTGTGTTTTGTAGATCATCTCTGGAATCCACGGCTTCTCGGTGTTCTTTCTGAGTGAGCATGTGGCTTCCTTTTGTGAATTTCTACAGCATTTACATGTGTATACGCAGAGTTGACAGTACTGACAATGACATCCCAAGTGCCACAGCACACTCTGGATACTGAGAGGGCTCGGTCACTGGACCTATATTGGGCACATAGACTAACGCATTTCAAGTTTACTCCCTTTATAATTTTCAGTTTGGATAACCTCAAAGCGGTGGCGGCTGGTAAGTGAAGCAGGGAGGGAAGCGAACAGGCGACATGCACACTCACTAACTCACCCATGCATTTACAT
This sequence comes from Pleurodeles waltl, assembly GCF_031143425.1. Lineage (NCBI taxonomy): Eukaryota > Metazoa > Chordata > Amphibia > Caudata > Salamandridae > Pleurodeles > Pleurodeles waltl. The sequence continues at coordinate 1,392,603,914 of NC_090447.1, forward strand.
TCACACACACTCATTACATCCACAAATGTTTTGCAACTGGATTTCGGTTGCAAAACATTGATACATTAGATGACAATTTGGTATTTGGACTGGACGCCTACAACACACCCATTCCAGATACCGAACCAGTATCCATTCAGAGTCCTATTTTAGGAATCAGAAAAACTTTCTGAATAAAATGCTTAGAGCATCTGGTCTAAAGTTTGTTCCCACCTGAGTTGAAATCTTCCTTGACCACTCCTCAACAGGATCCTCGAGCCAACCAATGCAGCACACTACAGACTAATGTCTAATGGGCCCGTTCCTAGGGAAAATATTTGAAAGAGCTGCTTTTATTCAGCTTATTAAGTTTATTGATGAAAATGACTTCATGTCAGAGCAACAATCTGGGTTTAGACCAGGCAGAGGAGCAGAATCAGTCCCTGCATAAGAACAGAGTGGCCACCACGTTGCTTCTGGACCTATCAGCAGTTTTTGACACTATCCACCACCATACAAGGCCATTCAGACTCCGTCTTGGAATATGTCAAAATGCTCAGAAATAGATTGGCTTTTTCCTCAAAGTTAAAGTGTGGTGTACCTACTGCTATTCACATCTGCTCTTCTCACTCAACATTGTAGCATCCACAGGGGTTCATCATATATTTTCTGTTATTAAATTACTACCTAACTCCTTTCCTAGACCTGAGTGGAATAATCAACCTTATCAGTTACAACTATATAAATGATATACAAATCATTCTAAAAATGCATTGCCCAGAAGACCTCTTCAAGTCAAGACTTGATAACTGCCTCTGTGCTTTAATGCATGGATGATGAATGGCCACCTCAGACTCAGTATCAGAAAGACAGAAAATGCAATCTGTGAGTAATGGCACAAATACCAGTCTGCCATCAGAGAACACAATATCTCTCTAACTACATAAAGGGAGGCAAGTAACCCAAAGGTAGCCAAGGATTCACATCTGTCCTTTCTATCATGTCAGCGAGAGCTCAAATAGCACCTCCCAAACAATGAAAATATTGTGACACGTCTTCCCAGTGCCTTGCATACCAACATAAGCTGCAACCTATACTCAGACTTGTAATTTTCAAGCTTGACTATGCCAACAGCGTAAGCGTTGCCATTCCCAGTTTCATCATATATGAAATACAACTAATCTAAACACTGCTGTTTGATGCATGACACTGGTCCTGCAATCACTTCACTGGCTACCCATAGCTAGACGAGAAATGTTCAAGGCAACTTGCATCTTTCACAGAGCTTCCCAATGAAAAAGGTCAACTATACATAAAAATTCAAACAATACAATTAGGACACTGGTCTTTTCAGCCCTGTGTCACAGATCATCATATTGTCTTATAAGAAATCAATATGAGGCATGTCTTTCTCAATACAAGTCACCAAGCTCTGGAACTCACTACGAGACAAGATTCGAGGCACCCAGAAGCACTTACAGTTCAGAAAAGAGGTGAAAACATGGCCTTTTCCATGTTAACTAGACCATCCCATAGCCCTTAGATAGAGCCCTGGATAAATAACTTATCCTTCAGGGACAGTTTAAAGTCCACAGTAATGCATCAACCCTCCAAGCACACTCTCCTCATGTTGGCAAACTTTAACAACTTTCTATGTCCTGATAAGTTATGAAGGGCTCACCTGTGACCAGCCTGGGTATTGTTCTAATGCAAATTTATAAATAGCCCTTTTATCCCTCACTAATACTTTCACACTTAGCGGACGTGCAGCCAAATGTAGTTCAGACAGGCCGCATAATATTTCTGTTACACTGCTTTGTCCTCTTAAACTCATATAAGACAGAACTCCTTCAGGTTATGTCTATCATCAGTACTGTATCAGTCCACAGGAACAGTCCACCTATTATAATTTGAATAGGGATGGAATAACTGAATAAATCTGTCACGTGCCGCTGGCCACGCTTTGACTGTAGTCCACCACTTCAGGTCCCAACTAACTACCCACTATGGCAGCTTCTTGATATCTCACAATGACATTCATACAAGAGATTGTTGCGACAAAGTCCAACTCAGCAGATTTCCTAACCATATCTTCCTCCAGTCTTTGCCCGGTTGGAACCATAAACAAATAAAAAATCCAGAAGGGACATACCTGTGTGGTAACCAGCCCAGTAGTCTTTGGTGATAAGAAATACCATAATGGTATTGACTGAGCTACTCAAAGCCGCCATTTTAGCAAAACCATGAACTGTGCGCCTATATATCACACGTCTTTCTCATCACACTGCTAAGCACTGCCTCTTATAACATGATAATTACACCATAGTGGTCACCACCCAAAACATGGAAACACTTCTAAAAGAAGATCAAAACAAAGACAACACACTCCCAACCACACACCATGGACAGTGTAGCATGCAACGCACGCAGTCAAGCATGTAAGCACCCACATGCTTATGTGTGGCGTTAGCTAAGACTTTTTGATTTTACTAAAATTATATGTGTAGTATATGTAAAGGGCTTTCAGTCACCCGTCTTCATCCATTTGCCTGTTGTTGTGTCATTCCCATTTTGCTTCCACCCATTACAGCATACAGCACAGGGCAACAGGTCAGCCTACTTGAGCCACTAAGTTACCTTCACTTTGAGTGACTACATTCTGCTCCTTCACAAGTAGCACATCCCCACACAAGCTACTTCCCTTCAGTGCCAGTGATTTTGTTTTTACCTTATAATTACTTTTGTGTTGCCTTTGTGTTTAGAGCCTTATGTGATAGCAGGATGCTTTTGATGTGAGCACAAAGCACATTCCAGCTTTATCAGATCCCATCCCTTGCTAATGCCATAAATCTGTATTCAGCTGCCTTTGTTTATCTGACTGTTGCTTTTTCACAACATACCAGCTTGTGCCCATTTGAATTGTTTCTGTGTTATCCTGTTTTTGCAATGCACATAATGAAGTGTAATTAGATCTATCTATTACAAACCAAAATATTCAATATTTTAGAATATGAATTCTTAAGCGGACAATTTTGAAGAATACGTTTATCTTGGACTCGGTTTCATCTATGGTTCTTTAATAAACTTTGCTCAGGATGAGGATTTTATTGTGTTTAATTTGCAGCACAGTTGTAAGCTGTATTTAAACATAGGTGGGTGTATTTTGGGTTTAGTATCCAATATGTTATACTGTGGCCCTTAGAACAACCTGAGAAACGCACAGGTGCTTCAGTATCTGAAAATGGAGTTACAATCATCTTCATGCGGCAATAAAATAGTTCATTTAGAACATAATCAGAGACACAGTTGAAGCTGGTGAGCTAGCTGATTGAGTTTAATCATGTATACATTCATGATCCAGATAGACAGCTGACTACAGTGGAATCAGTGACAACTTTGCATGCTACTGAGACAGCTCAGTGGGTGGATTATGATAAGCTTCTGGTGCTGTGTGCTCTATGAATGGTCAGTATTCTTTGTGTCATTATGTATCTGTGAAACTAACAGTCCAAATGAAAATCCACACACTGCAATTACAATAGTGCACCAATTCTGAAGCTAGTCTGAAAAAGTTGTGGAGAACAGAGCCTTATGAATTACAACAGTAATACAAACATCGAACTCTGAATATAAGCTTAATGGTGTGCTCTAGCTGTCTTTGAAACCCGAACGGTATGCCTGTCTTTGTTGTCTTGCCTTCCTTTCTCTTACTTTCCCTTTCTTGCATTCTTTTGCCTTCCTCCTTGAATGTTTCTTTCCGTTGTACTTGCTTTCTTTCTTGCCTTCTTTCTTTCCCTCCTTCTTACTATTATTTTCCTTATCTTCCTTATTTCAGTCTTTTTTCGTGCTATATTCTTTCTTTGTTTCTTTCTCTTTCTCTCTTTCTTTCTCTTTCTTTTGCCTTTCTCCTTCCTTCCATCCTTTCTTCTTTCCTTGCTTTCCTTCTTTCATTCTTTCTTGGCTGGCTCATTTCCATCTTTCTTGCGTGGCTTCTTTCTTTCTTGCCTTTTTCCTTATTTGGCTTCTTTCTTGATTTCTTTCTTGCCTTTCTTTCTCAAAGGCAAGAAGTTGGCAGCCAGTGCCAGATCGATTGACTTTTTTAGGCTTGTGTTAGCCAGGACCTTTTGATTTTACTAAAATTATGTGCATAATATACTTACTTATAGAGCTTTTCCTCCAGACTTCATTCATTGTTGTGTGGTTACGGTCTTCAACATTTTTTATCTACCCACAAATGTGTCAGCCCACTCCAGTCATTGGCTGACCTCATCACGACGTATTGTGTACTGCCCTTTTACAAGGAGCACATCTGCACACAAAGCAGTTGCCTTCAGTGTCAGTGAGTTCTTTAGTAATGTGTACTTTTGGAGACCAAAAAATACATTTTTGCCTTTAGCCAATATTTTTTGTGATAAAGGCCTGGCAGCTTCTTGAACAGTACCGTTTTACAAAAACCTTAACAAAACAAGAATTGCCAAAGAGGCTAGCAGCCAACACCAGACCTTTTGGTTCTGTCAATGCTTGCTTCACCTTGATGTCCAGTCTGCCAGTATTCCTTGTACCATTCTTGACAGCTGTAAGCAGCTGTGTGTTATCGAGCATCGGTAGAACCATGCAAGAGTTTCAGCAGTATTTAATTTTACCAACCTATTAACAGCTGTCAAAAGAAGTGCCATGTATTGACAGCTCTCTTTTTTTTCTTTGCAATAAATGTACCATTACAGAGGGGTCAGCAGTCTTGACAGATTCTTTTCTGATAGCATCCCTGTGCTTCCAGTCGCTGATAGCTTTAGATTCTTCAAAGGAAGCGATAGCAGGTTGATGTGACAAGATGATCCTCTTAGTGAAGTCTGGATGGGCCCTAGAGAGCAAAGGCTGCTTGTCTGCAGTGGGTTGTCAGTGAATCTGCCTTTTAAGATGGATTCAGATAGCGTCACCATTACAGATGTACCGCTCAGGGCTGTGTGGTTCCCATGGTTTGATGTAGCATAAGCGCTTTTCTTTAAACCACTGACCTTGCTCATGGCTTCGCATCAGCTTACTTGTCTTCAGCTGGTAGGTGTTTTCGGATTCTGTTCACTTATGGTCATCACATTCTACCTCAAAGTTGAGTTGCGATTCATTTTATAAACTATAACTGCAAGCTGAAATGTAACCTACCCTGACTCCTCCCAACACTGTCTAAGTGATGCTGTCTCCCTTCAGCATGTTAGCCTTACCAACAGTGTTGTAAAGTAGCAATCATAAAGTGTATGTTGGAAATCGGGTTGTTGGTTGACTGGGGTGTGAGCACTGGTCAACCAGCAACCTCTATCCTAGTTAGGGTAAGGTACAAGCAACCCCAGAGTAACATGTGCTCAATCCTCTTGGTAGCTTGGCACAGAGCAGTCAGGCTCAACTTAGAGGAAATGTGTAAAGTATTTGTGCAACACTTCAAACAGTAAACTAGTGAAAACACCACACAAAAATGTCCTACACCAGGTTAGAAAATTAGAGCATCAGAACGTTTCCTACTTTTTAGATACACTGCACCCTGCACTTTGGGCTTTCAGGGCCTACCCTAGGGATAACTTAGGTGTATAAAAAGTGAAGGATTGGGCTGAACAACAAGTTTATTCTGTCTGGTCAAAATGGCAGTATAGACTGCTGACACAGGCTCTACAATGGCAGGCCTGAGACATGTTTATGGAGCTACGTGAGTGGGACAATCAGTGCTGCAGGCCCACTAGTAGTATTTCATTTACAGGCCTTGGGCACATGTAGCACACTCTACTAGGGACTTGTAAGTAAATTAAATATGCCGATTGTGGATGAGCCAATATTACCATGTTTCAAGGAGTGCACACATGCACTTTAGCCCTAGTTAGAAGTGGTAAACTGTTCAGAATCCTAAGGCCAATAAAAATGATCTCAGCGAAAATAGGAGGAGGAAGGCAAAACGTTATGGGATGACCCTGCAGAAAGGCCCAAGTCCAACAATGTTCTTTAAGCTTGAGGTTAGCAATGGTAGTAAAAGGAAAAAAGAGAGAAAACATATTTGCCCTTTATTAACTGAGTATCAAAATCATTGTGGTTCATAAGAAAGATATGTACTTTGCCATGGAAAATTGACATTTCCAGAGGTATGTTTTCTACAGCTATGCTAAGCTGAAGGCTTGGACTATCGGAAATCCATTATGTGTGTGTTTTGCTGTGAGCTGCCCTCGAGCAATAGAGATTTGTATTTCTTCTGCTGAGAGGCATTTGCTTTCCTGTGGGCCGGATTACATGCTGTGCACAAGTGTCAGCACACATCACTAATTGGAACGCTGACCCCATTTAATGCCACATTGCATGGGAACAGTTTGCATGCAGTGCATTGATGTTTACACATAGCATTAATTATCCGTTTTTCCGCCACGTTACTGGAAGCTAGATTAAATTCAGGGCCAGACCAGGCATCAGGAGATTTCACTGGAGGCTGGAAGGGTGAGGGGACCGTTTTTGTTACTGCGGCCAGTTTTGTAGCAGGTCAGCAGTTTCAAAAGCACTGTAGGGGCCCTTGTATATCCATCTGTTTTCAGGCAACAATAAAAGTATCATAATAACTCTGGTGGTTAATGTACCCGCTGGAGAGAGATCGGGGTTTTGTCTAGTGGCCGTTTTGGCTCACCTAAGAGGGTTATTTTTGACAGCTGCAAAGAGCATGTATTATGCAAATCACAAAACAGTATTTTATGTGCATAGGTCAGTGGGATGTTGCTTTTGGCACAGAGCTCCTTTTGTTACTTTGCAGTTCATAAGTTACATTCATAATCTAGCACAGTAAGCTATGCACTATGAGCTATGAACTGCAGTCAAAGAGCTGCATGCAAACTACATAGTGCAGGTTAGAAAGTTATGTTTTCACAGTCTTGGATTATCCTTATTTTGCTAAAGAGGGATTGTTTGGGTAGAAATAAATTATTAGTAAAGTCAAACTTAACCACTGTGTTACGTTCTGAATCCTGAGTTTATGCTTTCCCAGACCAAGCACTCTTAAAAATGCCTACGATAAGCATGGATGACATGTGAATCCTACACCTTGTAGTCCCCTTTGTCAGCATTTTCCATACACGAATTTACACGTGTGATTCATTTTGTATGTGTGTGTGTATGTGTGAGTGATGTTAAGTGCTTCAACACCAAACGAGTAAGAGGTGCTATGAAACAAATGAAATAAATGTGAAAAAGGGACTATGGAGAGATAAGAGGCACTGTTAGAGGGTGATGATGAGGAATTAATTGAAGAACCCCAATAAAGATTGACGTATCCTGGTGCACTGTAAGGTCAATCATTAAATCAATCAATCATTAAATTTATAAAGCGCGTTATGTACCCGTAATGGTTTCAAGGCGCTGAGGGGGGGCGGGGCTGCTGCTATTGGTCGAAGAGCCAGGTCTTGAGGAGTCTCCTGAAGGTGAGGAGGTCCTGGTTTTGGCGCAGGGTGGTCGGGAGGGAGTTCCAGGTTTGGCGGCGAGGTAGGAGAAGGATCTGCCGCCGGAGGTCTTGCGTTGGAATCGGGGAACGATGGCGAGGGAGAGGCTGGCAGAGCGGAGTTGGCGGAGGGGATGTAGAAGTTGAGTCTGTTGTTCAGGTAGGCGGGTCCGGCGTTGTGTAGTGCTTTGTGCGCGTGGGTGAGGAGTTTAAAGGTGATCCTCTTGTCCACGGGGAGCCAGTGGAGGTCTTTCAGGTGGTGAGAGATGTGGCATCGGCGGGGTATGTCGAGGATCAGGCGGGCGGATGCGTTCTGGATGCGTTGGAGTCGGTGGATGTCTTTTGCTGGGATGCCTGTGTAGAGTGCGTTGCCGTAGTCAAGTCTGCTACTGACAAGGGCCTGGGTCACCGTTTTTCTGGTTTCCATCGGGATCCACTTGTAGATTCTACGGAGCATGCGGAGGGTGTTGAAGCAGGAGGAGGAGACTGCGTTAACCTGTTTGGACATGGTGAGGGCGGAGTCGAGGATGAAGCCGAGGTTGCGGGCGTGGTTGGCTGGAGTAGGGGGGGGACCCAGCGCGGTGGGCCACCAGGAGTCGTCCCAGGTGGCCCACCATTTACTGTGCTTTAAAAACAAATACAATTTAACATATAATGAAAAATGTGTTGTAGCATGCTCTGTCTTTGCCATTTTTCCCCCCAGATTTGTTTGGGGGGAGTTGGGAGAGAACCCTCTAAGTTCCTCTGTAGTAGGCAGGCTCATGTGCTACGCACCTTACAAAGTCTGACAACATTTGCCAGGGCTGCTCTGGTTTCCGTGTCCAGCCCTGATTAAATGTTTGTGAAAATGTTTGCAGACAGCGGTCACTAGTACACAAGCAGCTTTTGACCATGGTGTGCACAAGTGTAAATTGTGCTCAATGACATTGGATTATTTACACAATCTAGTTCCGTGGTGTTTAATGTGCAGAAACAGTTACTGTTAGTATGACACTCATTTACTAACTGCACACTTACAAAGCCGGGGTTCAGCTCACAAATATTATTTTGAGAGATTGTACCAGTACTCGTTAGAGCAGAGAATGCTTGCACACCATGTCACTATGCACCAACGTCTAGCCTTCCAGATTATTTGTGCAGTCATTGCTGCACAGCAGGTAGGAAGGCTTCATAGCTGTCCAATCTGGTTTAAATGCAAATACTCTCACAAACATGCATGCTTGTGTAACTGAATAGTTATGTAAATCATCTGCAGACTACATAATGGTGCATACAGAAGCCCATAAATATTCCACTATGTTATATGCCCATGCTGATAGGTGTTTAACTGACAGATGACCTAGCATCCCTCTCCTCAGGCCTTGAACTGGCAACCAGTGGCCTACCTTATAATGGCAGCTAGGCTAGTTTGGGTATATCTGTTTCCTCAATGCAGTACAAATCACCCACCTGCAAATCTGAACGCTCCTCCATTTGTTAGGTTTGTTATTATTAGCACCAAAGAGTGTGCTATACATTAGTCATTATGTTAAATGTAATACTTTTATTGGCATTTGGTTATTTTTTTCTCTAATGTGTCAACAATATAATCCAAAACTACAGACATTTTGATACTAATCTTTTGACTATTTGCATTTGATTTGACTGTGATGCTGAGAAATGGACCGGAGGGGGAAGGAGAGTATCCGAGGTCTCCCCCCGGGAATATTGTGGAAGGTGGACTAGCCCACGCGTGCCGTTTTGGGTGGCTTTTTGGGCATTTTCTTTGGTTCAGGGGCGGGTATTTAAATAGGGTCCATTTTGTCGGAGTCACCATTTTAGGTGGCGACACAGTGGCTGTTGTGGCCGTTTTTTCCCACCCTCCCACCCAAGGTTGGTTTTTTTTTTGTGGGGGCAATATTTTGGGGTCGGTACATGGAATTCTTGGACATGGGTGGACGGGTTAATAGAATTTGTAATTGTCGCTTGGAACGCGTGCGGCGAGACAGAGACTTTCACATGACAACGATAACGGATGGACAGGAAATAGGCCAGGACACTTTCAGATTGAAACGGGGTGGACATCAGCCAGGAAACAAAGATAACAAATTGGCGATAAGGGTTGGAGACTTGCAGTTTTTATAGGTAGACGGCAGCAACTGACTACTACGGTAATAGACATTGAAAAGGATGACTGGTTTAACGAACTGCAAGTTTAAGGGGAAGGGAGGGTAGAGTAGGAGAGGGGGGAGCGTTTTGTTAGGTGAATTTATGTATAGTGAGGCATGTAGTTTTGTGATGCTGGAAGCCAGGGTATTTGGTTTGTTAGTGCATCTGTCTCCAATAAAGCCACCTTTTACACACAAAAAGGTGGTAGGGGTGCTGTTTCCTCTCTTCCACAGTATCAGGTCGAAAAATATGTAAGATCCATCCTACCTTTCTTCATAGCCAAGTTTCTGATTATTTCAATAGTATTTAGAAAATTGGGCTGTTGCAGTAGTCTACTAGTAGGGCTTTCTCATTACTCCACTCTTCTGAGGAACATTTTGTTTGCATCCAGAATCCTCACTAGCCTTCCTAGACACACCCCAGCCTCACGTTATGTTACCATGATGGCTGGCTATTTGGTTTGCTGCCAACAACAAAATGTCTTACACTGGTGGGCAAAGATTATGCATACAACTTTTCCAGACTACCTAGGCCATGATATTACTTGAATCTTCACCACGGTTTTTATACTGGCTCCCACTCCATGCTGGTAGGCCTTTTAAATGTATCTGGAGTGGAAACAAAGCCTTAGATTGGTTGACATTCTTTCTTAGCAGTGGGTCAAGCAGTTTTCTTGCGAACTCGGTTAGATATTTTGTCCTTTCTTTTATGCCTATGTAGTCGATTGAATGGCAGCACCTCACTGCTGCAGGACCAGTATTCACCCTGTATGATAAAAAATTCTAACTGGATGAGTTTGAGTCAACCTCAGTTTAACTACTCCAAGAACGACATTTTGACTTTCGGTCCCCTTTCCCCTTGGAGCTTCAACTGGTGGCCTGTAGAGTTAGCCACTCCCTCCCCCCACCTTCAGTCCAGACTATATAGATTCTTGGCATTGCCTGTTTTTTACATCACTCTTGTTTTTCAGCTTTGTATCTCAAAGCTTATTTATTCTTCTTCCTCTAACTTGAATCTGTTTAAAAGATATTATATGTTACAGTGCTTTTTAAAGAGTGACTGCTGCCCTGAATGGGCGCCCTGGCACTAAGCACAACTCTGAAATCACAAAACCTGCCACTAAAGATCACTCGACTAATACAGAGTTTTGGGCTTTCCTAGGGAGAAGATGTAGCTTCATTACCTTCAGGGCTCGAGGGAGGGCATTCCAAGTATTAGCAGCTAGATAGCTAGAAGGTCTGCCCACCACGAAAGCTGAGTCTATAATGTGGAATTCGCAGGTTATACTCGGATGCTGAGCGGCCAGCACAAGTTTACGGTAATCCTGAAATCTGTTCTGAAAGGTTAAGGGGCCTCTTTTCAGTATTGTTTGATGTACCAAACATGCATACTTAAGTTGAGTCCCTTTTTCATCTGGAAGCCAGTGAAGTAACTGCTCATGTAAGAAATGATGTGCATGTCTCTTGAGCTCGAAGCTTGTACAATAGTTAATCCTTAATAATATTAAAACTATGAGCTGCCAACTCTTGATACTCTACAGGGAGAAAGGTTAGATTTTCTTTCGTTGTCTGAGATGGAAAAAGCAGGCAAATAGTCCCTTTTAGGTTTGCTGATGTAAAAACAGCTTGCCATCTGGGTAAACCACCAAATCCCGGACTACTGTTCTAGAGGTAGGGATGGAACAAAGGTCTGTTGGCCACCCCGTGTCCTACCAGATCTGTTTGCCCAGACCTGGAACCATGACTTCTGTCTAATACCTGTTAAGCTTGAATGCATTTCTGTCATCCAGCTGGCTGTAAATAACACCCAGTTCTGATTACCATCTCCCTCAAGACATATGACAATCTGGGAATCATTGGCATACATAATACAGCAATACCTATAGATTCTTATGAGTCTGGCCAATGACGTAATTTGCAGAGAGCGTAGGGTCAAACTCGAGTCTTGCTTTGTGGCACCCTCATTTTAGCAGGAAATGCTTGTGACAGTGAGGAACCAATTTTTACTTTCTGGTACTATTCACTAGGAGGAGAAATTAGCCAAAGTCTGAATCCCTTACTCCCATCTGCCTCAGTCTAGCTAAAAGGATTGTGTCAGAGATTTTGCAGAGGCAGTAGATACATCAAACAGGATCACAGCAAAGAAGTGTAGCCCCCTTTATCCAAAACCCAACGCAGTTCAGCTACAATGTCTGCCAGAACAGACTAAGTGCTGTTTCTCAGTCTGCACCCTGACTGTAGAAGGCCCAGCACTGATTGAAATCTCAGGAAAGCCAAAAGGCTGTTGCTCACAAACTTTTCCAACATTTTTATCAGAGCTGGCAACAAAGAGAAAGTTCGAAAAATTTGCTACAACAGCTGGGTCCTTTGAGGCTTTGATTAAAATAGATGTGGCTACTGCTATTTTCTAGCTCAGAGAGACTGATGCTGTCCTCAACAAAGCATTGTAGAGTTTAGCAAACACAGGTCCCAGTTTATTAGCAGTTAGATGCAGTAACCTGGCAGAACAGGGTTGAAGCAGGGAGCCCAATTTAACAGCCAGGAAGAGTTACTGAGCACCTTTGTCAAAATTCTGACAGCAAAATCAGTTTTGATGGACCAAACGTTTCTACTTGCTAAGTCTTCATTGTTCTCGAAATCGACAATTCAACAAACTCTGTACAAATGTTTTTATGTAAAAAGCTGCATGCCTGCTGCTAGTTTCAAAGCAGGCAACAATGTTTAACAAAAGACATCTTGGACTGATAAAGGTGCACGATTTGAAAATTTTCTGTTGGCAGGTTGGCTGCATTTGCAATTATCGAGAGCAGTAGACAAAAAGTCTACATCTTCCACCTCAGAATTAAAGATTGATTCAGTAGCATCCAGTGCCATCAGAAATGCCTCTTGTGAGTCGTTATGCCATGCTCGTGACTCTTCTAATATAAGGGGTGAGATCAGAGGAGGCCGAAAATCACCCACGCAATTAAAAGTAATCAGATACTGACCAGACTTTGTAAGCATTATCACTGTGATAGACTGGGTGTTCATATGCATCCATAAAAGCAAATCCAAAGTGTGTCTCTTAATACGCGTGCAAGATTGAACAAATGAAAACAACCCCAAAGCTTCACAACGTATGCTACCCTTTCTTCTCCTTGAACATCACAAAATAGTTCTTCAAGTTAGTGATCTCCAGATTGAATTACTGTAATTTGTTATTCCTCAGGATCCCAAAATATCTTGTGAAACATTTACAATTAGTTTATTAACATAACAGAATCGATGAACCCGTTTATAAGGTGACATTGTCTCAAACTGGTGTTCTGGTGGCGGGGCAGTGGTAGACATCATTTTGTGCCCAGGATACGTCCATTCGAACCATAAGAAAAATAAAAAAGGATACACAGATTAGAAAAACCAACAAAATCATCAACATTTTCTCTTTCTGCTGGGGGGTGCATTATCTCGATGTGGACATAGCATTTATTCCTCAGGGACCATAGCTGAGGGTAACTTCCCAAAGGGGTGTAAAGGTATGTCAATACCTTTACCCTATTCTATATAACTATTAAACTGCACATTATACTACTCTATCCTACCAAATCAATAAGTCCACAGTGTCTTTTACTTGGAAGCCTCACTGGCAAGCTTATGTACTGGTCGGGGTGTAGTGTGGTCAGTTTTACGTATATTTTGCGCATTAGCTTCAGGCCTTAGGCCTCTGTGCACTTTGCCCTAAATATATTTTATTCATTTGCTAACAGCTTAGAGCCTCTGTGCACTTTGCTCTAAATGCTTTCTATTAGGCTTCTTACTGTTATTTTACAGAATAGCCAGTTCTACGGTGTTGTTTTTTATTCATATCACACTGTTTTGCCTACTTCAGCACTGGAGTTCTTCATAACATATTCACTCTGTGCTTTAGTCAAGGATACAGTCTGGTACATTGCCGATAGACGTGGTAGGAGTCTAGACTTGCCATTCCTGCGTAGGAACATTTTGTGATCACGATGACATGTTAGTTATAAAATCACTTCCTTGTCCCAATACATGCAAGAGGGAGATTCCGACCAGGGAACCACAACTAGACGCTGACTGCCTCGTTGCAGATGCTGAACCAGATCACAGGCCTTTGCTCAGGTATGAGTGTGTCCGTCTCCCTAGTGATACAGAAAGGCAAGCTGAAGGCTTAACATGCTGTGCTCTAAATAGAACAAGCAGAGGGAGAGTAGAAACGGTTAGGAATTATGATAGCTTTATTTCTCTGTTTTACTCTCCTGGTTACTATATCAATCCTACTATGTTGTATTGTTCTGGTTATTGCGGCTCACGCCTTAATATCTAAAATACAGTCGTTTTATTAAAACATTATATAAAACTTATACTGTCTTTGTCATTTGTATATGAGACCATATTGTGAATGAGAGAGTTGGTTTGGATTTGAGTGACCACGACTTCCCTGAGAAGTTCCAAAGATGTCATGCGCTTGGCTGCCCAATCATTTCTTCCCCGTGGGAGAAATGAGGCACTGCTAGTTAGCCGGAGCAACAACCGGATTTAGGGTGACAGAGTTCCTTACACGTGGGTCAGACTCAGTCCCCCACACCGTTATCGATCCTGCTGCCTAGAAATCCAGTAGTCTCATTTAGGATAATGAGAGCCCACGCGACATGGCACCGCCAACGTTTGGTCTGGCTCTAATGTTTGGGTCCGACTGACTCTCTCGGTCTCGTATATATTTTGACTCCTCGGTTCCGTATGCGGAGACGTCCGTGGGGCTGAGGGTTTCCGCCACCACAGGTTGGGTACATCCTATTACTGAGTGGTTGGTTGTTCAAGCTTGAACTTTGAAAGGAAATACCCCGATATTGGTGTGCCTTCTCTGTCCTAGAGCTATTATTGTTATACTAATGGCGAATTCAGTTGTAGTAAATATACCGCTTAATATGCGATTTCCGCTCACGGGTCATCTGATAACACATGGACTGACGGTCCAGGGGGGTCCGGTCACTTTTGTGGTGGACGCCCATGCAGCCTATAGAACGGAACTTTTTTATTCTTGGATTTACGTATGTCACCTTTAATGAAGGGGAGACAGTCCCGATAGCATACAAGTCCCACTTGTATTCTGCTGCAGAACAACGTTTTGCACAGACTGAGAAAATTCTCACTGCAGTACAGATGGCTGTGATCAAAGAAAGACCGCTAGCCCAGGGCCAACGCATTATTGTCGTTTCCCCAATTCCGGCCTTGGAGGCTGTTACAAAAGCGAGTGTTCCTAATTCGAAAGCTTTACACCCGTGGTGGATACAATGGGCTACGTCTTTGACGGCCACTGATGTGGATTACATATTTGACCCTAAGCTGCAGACTCAAGAATTTCTTCAATATGAAATAGAGTACCCGGTTCCTGCTGGCACATTACCTATTGACCAATATGAAGTGGTCATGTATACCGATGGCTCTGCGCAACCGGCGGTTGGGACTAAACAACAGTATTCTGCTGCTTGTGCGGTGGTGAGCGGGACTATGGAGGGGGGAGTCTTCTGCCCCCGACATACTTATACTAAAACCTTGGGAGATTGCACGGCGCAGCTGGCTGAGCTCAAAGCTCTTTTGTTGGCGTTGGAGCATGCAGAGCCGGCGATATTGACCTTGCTAGTCTGTGACTCCTACTACTGTGTGCAATCCTTCAATGAATATCTGCATTATTGGAAAATGAATGGGTTCAGAGATTCTAAAAGCAACACCATTAAACATAAATTGTTGTGGGGTAAGGTTGCGGGTCTGAAAGAGACGCTTCCTAAAGTCCATGTTGTACATACACTTGGACACCAGCGCGTTGGAATACACGTTGCTGGGAATACTTTGGCTGATGAGGCTGCAAAGTCGGCAGTGGCTATCGCCACTGTAGCCGCGGTAACTCGTTCGAGTTCAAAACCAGACATAGAGATTTCGGCTGCCATAAAAGCTACGGCTGATGGCACGCCATTTCCTAAAGGATTCCCTTCTAAATATAGTTACTGCTTGAGTAGTGCACTAAATGCTGTTGTTAATATTCCAGGCGTTGGTGTACGTGAGTTACCGAATAAGATTGAGAGACCTCGATTAATTTCTGCAGCGCATGAAGGGGTGGCATCTGCGCATGCTGGTGTGGCTGCCACGATTTCGCTTTTACAGGCCCGTTATTGGTGGCCTGGTCTCTATAAGGAGACAAAGCAGTATGTCCTTTGTTGTGACGTCTGTCAACAAATTAAAGTATCGTCGGCTAGACGCCCGCAGCAGACTCCTCTTCTGATATCAAATAGACCATTACAGTGTGTGTACTTGGACCATTGTGGTCCACTGACACCAGATAGTGCATACAAATACATATTGGTTGCAGTAGATTCGTGCTCCAGATTTGTGTGGGTCTGGCCTCAGCGCTCGGCTGACGCTCGGACTGTTATTAAAGATTTGCGTATCTTTGTCGATACATTTGCAGTTGCGGCTTTTCATTCGGACCAGGGCCCTGCTTTTGCCTCTAAGGCATTCAGGGACACCATGGCTTCGTTGGGGGTCCAACTCCAATTCTCGTCTCCATTTCATCCCGAGGGAAATTCTGTCGTGGAGCGTTTAAATCGTGATTTAAAGCAGTCCTTAACAGCCAGGGTTATAGGTACGGGTCGTACTTGGCTAGCCCACCTGTATGGAGTACAGAGAGCACTTAATAACTTGCCTAGAAGGTCACTGGGGGGTCGTACTTAATATGAGTGCCTGTTCGGAACACGAATGTATGTTCCTGATCTAGATGGTCCTGGTGTGGAGGCGGCAGAAACGCCCTTTGACATAAATGATCGTGTCACTGTTTTGCAGGATTTACAACAATTCCGTGAAGATAACTCTTCTGCAAGTGCTGCCTCCTCTGGAATTAAGGATGAGCCAGTAACACCTACTGGTTGGATACCCAGGATTGGGGATCTAGTGCGTGAAAAGGTCGCCGTAAAGAAAGAATTTGGTCCTTCTTATCGAGCACCTGTCCCGGTGTTGGGGGTGAGCGGCACGAGAACTGTGATTTTGCCGCCGCTGCAAGGGGCCAAAGGAAATCGTTTTGTTTCCATTGATAATGTCAAGTTACAACATGTGGCCGATTCTGCACAGCAGACCAAGAGGGACACCCAGTAGTTCCGGCATCCCTCTCACTACTGGGGAAGAAGTCCCGCTGCAGGTGATTAGCACCGACCATGTTTCCTCTCCGAGCTTGGGGAGGGTGGAAGATGATCTTGCGATTGTTCCACAGTCGACGATTGATATCGATTCTTTTTCTCAAGTTGCTGTACGTTCTACTGATGTTTCTGAACATGTGATTTATAGCGTACCTAGGGGAGAACCTCCATCAGCTTCCTTGTTCACTGTTGCACCTTTTGCGAGAACTGCCTCTGGCTGCTTCAACGACGCGGATGCGGCTGTATCCAGCTCTTCGTCTTCGCTGTCTTCAATCCGAGGTCCACGTAAGCTACTAAGTTGGCTTAAACGTACATATTTTGTTGTTCCTTGGAACTATTTGTGGCTTTTTATGGCTGTACTGACTATTTTTTTATGGTTGGGATTTGTGGTTACCTTTTTTCTGGTAATACATGGTCATTTTCTTCCTGATCGATCAGACATTGAGCACGTGGAGACTGTGTTGAGACCACATTTTTCGTCTCATATGGTTCGAAGAGACATATCCAATGTGAACATTTCTGCGATACCAATTCCGGATGGAATTGTGTGGGATAAAGTAATGTTTGAAATATATGGTCCCACTGAATTGATTCAAATACCGTATGTTCTTAAGTTATCAATGAATGATATTGTTATTCCAGGCATTGTTTCTGATGATTAGGATGTGAAGACAGTAGATGCTATGCTAAAAGATTTGCAATATTATACTGTCTATGACGATGAAGATGCTTACCAATTTAAAGATAATCATGGTGATATGTTTTGCTACACCTATTATGGACACCACTTTATTCACAAAGCGAGTAGCCCTAAGTCCATCTTTCATTATGTACAATGGGAACATTGCTCGACTCCTCCACAAGGGAGTTCGAAAACGTATAATGATAAATTTGCATATTTTTCTGGGCATGATCAGCGAAACGCTAAGTCTTACTATTTTAAAGTGACACCGTATTCTAATAAGCAAATTTTGTTGACCGATACTAAATTACTGTATTCTAATTCGTTTGTATCTAAACTTTCGGTCGAAGGATATGAATACTGGTTGAAGACTGTTGACTTGAAAAGTGTTTGGGGTACGAAAAATTGGCAGATGCAAGGCAGAGATACATTATTTCGAGCATGCATTATCCCTGTGCAAATGATTTTCCTCAATGACACAGTACAACAGACTAGTTGTTTGGGCTTGGCGTCGATTAGAGAATTGACTTTGCCTAGAATACCTGTCCCTTCTAAATTAAATAACTGGCAGCACTATGTGAATGCTACTTTTAGTGAATTTACGCATTGGGTCCAGAATGGTACGCTTAACGCTTCATCGTTACATCCGGGCGGGTGGTTATTGTGGCCTGTAGACACTAATCAGTGTCATCAACGTTTTGTTACCTCTTCTGGGGGGTTCAGGACTAGTAGGGCAGACCCTCGTTACATTTCACCAGAACATGCAGATATAATAACTACATACAGTGTGGGGAAACTTTGTCAACAATGGTTGAAGTACTCCACGCTGGGTGCAGTTAAGTCACACCTCAAGTTACTGTCTAATGGTACTGATTTACAAGATTTCTTGTCAGGTCCCAAGGTGCCCCGGAGAAAAAGGTTCTTATACGAAGTGTATAATGAGTTTTGGAAACTTTCCCAGCAGGAGGCTGCAGCCCGGTTAAGACAGATTGATCGAGAAAATCTGCTGCAGACTTTGGGCCTGATTCTAACTTTGGAGGACGGTGTTAAACCGTCCCAAAAGTGGCGGATATACCACCTACCGTATTACGAGTCCATTATATCCTATGGAACTCGTAATACGGTAGGTGGTATATCCGCCACTTTTGGGACGGTTTAACACCGTCCTCCAAAGTTAGAATCAGGCCCTTTGTCTGTTGTTGATAATGGCATGCATACCCTTTCTGACCGTGTTTACACGATTGACAGCATTGTCTCTTCTGCTATTGACATTATAAAATCAGACACGTCTTCTTTATATCATGGGCAGAGTCAGACACGATCTATCATGCAGCTGGGTTGGACTCTTCAGACCTTGAAGGCGGGTCGCGTTCCATGGCAGCACATTCATGCCAGAGAGATCTTTATCTCCTTTAATTTAACTCGTCAACAACAATTGATGGCTAAGAAGGAAGCGACGTATGTTATGTTAAATATTGAAAAGTTGGAGAAACTGCCTTTTACGGTGGCTGAGATTCCGTCAGCTGAGTGGTTGATTCATGGGGTTATTAATTTGCCTATCTCCACTCTGCAATTTACTTCTTGTTTGAAGCACATTCCAGTGGGTAGATATGAACTATTGGGTGACAGTTACATACACGAGGTGTGGGAGCTTCCTTTTCAGTACAGATGTGTTAATGGTTTGCGGGAAGTTTTTCTTAGCGGTAGCGAATGCGAAACTTCTGTTAGCCATTCCATGGTTTGTAAACAGCTGTCCTTGCACGGAGCGTGTAATGCTTCGATTGCTAACTTAGCTTGTTATCTGAAGGGAGTTCCGGTCCCGGTAATTAAAAACACTTTCCAGGTGCTTTCTAACGGCAGTTACATTGTTCTTAACAGCGAACGCTGCTGTGGCATGCGTGCCGGAATAGTTTACATCGTCGTTGTCAACAAGGCCGTTACGTGCTGCGGGAATGTGTTGTTTCCCCCTACTGAATTTAGGGAGGTAGCGGACATCTGGCCTCATATTGCTACTTCCAAGGTTGATTTCGACAAGTTGTGTCGGCTGAAAGCTTTATTGTTTGAAAAGCATGTGGCCCTTACATCTGCTAGCGAGACCTACGCACTTCAAGTGGCAAGGTCATCGGCGGAGATACAGTCCCTTTTGAATACTAACTTTCCGAGTCACTTCGGTGAACTTGTGGGACGTATATTTAATGCATCTAGCACTGCTGGTATTGCTCATTTTTTCAAAGCCGTTGGTGTTGGTTTCGTTCACACCTTCTCTTCCGTATTCGGTTTGATACCTTCGGCTATACACTCTATTTTCGGAAGCATTTTTGGGGGTTTCCCAATTACTTTGGCTTTATTTGCTGGAGTTTTGCTATTGTTGCTATTTTTTCGCAATGGCTGTCCCGCCGCAACGAGATCCTGTATTGCTGCTCCCGTCAGCGCAGCTGTGTCGTGAACGCATGATGCAGCGTTTTGGAGCAACACTCCTGGCTCATTTGGAGTGTGACTGGTCTTTGTCGTTCCGACCGGTTTTGGATTGTGTGCAACCCGTGTTTCGGTGCCTTTGGTGCTCGTTTGAACATGCACTGGCTTTCTGTCTCTCACTGCAGCGCTCTCCAGTGGTTGATCTTGATCTGTTGATGTTCCCAATTAGGGCTCATTCCCAGACTTGTGCACTGCGGTTGCGTTTGCTTCGTGAAGCGGATTATGAGATTCCCTTCCTGGAGGAAGATGGTTTTGTCTCTTTCCGTGGCACTACACGGGGTGCCGCCCTGAATGGTTTTGGGGCTTTGGAACACACCTGCTCCATGGTACTTTGTGGCGTGGATCTTCTGATATTGACATATCTCGAAGTGGAGGAGCTTCTACGTTCTGTTGCTTCTGTTTGACAATTGGATTTTTTTTCTCTCTCTCCCGACTAAATTGACACTATATTGCAATTCGCTCTATTGTCACATGTTTCCTAAATTTATGACTTTGTTGTCTTCTCATCTTGTCGAAATGTTGGGTTTAAATTTAGGTCATGTTTTTTTTTTATTTTTTATGTTAATGGAACCACTTGCTACCGACAAGGGGAGGGTGTAGTGTGGTCAGTTTTACGTATATTTTGCGCATTAGCTTCAGGCCTTAGGCCTCTGTGCACTTTGCCCTAAATATATTTTATTCATTTGCTAACAGCTTAGAGCCTCTGTGCACTTTGCTCTAAATGCTTTCTATTAGGCTTCGTACTGTTATTTTACAGAATAGCCAGTTCTACAGTGTTGTTTTTTATTCATATCACACTGTTTTGCCTACTTCAGCACTGGAGTTCTTCATAACATATTCACTCTGTGCTTTAGTCAAGGATACGGTCTGGTACATTGCCGATAGACGTGGCAGGAGTCTAGACTTGCCATTCCTGCGTAGGAACATTTTGTGATCACGATGACATGTTAGTTATAAAATCACTTCCTTGTCCCAATACATGCAAGAGGGAGATTCCGACCAGGGAACCACAACTAGACGCTGACTGCCTCGTTGCAGATGCTGAACCAGATCACAGGCCTTTGCTCAGGTATGAGTGTGTCCGTCTCCCTAGTGATACAGAAAGGCAAGCTGAAGGCTTAACATGCTGTGCTCTAAATAGAACAAGCAGAGGCAGAGTAGAAACGGTTAGGAATTATGATAGCTTTATTTCTCTGTTTTACTCTCCTGGTTACTATATCAATCCTACTATGTTGTATTGTTCTGGTTATTGCGGCTCACGCCTTAATATCTAAAATACAGTCGTTTTATTAAAACATTATATAAAACTTATACTGTCTTTGTCATTTGTATATGAGACCATATTGTGAATGAGAGAGTTGGTTTGGATCTGAGTGACCACGACTTCCCTGAGAAGTTCCAAAGATGTCATGCGCTCGGCTGCCCAATCATTTCTTCCCCGTGGGAGAAATGAGGCACTGCTAGTTAGCCGGAGCAACAACCGGATTTAGGGTGACAGAGTTCCTTACACGTGGGTCACACTCAGTCCCCCACACCGTTATCGATCCTGCTGCCTAGAAATCCAGTAGTCTCATTTAGGATAATGAGAGCCCACGCGACAGGGGCATTGGTGGTCTTGACCACCTGCATGGGTTGCAGTCTCTCCAGGAACTGTTTCTCCTTTAACAGTCTATTTCCCAGGTTTCTTCCTGAGATGCAAATTATACCTATGCTCAGATTTGGTGTCAAATATTTCAGGAGGGGGAAGGGATCCACAGATGTGTTATTCCAAAGATACTATCTGGTCATGAATGAATACCTCCCCATCCCCAAAAGGCACTTGGTTAGATATCTGTTCTGTCTCGTGATTAGGCACATTGTTTCTCACCCACTGGCCGTATAGCAAAGGCAAGCGGTACTTTTTAATATTTGAAGCGTGAATCCAGTGTTTCCGGCCCCACACTTCACTGCTATCTGCATAGCAAGCAGAACTTGGATCAGACCTTTCAAGTGTGGCTCAAGGCTGGACTTTTGCTGGAAATTCCAGACGAACCCTCAAGGCGTTTTGGAAGTGCCTCCTTCTCCGGAGCACGAATCAAACGCAAATCTTTAGTCAACTGCGCACAATAATCAATGGATAATCAAAATCAGGAAACGTATTCGATCATGGTATACCTTATATGTTAGCAGTCCTTCCCATAATGATCTCGTAAGGGGATAAACACATTTTCAAGTATGGGGTATTACGAATGGACAGAAGTGCAATAGGTAATGCATCAGGCCATTTAAGTTTTGTCTCTGCGCATATCTTGGCCATCTTGTTCTTCAATATACCATTATAGCGTTCCACCAATCACGCAGCCTGGGGATGGTAGGCAGAATTAAATGTTTTCTATACCTGCAGATCTTTACACACAAGAATTCAAGGTAAACCATATCTTGGAAAGAACTCTTTGAGTAATACCTTTGCAGTAATGAGAGATGTGTTATCCCGCAGTGGGTATGCCTCAACCCACTTACTGAAGGCACAGACCACAATCAATACTTAAGTTAGTTTGCCCACTCTTTCAATCTAAATGAAATCCATCTGTAAAACCTCAAAAAGCAGGTCTGGTGGCGCAAAATGACCAGGGGGAGTGTGAGTGCCTTCTCCAACATTATGCGTCAAGCATATTATACATCTCCGAACATGAGATTCAGCGGCCCTTGAAATCTTATCATTGAGCCAAACATGGTCTAATGTTCCCACAGCACATTTAGCGCTAACGTGAGCTGGGATGTGAGCAGAAGAAACAATAACATTAATATATGCGTCTTGGAGCATCCACCTGCATTTTTCAGACCTATCAACCCAACAATCTTCACCATCAAACCTAGTCCATGAGATCCATGTCTGTAATTCTTTATCAGTAGCCACAGTCTGTATTTCCTTTACACATTTCATGGTTTGATCCACCGTAGGTGTGTCCGGCATCCATCTAGCTGTACTCATCACGTACATGAGAATAAGGCTCACTTCTGATTTAGCAGTGTTCTTCACTGTCTCATATGCAAATGCATTGCCCTGACCTACCTCATCCACTATTTTCTTATGCGCACTACACTTCACTACTGCTAACTTGTTGGATAAAGCTAATACATTCAATAATTTCACAATCAAGTCACCATGTTGTATTTTTGTTCCATGAGAGGTCATGAATTCTTTCTCTCCATAGTTTGCCAAACGAATAAACCACACCAAATGCATATTGGCATACATTTATTGCTAATCTTTTGCTCAAGTCACAAGGTCTAGTCAATGCTATCAGCTCTGCAGCTTGGGCTGAATTATAAGGTATTTCACAAGACTCCACCACAGTTTTGAATGTTGTAATTGCATATGCAGCCGTGGTGGTCCCATCTGGTAAATTGAAATAAGACCCATCCATGTACAGTTCTTCCTTGGGATCAGATAAGGTTGTGTCCACAAGGTCTAACCATCCTTTTGTCTCTTCTTTAGTCATTATTATGCAATCATGGATATTATCTGTTGAACTTTCAGGAAGGGGTAGCACTGTGGCTGGATTAAGAGTATTGCATCTTTCTAATGTGATATTAAAAGTGAACAGGGTCAGTTGTACCATGTCAGCCGTGCGTTAGACAGGTGCTGGGTTTGTGTTTTATTAAGCAAGGCATCAACTGCATGTGGTACCATTACTGTTAATTTGTGACCCAGCACAAAACTTTCAGATTGTTTAACTGCGGCTGCTGCTGCCACAGCGCATAAACATTAAGGCAAAGCTGGATCCAAGCTGGAGGAAAAATAGGCACATGGTCTATTTCGGCCCCCATGGGATTGTGTTAATACTGCCAAGCT
Organism: Pleurodeles waltl; assembly: GCF_031143425.1. Taxonomy (NCBI): domain Eukaryota; kingdom Metazoa; phylum Chordata; class Amphibia; order Caudata; family Salamandridae; genus Pleurodeles; species Pleurodeles waltl. The sequence continues at coordinate 1,392,627,675 of NC_090447.1, forward strand.
GAAACCTTCTCTTTCATGCACAAACAAAGGAAATTCTTTGCCATAATCGGGATTACCCAGAACTGGAGCATTACACACAGCAAACTTTAATTCTTTAAAAGTTTTTTGGCACTGATCATCCCAAGGCAAAGGCATGCTAACATCTTTAAGGGTGAAAGCAAGCAATGGTTTAGCAGGCAATGAAAAGTTAGGGTTCCATTGACACCAGAAAGAAGTAAAGCCAATAAAGGCACGCACATCAAATTGAGGACGTTGTTGTTATGCACAGCTGCAATGCTTTGTGGATGCAAACGTCTACCCCCCTTCGACAGGAGGTGCCCTAGATAGGAGACCTCCTGTTGACAATATTACAATTTAGACAGAGATGCTTCATGACCCAGAGACGCCAAATGATGAAGAAACTTTAAGGTGGTGTATTTGCATTGCTCCTCGGTATCGGAAGCTATCAACAAATCATCAATAAATTGAAGTAAAACAGAGCCAATGGAGGGAGTGAACATATCCAGCTGTCTTTTAAAGGCCTGAGAATATATGCTCGGGAACTCCGTGTACCGCTTGGGAGCACTAGTAAACACAAACGAACGGCCTTGGAGTGTAAAAGAAAATAAATGTGGGCTCTCTCTGGCTATTGGAATGCTAAAGAATGTATTACTGAGATCTTACACAGTGAAATATTGAGCTGTAGGCGGAATCATAGTAAATATGGAATTCATATCTGGAACTATAGGGTACTGTGCCACTACTATTTTATTGACAGCTCTTAGATCAATCACCAATCTATTATGAGGAGGGGAACCAGGCTCGCATTTCTTGACTACAGGGAGTACAGGACTGTTGCATGGGTTGCCCTGAATTTCGCGAACAATACCTTTGTCCATGATGTCCGAAACGATCCTTCCTTAGATATTTTGTACTGAGGAATTCGGTGGAAGTTTGCTCCTTTTTTGGCAATAATAACAATCAGGTAAATATTAATTTTCCCAACATCATTATCACCCTGTGCCCATATATTACTTTCCACCTGTAGGAACTCAGGTGGGATGTGATGTTAGGGTTTTGACTGAAAGGTTCTGGCTAAATCAGAATCAGCCATAGTAATATATATGCTGTCTGGAGAACAGTAGATATAAGCATGCAGTTTCTTTAACAAATTTAAACCTAGAAGATTCTCCCCACAATTTTGTGTAAGTACTAATGGCAAGGTAAAAGAGAAGGGTCCCAAAGTGATATGCAAAGGTTGAGAGATGGGGCTCTGAGCAGGTATTCCAGAGAAAACTATAGAAACATTTATTTTGCCAGAAAGGGGCGCCCCAGGAAGGCTTGATAGTGCTATAGAGGTGCGAGTGGCCCCAGTGTCTACAAGGAAAGTGTGCTCCTCTTCCCGTGTAGCCATGGTCACATAAGGTCCAGATTGATTCATAGGCACCTCTACTCTCCTTCCTCCCTTTCCTTGACATCTCTATTCAAAAGCGTTGTCAAGGTCATCATTGTAGTAAGTCCTATCCTCTTGCATGTTGTCAAAATAATTTTGTCTGTTTCCTCTTGACGCTCCATTTGGAGTGTTGTCAAAGTTCTGTCTATTTAGTCGATTCCTTCCTTGGCCTTGGGATATTCCTCTATCCCTCCCTGTACTATTACCCTGTCCTTGCAAACTCGGATAATCATTCTTCCAATGTCCTTCCTGTAAACAATAGGCACATTGATTCTGGCCTAAACCTTCATGCACTCACTGTGCAGGTGCTGAAGTGGCCCTACTAGTTCCTCTTCCACGCCCTCTTCCCCTCTGAACCTGAGCAATATAGCCCCTTTCTGGATATCCCTCCTGCATCAATGCCTTCGTCTCTAAATCCTTCATCTTCTTATCTTATCCCTCTTTCCTTTGTGATAATTTTCATAATAAGTAGCCATAATCAACAGATCTGCTTGAGATTTTGTGGGCCATGTACTTTCCGAACACTTAATAGAGTCACCCAGATCCTTAAGTAGATTGTTAACAAATGTGTCAGCAAACATGCGTTATCCAACTTGGGTGGCCAAGTCCTGTCCACTGTGGTCTTTGAAGATCTCTTTGAAGCAAGTGAAGAAGTCAGAGACTTCCTCCTCCTGTTTTTGTTTACACGCTGTGATTTTATCCCAATCTACAGATCTATGTGGTATACATTCCTACAGGTGAGCAAGAATAGGATCAGGTAGACCCTGAATGAGGGGGTCAGGCAACTGTCCTGCTGCCTGTTGTTCTTGATTTTCAAAGTGACCCCCAAGCATGTTTGTATCTATTCACATGGTCATTCCGGCGTATGGCATTCCAAGTGTTGGTTAGCAACAGTGTACTGAAAAACGTATCTATGTCTTTGAGTGTCATAATGCACAATTTTGCTGCAGCTTCTAGCCCTCATAGAACCCTTTACGGTTCTTCCTATAATCAGGGAGTTCTTTCTTTATGGTCAATAACTTAGAACGAGCCTAGGGCTTGTAAACGAACTGTTGTTGTGGTTGAACACCAGCAGCTGCTCCTGGTGGAGGACGGATGGTGTGTATTTCCCTCATGGGATAAGAGGCACCCTTGTGCCTACCCTGCTGATACTTTCTGTCATATAATCCCCTTCTAACCACTGTAGCCCACTGAAACATATTTTCCAATTCTGTCAATATTTCTTGTGGGGTATATGTCTGATTAAATGCAAAATATAACGCCTTGCAGCGCTGTAACTGATATCTCTCACAGAGATCCTTTATTCTGTAGCCCATAAATTCCACAATCTTATTTCTGCCCACTAAAAGATATTTTAAAAACTGGGAATAAAGGTCCTTAAGAGGCAGCTCATCTACATTGTCTACTCAGTCCCATGTAATCTGATACGGAGCATCATTTCAGGTGGACATGGAATGTCTGTGTGTACAGTAACTGTCATCCCTATAGTCTGTCCAACCCACCTTTCCTCTCTTTTTTTTTAACTTTTTGGGGGAGAAGTAGGTGTACCTGCCGGCGTACTGCCTGCTGAACCAGAGCCAATAGGAGTCGCAGGGATGGGGGCCTAAATTCTGCAGAGGGGCATTCTGTGCGGCAGCCCCTATGACCAGGCCAGTTGCCCCAATGGGAGGCGAGAGAAATTGTGGTGCATTAGGGAATACCTGTGGTGCCCCGAGGGGATGGCCCACTCCTTGAGTGGGGTGACCACCACCCAGTGGTGCTGCCGGTAATTGTAAGGCAGGGGCATATGCGGGGGAGTGGTCAACAACATCACTAATGTCTCGTCTTGTCCTGTTGTTTTTTGTTTTCGCACAGTGTACGTCTTATTGGTGGTCATCCTAAATTCCCTGTCCATCTGTTCAATTCCTTCAGTCCTTTTCTCTTGGTCATGTTCCTTAACCTTTTGTAATATACTTTTACATTGTTCCTTCTCTATTTCTTTTTGGTTTTTTCACAGCCAATTGTCTAGAATATTTTTCCCATAAATTAAAACTACCCCACAGCGCTTGTCTCACATTTTTCCTGAACAATTGTTCCTGTAGATACCTTAATTTTTCTGGGTCAAAAGTGCCCATCCAGCGGCCACTGTAGACTTTTATCTTTGTGTGTGTATTTGTGCCACAAATGTCCCCTTAAATATGCCGACATACCATGTTTCTTACCCATAATTCATCCAGGACTTCCCTCCATCAGAACGGGTATAGACCCGTCCAGACGTGGGCTCCGGGGACAACAACAACAACGAAGAAAAATGCATTTTTTGAGTTTACTCATTGTTTCTCCTAAAGCTGAATAAATCACTAGAGCAACTCCAACCAATATACCAATCAGGCTTGCCTTCAATCAATCATTTATTCATTAATGCAATTAAATATTTCATAGTTCAGAACAATCTCACCCAATTAGTTGTGAATGTCCGGATTACTGCATTCAGGCAAAGCTGCCTTCTGGATCAATCGCCGGGTTGGAGACTCGGCCGGGGGAGTCCCAATTGCAGAGGGACAGCTCTCTGGTACTTTGGATGGCAGCTGTGAGCAACACGCCTCCTGTGCTGGAGCTCCCACGATCTGCGGTCTCAAGTTGCTTCGCCTCTGCCACAGTATCAGCGCCTGTCAGACTCCCCACGTCGAGTCCCCTTCCGGGCCACCATTTGAGAACCGGGCTTCTTTATCTCCCGTCCCCTCACAATTATAAGAGGTGGTCAAGTCAAAGATTTAATTTGCTGCAATGGGTACAAAATACCAATGTGTCTAAAGCAGGCACACAGGCAGAATGTCAACAATATACATTTTCACACAGCTTTTATACCTAGTCAGACAAATACGATTCATTTACACAGACCAATTACAACCGGTTTAAGCAATAGCGTGCAAGCTGAAGGGGTTCTTCTGATAACACATTCTAAAACAAGACTATGGGTGAAAGGTCATCTTCACCAGGTGTTTCCCAGACCATGTTCCAGGAAACTATGCAGACAAGACCTTGAAGCAAAGCGGTCTAAGGCGCCCTAGGAAAACTACCAGCAAAGTACCTTCAACATCAGTTTTCAGTCACCATATCGAAGCATTTTACAAAATGGAGGAACTAATGCTAAATGATTTTGCAGTGAAAAAGAAACATTTCTGTTACTTTTTCACGAGCCCTCAACATCAAAGACTAAATCCTATCTGTCTTGTCTTTGCTCGCTGCTTTGGCTACCCTTTGAAAAACACTGCTGGTTTAAAGCCCTTTGCCTCTACCAGAGTTGTTCTTAAACTTGGTCCTGTTTACCTTCAAAGTCTCCCCTGCTTATAGTCACCCTCTAGTCACCTTGGCTACCTCTAACTGCCTGATCATTTCTAGGATCCGTGCGCCAGGAAAGGTGGGCGATCTTTCGATGTCTTACTTGAGAATACTGGAATGCTCTTCCATAAACTCCACCATGGATTCTTGCAGCCCCTTCAAAAAGCTACTGAAAACACACTTTCATTGAATTATTTGGTTCTCAGCTGCTTTGAAGTTTAGCTCCATGGCACCCAGGAGGGGTAACACTGCACTGTATAAATGTCAATTCATTCATACCTCTATGATTAGCTAACTTGCTTCACTTTTACCCAAGGTTCTAGTGATCAACAGCTCCTAACTTCACCCAAAGCGCTCTGTGCAGCTTCCAAATTCCACTCTTTCATTCTCATAAGATCCTTTGACTTCTGCTGCCCATTCAGATAGCTCTACCCCACAGTGGCTACCTCATGTGCATCTGCATCTGTGCGCCTCAGTACGGGTGCAGGCGTGTGACTGGGATCTATACTCTGAATCAGCAAACCTCCCTCTAGGACAGGTGAGTAGATTACGTTTTCCATCATTTAATTCACATTTTATAAAAGTTTTAAAAAAAGAGTGTGATGTTTTGCCATAACCTCAGGCGTAGGAACCGCTTTATAGAATGATCACTGTCCTATGAAAAATGAGCATCTGCCCTGTCTCGGCTGATGCCAGATGCGTGGAACGATAATGATACATATAAATCAAATGCAGCAGCAGCTGTAAAAGCACAGATGCACATACCAAATTGTGCACAATGTGATATTGTTCATTGTATATGTATGGCCTCTGGAAAGCCATGCAACCCGGTAAAGTCACCTTATCATCACTCTAAAGTAGTGAAGGATACCTGTCGCAACCCTACCAACTGATGTAAATAAGTTAATCACTAAACAAGCCAGTTTTTAGATAATTGCCCTCTGTTGTTTGATTCATTCTCAGGTTCATATTGCGCCTAGACTTGTGTCCCCCTGTTTTCTTTCACTCGAGGGCACTTCTAACTGAAGCAATATTCAGCCACGGGAATGAAGAGGATAAACGTTAAAAGCACCTTACAAGGAAGCATGGATTCCTCTTAAGGTGCACAAGCTAATGTGCAATGTGGTGAGTGGTGAGACGTGTGGTAAGGGTAAGGAATAATGAAGATTCACCACCCAGAAATGCCCTCTCCTTGGCATAATACCTATTTAGCTGACATATAGCTCTTGTACTTTTTGATCTGTATTCCTTCAGTTTTTTTGACAGGGGCTGTCAGTCGCCATTCTGCCTTTGGTAATAGGGGATGTCCTGTTAATCAATTAATCAATCATTTCTAAAGCACGGCTAATCACCCGTAGGGTCTCAAGAAGCTGTTTGTGGACGTGCTGCTCAATCAAAGAGCCAGGTCTTGAGGTCCTTCCTGAACTGCTTGAGCGAGGTCGTCGCAGAGGTCTTGGCAGGGAGGGAGGGATGGATGAGGTGTCTGTCCCAGGGTTTGTGAATTCTTTGATGATGGCGAAGAGCTCTTTGCTGTTGTGAGCGCTGGTGCTGAGCCGTTCTCGAATTACAGCTTTTTTTGGCGGCTCTGATGTTCTGGTGGTGTGTGTTGTTAGTGAGGACAGGGAAAAGCAAAACAAGGATGGGGCAGAAGAAATAAAAATAGTTATAGCGTTCTTATTTTAGAACAAAAATGGTGCTTGTTTGATAATAACAATTAGTCTTTGGGAGAATCACTTTTGTTTATTCAAAGTAAAGAGTGCACATTTGATAGCAAAATATGTGCATCTTCATGCACCCCACCTGATGTTTAGGGGCAAAGTGAATGAAGTTCCAGATATATATGTTTAAAGGAGATATTTGAGTGCTATCAATGCTGGTGCCAGAAACCCTAGCTTGTGAGATTAGTGTAACCCAACTACAGTCCGATCCTGCAAGGTCTGTATTACCTGAGTGTTAGACCTGACAGCCTTAGGGTGGTCACCCCTAACTTTTTGCCTGCCTCCCTCCACTTTTTGGACACTGGTTTTGCTGGCTTTTAGACTCTGCACACTTTATCACTGCTAACCAGTGCTAAAGTGCATATGCTCTCTCCCTTTAAACATGGTAACCTTGGATCATACCTGATTGGACTATTTAATTTACTTATAAGTCCCTAGTAATGTGGACTATATGTGCCTAGGGCCTGTAGATTAAATGCTGCTAGTGGGCCTGCAGCACTGGTTGTGCCACCCACTCAAGTAGCCCCTTTACCTTGTCTCAGGCCTGCCATTGCAAGGCCTGTGTGTGCAGTTTCACTGTCACATCGACTTGGCATTTAAAAGTACTTGCCAAGCCTAAACCTCCCCTTTCTCCACATATAAGTCACCTCTAATGTGTGCCCTAGGTAACCCCTAGAGCAGGGTGCTGTGTGGGTGAAAGGCAGGACATGTACCTGTGTAGTTTACATGTCCTGGTAGTGTAAAACTCCTAAATTCGTTTTTGCACTACTGTGAGGCCTGCTCCCTTCATAGGCTAACATTGGGGCTGCCCTCATACAGTATTGACGTGGTAGCTGCTGATATGAAAGGAGTAGGAAGGTCATATTTAGTATGGCCAGAATGTTAATACCAAATCCTGCTGACTGGTGAAGTTGGATTTAATATTACTATTCTAGAAATGCCACTTTTAGAAAGTGAGCATTTCTTTGCACTTAAATCTATCTGTGCCTTACAATCCACGTCTGGCTGGGCTTGGTTGACAACTCCTTGTGCATTCACTCAGACACACCCCAAACACAGGGTACTCAGCCTCACTTGCATACATCTGCATTTTGAATGGGTCTTCCTGGGCTGGGAGGGTGGAGGGCCTGCTCTCACACAAGGGACTGCCACACCCCCTACTGGGACCCTGGCAGACAGGATTGAACTGAAAGGGGACCTGATGCACTTCTTAGCCACTCTTTGAAGTCTCCCCCACTTCAAAGGCACATTTGGGTATAAAACAGGGCCTCTGCCCTACCTCATCAGACACTTGCTGGAGAAGAAACCAGAACCTGCATCCTGCCAAGAAGAACTGCCTGGCTGCCTAAAGGACTCACCTGACTGCTTTCTACAAAGGACTGCTGCCTTGCTGTTGCCCTGCTGCCTTGCTGAACTCTTGTCTGGCTGTAAAAGTGGTCTCCAAGGGCTTGGATAGAGCTTGCCTCCTGTTATCTGAAGTCTCAGGACCGAAAAGACTTCTCTTTTTCATTTGGACTCTTCGTGCGCCGAAAATTTTGACGCACAGCTTGCTCGGCGGCGAGAAAATCGCCGCACACTGACGCTGATCGACGCGACACCTTCGGGGCGACCAGAACTTCGACGCATGGCCTCGCAAGGACAACGCCGCCCGACTTCCAGAGGGGAAATCGACGCAACGCCTGCCGTGAGACCGAGAATTCCACGCACAACCTCCCAGAACGACGCGCAGCCAGAAAACAAGCCGAAGAATCCACGCACAGACCCCGGGACATCTGGTAATCCCGCAACCCACAGAAAGAGACTGTCCGCGCGCCGGAAAACGACGCACGACTTCCCCGCGTGAAAAATAACGACGCAAGTCTGTGTGTGCAGAGGAGAAATCGACGCACACACCATTTTTCCACGTATCTCTTCTTCTGTGGCCCTTTGCGGAGATTTTCCACTTTAAAATAGGTACTTTGTGCTTGAAAGAGACTTTGTTTGATTTTTAAAGACTTAAGACACTTTATATCACTTTTCAGTGATATCTCTACAATTTCACATTGCATCTTTATTCGTTTTGACCTACAATTATCCTGATAAATATTATATATTTTTCTAAACACTGTGTGGTGTATTTTTGTGGTGCTATATTGTGTTATTGTATGATTTATTGCACAAATACTTTACACATTGCCTTCTAAGTTAAGCCTGCTCGTGCCAAGCTACCAGAGGGTGGGCACAGGATAATTTTGGATTGTGTGTGACTTACCCTTACTAGAGTGAGGGTTCTTGCTTGGACAGAGGGTAGCCTGACTGCCAACCAAGAACCCCATTTCTAACACTGAGCAACAGCACTACTGACTGATCCTGTAAAATGAAGCTGTGTGATACTCCCTGCCCTGACATTGCACACTTTATGTAATTTTCACCCTTCCCATTACCTATTATGACACATGATCGAGAATCATTTTTAAAGATAATGATAGAAAAATGAATGTAAGTGAAATATAGAAGTGTAGATAGATGCCGTGGAAAAGGATCAGGATTGTGGATGGTGACAAGACGAGGTGTTGTGTTTTCTGACTGGCTTCTATTGATCCATACTTCGTAACTAAGCACCCAAAAGCTTGCTTTTGAAAGCATTAACAAGCAAGATCAAAGCCTCTGGGTAGGCAGTTGAAAGAGTTGATGCTTCACAAAAGGAAATGTTTTCTTCCATCAGCCTGGCATTTAAATCCATTAATGCAGTTTGCCTTCTTGGCAGGTATATGGGATAACGCCAGTGACGGCTTGCTGCATCTTCCGGGTGACCTCAGGGCCTCACTAGCCCAAACAATACGTGATGGTCCGGACACCTGCTTGGTGACTGTGACAGGTGTGTGGCCTTCCCTATTGACCATTGCTTTGGGTCATTTTCCCTCACCCTGCCTTACTAGCCCAAACAATACATGATGGCCAGGATTCACCAGGTATGTGCTCTGAGATGGCCTAGGTGCTACTTGCACCAGTGTAGTGCTGTTTTGCTTTCAGTAATGACCTGTTGCGTAGGCCCTCATTATTCTAATGAGACTACTGGATTTTGAGCGGCAGAATCCCCGCGGTGTGGGGTGACAGAGTCTGACCCACTGCAGGTGACACATGTCGCTCCAATCCGAGTTTGTCTGGCTAACTAGTAGTGCCTCATCTCTGCCCAAGGGTAGGGATGACTGGGCAGCCGAGCGCATGACATAATTGGTTTCTCAGGGAAGCCGTGGTCACTCAGGTCTCATCCGTTTCCCTCCATTACATCAGTCTCATATATACAATGACAAACAGAGGCAGTATATGTTTCAATAATGTTTTTAATGAACTAACTGCATCTTAGGTAGCAAAGTGTGAGCTTCAATAACCAGGACGACATAGCATGACAGTATTAAAATTGTGACAAGGAGAGTGAAGCATAAGAATAACGCTACCATAATGTCACTACAGTCAGTAGACTAACTCCTACCTAGGCTATGATAGAGCACAGCGTGTTAAGCTCTAATTCTGCCCTTCAGGTTTCCCTGGGAAGACATCATCCCCCATACCTGAGCAAAGGCCTACGGTCTGCAAAACAGCTGCAGCGAAGCATTAGGCAATGGGCATCCAGACGTGGTTCTCTGGCTGGAATCTCCCTCTAACGTGTAAGGGGCTGGGAAGTGTTTTTATAATAAAACAACTACTATTCTATGAAAATGTCCCTACGTAAGGATGTTTTCTACGAATGTCGGAGACTAAACTTATACCACGTTCAACGGCAATGTACCTTGCTGTAGCCTTGGAAAAAGCACAGTGTGAGCAAGAACGTCTTGTTTGAGAACAGAGTGCTGGCCTAGGCAAAACAGCTAGATAAACAGAAAATAAAACAAGACCGTAAAAGTGGCTATTGTAACAACAATAAAATAAAGGCAAATAAAATATATCTAGGTTAGAGAGTACTACGGGTTGGCCTAGTGTGTTAAAATAACGTGCATGGAGCTATAACTAAAATGGCTACACAACAGACCGAGCTGACAAAAATCTTTGGAATGCACTTCTCAGTTCAAAGAAGACATTCAGTATTATCTCACCACAAGGTTCCTAAAAAAGGAGATTAGTAGGTTGAAAGCACACGTTTAACGATAGTCACAGCTATTAAAGGAAAATATACCCAAAATGATTCTCAACTGCAAAGTACACAGCAAATAGATGTGGTTATATTATATCATAATTGCAAAGCAAAGAATAAAGCAAAAATTCATCACGTAGGGCCTGCCAAGCTCTTCATCTTTCTTATGACAGCAAGAAGATGACCCCGTTCAACTGCGAGAAAGAGATCTCCACCCTCACTGGACTGATAGGTCAGGCATTCAATGCCTATTCCTGGCCAAGGTCTTGGAAATTCCACCCCTACTGAGCAGAGCCACTTTTGTATATCTTAAAGAACCGAAAGAGCTTTCTGGAAAAAAACCTCCCATAAAAAAGAAATATTTAAACATGCTGGCTAATGTTGGTCAGAGTCGAAAGGAACGCGTTGAGAATTGGCCAACATCCCAAGGCATTTCTCCCAACGTCAAACCGTTCCCTGCTTGCACAAAAAACAGAAGTCTGGTACATTCTTATCGTGCTGACTGACTAATTGTTCGGTGATACTATGTCCTAGCTCTTCGGTGAGAAATAATACGAAAAACAAGCACAGTTTACAGTGTGGAAAAACACAGATGCATTTAACAAGGCAATGTCTAATGCTACGATAAAGTCAATAGGCAGCTAAACTGAATACAAAATGTAATCTGCAATTGGTGAACACTATACAGCTAATCCAGGTGCAAAGTAATGCAACACAAAGACAGTGGTCAAAAACATATTTCACTACAAGTGCTCAGAAGGCATTGCTGGATGCGCTCAACAGGGTTTTCTGGAGACGTGCAAGCATCCTTAATCAACATGCTCTTTAGTGACCCAAGGCTACTTGGAGAAAATGCTGATTAAATCACTCCGACATCTCATTGTGTTTAGTCTGTCTCCGCGTTAGACTGGTTCTTAATCTATGGTTCCCCATGGCTTTTTTTAACGTAAGATAATTTTTTCTATGCTAACCTTATGAGCTTGTTATGTTGAGTGTTTACAGAATAAAATTTTCCGTGGTTGCTGTGCACCAGCAGATGTAGGGGTTGTGCTGCCTTTTGTGGTGAGGCTGAGTGGTGGCATTGCGTTTCCCATACAAGCCACTTTTGCTGTTTAATCTTATGCTAAAGACTATTTTTGATTGAGGGCTGCCCACTTAAGAAAGAGAGACTCACTGTGTGATGATGTCCCTGCATACGTCAGCGTCGGAATCACTTCTTCTAAATAACAACAGAGTTGATTGGGGGTGTTCTATGCTCATAATTTCAGCATCTCTGGATTCCAAGTGAGACTGAACTATAGGTTATGGTGGAAGAGGGAAAGCACTCTGCTATCTGGAGGCACTTGGAGCAGCAGCAAGATGAGGCTGCCACTCCGGTTCCATAATTTTCCATAACTACTGCAGAACATCATGCTGTTATTGATGGAATTGTGATGGAGTCTGTTGTGACGTGCAACCTCTTGGCCCTAGTATTTGAGGACTCTGTTCCTGTTGATTATAAAGCAAAGAGAATTGATCTTGCATGAAAAAGGGTCTCTTCATCTGTTATTTTCTGCCCTTCAAGCAGCCTATTCAGTGCAATCATTGCTAAATGACTTTCAGTCCTTATTTGATGGTCTTTCGAAGGGAGAGTTTCCAGTCCCCAAACTAACATTAATAGAAGAGCAGGTCTGGTTTCTTTCAGATGTTACATTTTCTGACTTTTTAGTTACAGCATCAAGAACAGCTACTGAACTAGCATATGTGGTTGCATAAGTGGAAGCTAGATGCCACATGCTTAATATGGCTTTTTTGTGTCAGATGCTTTTTGTGACCCAGTTTGAATCTTTATTAAAGAAATCTGTGGAAGACCGTAAGACTTATCTTTCCTTCCAGCAGATCATTGCCAGAGGTAAAGGTATTGGTGGTTCTCGCATTTTTAGTAGAGAGGCTCAGCCAGATTCAAAGCGGCCTTTTTCGAGAAAGTAACCAGAAGGCCTTCCACTAGAATAGGGTCTGGCTGTTATGTCAAATCTTTGACACTTATACTCCTGCTCAGGTCTCCTTAAAAGCATGACTGTCAGTTCCTGTTCTTCCTCCAGTGAGGATAAGATTGTTTCTTTTTTTAGGTTGCTGCAAGAAGCCGATGTATAACTAATGGGCTCTTCAGTTAGTAGTTCAGAGTTGTGATTTGAAATTCAAAACTGCTCCAGTCAAGACTTTTTTTTTGTCCAATAACAATTTATTTTTCATCGGTGAAGAGGCAGGTGTTTTTTTCCAGGAGTTGAGTCTTTAACTCACTGCTAAGCTATCAGGCTGTTTCCAGATAATGAGATGAAAAAAAAACATGAATTCAATGCAAACCATTACTGACCACTCTACATTTGGTATGGGCAGAAGACTTTTTAATCACCTTGAGTCTCAAAGATATGTATTATCATGTAGCAATTCTCCCAAGCTGCCAGGGCTACCTGAGGTTTGTTTTGGCAGGAGTGCACTATCAATTTCAGCTACTTTCTATAGACTTGTCTTCAGCTCCTCTTATCTTTACTAAAGGTTTGTCTTCTGTTATTGCTTTTCTGCAATCTTGGGGATGGGATAGAGTTGTTTCGTATTTGTACTGCAGCTTCTTCATTTTGCAAGGCACAGAAAGATTCCAGCCTGGAGAGTTAGACCTTGCAGGAGCTGGCATTCCTTCTTAATCTGGAAAACTCCACCAGCTTCCAACCCAGTAACTACTATCCACTGGAACCCAGCTCGGCATGAAATTAGGGGTGGCATTCCTTCCAGAGGATCAATCTCTCCAATAATCTAAGTTGACTCCTCTTCTGGAAGACCCAACTCCACTCTGTTCTTGACTTTGACAGCAGTCTCAACATTCCTTGTACCCTGAACGAGGCTTTGTCTGAAGCTGCTGATAATGTCATCCTTGCAAGCTAAGCTCTCGAATCACAGGAGTATGACTTCATTCTAAGTGCTTCCCTGGATCTTCAGAGATAGCTGGCCTGTTGATTGGACAAGGATAATCTTTTAAGGGGCATTTCTCTTCTTCATTAGTCTCCTTTGATACTGATGTCCAAAGCCAGTTTGGTAGGTTAGGGTACCACTCTGGGAACCTATCAAATCAGGGTTCTTGAGCTTGTGGGGAAAGCTCACAATTTTTTTAACTGGTGGAATTTGTGTGCCATTTTCAGAGCCCTCAATTTCTTCATTCTCCAGGGGGAGAGATGTCATCTGACAGTAAGGACGGACAATTAAGGGGCCGAGGCCAGAGGGTGTGAGCTCAGCCTCGCTAAATTTGTTAAACTATAAGATTTTTCATTGGTCAAAGTCTCACCTTCTATGTCTGAGAGCAGTATAACTTCGAGGTGGGAGCTAGCCCCAGATGACACTGTAGCTCTTCAGTTCAGTTTTGCCTATGCATATTATATTTATTCATAGCTGTACAATATAGGGAGTTCCTCTGATAGATCTTTTTGCTTCCCAGATGATGTGCTTCTTCCCCTGTTTAGCTCACCAGTGATGTGTGTACAAAGCTAGAGGGTGGTTGCATGGTCCTCAGTTAGCCCCGTTGACCTTCTCTGTGTGTTGCCTCCTATTCATCTGTTACTTTGGGTCTTGGAGTAGATTCAGTGGGAGAAGGTGAAATTTGTTCTAGTAGGTCCAACTTAACCCAGGAGGACATGGTATCCTCTTCTATAGCAACTAGCTCTAGAACATCCCTGGGAGTTTCTGGTATGTCTTCTTTCATTAGCAACAGCCTAGCCAAAAGGCAGAGGAGCGCTGTACATAGTCAAAGCAAGCATAAAGTTAACGAGTAAGAGGAGAGGAAGCTAGGTTGTGGATGTTTAATTTTGTGTGATTTGATGTTATTTAAAGAGGTGGGCCTGCAACTCTTTCCTGAAATGAAACAGTGTTGGAGAGAACCGGATGAATATGGTGATGTTATTTCTGATCCTGAGTACAATCTACAACACAACTGCTGCCCTTCTACTGTAAAATTATATTAAATGTAATAAAATCCCTGACCATTTTGGTAGTGTTCTTAAGGGCTTACAGCCTAGAGATTGTGATCCCCTAAAGATTCTGGATTTATTTTTGGAGAATCTGTTTCCTTTTTGATTTTGGAGTATCTACCAAAAGTGTTCTACAGGCAGCGGTTTGCTATTTTCAGACTTCTTATACAGATTTTTTAAATCTTATTCCTTTGGTTTCTCGCCTTATAAAGAGTTTGTTTGACCACATATCCACATTTCACTCTTCTGTCCTCACCTGGGATCTGTCTCTGGTATTGTGAGCTCTACAGTCTCCTCGTTTTGAGCCACTGAAGTCTATTCCTCTTCATCGATTGTCAGCCAGAGTCTTTTTCTTGGATGCCATTGCCTCCTCCCAGAGAGAAGAGAAATTAGGAGTCTTTTCATCTGTCATGAGCTTTATCTTAGACTTTACCCAGAGAAATTGGTTCTAAAGCCGGGTCCTTCTTTTCTCTCTGAAGTGGCTTCCTATTCAGTTGTCACTAAAATTAGCATTACTTGTGTTTTGTTTAAATCCGACACATGAGATGGAATCTCAATTACATTGTGTTGATCTTCATAGGGATTTATCTATTTTTCTGAATCATACTTTTCTGTTGCGTTCATTCAGATGCAAGTTTTGTCAAATTTGGATCGTCTTGTAAAGGGGGACACTCTGTGGTTAATACCATAAGCCGTTGTCTATGTCTGGTAATTTCTACCACTTCTGCTTCCAAGGGAATTCCTCTTCCTGTCCAGATAGATGAATTCTAATAGGATATAGTAGGTTCATAATGATTTCCTGTGTAGAAATGAAGGGGACCACTTTATTTGATATGCTTTATGCTGCCCCCTGGGCACTTTCACAATCATTTGTAAGGCATTTTAAATTATCGCTGGGAGGTCCTTGCGTGACTAAGATTGGTGCTAAGATTCTAAGTACATGATATATTTGTGTTTAAATAAATTGATTATGTTGCTGTATTGTACTACTGGTGTTTATTTTTGACTTTGTGACTCAATTACTTGGTAAATGCTTGGTATACCATTAAGTACTGGCACGAGGAAGCTTGGTGAGGCTGTAGTGGTCTGGTTACTCACTGGTAAGCTTCATTACTCCAAGTCCAAGCTTCCATTGTTCTAGTCCTCTTCCCACCCTCACTTCTTGGTATTCCCGGTTGTGATCTAAGAATGACAGGAAGTTATAGCCTGTACTAGGGGAAAAATAAGATAGGAAGGTTTTTTTTTTTTAGGTAAGGAGGCGAGTGAATTACCTTCTTTGGGGTTGGCATCTTACTGGTAATTAATAAAAACCTTGATAGCCTGCAGCCTAGCCAATTCAACACTCGCTCAATACAAATATTGATAATTCTTTTGTGAGATGTTGGCCTGTCAACAAATGAAAGCATACATGGAGTGTAAGAGGTGTATCTTGTTCGGACTTGAATGATGACAAAGCTGTTTGCTGCGTAGTAATTTGTTGTAAATGAGTCCGCACATGATTGTGCAAAATAGCAATCAGTCATTTTTTCAGACTTAAAATGATTCTGCTTATGGTGCTGTATATAATTTTGAAGGTAATAATGCATTCAACTTGTAGGCTCCAGGGAGACTTGCTAGCTCCATCTACATACCATTAACAGTGTCAATATGCGAGCTGAGAAGTGTTATAGAGCATATTGATTTTTTTTTTTTATTAAATGAGTGTTGAGATCAAAATGTATGCAGGGAGATATTTAACATTTGCTAAATGCTTCATGTGTCCTCACATTGTATAAAAATAAGAATACACACAGGAGTTTGTTTGAGGGTTTGCTTCATAATTTGGTAATAGTTACATTGTACTCAGTACAGAGCAGATGTATGTTATCTCCCATAACTGGCCTGAACAGCACACTTTTCATTGTTGACAGTTTATTTATCAGGCATACAATATGGAGCACAACCGCAGAATATTTCCATTAGTTTAAAATTGCTGTATTGTATGGTTCTCTATTTAAGAAAAGGCATGTAAATATACTAAAAACAAGACTGAGTTAAATCGAACAAAATTTTCTGTTAATTTATTTCCTTCTGCCTACTTTGAATAGGACAGTATCAGGTGAGGGGGAAGAAGAATTTGTACACAGTTTCCCAACTTAAAATATTCGTAAACTAGGTTGATTCCCTGAACAGAAAATATGTGGGTACAGTACATTTGTAGTGGCATATTCAAAAACTTAATGTGTTTGTATTCCTACAGACAGTTTAGCTGCACCGATTGAGAAACTGGAACTACCTCTAAACTTTCTTTCACTTCCTAGATAGGTAGCAAATGAGCATGCGCCAAAGATTACTTTTTGCATATAATTCTACTGATGAAGAAGTTAATGTATGATGATTCAGTGTACTTTTCAGATGCAGAACAGAGCCCGTCATGCATTACAACGCAAGTCCTCTTTATGAGGCGTAATGATACCTCAAACAGCCAAAAGCATGAGGTAAGAGAGATATAGGCCCTCATTACAACCTTGGCAGTCAGTGTAGAAGTGGCGGTAATACCACCAACAGGCCAGCGGAAACAAAAATGGAATTACAAGCATGACGGTTACCGCCATGCAAAACCGCCACTTCCACACTGCGACCGCCAGGTTGGTAACGACCGCTGGGCTGGAGACTTCAGTCTCCAGTCCGGCGGCCATCACTAGACCGCCGGCGGTATCAGGACCCGCATACCGCCATGGACTTTGAGGGGTTTTGTACCACCATGAAATCCATGGTGGTAGGCACTATCAGTGCCAGGGAACTTGTTCCCTGGCACTGATAGGGGTCTCGCCCCCTCCCCAGAGTCCTCCCCCAACACTCACGACCCCCTTACCACACCCCAAAGGTGGCAGGACCCCCTCCCCATCCTCGCCCCCCACCCCCCCACAGAAATATCCACACAAACACCCCCTACACGCACGCTCACACCACTCATACACATACACGCACACATGCACACAGACATATACGCACACATTTCCCATACACACAACACACACCCTGCATGAATATACACACTCACAACCCCTCTACACACTCACACGCACACCCCCATGCACACACACACCACTCAACACCCCCCCACTCCCTCCCCTGACAGACGATCACCTTACCTGGTCCAGTGATCCTTCGGGAGGGAATGGGATCCATGGGGGCTGCTCCGCCACCAGCACCCCGTCACCAGAACACCTCCACGCCGAATCCTGGGACGTGATTCGGTGGGCGGTGTTCTGTTGACGTGGCGGTGGAGGTGGAGTAGCCTCCATTTCACTGCCAACCGCTGCTGGCGGCTCTCCATTCGAAAAAGGGTGGAGGACTGCCAGCAGTCATGATACGGTGGGCGGGAGACCTGCACCATTGGGGGTCTTCAGCCCTGTGTAACCTCGGCGGTCTTTTGAAAAGACCGCTGAGGTTAAAATGAGGGCCATAGTCCTCTCAGCTGAACCATAGCCCACTCTACATATTTTTTAAAGAGTTTGTAAAAATATGTTTTGCAGAGACTCTGCTATAAAGTGAGACAAAAAATGAAAACCACAATCTTTCTATATCTTCTATGAAATGTTTTCAGTCAGACGTTTTTTGAAAAGCGTATAATGACTTTTAGTCGTTTTATGTCCAAGTAAAAAATCACGGTTAGCTAGAGATGGATTAAATGATGACAGCAGTTTGGACCAGGCTGACTTGACAAGATATGAGGATAATCTGTGGTAGGAAGGGCGAAGTGAGGCAGCTGCTGCTATGCCAACTTTACCAGTGGGTTAGGTTATATTGTTCCTCATGGCCATACTACATTTGAACTTAGACTCATAGGTCGCACAATAGAAGCAGATGCTAATAAATACTACAGGGAAGAAAATTTCATGTGACTGCTGTGGGTTAGGGGTCGCAGGGTGCCAAAGGAGCTAAACATGTGTGAAAAAGAGAAACTATGAAAAAGGGAAAGAAAAAGAAAGTCAAAGGCAGGTGGTGCAAGAAAGTGCAACAGATGGAAGGGAACAAGAATGCAAAGAAGAGGAAAAATGATGGAAAGAATAGGAGCAAAACCAAAAGCCAGAAAAAGAAAACAAAAGAAGACTGGAAAGAAGGAGAGATAGAGGTTAAGGGTGAAAGAGACGTTAAAAACAAAGGAAAGGAAGCATAGAAGAAAGGATTGAAAGAAGATTGACAAGGAAAAGAAGTAATGTATAAGGAAGTGGAAGAAGATTGGCGGTATGATCCAAAATAACCAGGAACGTTTAAGATGGTGATCATACTTTACTACACATGTCTGCATTTGCACTGCTGAAAACCGCTGCCTGCACCATGGCGCTTCTCATGGGCTAAAGTCAAACTGGCTTGTCTTTGGTCCGTGTGTATTCCATTCTTAACTCTCCATGGTTGGAGGGAGGTAATCTTCAACTAGTGTTGATTGCACGTATGTGGCCTGGACTGTATGCCTGGATGTGCTCCAGAAATCAGAAGGGGACACCTTACAAGCCAATGGGGGATGAGTGAGGGGCATGTTATGAATATTCGCATGCGTCAAAATGTTCAGTAGCTATGTGGCATGCTGTAGCACCAAGCCTTTGCTTTGTTCCATTCCTATCCTTAGATGTATCCACTGTGGATGAGCTGAAAATGAAGACCTAAGAGAAAGTTGGATGCAAAAACCGAACTGTTTTTGTGTCAGTAATTGTTGTGAACTATGAATCTGTTGATGAGGTAGAACAGTGTAAGATATAATGGAAGGTGTGCGGTTATTGTAGTTGAGATCAGAAGAAGGTACTTAAACCCTCCGGGAATAAGCAATCTGGCAGTTGCCTTGCCAACACAGAATTTGTTGGGGGAGTGGACCCCGCAATTTTAGATATCCCAAAATCTACCAAAAAAAGAATCCCCATAAATTCATTAATCAGAGACGGTGTTAAACCTACATTTCATGAGGCAATGCATCCTGTATTAAGGCACCTCTCAATGCAACCAAAGATATTAGAAATACAGTGAGTTGGGTAGATGGACCCACTCAGTAACTGAGTTGAAGATCAACGGAATAGTTAAAGAGTTTTGTCACAAAATTAAAAAATAAGGCATTAGAGTAATGCCAAGAAGGCTTCCCAATGAATAGGGCAATACAGAGAAAAATGCAAAATCGAAAATTAGTCTGTGTCCCAAAATCAGGAGCGAAATGGACAGCATCCCTAGTAGAAAAGGAAAGTCTCCGGCTCGCCCCCAAAATGGAGGGTTTTTATCCATTATTTACGCATGTGAAATTAATCAAAGCGCAAAATATTTGTGATGTGAGAAAATTTATCATTTAGTGAGTAAATCAGAGCGCAGATTATGAAACATTGTATTGACTAAGCACCTAAGCACTATCCCACTACATGAATAATTATTCTGCCACTTTCTATGGGCGAGCGCAAAGCGCTCCGTCCCACTCTGTAATCTCTTTTTGGCCTTCCAACCACGCCCATGTCACGTCAGTCACTTACATTGGTTTGTGGGCTTGCCTTTTAAAATCCGGTTGTTTTCATTTGTGAAATTCATGCATACGTCATGCCTGTTCCGGTATTTCGCCCACCTACACAGCACCGGTAAACTACTAAAAACATACGAGGCTCGATGTTTTCAGCATAAGGTACGGACTACTTTATCTGTTCATTTTCCACTCAGCACGATCGCGCTGCATTTTATGTAGTGCGATCGCGCTGCGTTTTTTTTTCTTTACAGCGCTAATAGCTCTAACTCGACCAAATGCGAGACCCGTTGCATTGAAAATGCTTGTTGCTAATGTCATCAGGAGATGCTAGAACTCACTTGATAACATAAAAACAGTGTGTTATGTGAATGATTAGGGCACAGTAATCTAGTAGAAAGAACTTGAAGAAATAATTGCAGTTTTGTAACTGAGCCCGGGAAAGTTAATTGAAGACAGCATGAACATTGGCAGTGGAAATAAACAAATACTAATTTACTTGAGTGTGTGCTGCAGAATCAACAGGCAGTAAGATGTGTGTGGAGGGAAAGACAAGAGTGGCAAGGATGACATCCATTTTGAAAAAGGCGGAGGTTAGGCCCAAATTGAGGCCCAGTTAAGGGGGGTCAGAAAAACTCACCTCTACATGTCATAGAGAATTCATTTCAAAGACATAGCTCTGTAAAAAGTGTAAAAATACATTCTGCATCTTGTTAATGATGCACAAAAATGTAAACATAGAAAAATCCCCAGTAATGTGCTGTTCAGATTTTTTCACCTAGGAGCTGAAACTCTTGTGGGAAGGCCTAGTTTTCTCTCTTTCACCTACAGTTTTGTTTGAAACCCTGGGGTTTTGCATTGCGCTGTTGGCTGAGGCAACCAAACAGAGCTCAGCCCTCAGATTTGTGTGCATTTTTATTTACCCGGTGTATGCAACTTCTACTACTGTAAACTAGAATTAACGCTCAGGGCTCTGCAATCTGTCAATATTCTGCTATCCGTGTATATCACTTAGTGCAAGATAGCCCGCCCAACTGCAGAGGGATCAGTTATGAAAACCATAGGGCACGATAACTTAGCTTTGCAGTTTTTCACTTTCAGTCAACTTCTATTTTAAGATCAAAATCTGAGAGCTTTTGCTTCATACCTCTTGTTGCTTTAAATAAAATGATACCTCCCTCTGAATGATTTCCTCAGATCATCTGTTTGGTAAATGCCATCCACATCTAAAGTATATTCTTAATGTAATTTGTACTGAAACGCTCAAATCTGCAGCCATATATAAGTCAGTTGTGTATTTCAGCTGTGTAACTTATAGCAAATTGACTGTAGTGTGTGTATTCCCTGTGGCATCAATAATAGCCTTATTCACATCACAGCTTGGATAGCCTAGCTTCACTACATACATACTCACAGTCTTCTTTAAAGCCAACAAAGCAAACACTCACAATAGGCAAGAAAGGGGACTTATTTATTTTTTCTAAATAGCGCTGATGCTCCTGGTTGTTTTCGCCAAGCGATTTCTGGAAGACCAAGTCAGTGGTTTCTGGGGCAGTGTTACTAGATTGACATAGATTTCCGATTTCCTGTGAGTTGGGTTTGTCTGAACAGGTCGGTGTAAGTGGGTGTCTTGAGTCATAGACCACAAAGTGCTGTGGATAGATTTTATTGTCCATGGGACCATTGACCAGCTTAATGAACACCATGCCTTTCTCAATAACAACCCTTACAATGTACAACTTAGCTTACAGCATCACAACAATACCATTGATTTTTTGGATATCACTTTCTTCATATACAATAATAGTAAACAGAGTGCTCTTTTTAGAAAATCCACTGCATGTAACAGTCTTCTCCATGCTACCAGTGCCCACCCTGCTTCGGTTATTCACAACATCCCCTATGGGGAAATGGTACGTGTCAGACGAAACTGTAGTACCAACGACATTTTTAGGACACAAATCCAACACACACGACACTGGTTCATTAATAGGGGTTATGACGCACATGATCTAACACAAGCAGTTCATCGAATTATGAATACCCCCAGGAAGGACACGTTGGTGACCAGGACACAGGGGTCCAGGCAGACTGGCAAGAATATTCTATCTTTTGTGACTCGGTACACAGCCCATAGCCAGGGTATTTATAAAATTCTCAAACGTCATTGGCCCTTACTAACTGATGTTCCGGGCTTGAAAGGAATAATATCCAACAAACCTAGGATCACCTTGTAGTGCTTTCCTCTTATTTAGTTTCTAAGCACTAACATAACACAACAGAAATGCACTTCTGAGGTCAAAGAAGACTTTTATTGTTGTTATATGAATGACGAATTAGTAGCTTTCCAGTCCGCGTTAATCAAACAAAATATATCAGTTTGCAATATACACAGCAGGTTATATTTATAAGATATTGAATGCAAAGCAAAACAAATACTTCACCGTGTAGGAACTATTTACAGCTACATCTTTCTAAGGTCTGCAAGCTGATGACCCCTGTCAGCCGCGAGAAAGAGTTTCATCTACCCACACGGGATGCTGGCAGCTGGCGCCAAGCTCCAGCACGAGGTCCGGCAGATTCGAATCTCACTCTCTGCAGCCTGTTACATTTGTTACAAAGGTGTGCCCCCTCCTCTCAGACCTGGGAAACTGAGCAAGCCTTTTGGAGACTGGCCAGGTCTCCAAGGCTACTCCCGTTCCCAAGCTCAAGCGAAGGAAAAACAATACCCATGTACTCTCTCTTATCAGGTCTAGTCTACTGTGAGAGCAAAACATCTTGGTTCATCTGGTGCAAAAACACAGCTTGGAAAAATACAGCTTGGATTCTCAACTGCAATGTCTAACTCCACGTTAAAGGCAATGGGCAGCTAACCTAAATATCAAATGAAATGTCATGTTAAAGGCAATAGGCAGCTAACCTAAATATCAAATGCAATGTCTAGTGTCATGTCAAAGCCAATAGGCATCTAAGCTGAATACAAAATGCAATGTCTTATATCATGTCAAAGCCCATAGGCAGAATATCTAATAGCATGTCAAAGTCAATAGGCAGCTAAATTGAATACATCATGTCAAAGTCCATAGGCATGCAATGTCAAAGCCAATAGGCGGCTAGACTGGATACAGCATGTCAAAGCCAATAGGCAGAATACAGAATGTAATGGCTAATGCAATGTCAAAGCCCATAGGCGGCTCAACTGAACAAAACATACCATGTGCTACTGGTGAACATTGAGCAACTAATATGCGCAGTGGTGAAACACAAAGTCATTGGTCAAAACAAAACTTATCAAATAGCAGGACATTCCGCCCTTTGACCAATGAATTTTTGTTTCACATATCTCATATTTCAAACAAACAAAAAAAAAAACATCAGCACAAAAAAAAAACATTATGATCAAAGCAATCCCTGTAAAGCAATAGAAGTGAATTAACACATTGATTTCATAACCTTTCACATCAGATACATCTACATAGAAAAGACTGAGCAATTTTTTTTCTTCTGAATAAGTCTCTAATTCAACAGTGTTAGCAATTTGATGTGGCATGAGTACTACTCATGTAAAGGTGCACGGTCCACTTGAAAGGTTTGCTGGAAGATAAGCAAAAGTCAGAGTTCCATACGAGAGGGAAAAAAAATAAAAAATCACAGAATGCAATCAAACAAGTTGAACTTGAACTGAAGGCGCAGTTTGCGCAAAATGGATCCATGGTGCTGGCACTTTACTCAGCCAGGTTCAGGTTGGGGATTCGGTCCCTTCCCCGACCCCACACGCACACACCGGAAGGGGGACCACACAGCGCACTCAGGGACAGTGGCGAAACGTGGTAGGATCTGCAAAAGAAACAAGTATGACTTTTCTTGCAAATAACATTTTTCATTTAAACTGCACCCTTCCTCTTTCTTTCCCTGTTTTATAATCAGCAGGACGTTTTTGGGGCCCTTTGTTATATTCTCTGCAGGATCACTTGGGGCTTCAGCCCACACATCAGCACTGAGGTTTGTATCTGCTGCGCCACAGCTCCCCTTTTCTTGCACTGTCAGAAGGGCTGGGGCAGACTCCTTCTTTACCAAACCTCCATTCACTGCATTTTTGTCAAGTTGGGCCATTCTGTCTCCAATTTGTATGAATGAATCAGATTCTTTTCTAGGTATCAGCATAATTTCGATTTTTCCTTGGTAATTTGCAGCAATCACTTTCCCTAAAACCTGATCAATTTGCCATTTCTGTCCTGGTAACTTTCCTCTCCCCAACTGCTCTGTGACTGCTTGCATGACAGATTGCTTTTGTGCGTGCTGCACAGTTTTTATCAAATCTAGGGGAATGTGCATCTCTCTCGTCTCTGCCCACCTGTAAGTGGCTTTTTCTCTCAGCTGTTCACATTTCTGGGGCACCCACTTAGCCATCCCCACTAAGGCAGAATTCTGGGTGTACACTTCTCTCTCTGAATTTTTCTCATTAACATCTGCAAGGTAATTGAACCAGTTAGGTACAAGCCATATGTAAAAACAAACAGCTAAAACATTAGCAATAAACCAAAAATCAGCGTAAAAATGACACATCTCACGTAGTTCTTTATACAACGCTTCTACGGTGCCAGAAAACAACATTTCAGTCAATGAATCATTAGTAAAACAAACATGCTTTTTATCTTCAGTAGACACGAATTCAAATGGTGCACACAATTTCACCGGTAATTCTTTTACCTGTGGTACTCTAGCCCTGTCTTGCAAGTACCAGATCCATTGTATGATTCTAGCTTGGGGCACTATTTTCTTTCCTTGTTCTTGAGTTACATGTACATAAGTATTTCCTTCTTGCACTGCGCAGAAACCTGAAGTCTGCATTATTTCATTTGCCAAATCACACGCGCGCAGCTGCATATAACTTTTCACAGTGACCATATACAAAAGTGTTAGGATTTCTCTCAAATGAGAGCTATTCTTTTTCCAAAAATCAAACAAGCTAATGAAAGTCGCCTCTTGCTCTAAAATCTTTCGTTTTACTTGTGCATTTTGCAACGGTAACTCGTAAATCACATTCTGGTCTCTCTCGTCCGTGTTATCAGTTAAGGAATGCATTTTGTCTGCCAAAAACCCTGGCTCACACGGAAACTCAGTGCAGCTCGGAGCTGTCTTAACCCCCTCATTACTGGAATGGGACAAGAAAGATTCTTCAAAAACAGACTTTTTATAACTTTCAGTCGGGCTAATTTGCTCACGTAAATTCCTATTTTCATGTTCCAACTGCCTACATTTCTCCTGCATTTCTCTGTAAGCAGATAAAGGTATCCAGACCTTTCTGTCATCATTACTTCCAAAAGACACGTTTTCTACATATATACAACAGGAATTATTTCTCAAAACATTATCAGGCCTTTTAGCTACACATGCATTTTCTTCTGTAATTCCCCAAACAGAAAACAATTCACAGTTTTTCTTAGCACCATCAGGCAGTTCATCAACACATGTATTCTCAGACATGGTCTGCCGTGCTACTGTGATTCTCCAAACAGAAAACAATTTCTGTAATTCTCCAAACAACAAAAAAAACAATTACACTTTTAAAGTGTGCACTTAGAAATCTACCAACTCGTCAATACCCTCTTAATCACCTCTTAATGACCAACCCCACGACTCCAGGTACCAATTGTAGTGCTTTCCTCTTATTTAGTTTCTAAGCACTAACATAACACAACAGAAATGCACTTCTGAGGTCAAAGAAGACTTTTATTGTTGTTATATGAATGACGAATTAGTAG
The DNA here is from genome assembly GCF_031143425.1 of Pleurodeles waltl. Classification (NCBI taxonomy): domain Eukaryota; kingdom Metazoa; phylum Chordata; class Amphibia; order Caudata; family Salamandridae; genus Pleurodeles; species Pleurodeles waltl. Next base: position 1,392,653,493 of record NC_090447.1, read on the forward strand.
CTTTCCAGTCCGCGTTAATCCAACAAAATATATCAGTTTGCAATATACACAGCAGGTTATATTTATAAGATATTGAATGCAAAGCAAAACAAATACTTCACCGTGTAGGAACTATTTACAGCTACATCTTTCTAAGGTCTGCAAGCTGATGACCCCTGTCAGCCGCGAGAAAGAGTTTCATCTACCCACACGGGATGCTGGCAGCTGGCGCCAAGCTCCAGCACGAGGTCCGGCAGATTCGAATCTCACTCTCTGCAGCCTGTTACATTTGTTACAAAGGTGTGCCCCCTCCTCTCAGACCTGGGAAACTGAGCAAGCCTTTTGGAGACTGGCCAGGTCTCCAAGACTACTCCCGTTCCCAAGCTCAAGCGAAGGAAAAACAATACCCAGGTACTCTCTCTTATCAGGTCTAGTCTACTGTGAGAGCAAAACATCTTGGTTCATCTGGTGCAAAAACACAGCTTGGAAAAATACAGCTTGGATTCTCAACTGCAATGTCTAACTCCACGTTAAAGGCAATGGGCAGCTAACCTAAATATCAAATGCAATGTCATGTTAAAGGCAATAGGCAGCTAACCTAAATATCAAATGCAATGTCTAGTGTCATGTCAAAGCCAATAGGCATCTAAGCTGAATACAAAATGCAATGTCTTATATCATGTCAAAGCCCATAGGCAGAATATCTAATAGCATGTCAAAGTCAATAGGCAGCTAAATTGAATACATCATGTCAAAGTCCATAGGCATGCAATGTCAAAGCCAATAGGCGGCTAGACTGGATACAGCATGTCAAAGCCAATAGGCAGAATTCAGAATGTAATGGCTAATGCAATGTCAAAGCCCATAGGAGGCTCAACTGAACAAAACATACCATGTGCTACTGGTGAACATTGAGCAACTAATATGCGCAGTGGTGAAACACAAAGTCATTGGTCAAAACAAAACTTATCAAATAGCAGGACACACCTACAGAAGAGGACTTACCCTTAGAGATCACTTATGTCCTAGCTACATTGCTTCCACCTGCACTGCCACTTGGCTTCCAACAAAACCCAAGGGTTTCTATGTCTGTCATGGTTGTAATGTTTGTATCTATGGTCGCGATAGAATTAAGGACTTTTGTTATCACAATGTGAGGAGTTTCACTATTCACCAATTTATCAATTGCAACACTAAATTTGTGGTCTACATTTTGGGTTGCGCTTGTAATAAGATCTACGTAGGCAGCACCATACGCCCATTAAATCTCAGAATACAAGAACATTTGTGAGCCATAAAAAATCATGATTCTGCATATCCACTTGCTACACATATGACACTTGTTCATCCTAACGATCCCAGAATCTGGTTCCATGGCATTGAATTTGTCCCTGCCCATCCGAGAGGGGGCAATAGAGAAATGATTTTACGCCGAAAAGAGGCGCCCTGGATCTGTCGCCTGCAAGCGGTGGACCGAGGCCATAATACGGATCATGAACTTCATTTCTTTTTATAACCTATGTACTTCTTTTATTATTCATATTTTCATGGTTATACAAATTCAATTTTCCTTTGTATTTGTTGCAAAGTGATCACTGCTTATTTTGTGCAAGCATATTGTTATTCGCTCTATTGGTGCACTACGTTGTACTATTGTGGGTACTTGGATTTATATACTGTCTCAAATGTTTGAATCTATTTTCAGTATTTTTTACTTAATTGTTTATACAGTGTATTTACCGAATCACACTTCCTTAAATTAGGGTCATATGAATACATCACCTATGTTGGGTCTCTTTTTCCTTTCTAGTCACTTTTTCTCTCCTATCTTACTATCATTACGATTTGTGGCTCACTCTCTTATTGCTCTTAGCACTCATATCTTACGCTTATCCACAATAACCTTGGGTCCAGTACAGCTGTCCTTTGACACCATTACAATACACTTCCTTTATGTTTTGGCTATACCTATTTTTGTTTTTACAAAAACTCTTTTATATATGTACTTTCGTTTCCATTTTATTTTATTTTATCTTATTTTCCATTTTACTATTTTTTCTTCTTTTTTCTAGTTTATTTATTTTTTTCTTGTCCCTTTTGAGTTCAATTATATATTTTTGCCTTTACCTTTCAGTTTCACACCTATTTATCTTAATTTTACATGACTCTGATGTGTTTTTCATCGTCAGCCTACCCCCAATATGGCCGCGTTTTGTTGCCCGTCTTTTATTTTTAGGATAGGGAGACCGGTACTCCCACTTCCGGGTCCTGGGCACATAACTTTTGGTTTCCGATACCGGCTTCTGATCGGTGCCTGATCTTCGGTATTCCTGCCGGGAACTTCCTGAGTTGCCTGACACACGCGCGTTCCGGCAGCCGTTTGGACCGCACTTGAGAGCATTCCCATTTGGAGCTACTTTTTCGTCCTTTTACCAACAGACGGTAAGCGTTTTTTTGAACCCCACATTGTTCTCATTATACTACTGGTCCTCGGGGACTCTATGTGCCCTTTACTTTCACTGTACACACCTTATAGGCTTGTTTTTGATTTCTAGGTATATACTTTTTCAATTCTGCGCTACATGTGGGGTTTTTCACTTTCTCTCCCCACGCCTTCTCAGAATTTTCCTTCTGCAAAGTCACTTTCTTGACATTTTACATAAGCGGTAAGCCTCTTTTCTTCTTATTTATTTATTTTTCTCTGACTTTCTTTCTGGACCATGAGATTAGATTGACTAAGTATCTCATTGTCCTGTCGCCTGTATAAATTATCATATTTATATTTTAATTTATCTTTCAGGTGACGGATATATTAACACATTTTGTGTTACTTTTGATTGGACTTAAAAACAATATTTTTATAGGGTACGTTGCTTCGTTTTTTCCTTACTGTTGTCACTGACGTTTTATATTATACATTTCACTACCTGCTATATATATCCTATCGACATCACCTTCTTTCTTGCTACATTACGGGTTACACACTGCACATTATTTAAAATGCATGGTCTAGAATACGCTATGCATGGGTTTGTTCACATTATAGATCTCTGATTGATCATTTCGACTGGTTTCCCTGAACTCTCATTTTTCTCTCATTTCCGGTTGTGGCTTCTGTACACTCCTACATCTACCTGCTTCTCTCAGCACTAGGGACAGAATATATATGTTCTCTCTACTTTACAGCCCTGAAGAAGCCCAATGTTGGGCGAAACGCGTTGGCTATTCATCGTCTAGTTACCTTCTGCCTAAGAATTCACTACAGACTATTCATCGTCTACTTATTTTCTGTTTAATAATTTACTACAAGGACATAAAGTTCTTTGTGCTTTCCTGTTTATTTAGTATTTGTGGTCAGAATTCACACTGCCCTTTTGGGTGGCATAACGTCAATATTTTGGACTGTCAATGAAGTATTAAATTGGAAACTTTTGCTCTCTACATTGTAACACTGGTTTTGGCCATTTGTATACTGTCTCTTATATAGTTTGCAGTGCACCACCCTTTGGAGTATTTCTTAGATTTTATTGTCACTAGGTACTGGAGCCATCCCTCAAATAATATTCTCTTGTTTGGTAGCTAACAATATCTACCAAATTGTATTACTAAAATTGTCAGTCCTGAAGCCTGCAGGCTTATGAATGATTCCATGTTAAATTCCAGTAAAACTATAGTATAACACTTTCAATATTACACATTAACAATTAATCCTACAAATAATCCTAATTAAAAACTGTTGCGATAAAATATTGTCAAGACACAGAAACCTCCTTATTTTCAAGTAAAAGGCTTTTTTACAGATCGATTTAGTTTCACTCAATAAAGACGTCCCAGCGTCTCTTTTTGAAATTCATCTTTACACCCTTTACACCTTGTTTGAAAGATGAATACCTTCTGAAGAACACTATCTCCTGTCTGCCATTTGAATATTGGGAAAAGGGATCCCTCTCCCTGATTTAAGTTTCTCTGCTCGGGACTTTGTTCCGTAATTGAGAAGCCAGTTCTTCTGACCTCGTCCAGGGGTCATCTGGACTTGCTTCAGTGGGAAAGGCTGCCTTCTGGTGGAGTTTTTTCAAGAAACTGTGGCCTAAGATGCTGCAGAGGCTCAGTCGCCTTTTAGGGCTGCCCACAGAAAACCTGCAAAAAAGTTGTACTTTTGGTAAAACAAGTCCTGAAGATGTACAAAAAAGCTAAGTTCACTTACAACCCTTTTTACCCTTCATAACCTTTTAATCAGGCCCAACTTGTACATCTTACTGGGGACCAATTTGGAATGCCCATCAAACCAGCTTTGAGTTGTGACCTCAGAAAAGCCTCTTCATCCTGCCAGTGTGTGCCCGCCAAAACTGGGCCAGCCTCATCGACAACTTAATGACACAGGTTCAACCTTTTCAAGCCAGAGTTCAAGAACTAGTTGTGGCTCAATCATAAATCTGGTTTTCATATTGCAGCATGATGTAACCAGCACCCAGTGGTCTCTTTGACTTGTTCCTGTCAATTTTTTTGAGTTGTATATTTGTTAACTTCAAGCTAAAGTCGGAACCGTCTGCAAGCCTTGGTCACCAATACTTTGAACTGCTTAATCCAAATCCGCTGGTATCTCCTCTTTGTTCAATATGTACCGAGAGAGAGGTACAACCACCCCACCTAATCCATTAAAACTATGCACTGTTTGTGGGGGCTTTAGAACTCGCGCCCGCTGGTGGCTATTTGTTGTTTAATGTTATTTGTTTGGTTTATCCCTTACCCTTTTGATTCCTGCATCCAATCTCCTTTATCCCTTCCTTTTGTTTTCTTATGATTTTTTTTTTTAATGAAACTTTTTGTGGACTTGCAAATTCTTTTTGATTACAGTATTATTGTGTGGTTGTACATAACACCTTACACATTTTTGGCGGGTATTGTTCTGCTTCTTACAGTGCCTAACTGTTTCCATATGTCTGCTTTTTCCCTATTCTTCTCTGTTCTCATCTGGAGACATGCCTGCCTCTTTGGGAATGGTGTTGTTTTGTTTTTCATCTATCCTGTTTTTGTGTGCTGTTATACACTCCCGGGACAACCTTTGATCATTACGATTTCCATTTAAATCAATTATGGATGATGATTGTTTGACATGTGCGCTGTCACCCTTTACTGCAACAACTAATGTCAAATGTACCTCTCAATAAATTTGAATTCATTTAAAGCGTTCCTTGTAAATGTTTTGCAGCAGCTTGATAGGTGACATTTTTGGATGCGCTCACATCCATGCCAACCCTAATGTTTGGCTGGAGAGTCACGATTTTGTTAACCCACAAAAAATAAATGTCTTTATTTTTGCTTTCAAACATATTCAAAGCCCTGTGTTTAACGCACACCGGGCACTACTAAAAATGTCTCACAGGCTTTGCTGGTCTCCTTATCTTGTTGTTGGTAGTGTTATCTGATAGAGACTTCTAGTTGCAGATTCCTTACCTTAGAATTTCCCCCAGGTGTCAGACTAGATGCGGAGATTTTTCTTCGAGCAATACCCTTGCGCGTCTGTAGGTGGCATCGGTCGACTACGCAGGCGTCATAGGCATCGTGGTCGTTGTGATGATGTCTGGAGTAGTACATAGACGCCGCCCTCGGGCAGTGACGTCAGTTCTTTTCTTTCCGCGCCACACGCTGATCCGGAGAGAGCTACCCCAGGCTATTTTTTGGCCGAATTCGACCGTTTTGGCGAACTGTTTTGGACACTTGGTGCATCGAGGATGTCCCCGAAGACCGGGTTCAAGCTGTGGGAGGACTGCCATCAGATGATGCCGGTGACGGATCCTCATCGTGTTTGCATGTGGTGCCTCTAGCGCGACCACAACCCGAAGTCGTGCTCCGAGTGTGAGGCAATGCATCCGAAGGCTTTGAGGGAGCAGTCCCTAAAGCTGATGGCGGCCCGGCACTCGACTCCGCGTAGGTCCCGGTCTCACTCGAGAGGAAGGTCTCGAGATCGGTCGCAGAGCCCTCACCACTCGTCTTCTTTGAAGTCCTCGGGTCAAGATAGGAAGAAGAAGAAGTCAATGAAGTCCCATCGCTCTCCGACTTCACCCCGTCGCTCGGCCAACACGACGCAGGACGAGTGTCCATGCACTAGGCCTCCATCCTTGGAGCCTACGTCTGTATCGACTCCGCGCTTCCCTGAGTATCCCGGAGCCGGAGCGACCCGACCCACTTTAAAAAGTTTTACGAGGCCATGCGCCTCATCTTTGGGCGTGCTGACCCCGATACAGCGCCTTCTGGCCCAAGGGGCTTGGCTGAGGGGCCTTCGGGTTCCGCACTGGCGGCTTCAGCCCCAGCCACCGAGGTCGCCTCTGGATCCGTGCACAATCGAGACCTTCCCCGGCGCCGGGTCGATTATCGACGCTCCCGACGTCGGTAGTGCCCACTATCGACGTCAACCCAATTCTCATACCCGATGACTCAGGAGTCAGAGCGGCTTCAGCCGACGCCACCATCGGCTTCGGTGGGCCCTATTCGCCCGAGGTCAGATTCTGACCCATTTTCCTATGGTTACGAATACGGGGAGGAATTGGAGGGGTCCCTGGACCCTTATGACTTCCAGGAAGACCCTATTATGGACTGGGCACCGGACTTGGGTGAAGCCTGTGGTCTGGATACTTCTCCTGACACTGGCATGCTGTCTCCTCCTACTGTGGCTACGGCGGAGGGAGCTACCTATAGTATGGTGGTTAGTAGAGCGGCTGAGGTCCTTGGCCTTGAGCTACCTACTGTTGAAGTCAGGTCTAATCTCCTGACGGAGGTGCTTCAGCCTGGGGCTTCTACGTCAGAACCCCTTCTCCCATTTAATGAGGCCCTCACTGATGTCCTTTTGGGTACATGGTCCAAACCCAACACAGGGGCTCCTGTGAACAGGACTATCGCTTGCCACCATCGGCCTGTGTCGAACAACCCAAAGTTCCTGTCCCAACATCCTATGCCTGAGAGGGAATCCAAAAGTCTGGAACAATTTGGTAAGAAGTTATTTTCTTCCTCCAGCCTCGCACTGCGGTCCGTGAACACTGCATATCTTTTGGGCCGTTATTCCCACTCACTGTGGGATACGGTTGCACAAGTCCTGCCGCAGATACCGGAGGAGGCCCATGCTATCGTCTCCAAAGCAGTGAAAGATGGGAGAGACGCGGCAAAGTTCACGATCCTTTGTGGGTTGGATACGACCGACTCTCTGGGCAGATCGGTTGCGACGACAGTGGCCTTACAGCGCCATGCCTGGTTACGTACTTCTGGCTTCTCGGGGGATGTCCAACAGTCACTCATGGACATGCCCTTTGAGGGGACCCGTCTCTTCGGAGACAAAGCGGAATCGGCCTTGGAGAGCTTCAAGGGTTCCCGGGCTACGTCTCGGTCCCTTGGCCTTTCCTCTGTCACACGCCCCCCACAGTCTGCTTTTCGTCCCTTTTGTGGCTACGGAAGGGGCGCCCTGTCACGTCCTCAACCCAGCCACCGGGCCATGCACTCTGGGCAGCCTTTGCGTGGCTGTGGGCGCGGAATCCCACGTAGCCGTGAGACAGGGAACCAAAGGTCTGTCCAGGCCACCTTTGCCCGCGCTGCAGCCTCCAAACCTTCCTAGTCCGTCCCCTCACTCCCGCCCAGTTGGTGGCAGAATCCGCCATCACCTGCCCCACTGGGAACATATAACCACGGACGGGTGGGTTTTGCAAATAATTCGGAAGGACTACTCCCTCCCTTTCAAATCTGCACCACCACACATGTCACCATCCTTCCATCACCTTCCGGAGGATCATTTAGTGCTTCTCTGCCAGTTAGTCACAGCTCTCTTGGCCAAGGGAGCTATAGAAAAGGTCCCTGTGCCAGAAGTAGGTCGTGGTTGTTATTCTCGCTACTTTCTGATACCAAAGAAGGACAAAAGCTTGCGTCCTATCCTAGATCTTCGGGACCTGAACTACTTCCTCAAGAAGGAGAAGTTCAAAATGCTCACTCTGGCTCAGGTTCTGTCTGCCTTGGACCCAGGAGACTGGATGGTAGCATTGGACTTGCAGGACGCTTATTTCCACATCCCCATCCTGCCTGCCCACAGACGCTACCTACGATTCGTGGTAGGTTCAAGCACCTTCAGTTTACCATGCTCCCTTTCGACCTTACCAGTGCCCCTTGGGTGTTCACGAAAGTGATGGCGGTGGTTGCAGCTCATCTGCGCAGGTTAGGGGTCTCAGTCTTCCCTTACCTAGACGACTGGGTGTTGAAGGCGCCTTCGCCCCTGACAGTGGTCTCCCACCTCCTGCACCAGCTGGGGTTCACTATCAACGTGCCGAAGTCACACCTGACTCCCTCTCAGATGCTCCCTTTCATCGGAGCTGTTCTGGACACAGTGCTGTTTCTGGCTTATCCTCCCAAAAAGTGAGTCCAAGACATTCAGGCTATGATTCCGATCTTTCAGCCTTGGTTTTGGGTTTCGGTGAGACAGACTCTGAGGCTGCTGGGCCTCTTGGCCTCCTGCATCCTGCTTGTAACACATGCCAGGTGGCATATGCAGGCTCTGCAGTGGGACTTGAAGTTCCAATGGGCGCAGCATCAGGGGAATCTCTCCGACATGGTCCAGATCTCGGAGGGGACTGCGAAAGACCTGCAGAGGTGGCTTTTGAATCCCAATTGGGTCAATGGCAGATCCCTCTCCCTTCCCCACCCAGATCTCTCTATAGTGACAGATGTGTTGCTTCTGGGTTGGGGCAGCCACATGGGAGAGGCGGGGTTCAGAGGCCTCTGGTCTCCGGCGGAGTCGGGACTCCACATAAATATGCTGGAGCTCCGAGCGATCAGACTTGCTTTGAAAGCATTCCTTCCCTCTCTCAAAGGGAAAGTGGTGCAGGTGTTCATGGACAACACTACCGCCATGTGGTATTCCAACAAACAAGGCGGGATAGGCTCCTGGACCCTTTGTCAGGAGGCACTACGCCTCTGGACATGGCTGGAACATCAGGGCATTACACTGATGGTTCAACATCTGGCGGGCTCTCTTTCAATGCCAGAACAGGTAAACTCAGATGCCGACGCACTGTCGATAACGAATGGTGTCTCCATCCGAAGGTGGCGCAAGGTCTCTTTCTCAAGTGGGGAGAGCCTTGGGTAGATCTGTTCGCCTCCGCAGAGAACGCACAATGTCAGCTATTTTGTGTGTTGGAGTTTCCAAGGCGGCACTCTGTCGGAGACGCTTTTTGTCTCGAGGGAAACTCCGGCCTCCTTAACGCCTTCCCGCCTATCCCACTTCTGCCCAAAGTTCTCAAGAAAATCAAGTACAACCGGGCCCAAGTTATCTTGGTGGCTCCAGACTGGGCTAGAAGAGTGTGGTATCCAGAGCTATTGACCATGTCCATCAATCCTCCACTCAGACTGCCTCTTCGGGCAGATCTTCTGTCGCAGCAGCAGGGGACAGTCCTTCACCCGAACCTGTCCAACCTCTGCCTTCATGCGTGGAGATTGAGCAGCGACAGTTGACGGCATTTGCCCTTCCATCCGAAGTCTGCAATGCTATCTTGGCAGCCAGGCGTCCATCGACTAAAACTGTATACACCTGTTGTTGGAATAAATTTGTGGCATGGTGCACCAACAAATCTGTTGACCCCCTTTCTGCCTCTCTTTCAGAGGTTCTTCTGTTCATTCTTCCTTTAGCCCAGCACGGCTCTGCATTGGGCACCCTTAAAGGGTATATGTCTGCCATTTCCACCTTTCTTTGGCTTCCTGATCAGCCCTCACTCTTTAAATCTCCTCTTGTGAGTAGGTTCTTGCAGGGGCTCACCCACTTATTTCCTCCCACTCCCTTCATCATGCCTCAGTGGGATCTTAATCTTGTACTTACTTACTTGATGTGTACCCCCTTTGAGCCAATGCATAATTGTCCCTTGCGGCTCCTCACATTCAAAACTGTCTTTCTCATCGCTATCACCTCTGCTCGCAGGGTGAGTGAGCTTCAGGCCCTTTCTTCAAAGCCTCCATACTTGTCTGTGCACCCTGACAAAGTGGTGTTACGCACTAGAGCTTCCTTCCTTCCTAAGGTGGTTACACCATTTCATGTAGGCCAGTCCATCACTTTGCCTACCTTCTACGCACCCCCACATCCTTCCCTTGAGGAAGAGAGACTCCACCATCTGGACCCAAAAAGAGTGTTGGCATTCTATCTCAATCATACTAAAGACTTCCGAGTGGACGATCAACTCTTCGTTGGCTATGTGGGTGCAAAGAAAGGGAAGGCAGTGCAGAAGCGTACCATCTCTCGATGGGTGCTTCTTTGCATCAAAATGTGCTTCCTATGGCAAAAAGGCAACCTCCTGACGGCTTGCGGGCTCATTCTACCAGAGCCACTGGTGCATCCACTGCGTTAGCACACGGAGTTCCGGTCCTGGATATCTGTCAGGCAGCTACGTGGGCATCCCTGCACACATTTGCTAAGCATTACTGCCTGGATAGTCAGGTCCGTCGGGATGGCTACTTTGGTCATTCGGTCCTGCAGGACTTTCTAGTATGATCTTAGTTCGCAGACCACCACAGAGGATGGCATTGCTTGGGTATCTATTCTAAGGTAAGGAATCTCCAACTAAAAGTCTCTATCAGATGTACAAGTTACTTACCTTTGGTAACGAAATACCTGGTAGAGACATATTCTAGTTGGAGATTCCTTACCGCCCACCCATCCTCCCCACTTGCGAACTGATTTCTAGGGACAGGGATTCCCCCCTTTCAGGTCCTTAGCTCTGGCGCACCAATCTCAGTGTTTTTAGCGGCTCTGTGCTCTGCGCTCTGGCGTGGAAAGTCGTTAAAAGAAACTGACATCACAGCGCGAGGGCAGCGTCTATGTACTACTTCTGACGTCATCACGGCGACCACGATGCCTACGACGCCTGTGGAGTCGACCAACGCAACCTACTGGCGCACAAAGGGATTGCTCAAAGAAAAATCTCCGGATCCAGTCTAACTCCTAGGGAAAATTCTAAGGTAAGGAATCTGCAACCAGAATATATCTCCACCAGATATTTCGTTACTGAAGGTAAGTAACTTGTACTTTAAAGTAAAACTAACTTGAGCAATGGCTTCTGGCCCCTCCACTTAATTCTGCGCTGTAAAACTTCTCTCAGCAGGCATTCTGGTCAGAGCCTCAGAACTGCAGCTAGAGTCTATAGCCTGGTGCAGAAGGGAGGCAGGCCGGTAGGCAGATGTGATACCCCCCCAGGGCACGTGTTACCAGCCAAAGGTGGGTGTGTTGAGAGGTATGTAAGGGATTAGTTTAATGCACAGACCTGTAGGTATCCATTGTAAGCACTTGTCTACTCTGTAAGGTATCACTATATTTGGTTAATTTCATCTCTATCTGTATAAAAACTTGGAATGCCCTTGGAAGTACAGCAGAGGGTTCATTGTTGTGAAAAGAAGCTGCAAGATAATTGCGTACAGGGATTTGGGGGAGGGAAGGAGGGATAATTCTTATTTTACTTTGGAGGACAGCGAGAAGATAGCAGTCTTTTGCAGGGAGTCTCTTTCTGCCAGCATCCTTCTGCTTGTCATTTTGCTTTGTGTGGGTTTCTTGTGCCAGGAGTCTCAATAGGAACAGCTCTTAATATATTCTGCTTCTCTTCATTATCTTCGCTGTGCAGCTGTTGTGTTAAACATCGCATTTCTCGTCTGTCCAGCCAGGTGCTGCTGTGGATAAATCTACCATTTGATTTGGAAGTACTGCAAGTGCTGCTTTAAACTCGATAATAATTCTTTATGTGGCTACGTACAATGTATGCCAGAGTATCAATCACGATGTAGTAACTCGACCTGCCTCTGACTCAGCAGGCACATCCGAACTCAGAAGTTTCATTCCTTGCTCAAAAACTTGGTGTCAGTTAGTGGAGACACATGTTGCGCACTTAAGGGTTTGGTAATCAACCAGTGTGTGTAGATAAGTAGTAAACGAGAACACAACGCTGACGTTTGATAGCAGACACTTGTGAAACAGGCTCAGCTACATCCTTGGCCTGCTTATGTCTTTGTGGAAGACATTGCGGACCACTCTGCCGTTGTGCAAACGTATCTCTCTGCTGTCTTAACAGAAAACGCTGGCTATTTTTGTTCATAGAAATACTGAAAGACATGGTGCATGTTCCCAGTTGTAGGGAATCGGAGTGTGAGGAAAGAGTAAAGAAGCCGCAGGGCCTGATTTCTATGTAGGCGGAAAGGGTACTCGGTTGCAAGTGCAACAGAGTACTCTTTCTGCTAATCGGAAAGTCTGTGGGCCTCATTTAGAGTCGCGCGGACCTTCAGTGTGAAGACAATGGAGACTACTCCATCTTTGCCGTCTATACACACCTCTCACAGCCCGACGAATAAGGACCTTCTGAGGTTTGGCCACGTGTCCACTTGGCCGATTCAGAGTGGGCGGACACATGGACATTTTTCACTGCCTTTCACCCTCCATGAAAAACGTAGCAGTAAGGGTGAGTGAAAACCTTTAAATGACCCCCATCCAATGGGAGAGTACGCCCATGGTGAGGGGGAACATTGTTTTTTTATATTTTCAAAAAGAACTCCTGTTTTAGGATTTTCTTTTCTAAATTTAGAAAAATTTGGAAGTTTAACGTATGGCTCCGTTATATTGACAGGGCAAGCCATCAAATTTACAATGCATTTCCAGGAACCGCTGTGATGGCGTTTCCCGGAAATGCAATTGATACCGGCAGACATCTCTAAATATGATGAAGCAGAATACCCTCGCCATAGCAGGAGTAAAGTACTCTGCCACAGCAATGGTAATTACTCGGTCCACCAAGATATAAATCAGCCCCATATACTTGATGTGAGCTCTAACTGAGCTCCCACATGGCTCTACCACTCTGGCCCTCAAAGGTAAACTGGTTTCTTCGAGAAATCCCCACTCATAGTACCTAGGCATAAGCAGCAGTGCATCACACAGAAAACACATGTGGTACCTGTGAAATAACTAGATAACCCACAATGCAATAAATAAACCAGGATGTTAAAAGACTCAAACAAAAGCTACAACTTACAAGTTTGGTATCACTGCTAACTTGAACAAAAGTTCTCTAACCTTCAGGACTTGCTATTAGGCTATCAGTCCACTTCTTTCACTTGGAGGAAGGTTTTCACAGCTCTTATATATCACGTAAAAACTAGTATGCTTCTTTCATGCATGCAACACTTCCTCTGTCTCAGAGCCTTCTGCTACTTTCAGACACAGGAGACCACAGCAAGGAGGCTCCTCTGGCTTGCCCTTGAGCCTCTTCAGTGATGTGGGTCATAAGGAGACTGGTCCCCCATTCTTTGAGCAAGACGATGTAGAAGACTAAAGGAAGAGATTGGGGCAACTCTCTCCAGTATTGCGGTATGCAGGGATTCTTAAGTGGGGTCGAACACATGAAAGGCTTCCCTCCACTTTAGTTTGAGTCAGAGTCTTTCTTAGATTTGACCAAGCAGGGTATTTTAAAAGGTAAATCTGTCATTATTGGTAACAAGGCCTAGCCATAAGAAATGTTTCATCCCTGCACATTGATTTATTTCTTGTCATGGGAGACACACTTTATCGCAACAGATCTAAACCACAGTTGTTTGCACCCAAAATCCACAATGGTGCAACCCTATCTTAACTGTGTTTAGCATTCTCAAGCCTCCCACCTCTCCCTGTCCCTACCAGCCCAACCAACAGATATTTGATAAAAAACTATTCTCAACTGAGCCACCACTTTGTTCCAGTGCTTGGTTCCAGTGATCCTGCAAGGGCCCTTTCTGTGAATTGGAATAATAATGCCTCAGAGGACATCCAAACAGAGATGTACCAGGTGCCTGGCTTCTACGGGCTTCCCTTCTTATATTCTGGAGATTGTGTAGTCTGTACCTATAACCTCTCGGCGACCCTGCATTCCAAGTTGGAACCTGGGTATGAACATTTTAAAAACAAGATGGGTTCGAAGAGAGACACTTTTTGCTTGTTTTGTAATCTTGGAAAAGCATATAAATTCAAATTCTGAGATTCCATTGTAAGTATAGGATGCAGAAAGTTTTATCTAATTGAATCAACAAATTAACTTCTCTTCTACAGATCAGGTCATGGAGATCTGGGTATGCAGGGCACCAACAGTAGGCGAAGCAATCTTCTCAACGAATAGGGCATATGAACAAAATACCGACACCTCTCTCAGTTTCTGTCAACTATAAATGTAACTCAGTGCATAGAAGAGACTAGGAAGAGTCAGTCCAGCCTGATTATTACTAGGCTACACTTATTAAACTTCTGTGGATAGTATAAGTGTAAAGAGTTTGGTTTATTTAACCTAAAATATTGAGACTGAGGCAAAGGAATAGGCCTCAAGCCCCAGTGGAGCTCATATACGGCTCACATTACTGAAATAGCCTTCTGATTTATTAATGCCGTATCCTTTTCTGATTTCGTCTAAATTTGTATTTCTTGTTGAAATGGATCAAAAGTTACAGCGCACGTTACATGCTAAAGGCAGTGCAGATCGGACCAGTCGGCCAAAGCTGTCTTCTCAACTTTCTCCTGTTGCTGTCTTCAAATTGGAGACTCTGAAACTCTGCCTCCAGTTGGGGTTAACATCTCTAATTGAGTTGCTGGTGGATTATAGAAGCATCAGGAAACAAAACACTGTGTCATATTCAGGAAACCCTTTAAACGCTTAAGGAAGCCAGCCACATGCATGAACGTTTAGGAAAATTAAGCACACACGATGTCATCCTGATTCACAAGTGCAGAATTGACATTATTATGTGCGGAGATAAAACATCTCAGTGCAGAAGTTCAATCGTAAATGCAGATTTTTCTATCATGGCGCTGCATTGGTAGTCGGGTACAATGTGCTATATTTAGTTGGGACTTCCACACGCATGCAAGTGTTCCGCAATGTTGAAATCACGCACATGTTAAGAGGTTTATGTTTGTGACTACAATACGTTTGTGCATGGAAATTCCAAAAGTAAGAGGCCAGAGCATGCATAGGCTTGGGACGTTTGTGAATCACATGAACAGTTGTAAAGCTTTAAAAAATTTGAATTTGTTTGCGATTCAAGCAAGGCAAGTTTAAATGTGTTTAAAGTGGGGTCCGGGATGATTACTTTTGCCCTGTCGACACATATTAGTCAACTATTCCACGTAGTTCATAGTTTTAAATTATAATTACAAATTTTCTCCCCCATTTAAAGTTGTGTTCCACTGTTGAAGTCAATTCATGTATGCATTCAGATGGCAAACTACAAGAGAACCCTGTACATATTTGTACGGTCTGAAATCCTACATTTTGAATTTCCTGTCAGCAAGGCACTCAAATAAAAGACGGCATACTTACATATTGTTCTGTAATGTGTTTTCTCTGTAGAAAGCAGGAATTTTTGCAGTTGGTCAGTATGAGCGCCTCAAGAGTCTATTGAAAGGCAGTTCTAAGATGCCTTTCATTAGACGAAGTTTAAAATAGCTACATTGTCGGAATGAAAGTGTATTGAAAGACTTCTATGCATATTCGAGCTTACAATTGTGTATTCAATCGGTTGGGCTTTGCTACTACGAAGTTGTATTATTATAAATAATACTTGCCACAGTTTTGAATGTTAAGTTATTAATATGTAGCCATGTCATAATGTGATAATAGGTGAACAATAATTCCAGAAAACTTTGGGGATAAATTGCCTTTATTACCATAATGTGCAACTGAATTAGTAATTCTTAACAATAGCACATTATCCAATCAGCCCTACTGATTTATTCAGTGCTGCTTTGTCACACATGTCCAGTGACCATGTTTATGTGCATGGATGATTTAGGAAAATATACAAGTGATCAATCCCTCAGTCGTCGAAAATTCTGTCTTGTTTTTAAAAGCCTGAAGACTTTAGATTCCATTATTCTCCAATATTGGATCACATGCTTGAATCATTCCCTGTCGGCTAAGTGGGAGTCCCATGGTACAACAGAAAGCAGTAGTCAATGACATTCAGAACAGTTCATGTTAAAAAATGGTGACTTTCATAGCTCATCGTCATCATCTAATAAGAACCAAAAGTCAGCCAATCATGTGACAGCACCCTCTAGAACACTCACCACAAAGGCTTAATTCCCTCAGATTTTCTATCCCATGTTGCGTGATGGGAGCTTCCCTGAGCTCTGCTCAGTTTACTGCAGTTTTTGTCTCCAGATTTGAACAAGACTTCACTTCAGGACAAGACTACCATCTACTTATTCTAATTCTGACTCAACAACCATGTCAGCGTCAGCCAAGAAAGGTCTGTTCAGGCCATGTGAGGCTTGTAGAAAAAAGAGGGTGCACTAGAAATATCCACACAAAGAGTGCATCTTCTGTCTACGCCTGAACACATGGTAAAAGACTGTAAGATATGCCACACTTTTTCCTAAAAGACTTTGAAGGACAGAAAGGGAAGAATATTACTTTTGCTCAAAAACTTAAAATTCAAAGAAAACCCTCTGTCTGAGGAGGAAAGTGATGTTTCCTCAAATACTGTAAAATCCTGCAAAAGGGATAGGTCTAGTGAGAGCGCACCCCTAGGGTCACATAAAAAGGTACTGAAGAATATTTACCATGGTTCATCAGGGAAGATGAAGAGCAGAGGTCAGTCCTCATACTTCAAAAAAGGAAGAAAATCTCCTCAGAAAAGTTCAATCTGACCCTACTACTCCTTCTCTAAAGTAGACCCATTCGAAGAGATCCTCTAAGTCTCTGTCCTTGACGATGAATCAGAATGTGTGTTCTCGACAACGACACCGTCAACAAACTCCTCATCAACAAAAGCGTTGGTGGTAGCCATAACTATGCCAATGTCGACATTTACCTCTGCGGTATCGCCTATGATCCTCTCATCATCGCTGATAGCTTCGATGATGATCATAACTGCAAAAGCCCTCTCAGCCAAGAAGGCAACAAGGACACCACTGGCAACGAATGCACTGTTGTTGAGAGGCTGTTGAGGATGACACCATCAGCATTAACACCGTCAGTGAGAGTCCGGTCTACAATGCTTACACTACCGAGAGCCCCGTTGACAACAACAACTCCAATAAAAAAAATGGTAAACAACAGTTCCAACAATGGCATTGTCGACAAAAGCACCTTTCCTGCCATTGTCATTACATCCCATGGGGGGGGGGAAACACTGACATAGACGCTATTAACTGCTCAAATCTCATCCAGCAAGGTTTTGCCTTTTCCACCAGCCCATCTATTAGATGACGATAAACCAGAGGATGGAGGTCCTTTTGGGCAGCACGCAGCCCTTCTGAGCTGCATGTGAAATGCTAGGAAGATGACAATGAACAAGGACAATGTTATGGGGACAAATATATTGCCTCAGGGGATCAACCCCATACGTATCAAGAGGAATATTCTGGCTGTGGTCGACAGGAACCACAGGATGAGTCAGTTCAAATGCTGTTGACTTTAGTAGATAATCTTCAACACATGCTCCAAGACTATTATAGAAATTCTCCAAAGCCTGCAACCGCAGATCCCATGCAGACACCAAGACCAGTGCGATCACCTTCAATACAAATGCCAGGACCAATGAGGTCACCTCAGGTCCACACACCTGTTACGCACCCACTGTTTATTTTAACTTCGCCACCAACCCCATTACTCACACTAACTAGTACATTAGCCACCAGTGGATGACTCATTGTCTTCGTACGAGGACAATGAGGAGGGGAAGATCAAAGACACCACTTCAGTCCCTAACAAATGGGATGACTACCTAATACCAACACCATCCCCATTAGTACCACCACCAGTGTACTCTCCTCTAAATGACATTGGTGGCTTCCACAGCCTTTCGAAAAGGGCAGCAAACAGGTTCCAATTACCCTCACAACTAAACTTTCGGATTGTTTCCTTTATGATTTTAAGGGGCCGGTGAGACAGTCAATCAGGGCCATTCCCATTGTTGATTTTATCTAGGAAGAAGGCATCAAGATTTTGAGGAATCCAGCTACAGTGCCTGCAGTGCTGCCTAGACTGGATAAAAAGTACAAACCACCAGAAAATTCACAGACATGTTTGATTGGCCACCCTAAGCCGGACTCTGTAATATAGCATTCGGCCCAGCAACACTCACTAGTCCATCTACTCCATTACCACAACGCCAGATAGAGACGGCATCAGCTGGATAATATTGGAAAACACTTTTCGTCCACTACTGTCAGAGCAACTAATTCTCTAGAGATATTGGGTCACTACGACAGGCAGATGTGGTCTTACATCGCTCCATACATCGATCTCTTGCCAGAAGAGGCAAAAGATGAAACTAGAAAAATTCTGCAAGAAGGAGAGATAATCTGTGCTGAAATCATAGGCTGTGCGATTGACATACCGTCAACTGTTTTTTTTAGACAGCTGGAGGGGCCGATTTGTCCTTAGTAGCCAAGTATGGCTAAAGTCCACATCATTCAGGCTAGAAATATAGAGCAGAATCCTAGATAT
This sequence comes from Pleurodeles waltl, assembly GCF_031143425.1. NCBI lineage: Eukaryota > Metazoa > Chordata > Amphibia > Caudata > Salamandridae > Pleurodeles > Pleurodeles waltl. Next base: position 1,392,671,951 of record NC_090447.1, read on the forward strand.
GCCGTATGATGGTGAAGCACTTTTCGACAATCATGTAGATGAGGCTGTGCAAGCTCTAAGGGCAGATGCTGACACATCCAAGTCTTTGGGAATGTTACAGTTCAGAAAGCAGCCCTTTCGAGAAGCAAGGGTTCAGGAATCTTATTCCCACAGAAGAAGCTATCAGCCAACAAGCATCAATATCAGTCCTTTTAAAGCTAATAAGGAACTTAATATTCACAGCAGCGGTATTGTAGAGACACTGCTAGAAAGCAGTGACCTTTTCACAGTGCTGGCTGTCTCCCGCAGCTCCTAGAAACAACTTGGAGGTCGAATCTCAATGGTCACTCATAACAACAGGCAGATGGGTGCTGAAAGTAATGTCTCTGGGGCACACTCTAGAATTCATCCTGAAACCACCCAATTCTTCTCTGAAAGGAGAGCCTCCTTCCCACCTAAAGCTACTTTTGCAGTGGATCTCCATCATGCTAAAGAAAGTAACATGGATGAAGTGCTGAAGACTCACAGAAGAATCGGTTTTTACTCCTGTTTCTTCGAGGTAAGTGAAATATCAGGAGACTGGTGCCCAATCTTACACCTTCAGAACCTCAACAAATATTTAAAGGGAAACAATCCTATCATATGGTCACCCTTCAAGATTTCCTGTATCTCCTCAATCATGGGGACCACATGACAGCACTAGATCTCCAGGATGCATACTTCCATGTCCCAATCCATCGAAAGCATCACAGGTTCCTACGATTCAAAGTAGCCGGCATCCACTACCAATTGAGCGTTTTCCCTTTCGGGCTGAAATCAGTGCTCTGTATCTTTAATAAATGTCTGGCTCTGGTGGTCTCTCACTTGAGGCAAAATGAGTGCAGGTATTCCCATACCTAGACGACTGGTTAATAAAGGCAGTCACGTCCCAACGTGCGACACAAGATACGAAAACCTTTCTCAGACTCTACGACAATCTGGGCCTCAAAGTAAACAAGCAAAAATCCTTTCTCACACCATCCACAATGTTGGCCTATTTGGGAGCTGTCTTACATACCATCCAGGAGAAGGCATTGGTCTCACAAGAAAGACAACTGAGGATTCAGCAATTAGCAAGAAAGTTATCCCGATAAAAGTCTGTTTCAGTCTGAGTATACACATCATTCCTCGGGATGATATTGTCTTGCATTCTACTAATTTTAAACTGCCTCCTTCACATGTGACCACTACAGGAGGAGTTGGACAAACAACAGGTCGATACAGACCCAAGTGCCATTCAACAGCATCATTTGCATTACCCCAACCATGATAACATCCATTCAGTGGTGGGCTCAGGCTGGAAACATGACCAAAGGACTATTGTTTTTTTTCTCAGATCATAGACTTTGTAATAACTGCAGACGTGTCCGTGGAGGAATAGGGAACTCATCTGCAGGAGTTGACAGCGGGAAGTGGAATCTTCTTCAGAAAGAAATGCATATAAACTTGCTGGAACTCATAGCCCTAATCTCTTTCCTCCCCAGGGTAGCAAAGTCATCAGGTGCTGATGGGCAAGGACAGCACCACCAGAATTCATTATATAACCAACAGGGAGGCATAAGATCATCAGCTCTGTTTCAACAAGCGAGGAGATTTGGCAATGGGCTCTACAACATCAGATTACACTCAAGCCAGAGCATGTTCCTTGAGCAACCAATATCCTAGTAGACAATATGAGCAGGACAAACACCAGTTGTCACAAATGGGAGCTCAACCGGCAAATGCTTGAAGACATTTTGGATAGCTGCGGCAAATCAAACCTAGACCTATTTGCCACAAGAGAGAATCGAAAATACCAGTTCTTCGGAGGTTGACACCCAGAGGAGGGATCATGTGGGAATGCCTTTTCAATCATATGGTCAGGGATCTGTGCATACTGTTTTACCCCAATCCCATTCATTCCAAAGTTCCTCGAGAAAATGAAGCGGGAACCCTGCCAATTAATCCTGATTGTTCCCAGGTGTCCCAAACTGTTCTGGTTCACGGAACTCCTGCTGCCTTCGGAACAGTGTCACATGCAGTTGAAGCCCATACCAACATTGCTAGCGATGAATCGCGGTTGGGTACTTAATCCAAATCCATCATCATTCCATTTATCGGCCTGGCTCCTGAATTCAAGGAATTTGTGACACTAAATAGTGCTATAGACTGTAGAGAAAATCTTGCAAAGGGCAGGGCCGATACCACCAAAAAAAAAAAACCTACAAGCTTAAATGGAAATGTTTTTGCTTGTGTCAGGAAGCTGGTGTTCATCCTATCTCATCATCACCGGAACAACTTCTGTATCTGCTTTAGTTGGCAAAATCTGGTCCAGCTCATTCTTCTACTAAGGTTCACCTGGCAGCGAGCTCAAGATTTAAGAGATCTGGTACATCACCTTCACTATTGTCTAGCAGAATAATCAAGCAATTCCTCAAGGGCCTTTCTGAGGTTTCCTCCTCTCAAAACGCCTCCGTTCTGGCACCTTAACATACTGCTGGGACAAATGATGAAGGCCCTGATTGAGCCCATTCACAAAGCAGATCTAAAATACCTTTCCCCTTTAAGACAGTACTTATAGCTCTCATGTCCACAAGAAGGGTCCGTGATCTTCAAGCATTCACAATTAAAGAGCCATTTCTATAATTTGAGCAAGACAGCGTAGTGCTGAGAACCAATCCGAAATTTATTCCTAGGGTTCCTTCTGATTTCCATTTGAATGATGACATAGTACTGAGGAAATGTATTGCCAATCCCCAAACTCTGGCAGAAAGAGTTGCGTAGATTGGACATTAAGAGAAATATCAAATTCCACTTACACAGAACAGAAGAATTCCACAAGACGGATCAGTTCTTCATCGCTTATGGAAACCTCCATAAGGGTTTTCCAGTTTCCAAGCAAAGCCTTGCTAGATGGATTGCGGCAGTTGTCCAGTTTTTCCACAGTCAAGCCGCGAAGCCATTGACAGGCAAGGTGAAAGCTCATTCTACCAGGGCTGTGTCGACTACCACAGCTCTCTTCACAGATGTGCCTATCCAACAAATATGTCAAGCAGCCACATGGACTAGCAGACACACCTTCACACAGCATTATTGCCTAGATTCCTCTGACAAAAGTGATACGGATATGGGACAAGCAGGATAGCTCCATCTATTCCAACAAAGTGCGCGATGTATAAATGTAATGCCCACCATCTACTATATTCTGATTTTGTTTTAATTGTAAGTGATGTAACTGCTAACTACTCTGATTCAAGTGTATGAATCTATGAAAGATCCAGTATTGGAGAAGTAAATAAGTTACTTACCTGTAACTGTATTCTCCACCATTGGTATCTTTCATAGATTCACGTGGGACCAACTCTCCTCCCCATACAGGCTCCCCTTATGATCTGGGATTTAATATCCCTGCAAGAAAAGCTGAGGAAATGAAGCCTCTATGGTGAGTGTTCTAGAGGACGCTGTCACTTGATTGGTTGGACTTTGGTTCTTATTAAATGAAGAGGATAAGCTATGACGGTGAATACTTTTAACATTAACTTTTCTGAATGACTGACTTCTGCTTACTATTGCATCGTTGGACTCCCACTTCGATGACCGGAAGTGATTCAAGCATGTGAATCTATGGAAGATACCAATACTGGAGAACTACAGTTACAGATAAGTGACTTATTTTCCTTCTTTTCTTCCTACTCAATGATTGTAAGAATGTACAATGTGCTAATCCAATAAATTGACATTTCACCAAGTGCCAGTATGCGTATAAAGCAAATATTATATTGAAACCACTTCTGATATGTAAATATATAGACATACAGGTTTGGATCTGTATACTTAAAAAAAACCTTTTATCACTGTTAATAAAAAAACAGTTTTCATGTTAATGCTGGGAAACCTGTCAAAGTAAACTCACAAACACCAAGAAAAAAAATAATTGGCAATTTACAGCAAACTGAATGTTTAACATGTGTCTTGGTAGTATTGAATAAACATTTTGTAATTATTCATACAAACTTGCAAATACAAGGACAGCAACACAACGCTGTTTAGTTCTGCAGATGAAAAGTCTACACATATTGTTGGTTTCTAGAAGTTTTGGGGTTATGATATGTGGTAAATGTTTTAGAATTTATGACAAAAGCCAAATTTATGACAGGTGTGCATAGATTCACATCATCACCAATATTATAGGAATATTTGATGATCATTTTCAAGTACTTACCTACACTGGTGTCATATGGAATTGATCTGATTAGCATGTATAGATATTTGATTTCTCTTCATATAGGGAGCTGCCAAATGGACATGCAATATACTCTATTGTGTTTTGCAGGTCTGTGTGTCATCTACTCAGTTGTCTTTGTCCTCTTTTTTTATATTTTACTAAGCCCTTGCTTATAAATGCAGATTCCTCACCTTAGAATACCCCCCCAAAAAATAAGACTGGATTTATAGCAGTGCTCCCACGTGCCTCTAGGTCGTGTTGTGTGGCTATACAGTGGTTCCATACTGTCCTAGAAGCAATGGTGCAAAGCCACAGATAAGTGCCACACCTGCTTACTGATGTCATTTCCTTTATTTCCTGTATTTGTCGGTAATCCAATGACTTCTGAGTGATCTCCTCAGTGGGGCACCACAGGATGGTGGTGATGATGATGATGATGATGGGAGATGGGGATGACTTTCACCCCTCTCTACACCCATTATACTGAGGATGGCTTGTACATTGATTTATAGAACACCAGTGGGCTTGATACCTCGCCTAAGACAGCTCTTGATTCATCACTTGGGTCACCAATAGAAGAGAGTGCCACATTTGCAGTGGTAGTGCAGAGGACAGCCGAGGCACTAAAATTACTGCTACTCTCCATCAACACTAAAATAAATATTCTGGCACAAGTTCTGGAGCCTGGGCCAGCGACATCTGAGACTTTACTTCCTTGTACCGATGATCTCCCAGATGCTTTGATGTCTACTTGGTCGAAGCCTTATTCTTGTCCACCTGTGAATAGGTAGGTGGCCAGATGTCACAGACAGCTGTCTAAAGACCTGGGTTTTCTCACCAAAAACCTCACCCCGAGAATATGACTGTACAGGCCTCAATTAGTATGGTGCATTTAAATTAATTTTCAAGTACTACTTGGATCTGGAATCCAAGAGTTGTGATGTTTTTAGGCAAGCACATGTTTTCTTCCACCAGTTTAGCACTTCAATCTGTATATGAAGTTTGTCTGCTGGGCCACTTATGTGTACTGTTTGAAGCAACGCCAGTGATAACTTACCGGCGTTCCTTTTTTGGCCCAGATGATACATGATGGACAGAACACAGCAAATATGTTATCTGTGTAGGCCTGGATACTACGGATTGCCTGACTTATAGATAAATATTGCCGTCCTGTCAACACATAGCAGTTGATAGGGCGTTCAGTACCAGTGTTGTTCGTCTTAGACAAGTGGATGTGAGCCACAGGATTCTAAGTGATGGACAGGCCTCCTTTGTAGATATGCCTTTGATGGGTCCTGCCTCGTTGGAGAAGATGTGGACTCTGCATTGAAATGCTTTAAAGACACAACAGAGCTACAGCATGCTTATTAGAGATGTTGACACCTGCCAAACATTTTCTTCATCAGTTCTAAAAGTTTAGAGACTATTTGGTGTATTGACAGAGACAGCCTTGCCTGCCAGTGGTGCATAAGGACTTTATAGGCCAAGGGTCTGGTAGGCAGCATGTGGGCCAGCAGAGCATCAGTCGTCTAACATCGCCTCTCCTGCTACAACAGCAAACAAACTACTTTTGTTTGCCATTAGTGGTCATACCCCAGCAATAGGGGGCAGGATTCAACATTTCCTCCCAGGTTATTGATCCATCATGTCCGACAAGTAGGTCAGATGGGTTCACAAAGCCTCTGCTCTGCCATTTCTATCTTTTCTGTACACTATTCATTCCACATCAGAATACATTTCAGAAAATCGATTACAGATGGTGTGCTGTTGGGTTCTAAAGCTGCCATGGTGAGTGTGTTGGACCCGGAAAGAGGGGGTGTTATTATTGCTGCTATTTTCCTTGTTCCAAAAAAAGGAAGGATGCCTCAGGCCTACCCTGAACCTTAGACCACTGAATACCTTCCTGGAGAAGGAAAAATTCAAAATGCTTATGAAATCCTAGATCCTATCTGCTCTGGACTTGGATGACTGGATGGTGTTCTTAGATTTGCAGGACACATATTTTCTTATTCCTGTTCTGCAGTCCTACAGGCGTTATCTGCAATTTAATACAGGCAGGAGCATTTTCAATTTGTCGTGCTCCATTTTAGCCTTACCAGTACCCCTATGGTGTTCGCAAACGTTTTGGCAGTGGCCTTTGCCCTTCTTCAGAGGTCAGAGATATCTGTATTCCCGGACCTTGATTACTGGCAGCTGAAGCAAGGTTTGCCGTAGTCAGTCATGAACCACTGCAGCAAGACAGCAGATATTTTGACTTCACTGGGGTTCCTCTTGAAGCAGTGCTATTTCCTCAGCCTGCAAATATTTTGCAGGACTCCAACGCCTTCCGTAATAATCTTCTGTAGAATGAAAGGTAGAGAATCAAGCTTAAAAGCATTCTCAGACTCAGATTCTAAATGATTGACGTGAGCACTGCATGTGTAAGTATCATTGAACAGATGATTAGAATAATTTATTGGAATTTAATAGATACATGTTCTGGTGCGACTCTTATTGCACTCATTGCAGTGGGTTGTTTGCCATTGCTTTTTAGATTGCGCTATGCAGCACACAAGCACTGCTCTTCTTGACATGTTGTAATCTTTTCTGCGGGCATTTACTACGGCCATCACTTTCATTCATTCCTGGGCCTGCCTTTCAAATTTTCCTTGATTTTCTAGGTAAATGCTTAACGTTTGTCCTTGCCTTGAGGCTGCTTTGCTACACCTTACAGACTGACCATGTTGCATGGATTATTGCACGATCGGCCATATACTTTTTTTGTGTGTGGACTACTTTTTTATTTAGTCTCGCCACTTCAGGCTGTGTGGTGGCCATGGCACCTTGAAGGTTCATATAGCGCAAACTAGATCGGAGGTATTGCAGCGTTTTGCATGAGCATCAGTTATGTCACACTGTTACAGAATCTGAGTCATTTCAATTATTCTTTTGTCTCTCCCCTTCGCACTCCAAGGGGGCCATGGCAGTTTGAAGTGCTAACTTGATTGGCGGTATTGGAGCACTTTGCAGAAGCACCAGTTAGGTCACATTGTTACCAAACATGAATCATTTACAGTTGCAACCCCATTCCTAAAATCTTCCCAGGTTTAGCAGTTGAAAACAATACAAATTGTAGCCGATTCAATAGAAAAAACACAGAAATCCTCAACACGGCTCTCTCACTGTGCTGATACTACATTATTCACTGCACTTGAGAAACTCGCCCCATAATTCTTTGCGGGGCATTCCTGTTACTAAACATTTTTGCCCATAACTCATAGGACAGTGGGTCCAGCACCAAACCGTTCAGCATGACACACTCTTTTTGTCTAGGTCATATCTGGGTCCCCACACTAGGTTAGTGGAGACCCCAAAATAATAACCCCTCCCACCATACAGTGTCTTTTTAAGCTCTCTCATGGCTGGATCTTATGTTTTACAGCTGGGAGTTGTTTGTGTTTTGAAGGCCTTGTTTGTACTAGTATTTCATTAGGCCTGATAGGCCTGACAATGTGTAAGGTGCTAGGCCCTCCAGGGGCTACATATATGGTTACACTGTATTACTTTCTGCCATTCTGTTTTCATGTGGTTATGCCCTCTAGGGGCTGACTGTATGGTTACATGACCATGTTTCCTCCAAATGCTATTTTTGTTGTGCTTCCCTCTAAGGGCTGTTTTGAGCATCACAGACTAATGGCAAAAGATTATTTCTGGTCACGGTTTTTATTGGGTTTACATGATGGTTGTATCTGTTTTATTAATCTCTCCTTATTGCAATATGACCATTATTCTGACCTAACATCCTTATTACACTATGATTGTTTGAGCACTCTTGATACGTTTGGGTGACCCTTCTAGTTTATTTCTCTCCTCCTCCTTCTCTATTCCTGTTGTTACTCCTCTGTGGCTGTCTTGTGTCTTTTTTGGGGTAATTGTGTTAGCCAGCCAGTACCTCTGATGGTGGGGTGGTGAAAGTTGTATTCTATTGGAATTAGCATGGCAGAATTAAATTAGGACGCTGAAAGGCAACATTTACATTTTTTGATGCAGATCGAGGAAAAAGGTAAATGGAAGTGATTTTGTTATATGGAGGGCCAGCAGAATTATGTGACAGGAAAAGACCAATTTATGAGGCACAGTTGACCAAATTATGTGGCAAGAAAAGTCCAATTATGCATTTACAACACCAGTAGCTCTAACTCGCGCAAATGGGAGACCTATTGCATTGCAAATACTTGTTCTTAGTTGCCAGCGCATACTTCACACATAGGGGCTTCATAGATTGTTACTGAATTATAATTTTTAGAGCATATGTACTCCTGATGAGACACCTGAAGCATTTTGGTGGACAGATAAAACACTACTTCTTGTGCTTGGTTTTAAAATGTGAGTTTGTGGTGCTGCTGATGTGAGAAATGTTTTGGTGTCTGTGTGATGACCAAACTCATGTCCTATCTTGCTGCGCTTGAGAATATTGTGGCATGAGGAGAAACAAGGAATCAAAAACTTAAGTTTCATATTATTACTGTGATAAGTTGGAAAGGTTTGGACTGAGGGTGTGTTCTATTATGTGTGATGTTTTTTGGAGTTGTCTGCTATGCCTTCCTCTTCTTCTGTTGGTGTGAGCTTGTAACTGCTTTTATGCATTAAGTGGAACCTGCATATAATCATTTCTCTGATCCTTTGGTTCTGGTTCTCCTGTGGATATTGGCCTGATGCATCTGTTGTCCATACATTTCTTGTGTGGGATATTTGTTGTAGCTTTTGTTCGATGTGATGCAGCAGTTGTAAAATAGGCAGATCGTTATGACCTTCCTAAATTCTAGTTTGTCGTGGATGTGTCTGGTCTTTGCCTGGAGGTAACTTCATAAATGTACTGCCTTTCCATACAACGAGGTTCAGCAGATGTGCATTTTCTTGCGTGAAGGAGTGATCAGCAGCCTGGACCAATCTTAAGGGGAGGATCATATTCTGCGAGTATTGTTGAAGTTTTACTTAGTTTACATTAAAAGTCAAGACAGAAGAAACAGAAACAATAAGTCATTCAGTATTCAAATGAAGTGCTTATTTAAATAGTTTTACATTCTGTGCACCTCTCAACTATCTGTGTACCCTGAATAAAGGATTCATTTTGCTATTAGTATATTAGTAAGTCAGTATTTCGTTCCAGAGTTATTATTGCCACACCTTCCTTCCGCTTTTAAACTAAAACTGACATTCAGGAAACAGAGGATAAACGTAAGTTCACTTGAACTGCACATAGGTCTTCAGTGTTAACATCTCTAACCCCTTAGCGATTGGAGCTGTCCATTCCACTGCACCCCCCAGAGCTGAACCCTTTTTGATGGTTGAGGCACTTGGCGCTTAAACCTTCACTTTTGTTATACAAAAGGTATCCAGACTGAATTTTCGTCTTTTTCACCCCATCTTGGGGATTCTAAAGGTAGCCACGGTTTGTGGCTTTTCTTGGAGGGAACCAAAAAAATAGATAAATTATAGCAAAATTTGGGGGAAGGGGGTTGAAATATCGGGAAAGTGGTTGCACAAGAAAGTGTATTTTTTTTTTTAAAACGTTCCATTCAACTTTCAGGAACAATCAGAGTTGTAAGAGAAAAGCAATAGTTTATCTCAGTTTTTAAATTTTTCTAACTAGTAGTCAATTTTCCATATTTTTTGTGATTTCAGCCTTCTCGTTGGTTCTCGTGGGAACAAATGTGAAACAATTGGGCCAACCTAGACGAAATTCCAATTGCAGCCAGGGATTATTTGTGTAGGTTACTCATGGTTTTTCCAAAAGAAACTAATATTTGAAATAAAAAAATATTGAAAATAAGTAGGAAGAAATAGCAGTTGGTGACAAACTTTTCAGCTGTAATTTTTCACCCTAGCGGATGATTTACAAAAGTAATATACCATTGCGTCTGTAAGTTAATTTTTTTTCACAGTAGTATATATTGTTTGTTGTCCAAAATCAGCAATACCCTGAGCCTACACCTCAGCTGCATCTTATAGTGATTTTAAACTATGTACTGTCCATGCAGCTGATAATATAGTGGAATGTATTGAATGAAAATGTGTATGAAGGAAACTTGTGTATTTTTTAAACACTATACTGAGTTTACGAACAGTGGTTATTTTGCACCTCTGTAATTAGGGTTATACATACTACCATGTGATTCAGGGGGCCTTTTCAAAATATTTGTATCATTGCTTACATTTGGAGGCCAGAAAATTGAGCGAATTCCAGTTGGTAATAACGTATATTCGAATATTCTGTGTCCCCGCACTTTTCCCCATAAAAATGATATGCCTGAGCCTAGTACCTGTGCCATTAAGAGCACCAAAACGCAACGTGCAGCCAACCAAGTCTTGCGCAGTGTGGGTTGAATGGCTACGGCAGGTTGAGTGTGGCAAACACTATGCATGGTAAAAAACCTACCAGTGTGGGTTGAGCAGCCACATGGATTGAAGGTCTTGTGCAGCATGGGTTTGGCAGGCACAACACAGCTGGACACAAGGTCTGGGCAGTAGGGGATGAAAAATAGGTAAATCATAGAAAAACCAATAAAATTTACTGAAAAAACAGTTAAAAGGATAGTTATGTTTGAGGCTCAAATACGCAAAACAACCACAATTTACCAGCAATGGTTAGGAACACATACAACACACGAGATAACAAATGGCCAACCGCCATGAACAAGATCATATTTGGTAATTGCGCAGATACAAAAAAAACTGTTTACTCAAGAACAACATAGAGGTCGGGCATAAGTTAAATAGTGTGTTGGGTGCATCCCTAAATATAACTTGTCTACAGCCCAAACTACTGAATACATTTACACCAAATTTGGCATTCAAGAAAGGAACCTGACTGTATGAGGGAGTCTTTTCTTCCATCAAACTTTTCGAATCGAGGGTTCCAGAATGGAAAATGGAAACAAGGACTTGAAACTCTCCACAAAATTGGATTCAAAGTGAGGTAATCACAGTCCACTGGATAATCATGATTCAAAGGCAGCCACTTTAGATGCTGCAAAATATTAGCAGAAATTACAGATTTTCATGAAAAGTGTCAGTTTTCAGCTAAAATAATGTGAAACAAATGAAAATATGGTGAAAATATAATTTAAAAAAGTTTGAGAAAATAAATTTCCCACTTAAAAGAAAAATAAACCAATAAATAAAAAAGGACAATGCAGTCCCTGCGCCCAAACCCCACTGCTCACAACCAAAGTTGGATGCAGGATGTTTGAAATGGGGCCTCTAGTTGGCAGTCAGTTTACACCTGTCCAAGTAGGGACCCTCACTCTAGTGCCTAGTCAGGGTGAGGGAGATACACAGCTCAGATAACTCCTGCTCACCCCCCCTTGGTAGCTTGGCATAAGCAGTCAGGCAATGTGTAAAGTATTTGTACAACCCCACACAGTAAAAGTGAAATTGCCACAAAAGGACTCCACACCAGTTTGGAAAAGTAGGCAATATTTATCTAAATCAAACAAGACCAAAACGATCCAATATATACAAGCAGAGATATGAATTTTAAGGGATTACATCCCAATAAAAAAACTTAGAAACCCAATAGCTCCAACTGGGGCTATCACAACAGCGTTGACGGAGTCGTTCCCTACAGTCCAACACCACTGGCACGCACGGACCCCAAGTATAGTACATTTGGTAACGAGGAAAACAAGCTGTTGCACAGAGTCGTGGAGGGGAGGTGTTGCTTGATCTGGTCTGGTGTTGGTTCCTTACTGCAGAACAGGGGAGGTGATGCGGAGTTGGGGTGAAGTGTCAGTTCCTTATGATCCAGCAGGATCGATGAATCTGGGGGTCAAGACGCAGTGGGGCAACCTCTCTGGGTAGCGGTCACACCACAGGGCTACAGGTAACTTCACAAGCAGGATTTCTCTCTTAAGGCAGAAGCAGAAGGCCAGCACAGCAAAGCAATAGGCAGAGTGGTAGGTCCTCCTCAGCATCAAACTCTTCTCCATGGCATAGGTTCCTCTTGATCCAGAAGTAATTTAAAGTTGTGGGATCAGCAGTCTAATACTTATACTCATTTCGGCCCTTGAAGTAGACCAACTTCGAAGGAAAGTCTTTGTAGTGCACAAGACCCTACCTCTTCCTTGGCCTGCCCCAGACACACTCTAAGGGGTTGGAATCTGTATTGTGTGAGAGCAGGCACAACCCTTTCAAGTGCAGGTGATAGCTCCTCCCTCCCACTGTAGCCCAGGAAGACTCATCAAGATACGCAGGACACACCTCGGCTCCCTTTGTGTCGCTGCCTAGAGTGAATTCAAAAACAGCCCAACTGTCAGTCTGACCCAGATGTGTATTCAGCAGCAAGGCAGAGGCACAGAATGGTTAAGCAAGAAAATGCCCACTTTCTAAAAGTGGTATTTTCAAACAGACAATCTTAAAACCAACTTTAACAAAATATGTATTTTTAAATTGTGAGTTCAGAGACCCCAAACTCCATATTTCTACCTGCTCCCAATGGGAAACAGAATTTAAAAGATATTTAAAGGCAATCCCCATGTTAGCCTATGGGAGAGAGAAGCCTTGCAATAGTGAAAAACAAATTTGGCAGTATTTCACTATCCAGACATGTAAGACACACCAGTACATGTCCTACCTTTTAACTATACTGCACTCTGTCCATGGGGCTACCTGGGGCCTACCTTAGGGGTGAATACATGTAGAAAAATGCGAAATTGTACACACACACACACACTGTGGCAGGTCTGAGACATGTTTACAGGGCTACTTACGTGGGTGGCACAATCAGTGCTGCAGGCCCACTAGAAGTATTTGATTTACAGGCCCTGGGCACCTCTAGTGCTCTCTACTAGGGATGTACTAGTAAATCAAATATGCCAATCATGGAAAAACAATTACCAATATCATTTAGACAAAGGGCACTTGCACTTCAGCACTGGTTAGCAGTGGTAAAGTGCCCAGAGTATCAAAACCAGCAAAAACGAATTACAGCACAGGATCCAAAAACAAGAGGATCAGAAGCAAAAAAGTGCAGGGAAACCACGGCAAGAGCTGCCAGGTGTAACACAAGATGTGTCTGCAGACCCTGCACCCAAAGGCAAAGGACATGCACATAGGTGTGTGCGCGCTGATGGGTTGGGTGCAACTGCTGTGAGCAGCAGGGTTTACATGCCCAAACACTGGCCATGCACAGAGTGTGGGTTCACCCGGCCATGATGTGTGCAGCCAAAGTCCATGAGTAGCTGGATTTGAGCACCCACGCAGATTGCCTCTGGCAGTGTGTAAAACTGCTGAAATTCACCTGTTATTGTTAGCAACGTGATCTGATAGAGACTTCTATTCGCAGATTGATTACGTATTGAGTTATCTCCAGGTGTCAAACTAGATCCAGAAATGTTTCTTTTGCAGTACCCCTACGTGCCAGTAGATGGCATCATTCATCTCTGGGTGGCGTCATCTGCGTCATCTACACCAGAAGTGACATATGCAGTGCCTATATACGAGCCAGCCCAGCGTGACTGATGTCAGTGCCAGTCAGCGTACATCTGAAGAGAGCTACCCCTTAGTCACTTTTTGACTAAACTGTTTTTCAACTTTTTGTTGAAGTATTTTTTAGATCTTCTCCTGGTATGGAGGGATGTCATCGCAGAAGGCTAGTTTCAAGCTCTGGGGCTCCTGTCATCGCTCGATGTGGGTCCCACATCTTGTATGACTTTGGTGCCTAGAACTCGACCACATTCTGAATCTCGGCTCCGACTGCCATGCCATGATCCTGAATGCCGTAAGGAAGCCATCCTTAAAGCTCCTGGCAGCTCAACGTGCAACACAGTGACAATCTTGATCCCGGCCGAGAGGAAGGTCCCAGAACCAGCCGCAGAGTCTCAGATCTTCATCTCACTTGAAGTCGTCAGGTCACTCGGATAAGTGCCTCCATAAGAAGAAGAGCACGAAGTTGAAGAGGTGTTCAACTTCACGTTGTCCATCAGCCAACGAGACAAGGGAGCATTTGCACTGGAGGCCTGGCTCCCTGGGTCGGTTTTGTGCTTCCCCAAGTTTCCGTAAGACAGAGCGCCCCCTCCACTTAACTTCAAGAATTTTATAAGGCCATGCGCCTCATATTTGAGAAGCCCACTCCTGCTGGTGCACCTTCTAGGCCATGGGTTCAGGAGGGGCCCCAACTGGATCCACATCAACATGTCTGACTCCAGTGCCAGTTGGGCCCGTAGGATTCACAGATGGATCCTGACCGGGACCAGTTGTGCCACCTCGACCTTCCCCAGTGCTGATCTCGACACTCCCGGTGGCTCGGGCCCCATTCTAATCCCATACTCGGGCGCCAACTGGAGCCATGCCTTTCAGGCCAGAGCCTGAGCCCTATTCTTATGGGCTAGGACTAGCAGAGGATTGGGAAGGGTAGCTAGACCCTCAAGAATACCAGCCCTTTGACATCAATATGGACTGGTCTGATGATTTAGTGGAAGCCAGTGGACTGGACGACTCACCAGACTTGCATGCTTCCCCGCTCTACCATGGCTACGGAGGAGGGAGCGTCCTTTGCAATGGTGGTGAGGAGGGCGGACGGGATCCTGGACCTTAGCCTGGCCTCTGGTAGTCAAAACAAATGTCTTGGCGGAAGTGCTTCAGTCAGGAATGACCCCCTCTGAACCTCTTCTCCCATTTAATGAAGCCCTTACTAATGTCCTACTTGGGACCTAGTCCAAGCCTACCACAGCGGCTCCTGTGAACAGGATGTTTGCTGCCACCACTTCCTCGACTCAGAGGACCCCAACTTCCCACACAGCACCCTACCCTGAAGAGCTTGATGGTCCAAGCCTCTACCTCCCACGCAAATCCTCGTGCATTCTCGACCCCACCACTGGATCGGCAATCCAAGAGGCTGGACAGCTTAGGCAAGAAGATGTTTTGGTCCACCAGCCTGCCACTTCGGTCTGTGAACAACTCATGCTTTTTGGGCTGCTGTTCCCACCCTATGTGGGATATTGTTGTGCAGGTGCTGTCAAAGATTCCGGACTAGGCCCCGGCCATACTCACCCAGGATATTGTCAACGGGAGAGACGCAGTTCGGTTCAGTCAGTTGTGGACTGGATACTACTGACTAAGTAGGCAGAGCATTTTATTCGACAGTGGCCTTATGGTGTCACGCCTCGTTGAGGACAACTGGCTTTGCTGGGGATGTTCAAAAATCGCTTATGGACATGCCCTTTGATGGCTACCGTTTCTTCAAACAAAAAGCAGATTCAGCCATTGAGCTCTAAGGACAGCAGGGCTATGGCCAGATCCTTTTGTCTTTCCATCTCCCCTTGTCACTCCTGCAGGGGGCTGGCTCTCACAAGTGGTAGTCTTGGTTACCTTTGTTTTGATCCAGTGGTCTGCCTTCTTTCACAACTCTAGAGGAGTAACTGGACTTAGGTCTACCAGGAACTGATGTACTTTCTCATTGTATCAGTTACTCAAAAGATCCAATTTCACAATTAAATTGAAAAGCCCATCAAAATCTTGAACCTTGTTACCTTCTAACCAGCCACCCAGCATTTTTACTGAAAAATCCACAAATTCTACCCAGGACTGACTCTGGATTTTTCTAGTCTCCCTGAATTTTATTCTGTATTCTTCAGTGGTAAGTCCAAAGCCTTCAATAAGGGTAGACTTCATGAGGTCATAGGACTTGGCATCTGCCTCATTCAATGTCCGGAGTCTATCCCTGCATTTACCTGAGAATAGTTCCCACAATAGAGACCCCCAATACTTCCTAACTACTTCGCTGGCTATGCAGGCTCTCTTTTATGCAAAAAAAACATCTGATGATATCATCACCCTTTGTTAAAGGGGGGACAACTCCTTTGTGGAGTTTTAGGTTAAAAGACTTCTCTTTCTCTATAGTTGCTTGTATGCTGCCACCAGAGATGGCTCTTTTTTTAACTTGTATCACCAGAAGTTGGGCTTCTGCAACCAATATTTTGGTCACCCTTTGTAGAAACAAATCCTCCTCTAAGGGGGCTCCTACTTTGGAGTCAGAGGATCCAAACTTTTCTTCCTCCGCTTCATTGGAGTTTTTTTTATTTTCTTTTTGTGAAGTTTCACCCTCATCCACTGAGTGTTCAGTCTCATATTCTGCCACAAGCCTCCTAAGCTTTTCTGTGATAGCATGAGCACCAGGGTGAATTTGGTAACCTTTGCAGAAAACCCTTAGCTGGGTGTACTTCATTCCCATCCAAGGGGTCAGGTCGAGCTCCTGAGCCTGGTTCTCTGCATCAGACAGTTTTTTTCACACTAAAGTGTCGGGGCTTTTTAGCATTTGAAAAACTTTTGGAAATTTTGGAAATCTTTTGAGCACTTTTTCCAAGGCCTAACTATAGTAAAGACTTTTAAATTCTAATCACTATTTCAGGAACCTAACCAGGCCCTAGCAATTAGTTTAAAAATTTAGAAAAATAGTCAAATTGCAAAATATAATTAGGCTAAAGATCATTTTTAGAGTTATTTGTGTCACTTAGTGTCACATTGGTATCAGCAAATGCAAAGTCTTATAACCCATGGCTGATCCACCAAATGTAGGAGGCTGGCTCTCTATGTAGTGTACGAAAATGATGTGCACTGTGCAGAGATTCCAAGCAACCCCACTTTGGTATCCATAGGTAGGAAGCGGACCACCTAATGCTCTGTTTTTGTGGTAGTTTGGACAAGAAGTTAGGCTAATCCAGGAGATGTGCTAAGCATTTGTTGTACTCATAGTATCAATCAATGTAGACACACACTCCGAAGAATAACCTAAGACCAATTTACAAAAATACTTCAGATTTTTATCATTTTTTAAGAATAAGATCATCAATATACTCTGAGTACTTCTTTTCTTATGATTTTTCAAAATTTAGAAGATGTTCTGTTTTTGTGTGTAGTTCCGCACCATAGGAATCAATGAGAAAAACGTTTAAAAAGTATATAAAATCAGGCAATTCGCTCACAACTGTCACCTATTTTTAGGTCAAGGTCGTCAGTGTGTCCAATGGGCCAGCCAGAGAATGTCCAGCTGTTCCCAGTTCAAGCGGCAGCAGCAACTGAAGGTCTTGGAGCTGGCGTCCAAAGGAGAAGGGGACCACTTGAAAATGCACTGCAAAGTTGGAGTCAAAGGTAAGTCCGGTGGGTCCCCTTGGAGGGTGGAGGACACAAGGGGTTAGGGGATCCATAGAGCACAGGGGGTTGGCCGATTCAGGGGTCAGGGAGGCCGGGTACAGTGCAGAAATGGCAGCTAGGAGTTGTGTGTCTTGGAGTCCTTGGAGTCAGGAGCAAGTGACTTTGAGGGTGGATTGCAGGTCATCAGGACCACTCTGGGGGGTGGTTCTTGGGTGTCCTGAAGTCTCTCGACTGGTGCTTGCATCTGGGCATTTGGGAGTCCAGAGTGGACTTTTCTTCTTGGTGTTCAATGTTGGGGTCCGGTACCCAGGGTAGTAGTACACCACAGCCCTGGAGAGTCACAAGGCCACCAAATTTGGCACAGTGGCAGGTCTTGTCCTTAAGGGCTGTTTTATGGAATTTGGCTGAGCTTCTGGGTCCGGGTCGTTGATCACCAGCTGGTCACTTTACCAGACTTCAGGGGTTCCTTGCCTGCAGGGAGTGATACCTTCACTCAAAGGGAGTTTCTTGGTGCTGTTTAGAAGGCTGGAGGTGCTATGGGGTTTGGTGGAGTCGTTCAGGTTTCCAGGTGACACCTCAGCAGCGATTGTCGAGTCCTTGGAACAGAAGGCAGGGTTTGGTGCCTTTTTCTTTCTGCAGCAGGGCTTCAGTTCTCGTGCCGTGGGTCTTCTTGGTTCCGGGCTTCTTTGTGTTCATCAAATCTAATCTCTTGTTCTAGGGATGCCCTCTAAATACTACATTTAGAGGGCATTAAGGGAGTACCTAGTAGTGGCCAGTGGGCCACCTACCTTAGGATGGCTACACCCCCTAAGTGACTACACATCCCTAACCCTCATTGGCTATTTTTCTACCATCCAAGATGGAGGAAAATGTAATGGAGTGATCACCTCGCATGCCACACGTGAGGGAGGAGGTGTGACACCTCTGCCCAGGAAAGGCATTGTGGTCTGGCTCCTGAGAGCACAGGCTCTCACCTCAATAGTCTAGAATTGTGTCTGGTGTTGTCAGGCTGGTTAGGACCAGTCAGCAACCCTGCCTTACAAAGGTGGCTGAAGTGTCAAACATAGTACAGTTTTGGGGAACGATGTCTGGCCCTGGGAACCTGTTTAACAGGGGTCCAGGGCACTTACAGTTTGAAACCACATCATTTTCCAGGCAAAACGTTGGGGAGCTAACCATGTCAAAAGAGGCCCTTTCTCACAACTCCCAATCTGCCTTTTGCTCTTTTCGTGGTTACAGAATGGGCTTCCAGCGCATGTAAACCCTCCCATCCACTGCAGCGCACAATTTTCTCAGCCTCTGCATGGCCAAGGACGCGGTATCCATGGGCCCGTGGGTCAGGCAGCCAAAGGTCAGGCCAGTTCTCCACTCCCCCGGCAGCCACAGCCTCCATATCCTTATAGTCTGCCCTCTTACCGTCTTGGGTACCCAGTGGAGGGCAGGATACGCCATCACCTGACTCACTGGCGGTCTATAACATCAGACCGGTGGGATTGGCAAATTGTCCAAAGGGGCTACTTCTTCCCCCTCGTGACTACTCCTTCCACCATGCCATCTACTTATGACAGGCTGACAGAAGACCACCCATCCCTTTTCTGCCAGGAAGTGATGGTTGTTTTCCCCAAGGGAGACATAGAGAGGGTGCCAACACCAGAAGTAGGTTGTGGTTGCTATTCCTGCTACTTCTAGTGCCCAAAAAGGATGGAGGCCTTCATCCTATCCTATCCTAGACATGTGCTCTCTCAATTTCTTCCTCAAGAAGGAGAAATTCAAAATGATCACTCAGGCCCTGTCTGCCCTGGACCTGGGAGACTGGATAGTAGCCCTAGACTTAAATGACTCACACTTCTACATCCACGTCCTTTCTGCTCACAGGCGTTACGTGCGGTCCACAGTAGGTCACAACCACTTTCAATTTACCATGCTCTCCTTTGGCCTTAACAGCACCCCTGAGGTGTTCACCAAGGTGATGGCAGTGGTTGCAGCTCATCTGCAGAGATCAGGGATGCCTGGCTTTCCCTAGCTCGATGACTGGCTGTTGAAGTCGGGCTTTCCCAGGCTGTCATCTCCCACCTCCAGACTACCGCAGACCTCCTGCACTTTCTGGGATTCACTATCATCATGCCGAAGTCACACCTGACTCCCTCTCAGATGCTCCCTTTCATCAGAGCTTTTCTAGACATGGTGAATTTTTGGGCTTCTACACCCGAACAGCTAGTCCAGGCAATTCAGGCTCTGATATTGATGTTTCAGTCTGTAGTCTGGATATTGATGAGACTGACTCTGAGGCTGCTGGGACTCGTCCTCTTGCATCGTGGTAGTGGCACATGACTGCTGGCATATGCAGGCTTTGCAGTGGGACCTGAAGTTCCAGTGGACGCAGCATCAGGGGAATCTCTCTGACATTGTCCAGATCTCGGAGGGAACTGTAAAGAGCCTGCAGTGGTGGCTGTCAAACTGCAGTTGGATCAGTGACAGACCCTCGTCCCCCTCCCCATCTAGATCTGACAGTGACAACAGATGTGTCACTTCTGGGATGTGGTGGCCACCTGGGAGAGGTGGAGATCAGAAGCCTCTGCATCACTGCAATCCGGCTGGCGTGAAAAGCCTTTCTACCCTCCATCAAGGGAGGGCTAGTGCAGGTCTTCACAAACAATGCCACTGCCATGTGGTACTGCAACAAACAGGGCGGGATGGGGTTGTGGGCCCTTTGTCAAGAGGCCCTGTTTCTTTGGACATGGATAGAACGTCAAGGTATATACCTGGTAATTCAACACCTGGCTGACCTTCTGAATGCCAGGACTGACAAACTCACCCTTGCAATCACGAATGGCATTTCCTTACAACAATGGAGAGAGACTTGGTTAGATCTGTTTGCCACTAAATAGATTGCACAATATCAGCACTTCTGCACACTGGAGATTCCAAGGCAGCTCTTGCTTGGAGAGAGAGATATTTTTTTTGTGAGTAGAGCTCAGACCTCATGTATGCCTTTCCACCAATACCACTCCTGCCCAGAGATCTCATGAAGATCAGGAACGACTGGGCCCAGTCATCCTTTTGGCTCTGGACTGGGCATGGAGAGTTTGGTACCCCGAACTGTTGAGCATGACCATTGGTCCTCTGATCAGTCTGCCCCTTTGGGAGGATCTTCTGTCGCAGCAGCAGAGGAGGGTTCTCCACCTGAACCTGTCAACTTTCTGCCGACTTGCTTGGAGATTGAGCGGCGACAGTTGATAGCTTTCAACCTTTTTTACGAAGTTTGCAACGTTATCTTGGCAGCTATGTGTCCCTCCACCAAGATGCTATATGACTGCTGTTCGGTAAAATTTGTATCATGGTGTACAGAAAGACACATTGATCCCCTTTCAGCTGTTCTTTTTCATGTTCTTCTCTTTATACTTTCTTTTGCTCAGCAGGGCTCTGCTCTTGGCACTTTAAAGGGCAATCTTTCTGCTATTTCAGCTTTTCTGAGGTTGCCTGACCAGCCTCCCCTCTTCAAATCTCCTATTGTAAATAGAACCTTGAAATGTTTGCAACATCTGTTCCCACCTTCTCCTTTCATTATGCCTCAGTGGGACCTCAATCTTATTCTTACTTTTCTTGTATGTGCTCTTTTGAGCCGTTGCACAATTGTCCTCTCAGGTGACTTATCATCAAGACGGCCTTCCTCATGGCAATAATATCTGCCCGGAGGGTTACCGAGCTTTAGGCTTTGTCATCCAAAGCTCCATACTGGAACACGTACCCAAACAAACTGGTGCTTCGTACAAGAGCTTCCTTCCTAATGAAAGTGGTCACTCCCTTTTATGTTGGACAATCCATTACTCTGCCTACTTTTTACACTCTGCCCGTCACTCCTAGGAGGAGGAGCAACTTCACCTTCCGGACCCAAAAAAAGTGTTGTTGTTCTACCTCAACCGCACACCAGACTTCCAGATAGATGACCACTCTTCGTAGGGTATGTCAGAGCGAAGAAAGAACGGGCCGTGCAGAAGTGGACCATCTCCTAATGGATTGTACTTTGTATAAAGGTATCTACACATTGGCCAAAAAGCAACCCACCAAGGCCTTGCATGCTCATTCCACCAGAGCTATAGCTACGACCACTGCATTAGTACATGGAGTTCCGGTCCTGGAGATCTGCAAGGCAGCAAAGTAGACTTCCTTGCACACACTTATAAATCACTACTGCCTGGACAGTCATGTCCTTGAGGACTGGTACTTTACCCATTCTGTCCTGCACGACTTTCTTGATTGAAATTGGTCCGAAGACCCAGCTCCGGGGAGGTATTGCTTGGGTTTCTATTCAAAATCTAAGGACTCTGCAGCTAGAAGTCTCTGTCAGATGAACAATTTACTTACATTTGTAAAACACCTTATCTGGAAGAGACTCTAGTTTCCTGTACATTCTTTTCCAACCCAGCCATCCTCCTCGCTCTGTGAACAGATTTCTAGGGTCAGGGTTTATTTCCCTAGGGCCCTAATTTTCCACAAAAGTGGTCAGTGTTCTTTGTGGCTCAGCTCTCCTGGCGTGAAATTCACAAAAAAGAAACTTACATGAGCACTCTGGGGTGGTGCCTTCACAGGCACCACACACGTCACTTCCATCGCAGATGTTCCCAATGATGCCATGCGGAGCCAAACAACGTCACCTACTGGCATGCACGGGTACTGCCCAAGAAAATTTTCCAGATCCAGCCTGATGCCTGGAGATAATTCAAAAAGTAAGGAATCTGCGGCTAAGGAGAGTCTCTACCAGAGAAGGCGTTACTGAAGGTAAGTAACTTGTTCGTCAGCACGTGCCAGAATTCACATCATGTGTCGTACTCCTATCCCAAATTTTTAAATGGCCCACACACACAAAAATAGCTATATAGATTACATAATGGCGGGCAGTGCAAGTTATGGAATGTTTTGAGGGTGTTTATAACTGTGAATGGAACTAAATGTGGCCCAGTAACGTGTTGTTTAGAGTACCTGTAGTAATAAATGTACATTAACATATAAAGGTCAAATTCCAGTTTATTACCACAATCGGGAGGACTTGTGAATGAAAGACATTGTTTACTGCCTCAAACTGCATATTAGAATTACTCTACACATAGAAACAACTCCTAATGGTCATTTGTCCTTTTCACTGTGATTTTACAATAATGTACAAATGTACCCCTTTCATTGCCGGCTTTGCTTTCATAGGTTTTCTTTAAACAAATGAACCCGGATAAATATCATGGCATAAACCATGTATGCAGGTGAGCATAATGTAATATTCGGTCTGTTAACTTTGCTTTGGAGTGATGCACATCATGAGCAACTCAAGGCTTTGCCTTTTGTGAATTATGTCCCTTCCCCTCTTCCAACAATAGTAAAATGCAGCATTTTTACGCTCTATTCATCTGCACATCCTCCTGCGATGCTGAGTGCTTGGACTCCACCAAACATGAAGGTGTTATGTTTGAAAATTAATTTTGACATTTTAAGTAAAATATTCCCAGCATTAAACTTGCTGCTCTTCCTTGTAGGGCAGACAGCTTTTACCATAAGTAGCTATCATATTTCATGAAAGAGCATTGTTTATCTGCATGTAAAGTAGTCTCATGGTAATTTGAACAGGAAACGATGACTCAGATTGTCCTATGCACCCCTTTTGTGTGATAGTTAGCTGGTAGTAAAGGAGTATCTCTGCTAGTGCTTCTTTGTTTTTTTGATATTCGAGATTTAATAAAGTCAAAGGAACTGTTTGCCAGCCTAATTTTTTGTTCAATTAATTTAGGGAAAAATAACAAAGAAAGATATTTGGGGTACACAGACTTAACCTTTTTCCAGGCGTTAAATGATCCATAGTTCGTCCGTAATTTCTACTCATAGAAGGTGCAGAACATCAGATGGTAGTAAGAAGACTAAAGGAACAGATGGAAATCTGCCTTTTATTATGGTGGTGCAATGCTATGCAGACATTATAGTTATGTACCCACACCGTATTTGACTTGGATAATTAAATAGGGCAACTTATCTGTTAACGTTTCTGTAATGGCCTTCTCTCCGTCCGGATTTCCGCCTTTTACAAATCTGTCATGTGAAAGATTAGCCCAGATATGCAAGCACCACCCAATAAATGACAGGCACACTCTAGACAAGTTTCAACTGGGTCACCATCGAGGCCATATTACAGCCAGGGCACAATGTCCTGTTCTATGAGTCAACCCACTGTTAACAATGTCCCCAGGGGACAATCCTATTAGTGAAAGGCAAACTTATTCCTTTAAGTTGCCAGTCAGCCTTTAACTATGAAGGTGGCACCACAGACTACGTTTGTGAAGGTATAATAAAGTAAAACACTGGTCCCCTCCAGGGAAGTGTAAGCCTCAACTTAGTTGGCGGTTTAAAAAAAACATTGATAGATTGGTATTAGATGGAGTCAAATCATTTATTTGCTATGAAAACATCTTGGACATATATATAAGATAAATCAGAATACATTGCATCACAGCAAAAAGAACGCAGTGAGCTTGAATAAGTGAATTAAAGTGAGCAGTTGCTATATACAAAGCATATGTACAAAACTAAGGACTTGGAAGAATATAACTTTAAATAATACCGCTCTGTATCAAAGTGTGGTGTATTATATCATAAGTAAAATCAGTCCTCTAGAACAGTGGTTCCCAACCTTTTTACTTTTGTGGACCCCAACTTTGTGAGTACTGGAACCCGGAGGTTCCCACTGAATCATTATTGGAAGCTGAGGACCGCCCCCAATGAGCCATTACTGAAACCTGGGGACCCAGTCTGTTAATGTTATTACATTATCTAAGCAGTCACGGACCCCCTGAGGAGGCTTTACGGACCCCTAGGGGTCCTCGGACCACATGTTGGAAACCACTGCTCTAGAACATTCGTCAACACTTCAACCATGCATAACTTGCACTTTTCAGAAGAATAACTTTAAATCTGACTTTACCATTAAAGAGGATTGTACATTACAGTTCATGGGAGTGGAAGAAGCAATCCCCTATATTTTCCTGAACAGAAGATGACACTTACTAAGTGTAATAAGGCAACCCAGTGGGAGAGATAGCCTTACAACAGTGAAAAATACCTTTAGGCGTTTTTCACTGCCAGTACATGTAAAACCTAAATACACATGTCCTACTTTTGAAATACCATGCACGGTGTGCTAGGAGTGGGGCAACCTTAGGCAGGACGTATCAGTATTAAGCAGCATTTGTAATGCAATACGTCTCACATTTTCTTGAGTTAGAACTATTGGCATTGTAAATTCACAACTGAACATTTCTTGCCACATAATTTCTTCTTTCCCTGCCATATAATTCCAGTAGCCCAGCATTTAACTAAAACACTTCCATTTACCTTCTTCCTCTATCTTAAAGCATATGCAATTATCCTATAAACCTCTATCAGAAATAAACTTTTGGCATTAGAGTGTAATGCTCAAAACACCTTAATAAAAATATAATTTGGGACAGATTTGAGGGTGAAAGGAAAGAGGGAGTCAAGAGTAAATAAAGATGGAGAGGATAACTGGCATAGTAGGAGTGTCATGGGCCCTGGAGTAAGAAAGGAAAATGGTTGACTGGAATTTCAGTAGGAAAATACATCAGTAATTAGAGTTGAGTGAGGTCTGTAGGTCTCTGGGCCCCGGTGCCACTGCACCTGTTGCTCTGTTGATAACTAGGCCTAAGGAGAGAATGGAGCTGAAAAAAAGAGAAGCTAAAGGAGTACAACATAGAAAAGGAAGAAAGACAAGGAGTTGCAAAGAAATTTAAAAAAGAAGAGAAAGAACGAGAAAATGAAAACACAACTAAGAGAAGCAATAGAGCAAACATGTGAGATGAAAGAAAAAGGGAAGGAAGCTAGTGAATACAAGATAAAGAGGAAACAATGATGAAAGAAGTGTGAAAAGAAAGAAAAAAAAGAACATTAGAGAAAAAAGAGATGGTGAGAAACAAGCAGCAAAAGAACCAGGGCATGTATGTACCAACACATTTCCCACAGACACAGAATGGGAAAACCACTTTGACACTTCGGGTCCTGACAAGTAACTTGTGGCTTCCACATACAGATGGGAAAAAGAGGGATTTATAGTGAAATTTAAATTGATGGATAAAGATAAGAAAAACACCAGACAAAGAACGGACGAATGATCTAAAAAAAAGTGAAAGGACACATATGAGTCAAAGGAAAGAGCAAATAAAAAAGACAAAGAAAGAATGAAGGGAAGAGAAAAAAAGTGGAAGAATGAACGTCTGATGAAGAAAAAAGAGAGGAACAAAACAAGGAAAGAAATTACCACGTTCTTGCGAGTTTGAAAGAGGAGGTAGTAAGAGGAAGATGGAAATAAAAAAAGGAAGAGGAGTAGAAATAAAGAGCTAATAGAAAGAGTGAAACTGTTAACATGTGAATTTTAAGAGCTTGAAAGAGGAAAGTGGGGGAGAAAGAAAACATTAAGAGTAAACAGAGTAAAGGAAAGAATGGAGTGAGATGGGGAAAAAGACCCTCCCAAATAAAGATGGCAGCTAAGAATAGATAATGGGCTCCCCCACATCCTCAAACAGAAATCAGAGTATGGAACAGCAGGGAGCACTGCAGAACAGCAGGCGGTACATCAGCAGAGATGTATGTGAACCCCAATACAGCAATATTGGGGCGCTTCAGATCAGGATTAAAGGTATAGACAGAGCCCTGTCCCAGCCCAGTGTTGGACTAACAGAAAGGCAGCGGGTCAGGAATGAGAAACGGAGCGCCGTGTAATTCCAGGTATTGGAATAATGGGGCACTAAGGTTAGGTTTGAGGTGCACTGACAGAGTTGTATGTGGGCTGCAGTACTATAATAGTAACAGGCACACGAGGTTAGAAGTGAGGTATGCCAATGGAGCTATGTGTGGCACCTAGTATTGGCATTCCAGTGTTGATGAGTGTTAGCGTGGAGGTGCCCTGGTGAAGCTGCGAGTGGGGCCCAGCATGGGAGTGGCATTGCCTCTAAACCACAGAAGCGAGGATTCCTGAAGGGCATGTGCATGAGCCTTAGTACTGAGAAGAAATGTGTACTGAATGTTAGAATTGATGGAATCCGGTGGAGCTGTGGTGGTTCCCATAAAACAGTAGTGTTGGATGTTAGACTTGAGGTGCACTGGCTGAGCTGTGTTTTGCTCTTATGGGTCCAGTATTGGCTTGGCAGTGTGACTGAATATTACAATTTAGCTGCTGTAACGGAACTGTATGTGAGAGAGGTCCCAGTATAGGAAAGGAAGTGACCTCACCGGGGTAGAACTGAGGTGCACTGATGGAGCTGCGCCCAAGGTCCCAGTACTGGAACAGCAGTGTGTACTAACTGCAAGAACTGAGGTGCTCTGGCAGACAGCGTGTGTGGGGTTCTGGCACTGGCACAGCTGAGAAGCTTGGAGTGTATGAACCAAAGGTGCACTGATGGAGCTGTGCCCGAGTTCCCAGTACTGGAACAGCAGAGTTTACTGAGTGTAAGAACTGAAGTGCTGTGGCAGACAGTGTGTGGGGTTCTGGTACTGGTACAGCTGAGGGCTTGGAGTGTGTGAACCCAGGTGCAGTCTACTGACTGTAAGAATGGAGGTGTTCTGGCAGGCAGTCTGTGTGGGGTTCTGGCACTGGCATGGCTGAGGGGCTTGGAGTGTGTGAACTGAGGAGCACTGACGGAGCTGCTCCTGAGGTCGCAGTACTGGAACAGCAGTGTGTACTGACTGTAAGAACTGAGGTGCTATGGCAGACAGCGTGTTTGGGGTTTTGGCACTGGCACGGCTGAGGGCTTGGAGTTTGTGAACTGAGGTGCACTGATGGAGCTGTGCACGAGATCCCAGTACTGGAACAGCAGAGTGTACTGACTGCAAGGACTGAGGTGCTCTGGCAGACAGCTTGTGTGTAATTCTGGCACTGGCACAGCTGAGGGCCTGGAGTGTTTGAACTGAGGTGCACTGATGGAGCTGCAAGTGAGATCTAAGGATTGCGGAGCCCTGGTAGAGCTGGATTCCTAGGCCATAAGCAAATACAAGTGATCCTCTGCCCTTGCTCTCAGCACCGGGGACCACAGGCAGGCACACTCAGTAAAGAAAATCCAAGCCAAGGAAGGGTGGGAGCCAGGCAGCTGAGAGAGGGTGCGGAGAGCCCACAAAGAACAAATGTGACCAAGATAACAGCCTGATTTATAGCCTTGTTTACAACTAAGCTCAGAGCAAGAGTGATCTGCCAATGAAAAGGGAAGCTTCCCTGGACATGAGCAGGAAACAAAGTTTTTAAAAAGAAAAGGTCCCCATAGACCAGATAAACAGGACAAACCGTAATTATACAGTAGTTGGTCCCTGCTCTCACACAGAAGAAGGAGGGACAAAGAGGCCTGACTGACAGTTAGCAAGCAAGGATTTTTAAATGCCACTTAAACTAACAAATGAAATAGCTGGAGGCCCACAGAAGAAGTATACGTAAAAGTATACAAGAGGTCGTACACTTACGCTCAACCTAAAAATGAAGATTCAGGCCTGGCAGAATGTTAATTTTGCCAAATTGAAGTTGCTGTTTATAACTGCGCTACAGCCTGCAATGGCAGGCTTGGGACAAGTCCTGCACTGCTACTTTAGCTAAGGCTGCTGCCCACTAGTAGCATTTAATTTACAGGCCATAGGTTTATTATGGACATACAAGTCAATTAAATGTGCCCATTAGGTGGAGGCCAATTTTACTTTGTTTTAGGGAGAGATCGCTAGCACTTTAGCAGGGGTAAAGTACACAGAGTCCTAATATCAACAAACACAGGCCAAGCAAAAACATTGAAGAGAAGGCAAAACGTCTGGGGAAATACCACACAAAAGATGTCAGGTCTGACAGGAAAGATACCAGTCACAGTATCCGCTCTTGAAGAGACTCAACAATGACTCCCCAAGAAAACATACACATTACAGCTAGCAGAAGACTGTTCTTACATGTTCTGTTTATGCCTGTATCACTGGCATTTTAAAGCTGGCCGAGATAAGTGTGGTGCCTTTTTAAATGGGACATGGTCCCTTTCAAATAAATACCAATGGTTGAGTCAGAGATCCAGTGATTTTCTCCGCTGTCGAAACACATACCCTAGATCTATGAATCATGAGTAATTTGATAGAAAGATAACAGACATAAACTGATGTTTTCCATCTGCTCTAATCATTCATTTATGATACTTGGTGCTGTAGTATTTTAGCGTGGGATTTATTGTGCACACAGTTTGTGTTTCCAAGCTGTCTTAACAGAAGTACATTCAGTGGCCATAATCTATAGAGAATGACATTCTCCATTTTTAATTTTGCAGTTCCCCTACAGTTTGTTAAAATACAACCGTACCTGAATGTTAATGAGAAACTTGTGTGCCTCTGGCTGACAGGGAAGGTTCAGGGTCTTCTCTGCTGTGAAGCCAAAGAAGAAACAGACAGCCAAAGAAGAAACACACCTTCTTGCCAGGGTGGCTGCTACTTGAAAGAAATGTAAATGTGTGCAGTGGGAAATCAACAGATCTAAAGGCTGCTTCCGAGCCAGTACATGGCGTTAATTGATGGAGTCATTTGAGGCTTTCCTTTTCAGAGGTAATGTTAGGGTGCTACCAAGTGAGTTCTAGAATGAGATCTTCTAATGGAAACTTATGAAAAATGTTAGCACTAACTGCCAAGTGATTGCTTACTAATAAATGTAAGTATTTTGAAATGTCTTTTTAGGACGAAGCCTACGAGATAGTGCAGCTGTCTGGTTTGCAAGTGACGTCTTGTGGGCATTCTTAAAGCTTCCCCTGGAATGCATTCGACCCATTGCTTACCATTTGCTTTGTGGTTTGTTACTCAAAGTTGCTTGTTTTCTGTTTGCTGGTTTTATTTGCTTTAGGCTGTCGAGCTGGAGTTCGCCCCTCCTGTGGCTCGTACCCTGTTCACTATATTTTTCCTTTAACTAGCTTTTTGTAAACAGTCCTTTAAATCTTGTTCCTATCTTGTCACATTTGTTGCACATTCAGGTCAAATGTCAGGCTGTGTCTTCAGAGGGAGCTTGATGTTTACTATTTTTTCTCTGACTTGAAAGTGAGAGACTTTATGTGACAATCTTGCTGTGAAAGACAAGCCTTTTTTCTAGCACACAGCAGAATTTATAATGTCTGTGCATGGAATTTGTATAGCCCGATGCCCAGGGCATATTGTTTGGAGTCAAGGGCATCAAGTTTTTATGTATATTTTGTCCTTGGGACAAGTAGGCCCAACCCCCTGCAGCACAAAGACTTTGGCAGCCAGTTTACAGAGAAGGGACTCTGCAGTTTAGGTAATATGTGTGCCCATACGTTATTGGTGTTCGATTTTTTTTTTAAGGTTCATTAACGAAGAGCCTTTATTATTAGGGTGAGCGCTGTAAATAAACGTTTTAAGGTTACACTGTACTACTGAACGGTGGTTCTAGTAAAAAAAAGTGTACACACTTTTGAAATATTTAACAATATGAGGCTAAGTATAATGCTCCCAGAATTCTCTCTGATTAGATGCAAATGTTTGCAGAAGCTTGTAAGCAAGAGTGATGAATTTTTTTGCTTTCAAAATAAAATGTTTAGAAAGAATGCAAGTAGGAAAAAAAAATCGCTGCTATGAAATTTTAGGTGCTATTGAAGTGTCATTTAGTAAAATGTGGTGATGCATGCTAGTATTTCCCAAAAATATTCCCAATGGAAAATCAGTGTAACCATTTTTAACAAAGTTATGGGAAGAATGAAAATAAACAAGCACTTGCAAAACTAACCAATTCGACATTTGTTGTAAGTCTTTTAGTTTTGTCAATGCGTGTCTTGTTTTGACATGGCTTTTGTAACACTTTATTGTTGTCGGTACTGCCTGTCTCTGACCATTGTAATGAACACTGGTGAAAAGCAAAAAAAAAATTGGGGTCTCAGAAAAGCACACATTGCTGCCAGTGGTGTAACACAGGACCCGCAGCCTCTCAATGCTGGGGACCCCGCTAGGGGGTACCATCAGCAGAGCACCTGCCCTGAGTGAGTCTGTAGGGGGGGCCCCCTCCAGTTCTTTGCAGAGGGCTCCCTCCAGTTTTGTTATGCCACTGATTGCCACAGCAGTTCCTGGCACTGAACAAAACTACTTTGTGTCCCAATATGCTCCTTGCAGAACTGCAGAAGGTAATCACTCACAGTAAAGCCAGCCAATAGATAGATAGAGAAATAAAAACAAAATGTCTTGTTTAATGCCAGACTTATTTATGGACCCAATTCTTAAAGAAAGTCAGAAAAGTGCACCCATGGTATATGTCTTTGAATTAGTGGCTTTCATGAATTCATAAGAACTTACAGAAGTAGACCAGGAAATCGTACTCCTAGAAAATATTTGTGAACTGTATTTTAGCATGAACAAGTATGCATGTGTAGATTTGCTCATGCGAGAATCTGTTGAGCATTTAAAAGTTCATTTTCCCTCCAACCACTTTTTCCCTATTCTGGAAGGACTTCTACTTCTGCCATTGTCAGGAGTATATTTCCAACTTTTCTCAGTATGGGAAAATATTAGAGAAGAGCTGTTGAACATCCTTAACACATTCAAGTTAGTAGGTTTGCAGACTCAAAGGCATTCCAGCCATGGAACTATTGCTTACTGCTTCCTCCAGCCCCAGCATGTAGATCTGCTGAAAGGTGGCAAAATAAGGAATTTGCTATAGTAGGGATTGAAATTGCAAGTATGCAAGCCCTACTATATTATTAGCCCTGGCATGATCTGAGAGGCTATCATCAGAGCTCTTACATAATGAGATTGCTGCCATAATTTGTCGCCACAGTACACGTCACCAAAGGGACAAGTAGATTTTTTTACAGGACAAGTAGATTTAAGAAGCAACCTGGCCCATGGACATGTAGATATTTTATTAAATTCCATACCCCTGTCTGTCAATGAACTGTGCTGATATTTCAGATTATATCAGAATTAGGAAAATACAAATAAAGCCCATTTTTTGTAATTCTGAAGAGTGCTGAAAGCAAACATTTGAATACGCTCAAAGCACATCAATACACTAGGTGGTAACATTTCCACCCATTATCGTTTGTTCGCAGTAAAAACTGTATATCTGTGCAAATATAATGGTCATTTCAATTGAAAATGTGTTGTCTGTAATGTATATTCCACACTATGCCACTCCACTCTGCACCATTCCACTGTGCAACACACTACTCCACTCTCTGCCACCTCACTCTACGCCACACCATTCTACAGCACTCCTTTCTACAAAAAGCCACTCCACTCTGACACTCCCCGTCACTCCACGCTAAGCCACTCCACTCGAGGACAAGCTCCTCCACTCCATGCCCCTCCACTCTAAACCCCTCCACTGCCCAATACTTATACTACTCCACCCCAATCTACCCCATTCCACTCCAACATACCCCAATCCACACCAGTGTACCCCACTGCAATCTACCCTAGTCCACTCCATTCTACCCAAGCCCTCTCCAATCTACCCAAGTCCACTGTAGTCTACCCCAATCCAGTCCATTCCAAATAATCCCACTCCATTCCAAACAACTTCACTCCAATTTAATCCACTTCATTCCAGTCTTTCCCACCCCGCTCCACTCCAGTCTACCGCACCCCAAACCAATCTACCCCACTATTGTCCAATCTACTCCAGTCCACTCTACTGAAGTCTACTCCAATTTACCACAGTCTACACCACTCTAATCGACCCCACACCAATCTACCCCAGCCCACGCCACCCCATTCCACTCCAAAATCTCTCACTCCTCTCCGGTCACTGTTCATTTTTATCACTTCTCTAGCCATCCCCCAATGGAGTTATGACCACATCACTTCAATCGCTGAGTACCTTTAATAAACAGAGATCAAAAGACAGCAGATCTTAAAAACACATTAAAGGAGTTGCAGACCTGCTACCTTGAAAACGTACTTCGCTTTGTGAAGAGGGGGCGTGTCTTGGACGGGCAGGGCTATATGTCGAGAACTACCCTTGCCTGACACTACGTTATCTGCTCCTCACCAGGTGATGGGGTGAAGGGAGCCAATATCCTTATGACACCCGGCGGCACCGTGTGAGTTCACAAGTCTGTGTCGGAAGAGTAATAGGATTTTTTTTGATCAAAGCACAGTTGAGAGCACATTTTGTGGAAGGAAAGAAAACACTCCAGAAAGACTCCAGTCCTTAGCCTGCTCACATCCCCACACATTTCTGATTGCTAGGCACTTTGCTCATGTACTTCAGTTTGGAAGACGCTGAACATTTCTGCAGAATTTGAAGGAAGGTATTTACTGCGTGATCTCTGTGCCTCTGGTGAAGCGCCCCCCTATGGAGCACAGACATCACTAGTTCCAGCTGTTTAGTAAAGATGACCCTACCTAAGCTGATTCCCAACGCACTGTCCATGGGGGGAAAAACAAACTCTTTCAGGTTACAAGCAAAACAGAAATGTTCAAACCCTCCGTCTTTTCAAGAATTCTTGGTGCTTCGGTGATAATTAAAACATGCTATGGGCTCAAAAATGATTTTTTTCGCATGTTTTCCTAGAAAACCAAATGCTCAGAGGAGCACAAAGTTGCTTCGAAAACATTTTAGAGCATTGGAGCTGACACTTCAAGGTGGTACGTGCAGTCAAGAAACGTTCCGCGCCTGTTAAGGTAAACTACCTGCTGAATAATTCATGTCGTCTGCAGTTGAGGAACGAGAGACACAGCTCTGCTTTAACCTTTTTTTTATTTTGATTATACAGGATTATACAGTAGGATTTTTGCGCCTCGGGCGTTTCTTTCTGCTAGACTGGTCATAAGAGCTATACCTGTAATGAAGTCTCTGCTCCAGTCATGATTAATTTCCGGAATTAGCAAGATGAAGGGAAGTTCCTGCCGTACTGTTTTGATTGACATTAACGTGCCTTCAAGAATGTATTGCTTCCAAGGTTGTCATTTTTGGTAGCTCCAGGGCCTAATTTAATTTGCTTTAGTTTTTCTTTCATGCAGTTTGCAGTACGACCTATGGGGATCACGTTACATTTACATGCTTTTCCTGGGCACAAATCTTCTCTATAGTAGGCATATATCTAGTTCAATACGGACTACTCTCAATATTTCAGTGATATTGGAAGGATTACTGCCCCTTTGGCACAGCCCTCACCCATCAGTTTGACAAAGGAGTCAATCTCCCTCTCGGGCAATACCCCCAACTCAAGAAACAAGTTTACTGCCTGCATGATGGAGTCGCTAACTGTATGAAAGCCAACTGTCTCTAACTCAACAACAAAAAGACAGTAGTGGTAATTTTTGGCAAGAACACCACACCATGGGACTCCAACTGATGGCTGGCCGATCTCGGACTCACACCCAAAACCCATACCAAGTGTCTAGGAGTGGTCATTGACAGCAAACTGGACATAACCACAAGTCAATGCTTTCACTGCTTCCTGCTTTGACACCCTGAAGATGCTGATGAAGACCTTCAAATGGCTCCCAAGAAACTCTAGAAACATTGTCACTCATGCCTAGTCACGAGCAAGTTGGACTATGAAAACACTCTCTGTGCT
Organism: Pleurodeles waltl; assembly: GCF_031143425.1. Classification (NCBI taxonomy): domain Eukaryota; kingdom Metazoa; phylum Chordata; class Amphibia; order Caudata; family Salamandridae; genus Pleurodeles; species Pleurodeles waltl. The sequence goes on from NC_090447.1 coordinate 1,392,705,884, forward strand.
GGGATCATTAAGTAACTCACTAGAAGAAGACAAACCATCCAGAACTTGGCAGCTACACTTCCTCAACCTCCCAGACAGAACCCACATCACACAACATCTTTTGGAATTACACTGACTCCTAATACACAAGCACTCTCAATTTAAACTCCTCACACACACAATGAAGGCGCTACACACCTCATACCCACTTACCTGAACATTCACTTCTCCTTCCATCACCCACCCAGACACTTCCACTTTGCAGGACTCCTACTAGCATATATCCCTTGCATACCCATCAGCATGCAACCAGATCAGAAGGACACACATTCTCTTACATCTCTCCTAAAGTGTGGAATAGCCCCCACTCCAAATTGGAGTCTCCTCTTCTCTTCCTGAATTTTGCAAGAAGTTGAAAACTTGGCTTTCAAATTAACTAACCTGTCATAGGCAGGGCTAGGCACACACATCTGCTTAGCGCTAGGATACCCTTGTGGGTAATAGTGCTCTTTGCAACTGCACAAAACATAACATTTCCTAAATAAGATTCCTTCGAATTTTCCAATACCTCACTTTAACATTGCATCATGGGTACTTGTAAGCTAGAACATTAAAATCTGGAGAGTTAATGACCTGGTTAAATGCTCATCAGTAGAGCAACTATTAAACTTTGCAACCCCTTTGTCAAATGCAACAGAAACTGTAATTTAGTTGAACCGAAAACCTACCCTCAAGTGTAGTTATATCTGTCTTGGACCGCGTTTGGCTCCCCCTGTTTCTCAGCTTTCTTTCACATTGCACATTTTACATGTTGTACATTTTAGCTACAACACGTTTTTAGGGGTATTATTTTTTTACATACAAACTTACATGATATTATACTGAAGAGGAAAGATACACAATGTGTGTTTTCCAGAACATATAATCAGGAAACACTCTGTCCAAGGCTACATAAGGAACAAGATATACTGGGTGCTGTGTTGCCAGTTTAGGAGACAGCTTCTAATACTAAGACAAAGCATCAAGTCAGGGCTGCATCTTCTAGCACAGTGCAGTTTTGTTATGTAAGCAATGCGATGACTGGAAGGATCAGAAGGGCATTCCAGCCCGACCATTTTAGGACCTCTGTGCTCGACGATGCAGCTTTACTAGCACTGATCCACCAGGCTCCTGACGAGTATTGCCATTCATCACACAGGCAAACTCCTTACACTATTTTCAGGAATGAGGCTAAGGCTAATCCCTTGGCTTGGGCAGGCAGAAGGGTACACACAAATATGCTTTTTTTAGAGCATTAGGGCCAAGTAGCATTCTCTAGAATTTCTTGATCCAACTAACAATGGTGGGAATGTTCATTGTTTTCACCATGTTGCTGATTATTTTGCTCTGTTTCTTCTGCATAATTTTTGCAGCGCATTCTTTCTATTTCAATAAATATATTGAAAACTCAGCACATATCATCTTTTTGTTTTCGCTTTGGCATGCATGAGTAACATGATAAAAGGGTGAGATATGTATCCACGGCTTCCCTGGGGAGTCAGTGTGTCATGTTTCAGGTTGCCACAAATCATCTTCTACCTGTAAGGTTAAAGGTTTAGGTGAGGCAATGCGATCTAGCCAGGAACATAGACAACATTTTCTGATGGTGTGGTAGGACTCAGTCCCCCACATTCTGACATTCTGCCATCCCACATGCGTATCCCTGTTTGAGAATAGGAACTGCACCACACAAGTACCACTTTGAATGCTTTTGACTAACTACTTAGTTCCACCTTTCATTCTTTCCCTATAAATTATGGCTTTTAAAGTTGACCCAATGCCCTATATTAAATGTATGTGATACCTTTCCATTTCCACTGGAAAGCTTTCCTTCCTTCTCATGTTCTTGTTTTGAAGTAGTTTGTTTAGCCATGTAATATATTTCTTTCAGGAACATGTGTTCATTATTCATAAACAGCCATCATATTTAAATTTGCCCTAGATCTTCTTCCTTTAAGTAGCTCAAATACTGTAAATATGGCAGTATTGTGCGGTGTACAACAGTATGACTGTTACAGCTCATTAATGTCTTTGTAGTTTCTGAATGTTCTCCATGGTCTGATGTTATAGGGATGGAAATTTCCTCTCTGCAGAAATAATCTTGCAACAAGCCAATTATAGCTTCGGTATCAGGTTTCCTAAACCACCATTACTCTACCCTCTTTGAAAAATAATCAGTTAAAGCAATTGCATAGATTTTGCCTTCTGTCCACCCTTCTTATGCCCAACAAAATCCATAGTCAACTCCCTTCTTGGGCCCTTTGGAAACTCGAATTTATATATCTGTTATTTCATTTTCTGAGGAGTCAATAATCTGAATATATAAAGTAGCAGGTGCAACATATCAATCTGCTTTCGTAACAAAATCATTTTCAAGAGTAATCTCATCTTTTACCTTGAAAAGTATCTAAAGTTCCAATATGAAACGTTTTTATAGGTGGGCCATCCTTTTTCTACACATTCTTTTCCATTTCCTGGTTCATTGTCTGTTCCATTGCTTCGCCCTCATGACTATTAAGAAATCGCTTGACCCTACAACTCCAGTCGCATCCTTCACAATGGCAATAAAGTCCTCTCAACTGTTTGCCACATCAGAATATTTAGTTGGTCCTTAGACAAGAAGTGTGCTCTCAAATATGCTGTCCAAGGAATCTGTTACTGCAAAATTATACTGTATGACATAGGAAGAAACCTGACTAATCTTGATGACATCTTCTGTGTACCATTCCCAGGGTACAACAGAAGCAATCGTTTTGAACCTATTGTTATACAGAAATGTCTACCCCAAAGATAAACGCTGAAATGCTCAATAACCGATGAACATAGTTACACATCTCTTTCAATAGTACAGTATCTTGACATGTCTATAAAGGACCTAGAGACAAAAACAATGCTACACTTTTTCCAGAAAATATTTGACTGAAACCTGGCCCTAGGCGAGAACTACTTGCGCCTTCTGTCAGAATGTTCTTAATGGCAGGTGAACAAGAAGAGGTGTACAACTAATTATATAATATTTGAACTGAGTAAACTTGGTTTCATGTTTATTCAACTATTCGTTTTTAACACATTTTAACAGAATTCTTAATAATGAATCAATCAATGCAACATTATTTACAAACTTGGAGAAAAGTAATAACAAAGACCTTAAAATGAACTTAATTTATCCCTTTTTTTGGGTGACTCATGAACTTAATCTCCTGCAACAAATCAGCCCTGGAAATATTAGACTTGTCAGCCTTAGGTTGGTCTTCCCCCAAACATTTTTGCTTCTCCTCATCTGTTTTGCTGAAATCGCTTTTCACTGGCCTTAGGACTCTGTGCACTTTGCCACTGCTAACCAGTGCTAACGTGCTTGTGCTCACTTCCTGAAACATGGTAAAATTGGCTTACAATTGGCATTTTTAATTTACTTATAAGTCCTGAATAAAGTAATATGCTATATACCTTGGGCCCTGTAAACTAAATGATACTGGTGGGTTTGATTTGCCTATTGTGCTTCCCACTTAAGTAGCCCTTTAAAACATGTCTCAGTCCTGCCAATGAAGCCTAGGTGCAGTTTTAAACTGCCAGTTCATCTTGGCAAAATAAACCTTTTCCAAGACTAAAACTCCCTTTTTAATACATATGTCACCCCTAGGATAGGCCCTAAGTAGCGCATAGGGCAGAATTGCATTCCATTAAAAAAGTTGGACATGTACTTTTAAGTTTTACATGTCCTGATATTTGATGATGTCTGGAGCCTGTTCCTGGGTCATATGACTAGGTGAAGTTGGCAGTTTGGCTTTGTGTATTCCTCCCAGAGGGCAACTCAAATGGGAAGCGGTTTCGAAAAAACGGGCCATCCCGACAGGATAAGAGTGTCGGAACTGTGCATAGCCCCACTTACATTTAAAAGAAGCTGCTTCAGCACAGACACAAACTTCACACTAGCTTTTTGTGACCCCAGACCCAGTGGAGCCAGGGCAGGAAGGCAAGAAGTTCCAAGACCATCTGTTTGTGAGGGAAACTCTAAAAGTTTCTTCCAGGTCAAAGCTGGCACCAGGTTAAAAAAATTGACTATCAGACCCACTCTTCAGTTCACTTTTGGACCAGCGAAGGACTCTGACGACTGCCCTGCTGCCTGTGGCCTGCTGTGTACTGCATAGCCCTGCTCTACTGCCTGAAGCCTGCCCTGTGCCCTCAGGGAACCTACCTGCTGCTTGAGACCTGCTTTTCTGCTTGAACCCGGAACAACCAGAGTGACTCCAAGGGCTAGTTGGCTGGCCTCCTGATCAGTCTCCAACCATCTTGAATGCACACCTGGGCCCACCCTGAGTGAGTCTTTTATCTCCAAATGGTGCTCATCCAGTCTTGGACCCTTGGAAGTGCTACTAACGTTGCGTGGATTGCCCAAATCCAAAACTTGGGACTTAACCATTTTCAGCCAAAAAGTGCCTTGAGAACCCCAGAGACAACAGGGACCTATCTGCTCGCTGATCCCCCCCCAAGGTGCTTCACTGGTTGGCCTGACTTTGCGGTATGTCCAGCTACGTTCTACATTGCAGCAGCAAATCCTGTTCAGCGAATCCTCGCTGAAGGGGTATCTGCTTCATTGAGCCCTCATCAGCTACAGGCTGCAGGTTCGTCCTGTTGGAGATTTTTTACTTTAAAAAGAAATACTAAGTTAGAACATCGAAATCTTCACTCCAACTTAGTCTAGCGGCTCCCCAATGAAAACGCCTCCTCCTCGGATCCCCTGAACATTACCCTTTCCTCAGAAATTCTTCTAAGCCCAAAAGTAAACAGAGTCTGGGCCCAATCCACCTTGTGTATCTGAATCGCCCTCATCACAGTCAGCAATTACTTTTGACTTTGCCCCAGTCCCGTGTGACTAGACGTCTGCTGGTTGGTGATTGGATATTTTAGGCACTATTTTTCACTTTAAATTTTAAAAATTAATTATTCTTGTTCTACTGGTTTGATTTTTGTGATTTTGGTGTCAAATCATTTAAAACATGGGGAGTGGCCTCACAAGATGGCCGACAGGACGCGCTCCTAAGAGGCTCTTACCGACCCCAGCATTATCCTTTATAATCCTGCCCTAAATCCGGCAGCTGGCCCCGTATACCTGTCCTGTCCAGTCTTAAAACACACCTGCACCTGCTATCCTGCTTTACAAGGTGGAGGGATGCCCCAGAGAGGATGGTGGGTCTGGAAGCCTCCGGGGAGTGCTCCAGAGCCGCCAGCGCCAAGACCGGTTGGACCTGCTGTGTTCCCTGACCTCTGGGGGCCTGATTGTTGGTGTACTTCACTGCTGGGAGAGGGGGCCATTGGGCCTGGTGTGTTGGCCCAAGGAGGCGGGAGCGTGGCCAAAGCCTGCAAAAAACCACGCCTCGATCTCAGATGCGGCCCTGCTCTCAGCCGGGCCGGGCTACGCAGTGTACCTCAGAAGACATCTCTGAGGTGAGATGGCTGTGCAGACGGGGGTACTCACCACCATCAGCTTGGGTCTCTTCCACCGGGGTGGCACAGTGAACACCTGGGCACGGTAGTCTGATGCAGGAGAGCTGGGACAGTGCATGTGCCAGTTGATCCCCGAGGTGGGGCCCGAGGATTACAGGCCACTCAACACGACCGGAGAGAGAGGGGCCTGATATCAGACTGCAGGGTGATTGGGATGATTACCACCATCAGTCTGGGTCGCCCATCTTGGGACATCGGCGCCTCATCAGGCTGTCCCAGGTGAGCAGGGACAGCCTTGACAGCTGCTAATCCACCAAATGTGTCCCCCTGGGTTTCACTGGCTTCTTTGGCACGCCTAGTCCCACATAATGGGCAACACTACACGCATCTGCCTGGCAGTAAATCCTTTCTGACTTTTGGAGATATGCTTTCCCCTCTGCCGCCGATGATTCATGGTCTGGACGGGACAGCCTTGCACCCCCTGATAAGGTGCATTCTGCTCCCTTTCATTATAACCCTGGGACCCTCCCTGGTCTTTAAAGACTCCTGCCTTGGTACCAGATTGAGGGGGGGTTCCGCATTGATGATAGATTGGGGTGTGCTGGCGGGTGCTCACTCCCTATTGACTACGGGCCATTAACGCACCCCCCTTGGCATGAGGACAGCTTTTCCACCTAGGGTGACACTCCGCTGTATTAGGCCTGCTGTGGTTGTGACTTACAATCTGGGCCCACACAGGGAACACCATGGAGCACTACACTGCTTCAGTGACCGTCTCGCAGAGGCCCAGTCCCCAGGCTGCCAGCAATGGGGGGCCAGGATCCAGAGCTTTCTGCTGATTAACCCACAAGGGCGGAAATACTGGCGGCCATTCAGGTCTCCAGATTTGCTTGGAGAACACATTTTAAACTGTGGCCCTCGAGGTTAATCTGCTGCTTACGGACCTCAAGAAGTTGTCTGATAAGTTCTAGGTGGCTGAGGGTTCTATAATGGAGCTTCAAGCTGAGGTGGCTACCTTGGGGAAGCAGGAGGCATCGGTCACATACAAATCAGGGGCCATGGAGACGTGAATAGAAGATGCTGAGGAAAGGCCACACTGTAATAATGAACACCTCCTGGGGTTCCCGGAATGGATAGAGAGAGGGGTGCTACCAAACAACTTGTTCAGTAGTGGATTTAAGATACCCTGAGACCCAGTGGATTGACCCCTATGTTTACTATTAAAAGAACGCATCGGGCCTTGGAGGCTCTGCCTCACCAGGGGCACCACAGCGAGCCATAATAGCCCACATACTGAATTACAAAGACAAGGACTGTAATCTCCGTGCTGCCAGCAATACTGACACTGCCTGGTATGAGAACTAAAAGATCTCCATTTACCCAGACTACGCCAAGTGATGGGGGCTCGGAAAACATTCCTAGAGGTCAAGCCAAGCATCATTCTATGGGCCTCCCCTACATGAAGTTGTATCCTGCCAGAATGAGGGGAGTACCTCTCACTTTTTTTTTTTTTTTTGATAATCCCGACGATGTGTGGCGGTGATTGGAGATCAGGGATAATATGGGATCCTGGAGGTCTGGGCCCTGGGGTCCTGCTCGTGCTGGTGGTTCCTCGTAGAGGGCGAGAGAGAAGAACGTGACTGAATGCAGACAATCCCCTGGGGGAAGCAGTCCCACCAAGGTGGTCATTCAGGATGTCGGAACCATGGCTTTGTTTTTTTCAGAGCAGCAGTCTGTGCTGGGAAAGACTGTGTCTGGGGACTTCGTTGATGCAGGATGACTCTGTAATCTGATGTACTACTACTACATCGTTGCTGTAAATAACAGATGTCCCTATTATCCAATTTAATGACACCCAATTTGCTGACCTAGGAACGATGAAAGATTAAGTCTACTTTGTTGATATTTGCTGGCATAGGAACGATAAAAGCTTAAGTCTACTTTGTTGATTCGAAGCTGTGACCACCAGAATGCTGAAGTGTGAAGTGGCGATAAGGAATTATAGTGCCTTTTCTGAGTGGCACACTGTTTGTTACTTTACTGAGTAAGATTAGTGTGTGCAGATGTGTAAAACTCCTCGCATTCTATTTCAACTATTGTGCTTCATCTCTAGTTTTTATTTTAAAAGACGGGATAAACAAGCATTTCTCGCAGATTATGTATCACAGGGCAGCTAGTGATTGATGTAAATATTAGAGAAAGCCCATGTGGTGATTTATTTGTCTCTGCAGCGTGTTTAGATTAATCTGATGTCCTGTCACTATAAAACTGTAATTCCAGGATCTGCCCATAGTAATGTTTTTTTCTGATGCTTTTATGGATTGTGATAGTGTAACAAGCTTGGTATTTTCAGTTATAATGTTTAACTGTACAGCTTTGAGAACATCTTGTTGGCGATAATCCAGCCATTTTGTAGTGAAATAACAGTGTTGCCAACATCGTGAGTCGCTGAATTTAACCTCCTATACCCTCCTAGATGTATGACTGCTAACAAATTACAGTTATTTCTAGGGATTCTGGGTAAGAGATGCACTTAACCAAATTTTCTGGTATCTATCCTTCACCTTAATTGATTTAAAAAGTCGGGTTATTTTAAAATTTACATTCACCTTCTAGGCATAAAGAGAAAGTGCCTCAAATTAAAGAGAAAATCCTATTACATTTAACAGTTTAAGCATTAATTAAGTATTTTGCTAAGTAAAATGCAGTATGCAATACAAGATTTAATTCAAACTTTAATTAAAGATTCGTATCTGAAAGGGTTCCATTTTCATTCACTCTGAGGTGGGTCAGAGGAATTAAAAGCAGTACTGTTAAAACAAAACGTTTGAATGCAAGCCTCGAAAGTGGGTTTTTACCCTAGACTTCACTATTTTGATTGTTGCAAAGTATTAACACATTATTCGAGATGGTACTTGAACAGGTCTGGCATTGAAACAAAACAGTCTCTTTGCTCCAGGTGCAGAGGTACACTAGTGCTAGCGGTGGGGGAGGGTAAGAACTTAGAACAGGAGCCCACATCTAGAGATCTCTGCATCTCCACCTTCTCCAGCCTAGCTCTCAGTATCCTCTAACTACACCTAGCCTCTCCATCATCAGCTTCTTCTCTACTCCCACACATCAAGTAAGACAGTTACAGCAGCAAGTGCTAGTCCTCAGTGAACTACTATGCCAGTTACTGTGCCACAGAATAAATGTTGTATTGTGTAACACTGCCAAAAGCTTTCTGACCTTTACCACTACAGTCTGCAGGTACATGGTTGAGCAGTACTACAAAATGGCAGTGGAGTAGAAAAGAAAGGGGGCAAATAGGGCACTCTAAGAGAGGGGGGAAAACAACAGCTCCACAGTCTTTTGTTAGACAGGCCAGAATATTATTGGTGTGATTTGCGAAGATGCCAGGTGAATTTCCTGAGATAAAGGATATTGTGCTTTGGTCCGATGCTCAAAGTAACTGTCAAGGAAAATGGGCGTTCACGTTGAGTCTAGTCCTCGTTGAAACTTGGGCTGTCATCGGTTGGGGCTGTTCTGGGGCTCAGTCCTGAAATATGCAGGAAAGCAAAAATGTGTGGTATGGTGAACTCCGGATGTAGTAACATACAAACGGAAGGTCCCAGAACTTAATCCGGGATCTCGGAGGGGATGAGAGGTCAGAAATATAGGATGCGTCCTCCCTACTACATAAATCTCCATAACAAGTTATCCTACACACTTAATTGCAGATATTGGAGGGTCAATGGCGCATACAGAGTGAAGCTGTACCCATGTGCAGGACATCACAGTGTGTTATCAGGTACACCCTCAAACACCCTTTTGGTGTCATGCTTCATCATCGATTCTCATCCTTGTCTTTAAAAACCAGAATGGGCTTGACCATATTCCAGGGAGCACTGTGGATAATTCTCCTGCTGGGGTCTTGGGCTGAAAACACCTGGAGACCCCAAGGCCTTTTTTTTTTCATGGTGTTACTGGCATGATTAAATTAAAAATAGGGGGGCATCCCCATCTTTTGGCAAAAAGGGCAACAAAATCTAATTTTGGATGTCTTGGATGCTTTTAATGCTTATGGGTAGCAGAGTTTGGCTAAATGCCAATATCGTCATACTTCTATGCTGAATGTCTGCACTTTTCAGGCTTTGGTCAGCTGCCACCTGTGGAAACCTTGCAAATCCAGACAATACAACAGGTGCAAATCAAAACATGGTCCGTTAGAGTCGCTCCACAAGACTCCTATTGACCTTGGTTTGATGCTTTCCTGTCACGTGCAGTAGGGCGAGCCACACAAGTCGTGTAGCATTTTTATTGGGAAAAGTGGAAAAACGTTGGGTGGTAGGAATGTTGTTGATTGCTGCTGATTCTGGAAGTTTAGATCATAGAAATGCATAAATGATATGCATTTTAGGTAAAGTTTGAGGTTTGCAAGGCATTGGGGGTAAGAAAACTTTGTGGGATCCATGCACGGGATACTCCCCTGGACTCTCCTGGCTGTCTAGTTTTAAAAAATGTACAGATTTGTCAGGCTGCCCTAGGCCCCGGCTGAGCTAGGGACTAAAAACCCACAGCTACCCCAGTGCAAAAAACGGGTCAGTTTTGAGTGGAAAAATGTGATGTATCCATGTTGCGTTTTGGGCATTTTCTTGTCGCTGGCACTAAGCCTACCCATACAAGTGAGGTACCGTTTTTATCAGAAGACTTAGGTAAATGCTGTGTCGAAGGACGTTTGTGGCTCCTCGCAGAGTCCAGAACCTTCCATCACAGAAATATGCGGAAAATGTGTTTTAGTCAAAGTTTGAGGATTGCAAGGGATTCTGGGTACAACAGTCTGGTGGGATCCACAAAAGTCCCCCCATTCTGCATTTCCCTTGGTGTTTAGTTTTAAAAAAATTACAGGTTTGATAGGTTTCCTAGGTGCCGGCTGAGCTAAGACCCAGAATACACAGCTACCTACTTTTAAAAAAACAGGTCAGTTTTGAGTGGAAAATTGTGATGTATCCATGTTGCGTTTTGGGCCTTGTCCTGTTGCACACAAGTGAGGTATTATTTTTATCAGAAGACACGTGGGAGCATCCAATAGTCGCATACTTATTATTACAAATTAGATTTATCTGCATTTGTGCCTTCCAGATGAAAGACATTTTGAAAAATACCCTCTAGTCATATGCTCATACAGGTGCCCACAAATTCAGATGCTCCTAAACTCCATATATTGTGCCCATTTCAGAAATACATAGGTTTACCTTGATACCTATTTTTCAGTGTACATATTTCACATGAATTGATCTATACTGAGTACACAATGAAAAACTATTGTATAGTGCAGCTCAGTTTTTAGCTGTGGGTAGCTCAGGTTCTTGGAGGAACTACAAACCCTATATATCCTACAACCTAAAGGGTCTACATTGCTTTTGCAAATCAGCCATTGTGACAAAAAGTTACAGGTGAAAACATTGTCACAAATAACTGTTTTTTCCTACTTGTTTTCAAATTGTTTTATTTCAATGGTTGGTTTCTTTGTGAAAACTTTGAGGGTTCTACGCATATAACCCCTTGCTGAATTCAGAATTTTGTCTTCTTTTCGGAAATCTAAAGCTTTTAGGAAAAATTTGCTACCCCTTTGAAAAATGCCAAAACTGTAGTAACAAATTAGGTTTTTTGATTCAGCTCTGCCTGTTCCTTAAAGCTGACAAGATGGTGACTTTAACACATCAAACTGTTATAACAGACACTTTTATCCAGAGCACTTTCCCCCTGTTTTTCCTAAAAATTTAATGTTTAGCTATATTTTTACTATTTTCTTGGCCCCCCTCAAGGAGACTCCACAAACCCTTGGTACCACTAGAATCCCCATAATGTTGGTAAAAAAGGATTTAAATTGGCATAGATAGGTTACGTGGACAAAAACCTATGGAGGCCTAAACACAAACTACCCCAAATAGCCAAAGAAGGCTTACCACTGAAGGGAAATTCCTAGCAGCGAAAGGGTTAATTGACTTCCTGACTGATTTCCACAGTTCACATGAGTTCAAAAAAGGTGGAGGTTCACGCACTGCAGTTTGTGCATCATAGGAAATGTTTAGGCCACATTATGTATTCATGGTTTCACCCTTGAGTTATTGGTTTTATCAATGAAGTGTAAGGATTGGATCATTCGGCGTTCCAAAAAAGGGCTGGGGTTATCACATTTTCACCATATTTGTAGGTTTGGAAAGGTAACTCATGTACGACACAGAACGATGCTGACACTAATACTCTCAATAACCAGAAAAAAATAATCTGTTTTCATCTAACTGAGCTACAGCTGAAGTCACTTTCCTAATCTTAGTCTGCAAGCCTTTTATGATAATGTTGCATAGATGGATTCATCTGCTGTGTCTGTTAGTTACCTCAAATGGATTTCACTGGGAGTATAAACGTGTTGCCACTTGACAACCTGGCTCCTTTCTGGGTCATGAGTGGCTGCTTTATTGTAAACAACATAGGTTGTATCACTGGAGGCATTTGTGGAGGTGCCACTTGGGCCGCTCCCTCAATCAATATGGGTTGAAGTGGAGTACTTACTTACCATGGTCTGTGGTTTTGCTGCATTTGAATGGTTTTAACTGACTTCATCAAGCCTCGAGGAATCTACTTGCCGACTCGCCATGCGGAGGCTGGGTGAGCCAAATTTAGGGCCTTCAGGCCTGGCCTGGCAGAGAGCTAGAGCTGGCCAAGAACAGGTGTTCCGCTCATGCAGAAAGATGCCTTTAAATCTTGTTTTTATCTTTTCATGTTTGCTGTGCTTTCAAAGAAAGAAGTTACATGTCCGCTTATGTCTTATGAATTGCTGCTTATTTTATCCTGGTGTTTACGAAATCCTCTAACTTTGCAGTAAGAGGATGAAAAAGTAAAGTGAACTGTCTGATAATCAAGTAAAGACAATGTTTATTTTGACCTTAATCTTTAAACATCATAAAAACCATTCTAATTAAAAATCATCTTATTACATACAAAAACATTTAGAATCACATTACATGGACTAAACATAACATTTATACATTCCATAAAATAATTTTTAAATCTCCTTTAAAAGTCAGATAAAATACTTTTAATGGGAACTGTAAATCTTCCAAGGGTACATGTCGCATCCCAAAAACTTATTTCAGCTATTTCTTGCCTCCATTTATGGATGCCATATTTAGGAAAGAGTGGCTTTAAAATTACATTCTGAGGTGTCTGTAACTTTAAACAATCTGGAAGAATGTGTGGGCTGTTACACTTTACCTGTAACCCACAAGGGCATTTTATGTGCTCATCCATCATTGCTGACTTTATTTTACTTTTGCTATTTCTATGGCACGGATTTATACCAATTCTTATCTCTATTCTTAGGCTGGAATTAGGCAGAGCGTCAACATAGGGAAATCACTCCTCGTTCTGCCAGGACATTAGTATAAACTAAACAGAGGATTTTCTTTTCAGATACCGCATCTCCTTGTCCCTGGCGTTTTTTTTTTTTACCTAAGTGCAGAGGGTGCCATTTGAAATCCCTGTCGGGCAGTTTTCGTTAGTTAAATTTAAACCCAACATCCTAAAGATTTCGACCAGGTTTCTTTTGGCATTCCTGACCCCCTGTGCAGGATCTCATTTTTGTACACCGACAATATTTTTGCCCTTCTTCTGTCTCTAAACGTAGCCAGAATCTTATGTCTAGGCACATGCTGAGTAACTCCAGGATGTTAATCCTGTTTCCATTTGGATTGCCTGGTTCATTGCCGACCTTGGTAACAACTGCAGTCTTTTCAGGCATTTTCCCTCTTCGTATTCCAAATTCATTTCAGCACTTAAGCATAGTAATTCAACTCCGTAATGGCATCGCAAGTGAATCACAGCTTCTAGGCAGCCAATACAGGTCTTGAAGACGTGTCTTCGTAACATTTATTACGCTTATAAGGCTGCTTATCGATGCCAAAGGTCTCCCTTTAAGCGACTCAATATAATCTTCCCATATTAAACTTTTCTCAAACCAGACTCCTAAGTACTTATATTTATTTACTGTTTCTAAATTATTGGGTCCTAAATACCGTTCAGATTTTGCAGGTTTTCCCCTGAATTCCAACACCTTAGCTTGTTAATATTTATCACTAGCCTTTTCTTTTTACAGTACTCCAGAAGCATATTCAATTTGTTTTTCAGGCCTAGTTCTGTCATATCCATTATGACCAAATCAGCCGCGTGTAGTAGGAATGCTGTATGGGTACCATACATTTTTTGGGCTGAGGCCCTTTGAAGCGGTTAGTACTTCTGGTAGGTCAACAATGCACAGGGAAAAGAGCAAGGGTGCCAGGACACACCCCTGACATAGGCCATTTCAGGTTGGGATTTTAGGGGTCAATCTAACTTCTAAATTAACGATTACCTGGGCCCAGTTGTGTGATTTCACACACTGTATGATAGTAGGAAAGCTTAGTGGAATTTTCATTTGAATTTAGCGTTTCCCATATACCTATCCAATCTACTGAATAAAATGCTGCAGGGAAGTCAATAAAACAGCAAAATAAGTTGCCTCTTTGTTCCACACCCTGCCTTGTGAGTGAACACAAGCTGAGACAATAGTCCGTCGTAAAATGTCCTTTCGTAAACCCCCAGCTGTTCTAATGGGCCAGTTTTATGGAGTTCATCCTATTCCTTAAGACTCCCTAACGTGATCTTTGTAAACAGGTTTTCACCGACACTGAGGTGGTTGATCAATAATTTTTAGGATTTTTTGTATCTTCTTTCTTATGTATAGGTCTTATGAATGAGCCCTTCTAGTTTTCAGGGAACTCGCATGTAGATAGGAAGCCCTGGAATGACAGATGGAAAAATATTGACCACCAGTCAGCTTTGGTTTTAATTAAGACAGTGGGTAGATTGTCTGGGCCAGCCGCTTTGGTTAATTTCAAGACCATTCTGGTATCTTTGATATGTGATAGGGAAAACTGGTCTTTAATCACCTCATCTATGTCAGTCCAAACTATCATACTCCCCCCTCACTGCCTTCACTATACATTTCTTTTAAATATTTAGTCCATGCTTCTTCTTCTACACATCTCAAAGACCCCTTCTCCTTTTTGCAACCACGTTGCACAAACTGCCAAAACTTTTTTGTATTTTTTTGTTATGATGGATTCTAGCATATTTCTCCAGCAGCTCTCTTTGCAAGCTCTTTTCCTTTCATTTAGCAATGTTCTAACATTTCTCGTTAAGTTCTGGAGATTTGTATGCCTATCATGATCAAATTTTATTATAAGGTTTCACCTCTCTTTCCTTACGAGGCTTTTCACATGTCTGCAATCTCTATCAAACCAAGCATTCCCTTTTTGTAATGTCTTCTGGGGCCTTTTTCCGCTTACCCTTATTTGCCTTTAACGCCACCTTTAAACATTGTGCCACCCGGAGGATTGTTTTATCATACCATCCTATGCTATTAGCCAAAGCTAATGACATTTCATGGCTCTTTTGAAAGTTATCCAATTCTACTAAATGTTTCTCAGAGATCCTAGCAGATAGTCGTTTAGGATATTCTACCACTACAGGAAGGACTGATTTGATGTCTTTACCTTTCCTTATCAAGATTTCCAAATGTAAGGGGTAGTGATCACTTCCCTCTATGTGCTTTACGTGAAAGCTTTTGATCTTATTCAAGAACCAAGGATGCTTAAAGTGCAACCAATTGGGTACAACTGCATTCCATTCTTAAATGTCTTTCTTGCTGGGTGGTCTGAGGTCATATGCACATTTAAACAGACCATCCGCATTGTCCCCAAATAGTTCACAAAGAGCTGGTTTACATGGTGCAATTTTACATGTAGGAAGTCTGGCATTGTTAATATTATATGCTGCCTGTATTGCTTTAAACCAGGGTTCTGAATTTTTTGGGTTCAATCTATGATTAAAGTCTCCCATCAACAGGATCATGTCCTTCTGATAGTTTGCACAGATCCATTACCCATCTTCCCTAAATCTTCTCAACGTTCTTCCATACTCTTCCATATCCCCCACTTGGATGTATACATTGATTATTGTCAATCATACCTTGGAACTACTAGATATAGGTGTACTCTACAAGTCATTGTTATCTTTCTTGCTGCATTATTGGATATGAGAGCCCCCAAGAAGACCGTCCCTGACCCCCTTTCTTAGCAATTTTATTCACCTGCAGAACCTATCTACAGCAGGAGGTTCGTTGCACAGCCAGATTTCCTCTAAGCATAGGATCTCGAATATTTCCAACCTCTCTTTAAGCACTTCTGCTCTTGATTTTTTGCAAACCCAGAGATGCTCCAGGTTAGGATCCTTAGGGTGTGCAAATCCTCTTCCTTCTAGTCTATACCGTTCAGCCAGCTGGCCTCATGTCTAGATAATGTCTCCAAGGCAAAATTGCCTTTGCTAATAACTTTCCTGCATTCTTTTGGGTTTTAGAGTGGGACTGTTGCTTTTTATACTCCCTTGCTGCTGCTTTCTGCCTGTCTCTTAATCATACACCCCCGTCCATCAAGAATGGCATGCCCTATCCCTAGTCCTGCGTGCTGCCTGGGAAAGGGTCTGTTGAGATTTCCAACATCTGGGATTTGCTTTCAAATATAAATGTGATCCCTTCTTGTAGCACCTCAGCTTCCTCTTTCTTGAGTGCTTTCTTTACAAATTCAGAATTGCAGTGTGAAATGAAAGGCTGTACGCTGTCCGTTTTTCCTAACACATCATTTAAATGTAAATGAAATGCAGAAATATTTCAAAATATCTTTCAGGTGTTAGGAAATTCTGAAGAGTGATGGAAACAAAGGGCCTGATTACGACCTTGGCGGATAGGGTACTCCGTGGCAAACGTGGCAAATATCCAGTCCGCCGTATTACAAGTTCCATTATATCGTATGGAACTTGTAAAACAGTGGGCAAGATATCTGTCACGTATGTGACGAGTATCCCACCTGCCAAGGTCTTAATGAGTCCCAAAGATTTTAGTAGGATCAAAACAAATCAGAACACCTTACTTGGTGATGTGCAAATAATATTTGCTGAAACCCGATTTCAAAATATTATCATATGAAGGGTATATAGTTTTATCAGTAATACTGTATGTCAATGAGAAAGTTTATGGCCAATGTTAGAAATGGGGTCTCTGGTTGACAGTCAGGTTACCCCCTGTTCAAGCAAGGACCCTCACTCTAGTTAGGATAAAAGAGAATCACCCTCAGCTAACCCCTGCTTACCCCCTTGGTAGCTTGGCAGAGCAGTAGGCTTAACCTCAGAGTGCTAGGTGTAAAGTATTTGTACCAACACACACAGTAACTCAATGAAAACACTACAAAATGACACAACACCAGTTTAGAAAAATAGGAAATATTTATCTAGACAAAACAAGACCAAAACGACAAAAATCCAACATACACAAGTCAAGTTATGATTTTTTTAAAGGTTTAAAATAAAAAGAGTCTTTAGGTAGTTGTAACACCACACTAGCGCTGCTAGCGTGAAAATGTACCTGGTTTGCGTCAAAAATAACCCCGCACGGGCGGTGTGCGTCGAAAGTAACCCTGCACGGCTGTGTGCGTCGAAAACAACTCGGCACGGCGGTGCGCGTTGAAAAAGCCAACCACACGACGATCCGAAAGTCCCGCGGCGCAGGGTGCGATCTCTCAGCCTCCGTCAGCGATGCTGCGCGTCGTTTCTCCTGCTCCTGGCGTCGGTTTTTCGGTCGCGTTTCCTGCGGCGTCGTTTCTCAGCTGCGGAACCGGCGTCGCGTCGTTTTCTCAGCCGCGATCGGATTCGCGTCGATCTTTTCTCCGCACGGCGCTCGGTGCGTGTATTTTTGTCCTTAGGCTGCCAGCCTCTCCTTTCAGGGTCCCAGGAACTGGAAGGGCACCACAGAGCAGAGTAGGGGTCTCTCCAGAGACTCCAGGTGCTGGCAGGAAGAAGTCTTTGCTATCCCTGAGACTTCAACAACAGGAGGCAAGCTCTACATCAAGCCCTTGGAGATTTCTTCTTCAAGATGGCAGGCACACAAAGTCCAGTCTTTGCCCTCTTACTCTGGCAGAAGCAGCACTGCAGGAAAGCTCCACAAAGCACAGTCACAGGCAGGGCAGCACTTTTTCCTCAGCTATCAGCTCTTCTCCAGGCAGAGGTTCCTCTTGGTTCCAGAAGTGTTTCTAAAGTTTGTAAGTTTGGGTGCCCTTCTTATACCCATTTTAGTCTTTGAAGTCACCTTTCTTCAAAGGGGACTCACACCTTCTTGTGAAATCCTGCCTTGCCCAGGCAAGGCCTCAGACACACACCAGGGGGCTGGAGACAGCATTGTCAGAGGCAGGCACAGTCCTTTCAGATGAGAGTGACCACTCCACCCCTCCCTCCTAGCAGAGATAGCTAATCAGGAAATGCAGATCACACCCCAGCTCCCTTTGTGTCACTGTCTGGTGTGAGGTGAAAAACAACCCAACTGTCAAACTGACCCAGACAGGGAATCCACAAACAAGGCAGAGTCACAGAATGGTTTAAGCAAGAAAATGCTCACTTTCTAAAAGTGGCATTTCCAAACGCACAATCTTAAAATCAACTTTACTAAAAGATGTATTTTTAAATTGTGAGTTCAGGGATCCCAAACTCCACATGTCCATCTACTCTCTAGGGGAATCTACACTTTAATCATATTTAAAGGTAGCCCCCATTTTATCCTATGAGAGAGAGACAGACCTTGCAACAGTGAAAACGAAATTGGCAGTATTTCACTGTCAGGACATATAAACCACATTACTATATGTCCTACCTTATCCATACACTGCACCCTGCCCTTGGGGCTACCTAGGGCCTACCTTAGGGGTGCCTTACATGTAAGAAAAGGGAAGGTTTAGGCCTGGCAAGTGGGTACACTTGCCAAGTCGAATTTACAGTGTAAGAATACACATACAGACACTGCAGTGGCAGGTCTGAGACATGATTACAGAGCTACTTATGTGGGTGGCACAACCAGTGCTGCAGGCCCACTAGTAGCATTTGATTTACAGGCCCTGGCACCTCTAGTGCACCTTACTAGGGACTTACTAGTAAATCAAATAGGCCAATCATGGATAAACCACTTACATACAATTTAAACAGGAGAGCATATGCACTTTAGCACTGGTTAGCAGTGGTAAAGTGCTCAGAGTTGAAAAGCCAACAGCAACATGTCAGAAAAAAATAGGAGGCAGGAGGCAAAAAAGACTGGGGATGACCCTGCATAAGCAAAAGTCCAACACGACCCCCTACCAGCCTAAAGCCAGGGGAGAACAATCAATACCTTGATGTACTTCCCTGATTGGGGCGATAGAACAGGGACCCAGGCCCACAACAGCAGGGGCATGTTCCAGTTCTACGCCTTCCTGACTCCAGTTGGATCCCTCTGTCCATACTCTCAGGGCCCACTAAGCTAACCCATGGGGAACCCTTCTCCACATCTACAGACACCATCTGTGCAACACCTAACTTTACTTTGCTCACAGATGTATTGCAATGGGCAGATAGTACCACCAGGGCCAACACAGTGGTGTTGCCCACTCCACCCCCGGGGTGTGACTCTCGTCCTCCCCCCCCCAGGGGCAACTCTGTCCACCAGGACAGCAAGCCACAGTGGCCCCAGACAACTGTCAGGGATGAGAGCCCGACCTCAGGCCTCTCTAACCACGGTGACTGTGGAGAGTGGGGGGTGGTAGCCCCAGGTGCCTGGCACCCTTTGACCACTCTCTCTTCCACCAGGTCAGGGATGACAACCTGACCCTGGTCCTCCCCTCTGGGGCTCTGTAACCTCCCTGCAGAAGTGGCACCCCCAGAGTCAAAAACTGTCAGGGTGCTTGTAGAAGCAGTCCTGCACAATTCTTCCACCAGTGCAGGGATGTTAACCTGCAACTGATCCTCCAACCTGGGGTCTGTACCTTCAGGTTGGACCAGGGCCAGGGGTGAGGCTTCCCTCCCCCTGCCCTCTCTTCTGGGGTCCTGAACCACCCAACTAGGAGTGGCCCCCCCAGAAGACAACATGGTAGGGGCACTGTTAGCAGTAGCCCCTTCCTCCAGGTCAGGGGGGACACCCTTAACCTGGCCTCCCAATCCGGGGTCTGTACCCACAGACTGGATCACTGCCTGGCAAACCAGGACTTCCTGGGGGGCATACCTACCCCCTACCAGGTCAGAGTTTACCCTCTGAACCTGGTCATCCAACCCAGGGTCACCACCCTGCGGTTGAACCACTGCCTGGCACACCAGGACTTCCTTGGGAGCACATTTACCCCCCATCAGGTCAGAGTTTACCCCCTGAACCTGATCATTCAACCCAGAGTCACCACCCTGCGGTTGAACCATTGCCTGGCACACCAGGACTTCCAGGGGGGCACACTTACCCCCCTCAAGGGACACGCTGTCCCGAAGGGCCACACAAGAGTCTGGCTGGCGCAGGTCTCCTGACCTCTGCCCATCTGACAGAGTCTGGATTCCCCCCAACCCAGAAATGGTCTCACCAAGGTCATTCATGGGGGGCTCTGCTCTCAGAGCTGACCCCTGACCCTCCAGGTTCTCCACTGGGGTCCGCAACCCCCTCTCAACCCTCTGTCTGGACTTCTGCACCCCCTCACTAGGAGTGGTACTGCCAGACACCAGAACTGGTGGGACGCTGGCTACAGCCGCCCCCCCAAGTTCTCCTGACACTGTGGGGTCTCCCTCAACAGATGGCCCTATGGTACAGGCTAGGCTCCCCTCCTGGTGTTCCCGCAGGGAACCCTCCAGGACCTGGGACCGGATCTCGGGCACCTTGGGCCTCAACCCATCCCCATTCCCTCTCCTCTGAGACTGGACATGGGGTCCCTCACCCATCCCACTACACTGGGACCTACCTGGGACACTACAATCCTTCCCTACCTCACCTGGTTGGGAACTACCTAGACCACTCCTCTCAGGAGCACCCCCAAATGCCTCTTCAGACTCTCTGGTACTCACCCAGAAGTCTGCCTCCATTGTAAGCTCCCTGGGGTCAGAGAACTCACACTCCACCTGGTGTTGGCATAGCTCTGGAAAATAAGGACTAGACATATGCTCTCCAGCAATTACATCACTCAGCCCCTCACATGAATTAACCAAAGTACCCTTCACCCAACCATCCAGTGACTCTGCTTTGAAAAAGCACCCCACATCACCCTCCTGAGACTGGTGAGACAGTACCTGACTGTCCCTGACACTCAACCCACACTCTTCTGGGATGTTTTCACACTCCATAACCAGGACTTCTACCTGGGGGGAACCCCTCTCCCTGTCACTCTCACCTAGAGTCAGTAGAGTGTCCCTCCCACCAGTAGGAATATGACTCCCCATGCCAGTTCCCCAATCCACCTCAGGGACCCTGTGCATCACTGGAGCTACCTCATACCCCTGAACCTCCTGGCGTGTGTTAACTCCCTCCTTCAAGTAGGGCACCACCTCTCTGGGCATGTGCACTTCTGCAGCATCACTGGATATACAATTGTTGCTGCCACCATTCCAGCTGGACTCAGCCCTCATGACTTCCAGCTCTTTCAATTTAAGCTCGTAAGCATAAATCATTTTTTTAATCTCTAAGTTCCTCCTCCTTTCTTCCAACTCCCAATCGAGCTTTTTCAGCTCCCATTGGTACTCCCTCTCTGCCTGTCTGTCCTGTAACTCTTCAGGAGTCAGACCCTTGGGTGACACCCTGCCATCCCTCCTGGGGACCATCCCCCCAGGCGTAACAGGTTCCTCCACTACACCACTGTGTATCCTCTGCACTCCCCCCCCCATATTCTCCTCCTCTGTGTGCCCTCCAGCCTTCTTGATTGTCACCCAGGCCCTCTGTGCCTGTTGCAGCTCCCCCTCCCTGGTGGAGCTCTGAGTGGGACAGTCAAGATCTTTAAGGAACTGTTTCAATTGAGCAACTGAGTACTCCTTCAGTTTCTCCATTTCAAACACAGCTCCAGCTGTTGCATCTCCAGATTGAGACATGATGGTCACAAGTGCAAAGTTCCAAAGGCAGAAAATAATTTCCCAATGAAGAAAAAAGAATCAGTCAAGGGATCAGCAAAATCATGGAAGTAGAATAAAAAGAGTCCTTAAGAGAAAAATCAAAAGATCACCAAACAAGTAGTATGTGGTCACGTAGTGGTCTGGGATCAAAACAGTAGTGTACACTTAATTACTGTATGTCAAGTACAAATACAAGTCCAATCCCGACCGCTGGTCACCAATGTTAGAAATGGGGTCTCTGGTTGACAGTCAGGTTACCCCCTGTTCAAGCAAGGACCCTCACTCTAGTTAGGATAAAAGAGAATCACCCTCAGCTAACCCCTGCTTACCCCCTTGGTAGCTTGGCAGAGCAGTAGGCTTAACCTCAGAGTGCTAGGTGTAAAGTATTTGTACCAACACACACAGTAACTCAATGAAAACACTACAAAATGACACAACACCAGTTTAGAAAAATAGGAAATATTTATCTAGACAAAACAAGACCAAAACGACAAAAATCCAACATACACAAGTCAAGTTATGATTTTTTTAAAGGTTTAAAATAAAAAGAGTCTTTAGGTAGTTGTAACACCACACTAGCGCTGCTAGCGTGAAAATGTACCTGGTTTGCGTCAAAAATAACCCCGCACGGGCGGTGTGCGTCGAAAGTAACCCTGCACGGCTGTGTGCGTCGAAAACAACTCGGCACGGCGGTGCGCGTTGAAAAAGCCAACCACACGACGATCCGAAAGTCCCGCGGCGCAGGGTGCGATCTCTCAGCCTCCGTCAGCGATGCTGCGCGTCGTTTCTCCTGCTCCGGGCGTCGGTTTTTCGGTCGCGTTTCCTGCGGCGTCGTTTCTCAGCTGCGGAACCGGCGTCGCGTCGTTTTCTCAGCCGCGATCGGATTCGCGTCGATCTTTTCTCCGCACGGCGCTCGGTGCGTGTATTTTTGTCCTTAGGCTGCCAGCCTCTCCTTTCAGGGTCCCAGGAACTGGAAGGGCACCACAGAGCAGAGTAGGGGTCTCTCCAGAGACTCCAGGTGCTGGCAGGAAGAAGTCTTTGCTATCCCTGAGACTTCAACAACAGGAGGCAAGCTCTACATCAAGCCCTTGGAGATTTCTTCTTCAAGATGGCAGGCACACAAAGTCCAGTCTTTGCCCTCTTACTCTGGCAGAAGCAGCACTGCAGGAAAGCTCCACAAAGCACAGTCACAGGCAGGGCAGCACTTTTTCCTCAGCTATCAGCTCTTCTCCAGGCAGAGGTTCCTCTTGGTTCCAGAAGTGTTTCTAAAGTTTGTAAGTTTGGGTGCCCTTCTTATACCCATTTTAGTCTTTGAAGTCACCTTTCTTCAAAGGGGACTCACACCTTCTTGTGAAATCCTGCCTTGCCCAGGCAAGGCCTCAGACACACACCAGGGGGCTGGAGACAGCATTGTCAGAGGCAGGCACAGTCCTTTCAGATGAGAGTGACCACTCCACCCCTCCCTCCTAGCAGAGATAGCTAATCAGGAAATGCAGATCACACCCCAGCTCCCTTTGTGTCACTGTCTGGTGTGAGGTGAAAAACAACCCAACTGTCAAACTGACCCAGACAGGGAATCCACAAACAAGGCAGAGTCACAGAATGGTTTAAGCAAGAAAATGCTCACTTTCTAAAAGTGGCATTTCCAAACGCACAATCTTAAAATCAACTTTACTAAAAGATGTATTTTTAAATTGTGAGTTCAGGGATCCCAAACTCCACATGTCCATCTACTCTCTAGGGGAATCTACACTTTAATCATATTTAAAGGTAGCCCCCATTTTATCCTATGAGAGAGAGACAGACCTTGCAACAGTGAAAACGAAATTGGCAGTATTTCACTGTCAGGACATATAAACCACATTACTATATGTCCTACCTTATCCATACACTGCACCCTGCCCTTGGGGCTACCTAGGGCCTACCTTAGGGGTGCCTTACATGTAAGAAAAGGGAAGGTTTAGGCCTGGCAAGTGGGTACACTTGCCAAGTCGAATTTACAGTGTAAGAATACACATACAGACACTGCAGTGGCAGGTCTGAGACATGATTACAGAGCTACTTATGTGGGTGGCACAACCAGTGCTGCAGGCCCACTAGTAGCATTTGATTTACAGGCCCTGGCACCTCTAGTGCACCTTACTAGGGACTTACTAGTAAATCAAATAGGCCAATCATGGATAAACCACTTACATACAATTTAAACAGGAGAGCATATGCACTTTAGCACTGGTTAGCAGTGGTAAAGTGCTCAGAGTTGAAAAGCCAACAGCAACATGTCAGAAAAAAATAGGAGGCAGGAGGCAAAAAAGACTGGGGATGACCCTGCATAAGCAAAAGTCCAACAGCCAATTTAATGGAAATGCGCTGTTTGTAAATGACATTTCCTTACCACCTAATGTTTCAGTAATATTTGAGAGTTTTTAAGCATGAACTGAGAAACATTTCTGCTCCTGTCCTGATAACAGTGTTTTTAGTGAACTAAGAAGCAAGTCAGCGGTCATACCTACCCTGTATGTGGATTGGATTTTCATTAAACATGGAGCAGATGTGTAATCTATTCACTCAAACAAGACCGTTTTTGTACATAAGACATGCTCAGCTCATATATTTGAGGGTGCTCTCATGTGATAAACATAAAGGTGACTTGGTGAAATAAAATATTTTCCCAGGATCACACAGTTTGAGACCAGTTTATGGGTAAAGTGCATTACAGTTAGGTTTAGTTGATTATTCAAGTCACTAGACCTGCAGGTCTGGTAAAAAATGTCATTTTTCGAGGCCTTTTTATCATTGATATACCTTTCCAAGATGGTCAACATATTTACAGGCAAAATGTTGGTGCTGCTTAGTGAGGAATGGCAGAGTTTTTGCCTTGCCAATGCTTGTGCAAATGTGGGCAACTGTATTTAAATGGTGATGCATTCAGAAACAATATGTCAGCCACTTTGGAATGGTAAAGAAATGATAAAGTATGGCTACTCAATTCAGAGGCGGCTGCCCATTCAAGCAGTACCTACGCAAGTTGTGGTGCATTGCAAGCAGTGGTGGAAAAAGTGTGCGACTTTGCACAATTGTGTGAGGAGCTGGTCATAAGAATAAACAAAATGACAACCATTGTCAAAGCTAAAACATAGGATAAAAAGTTAATGAAAGGAGACAGTATCTCAAGAGCCCTCACATTGAAGTGCACTACTTTGTAGGTGGATGTGCTTAGTTAAAATGTCATCACTCAGTGTGAGGAATCACAGTGACTTAAGTGAGCTGGCACATTGTCCCGTGCTGTGTGCTGTAGGGAGGATAACAGGTATTCTAGTTTTTTTTTTTTTTGCCTTAAACACCTTTTAGGGCAGCACTTCCTGTCCCTTCAAAATTACAAATATTCAACTATTTATAAGGTGCTTAGGGAATTTTTAACTTTCCCTTAAATATTCCTGGACTGGAGCTAAAATTGTAAATAAGCATCCTGGACTATTTCAGGGAAAGTGACACTTTTCCTATATATTCCAGTACTGGAGTTAAAATAGCAAATTTGGTTTCCAATGGTCGATAAAACGCTCTGCTGCCCAGAGGGTGCAGCTGGAGGCAAGAAACTCAAATATGAATAATAGTTTGGGAAATGGATGAGGGTCACCCACTAAATGCCCTTCTATGGATGTGTACATTTATGTATTTTTATTTACACGCATATGGACAACCTGAGTCTGGTGACACAACCAAAACGTCTCTAGGCAAGGCAAACCGTACTGCAGCAATAGAGATAAAATCAAACTTGAAAGATAAGTACTAAGGCGACTGAGGCATTTATTACATTGGTGTGCAAGGTACATTCACTCAATGACTGTGAATTAAAAATTGCTAAGCACTTTCTATTTGGGTATGCTAAATGCTGAGAACGCAATCATGTTTACAAATAGCTTATTATAAAGTTACAATCGAACCTCAAACATCATGTTTTATTATTTGTTTAATATTGTGAATTATAATCCTTCTAATCTTTTATTAAATACAATTTAGCCCGAAGGAAGGATCCACAATAATTACCATCATTATGAGTACCCTGATAGTCAACGCAGTTAGTAAAGGATATTATATACATAATTTATTCCATTACTTTTCGTAGATAGATTTAAATGTGTCTTATGAAATAATAATGTTAAAGCTACATGGATTAGAGTTTCTGCGTAATGTTCCCTGTAGGGGTGATTTTATGTGTTGCTCTCCATTCTAATAATAATAAAATGAAAAACACATTTCACTGTGTACTTAAATACAGAAACATTATTGTGAAAAATCAGAGCCAAGACAAAATGGGTCTGTGTGCTTCTTTTTGGTACCTTGAGCACATAGATTAATGCGAAATACCTCTGAGTTAACGCATGTTTTCCTGATAGCAGAGCTTGAAAAGGGAACTGCTGCCTTGTGTTTACTAGGTCTGCTGTCAGCAAAGCATCCATTAACTCTGAGATACTTCGAGTTAATATATGCACTTTGAGACACCAAAAAGAAGCACACAGACCCCTTCAGCGCTGGTGCAGCGCTGAAAACATCATCGTGATACGGCCGCAGATGTGTCTGAGGTAGAAGGAGGAGCTACCACTTCACATACTTGCCTCAGAAACTGTGCGCAGTGGTGTGTTTTGTTGTCCAGTTTGCTAGAGTGATTTCACAGACTTTGGGCCTCATTACGAGTGTGGCAGACCGAGGACCGATACACTCGCATTGACGGTCCGACTACTGCACTCTAGGCGGTCCAACCGCCCAATTACAACCCAGGCGAATCCGCCAGGGGTCCAACATCCTGCCCCCGGAACATGGTTACGGACACCATGACAGCAGATTTGTACTCAGCCAGGGAAGCACTGACTCAGTGCCATCTGCCTGATTACAACTAGAGGAGCATGGGAAGGCTGGCAGTGAGTGTGTTCTGGGGGCCCCAGGGGGGCCAATGCCCATGGCATGGGCAGTGCAGAATACCCCCTTCCCAGCAGCAGGTCAGCCCCCTCTGTGCTCTCCTTTAAGGGAGCCGAGTGCTATCTCGTAGCACTGTTCCTGCCGGTCTGACCAGCAGGAACACTCTATTGCAATGTTCCCACTGGTCAGACTGGCAGGAACATTTAATAGGGCAGGGGGGATGCCACCGCCATGGAGGTGGCGCCCTCCGTAAGAGTTTGGCGATCCCGCTGTGGGACTTCCAAACACATAATGAGGCTGTTTATTTTTTGGTGATAGCTGTAAAATGGATGATGTGTGGTCACAAAAGGATTTTGATAAAATAGTGGTAAATAGAGGATTTTACCTTGTTGTCTATCCACAACTGTATTCAGAGTCATCTTTAATAATATTGTTAAATGTATCAAATAGCGCACTTTAATATGTTTAAGAAGCTCTCAGTATGTATGTATGTGCATAGCGGAAACGCAGCTAAAAGGCAGATGCCTTTAGTTAGGATGAACCTTCTGTTATTTTTTTTTATTTTTATTTTTTGCAGGATTTATTTTTGCAGTTTTTTTATTGCTCAAACCTGGCGTTTTGTTACAACTGAATGTTAAACATTTTTTACAGGGAGGTTAAGGCTGTTATTTAGTTTTAGCAAATTAGATACCCTGTCAAAATATCCTGGATATCCTACTTGTCGTGTAATATGTGCCATAGGTTTTGGTGCACTTGTAATCCGGCGGACGAGATATTAGTATTATTTGACTCTGTTCCATTAGATATACAGATTATAAGAAAGTACAAATACTGGTCATTATGTGAATGCAGAATATGAACTAATGAAATCCATACAAGTATTTATGCTTTCCTCGTTAGAAAATAATATATTATAATATAATATAATATAATATAATATATTATAACAGCAACAATAACAATATTACCAACTTTGCCACTTCTTTGGACCGATCATTTCCTTCTCTCGTTCACTTTTCTGTATGATGCCACTCATGGCCACCTCCCTAACACCATTTCTTCCGGTCGGTCTTGGTCAAAACTTGACCCTGTAGAGTGGTGCAAAGCTCTTCTAGCCTCTGATTTAATTTATCACCCCTCTGCCTCAGGAACTGTAGACTCCTTTTATAAATGGATCTCATCCTCTCTGGATGCTGTGCTACCCATTAGAACCAGAGTATCCCTCTTAACTCATAAACCCAAACCTTGGTTTTCCCCCCATCTGCTTGAACTCAAAAAGGACTGTAAAAGACTTGAGAGACTGTGGTGTAAAAGCTACAGTCCCTCCAGCAGAGAGACATACAAGCAATCCTTTAGAACTTACCACCATAACATTAAAATGGCCCAGTCCACCGTCTATGGTGAAAAAATAGAACGCTCGTTATGTCCCCAGAAAGAAATCTTTCAAATCTTTAAAGATCTCACTACCCCTTCTAAATCTACTCCAATGACGGAGGCCTCTGTGTCCTACAGTAATCGACTGGCATCCTTTTTTCAGGACAAAGTCACCAGTATCTACTCGGGTTTTCCTTCCTATATGAATCACTTCCCCATTGACAACCCTACAGACTCCCTACCTATAGGAGCTTCCCTTATCTCCTTCCCTCCCCTCACCGAGGAGATGACCACTAATCTTTTGTCCAAAATTAAATCTGGCTCTCCCTTAGACCCCGCTCCTCCCTCTGCTCTCGTGCAGGTAGCAGATGTCATTGTCCCTCCTCTCACCAAAATTCTTAACAATTCACTTTCCTTGGGATCGGTTCCACTGTCATTTAAACACGCTATTGTTAAACCCCTTTTGAAAAAACCCAAACTGGACCCTACCTTACTAGAAAACTTTAGACCTATTGCTCTTCTTCCTATTTCCGCAAAAATCCTTGAGAAACAGGTCAACACTGAACTCACCTGTTATCTTGAAAGCAATGAACTTCTTCATCCCACACAAATGGGCTTTAGAACCTTGCACAGCACCGAGTCAGCTCTGCTTACAGTAACTGAGTCAGCTCGCCAGCTCTTAGACCGAGGGTCGCACGTAGCTGTCATTCTGCTTGACCTAAGCGCAGCATTCGATACGGTTGCCCACGATCTTCCCGGTTTGAGATTATCAGATATAGGAGTAGGAGGCTCTGCTCTTTCCTGGCTCTCCTCTTTCCTTAAAGACAGATCTTTTCAAGTTTTGGACCGTACCTGTTTTTCCAGTCTCTATCCGCTGGTATGCGGAGCTCCCCAGGGCTCGTCTCTCAGCCCCACTCTTTTTAATGTCTATCTGTCACCTTTAGCTAGAGTAATTGCCCCTTACAATCTGACTCTGGTAACCTATGCAGATGACACCCAGCTAGTGGTGTCTCTTTCCAGTTCTGGGGACTCTCCAGTGACCAATTTCTCTCGCTGCATGAGTGACATTGCCAACTGGATGACCAAGTCCAAACTCAAGTTTAACGATGGGAAATCGGAAGTCCTGGTCCTTGGTAACGGCCCCCTCGCTCTCCCTCTTCCCTCTCTCTCAGATGCCTTTAGATCTCTTCCTCCTCCTAAACCCCAAGTTAAGACTCTAGGTGTGATACTTGATCCCCGGCTTACCATGGATTCTCAAGCCAGTAAAATCTCTTCTACCTGCTTTGGCCTCTTGCGGATGTTTAGAAAGATTCTTACCCTTCTTCCTCCCACAGCCAGAAGAATCCTCATTCAAGCCCTAATTCTCTCCCGCTTGGACTACGGAAACTCTTTGTTCCTTAGTTCCCCTCTCTATGTTTTAAAGAAGCTGCAAAGAGTACAAAACGCAGCGGCCAGACTTCTTACCCACTCCTCAAAATTCGCCTCCGCTAAACTGGCTATCTCCACCCTCCACTGGCTCCCTGTTAGAGAAAGGATCCAGTTAAAATCTCTCTGCATTGTTCATAGGGCCCTACAGGACAAAGGCCCCATCTCTTTGAGGAAACATATTTTCCTGCATACTCCTTCCAGGAGCCTTCGCTCCTCCTCTCTTAGATATGCACATGTTTCTCGCTTTAAGAGAGCCTGGGGTAATAACTCCTTCCCTACTAGAGCCTCCCACCTTTGGAATACCCTGCCTACGGAACTCCGTTTGGAACCCTCCGAGCGCCTCTTTAGGAAAAAGCTTAAAACTCTTTTATTCTGTAACTAATACCGGTTCTCTCTCCTTCTTGTGTTTCGTTACTTTCAGCGCTGGGATGCCTTCGGGTCGCCATGCGCTCTACAAATTCTGAAAACTAAACTAAACTAAACATAAAGTGAAGTCTTCATCGAAGAAAAATGAACCCCTTGTGAAAGAACAGGCTTTGGAAAAATTAAATTCTTTTACTGGCATTCCTTGGACCCTTTTAAATTGAGAATTGAAATACACAAATCTAAAAAGTTTAATTATATACAGGGAGTGCAGAATTATTAGGCAAATGAGTATTTTGACCACATCATCCTCTTTATGCATGTTGTCTTACTCCAAGCTGTATAGGCTCGAAAGCCTACTACCAATTAAGCATATTAGGTGATGTGCATCTCTGTAATGAGAAGGGGTGTGGTCTAATGACATCAACACCCTATATCAGGTGTGCATAATTATTAGGCAACTTCCTTTCCTTTGGCAAAATGGGTCAAAAGAAGGACTTGACAGGCTCCGAAAAGTCAAAAATAGTGAGATATCTTGCAGAGGGATGCAGCACTCTTAAAATTGCAAAGCTTCTGAAGCGTGATCATCGAACAATCAAGCGTTTCATTCAAAATAGTCAACAGGGTTGCAAGAAGCGTGTGGAAAAACCAAGGCGCAAAATAACTGCCCATGAACTGAGAAAAGTCAAGCGTGCAGCTGCCACGATGACACTTGCCACCAGTTTGGCCATATTTCAGAGCTGCAACATCACTGGAGTGCCCAAAAGCACAAGGTGTGCAATACTCAGAGACATGGCCAAGGTAAGAAAGGCTGAAAGACGACCACCACTGAACAAGACACACAAGCTGAAACGTCAAGACTGGGCCAATAAATATCTCAAGACTGATTTTTCTAAGGTTTTATGGACTGATGAAATGAGAGTGAGTCTTGATGGGCCAGATGGATGGGCCCGTGGCTGGATTGGTAAAGGGCAGAGAGCTCCAGTCCGACTCAGACGCCAGCAAGGTGGAGGTGGAGTACTGGTTTGGGCTGGTATCATCAAAGATGAGCTTGTGGGGCCTTTTCGGGTTGAGGATGGAGTCAAGCTCAACTCCCAGTCCTACTGCCAGTTCCTGGAAGACACCTTCTTCAAGCAGTGGTACAGGAAGAAGTCTGCATCCTTCAAGAAAAACATGATTTTCATGCAGGACAATGCTCCATCACACGCGTCCAAGTACTCCACAGCGTGGCTGGCAAGAAAGGGTATAAAAGAAGGAAATCTAATGACATGGCCTCCTTGTTCACCTGATCTGAACCCCATTGAGAACCTGTGGTCCATCATCAAATGTGAGATTTACAAGGAGGGAAAACAGTACACCTCTCTGAACAGTGTCTGGGAGGCTGTGGTTGCTGCTGCACGCAATGTTGATGGTGAACAGATCAAAACACTGACAGAATCCATGGATGGCAGGCTTTTGAGTGTCCTTGCAAAGAAAGGTGGCTATATTGGTCACTGATTTGTTTTTGTTTTGTTTTTGAATGTCAGAAATGTATATTTGTGAATGTTGAGATGTTATATTGGTTTCACTGGTAATAATAAATAATTGAAATGGGTATATATATTTTTTTTGTTAAGTTGCCTAATAATTATGCACAGTAATAGTCACCTGCACACACAGATATCCCCCTAACATAGCTAAAACTAAAAACAAACTAAAAACTACTTCCAAAAATATTCAGCTTTGATATTAATGAGTTTTTTGGGTTCATTGAGAACATGGTTGTTGTTCAATAATAAAATTAATCCTCAAAAATACAACTTGCCTAATAATTCTGCACTCCCTGTATCTATATATACAGGGAGTGCAGAATTATTAGGCAAATGAGTATTTTGACCACATCATCCTCTTTATGCATGTTGTCTTACTCCAAGCTGTATAGGCTCGAAAGCCTACTACCAATTAAGCATATTAGGTGATGTGCATCTCTGTAATGAGAAGGGGTGTGGTCTAATGACATCAACACCCTATATCAGGTGTGCATAATTATTAGGCAACTTCCTTTCCTTTGGCAAAATGGGTCAAAAGAAGGACTTGACAGGCTCAGAAAAGTCAAAAATAGTGAGATATCTTGCAGAGGGATGCAGCACTCTTAAAATTGCAAAGCTTCTGAAGCGTGATCATCGAACAATCAAGCGTTTCATTCAAAATAGTCAACAGGGTCGCAAGAAGCGTGTAGAAAAACCAAGGCGCAAAATAACTGCCCATGAACTGAGAAAAGTCAAGCGTGCAGCTGCCACGATGCCACTTGCCACCAGTTTGGCCATATTTCAGAGCTGCAACATCACTGGAGTGCCCAAAAGCACAAGGTGTGCAATACTCAGAGACATGGCCAAGGTAAGAAAGGCTGAAAGACGACCACCACTGAACAAGACACACAAGCTGAAACGTCAAGACTGGGCCAAGAAATATCTCAAGACTGATTTTTCTAAGGTTTTATGGACTGATGAAATGAGAGTGAGTCTTGATGGGCCAGATGGATGGGCCCGTGGCTGGATTGGTAAAGGGCAGAGAGCTCCAGTCCGACTCAGACGCCAGCAAGGTGGAGGTGGAGTACTGGTTTGGGCTGGTATCATCAAAGATGAGCTTGTGGGGCCTTTTCGGGTTGAGGATGGAGTCAAGCTCAACTCCCAGTCCTACTGCCAGTTCCTGGAAGACACCTTCTTCAAGCAGTGGTACAGGAAGAAGTCTGCATCCTTCAAGAAAAACATGATTTTCATGCAGGACAATGCTCCATCACACACGTCCAAGTACTCCACAGCGTGGCTGGCAAGAAAGGGTATAAAAGAAGGAAATCTAATGACATGGCCTCCTTGTTCACCTGATCTGAACCCCATTGAGAACCTGTGGTCCATCATCAAATGTGAGATTTACAAGGAGGGAAAACAGTACACCTCTCTGAACAGTGTCTGGGAGGCTGTGGTTGCTGCTGCACGCAATGTTGATGGTGAACAGATCAAAACACTGACAGAATCCATGGATGGCAGGCTTTTGAGTGTCCTTGCAAAGAAAGGTGGCTATATTGGTCACTGATTTGTTTTTGTTTTGTTTTTGAATGTCAGAAATGTATATTTGTGAATGTTGAGATGTTATATTGGATTCACTGGTAATAATAAATAATTGAAATGGGAATATATTTTTTTTTGTTAAGTTGCCTAATAATTATGCACAGTAATAGTCACCTGCACACACAGATATCCCCCTAACATAGCTAAAACTAAAAACAAACTAAAAACTACTTCCAAAAATATTCAGCTTTGATATTAATGAGTTTTTTGGGTTCATTGAGAACATGGTTGTTGTTCAATAATAAAATTAATCCTCAAACATACAACTTGCCTAATAATTCTGCACTCCCTGTATATGTGTATATATTTTCTATATATACATATATTTAAGGTAAGTAAGTGAACCCACCCCAGGTTAGATGTTAAAATTGAGCACAGTAGCCCTTGAAAGAGGGTCTTTTTCAAAATCAACCTCTCCAGTTTGTTGTTCAGAAAAGAGATCGATGTAGTATTTGTGATCCAAATATTCCTTATTACAAACAGCCGACACACTACTGTGCTCAATTTTAACGTCTAACCTTGGGTGTGTTCACTTACTTACCTTCCATACAGCTTATGAATTTGAGGAACAGGTGGTCCAAACCTCAGCTGGTGACCCATCTTTCATACGAATATTGGTATCGTGACAGAAAGGAAGTGTTTGACCTTGGAGTACTTCATTTACAGACGTACATACATAACCAGTTAGTCTTCAAAGATTGTGCTGCATTGCTAAATACTAATAATACATACCTAGAGAACTCCTAATAGTATCTCATCAGCGACTCCTCGTGGGAGTAAAATTGTATAAGTTTGCCTGAATTTGTGCAGTCAGTAGATTTTGCACAGAAAATGTACATAAATGAAGAAAATGATGGTAGTTGCGCATAAAAAGTAAGGACGTCCCCACTGTATTTCGACCATATGACTGTGAGACATTCAAGACATAGCGGATAGCTTGCTTTCGTGCATTCATCTTGAATTTATGCAACCTTAATGGAAGACAGAGCTGTCTCAGTTTCCCTAAGGGCATGAGATATAAGAGCGATATACAGCCAGAGGCACTTTTATGGAGAGAAAGTCCTAAGCCTACAGCCATGGGTGCTGATTCACCAAAATGCCGGTGGTAGTGGAGGTGATATCACATACACTTTGACCTCAGTTACATCACAGAAAGTGACATCATAAAACCTCTATCTCATATTTTTCAAGAAAGCGTTTCACATGACCTAACATCACAGAGATTGAGGATTTATGTGGGATAGTATCAAAGTAACGCAAAGTTACGGTATGCACTGCTTTGTATTGTTTTGTGTCATTGGAGCATTCATTCCATGGAAGGTGCATGGGGGTTCCCAAGCAACCACCCATCGGTTTTAATGCAAATCCCTATCTACAAAGATAGGTAGACAGGAAATTGTGGCAAAATCTTATGTCTCCTCGAGGCAATGTAACAAGGAGAAATGTTTTCATATCTTCTTCTTTTTCCCACTTTTCACGTATGATATATTGTACTGCACACATGAAAAGCATGAAACATCTTAAAGCATAGTTGTTGTTTTGGAAGGGATCCCTTCCAGTACAATGCTTATGCTACAAAGGATACACACACCTTGCACTCTGGCACAAGGGCATGTGCTTTGGCACGTGGCTGCCAAAAGTGCTCTGGCGTACTGGGAGAGAAAAAATGTGCCATATCTTATTAGATATGGGGGATTTTTCCGTTCCCCCATGCTGCAAGGCAGCACAGCAAGTCTGGTGCAGCGTTGCCTTGCATCAAAGAATTGGTCACCAAGGAAAGGGCAAAGAATATGAACAATTTGATCTATATTATACAAAACTTCCCCTTTTTATGCGTCTTAGTCAGGGAGCAATCTGAGTCCCTTGCGCCCAGGAGCCAACATCTAAAAAGTAGCAGTCACAGACTCATGTCTGAAAACACAGGCTGGGTGTATAGGAGACCGGCATTCTCGGTAATAGAGCCATGCACTGTAGCCAGCCTCGTCACTTGGATTTGCTCCAGGACATACCATCATCTAGACTTTGAGGGTGGCTGCATGTTTCTAGGTGAAGCCAGGTCCTGTTTATTTTATTTATGTAATTTGTTGTTCTCCAGTAGCACATTATTAACCCTCTCTATTTCTGACAGCAGATTCATCACCTTAAGAATGTCCCCAAGGGCAGGACTGGATCTGGAAGCTTTAAACACCATTGCTACTGCATGTCAATAGGTGGTGCCATTTGTGGCTCCGGCTTGACTGTGTTCCTTCCTGGAAGTTACCATGAAACCACATATGCGCACCACACCTGTGCGTTGATGTCAATTCCTTTCTTTCTCAGCCTTTGTACATTGATCCAGAGCTTGGGTCCTCTTTTTCCTCATCAGGTGACAAGTTTTTCTCAAAATCCTTTTTTCAAGTGTACAAAGGAAACTATGTCCCTTCCTAAAATTACAGGGTTGAAACCTTGTACAGGCTGTCATAAGAAGATATCTGTGACAGACCCCCATGAGATATGCCTCTGGTGTTTTGATTCAGGGCACGGCTCAATGCCCCGCAATGAGAATGCCCTTATGAACCCAAAGGCAGTCCGAGAATGTGAAGTTAAACTGTA
The DNA here is from genome assembly GCF_031143425.1 of Pleurodeles waltl. NCBI lineage: Eukaryota > Metazoa > Chordata > Amphibia > Caudata > Salamandridae > Pleurodeles > Pleurodeles waltl. The sequence continues at coordinate 1,392,741,133 of NC_090447.1, forward strand.
CCTTGCCGAGCTCCAAAAGAAGTCACAGATATCCTGCTCGAAGTTGAAGGTTTAGACTTGGTCGCGCTCTCAGGGCTGTTCCTGTAGCAGGTGCTTGTCATGATCCAAGTCTCCCAGTAATTCGAAGACCAAGTAGAAGCACAGGAAGACTAAGTAGGAATCGTCCTCATACTACATCTCCCAGCCTGAGAATTTGTGAGGATGTCAGGGTGCCTGTCTGGGTGCTGCCATTGCCCGCCTGAGGGGCCCATTGCGCAGTTGATCTTGATGCATCCCAAGTTTACGGAGCTAACTGTGCCACCACAGCAGATTGAGGCTGTAGAGAGCTCATGGTGTATATCATTGGCTCTCTTCCAGCTCTCTGTGGAACACCTTTATGCCAAAGGATCCACAGAAGCATCCAGTTGGCATGCCTTGTCTTTGCCCCAGACGGGTTGATTTCAATTAGGGACACAAACAATTACATTGGACAGACCGTGCCCTAGTGTCATTTCAGATATTCTTGAAGGAACCATGCCCCCCTAAGCAGACTAGTAAACCAACCAGAGTAGGAAGGGCACGGTATGAACTGAATAGGCTAAGTAAGAATAAGAAACCACTCTTTGACCTCTCTAATATTTCTGACCCTAATAACTCAGTGGAGGTCAATTATGCAGCATATGAACAAGGGATCCTTGAAATCTTGGACAAAGAGAATCCTCTCACTAATATGAAATCTTGTCACAGACATCTGCACCTTGGTACAGTGAGGCACTAAAAGCACTTAAACTCTCAAGTAGGGGGCTAGAAAGAAAACGGTGGAATGGAAAACAGAGAAGGAGATAAAACATGCTTTAAATCTGTATTGTTGTTGTAAAAAAAGAGTTCAGTAAATCTAAGGCAAGATATTTTGCCACTTCGATTCTCGATGCCACAAACGGGCAAATCTGTCAAATCCCGACTGTACTAGTCAGTCAGTTACTCCGTCGTAGGAGCTCTGTGATGATCTTGCTGATTTCTTTGATAAAAAATTAGTTAAATATTGGAGGGAATCGGTGCGCTGACTCAGACAACGTCTGGCCCCAGTATAACCCAAAATAGAACAGACCCTCTGGAAAGCCAGGACAGTAGATGGACTCCTTTGAACCCACCAAAATGGAATGCTTTCAGCTTATTGCGAGGTTCACTATGGTGCTCCACTTGACCCATACCTGCTAGAATATGTAAGGAGTATGGAGATGAACTTTCCCTCCCAATATTACAGCTATATAATTAATCACTGGAGTCGGGAATGGTGCCACTCACATGGAAGAAGGCGTAGTCACCCCCTTCTAAAGAAACCTGCAGCGTTTCCGCTGATCTTGAGTAACTACAGACCCATATCGCTTCTTCCGTTCCCTGTGAAAATAGTAGAGTGATAAGTAGAAACCTATCCCATTATCTGGAATCTCATTCCCTTCTTGAGGATGAGCAATTAGGGTTTCGTCCTGGGCATGCCAGGGAATCATCCCTACTCGTTGCTATGAATGAGTTCAGGATAAGGAAAGACAAAGGTCAGTCGACAGCCCTGATCATTTTGGAGTTGTTGGCTGCTTTTAGTATGATTAACTACTCAATCCTTTTGGCCAGACTAGCCTCTCTGGAGTGGAGAGGCTCTGTGCTGAAGTGAATGGAATCTTAGCTGTTGGACCGATGTCAAGTGGTAGCTCCACCTTATTTCTCTGAATATAAAACCTTGCAACAGGGAGTTCTGCAGGGGTCTGCAGTCAGCCCAGTCCTATTCAACATTTATATGAAACTGCTCATCAACCTTGTAAAGAAGCATAACATCAGGCTAGTCAACCACGCGGATGACGCTCAACTGATTTTATCTCTCACCATTTATCAAAAGAAAACTGTGACAGCTTTTCAGAACGGCATGCTAAAAATTGCTAACTGGATAAATGTAAATTCATTAAAACTTACTTGGGGAAAAAACAGAATTATTTTGCTGTACAACTTGTAGAATCCCTATGGCACTTCCCCACAACTTTTGGCTTCTCTCATCAGGAGAGGAACTACAGATGTTGGCCACAGTCCGCAACCTTGGGGCTGTTTTTGACGGCAAGTTGTCCTTGGAAAGTCATGTCACAAAGGTTGCAGGCACATGCTTTGCATCCTTCGTGATTTAAGAAATGTGTTACCTTTGCTACCTGTTCAAGCCAAATCCTTAGTGGTACGGAGTGTTATACTCAGTAGGTTAGACTATTGTAATGCCATGTTCCTTGGAGCCACTGAATTTCTGGTGAGGACTTATATAGATTGCAGGTAGCAGCGGCCACATTGGCACTGGACAGACCCTGTAGGTTAGCAGCAACCAACACTCTAAAAGAGTTGCACTGGATCCCTCTGAAACAGAGAATGATTTTTAAATCCATGTGTATAGTGCTTAAGGCACTACATGGAAAGGGTTCTGTGCCTCTGCAGCGAGATTGAAGAGATACATTTCTCGGAGACATCACATTGTCGCTCAAGCTCCACAGATTTGATTGGCATCAATAAATTTGGAAGGGCAACGCAGGGAGGGCATGCCTTTACAGTAAAAGCAGCTCAACTGTGGAACGAGCTTTCTCCCTGTTAAGGGCCTCACCGGAGTTGCTGCCTTTCAGGAAAGCCTTCAAGACCTGACTTTTTCTGAACTCACTTATTCAAATAGATTGAGCTGCTCCTGAGATAATTTCAGCTTGAGGAGCCCCCATTCCTTTATTTTTATTTTATATCTAACGTCTCATTACTACTACTTGCCCCTAACCCCTAAATGTACATAGATATCTATTTACCACTACTCCAAACCCTAGAATTGACTTTACCACCCTTTTTACTTCTACCCACCCCTAAACTCTAAAAATGCTTATTCATCCCTTTACCACTACCGACCCCTAAACCCCAAAATTACCCATACCACAATTTACTACTATCCAGCTCTACAACAAAAATAATCCTTTCCATCCTTTGTGACTACCCACCCCTACATGCTAATATTACTCATCACCCATTGTGTGGTAAAGACATTGCTACAAAGGCTTTTTCCCCTCCCCATTCCTTTTGCGGTCTGGGATTGTATGAAGCACACAACATCGAGGTCACCAGGGGCAGCAAACTTCCCACTCCGCCGTCCGGCGGCAACAACTTCCAAACCAACTTTTGTTTGCCCCTGGTGCCATACAACTATAACCATACAACTGTGTGGAAGACAGGATCAGGCATTTTCTCCAAAATATAGCATCCGATAGGTGGGTCCTTCAGACCATTTAGAGGGGCTGTGCCCTGCCATTCCTCTTAAACCTGCTGCATCTTCCATGCACATCAGAGCAACTTTCAGAAGAGTACTTTTCTATCTTTCTCCAAGAGGTAAGGGCTCTTTTGGACATAAGAGCCAACACGAGAGAAGGTTCTGTCCCAAGAAAAAGGGACTATTTCCTTGTGCCAAATAAGGACAGAGGACTTAGTCCTATTTTTAATCCTCACCTTCTATATGCCTTCTTAACGTAGGACCAATTCAAGATGTTCAGGTTTTCCCAGGGTCTGTCTTCCCTGGATCTAGATGACTGGCTGGTGGCTTGACCTGCAGGAAGCCTACTTTCATGCTCCCATTTTACGGTTCCATAGACGCTACTTGAAGTTCAATGCAGGCCACGAGCATATCAATATGTGGTGCTCCCTTTCATCCTCACCAGTGCCCCTCGGCTGTTCACAAATGTGATAGTGGTGGTTAGAGCACATCTTCATAGGTTCTGGAGTCCAGATTTCCCCTACCTCAACGGCTGGCTGTTGAAAGCAGCCTCGCCACAGCCAGTCATAGACAACCTCCAAACAGTAATAAACCTCCTGACTTAACTAGGGTTCACCATTAACTTACTGAAGTCACAAATGATTCCTTCGCAAATGCACCCTTTCAGAGTGACCATTCTTGTTGCAGTGCTGATTCGGGCCTTTCCTCCACCACAACAAGTACAGGACATTTGACAGGACATTGGGCAATGATCCTGATGTTTCAGCCTCCCGGGTCTCAGTGACAGTATCTTTGAGACCTCTTGGCCTATTGACCTCCTGCAATCTGTTTGTCGATTACTACAGGTGGCATATACAAGCTCTGGTGTGGAACCTGAAGTCTTAGTGGGCCAGCACTAGGGAAACCTCTCTGAGTCCATCCAGGTTTCAGAGGTGACTGTAAAATACCTGCAGTGATCAATGATCGACTGGAATGCAACCAGTGGCAGTCCCCTCTCCCTTCCCCACCCATGGTTGACAGTGGTAACATCATTGCTGGGATCGGGAGGTTATCTGGGAGAGGTGGAGATCTGAAGGATCTGGTCTCTGGTGAAGATGGGTCTCCACATCAACCTGTTGGAGTTTCAGGCCATTTGCCTGGCGCATGGAGCCTTCCTTACATCCATCAAAGGGAGTCTGCTTTCGATTATCACAAGCAATACCACTGCCATGTTATACTGCAGGAAGGAGAGTGGAGTGGATTGGGGTCCTGGGTCCAGTGTCAAGTGGCACTTAATTTCCGGAGTTGGCTGGAGCACCAGGGCATTGCTCCGGTTATGAATCACCTTGCAGGATCTTTGAATGCCAGGGCGGGCGAACTCAGCCGGCTGCACCTGACAGATCATGAATAGTAGATACATCCTGAGGTGGTGCAGGGCATCTTCCATCAATGGGGCGTACTCTGGATAGATCTTTTCGCCGCCGTTAAACATACATAATGTGAAAGCTTTTGCATGCTGGAGTTTCCAAGATGGCTTTCTCTCAGAGATGCATTTCATATAGAATGGAGTATGGGACTCCTGTGCACTTTTCTGCCACTACGCCTCCTGCCATGAGTCCTGAAGATTGTTAACAACCAGGCCCAAGTCATCCTAGTGGCTCCAGACTGAGATCCATTGTGCATAAAATGGAACATGAGACTCGTGCTATTGTCTCTCCTGCCCTGAGATGTGAAGATTGTTTTTTTGGGATCGTGTATGGTGACCTGTAGGCATCCTAGCGCTGGTTGTGAGATACTGCCATACTCACCAGAAAGGTTACTCAGTCTGGGGTTAGTTCTCAAATAGCCAGGTCTTGAAAGTTTTTCGGAAGGTCAACTCGTTATCAGTTGTCCTCATGGCCAGGGGACAGGAATTCCAAAGTTTGGCAACATTGAACCTGAAGGACCATCCCCCACTTCTAGCTCTTCTGATAGGGGTAACAGCTGCAGTGTGTTTTGGTGGATCTTAGGTTCCTATTGAGGACATAAAGGGTGACAAGCTGGCGAGAGATGGGAGGTCCTTGCGTACGAAGGGCTCTATGTGCATTGCACAAGGCCTAGAATTTGATTCTTTGGGTAATTGGGAGCCAGTGAAGGTCTGCCAGACCTTGTCTGACTGAAGAATGTCTGGGGATCCTTAGCAAAGTATGTACTGCTGCATTTTGCACAACCTGTAATTTTTGATTGACTGCCTTGGGTGCATGCAAGTATAGCGTGTTGCCCTAGACAAGACGGGAAAGAATCAATTCCTGGACTACCAGCCTCTTTGATGTCTGGGGGAGCAGCTTAACTGTTTTGCCTAACATACGGATTCCCAACCAGCTGGCCAAAAGTTTGGTAGCCTGGGTTTCCATCAAAAGAGTTCTGTCCAACCATTCCCCCAAATGACCTGGCCCAAGTCATCCTAGTGGCTCCGGACTGGGCTAGGTGAGTGTGGGACATTGAACACCTGGGCCTGAGCATTGTCATCTAATCAGGCTACTGCTGTGAGAAGATCTCCTATCACAACAGTAAAGCAGGGTCCTGTACCAAAACATGCGCTATCTGCAGCTTCATGCATGGAGACACTGCTGTCAAACAGCTCTCACTCGCAGAAAGTGAAGTTTTCATCTGTTGCCTTGCGTGTAGATATGCGTGCCGGGAAACAGATTAAAAATTGCTCCCACAAGTAGGGAGCTAATATTTCAAGCAGCTCCATGCTTGTGGGAGCAGTGCCGGATTCTGCAGGACATGGGGAGCCAGCTAGGACCGAAGGGGCCTTCAGACTCCCCCTCGCAGTCCTGTCATTCTCTCTCACTCTTCCATCCCATAAAGGAATGGAAGAGAGAGAGTTATTGCAATGATCTCTCCATACAATGATTCCAAAAACTCAGACTAGCAAGATGTTTGGTAAGAATGTTACAGTTATGTTTGGATGCAGAGCAGAACAGAGCCACTTCTCTCTTAATGCTCAAGGTCTTGTGCCAGTAGTTTGAAGGTTCAAATCCTAGTATTACTTGGCAGTGTGTCTGTTTAATTTCTAGTGTATTCACTGTTAACCATTTCTAGTGATGGAACATTGAAGCCTTTTCCCCCTCAAAATCTGTGGATTTAATGTCATAGTTAAGTCTGGATACTGCACAGTAAGGAATCACCTCTGGCCTAGCGGTTAAGGTCTCAGACATGCACACTAAAGGTTAAAGGTTCTAGTCTAGGTGAGTTTGTGGTCATTTACTGTTTTAGTTTATTTTCAACTATAAATATTTAAGTTATATACTGAAAGGCGATCTCAGTCTTTTTAATTGACAAAAATATTTTTATTTTCAATTTGTCAGAAAATATCTAATTCTATGTATATCATTCATCAAAGCTTAACTCATTCTTTCTCTCTCTCTCTCAATCTCTCACTTTCTCTCTCTCTCAGGGTTGGGTGGCTATAGGAGGTTGGCCACAGGGCTTGGCTGCAGGTCAGGTCCTGCGTCCAACTTTGGCCGTGTGTGGCGATGGTTGGATTAATGTATACTAATGAAAATTACTATATGTTAAAAATACCATAGAAATTCACAGAGAAAACAAAGGTTACATAGACATTATAGTTGGGAAATAGAATTTAAAAAAACATAGAAATTCACTCAAAAAAACAAACGTTAAAGGGATGTTATATTTAGGCTCACATTTTAAATGTACAAAACCATAGAAATTCACCTGTTATAGTTAGAGTTATCTCAAGTAACTATAGCTTGTGCCCTAAGGTAACTAAAACTCGCACCCTCTCCATGCACTGCTAGTTAGCCCACAAATTACGGCACTCATGACATCTTTGATAACGTTATTGATAATATCAATGTAATATTTACAGTAAAAAAAAAAACATGCATGACAGGGACAAAAGTTATAGTTACCTTAGGGCACGAGTTATAGTTGCTTGAGATAACTCCAACTATAGCAGGTGAATTTCTATGGTTTTGTGCGTTTAAGATGCAAGCCTAACTATAACCTCCCTGTAACCTTTGTTTTTTTAAGTGACTATATATATAGTTACAAAGATCATTTGATTGTATGGACCAATCCTCTAAAATGACACAGACAACACACAGATAATGCTCTGAGACTGTTGGCTCAAAGAGCTATATACCAGTGAATTTATGGATTTTCCATAAATTGCTACAGTGGTGATATTCTAGCGGATTATACTAATGGAGTTTTCCAGGTTATTCTTAAATTACATTGCACCTGATGTTCTATTCATCCACCCAGGACGTTGGTGATGTGTAAAGTCCTATTTAAGTGCCCAACAAATAAGCCTTTTTTGTCTTTCCAGGTTTAACAGTACATCAGGCAGCACAGTCTTCAGTTATCTGAGGGACTTTTTTGTCACTAATCCCCTGATTGAATGAAATATCTAGCGGGTGCTGTATTTATTATGTTAGTGCCCATCTCTACAACACCATGGAATGTGTATTAAAAGTATAGACTCACTTTGCTTCAGTAAGTGACTAAAGACTTACCTTTCTACCAAGCAATTAACGATCTGAAACATTACAAGGTATAGGTCTAGCTTTAGTGCCAACATGTATTTACTGACGGTCAAGAAGTAATTTCGCATCATTGCATGACATTGTACACAGACCAGAGGAAGCGACCAGGTAACTTCTAACCCATTTGAAGTATGAGAAATAAATCACATAACATAAGAGTGACTTTTGAGCACTGTAGCCAGCCTTCACCTCATTAACATATCTCTATATTAGCAAATATACATGCACAGTGCAGTGATAACAGTAAGACCAGATGCACCTTCAGGACATGCATTTCAAAACATGGCGCAGCTACCAGGGACATACTGGCAATTCTCTTTGTGCTCAGTGAACTCGCCTGAGCCCACCTCCTACCAAGTCCATTCTGCAGCTTCCGCTAAACAGTAGGATAAATCTGAGGAATCCGTAGGCTCTAGTCTGCCATAAAAGCAGTAGTCTATCACCTAAATTCATAGTATTGAGAAAGATGCTGTACTAGAAGAATCATTAGATCAAACTAAAGTAGGCCAATGTCAATGATTTTGAAAGGACTTTGAGCTGCACACACAAAGTTCATGGCACTCGTAATTTGCCCATCTCATCCAATTTGTGCCGTAATCAGTCCATACACCACTGCTGGAAACATCTTCATCAACCTTATTTTAAATTGTGCCTGGCTTGCCAGCTCCTAACACTACCAGAAGGCATACACATTCTATGATCTTAACACATATGCTTCCTCGTTTCTATCATTGGAAAGTGCCACTAGAGCTTAATTTCTTAAATTTATAAATATATGGACCCAAATGTTTTCCTTAACAGCCCATTCCAGGTGCGGCCGAATGCTGGGATTGCCAGATATTAAGGCTGACTACTCTTGATTCCACCTCATCCCTCTTTCTATCACCACCCTACACTTGTCTATTTATTTTGCTTTTGCAGACTCTTCTTTACCCCTGCTTTCTCCCTTTGTCACTGTTCTGCTAACTTCCTCTTCTTCTTTTCGCTTTCAAAATTTTTCCCTTTTCTGCCTTTCTCTTTCATGGTGTTGGGCAGACTCATAAAGTACATAGGTACAGGTACAAAAGAAAAAGGAGTGCCGGTGCCCAGCTCCTACACAAATAAGGTGCTTCATGCCTCCTCAACCTCACTTGGTCTGCGTCTCCTTCCAGGCATCTTGGATGCTTGTGAGGCAAGTGGACTTTGTGCCTGACCCACAGTCTTTACAAAGGTGGTGGCGCCATTGCTAATCTTCCATGGGAAGTCAACTTTTGGCTGGCTTTGCACTAAGAAAAGCTAGTTTGGGGCTCATAGTAGCGTGCAAAGAGCATTCCTGCCCATTTTATTCACATTACAATAAAACATAACTTCAATTTGGCGCCGCTGCACCTACTTTAAAAAAAAAATAACCTATGTATCTTTCACAAACTTCCAGTGTGGCAGAGTGCCCAGGAATGGGCACTTCCAATCTATCAATTATTAACAAGTAAACTGCTACTGTGACATTCCAGGGTTATTAGCAGGACCAAGGGTTGGTGAACTGGCTCAGATGTGTGTGGGCCACACTGCTCACATACCACATTAAATTAAATGCTCCAGATCATGATTGCTATGCCATAATGTGTAGAGGTTGGAGTCTTATGACACATATCAAGTCAGGATGGTGGTGCACAAAGTATACTCTCTGTTGGTCTGAGTAGTGCATTAGCAGGGGGAGCCACAAGCCAGACCTGAATGACCTCAATATATATGTGTGGGTTCAACTTGCTTGACAAAAGTGGGACATGTACTTTTAGGTTTTGCATGTCCTGGTAGTAAAAAAAACTATTATAAGTATTTTTCAATACTGCGTGGCCTAGCTCTCCCATAACATTGAGTTACCTTGTTACATTTAAAACGTGATAACCTTCAGTTGGGAGCAGGCAGAGAGCTTGAATTCGGTGTCTATAGAATTGTGATAAAAAGCTCTCTCTAATGGGAAAGTCTGATCTTTAATCACAATTTTGAAAATGCCACTTTTAGAAAGTGGGCATTTTTTTCCTGTCCATTTGGTGTCTGCTGCTGGTGCCTGGGTTACAGGTGTGGTTGGCAATTTGTTGTTGTCTATTGCCCCCAGAAAGTAAGACAAAGGGAAGATAGGTGTTGGCAGGATGGCTACTCTGAGGTAACGGGGGGAGCTGTCACCTACCACACTAGCACTTCCTAAAGGCCCTTCCTGAGCACACTCCCAAAGGGGTTTGACACTAGTCTGTTATGACCCCAGACAATCTGGGGCCAGGACAGGGAGGCAGGAAATTCCAAGCACCTGTGGGGGGTTTAAACCTCTGAAAGTTTCTCCTACTTCAAAGTGGGCATCAGGTAAAAATATTGGACCTTTGACCCCAATTCTTCAGGTCACTTCTGGACCTGTGGACTCTGCCAGGAAGAAAGAAAGACTAGTTGTGAATTCTGACCTGTTGACCTTCTCTGCTACCTAAAGGTTGCTGTTGCTGCAACAGGACTCTTCTGCTGTGAGATGCCCTGCTGACACCAGCCTGCCTGTGTGGCCCAAGACTCCAAAGCTCAGTTGGCTGACCTTCTGTTCTCAAGCCACACAGACATAACAGGCTTCTCTATGCCATGCAACTTTGAAGCTCCACCGTGCATCGCCTCGGCCTGCCCATGTTGACTCAGCGTGGCGCATCTCTGGGCAAAGCCTCGTGCCCCAGCGGCTTCACCAGCACTGGCTGAGTGCAGTGCACCATGACCTCAGCGCGAACGCATCGCTACGGAAGTCTTTGCAAGCCCCAGCATCTTTCTTAACGATGTAGGACCTTGCATCACAAGCACCCGATGATATTCATTGACTTTGCTGTGCGACGCATCTTGGCGTAGAACCTCACATCGCAAGCTTCATGAAAACGGTTTCTTTATGCTGGCCAGAGCAACTCAACACAAGGTCTTTGCATCACTCCATAAACAGGATTTATGAAACTCTTGTTCAGCTTGCCTGACTGGGTCCCTGTAGCCTGCCCACATTCCATCCCGGTCAGCCTGCAGTTGTGACTTTGTTCCAGTCTGGCGTGACCAGATAACCACCTAAGGCACTTTGTGTTTTTACCACTATTGTCACTTAAATCTTTAAAATTGCATATCTCCAGATGTACTGATTGGATTATTGTTGTTTTGGTCTCAAATTACGTATTACATTTTGCTCTATTTATCTAATTTGGTATGGGATTTTCCTTGTGTTGTGTTTTCACTTTATTACCGTTTGAAGTGCTGCATAAATACTCTACACATTGTCTCTAATTTAAGCCTGACTGCACTGCACCAAACTACCAGACAATTGTCCACGGGTTCATTTGGGGTTTGTTTGTGACTTCACCCTGACAGAGATTGTGGCTGCTTCTTGAGTAGGATTTCACCCCTCAACCAGTAACCCAATTTCCAACTCTTTCTCTCCTCTCTTGTCTCGCTATTTTATCTCTGATTGCTTTCTCGCTGCCCACCTCCCTCCTTCGCTTTACCTGTTTTCTCTCTATCTTGAAGTGTGTCTCTCTCCCCCTGTGTCTGCTGCAATTAACCTGGGAGAGGTGGGGAAAGTCGCAGAGGCTCTAGGAGCGGCCCTTGGTTTTCAAAACCTTCCTGTAACGGCTCCATTCCACTTGGGAAATGCCCGGTGGAATAAAAGGCCTGTGTAGCCCTGAATGGGTGGTACGTGATTTGGCACTCAGAGTGAATAACGTGGGATGGGGCGTTACGGAAGAGAGAGAGATGAATGTGACATGTGCACTTAAGCGGGAGGGTTAGAGGAGACGGAGATAGGAAGAGGTACAGAGTTTAAGAGAGATTGGAAAAAATAGACATAAAAATAGGAAAACGTTAGAAAAAACGAGATGGTAAGAGAGACATGAAGGTTGCAAGGAAAGGGGAGTGTGTATGGGAACTATGGACCTAAAATCTTGAGATTAAAATACATTAAAACAATGTTAAAATCCCTAGCAAGGGCACTACACCATATGGCTTGGAGCCCTTCTTATATTGTATACCTCGGTCCCCACAAAATCTGTGACATCCCTGACACCCTTCCACAGAATTTCCCTTAATCTTCCCGAAACTGCTGTGTATTTAAGATCCACTTACATGTGTACTTGGCAGCGCATGGCCAATCTCCAGTGATCGCAGTGGTGTGCCAGGCCATTCAATCAGCTACTCTGAATTGCAGCAGTAGCCTAACACGCTTGTTGAAATGATATATGCGCATGCCACCTAAATGCAACACATTTTAAAGAGCTCTCCAACCCGGACGCAGAAACCAACCCCATCCCTCCCTCACAGGACCTCTGCGACTCCCTCGCGACCTTCTTCCACCGTAAGATTGCCGACATCTACAACAGCTTCACGACCACCAACATGAACCCGCCCCCGGAAGCCGCAAACGACATCTCCACCATCCTCGCCTGGAACCCTACCACCACCGAGGAAACCACCCGCGTCATGAACTCGATCCACTCGGGATCACCCTCCGACCCCTGTCCTCACCACATTTACAACAAGGCCGACAACATCATCGCACCCCACCTCCGAGACGTCATCAACGCCTCCCTCACCACTGCTACCTTCCCTGAAAGCTGGAAACACGCAGAACTCAACGCCCTCTTAAAGAAACCTACAGCAGACCCCACCGAACTCAAAAACCTCCGGCCTATCTCCCTCCTACCGTTCCCCGCCAAAGTGATTGAGAAAATCGTCAACGCTCAACTCACCGCCGCCCTGGAAACCTCCGACTCCCTCGACTCCACTCAGTTCGGATTCAGGGCCAACCACAGCACCGAAACCGCCCTCATCGCAGCCACGGACGACATCCGAGCCCTGACCGACAAGGGTGAAACCGTGGCCCTCATTCTCCTGGATCTCTCTGCAGCCTTCGACACGGTCTGCCACCGCACCCTGATAGACCGCCTCTGCAGCGCCGGCATCAGAGGCAAGGCCCTGGAATGGGTCATCTCTTTCCTCTCCGGGAGGACCCAGAGAGTCCGCCTCCCCCCCTTCAGATCCGCAGCCACGGAGATCATCTGCGGCGTACCCCAAGGATCCTCCCTCAGCCCCACCCTATTCAACGTCTACATGACCCCCCTGGCAAACATCGCACGCAAACACGGACTCGACATCATATCCTACGCCGACGACACCCAGCTCATCTTATCCCTCACCAACAACCCCACATCAGCAAGGACCAGACTGCACGACGGCATGAAGGAAGTAGCGACCTGGATGACAGACAGCCGACTGAAACTGAACACAGATAAAACGGAGGTCCTCATCCTCGGCCCTACCCCCTCCGCATGGGACGACTCCTGGTGGCCCCCCGCCCTAGGCAGCACTCCCCAACCGACCAACCACGCACGCAACCTCGGCTTCATCCTGGACTCCTCCCTCTCGATGACCAGACAGGTCAACTCGGTGACCTCAGCGTGCTTCAACACCCTCCGCATGCTCCGCAAGATCTTCCGCTGGATCTCCATCGACACTAGGAAGACCGTCACCCACGCCCTCGTCACCAGCCGCCTGGACTACGGGAACACTCTGTACGCCGGCATCACCACCAAGCTGCAGAGGAAACTTCAACGGATCCAGAACGCCGCAGCACGACTCATCCTGGACATACCTCGCCACCACCACATCTCCGGACACCTGAGAAAACTCCATTGGCTCCCGGTCAACAAGAGGATCACCTTCAGACTCCTCACCCACGCACACAAAGCCCTCTACAACCTCGGACCCAAACTCATCAACTCCCGCGTCTCCTTCTACACCCCTCCGCGCACTCTGCGCTCCACCGGTCAGGCCTTGGCAGCCGTTCCCCGCATCCGCAAAACCACCGCCGGAGGAAAATCCTTCTCTTTTCTGGCAGCGAAGACCTGGAACTCCCTGCCCAGTCACCTTCGCGCCATACCCGAACACCTCCCCTTCAGAAGGCAGCTCAAGACCTGGCTCTTCGAGCACTGACCCCCTCCCCCCCAGCGCCTTGAGACCCTTATGGGTGAGTAGCGCGCTTTATAAATGTGATTGATTGATTGATTTATTCCTGTGGGGTTGACTCAGGCTTACATGGTATAATTGGGTAATATTCTCAATTAATTCGAAAATTTCTGTACCGTTGTCACTAAAACACAGTTCAACTCCACCTGCCTGCTTTGGATGTAGTGGTCGGTGCTGTTTGAGGTCACCAAATGGCTTGATAACTTGTTTCGTATTTTTCATGAAAATTATGTTTCATCTCTTCTGCGGCTAAGGCTGATTCTTCAAGGATAATGTTTTACAGGTTCCAAGATGCCACACCATTTTGATTTCTAAACTCTTTTGTGCCTGTAAATTCTGCATTCCACCAAGATAACGGGTCATTTACTATCCTACACCATGTTTAAGCTATTAGTTGCTTGTTAGCAATAACTGAGGCATCGTTCAGTTTTCTAACCAAAACAGGAAGAGAGACTCCCTGTCAAACCGAAAGGGACAATGTCACTGTAAAACAAGACTCAATGAAAACTTCCCTTTCGTGTAAATTTTGCCTGATTGTGTGTTGTTGAATATATATAGACTAAATATATTTTTTTATAGCATAACAATATTTGTCTTTTTATTTGGACATATATGTTTTAGAGGTGTTTGTGCATCTTTTAACATTCCTTTTTAGGGTAGAGCAGCCCCTAAAAGTTGTTTTAATTAGGGTGTGAGCACAAAAGGGAATGCTTATTGAGTTGTATCATTCAGTTTTCTTACATCACCTGCTCATTCCCACTTTTAATGAAAGAGTGGAAGCAGACACAAGACTGGGCGTATGCGCAGTTCCCATCCTAGCAACATCCATGCTCAGACTTGATGCTGAAATCATATATCTGTGCTACTGTGAAGTCAGCTAGCTCCCAAATCTAACTGCTGCAATGGTTGTGGGCACTTATTCTGGCAACTGATTTATGCACATGTGTTCAAGCCTTGGTCCTGGACACATGCATTGCTGATTGAGATAGTTCACTCAAGTCCTCCTTTGCACCTCTCTTTGTGGTACCAAACAGTAGTATAGCATTATCTCTGTGATGGAGAGCCTGCATTTGCACCTTCGTCATGCCATACTTTGTTTTAAGATTGCATATCTTTTTAGGTCGAGCGTTAGCGTTCGGCCTGCTGTATACTAAAGTATACAATAGAGTGAGTTCCAGTGTTCTGATTTGTTAGTTGCAGTGTCCTTCAAAAATCCTTGCTTGCTAGTGGTCAGTTTGCCTCTTTGTCCTGCCTTTTTTCACTTTGGGAGCAGCACAAAGTACTGTGTAATTACGCTATGTCCTGTTTATCTCTTCTGTAAGGGACTTTTTTTTGGCATTTGCCTGTTTCACCTCAACAGTGTGAGTGCTTGTTCAGTCCCTCCTTCCAACCAGCTCCCTCTGTAAACATAAACCAACATCAGAGGGGGGCTTTTCCAGGGCCAACTCGCTCTTGCTCTCTTCCTCTTGTTATTTTCCGTCTGTGTGGCAATAAAAGTCCAGTCAGTAATTTACAACGCTCTGAGCTCTAACTCAGGCAAACACGAGACTATTACATTCCAAATGCTTGTTTTTCTAAGCTGTCTGTCAATGGTTGGCTGTCTTGCCCAGAAGTTGATCATTTCTGAAGATTCTGGCACTACAAGACGTTAGAGTACTCCAAAATGTGTATGGGAAGTAACTTGCGTACAGTCTTAGTCTAACATAGGTAGTGTATTTGAATTTATAACCACCAGAATATCGTTGACTAAGTGTGGGATCGTAACACACATTTTCAAAAAGAAAAGTGTCTCTTTCTAAAAAGTAGCTGTATCTAACAGGAACATTTTAGAAGAGTTCTGTCGTAGCTGTCTTACTGCTTACTGAAAGAATATTTGGTTTTCTGGTGATCTGTTGCAACACGCCAAACTGTCCGCTTAGGCAGGGATATCTCAAACGTCGCCAGGCTTTCCAGATGGCACCTTAGTTTCCAATTTATTGCTCTTACTTTTGATCCACCTAGGTTTTCAAAGATTACTTCTGAGTGTCCTTCTACTTCAAGGAACTACGGCATCATTTTTGCTGTGGAGAATGAGGTCCATCAAGAAAGATGGAGCTTGATATCACCATAGGAAGACTTCTTCAAAGACCATATTTGTAATGGCATATTCTGAAAGGTTCATGAGAAAACAATGATTCTATGTTGCTG
Organism: Pleurodeles waltl; assembly: GCF_031143425.1. Taxonomy (NCBI): domain Eukaryota; kingdom Metazoa; phylum Chordata; class Amphibia; order Caudata; family Salamandridae; genus Pleurodeles; species Pleurodeles waltl. The sequence continues at coordinate 1,392,757,108 of NC_090447.1, forward strand.
ACTCTGTGGGGGAGAAGTACTGGCCATCAGGGGTAAACTTTTCCAAGAAAGATACTGCAGGATACTTTTCAATAGAACGTATCTTAATTAATAAAGAATGATGCTCAGCCTTTGTGTGGGATAGAGAATTCCCACTTGGTTATAAACGTAAACATTTAATTGCAACTATAAATAAATATTTTTCAGGTCCTTTGTGAAAAACCTGTTCCTATGGATCGAGGTGTATGAGGTTTTAATGTACACTAAAAAGGCATATGAATTAACCTTATTGCAAGCAAACTGCAAATAAAGCAAGAAATAAATTATTCTTGTATGGTCCAGTGAGTGGTGGATATAAGGTGACACCACATGCTCCACATCTTATACGTCAAAGTACGAATTTCCTTGTAAAATGGCATTTTGCCTTTTTTAATTAAACCTGCATAATCCGAAGGCAGGCTTAGATGTTCATAGTGGAGGAATTCAGCCACCAGGAGACTGGCAGCCTAGATTAAAGACTAAAAGCTGAATATACTGCATTAGCAAAAGGTAAGAAAGTTCAGCTTCCATGGTGCTGTTGTGAGTAGCACTTGGGACACAAACACAGGTCTGCAGTCCACCAGCGACATGGCTGCTCTAGACCATTGAGGGCAATTTACTTTCCGTCGGGGAAATTTAAAAACTACATACCCCACCAGCCAATCAGGAGGTTTGGGGTGTTCAGCAATGCCTGCAAATAAAGACCCCAAAGGTGTTAAAACCCATTACACACCCATATAGGAGTGCAAAAAAATCCCTGCTGCCCCAGTGTGCATTGTGAATAGGTTCCGTGTGGATGAAAAAGATACACAGCAGCAAATCTTCATCAAGGAGATGAGTAGGAGCATGCAAAGGTGGAGAAGATACTGGTGGACCCTGAGTGTCATCCATATACTCTGTTTGAATTACTTGTTTGCCAAAACTATACTTCAAGACAGTGCTTCTGCCAAAAGTGCTAGTAGCCACCAATGGCTAGAAATAATTTCTCTGAGAAGCCTTTCATCATCGGGGAAGCTCTGGAGAACAGACACCGCCTGGTCCAGAGAGGAGATACCAAAGAATACATCATCTGACTATGTCTCACCAGAAGAGAAATATCCTGACAAAAAAAGGCAGTGGCAGGTGGAAGGGCTGTGAGCTAAAAAAATAAGCTATGAGGGAAAGAGACCCAAAAGGTGAAATCTATCTTCAGACTTCAGACATTTCCATTTAGAGTCTGAGAAAACCTGTTGAATGACACTGTAAATATTTCCCCAGGTAACTGTTGGGACTTCTCTAAGCCCAAGGTGTTGCTGAGAATGATTTTTATAATGCTATTTTTTTAACCTTTGCCATGGCCTTAAATTACTAAACAGTTCTCAGCCACTGTAGGATTTGTGTAGAATAATCATTCTTTCCCAGTTCAACATCCGTCATTATAGGACTGAACTACGCCGACACTAGGACCGGTAACTGGATTGAATATAGAAATGACCTGGACTGACACTACACTGGCATTGGGAGGTGTAAAACATTAGTATATGTCATATTGTAAAGTAACTGTAGGAAAACAGTCGCCTCATTCCAGTTGCATAAGTGATGCAGCTATAGGATTCTGCAGTATGATATTAAAACTGTAGTTAAGAAGTATGTCTCTGTGACCTAGGATACCACATTAGAGTCAGTCAGTCTGCAACACTGCCCTATCACCGAAGGAGTTCTGAATTATTATTTACACTTATAACTAGATTAGGGTAGCAGCAATTAACACAAACTGTATGATGTCTAGCTAGTTTTGCCAGATTTCGAACATCATTTTTAGTATTTCACACATATGATTTTAAGGTTTTTAGACTTTCTCGACAAATTACGATGATAATTACATTTCATGGGCTAGAGGTAAATCTAATTGGCTTATTCTAAAAGCCATATCTTAGACACCACCAGGGCCACATGTCTAGGGCTTGTTAGAAAAACAGAGGGATAATTAAGGGGTAAGTGTTAAGGATCAACCTGCTTCTCTCGGGAACTTATTAGTGAGATTGTTAGAAAGTAGGTTATTGATTTGAGAAGGGGTTAACCATACAAACTTAATAAACACATCACATTTTTAAAAACTCTGCTGAACCTTTAATATGTGTAACGCAAGCAGCAGGCAACTCCCCCAGAGAAACATCTGTTAGATTCAAGCAGTACGAACTATTTCAATGTAAAAAAACAACATAATAATCTTCTCAAATCAGTTTGGTACAAAAGAGACAAATTAATTAGCAGAAATGCACCAACATTATCACAATCTGATAAGGGGAAGTAGTGATTTGAAATTGCGATGTTCATTGCGCAGTTTATCTAGACCAAGGTAAATTTTCTGAAAACTCCTATAGAATGGTGGTCGGGAATTCCAAGCAGGTTGCACCTGTTAAAGTTTTACCTTAGAACGTGATCTTGCTTTTCTGGTGCTCCAAGAACTTCAGTTGTGTAAGGCAAGAAGGCAAAGCCGGCAAGTGTCCCTCAAAGTCAGCTATACTATCGTAGAATGCCCACTAATGCCATTGGGGCATCAAAAGCTATGAGTGGAACTAACAAGGTTGCTTCGCTGCAGGGATCAATGTGCTGCCTCATCCCATACCAAGTCTTTACCCACAAATTTAGTCAAGACTGGAAGCTGTGGTCAGACAGGACTGTACAAGGATGATATCTTCCCCATGGCATCCCACCTGGACCCGTTTCAGCATGACAGAACGTTATGAGCAGGATTAAATTGGGTTTCTTGCTTCATGGTGGTCCTTCTCTGAGGAAGCCTCAGTACCTTGTTCCGGTCTTCCATAGGTTGAGAAAATGTCCTCACCTCATTTTTCAAACTACTTAAAAAGTTGCTCCTGATCACTCATGCTTTCCTCAGGGCAGGCTTCTAGACGTCAGGTCTCTCACCAGCCAAGGTTCCTGCAGAGCCAGTCCTCTGTGGTGAGCTGGGCCTTCCTTGAGTAAGGAGCCTTTCCACTTTTTTCTCCTGGTCCATGCAGTAGGTAGCAGGAGGCCAGTTTCTTGACCAATGGAAAGCAGCTCCTGTCCCTGGATGCCAGCAGGAGTCAGGACTCCTAGGGTCTTCTTTCTTCCAGCCTTTAGACAGAATTTCCTTCTTGCAAGATGTGTTCTTCTTAGGTTTTGGAATTTTCAGAGGAGATGGTAGTGACCTGCCAGTCATACCCTGTGCATTAGACAGTACCTGGGAAACTCTCTGCATCTAATCCTGACTACTTTCACAGAATTTCCTCCACACTTTACAACACCTCCTTTCTGGGTTTACTACAAAGCTGTCCCAGAGTATCTCAACCATAATGGATGCAGAGCAGCAAACCTAATCACACAGTCTCCTGTGATCCATTGGCGTTGCTTGCTTTTCTTTTAAGGGAGGTAACAAGTTCCTTAGGGCCAGATGTAGCAACCCGTTTGCGAGTCGCAAACGGCGAAAATCGCCGTTTGCGAGTCGCAAACGTGGGTTTGGCATGCAGAAATGCATATTGCGAGTCGTTACCGACTCGCAATATGCATTTCCGACTCGCAAATAGGAAGGGGTGTTCCCTTCCTATTTGCGAGTCGCTGTGGGATGCAATACCATTTGCGACCGCGTACGCGGTCGCAAATGGCATCGCAGTTACCATCCACTTCAAGTGGATGGTAACCCACTCGCAAATTGGAAGGGGTCCCCATGGGACCCCTTCCAGTTTGTGACTGGACCCCAAAATATTTTTTCAGGGCAGGGAGTGGTCCAAGGGACCACTCCCTGCCCTGAAAAAATACCGAAACAAAAGGTTTCGGTTTTTTTTGCAGTGCAGCTCGTTTTCCTGTCAGGAAAACGGGCTACACTTAAAAAAAAAAAAAACTGCTTTATTTAAAAGCAGGTCGCGAACATGGAGGTCTGCTGACGTCAGCAGGCCTCCATGTTAGCGAGTGCCCATACTCGCTATGGGGCCGCAATTTGCGACCCACCTCATGAATATTCATGAGGTGGGTCATTGCGACCCCATAGCGAGTTGCAGTCGGTGTCTGAGACCCCGTACTGCATTGGGAATTGCGACTTGCAATTTGCGAGTCGCTCCGACTCGCAAATTGCAAGTCGCAATTCCCAAATTTCGTACATCTGGCCCTTTGTTCTCTTGGAAGACTGGTGTGGGTTCAGAGGGAGGAGTGATTGAAAGGTTCATGCTTTGGAGAACACCATGCTTAACATATTGAAACATCATTGTGTTGGATTTCTCTGTTGCAGTGGGCTCCTGGAGTGTTAGTTGAAACATCACTCCTCCGTGTTCAAAACCTGTATCGTACTCTACTGAGAGCAGCAGGATGTAATAATCTTCCAATCAACATAATAGCAAAATTTGCCTTTAAAGACTGCTCAGTTGCTTTTCTGCACAAAAGGATTTGTAACAGGACAACGGTAAGACTTATGTGGCTTTCTCATCTGTCTGCAGAGTAAACTTTCCACCTATTAATTGAACTCCTGCTTAGAAGACTTGATCCTTAACTTGGGAATCGGATTTGCCCTCAAGAGATATTGAAACCTAAGTCTGCTTTGCCAGCTCAAGAGCCTTTGCTTCTGTAGTGTTTTTGTAGGGAATGGTCTGGATACCCAGCATTGGCTGCTGGCCTGTGTAGGGATCCCAATTAACTTGAAGCACTGAGCATGTTTTGTTGACTAATACTAGTTGTATGCGTAGTGCTGGTGTGATGTGGAATGATCGGTCATGATTCAGGATTTATTTCCCTGGAAACAAGTTTTAGACTGGTTCTGCTTCACTTGTTTTGCTCTGTTTTTCTTAAGTGAAAAGTTAGAATCCTTTACCAGGCACATCAAACCCTTGATATCTAACTACATGCATTCATGGTCCGGCCACAAAGGCTACCATTATTGTTTATTGTGAAGGTTTTGCCACTTGTTTTCATTGTGATACTTTTCCCTTTAATTTAATGTTTGAGCTCCTTTTCCAATTTCTACAGCATTTCTCTTATTAAAAATTTATCTTTTTACTTAAACCTGATATGGGTACTTAAGCTCTTATACATGACATTGTATACATTTTCTATGATGATTACTTCCTGTAAATGCGAAGGTATCCAGCACCTGAGCCAAGGTTATCTTTATTAAAACTTGTTTAGTTTTTTTAGTCTTTGTCATGGCATTTTGTTGGCTGAATCACTGCCTCCAAAGCTTAAATTAGGAATGTGATCTCTCTTTTCCATGCTTTAGCAGTTAGATTCTTTGAGACAATCTTTCAAGAAAATAAATTAATTTTAGATAAAAAGGCCAGAGAACATTGCTCTGGTTCTTCACTCCTCCACGTGGAGTAATTAACTGACATTGGAATTATCACTGCATTATGGGTTTTGTAGCAATAGGTTACTTTGCAGTGCCACTGTTAATTATAGAGGAGCCTATCGTTTCCTTCTTACTTCCTTTATTTTCCTTTTCTTTAACCAGAAATAAACAAAGCTGTGTTGGTATTTTAAGTGGTTCTTTGGCCTTGTATGTGGGCTGCAGGACATCGGAATCCAAGAGGTCATTGTCTACTTAAGACGTACGGATTATCAAGGTATGATTATATAAAAAAAAAAAATTACCCTTACCTATTACACCTCACCGGACCGCTGGAGGAACGTAATCACCTTGGAATCCTCAGCTGCATGAGCCCTTAGTGCACATGCTCCATTATTAGTGTGGAGTGTACAGTTGATATTGCGTCACCGGGTAACACCATGCTGGACATTCTCTTTAAAGTTGATTCATTAACTGGGGTAATGTTTGATCTTCACTTTGTGAAATATTGGACTATTATTATACAGACAGCCAACTGAAGCCATCTCACATGTATGAAGAGTACTGCTGTGGAATATGAAACAAGTTCAACTGTAACAGGATTGTTGTTATTTTAATTTTTTATGTTGTCTTGTAATGTTGATCTATTGTATTAGTTTTTTGTTGTTAGTTTATTATTTTGGATTTGGTTTCAGGTACTTTTTAGAGGTGGCTGCTGACAACTTGTCTCAACGGCTGTAATTTCTGTCCGAGCGAGGAGGAGAGCCCTTATTACCTTGGAAAAAATTGAATTGTTTATTTGCCTGTTGTTTAATAGCTACAGGGGGAGAGCAATATTCCCCTGTCAAGAAACAAGGCATGTTGCTCTACAAGTTGGGCATAGAGAGTCTTAACATCTGCAAAGGTCTTGTTCCTCTTATCATTAACAACGGTAATGGGGAACCCGAAGACCTTTATGAAATGTCAGTGCTCTTGTTAGAAAATCACTTTGGACCATGCATCAATGTAGTCATGGAGGGATACAACATTTTTCATGAGAGTGCAATCGAAGGGAGAAAGGGTGGGGGGATTATGTAGCATCATTAAAATTCTTGCCAAACTTGGGAATTCTCTGACTTGACTGACTCTCTCATTAGAGATAATTTGGTACAATGTAACAATGTTCACAGAGTGCAGGAACATGTATTGGTCAATAATCCTTCTTTGAAAGAGGCCATTGACATTGTAGAAGGAATGTAGCACACGGCATGGTGGGTTAAGTAGCGGTGTGACATTTCTGCTGTTTCCCAAGTAGCCAAGGTTAAAAATCAGTACAAAGTCCTTGATATGAATCCAAGGCCAATACAGAAATGAACAGCAGACTACAGAGGCAGGTGCTGAGCTATGTGGTTGGAGGTTGGCCAGTCTTAGGTTATATATCTGAGGGAGCAAGAACATTTTGGAGTGTGAGAAATGATCCCAGCATTGTTGGTGATGAGCTTTATTGGGGTGAGAAGTTAATTCTCCTGGTAAGATTGTGTGATAAAATCATCAAACACGCTCATAAGGGCATTTAGGAAGGATTCTTACAAAAGCCAGAGTAGGAGAACAGTATTTGTGGCCTGGTTTGGACAAACAAGTGGAGGAGGTTCCAAGAGACTGTGTAGAGTGTGCTCAAATCGAGGTTCCTTGTGTCCTGTTGATGTTATGGATGAACCATGGTGCAAACTAGGTTTGAACATTGTGGGCCCATTTTGTTTTATGAACAAATATGATTGAGTGCACACCTTGCTTATTACGTGATCAATCATTTTAACAGGTGCTCAATGGCAGAAATCTTGGTGTGCAAACTTGATCGTGCTCTACCCCAGTAGCACAGGAAATGAATTCTGTTAAAACAGCTGGTGCACCGCCGCGCACCAGATTCAAGCTGCACAGTCATGTAGGCATAAACCGTAGGAATACAAAAAACAAAAATCCAATTATCATCCAATGTCATCCAAGTTTTATTCCAATTTTCTTCAAAACTTGATCAGTTGATTCAGAGTCAGCATGATTCCAAACGTTAAATCCTAAAGGTGTGCCCATCCAGGCTTCATTCTGCAACATGTTAGAATTCCCGTCTCATTCTACCCTACCCCATTCAACTCCAATTTACCACATCCAATCTACCCCGCTCCTGTCTACCCCACTCCACTCCAATCTACCCCATTATATCTCACTTCACTCTACCCCAATCTACCTCACTCTAATCTACCCAACTGCAGTGTACCCCACTCCACTCCAATGCGCCCCACTCCACCCTAATCTTCTCAACTCCATCACAGTTCATTCTACCCTACTCCCCACTCCAATCTACCCCACTCCAAACTACCCCAATCTAGTTCACTGTACCCCACTCTACCCCACTCCAACCTACCCCACACCACTCCAGTCTACCTCACTCCGCTAGTCTATCCCGTTCCACTCTCCCACACTCCACCCCAATCTAACCCGTTCCACTTCACTCCAACCTACCCCACTGAAATTTACCACACTCCACTAAAATCCACGCATTCCACTCCTATCTAACCCACTGCACCTCAGCCCCCTTCTCCAGTCTACCCCACCCACTCTACCCAATCCAATCTAGCCCACCCCAATCTACCCCGCTCTAGTATACTACACTCCGATGTACTCTACCTCATTATACTGCATTTCACCCCACTCCATCCTGCTACAATCTACCCCACCCCACTCTAATCTACCTCACTTTACTCCAATCTACCCCACTCCAGTCATCCCTCTTCAAAATACCCCACTCCAATCTAATCTACTCTACTCTAATCCACCCAACCTACCCCACGCCACCCTAATTTACCCCACTCTTCCCCAGTCTATCTCACTCCACTCTCAACTCCAATCCAATCTAGCCATCTCCATTCCACTCTACCGCAAACTACTTCACTCCATTCTACTCTACCCAATGTACCCCACTCCACTCCACTTCACTCCATACTACCACATGCCACTAAAACCTACCCCACTCCAGTCCAATCTAACCCACTTCACCCAAATCCACCCCGCTCTAGGCTTCCTTACTCCACTCCATACCAAACTACCCTACTCCAATCTATCCCATCCAATCTGCCCCATTCTAATGTACGCCAATCTACTTCACTCTAGTCTACTGCACTCTTCTCCAATCTACCCAGCCCTAACCGAATCTACCCCACTCCAGTATACCAATCTACCCCATACCACTCTATCCAATTCCAATCCTACCTACTCCACTCCAGTCCACCCCATTACGCTCCAGTCAACTGCAGTCTATCCCACTCCTATCTCACTCCAGTCTACCCCGCTCCACTCTAATTTACCTCACTCCACTCTCATATATCCAACTCCAGTCCACTTCAATCTACCCCACTCTAATCTGGCCATTCCACTATAATCTACCCCACTACAATTGACCTCACTCTAATCTACCCACTCCACTCTAATCTTCCCCATTCTAATCTACCCCACCCCAAGCTACCCCATTCCAATCTACCACAATCCACTGTCCTCTGCTCTTTCCCAGTCTACCCCACCTCACTCCACTACAATTGACCCCAATATGTCCCAGTCCGATCTACCCCATTTATTCCAGTCTACCCCACTCCACCCCAATCTACCCCAATTCAGTCAACCCCACTCCAATCTACCATGCTTATCAACCCAGCTCCCGCACTCCAATCTATCTCAATCCACCCTATCCATTCTAACTCACTCTACCCCACTCCACTCTACGCCAGTCTACCCCACTCCACTCTACCTTATTCCCCCTACCCCAATGTGAGAAAGCAGGGCTGATTGCAGAGGCCCCCTGACTTTTTGCCCCCATTTTCACTTTCTGCTGGTGTTTTCTTGACTCTGATGGTGCCCTGGATACTGCTAACCAGTCCCAGGGCCTGTGCTCTGTTTAAAATAAGTATGCAAATTAGGCTAATTGTAATTGGCCATCATAACCTACCTTTAAGTCCCTAGTATATGGTAGGGCATGTAGTTTTAGGGACTCCAGCATAGTCAAATTCGACTTTGGAACTAAAAGTAGTTCCAAAGTCTTAAACTACCTTATTTTTACAGATCAGTCACCCCTAAGGTGTGCCCTTTGTGCCGCTAGGGCTGGGTGCCATGTAACTATAAGCAGGGACCTTATAAAAATAGTTTTATAAGCCTTAGTGGGTAAAACAGCCAAATTTGTTTTTCTCTCATTGTAGGGAATAGACTCCATAGGCTAGGATGGGGGAGACTTTATTTTAATTTAGAAAGTCCCCTTAAGTGTCAGATACTTTAAGTTTGGTATCAAATTAATTGTTATAATAAATCCCACTATTTACAATCGTTGGATTTAATATAACTTCAGGTAAAGAGTTTTAAACTTTACCTAAAAAGTTGCCAACTTCAGCCCTGTAGTGCTTTGCTCTGATTGACCAGCCTCTGGCAGCCTGGCCAGGCTGCCTTGATGATGTGCCTGTGGGAGGAGCTCTTCCCTCAGCAGATGGGGAAGCCGGGAGGGCTGCAAACTGGTCTTAAAGGCAGGGAGGGACATTTGGAGTAGCCCAGAACCTCCCTCACATCCTGGAAACCCAGACAATTAATTCCCCCCCCCGATTAGATTAGGAGAGGGCGGGAGAAGGGTGTGTTTAAGATTTTTAGCCACACCAGTGGGTGGGCTCAGCCAGATGTAACCTCCAAATATCATTTTCAGCCATGAAGGATTTTTGAGGAATGTTGCTCCCTGGGATTGATTTTTGACACACTTTCCAGGAAGTGGTCATCACAGGGGGAGGGACCCTGCACCTGATTGGAGAACCAGGAGCCCCCCTGTTCTTCACCCAGGAGCAAGGATAAAACTGGCAGGCCTGCACCCACATCTCAGATCCCTACCAGATTCCAACAAGGAAGAACTACAGGAGAAGAAGGACTGCCCTGCTGGACCCCTGACCTGCACCTGGACACTGCACTCTGGGGGACTGCACCAGCTGCACCCTTGGGCTTCACCACAAGAAGGGCTTTGCCTGGCTTCAACTGGTTCAAGGAGGGGCTCCCTGTTTGCTACAGGTGCAAAATTGCTATCCTGTTCCAACTCCTGAAGGAACTGACCAGCTGACCACTGTCCAGTGGCCAATTGGAGTTTATGCCAGGTGCATTCTACGAGTTGCAGTCCGCACCCTCAAGAAGCATCTCAGAGCTTCTGGAAACTTGGGGTGAGCTGTGGGCCTCAAAAGAACCTTAAAAGAACACCTGAAAGAAGATCCAGAGGTTTGGAGAAGTTTGGAGAACTTTTGGAAAAAAACTCCATAAAGGGACTGACCCGCCGCTGCAACTCTTGCTGGCTTGGCTCAACCGCGACCCGGCCTGACTTGCAGGTTCATCCCGGTGAAGAAAATCTCTGAAAAAGTGACTAAGTCTGAACGTAGAAAGTTGACCGGTACCTCCCAGGCTGTGTATCCGGAGAGGGCTCCAGGGACATCGGATCAAGATTCAGGTTTGTCCCAGTCGAAGGATTTTCATCTAAAAAAAACAACTAAGTCCAAAGGTAAAAATCTCCACGAAGGCTTCCGTGACGTGTATCAGAGTGGAGAGTTCCAGGAGGTCGGATTGGACTGGCGACTTGGTCCTGCTGAAGAAAATCTTCAAGAAAACGACTAAGTCCGAAGGTAAACTTTTGACCGAGGCCTCCCGCGAGCTGTAGCCAAGCAGGCCTCTATCGCGGTCGGCCTCAAACGTTTACTTTGCCTCGGTCGAGGTGCGACCAGATGACCAGATTGGCGCTTTTCGTTTCTATGCGCTAGAAAGCATTAATTCTTTAAAAATTCATATCTCCTGTTCCTTTTATCCAATTTTAATAGTTTTGGTGTCATTTTAAAGATACAAAATACAATCTATTTTTATAAATTGGTGTTGGATTTTTATTGTGTTTGTGTTTTACTTATTTACTGTTTTGTGATTTTTAAATGTCTCCTTAGTTAAGCCTTGTCGCTGGTGTCAAGCTGCCAAGGGTTGAGCTGGGTTTAATTTATTAAGACCTAACCGGACCTAAGTGGAGGTTAGTGGCCTATTGCTAAGTGTAGGTACTTACCTGCCCTTACCAATAATACATTTTTCAACACCCAGTCTACCCCTCTCCAATCTACCCCCCCACTCCATATCACTAACTTTAAGCCATGCTCAACAGCAGCCACACTGATGTAGAACATGCCTAAAACACAATTTCATAGGGGAGAACTATTAGCGTTGCCAATGCTTGTTTTTTAATGCAGTTTTATAGAGCACAAACTCGAAGGTATTTGGATCGCTCTACATAGGCACCAGCTACATTTCACAAGGACAATTTTTGGTAGTCATTGGGAGATAAAAGATTTTCCCTAGATCAAAGGATGTTGAGCCAACACTGAGACTAGAACCTGGTTTCCCAGTTCCAAACTCTGCAGCTCATGTTGTTACGCCATCAGCCTGATGTCCCGCTATCGTCAGCCCAGGAGCGGTGTTGTGCCTTTTTTTGGACTTTATGGACAGGTCATGTCTTCCTCATCAACATACCTTTTGTACTCATATAATACCCATGCTGCACTTGCATCATGTTGAAGATTATAACGATATCCGTGGCTGGTGAATTACTCTTTGGTGCTGTAAGGAAAAAGGGCAAAATGAATTGCACTCCAAGAAAATGGAAAATATGCTATGAGTGTAAGTGCATATATGACTGTGGAGAGTCAGCCTCTGGGCCAAAGGTGGTAGACTGCTGCCCGCCTTCCTGGCTATGATGATTCTAGTGAAAGGATTCCTGCTCAGTGGCCTTCTTTTAGAGGAACGTTATTGGAAAGCGGAAAGTATTGCCCTGTTTGGTGTCCTTGAGGATTTATCTCATACTTTCTAAGATGTTCACTGTATAAACCAAAAAGGGAACCCTATAATAAAGACATAAATCTAGAGAAAGGCATGGTTTCGTTAAAGAATTACAAATCAGTGAGATTGTGGTAGCACGCACAAGATGTTTAGTGATGTCTTTGCTGTAGATGGAGTATTGGTGTTTTAGTCTAATATTGTGAAGAATGCACAGTTCCTCATCTGCCCTGCCTGATGGATGTGGCAAGATAAAAGTATTTAAGGCAGGTTTGGAAAGCGTGTATGCTGGTCAGAGATGAAAACGTGAGTGCAATTATCTCTCTTACTGGATATAATGCATTACACCTACATAGAGCCAGGTATTTGGGTCTTTTGTCAACGAGACAGATCTAAGAAGTGTTATCGAGCAAATGTCCCACTAAACATAGAATGAAAGATGATGGGGCAAAATGCATTAATTTCATATAGAGGTGAACATCCTTCTGGCCTGCTTGGTGGTATGTCTGAAAAATAACTGGCTGTGAAAATGCGGTGTCGTAGTTTATTAGAACTGTTCAGGCTGTTGGTAGGTATTCAGTCACAGGAGCCGCCCCGCACAGGTGCTGATTGTAACGGGGTTTAGTGGAACTATGAAGGATTCCTGGGTAAACATCAAACCTTCACCACATCTCTCAGGCCTACCAATGTGCTGTGATCCTTAGTCGTATCAACACCCACACAGAAAAGTAGATATAGTTATATGCTGAAAAAAAACAGTTGGGTTCTGATTCTGGCTCAAACATATAGCACAATTAATACATGACAGATAAGGTTTATGAAACCTTCCCCTTGTTTTGCAGAGGACATTATAAGTGACATTCATTACATCATCTAGGACATCTCCAGTGGCATCCTTGCTTGAACCGTCACTAGGGCCACCTCCTTGCTGCATGTATGACATCACATTTATCGTTAATGACTTGTTAAGGGGCATCAACCATAAAAGCACATATGACTTCAGCAATGACTTCACTGATGACATCACTGCTTTTTACTACATTGTGTTTCTTGGATTTTGAAACAGTATAATATAAAATATTAGATCTTGGGTATATACTTTTCCTTGAGGGATTGAGTGCTGAAATACATTTTAAAGAACTTGCCCTTGATGCTGTAACAACTGTGACTTATAAATTGCAGCTGAAGTTCAGAGTTCTGTGTTCTTTGTGGAACATTTTTTGATGTAATAAACATGGTTTATTATTTTAAAATGCAGAAACATTAGGTGCAACGTGTGGTGTTATGTTATAGAAGAGTACACTGACACAGAGAGTGCCTCTCTCTTCCTAAATGACAGTGGTTGTTTATTATGGTTTTTTTCTTTCCTTGGTAATTGTTTTTGTAGATTGTGTGGTCATGTTTAATAATGTAGTAATTTTATGTTGGGTTATTGTTAGAAATTGGGTTTTCTGGTTGGCAGAGGGTATTGCACCTTGTCCATGCATGAACCACAATCCTAGTCAGGTTAAGTCACAAGCATAGCTTAAATTAACCTGTGATCATCTCTTGACACCGAGCAGTAGGGCTTAACGTAAGAGGCAATGTGTATAAATCAATCAGTCAGGGAATTTGTAAAGTGCACTACTCACCTGTGAGGGTCTAAAGGTGCTGGGGGGGAAGGGGAGCTGCTACAGCTTGAACAGCCAAGTCTTGAGAAGTCTCCTGACGGTAAGGAGGTCCTTGGTCTGACGCAGGTGGGTGGGAAGAGTGTTCCATGTCTTGGCAGCGAGGTGCGAAAATGATCTGCCGCCGGTTTTTCTCCCTCTCTTGCACTCAGTAAATGTCTGATGCAGAAAATGGGTGCCAGTCCCTGCCCCCACTGGCAATCACCCCCTCAAATTAGGCACTGCTGTTACATTGCTAGAATTGGGGAGAAAGTTCCTTCACCCAGAACTTCAGGAGGTGTTTCTGAAAATTCCTTTCACGCTTTATTTTGCAACACTTGCTCTAGTAGTCTTCATTGTGCTCCAACTTTCAGCTGAGGAAATGTGATTCCTCATGGGGACTTCCATCAGTGGAGGGCCGTACCCTATTTCAGTAGGTGGAAACTCTAAACTGTTTTTTATATTAATGTTCAAGGCCTTGTGTTTTTAGACTTGATACTAGTTTGCAACTTTCTTTCACTTCATCAGTTGCATTTCTCTAACTTGTCGGGACATCAACGAATCTTTGCCAATAGTAAGGCGCCAACATTACTCATAAAGCTTTATAAATGTGTACAACTTTCATGGGGAATCAAAGGAAGACCATAGCGACCTTGACTATTTTGAACACTCCTGAATAGCTCAGTGTAAGATTAAGATTTTAGACAATTTGTATACGTAGCAGAAAGAGAACATTTTTACATTTCATAAAGGTCGATGTTTTTCAAGGATATACAGTGCTGCTGTTAAGGTTCCTTGAAATTCCTACAGGGATTACATTACATATTCTACTGATCCTTTTTATTACACATAATTCGGTGAAAGTCAGTTTATTATTTGTGCAATTTCATAACCTTGAGCTTGTCTGTTAAAAGTTTTTGTTACATTTTAAGGCAAAAGAACTTAGAAAATGTGTCTGACCCTACATCTAACAAGGTTCAAGAGTCTCTGACTGAACTGCCCACTTTGCATGAAGAAATTAGATAATTTTCGAAACAGGTTGCTGTAGAAATTGTTTTGAAGGATAGTCGTTGTTAACATTTTTCTTTTTCTGCACTTTACCTTAATTAGTCCAGCAAAATACTTATGTGCTGCCATCACTTCTGAATTTAATCCATGTAATGTAGAGCATTTGTTACACAAACGATGACAGAGCAGAATCCTGCTGGATCTCTTGTCCTCTTCCCTCCCAAGTTAAGAACTGACCCTTCTTTATCTACTGATTATTTTGTTAATTCTTGGTTTCACACGTTATACGCACTTAACATTCTTTATATATCTGCATGTACTAGGGAAAGCATGCAATTTTCATAGCACCATGATCCAGGAACAAAATATAAAATACAAATCAAGGAGAACTTAATGTTTTCAAACATAATTATATTAATAGAGATGTAAACACGCCTGGGAACAATTTCAGTAGTGTCTTGATCATTTGAATTAGGTGTCTCTAAAGGTACTTTCAGTTCTGGCAGCAGTTCCTAGAGCCACGCTGGGTCATTTTCCTTCAGCCACTGGCTGGTGCTGGCCATTCCTCTAAGCCAGTGGTTCCCAGCGTGTGGTCCGGGGGACACCTGGGGGTCCGCGAAGCCTCCTCAGAGTATCTGCAACAGCATTGAAAATTGCATAATATTAACAGGTTAGGTCCCCAGCTTTAAGTAATGACTCAGTGGTGGGGGGAAGGGGGTCCCTGGATTCTAATAATGATTCAGAGGGGGTCCACAGGTTTCAGTGATGATAAAGTGGGAGTCCACAGAAGTCAAAATGTTGTGAACCACTGCTTTAAGCCATTGGTTAAATAAAGTGTCATTTGTATTTTGGATCAGTCTAGAAGAGTTTTTATTTCTCGTGTTATGTACTGGATATTTCTTGCATTAGTTTGCCTAGAGAGTGCCTCCCATGCAGTGCATGGATGATGAAGTGCCCCTGTGCTGCAGTGGGAAAGCATTGTTTTTATGAATGCAAAGGGTGGACGCCTTTTGCATTTGTTCAGCCATTAAGCGTGTGATAAGTGTCTGCCACATATCTAAGCCAACTGTGCTTCTCTTTTGACTCACAAGCCAATATGCTCAAGTAGATCATGTGATCTACTACTACTCCCCAGCACCAGCCAATCAAGGGCTATCCAGCTTTCTCTCCCCCAGCAACAGGTTCAAGATGTCCAGTCAGCATGCGCAAGGCCCCAGTCTCGTTCCTCAAGCCAGCGCAGTCACGCAGGTTATGACTTAACACTACTCAGCCCTAGCCAATCACTTCCCATCTAGATTTCCAGTCACCAGGAGTAGATTCAAGTAGACCATCTAGCACACCCAAGAATTTAGGCTTACCTCGCAAGCCAGCACATTTGTTGGAAATTACCAGATCTGCTGCTACCCTGTGTACAATCGCATCAAGCTTTTCGACCTACATGAACAGGTATAAGAAGACCAACCAGTGGGTCAAAGAGCTCAATCTCTCCCCACAAGCCTGCACACTATTTTACTCCATTTGACCCACGTCTACTCCGATGCCCCAGCTGCTATACCACTCATTTCACGGCAGGTTGGATCTAAAGTATGAAAGCAGCAGCAGATACAGTCTCTGCCCTCCTATGCAGCTTCAGAACCTCTCTGTCGTGCCTCCTCACATTGTCATGTGTTGGGGGGGGGGGGCAGTGGTCTGCAATTTTTCCAGCAATTGGAAGGCCATACATTACCCTTTCTGTCCCTCCTTCCAATCCGCCCCCCATTCACTAGGATGTACTCTGCCGCACACACCTGAGTTTTTTAAGTGGAAGTCCTTGTCCTGCTAAACATAGGGGACATGGAGGTAGTACTCTTGTCCTTTTGGGTCCACAAAAAGTAAAGAGATCTGAAGCCTCTCCTGGATCTTCACCGTCTGAATTTAATCATTTGGCAGGACAAGTTTAAGATGCAGCATGAAGAAACGTGGGTCATTATTTGGGATGTACATGTGTCCATCTCAAAGTATAAGGCCCCCCCTGCTAAGTGCCACACAAATAAAATAAAAATAAAACTTAGTTCAGTATAAGTTGAAGACAGTAAGTTGAAGACAGTGTGTCAGATATTTAAGCAGTAAACTCCACTTCCAATTTCCACTGTTTAAGGCAGTAAAATTCCACATTCGATTTAAAAAAAGAAACACTTTGTGTCAAATAAGACCCACACAACAGAAATTCAATAAGATGTACAGAGTTTGAATTTTTAAAGGTATAAGTGAAAATAGCATCAAAAAGTTCAAAGCGCCTATCATAGTCTATAGAAACAGTAGATCAAGAACTGGGCACCTTCTGAGACTGACTGTTATGGGTCCCTAGTCGCGTACAACAAGTTGACTGGTCGCGGTCAAAGTCAAGCAGTCAAAAAGGTCAAAAAAGGCCCAGTTCTGAAAGGGAGTTTGTCACTTTTTTTAAGAAAAGCATTGAAATGTCTTTCCAGTCCTAACACAGAAAGGGACTTTGTCACTTTTGGGAAGAAAAATCAGCACTGAGCTGGCCACTGCTGAAACTGTAGACGATGCTGAAAGTGCAGCGATTGCTGTGTAATCGAAAGCAGATACTTAAAGCATGTTGGTCCCTCTGGAGCTCTAGGGATATCTTGCTGAAAGGTTTCTGCGTCCTAACGCAGAATGGTTTTCAGAGGTGCTGGTGCCCTGTAGCTTGGTAAAGCTGAAATTCAATATGATGCCAGGAAACTACCAGTCTTATTTATACTTTTTTCCACGTGTCCCCTTGAAACTATGGAGCTCTGGAGGAAACATTTTTCAGAGTTTCCAGATTTTCATCTGGTGCCCAAATAACCACAGGCGTACACTTCTAAGGCCCTAAGAAGCTCAGGGGATGGCACTTATAGACTGTCAGGGTCACATTCCTTAGCCCGCTTCTATCTAACAGGAAACAAAAAGGATATCAGATTCAGGTCAAATACTGATTCGCTGATAACAAGACATGGCCTGATAAACATATTCTGCTACAGTAGAAGATACAGAGGATACCTCTGTCTTCTTTTTACAAAATATGCAACAACATGCTAATCCTATCTGATAGAGACTTCTAGTTACAGGTTCCTTACCTTTTGAATTTCCACCCAGGTGTCAGGCTGGATCCAGAGATTTTTTTTCTTGAGCAGTACCCCTGAGTCAGTCAGTTCCTCGTCATCAGCATCGGCTGTAGTCAGTGACATCGCAGGACCTATATAGGCGCAACCCCGGCACACTGACGTCAGTTTCTTTTCTTTCCACGCAAGCCAGCTCTGATCTTAAGAGAGCTACCCCTCAGTCATTTTTGACTGGCTGTTTTCGACTTTTTGTCAAAGTTTTTTTGAGTTGTATAACGACTAGTGAATCGAGGATGTCATCTAAAAAGACCAGGTTCAAGCCCTGCGGATCCTGTCATTGGGGGATGTCGGTGACGGATCCGCACCTCATGTGCCCTTAGTGTTTTGAGTGACCACGACCCAAAGTCTTACTCAGTGTCCATTCATCCAAAGGCTTTGAGGGAGCAATCCCTGAAGCTGATGGCGGCCCAACACTCGACTTTGCATGAGCCAAGGTCTCGGTTGAGAGAAAGATCCGGGAACAGTCGCCGAGTCACCCTTCTTTGTCATCCCATTCCAAGTCTTTGGGATGATCGGGTAAGTTGAGGCACAAGAAGAAGTCGAAGAAAGCAAAACTGTTCTTTGACTTCACCCCATATGCCGTCCGAAGAGACGAGGGAGCGTCGTCGTTCTAGGTCTCCATCTACGGAGCCTGCATCTTGGAGCGACACCTGCCCAGCTCAAAGAGTTTTATGAGGCAAGGTGCCTCAATTTTGGGCAGTCTAACACCACCAGAGTGCCTTCGGGCCCTGCAGAGTCAGAAGGGGCCCCTTTGGGTTCTGCAATGGCAACTTCAGTATCGGCCGGTCCCAATACCAATGCTTCTGGTGCCGCCCATGTTCCTAAGCATCCTCGTCCCCATCCTCATTGTTGACTACAACACGGAGCCAGATGGGTGTCATACCACGCCGACTCCGGTGCCGACCAGAGGTGTACCTCCTATGTCGGATCCTGAGCCTGTTTCTTATGGGCTAGGGTACAGTGAGGAATGAGAGGGGTTGCTGGGCCCTTTATAATATCAGCTCCAAGACCTTTTGGACTGGCATGCAGACTGGGATGAAGCCACTGGACTGAACACCTCCCCAGGTACTGGCAAGCTTTCTCCTCCTACCGTTGCTACAGAGGAGGGTGCTTTATACTCAGTGGTGTTGCGAAGAGCTGCTGAGCTCCTGGACCTTGAGCTGCCTTTGGTGGCAGTCAGGACTAACCTCCTGACAGAGTTGCTTCTACCTCCAAACCCCTGCTCCCCTTCACTGAAGCCCTTACAGATGTCCATCTGAGTACCTGGTCCAAACCGAGCACAGGGGCTCCTGTGAATAGGAAAATTGCCCACCACCATCGCCCTGCTCTGGGCAACCTTAGTTTCCTCCATCAATATCCCACACTTGAGAGCTTGGCTATCCAAGCCTCCACTTCCCAGGGCATGTTCTCTTCCGCACCCCTGGATAGGGAATCCAAGAGGCTGTCGTACCTGGAAAGAAGACATTTTCTTCCGCCAGCCTGGCATTGCGGTACGTGAACACTGCATGGCTTTTGGGCCATTATTTCCACATCCTATGGGATACAGTTGTGCAAGAGCTGCCACAGGTCCTCGAGGATGGTGATGGGAGAGACCCAGCAAAATTTGCAATCTGATGAGGACTGGACACGACTGACTCATGGGACAGATCGGTTTGCTTAGACAGTGGCCCTTAGGTGCCAAACCTGGTTGAGGATATCTGGCTTTTTGGGGGATGTCCAAGCCAATCTTATGGACATGCCCTTTGATGACACCCGTCTCTTTGCAGAGAAAGCAGATTTGGCGCTTGATCGCTTCAAAGATTCTCGTGCTAAGACCAGATCCTTGGGCCTCAAGGTGGCCCCTCGTCCCCCTCAGTCTGCTTTTCGCCCCTTTAATGGCTATGGAAGGGGTGCCCTACCACATCCATTCCTGTCCACCCACCGTGCCATGCATGCTGCTTAGCTTTTGCGTGGCCCGTAAAGACGTAGGATCCAACGCCCTCGTGGATCACAGAGTGAGCAGTCTACTCCCCCCGCAGCTGCCTCCAAACCTTCCTAGTCTGACTCATTTGGAGTCAGAATCCGCCATCACTGGCTCTGCTGGCAGTCCATCATGTCATTCAGGCGGTCTTTGCAGATAGAATGAAGGGTCTACTCCTTCACCTTCGAGTCTACCTCTCCTTCCATGCCACCATGCCACCATCCTACGATCAGATGATGGAGGATCACTGGGCACTTTTTCTGGAGGAAGGTATGGCTCTCTTGGCCAAGGGAGCTATAAAGAGAGTCCCTGTGCCAGAAGTAAGTCATGGTTGCTATTCCGCTACTTTCTGGTACCCAAAAAGGACAAAGGCCTCCACGCTATCCTAGACCTTCTGGTCTCTCAATCTCTTCATCAGGAGGGAGAAGTTCAAAATGCTCACTCTGGCTCAGGTTTTTTTCTGCCCTGGACCCAGGAGACTGGATGGTAACGTTGGACTTGCAGGACACTTATGTCCATATCCTTGTCCTGCTCACAGATGCTACTTGTGTTTCACGGTAGGCCACGAGCAATTTCAATTCATCGTGCTCCCCTTTGGCCTTACCAGTGCCCCTCGGGTGTTCACCAAGATGATGGCGGTTGTTGCAGCTCATCTGCGCAGATCATCTGCACAGGTCAGAGGTTTCATTCTTCCTCTATCTTGATAACTGGCTGTTGAAGGCGGGCTCACCCCTGGCTGTCGTGTCCCAACTCCACACTCTGCGGACATCCTGCATTCATTGGGGTCAATATAAATGTGCTGAAGTCACACCTGGCTCCCTCTCAGATGCTCCCTTTCATCAGAGCTGTTCTGTACACAGAACAGTTTCAGCTTTATCATCCCAAGCGGCAAGTCCAGGATATTTATGCTATGATACCAACATTTCAGCCTCTATCCTGGATTTCGGTGAGAATGGCTCTGTGGCTGCTGGGCCTCCTGGCCAACCTGCATGTTGGTGCATCATACCATATGGCATATGGGGGCTCCTCAGAGAGACCTGAAGTTCCAGTGGGCGCAGCATCAGGGGAATCTCTACGACATGGTTCAGATCTCGGCAGGAACGACACGAGATCTGCAGTGGTGGCTATCGAACCACGATTGAGTGAGAGGCAGATCCCTCTCCCTTCTCCAACCACAGCTGACAGTAGTGACAGATGTGTCACTCTGGGATTGGGGCAACCATCTGGCAGAAGCAGAGATCAGAGGCATCTGGTCTCCGGCAGAGTCCAGACTCCACATCAGACTGATGGAGCCCCGGGTGATCAGACTAGCATTGAAAGCATTTCTTCCCTCTCTCAAAGGGAAGGTAGTGCACATGTTCATGGACAACACCGCTGACATGTGGTACTGCAACAAGCATGGCGGGTGGTGTTATGAACGCTTTGTCAGGAGGCTCTGCACCTAGGAAGATTACTGGAACATCTGGCGGGCTCTCTGAACACCAGAGCGGACAAACTCAGCGGACTATGCTTAGTCGATCACGAATGAGGTCTCCATCCGCAGGTGGTGCAAGGTCTCTTTCAGCAGTGCAGGGAGCCTTGGTTAGATCTGTTCACCTCCACAGAGAACGCGCAATGTCAGCAGTATTGTGCAATGGAGTTTCCAAGGCAGCAATCGCTCTGTGACGCTTTTTGTCTCAAGTGGAACTCAGGCCTCCTGTACGCAGTTCCACCCGTCCCACTTCTGCCCAGAGTTCTCAAAAAAATCAAGAACAAATGAGCCCAACTATCCTTGTGGCTCCTGATTGGGCACGAAGAGCCTGGTATCCGGAACTACTGAGCATGGCCATTAATCCTCCGATCAGACTGCCCCTTCATGAGTATCTTCTGTCGCAGTAGCAGGGGAGGGTTCTCCAATGAATCTGTCCAGTCGCCGTCTTCTTGCATGAACATTGAGCGGCAGCAGTTGACAGCTTTTGGTATTCAGCACGAAGACTGTTATGTTATTTTGGCAGTCAGGAGTCCCTCCACCAAAATGCTATATGCCTGTCATTGGAAGAAATTTGTGGCATGGTAAACAGAAAAGTCTGCTGACCCCCTTTCTGTCCCTCTTTCTGAGGTCCTGCTGTTTATCATTTCCTTGGCCCAGTAGGGCTCTGCTGTGGGCATTCTCAAAGGTTATTTATCTACTGTAACTGCATTTTTTAGGTTGCTTGATCAGCCTTTTTAAGTCTACTATTGTTTCTAGGTTTCTTAAAGGCTTTACTCATATGTTTCTTCCATCCCCATTCATTATGCCCCAATGAGATTTGAATTTGGTTCTGACATTCCTGATGTGCCCTCCTTTTAAGCCTCTCCACAATTGTCCTTTAAGGCTTCTCACCCTGAAAATGTCCTTCCGTGTGGCCTGTAGGCTAGTCATCTAAGCCACTCTATCTTTCCAGCTATCCTGACAAAGTGGTGCTTCGCACTAAGTCTTCCTTTTTGCCCAAAGTGGTCATTCCCTTTCATGTAGGCCAATCCATCACCTTTCCTACTTTTTAACGCACCCCCACATCCTTCTAAGGAAGAGGAGAGACTTCACCTCCTGGACCTAAAAAGAGTGTTGGCATTCTACCTTGATCATATAAAAGAGTTCCGTGTGGATGATCAACTCTTATTTGTTTATGTGGGTGCAAAGAAAGGTCAGGCAGTGCAGAAGTGGACCATCTCCAGAGAAGCAGCAGTGACCACTGCATTAACATGCAGAGTTCAAGTTCTTGATATTTGTCAGGCAGCAACGTGGGCATCCTTGCACACATTCACCAAACACTACTGCCTGGACAGTCAAGTCCGTAGGGAGGGGTACTTTGCCTTCGGTCTTGCAGGGCTTTCTACTTTGATCTTGGTTCGCAGACCCACCTCTGGGGATGATATTACTTGGGTATCTATTCAAAAGCTAAGGAATCTGCAACTAGAAGTCTGTATCGGATGGACAAGTTACTTACCTTCAGCAACGCCTTATCTTGCAGAGACATATTCTAGTTGCAGATTCCTTACTGACCCACCCATCCTCCCCACTCTGCGAACTGATTTCAAGGGCAGGGACTCTCTTTCAGGGCCCTAGCTTTAACCTACCAGTGGTCAGTCTTCTTTATGGCTCTGCTATTCTAGCATGGAAAGTCGTGAAAAGAAAATGACGTCAGTGTGCCAGGGTGGCGCCTATGTAGAACCTGTGACATTATATCCCTTGTGAACGAGACAGGACGTGGAGCCAATTAACGTCACCTGATGGTGCGCAGGGGTACTGCTTGAGAAAAAATCTCTGGATCCAGTGTGACACCTGGGGAAAATTCAAAAGGTAAGGAATCTGCAATTAGCATATGTTGCTACCGTATATAGCGTTACCGAAGGTAAGTTACTTGTTCGTCAGGTCAAGTTGCCACTGGTCAGCTGGGCATTTCCAGTAAAAGACCATTTAGGCACACAGGTGGTAGGCCAGCTTACCCTTCGCAGTCCAGTTCTTAGTCCTGTGTGCAAGAAAGATGCAGGTCCCGTCTTCTCAGGCCAAAGACAGAAGGTGCATTCCTATTCTTTTCTTCCTCAGGTCCAGAAAGTGTTCTGATGGTGTTTGAGGATGGCCCATTTATACCTGGCACTGGCTAGTTCGTGAGGATGATTAATTAGCACATCCTAACCAATTGGGTAAATGTTCCAAGGGAGACCTTGCCCACTTTTTCAATCGTTCCTATTTGCTCTACTGCATACAGTCCCATAGTGCCCCTGGCTCTCAAAATCCAAGATGGTAGAAAGCCTTCTCCCCTTGTGCACAACTTGTGTGCTCACCAAAAGGTGTGGTCAGGGTAATCCTGTCCTCTGTGGTCTTTCAAAGTCGGTTTTGGGGTAGCTTTCCTCTCACTTCTTTCTACCCAGATTTAGTTTATTTGCCATAGTGTAAATGACGTTTCAACCCTGGTTATTAAAATAATCACCAGGACAAAAGTATTTGGGGGACACCTAAAAAAATGTGAAGGTAGGAGCGTCTGAGTATTTTAATAAAAGATAATATGAATTTAAGTGTAGGTTGACAACAAAAAGAGAACTTACAAAATGTGTCTTCAGAACTAACATATGGAAAAAGAGAATACAGATGTACTAAATTAGAACAGAGTGTCCAAAGAGACCACCAATTACTGATTTCAGATGGGCAGTGCTCACGGAAATAGTGAGTTCCTATAAAGTTTTGGACTGCTGCATTGAGAAAAAAAAGTTACTGTCCAAAATTTGCATCAAAAGGTGGTAAAATAGTGAAAAAACCTGTGGTGCAAAAAGAGGTAAATAACTCACAGCTTGATGCTTTTCAGTGATGTTTCAGCCAACTTTAACACATTAATTATTAATGCATAAAAAAAGAGGTTCGATATAAGGGCAATGAATAAAATGTGTATACATTTATAATGTAACTTGCACAACTTACTGTTAACTAGGCCGTGATAGTCTATTTAGAAAACAGGCACACAAGTCTCAGTCAGACCATGCTTGCAGGGAGCAGAAACATCACTGTCCGTATTGAGAATTTGAATGCCGCTGGTGAAATTAAACATGGTGGCAGTATAAATGCAGGATATTTTAGTCTGGTACTTATTTGCAAAATGGTTAAAATAGTGAAAAATCACAACATTTGAAACAATTAGGAAATATGAGCATCATTTATAAATTAATGAACTAATGTTCTAGAATAAAACGAAATTCTTGTGGAATGTTTTAGCTGCTGAAGTATCACTCATACTTTTCTAATTTAATTACAAAGGAGTTCCCCTTTGCACACCCTCAGTTTACTTTTCTGAGAAAATCCAACTTTCAGTTTCAGCTGTTAAATATGTTGTGACTCTTTTCATGGGAATACTGTTACACAAGTTCTGCCGGACATCATGAGCTTAATTTAGAAACACGGTAGCACCAATAGAGTTTTTTTTTAGGTTTAGAGAATTATGCATCGAACAAAGTAAAGTGAAAGGGTAGGATCTCCATTGCCAGGGTTCGGGGACTGTAGAACAGATGGTGCATATGAAGATGCACCATCTTTTTTACTCGCTCAAATGTGGTGCAGGGACAAGCTCACTTCGTGGGTGACTTTTCAGGTTTGAAAAACAATGCTCCTAATAAGTCCATCAACTTTTCTATGTGGTACAAAAGACAGCACCTGCATAGTCTCCAAACACATGCAAAATGTATTCTGTAGGTGCGGTCGAGTCCCTGTCTCTGCTCGCCTTTGCATACTTTGCAGGTAATTTTCAATTCATTCAGTCTACTTTTCCAAGGTGCAAAAAGGAATCAATTAGAGATTAACTTGCTTTCTTGTGTGAGGCGGAAAAGGTACAGTGGCCTATAAAAACTGCAGCCCTCCTCCGAAAACAGACGTCCCAAGGGTCGGGACAGCGTAATGTTACTGCGCATGTACACATTAACAATTTCATATTATGTCCCAAAAAACGAGATTATCATTTACTAATTATTTTAATGCGTTATTTTTAGTAGGCAAACATTAAAACAATAGTTGGATATAAAATAGTTGGCAGAATCCAATAGCAGGTTCTCAAAACGAGACTTACCAGGCCTCCGGCAGTCAAAAATATTTAAAAGATCCACGCGTGTGATTCTGCAATGCTTCTGGCTGTGAAAAACTTCAAACACCAACAGTAAGGAAATCAAATAGGAACCTTGTGACCGTGTCTAACAGGTAGTTGGGGAATGAAACATTTGCTCCGTAAGAGACTATACCGAAGGTTATCTCCCCAGCTGCATGCAGACCGGGTTTACTGCGAAGGACAATACTAGCTGCTGATCTTGCGAATGATCTACAGAATTTCTCGCTAACTAGAGTGTCCACAAGAACTGGGTACCTGCTCGTTGTTGTCGTCCTTTGTGACTTCACATTTTTGTGAAACATGCTGCTTCTAAATTGAGACGCAAAGTGTGCGTGTAGTATATCAATTTCTTTTAGTATGTAAATTGAAACACAACTTTAATTTTGTGGTTTTCGAAAATGACGATTCACACAGTGCTAGAAATAGGAACTAGTTACTCCTGTGCCAACAAATGAGTGGGCATTGAAAGGAGGAAGTGCCTAGAAGGGGAAAGTCACAAGGAGCAGAAAAAATTATTGTGTGAATACCCTACTGTAGCTGGCCAAGCGCTGTGCATGCAAAATCTTTAAAACAAAAAAAAAAATGGTCCCACACGGTGGATGGAAACAGTACTTGGTCAATGGGAAAGTGATAAGAGAACCACACGAGGAACAACACAAGGAAGAACAGGAAAGAGTTTGCTGCAGCCAATAGAAGTGGAGAAAAAGTAAGTGGCAAGCACAGGACCATGGAAAAGCAAGGAAGCAACAGGGTGGAATGTAAGCCCTTTTTAGATTTATATTAAATACAATAGATTTCACAAGCACTGCACAAGCGCTGTGCAGACGAAACCTAAAAAGGGTCATATAAAATCAAAAGTTTCCCTGACAACATCTAGCGGAAAGAGGGATCACAAGCAATGAATGTCATACTAAAGAACATTTGTATGTGGTCAACTGTAGCCTTACATTGCATGGAAGATGTTCATCCTTAGTATTTTACAATAGCGCTCCATTCTACAGCAGTGGTTCTTAACCTTTTGACTGCTTTGGACCCGCACTAAACCCTTACTGGAACCTGTGGGCCCCCACTGAATCATCATTGGAATTCAGGGACCCCCAACGAGTCATTACTGAAAGCTGGGGACCCTGACCTTAGCTTTTCTGATGATTTGAACCACAAAACAATACCCAAAATACAGAAACAAGCATTCATCAAACACATACAAAAATGATGAAATATTTTATTTAATCACAAACAAGTATAAAAAGACCCAACATTTTAATTTTAATAGGTAGGTTGGAGCTTTTCTAAAATCATTTGAGGCCACTTATCTTTCATACTATATTCTGTTTGATGCACTTGCACTGATCCCACAAATCAATCTGAGAATACCAATTTTCAGCCTCCAATTTCAAATCACTTCACATTTACAGAATGTTGAAAATTTTTACATTTTGCCTCTTTATTTATTTATCTTTTATGTATCTGTTAATATTTAGTGGCTCCAGCCAGTATAGGTATGGACCTGCCTAGGGGATTAGTGGCATCCTTGTGAATCTGTGTCAAAATATGTAATACTGGTGCTCTAAGAACCAGGAGTTTAGGAATCTGAATTCATTTTGGCTAACAAATTCTTCCTGTCTTCTGACATCCAAAATAGCTGCCCGAAGTGACAATAAGGAGTTCCAGGGTCGATTTTGGCTGAGTAGCTGATCTTGATCATTCCAGACAGGACCCTGAGGATCTTTCATGCCAATCTGTTAGCACTCAGCCGCACCATCTTTTCTCATCCAGAGTTGACCTGCTGTCATAGCTGGATGGTCAGGCACCTAAACCCAATCCCCAAATGCTGCATCTGTATGCTGCTCTCTCGGCCAATCACAACTGACCCAGTTTATCTATTTACAAGTTCTGTAACACCAGTCAGTGTGCCCAAATACTCAGTCTCACCCCACAAGCCTGGACATGTATATAATTACCATAATCTATCCCTAGTTTGTAGAAAAAAGCAAGCATGTCCAGTTTTCCTGCCACCAGTGACAGGTTCAAGAAGGCCACCTGGTGTGCCAAGGCCTTAGTCTCACTCCTTAAACTAGCTTGCTGAAGCAGACCGCATGACTGGTCACAAGAAGCCAGTCATAGTGCTCTTAGGTTGATAATCAACAGTAGTAGGTTCGAGAAGGCCAGTCAGCATGTTTAAGGTCTCAGACTTTCATCACAAACAAGCACACTCACAGCTATTCCAAAGCCACACCTAATTGCAGCCTGCTTAAAATTCCTGTCATCAGGAAGAGGTTAAAGGCCAATTAAAGTATCAAAGACCTCAATCTTGCCCTACCATCTCATAAACGTCTTGTAACCTATGAGAACTCCACAGCCCAGCTAGTCACGATTCGTCCAGCTTTCCCAGCAGAGAGACTGGGTTCAAGAAGGCCAGTTATCCTTCATGGAGTCCACATTACCTATTGCTCCTATGCTGCCGTATCCAGTACAGCTTGCCCAGGCTTTCCACCACCTGGAACAGGTTTAAGAGGGCCAGCTGGTGTGCCCAAGGCCTCACCCTCGCCGGACAAGCAGGTTGCTCACAGTGTCACTTAATATTCTGCTGCATGCAGCCCCAAGGCAATGTCAGCCTGCCCAAATGTTCTGTCAATAGGGACCAGGTTTGAGGTCACCCAGCATGCAGAAGGCCTAATAACGTCCTGCAGGCTAGCAGACGCAGCTGCCCTGTGACCAATCTGTGTTCTACAGCCAAGCACGTTCTACCCAGCATTCCCATAATCAGAAACTGGTTCAAAAAGGTCAAGCAATGTGCCCAGGTCCTCAGTCATACACCCACATGCAGGCAAGAGTTTCGTAGAAGTCACATTCTCTACCTCAGCTGTGCAAACTCAGGCAATTCTGCACATCTTTCTCACCATCAGTAACAGGTCCATGAAGGCTAGTCTTTGTGCTTGTTGCCATGTCCTCATCCAACAGGTCAGCATGCTTACAAAAGTAATTTGACATACCCCTACTCCAAAGCCACAGTCAGTCTCAGCCTACCCAGGTTTATTTCCCACGAGGAACATGTTCAAGAAGACCATTGTGTGCCTGTGGTCTTATTCTCACTATACAGCCTCGCACACTTGCGGAGGTCGCATGACATACTGCTGCTTATCAGCCCTAGCCTGTTGCAGACCATCCAGCTTTCCTGTCATCAGAAATGAGTCCAAGAATTCCACTCAGAACGCCCAAGGCATCTGTCTTGTTCTACAAGCCAGTGTTCTCACAGATGTCATGTGGTATTGCAGCACTCTGCAGCTCCAGCCATTCACAAGTCACCCAATTAAATTTTTTATTTATGTTTTGGAACTGAAGTGAGGTCCACATAAGAATAAGCAATAAAATGATACTTTTGTCCCTACCACTCTTTACACCTAAACTCTAGTTGGACATGTTTAACATTTTTACAGTGAAAAAAAAATCTATAAAAGAGCTCAACAATACTTTTTCCAAACTTAAAGTTGCACACTGCTTTTGCTCTTATAAAAGTTAAAAAAAGTAAAATGATGCAAATACTTGCATCGGTTAAATTAGAATATCATTAAGTGCAAGAATATTAGGCAATTTAAGGGCATTACCAGCCATATTTGACCTGAAAGTGCCAAGGTATAACTAAAACACTGTAAATGAAACTGTGGAATACAATGTATATGAACACATACAGTCTAAAAGGTTTCCTATCTGCCCATAATACTGCAAATATAAACATGTGCACAAAATGGAATATTCGTAGGCCAAACCCAATTCTTCCTTATGTGCTTCTTACTGAGGTGCTTCGCTTCTTACTGAGGTGCTTCACTTCCTAAGCCACGTATACGTCATAAAGTTACAAACGAATGGGAACGTCAGTTGCCTTGTTCGACCTCACCACAAAACCCCACACATGGGCATATGACGGATACTATTGCCCCCTCCGTAAGACTTATTTTATCTCATATAACACCCAATGCCTGTTTACTTATGAATCAGTTAACTTGCTTTTCACTGTATACACTTAGAATAAATATAAAAACCATTTGAAGAAATTAAAAATTCTAAAACAAAATAATTCATTAGGTGGATCATACAAGGCTCAGAGAAACTCAGACGCGGAAAACAGAGAGAGCTGAAGACAAATTAGTTTTAGCCAAGTCACCCACTTTACTTCACCAGGAGTAGGTTGAAGAAATATACCCAGCTTGTTTGAGGTCTGTCTCCCCCAAATGCTAGCCTGCTCACTGATGTCACCTCACCATCTGTCATTCCACAGCGTGTTGGGTTTAGCTTGTGCACGCGTTCCACATTCGGAGCGAATGTGGAACGCGGGGGAAAAATGGAATTCAGGAAGGCGGCGGTTATGGAGGTGGTCGAGGGGACGGATGAAGGAGTTGTCTTGCATAAAGAATAAAGATTTATGTTCACTCACCCGGTCTCGTCCTCTCTTCAGTGGCGACGAGCGGGCGTGAACCAACGCGGGCACATGGTTTATGACAGCAGTAGTGTGCCAGCAAGTGTCGGGCAGTGCTGATCCGGGTGAGTAACTGAGCAGAAGTAAAAAAATTGGAATTGTAAAGAGAGAAGCGGCGGATGAAGCACAATTCAGGAAAATAGGCACCGGAGGCATTTTTAAGTCATGGTGAGACGAGTGAAGCCTTCTGGAACAAAGAGTGAAAGGGTAGTAGGACTACAAAGCTGAAACTGCTCTACACGCATGTCTGGCGGCCATTTTGGCTGGTTGGGAAAGCATATTTACGTGCCCAACCAGTCATAGAAACAAGTTTTAAATCAGAAATTGTGGCAGCCATCTTGGAAGTACAAAATACTAAAGAGAAGTGGAAGTAAAATTTGATTTTTTTTTTTTTAATTTGTTTTGAGAACAATATATATGTATATACATATATATATATTATAAATAAATAAGAAGAAAACAAGAAAAAAAAAGTTTTTTTTTAAAATTTTACAATAACTTGAACAATGGATAGAATATTAGCCCCTGCACCATTTTTACAGACGGCAGGAATGCCGCCTGTGGATTGGCAAATGTGGAAAGAGACATTTGAGGCTTACTTGGAGGCGATTGAAGATGATACGTTTACCGCTAAAAAGAAAAAGGCACTGTTGATTTATAATTTGGGTACTGAAGGAAGGAAAATTTTAAAGACATTGCCATTAGAAATGGCTAGCAGCTTAACTGTAGGGGAGGATGGCGTAGAGTCAACATCAACGGTAGATGAATATGCCTCGATAATTAGTACTTTGGACAAGAAATGTAATCCAAGGAAGAATATTGTCCTTGAAAGACACAAGTTTCTCCAGCGTACACAGATTCCAGGAGAGTCAATTGATGATTTTGTGGCGGCACTACGTTCACTGGCGACTACGTGTAACTACAGGGAGTTTAGAGATGAAATAATACGAGATCAGTTGATTGAGAGAACAAGTAACAAAAAGATTCAGGAAAAATTGTTAGCTACTGAGGATCCAGATCTGGAAACAGCTTTAAAGTTGGCAAGAAGTATAGAACACTCACAGAATTGTATGCGTGAGATGAACGAAAGTACAAAAAAATCTGAGATTAGACATGTAAAAGGAAAGCAAGTAAATAAGTCGTCGGTAAAGAGTAACAAAGGAAGTGGTTGTGAAGAGCATGACCCTTTATCATCCAGAAGTAGGAATGCAAATAACGATATGTCTTGCTACAGGTGTGGAAGTAGGACGCACGTGGGAAATTCAAAGAATTGTGCAACTGTCAATCAAACATGTTACAAGTGCAGAAAGAAAGGGCATTTCGCGAGAGTATGTAAGGGTAATATGAACATGAAACATTCTGCACAGTCTGTTAAAATGATTGACGACACATGCAACACTTCAACTGAAGACTCGAATGTAATTCTTATGCTCTCGTCCAGAAATCGGAAAGACATTGATGTTGTAGAAATATCTTCAATGGTAGCAGTACGGAAGAGGAATCCACCATCATGCATAGTTTCGGTGAACAATATGAATGTGAAATTTCTAGCTGATTCTGGTTCTCCTTTCACATTAATCAACATGGTGGATTTAAAAAAAATTGACAATATTATGATGCAGGACTCTCACATAAAAATCTTTGCGTGTGGAGGAAAACGCATTGAGGTGGTGGGAAAGTTTGAGGCGAATTTACGGTTTCCAGGCAAATGTGCTGCAGGAACTGTGTTTGTCGTAAAGGAGGGTGCAAACCTTTTGGGTTTTGGAAGAACAAGGAGAGTTAGGTATCATTCTGCACCCGAATCACCCTGATATGGTATTGTCAAGACATGAGAATGTCCATCAAATATGTTCAGGAGCAACCAAGGATTGGTTTGGTGAATATCCAGAGGTTTTTGCAGATAGTTTGGGAAAGCTCAAGGGATTCCAGCATTGAATAATTTTGAAACATGGTGCTACAGCTGTGGCTCACAAAGTACGCAAGGTGCCATTGGCACTACGGGCTGAGTTGAAGCATGAATTGGAAAGATTATGTTCGTTAGGCATAATTGAACCAATAGAGGGATCAGAATGGTTGTCACCTATAGTTTTAATGCGCAAGGCAGATAAATCGATTAGACTTTGTGTGGATTTGAGAGACTTAAATGCAAATATCTGGGTGGTTCGTCAACCTCTACCCAACATCAATGAAATGTTGACAAATTTAAGGGGAGCAAAGTATTTTACATCACTTGACATTTCTTCGGCGTACCATCAAGTAGAGTTGTGCAAGGATTCAAGGCATTACACGTCATTTGTAACCCCTGAAGGAGCGTACAGATATATTCGTATGCCATTTGGGTTGGCATCTGCATCTGCTGTATTTCAGCGGTTAATGAATACGTTGTTTCAAGGAATGGAGGGAGTTCAGTATTTTCAAGACGACATATTAGTATTTGGGGACACAGTTGCTGTTCATGATGAACGTCTAAAGAGTGTGTTGGACATTATTAAATCAAGTGGAATGACTTTAAAGAAGGTCAAGTGTAAATTCATGCAAGAGGGTGTAGATTATTTGGGGCACTACGTATCCGAGAAGGGTGTGGAACCAAAGATTAAAATTTTGGATGCTGTCCGGAATGCACCAAAACCAGTGGATAAAGAACAATTACGTCCATTTTTAGGTTTAGTGGAGTATTACGCAAAGTTTGTTCCCAATTTTTCAGATATAACTGCATGTTTACGCAATCTTTTAAAGAAGAGTGTCAAGTTTCAATGGAACCAAGAATGTGAAGAAAGATTTGAGTTGATAAAGAAGAGCATAGCTGATGCTCATCCCCTCAAAGCTTTTGACATTAATGATACATGCATTGTTGCTACTGATGCAAGCAACGTGGGTCTTGGTGCTGTACTTATGCAGAAGAGGAAGAATGCGAAGGAGGAAACTATTGCATTTGCTTCCAGGACTTTGAGAGGGGCAGAATACACATATTCTACAATTGAGAAGGAAGCCTTAGCCATGTGGTGGGGCGTCGAACATTTCAGAAGCTTTTTGTGGGGAAAGGAGTTTGTTCTAAGAACTGATCATAAACCACTAGTAGATTTATTCAGCACCAAAAGTGGGGGTAGGGCCACACCTCGTATTGCAAAATGGCAATATAGACTTCAAGAATATAACTATAAATTGGAGTATATGCCGGGAGTAAGGAATCGGGTGGCGGATTGCTTGTCTAGGTTACCCATGTCAGAGTGTGATCATAAAACTGATCCAGTGGATGATTTGGAAATTGTGTGTGCTGTCAATGCCATTGGTGAAGTTTCAAAAGGTACATTATCTGAACAGGAGTGGTTGAGTGCGTGTTTGGATGATAAGGTGTTGCAAGAAGTAAGAAGTTATATTTGTAGAGGATGGCCTAATGCAAAGAATTTACAGGAAGATTTAATTCCTTACAAGAGAGTGGAGGAAGAATTGTCCATTGTTGGTGATATTGTGCGGAGAGGTAATTTATTAATAGTACCTGTCAGCCTGCGTATGAGAATTTTAGAGTTGGCACATGAGGGTCATCTTGGAATACGTGCCATGAAGCGTAGGGTGAGAGAGGATTTTTGGTGGCCAGGGGTTGACAGAGCGATTGAGCATTATGTGCGCTATTGTTGTATGTGCGTGTTGAGTGACAAGTCACAGGTAACTTATCCATCTCTGGTGGATCCCATCGAGGTGAAGAATGTACCTTGGTCAAAGTTAGCATTTGACATCTCTGGATCATTTGGGGTTATTGGAAGTGTACCCAAGTATGCTTTGGTGATGATGGATTACATGACTAAATGGCCAGAAGTAAAGTTTGTTGATCACGTGAGCACCGGTGTTGTTAAAAAAAAATTCAAAGAAGTGTTCTTGAGGGAGGGTTTCCCTGAAGTAATAGTCACAGATAATGGGACACAATTGGTCTCCAAGGAGATGGCAACATTTCTAACAAGTTTGGGTATAAAGCATACCCTGACATCTT
This sequence comes from Pleurodeles waltl, assembly GCF_031143425.1. NCBI lineage: Eukaryota > Metazoa > Chordata > Amphibia > Caudata > Salamandridae > Pleurodeles > Pleurodeles waltl. Next base: position 1,392,791,093 of record NC_090447.1, read on the forward strand.
TGTACCATCCTCGCAGCAATGGTTTGGTGGAAAGATTTAACCGCGTGATAAAGGAAAGTTTGCAATTGGCATTAGTCAATGGCTTACCTTGGAAGGAATCTGTTGAAGACTTACTATGGGGGTACAGGACAACACCTCATGTTAGTACAGGAGTTTCCCCATTCACGTTGTTAAGAGGTAGGGTAGCTGGTACAAAATTAAATAAGGACTGGATGTTGAGGAAGGATGTTGACGTGGAGAGATTGGGTAAGGTTGTGGACGTGAGGTCTGCTGTGCAGGAAAAATATTTAAAAAAGGAAACAACAGGATAAAGGTCTTGTTGTTCGTCAGGGAGATCGGGTGAGAATTAAGAAACCTGGTTTTGTGCGAAAGGGTTTATCAAAGTTTTCGGCTCCTGCTAAGGTGGAGAAGGTTCTGGATCATGTGGTTGTGCTAGAGAATGGGAAGAGATGGAATAAATCTTTTCTCTCCATTGTGCCGGAGTTAAAAAGGGAGTATGTTAGTGGAAGATTGTGAATGGAGGCAAGTGAAGACTGCATGGAGGAAAGTGCGGAAAAAGGGGTATCAAGAAGAATGAGGTCGTGCCCCATGAAGTTCAAAGATTACGTTGTACATTAGGTAATTTAGTAAGTCGCATGTATGGTCTGGTCAATAAAGTTATTTTTCATTTTTTTTCTGTTTATTGTGAAGGAAGGGGGGTGTGTTGGGTTTAGCTTGTGCACGCGTTCCACATTCGGAGCGAATGTGGAACGCGGGGGAAAAACGGGATTCGGGAAGGCGGCGGTTATGGAGGTGGTCGAGGGGACTGATGAAGGAGTTGTCTTGCATAAAGAATAAAGATTTATGTTCACTCACCCGGTCTCGTCCTCTCTTCACAGCGCTAGCCAAACATGGCCTGCCCAACGTTTCTGATATTAGGAAGAGGTTCAAAAAGCCTAACCATCTGGTAAAAAACCCCGGTCTTGCCCCAGAAGTCATCCCACTCAGAAAGTGTCATGTGACCCATCACCCTCTGCTTCCCCAGCTAATCATACCTAGCAACAGCTTTCTCACCAACAGGCACAGATTGGAGAAGGCCACTCATGCCAACAGTCTCATTCCACAAGCCAGCGTGTTCCATTTTTTTCCATGATTGGGTAAATATTGTTCTTTTGGTTGCACTCATTCTCCTTCCCTATCTTGACGAATGGAGCTGACCCCTCCTTACTAACAAGGAAATGCACTAACTCCTCTCATTACCAGAAGTAACTGTGCATGCATTTATAGATTGGAAAACATTGTTAAAATTTCTAGTGGACAGCCATAAGCAGGTTTTGGGATGATCGCTGACTTTTACTTGTGGACCAACCAAGGGGACCCCATCCCTACAGCTAGATTTTTATCATGGAATCTCGATCATGCTGTCAGAGTTAGCATGTGAGTGAATCTCATTTTTTGCTCTTGCATGTCGCAGATAAGCAGCTAGATGAGCCAAAACTTCCTAAAACAACTCTAGTAAAGCAAAGGTCCTTCACCTAGGCAATGACAGCTCATTTTGGGCTCAAAATTGGTGGCCCCAGGAAATGAGATCCCCTGCATTGACAGTGCAGAAAGTGAAGAACTTTGGGATTGTTTCTATAACAAACTTAATTTTGAAGGTCAGATCAACATGTTCACTTCATCAATATTCCATGCCCTAAAGATAATCAGAAAAACCTGCTGCTTTATTTCCCCCGATCTTCAAAGGACGGTGATCACCACCCTTGTTCTAGCTAAACAGGACTATGGCAATGCCCTGTTTTTGTGTAGAATGAAAAAGCTTCTGTTCAAACTTAAGATACTTCGGCTCAGCTCCTAATGAAGATTTTAAAATAACAGTATAGACCCTCTCGAAATCTCAGCTCAACAGAAGCCAAGCACCTAGCGTGGCCTAGGACCACACAAGCTTCCTGGGGAAGTAGAAGCTTTTTTTCAGAACAGTAAAATTATGGAAATCTCTTCCCATGAATTTAAAGAACTGCTCAGACTTAATGAAGTTCGTTTAGAAAATCTCTTAAGACTTGTCTTTTCACTCACTACGTTTTGCATATTTTGCCAATCCCCTCTTTGTGACAGCGCCAGCGCCAAGACGTCTCCGGGCATTCGAGTGCTGCATAAAATTAAATCAAATCAAAATCAAATCATTTTCGACAATAGACTTCCACCATTCCTGAGTCCAGAAATCTAGATTGAATATAGCTGCACAAAAAATGTAAGATTCAGGCCATAGAATGGTGGTTCGGGTTCCACACAGACTATTTAAAACATATATTTTTGTTTGCTTTCTATTTCATTTTTAGGGAAATAATAACTATTCAGTTAACATTCAGCAAAATTTGACGCGTTTTGGGCAACTAATTCGTCATTCAGTGCCAGAAGCACTGAATTATTATTATTATTGTATTACATAGATAGGAAGCTCATTCGCAAACTAACACGAACATAATATGTAATACATTCATCAAAACATCTCACAGAGGCGCATCCATAAGGATGAAACATGGGAACATCACAGCAGTGACTTTACAAAGTACTTAAAGTCTTACAAAAAATAATAAAATTGAATTCATCACCGCTTTCACTTATTTATGTAGAAGATGCTGGCATACAATTGACATAAACATTTAAACATTTAAGTATTGGTGCCCCTGGGCTTCTCTTCGAAGTTGAATATTGCAAAACCTCCAGTTAGCACCAGAAATTACATCACATGAATTTAGATGAGGAGTCAGGCAATCCAAATAAAACAATAGGGAAGCTAGGTAACTGTAACTGATGGAAAAGTGGTTCCCCTGGGGGAGGGGAGGGGGGGGGCAGTGGCTATTCTACCGGGTGGGTACGGACATTTACTTAACATCCACGTTGTAACTCACAAACTTTGCGTACAGTTAGACCATGTAGGGCTCCTATGTTACCCCCAAATACAACTAAACAAGCAGTAGGCTAAAAATAAAGTTATTTATTGGTTGTCTTATTGTGACTTGAATAAAAAGTGCTGAAGATACTTGGAGCTCCAGAAAAGATGATTCACATGTGATAGTAAAAAAAAACTCGTCAGCAAAAGTGTGTCTGAAGAAACACGTGACCAAAGGGACACCCGGGAAAAGTTCGTCATAAAGGAAAGTCAAAGGCCAGACTATGGGAAAGGCTCTAGCGGAAAGTTCGGGGGTGCTGTGACGTGTGACTCATCTTGTACGACTGGACACAACAAATAGCTTTATTTTAGACAGAACCAAATTGACAGCGTCTGGCGTTTTGGATCATCTGAACGAGTTTCCTAGTTGAATTATGTTTGGGAGGCAGTATGACAGTAAATCAAAACTCCGAGCGATATTGGTTTAATTCGGCCTTCACTGTTTCCGTGTTTTTTTCGTTAGTGTAAGTGGCTTGCTGTGAGCTTATGGCTGCCTCCTGTGATCGGTATGAGGGGGGAGTGGAGCCAGATATGCGGGGTTTTCCCAGGAATTTATAGAATCAGGGGTTCATGTGCTGTCAAACCCCAGAACAAATACATGTTCACGTGGAGTTCCAGGTCGTGAGGGCATCTGTCGGGTCTGAGAGTGTCTGTCGGGTTTTACGTGGGACTAGCAGCCTATGAGCGGCGCACGCGGAGGGCGGCGGCGAAGCTCCAGTCGGCATTACCGAAGGAATTCTACTGCTAAAGCCCGGGTCTGAGCACTGCTCAGAATATTCATTTGTGTGCAGGCTCAAGCCTCAGGGGTGTTTGCAAGTGTTTAAAATGGTGTCATTTGGAGTCAAAAAGATTTTTAGCAGATTTTTAACAATCATACAATACTTGACAATGTATTGCGTATATAAAATAATTACAGGCGGTTTGGCCGATGTTAGTCATATATTAATGATTTTTATTTTTAACTTATTTTGAGCAATTAGCAGCATAAGTGTAATTTGAAGAATTAGTGCTCAGTGTGCAAAGTGAACATACAGTACTAGTAAAACTTGTATGAATGACCCAGGGCCAGGGTGATATACATAAAAGAGATAAAAATGTTTTTGTGCACATTCATTTTCGATCGGCTGACCAACTCCTTTGAGTACGTGTTAAAATATGAATGTTATGCCTTAGGCAGCTGGGCAGTCCTCTGACAGCAGGGAAGTCCTTCTGTAGTATTCACAGGTCCAGGAGTGTACTGAAGAGTGGATCTGAGTCCGAGTTTTATATGCGATGCCAACTTTGAAGTGGAAGAAACTTCTGAAGGTTTTCCCCATAGATGTTCCAGAAATTTCTAGCCTCTCTATCCTGGTTCCAGTATCCCTGGAGTCACAAAACGTCCTGCTAAGATGGTCCATCCTTCCAACACACAGTACCACTATTTTGTGGCTGGGTGGGAGGAATACAGAAATGCCAACTACACCTAGTCATGTGACCCAGGAAGCAGGCTACAGGCACCAAATGGTTAGGCGACAAAAAGGGCGACTTTCTAAAAGGGCCCATTTTTAGAATTGTGACTTAAAATCTCACTTTACCATTAATGATGGTTTTAAATTGCAATTCTTTAGACACCAAACATGACATTAAATTTAAACCTGTCCAAATCAAAAGTTATAATTTACTAAATGTAATAAGGTAAACCTATGTTATCCTATTGGAGAAGTAAGCCTTACACTAGTGAAAAATGAATTTGTGAGTTTTTCTCTACCAGGGCATGTAAAAATTAAAAATATATGTCAAACTTTTTAAATACAGTGTACCCTGTCCTATGAGCTGTTTAGGGCCTAACTCGGGGGTCGCCTAGATGTAATGAAATAGGAGTTTGAGGCTTAGCAAGAGGTTTATCTTGCCAGGTCATAATGGCAGTTCAAAATTGTTCACAGGCTTCAATGGCAGACCTGAGACATTTTCAAAAGGGCTACTTAAGTGGGTGGCATAATACTTTCTGAAGGCCTACTTGTAGCATTTAATTTACAGGCTCTTGGTACATGTAATACCACTTTTCTAGGGACTTGTAAGTAAATTAAATGTGCCAATTGGTTGTAAGTCAAATGTACCAGGGGAGTACAAGCAATTTAGCACTGGTTAGCAGCGGTAAAGTGCAGAGTCCTAAAAGCCAACAAAAATAGGTTCAGAAAGCAGGAGGGGTGAATGCAAAAAGTTTGGTGATCCTGTGGGGAGGACCAAGTCTAACAAACAGGAAAACTGTTTTACCTACATGGATAATTCTACTGGTTTCATTTTGTTAAACTATGACTTTGAAGCCATAACTTTGTCCCTATTGGTTTCGTAAAGGTTTTTTTTTTAGGTGTCACCTGGAACAGTGCATGTGCGCTGTCACTTGTGACGACCTAGTGTTTCCATAAAAAAAAAAAACTCAAAAAAGGGGCTTTTAGTCCCCCCATTACTTATCATTGGTCAGCTTCATCACTCTGATTGCCTTGCTTCTCATTGGGCGGCACATGTTGTTGTCATGTCCGCCTTTTTTGTTCTTTGATGGCGCAAGGACGAAGTACAGATTAATAAAGTTATTATCATTCATCCGCTGTTCACAATGGGATCGGTTTTTTCTTGTTTTAATTGCTTCTTCTTTCTATCCTCCTTCACAACTAAGGAGTTCTTTGTTCACAGAGGGGTGAACTGAGCCAGCCGAGGGTGGCGTGGGCAGCCATTTCAACGTTTCAAGCACAACTTGGCACATATAGTCAAGAAGGCACCACAGCTTCAAGTGAGATTAAATAGGCCACAACCTTATTGCCGTAAAGTTGCTCTTATTATAACACATTCCTCAGACTGACCAAGCGAAGAAGCCGTGGCACACTGCATCTCCAGCCTACACCTGCTCTTCCTGCCCGACTCCCTGCCTGGAGAAAACGTAATAGATGTATTAACAGAGTGCTTCTAGGCATTTGTATACAAAAGCTTAGAAAATTAATGTCAAATTCCTTCTCAAAATCCCTTACGAAACCCTGCCAAATGTCGGCAGTCTTGGAGAAAAAACACTCAAAACCAACACTCACATGCAGAGTGCCACTGACACACTGTGTGATTAAAGAGATGCTATTCATGCAGAGTCTTTCGTATGCTAGCAGTTCACATACAATTGCCATGCCACCTCCTATGTTGTCAGACAGTAAAACAGCCACAATGGTGCTCAGTCCCGGCACGCGTCAGACAAATAGTGTGAGTCTAAGCAAGAACGCATAAGAACACTAGATTGAACCTTACTCAGTCACCACAGTTCAAAGCCCTTCGAGTCACCGGCTTCAGTTGCATCCTGTGGTGAAGCAGCGCAGTGCATACTTTCAGTTGCTACTTGCCTCTTGCGACATGCTGTGATCTATGCCTGTCCTGGTCTTTTTCGCCACTCTCTGGTAGGTAGAAAAATAGTACATGAAGTTCAGTGTGCCTAACAAAAAGGACTGTGCCGTCAGTGGCGGCCGGCAGTTTTAGGAGGGAGTGGGGGGGGCGGGAAGCACACTCACACTCATTCTTTCACACACACACACGAACATCCATTAACAATACTCATCAAAATTCAAACATATACGCACACACCAAACATTCATTTAAAAAGATCACACAACACTTACCTTCAGCCTCGGAGGTCCCAGGAGGGTTGGGACTGCTGCCTTCCCTCACTAGCTGACCAGTGAGGTAAGGCAGCAGTCCCAACTTCGTCACAGAGTGGGATGGTGTCAGTGAGACTGCTGATCCCACCCCACTCTGTGACGAGGTGTCACTTATTGACACTCGCCCTGGGTGCTTCAGGGCTTAAACCTGAAGCGCCCAGGTCAAAGCCAATGGGTGACGCTTCCCTTATCACCCAGGGGGAGGGCCTGGAGGCACCTTTGCTGAGCTGAAGAGGTCACGCCCACAGGAGCTGTGACCTCTTCAGCCCAACTAAGTTCAGCTCAGGTAGCCAGGAGTCTGGGCAAATCGCGCATGTCTCGCTCCTAGCTGCCTGACCTGAACATGAAGAGTGTCTGTTAGGCTGACCTTTGTTCAACCAGACCGGCACTCTTCATGAGGGGCAAAAGGTGGGGGCGGGGGTGGCCCCTACGCCCTAAAGAATGGGCCGCACCTGTTATTTTACAGAGATGATTTGGCTAAGTACTATCAAAATCTGTTGCACGCCTGCGCCTGTAGGAAAAGTAAAGAGGCAGGTTTTGTTTCAGAAGGTAGAGACTTTTTTGTTCGATATATTTTATTAAAGTTCCCAAAATAATAAAGTGGTACACAGCATGGGTTAACTGTACAGTATTAGGATTACAAAATCTATTATTTTTACCCTGGAATGAGATGTGGGATTTAAGTGATGCCAGCATGCGTAGGTGATTGTGGTATTGCGTGGGGTAGGATTTGTGGCTGCTTGTTCCTAAAGAAGGAAGAGGCCTTTATTTGACAGTCAATGTTCATGGGCAGGAGAAGAATTTTAAGAGGAAAAGTGGAGCCTTAGGAATATTATGATTTCCAAATACATGTCTCTCATTAACGGAAAGAAGTACTCCTAGTATCTTGTAAACGCATTTCAGGTGGAGCGCAAGTGCTCTGGCCTGTTGTAATCCCTATCTGTGGGCTTTTAACTACGCTCACCGCACGCCATCATTATCACTCGATCATGGGCTTGCCTTTCAAAAAAGCTTTGTTATCATTGGCAAATGCTTTACGTTTGCCCCTCCTTGGGGCAGTTTTGTTACTGCCTCAGCCATCAACCCTGTTACATGGATAAGTGCACTTTTGCCGATACGTTTGACTGCAAGCAACCTTTTTTTCCTTTTGTGTGTCTCCTTCATCCTCATGGCATGGCACTTTGAATCAGCTCGCTTATGTCAGCTGTTTTACTTTTCAATTTCAATTTATGTGGCAAGAAACGTCCAGTAAGGAATTTACAGTGCTAATAGCTCTAACTCGAGCAAACGGAAGACCCATTACATTGCAAATGCTTGTTGGGTATGGCATGAGACAGTGCATGCGCTGCCACTTGCGAATCTATTGTTTTAAAAAACATACATAAAAAAGGCTTTGAGCACATCCACTACTTGCGATTGGTTGTCTTCTTGTCACTCACATTTATTTTGTTTTCATTCATCAGTGACCTTTGGAACCTAACAGCTTATCTAATGCATTTTGTTAATATTGTACCACATCGGCAAGATGCTGTGCAGCATGGTCAAAAGAAAAACAAAAGCAAGCATTGGCAAAGCCAGTAGGTCTCACCTACTCAAGAGCTATTGGTTTTGCCAATTTGGTTTTTAAGCCATGTTGCACAGCCCTGCAGTACGGCTGAAATTAAGGAAAAAAATGATATGGTACAGTGAGCACGGACTGCATCATAGCCCTTTTTTTTCTTTATTTTTAGCTGTGCTGCACACCTGTCGCATTGCTGTACCACACGCCTAAAACACATTGAGTGCTTGTTCATTTTCCTGTCTTTGGCTGAGCTCTGTGTTTCCACGCAGTGGAATCTCGCGCATCATTGCTGATTAGCCGCCTGCTGACAGCTGAGCCTGTCCAGGAGTTGCAGTGTTATGGACTGGAACTGCAAGTGCTGAGAGCACAACATACCATGTGGGCTTGTGGGTGGCACAGAATATTGCTATATTCTTGTCAAGTGTGACATTATCACCTGGGCATTTTTCAGCACGGATTCTAGACAGTAAACACATCATAAACAATCAGGTATAGCTCTCCGTGGATTGTGACTGCACCTTAAGTAGCTAATGATGCTGACTGACGATTAGCTCAGCAGGCTATCATGTTTCTTTTTTCCTTCTTTGCGTACCTAAATGTGTAATATTTATCGATAATTTCTGTGAATCAATTTTTCCCATGACATACATTTACATGTTCTACTTTCTAAATATTTTTAACCTTTCCTGTGGTCTGAGGCCTCCTAAACAAACTCCACCTTTGTTCGCTAATTTTAAAAATCCTCTTCCCTTCTCCTTTGGTGCACCTGCTGTTAAAATGGACCTGGCCTCATACTTAGTGGGCTGTAAGGCCGTTCCCCTTAGAAGTGAAATATTATTCACCAGTAACCTGCAAATTAAATCTGTGGAGGATCACCCCAGACCAGTGTTTTAAATGGGAAAAAATAAGTGCAGTACTCATTAAAATGAGCTAGCGGTGTGGCGAATGGGCGGGGCTTAGGGCAAGACATGATGATACTTAATGACTTCTGTAATAGTTGCAACACTTACCAGAACACGAGAAATGTGTTTATATAAACAACGAATTTTAACTCATTGCACAAAATGAAAGCCAAACACAATGATATATTAAAATGTTCTTGGTTTGTAATATTTGCAGCTTTTTAATGGCATACTGTTAATTCCTGTTGTTTGGCACAATACTATATATTTTTGAGCAAGGGAATAGTCAGAAAATGAACCAAAGCTCATGGCACCTAGCAAACGAAGCAAGTCATCATGACCTCCCCCAGAAGAGATCTCTTGTCTCTTCCATCGATCTATCCATTGATCCTACATCCACCAGCTGATATCCACCATAGTGCAGTCATTCACCATTCTGTCTGTCCACCCTTCCTTATCCAAACCTATCCATCCACCTACAAAACCTATCCATCCATCCTTTCAATCATCCATCTCTTTATCAACTTTTCGCTCATCCAACAACCCTTTTACTCCCTCATTCCATCCACCCTTTCACTCCATCCAGCCCCCTTTCATTCCATCCTCCCTTTCATCCATCCTCCCTCTAACTCCTTCATCCATCTATTCTTTCAGTTATCCATCCTTACATCCATCCTTTCATCCATCTGCCCTTTTATCCATCCATCTACCCTCTCTTTCACTCATCCATCCATTTTTTAACTCATCCATCCTTGCATCCATTCATCCAGAGACATCCAGCCTTTCACTCACCCATCCATCCAGCCTTTCACTCACACACCCACCCATTCATCCTTTCACCCATTCAACCGCCCACTTTCACTTTATTTATGAACCTTTGTCATCAAGTTGCAGACAGAAGAAGCCCCTCAAGAAATCCACTCCCCGTTTGTAGCTTCTGAAGCGGAGGCTTATGACGTCCTGGATCTTGAGCTTGCACTCACACAAAAACAAAACAAGCAGACATGCACATGCAAAGCGTTCCACTCACTTCCCTTTAAAATACCTCCTGGGAATGTCTCGATTCCCTCTCTTTTTCTCTCCCAACAAACACGCACACACGGGCACACATACAGACATAAGCAGGCAGACTCAGGTGGGATTAAAGCCATTTTAAACTCTTTACCTCCGATGGCTTTCCTAATTGGCGCTCCCAGCGGACTGCCTTGGTTCCCGCGTTTGCTCAAATGCACACAATAGTGTGAATGTGAGTGGCAGCACAGGGCCTGAATGGGCCCTGTTCTCTCAAACACAGCGTGATGGTGAGCACCTGGACATTATGCAAATGAGCCCCGCTGAACAGCTCAGAGCTACAGAAGCGGTGCCTTGGCTGTCAGAGACAGGTTCCACTCTGAAAGCCTCGTGCTCGCCAGCACTAGCAGCCAATGAGCCCACCCTTTCATGAATACCGGTACTCTCCTCGGCAACAGAGAAGTGCCAGTACTCAGAGTGATATAACTAGGAAGTACCGGTACTCAGTGCCTGGGAGTAACAACCCATTTAGAGCACTGCCACAGATTTATCATATTCGTACTTGTGTTTTAAGGCTGGTGGTTGTGCCTTCCAGTGCATAACCTTGTGTAATATTTTGCCTGCTCGCCACTCCTTGCTGGAAATACTTTTTTGCCAAGTTAGCAGCTGTGGGCCACACACAACCTCCCCTCAATTGATGGTTCCGTTATTTTGTATATATTTATCCGGAGCAGATCTTTATTTAAAAAAATATCATAGATTGGAGAATGCAACGAATATGGACAAATTGCTAATTTGCAAATACCTTTATGAGCCATTAGCATTTCGAATTTTGTCCACGTGCTGATTTGCTGAACGAAATTCATAGGTGCTCAGGTAGCCACCTAGTTTTCTGCCCTGTGTAACATTCCAACTTAGCTGGTTTAATTTAGCAGTTTCAGAATTCATTAGTTCATTCCTTTCAATCGCGTGCAGTAACATATTCCATTATATTCCATTTATTTATTGCAACACAGTAAACTACATATTTAAAACACAGCTAATACGAGATCTGAAACAATAAGCATCAAAACGGCATAGGTAAGAGAAATAAGTGGCGGGGAAACCGCGAGTAAACAAGAGTAAAAAACAAAGGTTTTTTTCTCTCATTTTCTTTAATAAGCAAATAAGTCTGAATAGTGCAGCAGTGAATTCCCCCGCAATATCGTTCCCTGGGGGTGCCACTGTCATGTTTTTCTTATAGTGACAGGGCCGTTGCCAAGGGGGTGAGAGGGTAGGCTGCTAGCTGGGCCAGGCCCTATTTTTCTCTGCCCCCCCCTAAAAACCTTGGGCCTCAGCTTATATTTTCGTATTCCTGTACAACACTCATGAACGTAAATTCACCAAAATGCCGCGGTAGCGGAAGTGACATTGCACTCCCATTTTGACCTTCAATCCCACTCCTGCACATATGCTTTCACATACACACATTCACACGTATGCACACACTCGATTGTCTAAACGCACTCAACATAATTATAGATGCGTTGTTTTGCTTACCTCAGCTGTGAGGGAGGGTCTAATCCAGCTAATAGTACTCCATTTTTTATTACACTAATAGCAAATGACTAAACATTATTCACTATCAGTGTAATAAAAAAATGAGAGAACACAAAGAGAAAGGAGCCCCAACCAACGTCCATCGGACGGGCTGCCAGTGTGTTTCTGGCACTGCTTTTGCCTCCTCTGAAGCCCAGGGGTCGCGGCGACAGTGCCAGGGGTCACAAGAAGCAAGCCAGGGGTTGCAGCTGCGACCCCTAAATGACGTCCATGACAACACTTAAAGTGTAGTGCCAGCCTGCGTTGCTACGGGCTGCGCTGAAAGTCAGTCCAGTAAAAACAAGGAACAGTTAGGGGTCTGCAGTGAGTTTGGCGGGGTATAGGACACACCTGGCATCTTCTGTGAAAAAGAAACAACAAGGAAGGAGTCCAGGGCTGCACAGGCACGTCTCCGATTAGCTCTGGCGCTTCATGACGTAGAGAGAAAGGGTTATGATTACTATACAGTTTTTGACCTCCTGTGCACAGGAGGGATGGTTTTTCAGAGTCTCACGTGAGCAGGTTGAGATCCTGGTACCAAGGCTCTGGTGGGATATTGTTCATCACCTGGCAGTGGGCAGATCCTGCAGCACATGGCACCATCCAGTTTTGAGGATGGTGCATAGAGGAGTCAATGAATATCGGGGCCTGCGCTGCCCCTGCTGACACTCTGCTGACAGCTCACTATGCCTTTGGTGCTGTCCTGCAGCAGGGGCAGCGATTCTGCTTCACACGCACATACCATGCAAACATTTTATGATCAGAATAAGGTAGGATTTTCATGTTTCCTGTTTTCAATGAATAATTATTGCAAAGATGAGTTACATGGTATTCATATCAAAGGGATAGTCATTAAAGTTGCAGCAGGTGCATTGACACCTTTTCTTGAGTCCTAAGGTGCCTAGCGAAATCTTAATATTTTTGTATTTGATCAAACAGCCAATGGTAAGGAAGGTCAATATTCATTGCTTGTTCTAAGGCAGGAAGGAAGGAGAATGTGAGTAAAGCAAGGGTAGAATATATGCAAGGAAGAGGACAAGAAGCATAGGCAACAGCAGGACAACTGGGTACCGGGAGGACAAGGCTAGCGAGAGTAGGGCAGTGGGCAAGCATGAAGGTGAGCAGTCAGAGTAGCCAGGCAATGGCTTGGCGTTAGCTGGTGCAGAGCTCACCTGCTGTCCCTTACATGCCAACATTTGGGGAAGAAGACATTTAGAAAACAAGCCCAGGGAACTTCAATTACCTATGTACTAACATTAAAATGCAGAAAAGTCTTAAGTTTTTGCTACAAAAATCAGAAGTCTGTTGCCTGAATTGGGGGTTTTGTTATGTATGGAAATATCTAAGAATGGTCCTGCTCCAGTGGGTACAAGCTCTATTTCTTTGTTTTTAAGACACTAGTACAAGGCTGTCTTTAGATGGGGGCCTACACAATCTCTCTGGCTTTTTCAGCATCTCCAGGGCTTCTCCCATTGATACTGGGTTCAGTTTTTGTTTGCTTTCGACCTGGTCTTTGAGATCTACCTAATGGCTCTCCCTTTGGCTTCCCCTGCACATGACCCATTGGCTGTGATTAGTGGTGTCTTGGGTGGATGGAGACACTCTTTATTTGTCTCTGCTGCAGCAACATGGATGTTTTTTTATATGGATGGTATGTTTCCCTAGTTTCCTGCTGTGTACCCTCCTGACGGGATTTGTCTTTTTCTCTGAGAGTGCCTCCCTTGATTTCTTGCTTTAGTTCCCTGGCTCTATTTTTGAGCCAGGACTTTCTTCTTTTTCCTGAAGCTTCCACTCCATCCCTCTCCCTGGAGCGAGAAAAGTGCTCTTCTTGGCTGTCTCTCTGTTTACAAACTATGTGCTGGTAATTTTGCAGTAGTTATGGCTGATGTTTCCCATATGTCAGTGTTTTTGTGACCTTGGCCTCTCCTGTACGGTTTGCTGACATGCTGTGTAATGCTGGTTTGCTCTATGGTGCCCTACATTTGTGTGCATTTCCAGCTGCCTAGCTGTGTCCCTCTGAAATGTTTCCTTCCTTGGGGATTCTGTCCCTCTGATTTCTTCCTTGGAAGTGAGAAAGCCATTTGCCACTTACTTTAGGCCTGGCTGTTGTGGGCTTGTCTGCCTCACTGTTATTTGGAGCATAGTTCCTGTTGTGAATGTCTTCAGCCATTCCTACTCTACCAGGGCTCTCGAGCGCCACTCTAGGGTCCTGACCAGCTGTTTCCATTTTCCCTCCCTGCTTCTGTTCCTGACGTGTGTCTGTGTATTTGTGGCCATCCTTTGCACCCGTCTACATACCTCTTTTTGGCTTGGTTTGCTGTTGTGTAGGCTGATCTGGCTGGTATTTTTGTGCATTTTTTGTTGTTTTTATGGGCTTGTTTGATTCCTCTGGTTGGACTGCTGCCGGGCTTTGCCCTGACAGATCCCTTCTGTTGATCCCATGCCACTTGGCCGCAATGCAAGTATCTCAGTCTATGGCAGGCAATGCACCATCAAGCTTGCCTCAGTGGCTTTGGCATTCCCATCTTAGTTGGTGGCTCTTCCTTTATGATTCTCCACATCTCCAGCCGGTATTTGTGTGCCACTTTCAGAGGGATTTGGTCTTACTTTCATTCCTGTCAAGCTTGTATTTCTCAGTAGGGTGCTATTTGCAGTGTTCAAGTGGGTGACACAGACCCCTCACACCCTGCGATTTGTGACTCTGAGTCCCCTGCATTGGCTACAGTTGAAATTTTGCAAATATGCTGTTCTGTTCTTTACTCTATTCTATCTGTTTGTTCATGGTTTGTGAGTTTTACCCAGTTATCAGGTTATCATCTTGCCTGGGCTTCCTTCTCTTAGGTAGCCTTGCTATGGTGTCTGCTTTCAGAGACTTGTCCTGGTATTTTTTGGTACTCGTACGTTATTGGGCCTGGTTGTCTTGTCCTTTTGTCCTCCATGGGTGGTGAGTGTTATGGTTTGCAGGCAGTTTCCCTTTTCTTCTAGCTCTGTGCTTCTGCTCAATGGCATGTGATGTTCTGTCAATTGCATTGTGACTTCCTTCCTCAGGATCTCTCGTGGCCTCATTTTTTGCTCAGTCACATTGCGATATATATACACACACACACACAGACACACACATTTTTAGTGAGCCCCTCAATTCTTAATGTGATTGGCCATTTCTTCCAAACACACACAGATTGTAGAAGTCTGTAATGTATACAAAATCCTATGCTCCTTTTGGTTGTGCCTCATTTGCACATCTATACTCATAACTATGTTGGCTGAGGCTGTAGTGGACTCCAGCAACGTTGAAGGAAATGCACTCTTAAACATTTGACATTATTAGCCTAATCCTCTTTCCATGTTAACCACAAGACTCAATAGCCCAAGATCAGTGAACACTTACATACTAGATATTTTTGTTACTGCGTTCAGCAAACACTTAAAACCTGTACACTATACTCTTATTCTCAAATGCATTCCTAGTCCCACAACATTATTGGCCATGCGTCTAAAGTACATCTAAAGCAATCCTCCGATTGGTGATGTCTTTGGAGCACCCACTGAGTGTACTGACTCTGGCTGATTCACAGCTGAGTCTGTGGTGTTGCTGGCTCTTTAGTGTGTACCTCAACTGTGGATGACTGCGACTGACCATTCCCCACTTATTCTTACAAATATTCCTTTAGGATAATTCCAAGTCTCCTATAAACTTCTATTAACTTTCAATACGGTGTTCACAAATGTGTTTTTGTCCAATGTGGTTATGATGCAGCATTTTCCACAATATTTGGAAAAAAAACTCCTGAGCGAGAACACATAACTCACACTTAGTTTTCCATAAACTTCCTCCATTTGTCCGCAAAGATGATTATATGCTTTACGCATAACACGTGACTAGCACTTCCGTAGCAATTCCTTGGAGAGACGGATCTTCTGACTAATTACTTTCAAACTATATTGTTGTGACTTGCATGCTTTGAAGTGTACTTTTTTCACAGATGTTTCCCAAAAGTCATTGGTGGAGAACAGGACAGTAGGGAAACATTACAAAATAAAATGCACTGTATGCTTTTAAACCTCCCTGCTGCTTCAGCAGTATATCAAAAATGTTAAGGAGATAGCACTTTCCTTCCCCGAATCTTCCTTATTTTCGTTATCACAGGGGGCCATGCCCCCCCCCCTCCACCCCCTCTCACCCTGAAACAAATACCCCTGGCCACGGCCCTGTCATTAGATCTGTGTCATTGCTGACTCATGGTGGTGTACATCAATGTGATAACTCGATTCTTGCATCCATCGGTTTATACCCAAAGGGTGCTTTCAGTATAGTCGACCATGTTGATTTATTTAGCCATACGGTCAGTTTCAAGCATTTTCTTTCAAATACATTTGATTGGTGCATAGGGCTTAACAGTCACTCCCGTTTGCAGTGATGGCTCCGACCGTACTGTGAATGATTGTCGCGTTACAGGAGTATTGCTGCATGTTGTCTGAGTTCCCTATAAGATTGCCAGAGACAGCAAGTCTTAAGTAGTTAAACTGTTGTATTCTTTCTGTTTATAATTTTCACAAGAGAATTTCTGGCCAGATGTAATACACCAATTGCTTTTTTTCTGTTTATCGTCAAAACTAAAGTGAGGGATAAATATTCATTGAAGGTGTCGTCTTCTGTTTTAGGGAGGACTGTAGCTCATCTGTTCCATGGTGGGTAATAATGGTTGCCATGTCGATAGACAGAAGTCGTCAGCATGTTTGGAATGGCTGCTAGCAGCATATGCAGTTTAAGCTTCACGGTATTAACATACATTTTGTATGGCTGTGAGACTTTTAGGAATGCGCAGTTTATACTGCATGTATTAGCATATGTTTGTAATGGGTGGCAGATTTTTAAGAATATGCAGTTTAAGCTCTATGGTATTAACATACCCTTATGAAATATAAATATTCAGAACTGTTCCATTTTAGAAGCCCTCTGTTGGCAGCCTTAACAATCTCGTAGCATCGTTATCAGCAAATTAAAAACAGCGGTCCTTAGCCTAGCGGGGTACTTGTATAGTAAGCAGTGATTCATTGAACTGATTACATCTCAAACGAGGGGCGGCTCCTCCGCTAAGGCGAAGGAGCATCGCCCCACTGCTTGCAGCAGAAGGGGAAATAAAAATAAAATGATAACAACAAAGCGTTATTATCGTTTTATTTTTCGCTGAGCCATGTTAGGGCAGGGCGGGGCTGGAGGGCGCTAGAGCGAGGAGTGAAGTACACCATAAGCGCGCATGTGTGTTTGGCTGGCCGTGTTTGGACATGTGCACTTTGCATTTCTCCTGAAACTGCACAGGCCTTCTCTTCCTCTGTGAGCGCCGAAGCAGAGGTTCTCACACCAATTATGACGCTGCTGTCATGCTGGTGACAGCAGCGTCATGATTGGCTGAGTGCCTGTGTGCTGCTGGGAAGAGGACGGAGGAGACAAACCCGTCTCTGGAGAAAAGAGCTAAGTGGTTTTTTTTTGTTGTTTTTTTTTATTCCCTCTCCCCCGTCACTCCTGTTAAGTGTCAGCCACCACTGTCTCAAACTTCACCAAATGTTCCGTACATATTTTTATTTTTTTCTCTTTTATTACCACCAAGGTCGCCAAATCGTTCAACATTACATTTGTCTTGATTTACAACATAGGGGGTCATTCTGACCCTGGCGGTCATTGACCGCCATGGTCAACGACCACGAGAGCACCGCCAACAGGCTGGCGGTGCTCTCAAGGGCATTCTGACCGCGGCGGTTTGGCCGCGGTCAGAAAGGGAAAACCGGCGGTCTCCCGCCGGTTTTCCGCTGCCCTCAGGAATCCTCCATGGCGGCGCAGCTTGCTGCGCCGCCATGGGGATTCCGACACCCCATACCGCCATCCTGTTCCTGGCGGTTCGCCCGCCAGGAACAGGATGGTGGTATGGGGTGTCGTGGGGCCCCTGGGGGCCCCTGCAGTGCCCATGCCAATGGCATGGGCACTGCAGGGGCCCCCGTAAGAGGGCCCCACAAAGAATTTCAGTGTCTGCTTAGCAGACACTGAAATTCGCGACGGGTGCAACTGCACCCGTCGCACCTTCCCATTCCGCCGGCTGCATTCGGAGCCGGCTTCCTCGTGGGAAGGGGTTTCCCGCTGGGCTGGCGGGCGGCCTTCTGGCGGGAAACACAGAATCACCGCAGCGGTCTTCAGACCGCGGAGCGGTGTTCTGTCGGGGGAACTCTGGCTGGCGGCCTCCGCCGCCCGCCAGAGTTAGAATGACCCCCATAATCTTTAGTTATAGTAGATTGTCGAATTACGTCTAACTCTTCCATTTCTATTAAAAAAAAAAAAACTAAACTCATTTTGTCAACACTGTAGCTAATGAGTATCAAGTAATGGCAATTGTTAGAGATATAGATCCCAGCCCTGGAGTATGCGACAGAACCCTTGTTACGAGGATTGATTATCTGCTGCCGTCCCCTGCTCCAGAGGGATAGGCAGGCACAGGCTTGGCAATTGCCTGTTGCAACTGGCAAGCCAACATAAGCCACACAAGACGTCCAGTAGTCACTACAAAAAAGTCAGTTTTGTGGATGAACAGACTGAATGGATATTTGTAAGCTGATGCTGAGCAATGTAGCAGATAATAATAGTAAAATCATCAGCAATTCACGTTGCTCTAGATATATAAAGGTAAACAGAGATTCTTATTCTTCTGGTAATTTTTCTCAAGAAGAGGTCACCTTAGGGATAGCCATAACCTAAGTAGTGTTGACAGTGATTACTATGCACAGGTGTTAAAGGCTTTTTCCCTAAGGCAGTAAGTCTCTGGTCACTGGGAGACCGAGCACCAGGTCCTATTAAGAGTGAGAAGATTTACATTTGGGAACGGGAAAAGGGGGCATCCCTTTTTGAAACTACAGTCCTGCTTCCTCAGAACACTGAAACAAACGTGAATTACGTGACTCTCATGCTATGGTGGTTCACTGCCGTTGTTTGTTTCAGGGTGGTGTTGTTCACCTGCATATTCAGTAAGAGTACCAGCAGAGAAGATCGTCTCTGGTTCTGAAGGTTTCTGACAATGCTGTGTATCATCAGAGACAAGCAGTTGTTTGGTTGGTACATAGAGTACTACTGACCTATCTCCCTTGGTCAACTGAAGAGGCCAAATTAAACGTGTCTGTTCAGTGAAGCATGCTGGGACGATTTTTATCTTTCTCTTGAACCTAGTTTTTATTTCAGAAAGTTTTAAATAAAAGTGTTTACAGTAACAGCAACCTGAGAGATTGAAGTATTTTGAATATGAGAAGTTTTGCTTGTGCAAATAATACACGCAGTCATAGCGTAAGTAGATGTTGATAGATGGGACAGGCAACACTTTATAACGCTGCAAAGTAAATCAATATGTTATAACAATGTTGTCACTTATAATGAATGGATAATAGTAGTGCTTCTGTCAGTACAACATACAAATAAATTCCGGATCCAGCATAAAAGAGCACTCAAGGCCAGAAGAGAGAGATGGAGAGCAAGAAAAACAAGCACTGGCAAAGCCAATAGGTCGTGGCAATCTGAGAGCTAAAGGCGTTGGCAATGTTAATGTATTTAAGTATGTTAATAAAAACAGCCCCAGAGCCGTACACAAATGCATTTACATTGCCAATGCCTATGGCGCTCTGATTGTCAAGACCTATTGGCTTTGTCAGTGCTTGTTAACAGTGCATTGTTAGAGATGATGTAGAGCATGAACCCCCTCGCAGAACTATGAGGAAGGTAGGTCATACAAAATTCTGTCTTTGCAGTTTTATACAACTGTAGGTACATTGATCGCATAATCGTAGCCTTTAGTATGAGATGCTGACTCGATGTGAATTTGAGACAAATAATGAAGAATTCGTTTTTCTAAACGACACATTCATTGTACGTTTTCTTATGAAAAACTCAATTGCATATATGCCTGATTCATAAGCAAATAATGTCGTCCTGTGTATTTTCACTATCAGTTTTCTCAGTGCTTGTCCATTTTCAGCATATGTTCTTGTAATATTGACTGGAGCAGATAAAAATCGGTTTCCTCATTCCACGTAGCATAATACAAGTAATCATTGTGGGGTCATTTGGAGTCTGTGTAAACTGTGGCTGGGCTCATCGGTCCACTGAATAAGAGGGCTCGTGGGGGTTCAGACTGAAAAACTAATAAGAAAATAGACTTTTCTTAAATTCACTATATGTAATTTCAGTTCACTCATATTTATTTGATTATCCTGCTTGTTGGTTCCCGAGCTTACCCTACACTCTGTTAGATTTCAATCATATATTAAAATTAATTAATTAAAATGTGGAAGTAAAACATAAATAAATGTACTCTAATTTTCCAGGTGCCACGGCAATCCTGATTCCCCGTTTGGATTTGGTGATTTCCTTCGTGGGCGCTGTGAGTAGCAGCACACTAGCTCTGATCCTACCACCTTTGATTGAAATAATCACATTCCACAAAAGTAATTTGAGCTGTTGGATTATTCTGAAGGACATCTCAATAACCATCATGGGAATTATTGGTTTTGCAACTGGAACATACGTGACCGTTGAAGAGATCATTTATCCCACTGCCTCCTTGAATCCTGCTCCCACCTTGAATCCAGCTGCCTCCTTGAATCCTGGGGCCCTTACATGGAGCCCAATGGCAGTTTTCAATTCCACCCGCTGAAGTACATGAGTAAACTAATAATGATTGAATAACAGATTTCTGTGCCTCTTGCAGTACGCCTGGACTAGAGTTGGACGGTTATAATAAAGTTGATGAATTTCTGGACATTGGACATCTAGACAAGACTTCCTCCTTGGATTCCTAATCAATGTTATTTTGTGGTATGTCTGATTGTACTGTAATGCAGTTGTTGGTGTTCCTATAGGCAAAACCATTTTTCTGGAGTTTTATCTTTCTGTGCGTTAGTTTTTTCTCATGTTATCCATTTGGTTGAAAATTAGCTATTAGCAGGGTAAATTATTTTTTAGCAGGGTAAATTTTTTTTTTTTGGGCAAACTTGGGTGGTGGCCACATTGTAAGGGCAGCCAATGATGTTGATTTCTAAATGAGTAATATAATTGCTACCTGCAGCGTACATAGGAATTTAAATTGTCTGGGAGCTTGAGGGCATTATTTATGAGATTCTCGTATGAGTTGTTGAGGAGATTCGCCTGGAGATTTGACTGCAGCCTTTGACATTCAAGAGCTAAATGCAAGTGAAAAAGAGAACATATCTATAGTCACCATATTACTGTTGACAATCCAGCAAAATGTGGTAGCCAACTTTCAGCAATAAATGCGAAAATCTGTGTTTTGTTGCAGATAATAAATATTGGTTTGTTTATACTTCAATATATTCTTTATTTATTGCCCAAAAAGATTAATGTGAGTCTAAAAATATCTCTTCAATAAGCTAAAGATTCTGTTGCTGCATTTATGAAGTATGCTATATGTTTCTTCTCATCTGATTTGTAACAAAGGAAGAGGCATGAGATTTGTAAGGTTTTGAACCAAGAAGGTTCTGGTGTTTAATGTTTTGAGTTCTATTGCAAGATCAATCCATAATCCATTACAGCAGCATCAGCTGTATTTTTGTCACACATCCACATTAGGCAAAAACTGTAAAAAAAAAAAAAAAAAATTACATTCAACACATAGGGCTTTGGGTCCCAGTTCAGGTGAGGTGGGGTTTACAGGGCAGCCAGGTGCTTGAAGTCGTTTGCCACTGATGTCCCAGGGATTGTCTTACTATGGCTCTTCAAAGTGAGCCAAATGCACCCTTTCCACACTTGACTGCCAGGAGAGCGAGGGTGAGCAGATGCAGGCTTCTTAGGGAGATAGTTGGGGGCCACAAGCCCAGAACTCAACAGTCAACCAACAGATTAAACCAATAAATCAATATCCAGCCCAGTGTTTGTCTTTTGGGAGAAAGAACATACTTTTAATTACACATCCATGCTAAATACCACACAGTTCAATTCGAAGTACACAGACTAATATTCCTGGCCATGGTTCCTCTTTGAGCACTGAATTCTCCCCACTTCCTCTGTGCTCTTTCCCACCCAGGTAACCCTTTCTTGGTAGATATCAGTAAATATTGGCAGAAAAATGATTGAGGCACAGATGAAGATATTGCTCAAGCTCAAATGTGTAAACGGTTCATTCTTTTTCTTACCCCCGGTGTTGTAAAGGGTGTGAGAACAGCCTCAAGGCCTCGTGCTCACTTTAGCATGTTGAAGGTGCGGGTTCTCAACTTCATACAGAGATCCATGGTCTTTTCATGCCGCTCTGGTGCTGGCCCTAGGGGAGGTTGAAAGTATCCAATTTCTTCTGCATCTAAGACCTCTCAGAGGAGCGGACGGGGACCAATAAGTGCCTTCAGAGTTCTCAACTTTCGTGACCTGTATCTGGTACTACTGTCAGTCACAAAACACAGTGTGCTGTCACCACTGCTTTATGTGCTACACCCAGGAGAAGAACAGTTGTCCTCTATCCACTGTGAGGGTATTCTTGGCACTTATCACCCTTCCAAATCACAGGACAGGTGCTTGACCTTGCATGGCCAAGGACAGGCCTCGGCGTTCACACTAGAGTAGTGTGACACCACTGACAAAAATTGAAGTCAGGATTCCAGATATACATGCAGTGGCACACACATGGCAGGGGATAATAACAGATCTGATTACCAAGATCTTTATTTTACTGTTGGAGATGTCCTGTTGTCAGATTGGCACAAACGGTGGGAAAGTACATCTACATTCCCATGAGTACTCCCGGCTTGTACTCTGCTATCTGATAGAGACATCTAGCCTCTTATTCCTTACCTTTGAATTTCTCATGCGTCATACTGTATCTGGAAGATTTTTGCCTGATCGATACCCCTGCACACCTGCTAGGTAAGTGGCATAGATCGGCTCTGCCGGGCGGCAGCTGCATCCCCACTAGAAGTGACGTCTGCATCACCTATATATATGCCACCCCGGCTCGCTGATGTCAATTCCTTTCTTACTGCACCAGTTAGCATGATCCTGAGAAGAGCTACCTTTTTGTTGTTATTTTGACAGACTTGTTTCAACATTTTGTCGACTTTGTTTTTGTGGAAATTTTCCTCCTGGTGTGTCGATGAAGACAGGGTTTAAACTGTGTGGCACCTGTAACTACGTCATGTCAGTTACGGATCCACACCTGGTGTGTCTGTGGTTTCTTAAGCATGGCCATGACTCCAAGTCGTGCTCAGACTGCTGGGCCATGGCACCGAAGGCTTTGACAGAGTTTTCCCTAAAGCTGCTAGCGGTCGAACAGGAGATGCCGTGTTTCACGACTCCTAGGAGATCTCAGTTCCGATCAAGGGGAATGTTGCGGGACCACTCTAGGAGTCACAAGTCCTCTTCTTCCCACTTCAAGTCAACTGGATATTCAGGAAAGAGGCATAAGAAGCACAAGAAGTCGAATTGTGGCCAACGCAATGACGGAACATCAGTGATTAAAGCATGCTTCTTCGGAGCCGTTGCCAGGTTCGACTCCACACCTCTGTGCTTTTCCGGGTGCCGGAGCACCCACTTACTCAGGAAAAATAATTTTACAAGGCCATGCGCTGTGTGTTTTGAGTGGGCTAACCACTCCACAGCGCCTTTGGGCCGTGCAGAGTCAGAGGGGGTCCCATCAGGTTCCGCGCCATTGGCTCCATTCGGCAGCCTTGTGGATCGGATCACAGTTCCACTGGTACACTGTTCACTGGTACCAGTCATGCCACCATGAACATCCCCAATGCTGGTGGTCCCGGTGCCACCAGCACCCACTGGTGGCACTATCGCCATTTGAATCCCTGAACATGACACAGAGTTGTTACAGAGTTGACAGACACTGATTCCAGCACCCACAGAACCCATGTTTCCAAGGTCAGTGTCTGAGCCATAACCTGAAGGGCTAGGACTTCGGAAAGAATGGGAGGGGTCACTGAACCCTTAAGAACACCAGTTAGATGGAAGTATGGATGGTGTGAGGAACTGGGTGATGCCAGCGGACTAGATACATCTCCAGATGCCGTGCTTTGTCCCCCTACCACGGCTACAGAGGAGGGAAAAAAATATGCTATATTAGTGAAGAGTATGTCTGAGGTCCTGGACCTAGAGTTGCCCTTTGTGACAGTCAAAACTAACATCTTGACGGAAGTGCTACAACTGGGAACTTCCTCTTCCGAACCCCTGCTCCCTTCTAATAAAGCACTTACAGAAGTCCTACTGGCAGTCTGGTCCAAGCCTAGCACAGGGGCTCCTGTGAATAGGATGATTGCCCGCCGCCACTGCCCCATGCCTGGGGACCCAAACGTCCTCACCCAACACCTCACCCTTGGGAACTTTGTGGTCAAAGCCTCTACCTCCCCGACTCATTCCCTTATGCTGTCCTGGATAGGGAATCAAAGAGGCTGGATACCTTGGGAACGACCTCTCGAGCTGAGAGTCCTGGATAATCAGGCTATGATACCGATGTTTCAGCCTCTGTCCTAGATTTCAATGAGAATGACTCTGATGCTACTAGGCCATGCGGGCTCTGCAGTGGGACCTGAAGTTCCAGTGGGTGCAGAATCAGGGAAATTTCTCTGATATGGTCCAGATCTTGGAGGGAACTGCAAACGACCAGCAGTAGTGTTTAACAAACTGCAACTTTGTCAGAGACAGACACCTCTTTCTTCCCCAACCAGATCTCACAGTAGTGACAGATGCATCACTTTTGGGATGGTGTGGCCACCTGGGAGAGGTGGAGATCAGAGGACTCCTCTGGCGAAATCTGGACTCCACGTAAACATGCTTGAGCTCCGAGCAATCCTACTGGCACTGAAAACCTTTCTACCCTCCGTTAAGGGAAGGATAGTGCAAGTGTTCACCAACAACACCGCCACCATGTGATACTGCAACAAACAGGATGGGGTGGGGTCATCGACCCTTTGTCAAGAGGCCCTGCATCTCCGGACATGGCTGAAACATCAGGTCATTTCCACAGTGTTCAGCACCTGGCAGGTTCTCTGAATGCCAGATCAGAAAAACTCAGCCGCCGATGCCTGGTGGATCATGAATGGCGTCTCTATCTGGAGGTGGCGCAAGTTGTGGGGAGAGTCATGGTTAAACATGTTTGCGACCGTTGAGAACGCGCAATGTCAGCAGTTTTGCGTGCCAGAGCTTCCAAGGTGGCTCTCACTTGGACATTCTTTTTTGTCTTGAGTGGAGCTCAGACCTTCTGTAGGCTTTTCCGCCCCATACCACTACTGCCCAGAGTTCTCAAGAAGATCAGGAACAACCAGGCCTAAGTCATCCTTGTGGCTCCAGACTGGGCACAGAGGGTCTGGTATCCTGAGCTTCTCAACATGAGCATCGATCCTCCTATCAGGGTGCCCCCTCAGTAGGGTCTTCTGTCGCAGCTGTAGGGGAGTGTTATCCACCCAAACCTGTCTGCTCTCTGCCTTCTTAAGTGGAGATTGAGTGGTAACAGTTGACAGCTTTCAACCTTCCTTCTGAGGTCTGGCATGTTATTCTGTCAGTGAGGTGTCCCTCCACCAAAACTGGATACTCCTGCTGGGGGGAGAAATTTGTATTATATTGTACAGAAAAGTCTATTGACCCACTTTCCCATTCCCTTTCTGATTTCCTTCTTTTTATTCTCAACCTTGCCCAGCAGAGCTCTGCTCTGGGCGTTCTGATGCCTGCTGTATCTGCCTTCTTGCAGCTGCCTGACCAACCCTCTTTATTTAAGTCACCTATTGTAAATAGGTTTCTCAAGGGTCTTGTAAATATGTTTCCCCCTTCTCATTTCATTATATCTCAGTGAGACCTTCATTTGGTTCTCTCTTTCTTAATGTGTGCTCCTTTCGATCCTCTACATAATTGTCCCATCCGGGTGCTCATCATCAAGACAGCCTTTTTTGTGGCAATTACATCTGCCTGGAGGGTGAGTGAGCTGCAGGCTTTGTCATCCAAGCCTCCATTCTTGTCTGTTTTCCCCAGACAAACTGGTGCTTCACACTAGGGCCTCTTTCCTATTAAAAGTGGTAACACAATTCCATGTGAGCCAATCTGTCACCTTACCCACCTTTTATGCTCCTCCACATCCATCAAACGAAGAGGAGTGACTCCACCATCAGGACCCAAAAAGGGCATTGTCTTTCTCCCTTGACCCCACACAAGAGTTCCGGGTGGACGACCAACTCTTGGTGGAGTATTTTGGTACAAAGAAAGGTCTGGCAGTGCAGAAACTAACTATTTCGTGCTGGGTCATTCTCTGCATAAAAATTTGCTACGCATTGAAAACAAAGCAGCCTCCTGAGGGCTTAAAGGCTCATTCCTTCAGGGGTAAAGCTGCTACTACTGCGTTAGCATGTGTAGTTCTGGTCCTTGACATCTGCCAGGCAGCAAAGTGGGCATCCCTGCATACCTTTACCAAACACTACTGCCTGGACAGTCAGGTCCACATGAGCGGGCAATTCACCCTTTCGGTCCTGCAGGACTTCCTAATATAGAATTTGTCTGCAGCCCACCACCAGGGACGGTATTGTTTAGGTATCTATTCTATTGAACAAGTTACTTACCTTCAAAAACTAATCTGGTAGAGACAATATCTAGCTGTAGATTCCTTACAGACTCACCCATCCTCCCCGCTTTGCAGACAGATGTCTAGGGTTAGGAATTACCCCTTTCAGGGCTGTAGTTTGGGCACACCAGTTTCAGTGCACTTCATGGCTCCGTGCTTCTGGCGTGGAAAGTTGTGAAAAGTAACTGACATCAGCGTGCTAAGGTGGCATCTATGTAGGCGACATGGACATCACTTCTGGTGCGGATGTCAGCGATTGGAGCCAATCAATGCCACACACCGGCACGCAGGGGTGTACTGCTCATGCAAAAATCTTCCGGATCCAGTCTGGCGCCTGGGAAATTCAAAGGTAAGGAATCTGCAGGTAGATCTTGTCTCTACCAGATAATGCATTACCGAAGGTAAGTAACTTCCTCATTAAATTTAGTCCTTGCCGTGGGAGATACCATTTCAACAATTTGAGATTCTTACTCTTCATTGCCTCCAGCCATTTGAGTAGCTGGGTTCCAAAGAGATTCTGCTTGAATCTCCTCAAAGCCACAATATGGCAAAGCACTCTTTCTTAAGGTCCACCAAGTTATTTTCCCCAGGAAGCAGGCTGCGCCTGTTGAAGACCACTGGATGCTCTCTACCATTGTAGTTAAGGTCAGTTCCTATGTTTGAGCCATTGGACTGTGCAATAAAAGTCTGACCATAGTTGCACACCTTCAAAGCAGGTGCATCACATAGTGCTCTCTAGGTCTTCAAATGTTTTGTGATATTCTGCAGTCTAAATCACCTTCTTAGGCTGCATCTTGAATGTCAGGGCTGTCAGGGGTACGTCGATGGTACCAGAGCTAGCCACAAGGTTCCTGTGATGTTCGTTGAGCCCGAGCAAGACTAAATGGGTGGGGGAAACTTCCCACTCCAACACAGGCAGTATCTTGGCATCTTCTTATTTCCTACCTGCTGGCCAAGGTGCCCTACAGAGGACTGCCTCCCTCTGTATTCGGTTGCCTTGAAGGTCTGTTTAGTTCCCTGTATCCTGACCATCACCTACTGTTGGTGCCTCAAGTGTCAGAATCATCATGATAGGCCATGAAGAACTGCTCCAGCCCTGAGAGAACATGGTTGGCCGGATGCTGAAAAGTGGCAGGAGCATTCTTGATCTAAAAAGGCATCACCCTAAATAATATAACGCTTGTGGCTTAAATAATGCAGTCTTCTCCTTGGCACAAGGTGGTAGTGCAATCCGCTAATAGCCACCGAACAGATCAAAAGTACTCCAGTAGCGACGGCCCACTAGCTTATCAGCTCTGGGAATCAGTTGTTCATCACTTTTGAGCACTTCATTGAGTGCCCAGTTGTCCACACAAAGATCCATGTCTGTGAATTCTTGCTTGGGTATCAATACTATTTAACAAGGGACTATGGGAATGCTCAATCAGCCTGAAGTCTAACGTATGCTTGTCTGCTGTTGATGTATGCATGGAATCTATGCTTATTGTTTTGGGCTGCCAATACTTCTTATTTTCGCTATCTTCATATTATAATACATGGGACATCACAATCCCTGAACAAACAAGTCTATAATTTCTTTATAATGAGCGACATGTCATATATTCAGTGTCCTGTTATAAAGAAATGATTTCAGAACTCAAATGTTCTTCATCCCATATGTAATTAGCTAAAGGGATGTGACGTGGGAAGTTGTTGTGCCCCTGCCTGATGTTTGCTTCATTTCATCACTGATCCTCTACTCCTGTTAGGAGTGCCACTTCTTCATTCCCATTGGTCCTGTCTGTATTCAATTTTAGGCTCGAAGACTGTGTAAAACTACTCTCAACTATTCTCCCCCCTTACCCTTGAGGCCTAGTAACCAACTTCCTGTGCACATTGTGAACTATGGTTTTTAACACATGACCCTACATCCTAATTCCTTCACGCAGATGAGGTATAGACTGCGGAGTGTCCCGTATATTGTTGTGGCACCTTTTCATCTTTTTTGACTGATTGTCCCTCTGACCCTGGGTTCGTGTACCCCCTAATACTCTTATTATCAGACCAGCATTACATTCAGAACACTTGAAAGCCAAATGTATTAATTCATAGTGCATTTCTTTGCCATTAAGATCCTGAGTGAGTCGGATATATTTGTTTATTAGTGTCTATTTCTGCCCTTTGTTGCATTGAAATGGTTGTATGTTTGTAAGTGATTATGCAACGATTTCTTCGGCCGTCATTGGAGTGACCACTCGGGGCCGGTGTTCGCTGTCTCCTGCTGCATCTTCTGCACTGCCTGTGTTCACGGATTCTGCGTTGGTTTCAGAGTCTTTTGCTGAGGTGCCCGCTGCTTTCCGTCTGCTTGCGGCTTTAATTATTGCTTCTTTTGCTGTTGTTTTTTAGGCTGATGATGGTTTGATAATTTCTATGTTTTATTTATCTTTTTTTCTGCTCCTCTTAATTCTCAGTAGTGAAGGACCTTCTATTGATTTACCTGGGCCTCTGCACCATTTTGCAAACCATTCCCATGGTTCATTGAGTTTTTTAAATAAAAACGTCTTGCTTCCCTTCTAGGAAGGAGTGCCTCTTGACTCGACTGGTGCTGTTTAGTCAGATAGAAAAATATAAGGCGCATCATTATCGGTCCTTTCTTCCAGGCAGTTTGCAGTAACAAATCTCTTTCTCTGTAGTTTCAAATAAGTGCCATTATAGGCGTGGGTGGCGCTTCCAGATATCTCATCGTACAAGAACTATGATAACCTAGTTGGCAGTACCCTCTCTCAAACAAGTCTCCACGAAAGACACCTTATCTGGACCCCCAGTGTGTTTTGCCATTCCCATTATCCTTATGTTTTGGGGTGAGAAATAGCCTTGGCATTTTGAGACCAGCGCTCGAAAAAACTTTTTTTTTGTAATTCAAACAGCTATTCTTGGATTCCTTGACTATTGGCTACAGCATGAAAAGAGTGTTTTTTCATGCGTTTAAGGCTCTTTCAGCTGTCCTTTGTTAGTCTGCTCTCAGTAAATGTAGGTCTGTGGTCACAGTGTCGATCTTCTGTTTCCGCATTCCCGACAAGTCAACAGAGATGGAGGGACACTAATAGCTCCGTTGGGGTGGTGGATTGCTCATTCCATGTCAGGATCCTGCCATCTGGCTACTAGGTGGCCCTCGCGAGGGACACAAGGGGACAAGGCTGTACACCAGAATATGGTACAACATTTTTCAAAACCTTGCATTCCCAGATGGGCTTCACATCCTCGTCCAGGCTTCAACTCCGACTTGCTTTTGCATCGTGTTGCATATAGAGCCCTCTGTCACAAAGCCGAGATCTTGTGCTGGTAGTAAGGCTTTATTCCCTATCTTGGGTCCTAGATCATACTGTTATTTTGGCCCTCTCATAAATGAATTCTTAAGTTTTCTTTCTCTTCTCTCATATCCACACTTAGTTTCAGGCCTTTTGGTTTCCTATCCTGTGCCTTCTGGTTTCTCTGGTCTTCCACTGTATAAGTTCTAATACAGCTCTCCTTTCATTGGTGGTTCCCTGATGGTTCCCTGATTACTAGCTCCTAGTTTGCTCATTGCACCTGGCTCTCTCCCTGCACATTTGCCCCTCCCTGAAGCTCAAGCTATTTCAGTCCTATGCGCTCATTGTACAGCAGCTCACAACAGTCTTCACTATTGAGGCTTAGTGTGTTTTGGCACTGTCCTGGTGATCTGCTTCCAGGATCGCTCTTTGATTCTGTGTTCTCTGATTTCCCTGATTTCTTGTTCAAATTAGCCTTGTCTGATTTCAGTTTTTTTGTTTTTACTGCCTCTTTGTCTCTGTTGTTGCCATTACATACTTCCCCACCTGTTCTTGCAGACTTTTTGCCTTGTATTCCGGTGTTTCCTGCTCTGCCTGCATTCTTCTGCACACGTCTGTCCTGCCCTTGTTAGTGGGCAAATTTCACAGGCCTGTTTCCAGAGTTCAACATTCTGTGTGCTAATTTCTAGTCTAGTCCAGTCCTGTTCTTGTTCTTTAGCTCCAGTTCTGCTTTCCCCCAATCCCAGTCCTATATTCAGCGTTTCCTACTCTACTGCCCTTTATCTTCTTAAATGTTAAATCAAATGTTAACCCCTCCTCATCAGTTGTTTTGTCCATGTAGAGGGCAAGTGCACCCTTTTGGTTAACCTAGTCCCTATTCCAGCAGGGTTCCTGCTTCCCACTTTCAGTTTAGTCTTGGCCTTCCATTTGTGTCACAAATGTTCATTGTTTGAGCCGTTCCCCCTCTAAGGTCCCATCTGCAGACCACAGCACTGCACTATTCCATGGTATCTGTGCAGCTTCTATCCAGCCCCGGGGCTCTTCACACAACTATTGGCAAGTTTCCACTCCATTGGACAGCAGATGCAATGAGATGACCACTCTTCTCTTTGCCCTGGCATCCTGCCTCCAGACCTTACACAGCCTAATCCACCAATAGTGGCATCTTGTTGCTTCACAGTCTTCATCGAGGAGCCAGTGTTCTCCTCAGTTTAATCCTGTTTTTCAGGAGCCGAGCAGCTGTAGCAGATATGTCACTTTTGAGCTCAGGTCTGTCATTGTCATGGGTTGCCACTGGGAGTGATGATGGCAAATTCTTGTTGCTGAAGTTTTAGGATGAGCGAATGCTTAAGTGAGCATGTCCGACTCCGTTAGCTTCAAGCAATGCAAACCTATTGGCTTGCATTTGATATGCCATTGTGGGTCACACCAATATGTTACTACATCTCTCTCATATATGCAGAAATAACGTTTTTTTCCAGTTGGAAATCACTATCTTAGGAAATCCAAACCTTGAAAATATGCCTAAGAATGCCATAGCTACCACCCTCGCAGTCACCCTCCTCAAAGTTACTGCTTCTGGATACCTGGTGGTTTGATCCACTATAACCAAGATGTTTGTTGCCTGATGCTGAGAGGAGGTCACAGCGCAATGTCGTTTATCGACCCTCACCTTGTCTGCATTTTCGTGTCTCGAACGCGACCATGATTCAAAGTTGTGCTTGGACTGGCGGGCCATGGCGCCATAGGCTTTGAGGGAGTGGCCTGTAAAGCTGCTTGTGGCCCAGCAGTCGACATCAGCAAACATGACTCCTTGGAGGTCATTGTCCCGGTTGAGGAGAAGATTGTGAGACTGCTCTAGGAGCCCTAAGTCCTCTTCCTCCCACTCAAGGCCCTCAGGACACTCAGGAAAGAGGCACAAAAAGAAGAATAAGTCCAAGCTGACATTGATTTCACCTCATCCTTGGGACGATGCAACGAGTGCTCATTGTCTACCTTGAACTGCAGGTGACGCCTGTGGGCAGGCAAGATGGAGATGTGGAAATGCACATCCTGCAAGTCCAACTCTACCAGTCAGTCTCCTTGGTCTAGGGCAGACAAGACTTGAGCCAAAGTGAGCATCTTGAATTTCTCCTTCTTTAGAGAGAGATTGACAGTCCATAGGTCTAGAATAGGGTGAAGGCCCTTGTTCTTTTTGGATCTCAGAAGGTAGCAAGAATAACAACCACTGCCTTCTTCTGACAACAGAAGCCTTTCTGTGGCACCCTTGACCAAGAGAGCCGTAATTTTCTCTCAGAGCAAAGTCATGTGATCCTCCGCCAGCTGTTTGTGAGCTGGTGGTATTGGGGGAGGAAAGGATTTGAAAGGGAGGGCGTAGTCCCCCTGAATGATATGCAAGACTCATGTGTCTAATGTAATGGACTGCCAGTTGAGGAGATGACATTGCATTCTCCTTCTAGGAGGGTTTGAAGGCTGCAGCAATAGTGGGCTGTGTGGCAGATGACTTTCAGCTTCCAGACCCTCGGGGTCTGAAGACACTGCGTCCTCCCATAGTTTGGGAAACTTGCGCAGGATGGTGGCTGGCATAGGGCTGGCACAGTGGCACCCCCCCTTCTGCAGCCATGTATGGGGCGAAAGACAGACTTTGGACGAGGGGTCGCTGAGAGGCCCAAGGACTTGGCCATAGCCCGAGAGTCCTTAAAGTGCTTCAGTGCTGTGTCTGCCTCCTCGCCAAACAAGCAAATTCCATTGAAGGGCATGTCCTTAAGATCTGCCTGGACATCCCCTGTAAAGCCAGATGTTCTCAGCTTGGCGTGGTGCCTTAAGGCCACCACGACTAAACCGATCCGCCCAGCGAGTCAGTCATGTCCAGACCACACCTAATGGTGAACTTTGCTGCGTCACTCCCATCTTTCAGCGCTTGGGAGAGGATGACCTGGACCTCCTCCAGGACCTGTGGCAATACTTGCCCAACCGTATCCCATAAGGTGTGTGAGAAATGGTCCAATAAGCATGAGGTGTTCACCGACCTCAATGCCAGCATGGTGGAAGAAAACATCTTCTTCCCAAGTTGGTCCAGCCTCTTGGATTCCCTGTTCGGGTAGTGGAAGGGCACGCGCAATGGGAAGTTGAGGCTTGGACTACCAAGCTCTCAGGGGCTAGGTGTTGTCTGAAGAAACTAGGGGCAACCTGGTGCAGGGCGATAGAACCAGACAACTGTCCTATTCATAGGAGCCCCTGTGCTGGGCTTGGACCAGGTTTCAAGCAGGACATCAGCAAGTGCCTCATTAAAGGGCAAAAGGGTTCAAGAAAAGTAAGCCCCAGGCTGAAGCACTTTTGTCGAGGGGTCAGTATTGACATCCACTGAGGGCAGTTTAAGGCCAATAATCTCTGCTGCTCTCAGCACCACCAATGCATAAGAAGCTCCCTCCTTCATAGCTACAATAAGGGAAAAGAGCAAGCCAGAAAAGATGTTGGAGATGTGTCCAGTCCACTGGCATCTCCTAGTTTCTCATACCAGTCCAGTGAAGTAGGCTCTATCTGGTGTTCTAAACAGTCCACTGACCCCTCCCTATCTTCCCCTCATTCCTGGCTGTTGAAAATAATGCTCTGGCAATGATCTGGCACCCATGGATGAATTAGGCGCAGAAATCAGCATCGTGCAATGCCATTACAACTCTGGATCATCTGAGATCAGAATGGGGCTGGTGCTGCCAGTGGGCACTGGCTGCGCCAGAAGCATTGGCATCATGACCGGTGATGGAAAAGATTGGTACAACAGGAGCCAATCAGGATCCAGAATCAGATCCATGATGCCCCCATCGGAGAAGAGGCCAGAGCTGATGGCACGGAACTTGATGGGGGCCTCCTAGACTTCGTGGGGCTCAAAGGGGCTCCCAAGGGGTCAGCCTGCTCAAATACGCCGCGCATGTCCTTGTAAAAGGCTTTGACTTGAGCAGCAGTAACTCTGGCTCTCGGAAATGGATGGAGGGTGCTGAATCAGAGCTGGCAATGTCTCTGTGGAACTGTGCCTTGCCGGCACCTCTTGTATCAGGCTCACAGGCAGTATTGTGCCTGGCACTGCAACGCCTAGGATCCATCACTGGGACTGCAAGACTGCTGAGGCTAGATGACTCCTCAGTATCCCCAACTCCCAGTTCGCCGGGTGTAGCACTGCGTGCTGTCAGCACAGCATCCAGAACGTTGGTCATTTGCACCAATCCCTTGGCAACGTCCCGACTACTATGTGCTGCCTCCACCTGTGCGGCCACAGCACGCCGTGATATTAGGGCAGTTGATGTAGCAAGACGATTTACAGATCTGCAAAAGCCATTGAACATTCCCATGAATTGCCGTTCGCGCCTGCTGTGGCTAACACACTCATACCTGATCTCAGTACAGAGTTCCTTAATGGCATTTGTCAGTTCCTTGGTGTTATCCGCAGCTGTTTGCTGTCCCTCATGCAGCTTGCAGATGTTTGCATTCAGAGACTCCAACTGCCTGTGCAGCCCCCCCATATTGACATTGTGTGACTGCAACTGCCTGTGCATTGCCCTCATGTTTTGGCATTGCAGGTGCTGCACTTTGAGCATGGACGCTTCAAGGCCACCAAAGAATGATGGGCCCTCACCTTCATCTGTGTGCTGTGTGCCTGCATCGTGAGGCCTCCTGCGGGGAGTTGAGTGACGCTGGAACAGGGACTGCTGCCTTCCTGTGGATCTAGCTTCTGGGGATGGTGTGTGGCCTTCATCCGGCATGTCATCGGAGTCCTGGTTCAAATCGTGTAGAGGTAACACCCTTGCCCTGCGTCTGATTGGTGTATCCCCCACATTGGCACATTCTGCTTCTGCTGGGCCTGAGCCATCTGCAACGACAATGTGCAGCATGTCATTTATGTATGTATCACCAAATGTGGCATAATGGTAATAAATGTACACTTACATCGTATCACTATGAACTGTGTGTTTTGTTCTTCTGTGTGTCAGTATACTTAATTGCAATCTATGTGCTATTTTCAGTTCTGGGTTGTGGACTACCACTCCCATAAGGCATTGTTGTGCCGCATGTAAGATGTGGAATGGACTACTTATCACAGTGCTTTGCACTACTTGCTATTTCCTGAGGGGCATTTGTACATGCACATATGGGGTTACATATCATTATTGGACTTACCTTTACTGGTGCTGGGTGTGCCGGAAGTGTCAATGTCAAGTGACCCGACTGACAGCTTCTGGAAGCAGTGTGGACTCCACCAGGTCTTCCATGGGGGTGGAGGGTGTCTGGGTGGATGGTCTGCCTCCTGTGCTCCTTGCCTCCTTTAGTCTGCTGGACACCCTCTCCTTGGCATGGGAACGCAGGTCGTACCACCTCTTGCGTATCTCTTACACCAAGCGATGCGCAATCCCCAGTGTGCAGATTTTGGTCTGGATGTCAGCCCAAAGTTTCCGCTTCTCACTCTCTGGTACCTGGAATGAGCTCTTCACAAAGAGCCGGTCATGGCTTCTGACCACCTCCTCAGTGAGCACCTCCAATTCTTGCTCACTGAATTTCAGCTTCCTCTCTCCCTTCTCCTTCCCATTGCCAGCATTGGCCATCTTGGTGTTATGTCCTGGCTTGCTCACACACTTGCTCCCTGGGGCTGGTCTGATACTCTCTGACTGCTCCTGTGGGTGTGGTACCTGGAAACAGGATGGGCTGACTCACTTCCTGCTTGTGATGTCATCAGGCTGTGCCAGGTGACCGTTTTTGCAATTTGCGATTTTCAAATACCGAATCGCACTTTTGTTTGCGATTCGGTATTTGGACGTCACAAATTGCATTAGCGATTTTTAAGAAATCGCTATGTCCAACTCGCAATTTTGTTACATCACATTTTGCGTGCCAGTAATAGTGATTCCTTAAAATTTGCTATTAGGGACTCGCTAAGCAAATTCTTTATACGTCTGGCCCTTGTAGAGTTACTGATTACCTGAGGTAGCCTGACACTAGACATATTCACAGAACAGCCACCTTGAACTAACTGGAAGAAGAAGGAAAAATATTTAAGCTAATAACAGTCAAGTTTTCAGGGCGTTTTCTAAATATTTTTGATGGCCTAGGGATGCTGAAGACATAAAGGTCAATTCACCAAAATGGTAGGGGTAACAAAAGTGATATCTCACGCCATTTGACCTTCAATTTCACTCACAAATATGCTTGCATGTACATTCACACTTCCACTCTCACGTAAATACACACTCTTTCACACGCACGCATACAACATACATTTGTACGTATTTTGTTTACTTACCTTGGCAGCCTGGGAAGCTCATATTCCAGCCAATTATGCTCCTTTTTACACTAATAATAACACAGAATTCATTATTAGTGTATTAAAAACACTGATAGAAAACAAAGAAAGTGGAGTTCTAACTGACATCCATAAGGACTAGCTGCCACTGTGCTCCTGGCACTGTTTTGCCACCTCTGAGGCCAGGAGGTCACACAGGCAGTGCTAGGAGTCGCCAGGGCAATGCAGGGGAGTCAGCTGCAACCCCTAAATGGAGTCAATGGCTGCAGAAGAAAATGCCAGTGTCTAGCCACAAGAACAAATAAAGCTCACTTTTGGAAAAGACCATCTTTTGAGTGGTATTCCCCAGATTTTTGCCTTGACTGTTTTTATTGACCATAGCACTCTGCACACCCATACTAACCAGTAGAAAAGTGCTTGTGCTCCCCTTTAAACATGATGAAATAAGTACACTCCTTATTGGCCCATATGACTTACCTATAGGTCTGTGGTACATGGTACAAAGTTTACCCAGGGACTGTAAGTTAAATGTCACTCAGGGGCTGCAGCACCCCTTGTGCCAATCACTACAGTAACAGAGTAAAGCATGCCTCCAGGACTACCACAGTCATCTGAATGTACAGTTTTAAACTGCCATTTTGTTCTCTCATAATAAACCGATTTGACAAGCCTATACCTTGCTTTCGAAATAATAATAAATCACCCGAAGCTAGGCCCCATTGCCCATAGAGTACTGTGCATGGTATTTAAAATTAGGACATGGAGTTTAATATTATACATGGCCTTACATTGAAAAAGCATAAAAGCTATTTTCACTGTGGTAAGGCTTGCTGCTTCCATCGGGAAACACTGGATTACTTTGTAACACTGTATAATGCTAATTTCAGATTGGTAACAGCTAAAGAATTGTTTCCAGGACTCTTTTTAATAGTTAGACTAAATCAGAAGAAATAGTAAAGGCAAATTTTGTCTACCTATTACAGAAAAAGTCCTTTAAAAAAGGTTACCTTTTGACTACCTAAAGCCTCTAGGTGCCTTTCTGTAAGTATTCATTTCACCAGGCAGCTTAATGTCTCCCCTGTGGTGAGGTGTGAACTGCTCCCAGGACCGGGACAATGGGCCTTGACAGGATGGTTTGGGGTCTGTGCCCAAACCGTCTGTGGTGCACTTCAAAGGAGCCTTCCCTGTCACATGCACAGACAGATGTGGCTCACACTTGGGCCTGCCTCTCCTTTTCTCCTTCTAGTCAGTCAGGCACCAACCCTAGTAGGAGAGAGAGCTGCCCTAAAGGCAATTTGTGGTGGGGCTCTGAATATCCTCTTTGGCATTAGAGTGTCAAATCCTGCTTTAAGGTCTCATCCTGCTTGACCGGTCTGCTGGGTTTTACATTTAACATTTAGTGCCACTTCAACAGAGAATGCCAAAACACTTTAGACCTGATTTGCATCTTGGCTGTAATTGTCCCGCTGTTGATTTGCCATCAGAAAATCCATCTGCCGGGTTGGTGGTCCGCCTGTCTGATTTAGATGTTGGTGCTTCATAGGCGAGGCCTGTCGCCTCTGCCAGGAATGCCCACCTGCGTCAACAGCACCATTAGAAATAGTGGCTGGCAGGACTCCAGCCACGCTTACAGCCGAAGGGATTCCGATGTGCAAAGCCAACTTTGGAGGTCCTACATCCACACGTGAGTTGGCGGATTGGAGGGAAAATGAGGTGAAAACGTACCTTTATTCCCGATTCCACTTCTGTTTTCAACTGGGCAACACCTTCTCTCGCTGCTGCCACTCCACCACAAAAGAAACACGACTCACCCCCTCCCTCCACACCCCCAATTAGTAGACTTGAAGTTAGGGAATCCGCATTGACACTGCAGTCATATACATGTCATAGTAAATTTTTTAATTTACTGTGGCATACATATGTCGAGAAAACAATTCTGGCAGACATGGATAGGGACACACTGGGTACAAGACACACATCGTACACACATGTACAAATGTAATTTTGTTACATTGCCAAATGAATGCTGGCACTACAGTAATGATAAAATCACCCTTGTTAACTATGTCCATGTGTGTTCATTGCAAGGGAGCCTGTACCTGTAATTTTGTGCGTCCAGTTGTGTATGTGAGTTAGTACATGTATGTGTTTGTGAGATTAGATTGGCTGGTTGAGGCAGGGAGCTTGAGTGGGTGATGTGGTTGGGTCAGTAAGTGTACCACTTGCATATAGGACTGATGTTGTGTAGGTTTGGTTGTGGGTTGTGTTGATGTGAGCAACATTCAGGCGAGTGTTGTTGAGTGGTGGTCACTGTTGTGATGTGTGTAGTTGTGCTTTTGTGTGAGTGTGTTTGTGTAGATGAGTGTGTAATTGTGTTGGTTGTTGTTGTTGTGTCATATGTGGGTGCAGTGTCAATAGGGTGTATATGTTGTGTCATGGATGTATGGCAATGTGTGCTTTTGGCATATACTTCTTGGGATGTGGTGGAATGGCAATGGATAATAATGTGTATGTTGTGTGCTTTGTGTGGTGTGTTGTGCAGATGGACACATACGGCCAAGGAACAGTGTGTGTGTGTGTGTGTGTGTGTGTGTGTGTGAAACTTACCTCTATCCCATAGCCAATGCCATTGTATGATGTCCATTGGGTCCTGCGATGGGATCCCTCTGTCAGCAGTCTGCCACCAGTACACCGCCCGCAGAACTGTAACATCTAAGTATGGTCGGTGGGAACCCGCCAGCATGACGGCTAGGAAGAGCACTCCATTGTGGCGGTCAGCGATTCAGCCACAACGCATCTAAATACGGCAGTCGTAACACCATCGAGTTCTTGGGTCCGTCGTCATGGCAATACCGTCAAGATCTAAATCAGGCCCTTTGTGTATATCCACTGTCTAGTTGCCCTAAACTCAGCTTTGATTTTACCAGACTTCTGCCTCTTAGTTTGTTGCGGTACAGGCACTGCCTCAAATTGGATTTTAGTGTTAAATGTGGGAGGACACTAGAATTACCACAGTTTTTTGTAAAATTAGTTTATTCATAAAATCCGAATACAAAAACACATAACATACAATGCCATTTTTTTCGCTTACAGTATCACGTCAATGTTACTGGCCAAAAATCACCTTTACAAGTTTAAGCAGTTCAGTAAAAGATTATATATCAGCAGCTACATGGTAGGGATTGTTCCTTATTCGTCAGCTTGTAGCATGAGAAGGTAGGCAATGAAAAGGCTCCAAATGTCTTTTGGTCAGGACGTCAGGGAGTTCTTCAGCATAGTATGCAAATTGATCATGGCAATACACCATATCCCGCAGCCAGTGCTGCTGCCTGGGGGCCTGATTTCCACCTCAGTGCATCAAAACTCTCCTCTTTGCCAAGAGCTGGGCCACAGACACCAGTTTACAATTAGATGGCTGCAGGGTCTTAACAATACCTAACAAACATAACAGTGTGGTCTTTTCCTTACTCTCTTGTGTATTAGCCGTGACTGTTTGTATCATTGTCCCCAGTAGTACCGGATTGAACTACAGCTCCATGCCATATGTAGAAAACAGGCCTCTGGTGCGCTGCATCTGAAACAGAAATCTCCTTCCCCAAGACCTAACTTAACACAATTGGGTCAGTTTATAGTATATTTGATACGAATACTTAAAATGAATATTTCTAAGATTGCAATTGGACGTAAGCATAACTTTTAAAGAACAACAAAACCGCCAGTCATCTGCGATTTATGGTGTCTCAAGTATGGCATTCCAAATGTCAAGCAATTGTGTCAAGATCTGGTGTCTATCTACCTCCAATGCAGTGTACGATTGTAAATACATTATTTTGTGCATCACTTGTTAGAAGCACTTCTAGTGCTCCCAGCGTTCATGGTTTCCTTGGGAATTGTGGATATGGATCCCACAGAGCTGCACTAAGGCCCTCATTCGGACCTTGGCGGGCGGCGGAGGCCGCCCGCCAAAGTCCCGCCGTCAAAATACCGTACCGCGGTCGGAAGACCGTGGCGGGTATTTTGAGTTTTCCCCTGGGCTGGCGGGCGGCCTCCAAAAGGCCGCCCGCCAGCCCAGGGGAAAACGACCTTCCCACCATGAAGCCGGCTCGTAATCGAGCCGGCGGAGTGGGAAGGTGCGACGGGTGCTACGGCACCCGTCGCGTATTTCACTGTCTGCTATGCAGACAGTGAAATACTGGCGGGGCCCCGCGACCCCCCCCTACCGCCATCCGGTTCCCGGCGGGAGAACCGCCGGGAACTGGATGGCGGTAGGGGGGGTCGGAATCCCCTCGGCGGCGCAGCTAGCTGCGCCGCCTTGGAGGATTCCAATGGGCGGCGGTACACTGGCGGGAGACCGCCAGTGTTGCCGGTCCGACCGCGGCTTTACCGCCGCGGTCGGAATGCCCATTGGAGCACCGCCAGCTTGTCGGCGGTGCTCCCGCGTGCCGCGGCCCTGGCGGTTCTATACCGCCAGGGTCGTAATGAGGGACTAAGTCTTTTGTTTGTGAAAATAAGCGTTGAGGACATTCGTTTATTTTGTTGAAATTCTGTAAGAAGGATAAACTTTCCTTTGGGATACACACCACCCAGTGTTTTTAATCCTGCTTCTCTCAATACTGCAAGTGACCCCGGTTCCTGTGTGACTGAAAGTGCCGGGTGATGTAATAAAGGCAGTGCCGGTGCATAAAGTGGTTAAGCCGATGCAAGCCTGCTAAACTGCTCCCATGCCTGTGTGGTGCAGTGGATTATGTTAGTTGCATTGTGCAGAACATCTGTACACGCATGAGGTATCATTGCTTTAAGTGGAATTGAATAGGCATCATCACTTTTAATGGCCATGTGTGGAGTATATTTCGGTGGATACCGCCAGTAGTGGGCAAAATGGGCTTCGGCACAAAGATAATACAGCTGCAGGTCAGGTGCACCAAACCCTCCTTGGTTGTATGGGCGCATGAGCGTATCCCAACTCAGCCAAGGTTATTTGCCTGCCCAAACCATCCCAATTAACAAGGAGCGTAGTGTCCAAAAGAAGGCCTGGATTCGGACCATTGGGATATTGACGAGTATAGGAATTTTTGTACAATTATAATTTTTATAAGTGCCACTCTGTCAGCAAAGGACGGTGGGAGTCTAGCCAAAAGTGTTACTTGGGCCTCTAGTTTGGCAACAGTTTTACCTTAGTTGTACTTCTTTACCAGCTCTGGGTCTCTAGGTACCGACACACCTAAATACTTAAGTGGTTCTTTGCTCCACTCTAAAGGGCATTCAAACGTATGCTGCATGGTGGCTTGCGTGAAGAGGAGAATAGTTGATTTTGACCAGCTAATACTCCGACCAGAGTGCCATTCATAGTGGACATATTCACACATAAGGGGCGTGATATTCCTGGCAGAGTCTCTGCTGTAAAGCACCATATCGTCCACATATAGCAAAACGGCTAGAGGTCTCTGAAGAAATCGCAGTGGGGCAGAAGCATGTCTGCACTATCACACACGTCAGGGTCTCCAGCGTCACCACAAAAAGAGGCAGAGATAGCAGGCACCCCGGTCTCATGCCCCTACGAATGGGAAAGGCTTGCAATATTTGTCTGTTTACCCTCACTTTAGCTGTAGGCGTGGTATATAATAGTCTAAACCAGAGCTGAAATTTGTGTGGTTCGCTCATGCACTGTAAGATCGCAAAAATATAACTCCAATGTGTGGAATCAAATGCCTTTGTGGCATCCAACAAAGTCGCCGAAGCCGGAAGTGCAGGCTCAAGACTATGAAGTGTTGCAAAGAGTGTACACAAATGTTGCGCTGTGGAGCATGCTGGTATGAAGCTAGACTGATCCAGTAACACTATTCTTGTAAATAGAGGCTGTAGTCTGGCTGCCAGTAGTTTAGCCAGTATTTTGGTGTCCGTATTAGCAAGGGACAGTGGTCTATACGATTCACACTGGTCCTTCTAAATTCTCTAGGGCCAAATGTATTAAAATGCAATTTAGCATTTCCTAAATAGTGACTTTATAGAAATCGCTATTTAGGAAATGCAAAATTCTATGTACCAAGATACCGATTTCCTAATAGTGATTACTATAATGTATGAATTCCTATTAGGAAATTGCAAACAAGAAATCCCATGCCATTTGTGACAATGGGCCAGTTTTGCATTTCCCAAATAGCAATTTCCAAGTAGGAAATCGCTATTTGGGAAATGCAAAACCAAGGATGACCATGGGAAAAATGCCCCCCAAAATGCACCCCAAAAATAGTGGTGCACATGTAGAGCACACATACGCCCAAGGGGCATGTGTGTGCCCTATTGCAATTAAAAAAAAAGTTTTGGGGGTGATTTTTTAAAATTGCACATGGGTACCATTGATTTGAAGTCGATGGTAATTGCATTTTCTAAATGCCCAGTTTGCATTTAAGAAATGCTCTGTACATCTGAATATGAACTGCAAATAGGTAATCCCTATTTGCAATTTCCTATTCAGAGAATCACAAATTGCGTTTTCTGCTCGGTAGAAATTGCAATATGCAATTCCCTAAAGGGCTTTGTACTTTAGAAAAGCCTATTTTGCATTTCTTAACGGGCCAAAATAGCGATTCGGACTGTTAAGAAGTGCAAATTGGCTTTGTACATCTGGTCCGAAGTCCCCACCCCATAGGACAGTGGATGGTGGTAGCTCATGAAGGCGATGCCCGATTTGTGTGTAAAACTCAGGGTTATCTATATTGGGACTGTACACATTTACAAGTGTCACCTGTGTACCAGCAAGCTGCCCTTGCATTCTGTTGTAGCTGCCTTGGTCATCAGTCTTTGAATGGGCCAGGACGAAGGGCACACCCTTTTTAATCAACACCATTATCTCACCCGAATATGAAGAGTACGTTGAGGTCACTCTAACTCCAGCCCATTTACTCCCAATGGCTTGCTTGGTATGATGAGTCAGGTGTGTTTCCTGTATCAGTGCAATTTGCACCTTCTGTCTGTCTAAATAGACCAACATTTGCCCTATGTTCTGGGATTGTTGAGCCCTCTAACGTTCCAGGTAAGAAAGGTGAAGTGACCTGTATCACTTGCTAGTGTGGTGCAAGTCTTTCTCTCTGCCATAATCTATCAAGTCAGTATGCAGTGACAGCGTAGTGTTACAATACACCAGATAAGCCATCATCATAATGGCGTAACATTTAACCAGCTCCAACTTACCGCCCACCCACTTCATCATCCCAACCATGCTAAAGCCATCCCAAATCATTAGCAACAGCATAACATAAACAAGCATGGTCATACAAACACCCAAGTAATTAATCATTATCATGTGGGGTGCACACTCTGAGGGACGCTACTGGCTTGGCATCCTTCCCTGTGAGTGGAGGTGGCCAAGGTCATAATAGGTAGATCTGGTGTGGCGCATAACAGTAGGCCCTGACTTCGTGTGAGTAAATAATGTTTTAATTTGCTAAGTAACCATGGACTCATTTGCATACAAGGTATTCAACCTATATGCAACCATGTCCGATGTAATATAGTCATTGCACAATAGCAATGTAACCCTTGAGTACCATCAAGGAACCTGCCAGCTAGTCAGAGTGACATCAGTCATCTAGGACTAATTTTTAATTTCCTTGTTCGTGTCAAGTTGCAGGGTCCCTCTCACCTTGGATACCCGCATGCCAGATCACCTTGGTTTCTACGGCACACTGTCCTCCAAATCTGACTCTGAGTGAGACGTTTCAGGCCGAGTCAGTGTTTTGGTGTAAGCCATTGCTTCTTTGGGCATACTGAAGATTCTTTGCTTGCCTTTGTGGAGAGCCAGAGGTGTGCCGGATTCAGCATTGCATATGTTAACATTTGTGATTTGCAGATTCTTTTTACTGGGAGGGACTCTTGTTGTGCTGCTTGCACTGCCACCGTAAAGTCAGGCTAGAGCGCCACTTCATTTCCTTGGTATTGCAGGGACGGTGTATCTCGTGCTAGTCTGAGCACCGCCTCACAATCTCGGTAATTGAGTAGTTTAGCAATAATTGATTGTGTCGGTGCTCCAAAGTTCTCTAGTCTTCCTGTCTTTGTGGATTCCGGTATGCCCGTAATCCCTAGAATATTCCAGCGAGAGTGGACTTCTAAATCTTCATTTTTGGCCTGAATGACGACCAGCATCTTCTCCATACTTACAGACTTAGT
The DNA here is from genome assembly GCF_031143425.1 of Pleurodeles waltl. Classification (NCBI taxonomy): domain Eukaryota; kingdom Metazoa; phylum Chordata; class Amphibia; order Caudata; family Salamandridae; genus Pleurodeles; species Pleurodeles waltl. The sequence continues at coordinate 1,392,835,078 of NC_090447.1, forward strand.
GGTAACATCTTTGAGCCAGCCCTCTGCAATGGAAATGTGTTCTGCTTCATCACTGTGCGTGCCTTGTCGTCCAATTTGGTAGCCATTTGGTCCATGTGCAGGTTCAATGAATCGATTTTCCCATCAATTGACTGAGGCTGTGCTGCATGGCATGTAGTGTACTTGTTAAGGTGGAGCGCCCTGCTGTCCTGTTCTGAGTCTTACATCATATGCTGCTGAACTTTCATGGATCACTTGGATTCAAATGTGAGAGTCGATTCCTCATTTTCTGTTTTCTCCATCTCGAGGTGTATTCTGGCCTTGAACAGTCCTCCTAAATTCTCGAGGCCAATGTGCCTTTGTACAGGCTCTGGTTGATGCAGCAACCTGCCTGTTCCCCCTCCACATGAAGGGAGAACGTGATGCACGGGTTTCACCACTAAAATGCTGTGAGGTGGCCTTTTGGTGTGCCAACCCTAGACAATTTCCAACATCGCCCATAGTCTGTCTGTCCTGCAATCCAACCAGTTCTACCAGTAGAAGAGAGTCCCTCTATTGACTGTAGCTCTGTAGTCTTTTCTACTAGTATGGTGAGTGTAGACAATTTTATAATGTGGCTCTTTTTAAGAAATCGGTCCGTTAAGCGAGGTCATCGCATAAGTTTTTCCCCCCCATCTGGCATACGTATTATTCATGGGTCATTACTTTGGATGAGCCTTGTCTTCACTATGGCTGCCCTCCCCTGTGTGTTTAACTGCAGTGGTATATCAAGCAGGGCATATTGGGGGGGGAGTGGGGCTTATGAGTGCCTGTCACTATCGTGTCAGAGGTAGCTAATTCATGGATTTATACTGGTAACTGTTGTCTCCACTCGCTTCGTGTCTCGTTCTGCTCTCCCAGGCAGTGCAGCAGCCAAATCCCGGCTTTCTTTATCAGTATGGCCCACCTGCAGAGTCACCCACTGGAGCACACTTGCCGCCACCCAGTAACTTCAGCAGAGCACACCTGTCTCCTTCACCCTCGTCAGCAAGGCGCACAGCATAGTCCTGTGCCCCCAGGCAGTGTGACGCAATCAAGCAGCGGCAGATACTGGCTCCACATATGCTCCACATATGTTAAAGTGCACTCCCACTACCTTTATGCAGAGTCAGACCGCTGCCGCCACCCCAGATTATCACCAGCCAAGCACAACTAGTTTTCGCACCGTCAGGTAGGCATAAAGCATGCGGTCCTCTTACTGCAGTTATGGCACCTGAGTCCTGCCCCCACAGTCGATGGCTCTGCATATAGCTGGACGTGCTGCTGCTCCACTTGCCGTGTTTAAAAAAACTTCTGACAGTTTGTCCCCAACACAGGGGTGTTATTCTTTGCTTTCCACCTGTGACAGGGCCAATCTGCTGGGTCCCCCAGTTCACGTCCCTGCAGGCGACCAGGGCATCGACTCACATCCGTACAGCTCACCAGCAGGATCCTGCCTCCATCAGGCGAGAAGGCACAATAACCAGGCCAAGGTTAAGAAAGTAAAAGGCCGCTCTATTGGACAGGTAATCAGTTCTGAAACTTTTAAAACAATTTACATTGTATAACCCCAGCCTCATAATACAAAACCAAAACTAATACCCCACCCTTAAACCTCCCCCCCAAACCACACAATCCCGAGAGCATTCTTCCAATCTTCAATCTTCCCCATTCTCTTTCTTTCATCCACTGACCTTCCCCATGACTCCCCCATAGCTCCCCAGTGCCCCCTCTGCCAACCCCTAGTCTGTAATGCCCCAATCCTTCCTGTTTACTGCACCACCAGGAAAAACCCTCATAAGGAGTTATTTCCTGTCACCCCCCCCTAAGATTTCTATCTTCTCAGGTTATGTTGATTCAAAACAATCCGACAACTATGGTTTGTGACAAGAAACAACTGCCGCAAAGCAGGTAGACATCGCAATAATGCCTTGTAAGTGAAACTAATAGAAACAACTTTGTTGAACCGCCCAAGCTATTTTACCAGCACCACCTTTTAATAGCTAAAGTTGCTGCCAGTTTCTCTATTTCAAGAAGATATAGTTCTGTCCCAATGAATGAGAGATGTACCCCATCATGTCTAAAGAACTGGAACTCCTCCTTCATAATATCATTATGCTCCAACCAACCTAATCCTCTGTTGTTACAAAAGCATGCAATCTCCCTGTTAACTTTGTGCCCGGCCTTTTCCACTGCGATGTATTTTACTGCACCTCTCCAAACTCTTCTAGGCACTAAAGCTGTTACCACTATTTTTGTCCCTGACCATGATTCGCCAGTGATATCCAGATCTTTCTTCACTTTTTTAATTAAGCCAAAACCAGACAATTGCACCAAATCATTCTCACCTAAATGCAATATAAGTACATCAGGACACGCTCTAACAGAAATTAGATTTGATAAACAAGGTAACAATTGTCCCCATTTCATGCCCACCCTTCCCCACAATTCAATCTTTACACCATAGCTTTTGAAATCCTAGTTCCTTCCAAAAGGTCTGCGGTCAGCATGCTTTGCAGCCCACTTAACAAAAGAGTGTCAAACTATCCAAACTGACAGAAAAGCCACAACTGGGCCAGCTACGCAACCTGAAATAAGAAAAAACTGCTAGACATGCTTAACAACTTAAGCTTCCTCAATCTCTCTAATGTACCGCAAACAGCAATCTGATGACCAACAAGCCAATCTTTTCACCTCTGTTGTTAAAAAACCTAGCTTTTCCGCTTCGGACGCACCAATTCGAAAAGAATGAGTGCCAAAATAAAACGGTTCCAAGCCAATGTGACAAAGCGCCTTCCTCAGAACACCCAATACTTGTAATGCTGTCAGCTTTGTGCCATCCTGATGAATGAATATAAACCCAAACTCACCTCCTTTAGCTGCCTGAAACGTAACCAATTCTCCACCGGGCATACTAGCCCTCCGATTCTGTTTAAGGACACTGTTACCCCCTTACCCTTCTGATCCATCTTGGACTGCTGAGGAAAATCTGAACACTCTCACCTGTACATTTCACATGCCCATTTGTTGATCCCCCTTCTTTTGTTTTACCCACCAGCTCAGATATTCTAAATACACCAAAAAACAGCCATGACATGTATAATTTAAACAAACGTTGTTCATAGTGTGAAAAACATACATTTTCTAATCGTTTTAACAAACTTACCAACAATTTCATGGAGATAGGATTCCTTGTAAGCCTGACTCTCTGCTTTTATATAGCCCATCCTTGCAACAATCTCCTACCCATCTCACCAGCTAACGGCTCGTACCCCCAGAAAAACTTCCCATAGAAACTTACGCCGGCTAACTTACCAGCAATAGTTGTGGCTGAAATGTTTTTATTTACATTGCTCATTATAAATGTCAGCACGTCATCCCTTCTTAACAAACAACCTTGAACATTTCGGCCCTGCGAGTCACACCCATGTCTAAAAACTCCTCCCACGCTCTTCTATAAGGCTTTCTAGTGCTCTCTGCTAGAGATTTCTAAATCAAATCCAACATTCTTAATTTCCCAGATCCATACCTCTTACTGTGTTTTCTGCAATTCTGCTCCGGGCGCCAAACCACAGAATTTCTGCCACTGTGAATGAAAAAATGCATCCGCTATTCTTTTGTTCACTCAAGACACATGCTTGGCCCTGAATACAATATTAAACATCAGGCAACCTAGCATAAATCTTTGCAGCAATCTTAAGAGATGCTTGTCCTTGAATCTCTGACCATTGACCAAATTCCACTATTCTTTTGTTGTCAACGTAGAATGTAATTGTTTTATTCTCCAGCTCCTTCCCCCAAACTGCCAATGCTACCAACAGAGGAAAAAACTCAAAAAATGCAATGCTCCTTTTTTCTCTTAGCCACTTTTCTGGCCATTCTTCTGCACACCATCCAATTGAAATCCACATGAGGGAACCACATGGTCATGCCATTGAAATCCTTCAGAAATTTCAACCAAACCACAAAGTCTGTTCTCATAGGCCATGTAATCCTGACCCTATGGTGCGGCAAGCTAACCCCTGACATAGAAAAACCAAGTCTCCTACAGAATGCCCTTCCAGCTCTTACCACCTTACAAGCGAAGTTGAGAACACATAGGAGGCGTTGAATCTGCTGTAAGTGTAACTTGAGTGCTTTTATAGCTTTATCAAGTGTTTCAATAATCTCCCTGACTTTCTCCTGGGGGAGCCTTGCCTCCATCTTCACAGTATCCAACTCAATTCCAAGGTACACCAGACAAGTACTCAGGCCCTCCATTTTGTCGGGAGCCAATGGTACACCAAACACTTTTGCCATTGCCTGAAATTGTGCCAATGAATTTGCACAATCTTGGGTCCCACTGGAGCCTAAAACAAAAAATCATCCAAATAGTGTGTAATCTGTATGTTACTTGTTGAATAAGTGAAACACGACTGCAAAAAGGTACTGAAAGACTCAAACACATTACAAGCAATGGCACAGCCCATTGGCAAAACCTTATTTACGTAGAATGTATTATCAAAATGAATTCCCAATAATGAAAAATCCAAAGGATGCACTGGTAACAGCTGGAACGCTGACTTAATATCACATTTGGCTAGTTCTGCGGCTGGACCTTTCATTCGCACCATCTTGATAGCTACATCCACTGAAGTGAACTGAACAGCAACATCTTCCTTCACTATGTAATCATTAACTGATATCCCTTCTAGCCAAGAAAGGTGATGTATTATACAAAGCTCACCACTGTTCTTTTTTAGGACTACCCCGATGGAGATATCATCAAATCAGGCAAAGGCCATTGATTATAGGGGCCTGTCATTCTTCCTTCTGCCACCTCTTTGTAAAGCTTCCCTTTTATTATATGGTAATGATCCTTTGCCGATTTCAAATTGTCTGCAAACCTCCGTGTCCTTGGACCTTGGTAACCCAACCTGAAACCTTCTTTAAACCCCCATTCTAATTTCACTACATCCTCTGTGTTGGGGTAAAACTTCAACCAATAATTCAAAACTTCCAACTTAATTGGAGTAAAAGCCCTTTTGTCCAGATTGAAAGGATCTCCCCTCCTGTTACCTTGCCCACCTGTAGTGAAACCACCTGACTCAGAAACATTGTGTCTCCACATTTTGAGCATTCATGCTTGTATCTACATGGGTTTCTTGGGCAATAACCTCTATTGTATCCCCAACATGCACCTGAGTTGACGGTTTGGCTACGTCCCCATGATACCACCCCCAGGGTGGATTTCTCCTGAAAAGGCGGGGGTTGAACCGCTAAGCCATTCACTGTGTGCATCGTAGGTGGGGGCCTTTGTGGATACATCCATTGTACCCATAATTCATTATCCACTTCCCCTCATAGTTTATTGAGTAGAAACACCATCCTTCCCCTAATTTATTAGTCGTAATGAAAGCACACAAATCCTCCAAATTCCGAATTAGCTTTTCTAATTGTGTTAATGTATTTAAAAGACACTGACCGATCAGGGAATTTTTGGCAATAAACACTGGCATAAATTAAAAATGCTGATGTCCATGTATCTATAGTAGTTGGCACTCTAGGTCTTTTAGAAAATTCCAACGCTTCTTCTCTGGACCCTTCTTTGGATTGTATCTTCCTATGCAATAGTGTATATACATCCACAAACTCTCCTTTCCATATTTTCTCTTTGGTGCCTGTGCTCAAATGTGTTCCCATTGGCATTGACAGCCCTTTCAGCCCTTCTGTTTTGCCCTTTGCTTTCTCATCTTATTCCTTATCTACCTTATCCCCATCATTCTTATCTTTGCCGCACTCTGCGTCTTTGGATTTTGGCTCTATTCTTGTATCCGGTTCAGCATTTGCCTTACCTGGAGTTTCTCTCCAGATTCCATCGTTGATCCCCACACTGACTGACTGACTTGCATAATGCTATTGGCCCCTTGTCAAAATCCCCACGTTCTTTTCCTCCCCTCCAACTACACCACCATTGTGTCTCACCTTTACTCAATCTGCCTCCTGCTTCAGGTGATTTTCTGCGCCGTCCGTTCGTCCCTAGTGGTCTCTTAACACCCCACTTTCTCTCAGGATTGTCTGAGACGCGTGTAACTTCCTGCAAAATATGATCATTGAACAAACCTTTAGCGTTGCCCCCGACCCCTTGCTCTTTCCTACTTCTTTGATTTTCCCAATCCCTTGCCAATGAGGTATTTCTCCTTCTTCCAAATCTTTGTTCTCCTCATCATAGTCCAATTCACATTCTATAATATCATCCACTTCGCCACAACTCACACCCGGACGTTCACCATCTCCCACTCCACCATCAAAACTTCTCCAATCAAACTTCTTCTTCTTAGTTGCAGATGTCTCCTGTATAATTTGCTCCCTTGTTGTTGGAATGGTTGCACTGAACCTCTCCCTCACTTCATGCCGGTCTCCCCAGGTCGCTCCCAACCTGGCCGGCTGTTCCTCACTGCATCTGCGCTGTTCATGCAGCATACTCTCAATGCTGCCCTGCAAGCCACCAAAACCTGCAGGGACTGTCGCTCTAAATGCGCCCTGACTTAGGCCCTTCTTAACCTCTTCGCTTGTTTCAGGCCACCACACCCATTTAACTGTCTGCACAGAGCTACTACCAGCACCTACCAACTGCCTTTCACCTGCTCCCTTCTTTAATAACTCCCCCTGGCTTTTTATATTGATTTGCTCACTTCTTACCATTTAAGGCTGTGCACCCACCACCTGATCATTCTCTTTAACTGATTTGTGTGTGGCTTTTAGGGGCTTCTTAATTCCCCCCCCCCCCACCCTCCATGTGGGTTTTATAGGCAGAAGTCCTCTCTCCATACTTTGAGCAACTTCTGCAGAAAAATCTTTTTTGTGCCGCAAACTTTTGAAAATCTGTACGTTTGCCCCAGCCACATTCTTAGATGCGCTTCCATATGCGTGTTCTAAAACTGGTGTTCCCCCATGTATTGCACTGTGCAACTCGCGATCAGCAGGCGGGGCCGAAGCCGCCCGCCTCTGATCATTTTCACTGCCATCAATGGAATCCCCCGGGGCCCGCCCTTCACTCCTAGCTCTAATGATAGACGAAGCATGAGCGCAGGCTGGGCCCTGACCACACTTCTCAATACCCACTGATGCCTTTGACAGTGGAGAGCTGTGCGCCACCTGCTTTGTTTCCCCATTTTTGACTGCATTTGGCTCGCCTCTCCTAAGCAATGAGCATTCTCTCCCTTTATGCGGTGTTGTGGCTGCGTACATGCCAATATTGCCGCTGCAACCCTTCCTGACGCAGCACGCCTCGGGCGCATAAGCCCAACCCAGGGATGAGACAAAACACCTGGTTGAATTAAATCCTCCCTGCCTGCCTCACAAAGCACCCGGAGGCTTCTCTTACCGCTGCCACTTTATCTGCCATAACCCCTCATATATTTCCGACTAACCAGATACATTTTCTTCAACAGATTTTCCTCCTGCCTTCACTATAGGGCGACAGCGTCAGAATGACGCTTAGCCTTCTAATGGTTATTTTTAACCATAACTCCACCCACCCTTCAAAACTAGCTAATCAAAAAGCACCCCCCGGGCCTGGATTTTACCACTCGCCGAAGAACCCGGGGTGGACATCATACAGATTTTCACCGGACCCATTTTCATCTGCCCAGAGATAGAGCGTGGCGCACACAGTAAGGCAAATTTCTTCCTCACAATAGCACTCCTCACTTGATCGTACAGCTGTATAGGGTCCTGAAACCATGCATGGTATCCATAAGCTGTAGTAGCAGTCGATGCCAGGTCTGCTGCAAGATTAATGGGCGGATTGAATGCCCTGGCTGGCAGAGCAGCACTAAAGTGCAGCCATCCCCAAAATGTCCATCTTGTGTGGCTAGCTGTGAAACAGAAGAACATTTTTTATTTTTTGCCCTAGATGCACTGCTAATAGGAGACTTGGCTTATCCTGATTTGTTTTGTTCTTTCCATGAAACACTTGAAGACTACTGTTAGAATCCTAAGAAGTGAGGGTACAGAATGGAGGATCTTTGCACTAGCTAAATGCCTGGTACACGCCTGGTGCTTAAGATGTAAGAACTTGTAGTTAAATGCCAGGATGTGCAATGGATTCTTGTTGCCAATGTTTTGCACTTAATTATTGCACTTGCATTTTAGGAATCTTTTGCATATAAGTGTTCCAGTCCTGTCCCAATGATTGTTTTCTTGATTTGGCCAATGATCTGTACTCAATTTTTGCACTCACACTTTAGAATTCCATTGCATTATGTATTTTAGTCCAGTTCCATGAACTGTAATATTGATCTTATAAATGATAGAACGGGAAATAATTAATGATGCAAACTATTTCTGCTGTCAAGATGTAATTAGGAGCTGTTAATCAATGAGGGGTTAGTACTCCACGGGCCAGATGTATCATTTTTAGAAATAGCAATTACCTAAGTGTGATTATCTGTGAATTCCAGTTAGGTAATCACTATTCTTAATGTATGGAACTCATAGAGTTTTATTTAGTGTTTCCTAATAGGTCACAAATTGACCTACCTCATTAACATTAATGAGGTAGGTCACAATTTGTGACCTAGTAGGAAACGCAAAAATACCAAGGATGGTGGCCTGCTGGGATCAGCAGACCACCACGATTATTTGCTTTTAAATAAAGCAATTTTTACTTTTTAAATGCAGCCTGTTTTCCTTAAAGGAAAACGTGATGTGTTTAAAAAAGAAAAATAAAAGTTTTCTTTTATTTTTTTAAGAGTAGGCTTTGGTCCAAGGGATCACTGTCCGCTCTTAGAAAACATTTTCACAACCATTCACAAAGGGGAAGGGGTCCCTTTGGGACCCCTTCACATTTACAAATGGGTTACCACCTACTTGAAGTAGATGGTAAAAAGTGAATGTCTTGCAACTGCATTTTGGTCACAAAATATTCTTACATACCGCTGTGCTTCGGTATTAGGAAGGGATGCCCTGAACAATTGCGTTCCTAATACTGAATCGTTATGATGTATGTCTCACCATCCCACTTCACTGAGAGGCTGTTGCCCACCAAATCTAAAACACCCCTTTGTAACACTGTAAGTCAAATAGACATCAAAGAAAGCTAAATTAATTCAGGTCCTCTTTTGCAGTTCATTATTTCCCATGTGTGAAAGCAATAGTCTATATTTGGTTCAGTCTCAGCAGTGTGCAGGTCAAATGCACAGCTTTAGGCACACTCCCTCATGGCCCACAAAACCTTAGTGCGTAAGCGCATGTCTATGGTTCATCTGCTTTCGTAGCAGTCTCACCCACAGTTTTGCCGGTGGTATCAAGATTGTCTTTCATTTGGGGGAGTCCAACAATCACCCCCATCTTCAGAGGGTCTCCCCAATACATTTGTTCTTTTCAAGATACTTTGTTGTTCTGCCTCTTCCCACTGTTCTAATGGAGGCCCAATGCCATACTGGTCTGGAGACCTCCAGTCAGTCCTGAGCATCTTCTAGGGAAAGGAAAATCCATGATCTCCCTTCTACCTTTATCTGGAGCTTGGCGGGGAAGAGCATTATATACTTGAAATCCTGCTTCCTTAGGCATCTCTTCACCTCATCAAAGGAACATCTTTGCTTTTAGATTTGCATGGTAAGCTCTGGATAAATTCTAATGGTGGGGTTGTTACATCGTAACTCTACATGCTTCCTGGATGTCTGCAGGAAGACATCTCAGTCGCAGAAGTGAAATGTTCTCTCTATGATTGTGGGAGGCGAGTATCCAGGTTTTGGCTGTGACATCAGCGCACATGTGCCCTTTCAACAGAGAGGAATTTGGGTTGTCCTTTGAAGCTGTAGGTGATTCAATAGCCAGTTCTGAAAAAGTAAACAAATAGGTCCACACTCGGACCCCTCGGCTCTTTCTGGGACCCCCACCAGACTGATGTTATTTCAGCAGGAACACCCCTTTGCGTGTTCAATTCTGGCCTGCACCAGTCCATTTTAGTTTGTGAAAACAGTGTAGGAAGCTAGATTTTGGTTGCAGTAGTCCCGCCACTTTTTGCCTGTTTTTGATGCATTTTTGACTGAAGTGCACTGAGTTCCTACTAACCCAGTCCCCAGTGCCAGTGTTCCTTCTACAAAAACAAGACCCCTGGTCACTTGATCCCAAGTGGCCATACCTTTAGCAACTCTGTAAACCCCAAGTAAGTTGTATCTCTGGTACCGAGGGCATATGTACTAAAGAGGGTTCCTAAGAGCTTCAGCATAACTTGTGCCACTCTAAGAGACCCAGCACCAACCTCATACAGACTTCCACTACAGGCTGTGTGACAAGGTGCTCCAAAAAGTGAAAACACAACACAACACAACACACAGCCTGTGTGCGCCATAGCCCCTAACACTGCATGTAATATTTGTAAGTCACCCGTACAGCAGGACTTACAGCCCTAAGGCAGGGTGCTTTATATTACAAGTCTGGATATATCTGCAGCAGCAGATATGCTCCTGCTTTGTCTTTGTTGATTCTTAGGCATAGTAAGTGATCAGGGAAGCCATTTTAAGGACATGTGCTGGACACTGGTCCACTAGTCGAGTGCCCCAGCTACATAATGGCTTTGCTGAAAGTAGGGATGTTTGGTGTCAACCATCTCAGATTAATAACCCCTCAGTGTGTCCAGTGATGGATTTATTAATGCATGCAAACAGAGGGCAACTTAGAGGTGCCCCATGGAAAACCTACCAACTACCAGTGTGCTGACTGTCTACTTTTACCCAGCCTGCCACCAACAGAGAGGTTTCTGACACCCAAGGGAGAGAGTCTTTGCTCTTGGGTGGTCTGGAACAACCCTCCCAACAGGATGACCAGCAAATCTGAATTCCGTGGTAGGGGACTTCAGAGGAGCCCACCGCCCTTGGTATGGAGATCTGGCTTCCCTCAGACGTGCCAGATCTCCATACCAAGGGGCTCATTTGGCACCTGGACAGGCGGGAAAATTAGTAGTAGTCACAGAGGCGTCCCCACTTTCAGGCTAGTTCCACACCAAGGGGGGCTACCTGATATGGACACGAAATTTAGAAATGTGCTATCTTGGAGATGGCAGAACTAGGAACTCTGGGTCAGGATTATTCCCACTTCCCACAGAAAGTGGTCATATATGGGGTGCAGTGACTTTTGTTACTACCCTACACTCCCCTAAATGCCCCTAAATTCAGTAGTTAGGGGATCCGGTGGCACCAGGAAAAGAGATTCTGCCAACTTCAAAGAAGAAGATGGACCCTGAAGAGTCGTAAAAGCAAGAACAGAAGACCAGCAGCTGATTTAGCCCCAGCACTGCCAGCCTGCCTGCTGTGCTCAATAATTTGCATCAAAGGCAACTTGTCCTGCAACTGCCTGTACCTCCAAAAGCCTGAGAGGACTGCCAGCCTCCAACAAAGATCCAGGGACTTCTGTGGAGTAGCCAGCTGCTCCCCAGCATCCTGCAGGCACCCCAGAAGAACTGCGAGGACTCTGGACTTCCAAAACCTGACACCAGAAAGCACCACTGCACCTGTGCCCCCTTCCTTGAGTTAAAGTGGGCCAACAGCGTCAGCATGGTCCCCTGACCCTGATCCTCCAGGGATGAAGCTCACCTTGGGTTTGCCAACTGTGGACTTCCCAACACCTCCTGCAGCCTCTTTCTGAAGGCTCCCTCCAACCACAAATATTTACTTCACCCAGAACCCGACACCAAAAGACATCACTGCACTTGAGCCCCACAGCCCGAGGAGAAGTAGAAGTGGGCCAACAGTGTCCATATGTGCCTGAGGATCTCAAGGGTTGACCTCCCATATAGTCCCCCCGATTTGGCACCCCTGTCCCTGCTTGCAGCCTCTTTCCCGTCTGACGGACCTCCATTGAAGTAAATGGAACACCCAAATCCGTAACACACCTTTGCACCTGGACACCCCAAAGCCCTCAAGGTGACCTGTTGGTGTGGCCTTGGACCTTGCCCCATACCCACCTCAAGTACAGAACAACAGTCCTGTAAGTCATTGTCAAGTACCCGTTTGCAGTATCAGTTTCTTTCCCATAGGATAACATAAGGGCACCCAAGGCTGAAAAGCATCTCTGCACCCGGACGCCCCATTGCCTCTCAAAGTGACCTGTTGGTGCTGTTTTGGTCCTTGTCCCATACTTACCTTAACTCCAGAAGAATAGTTCTTTAAGTTGTTAAGTGCCTGAATGCAGTATATGTTCCTTCTCCCATAGGATAACTTTAGGGCATCCAACACTGAAAAGCACCTCTGCACCCGAATGCCCCAGTGCCTCCCAAAGTGACCTGTTGGTGCTGCCTAGGACCTTGCCCTTTATGTCTCGTAACTCCAGAAGATTGGTCCTGTAAGTTGCTGTAAAGTGCCTGTATGCAATACATGCCTTTCCTCATTAGAAAAGCATTACTGCTTCAGAAATTGCATTATGTTGATTTTTCAAACCTGTAAAAATTCATAAATCGAAAAGTACTCACCTGATTCCAGTGATCTTTGTACCTACATTTATATAACACTACATGTTATTTTTATAAATTTGTGTTGGATTACCTTATTGAGCGTGAGTCTCACTTACTGCCTATGTGTGCTTTATATGCTTAGCTTAACACTACCCTCTGATATGCCTAACTGCTCGCCCACACTACCACAAAAGAAACCAATTGGGGTATCATTTGTGCCTCGATAATTTCTTTGGGGCTTGCCTGGACACTTTGCATTGTGTACCTCTTCCTGCCCACTATATGAAGAGCCAACTTCCTACGAGCAGTTTCTAAGGATTTCAGCGTCTCTACTTCGTCCTTCAATGTTTTGAGTGAGTTTTCTGCCTGCCTCAATCTTTCCCTGACATTTCAGAAGTCCATGTGGAGCAGCCCTACTTCAATTGTCATGGGCCTGATTACGATCTTGGCAGACAGAATACTCCGTCACAAATGTGACGGATATTACGTCTGCCATATTCCAAGTGCCATAGGATATAATGGAATCCTAATTTGACGGACAGGATATCCGTCAGGTTTGTGACAGAGTTACCCCTCTACCAAGATCGTAATCAGGCCCTTTATGTCAATCTTTGATTGCAGGATAGCCTTATAGGCCAATATGATTTCACTCAGCATGGGTTCATCATCCACGAGCTATGAGGTAACTCCTCCATTGGAGGTCAGGATTTTTGATCAGCACCTCCCACCTCATCTGATCTGTCTTCTCAGAAAGACATGGTTCTCCATTTCTTAAGCTATTGCTGCTTTGTCATGCCTCATAATGTCCCCCAATAAAGTCTGCACACTTCCTCTTTCACAGCAAAACCCAATATAGGACAATTAAGCTCCTGTCCCCTCAGTTTGTCAATTCAGGATGGAGGCTACTCATTGCCGCCAACCCAAAGGATGAGCGCTTACGCACTCTCTGGTGGCTTGTTTGTTTGGATCCTAAATTCTAGAACGTAAGTCAGTAATAGGATGTGTTGTCCTGCAGGGGATACTGTTGGTGTAGAGACAAGTTGGGGGATGCTCGGTCCCCGCTCTTCGCAGGCCATGATGATGGAATTTATTACCTATGCATAATGGCTGTGAGTCCCTGTCTCCTCTCAATGGCTGGCCGTTATCACAGAAGAGACGCTGTCAGTATGATGTCCTCCAGAAGATGGTTGCCCCTGCCCCCGTGTAGTGAGGATCTCCTGCGGTTCCTCCCACACAGTGCCACTAAGTCGTTTGTAAGACAGAATGTTACAGCCCGTCTAAACCCTGCCACCTTTCCGGAGGAAGTCGGCAATGGTCTTGAAGAAGGGGTGAGAACGGAGGGGCCTGACCACAAACTCGTTCCAGTGGTCTAGCCTCCTGTTGCTGGACGCTGCTACCCACTCATTGCCATGTTGTTCCCGCACAGCTCTTTCTGTGTGGACTGCCAGATGTCCGCCACTGGAGCGTTGCTTCTTGGAAATGCTGCGTTCAGGTCATCTCATAGTTCTTCACCCCGCCATGATGTTTTTGTTCACAAATGGCCGTTGTCTAACAAAATATTAGGCAATTAGGCTGCTGCTATTCCAGAGCGTCGTAGGGTGTTTCCATCTTGTCCGTCTTCTATCCACCTCCGACCGAAAGTTGGGAATTATAAACAGAAATAGATTGCCGAAGATCACACCATGTAAAGAGACAGACTGGGACCAGGAGTCAATTTTGGAAAACACTGTTTTATATTCAGACAAATACAGGGAAAGAGAGCTAGAAAAACCCATTGTTGTATACATTTATTAACTATTGGCGTTAGGTAGGAGGAGGAAGCTACAGGACTCATCTGTACTATAGGAGATCAGGTTCACTTGAAGTTTGGAACTTTTTTGGCAACCCAAGCTGGATTAAGATGGAGAGATGGCAATGTTTTTACCTGATCTCGACAAATCTTTAACGTGCAGAATTGCTTTTTGAGCAAAGCATGAGAGATGAACACAAAGGTGCACAGTGCATACATAGTGCGATAGAAAGGCTTTTATTTTGAAAGCTGAGACACTGGAAAATGAGAAATAAAAGGAAATAAAGTCTTCAAAGGTGCAAAAGCATGAACAATCTTGACACAGACACCAAGCTATTGTGTGGACTGACAGGCATGAGCTCGTCTGGCAAGACTTAAACGGGAGATGAATGCAACACAGCTGGGGAAGAGTCAACCACAGGGAAAGGCAGAATGCATGTTATTTTTGTTTCTCCACATACGGTGAAAATGAAGGTTAATGGAGGAGAATGTGACAGCTACAGGGGAAATTAAGAACTAATGCCAAAAGTTGTGGCTTTAGGAATACTTGGTCCATGTTACTGATTATAGTTCTACTTTCGGTGGTTATGGTCTGGCTTGACAGGCTACGCCTCGGGCTCTCCTAATCAATTAATTTTAACCGCTTTTAGTTCATATTTTAGGGACAGGCCATATTTTCTTCTTCACTTTGCGCTTGTTGGATCATAATGCTTTATATATCCTTGACTAAATATTAATTTGCAATATGTCATGATTAATAAGTCCTGCTTGTAATGCACTCGTACGTCCAACTTTATATCTGATAAGGAAATTATTCCCTAAATTGTTGTGCATAAGACTTTCTGCCACATAAAACTTCCAGATTGTGGTAGGTTGACTCTGCCCTACGATGATACTCAATGATGCGATCATTGCCATTTGATCAGGTTGTAATATAAGTTTGTAGGCTCAACCACATAGCCCACGTTCGTTTACTGAAGCTCTAATAAAGGGAAACACTCGATCCCAATATTTACACGTCCATTTAGCACATTGTTTGCCATTTTAACCGTCGCGTGCATTCGCATTGTGCTGAATACCACGGCCAATTGTGTTCTATATGATTATATAAAAGACAGTTCCTGGATGGTTAGGAGCTGTCACCTTGCCCAGGCTTCTTTCGCCATCGCACAGTCTGCACACACTGCCTTCAAGCGGGCCTTTTTTTAGACAACAGCCTTCTCAATTCGTTGTCACTGATTTTTTTTTTTTTTTAAAAGCAAATCAAAGTCATAACTCCAAGATTAATTCTAGAGTGACTATCCCCGTTGACTCAAAGCTAAAATTCTTCACACTATTCAACTAGTGGTTGGTATTATTGGGGAGCCACTCAACCCTACACTGTACAGGCATCTGCGCTCTTACTCAGGGGCGTAGGAGACAGTACATTTCTGGTAGGGCAGCGACAGCCTTGGATACTTTTCAACTGACCCTATACAAATCGCCCATTGTTCGTGAAATGCAGGTTCCGATAAACGTACACAGTCATATACTTTGGACGTGAAATAGGGGAAAAGGAAGACATGTCACAGTTTGAAAGTATTGTTTTATTGTTATTTACATTCACAAAGTATTTAGATCAAATATGAAAAAAACATGTTGATTATTCCTGCATCTTCATGCACCAAGCAAATAAAGGTAAGAGGGAAACAAGCATATGTAATAGGGTCTCCCATTTCTCCGAGTTACAGCTATTAGCAGTTGTAAACTCCCAACCAGACTTTCCTTGCCACATTAAATGGAAGAAAACAGCACGATCGCGCTGCTACAGTTCACTCGTACGGACAGTTGAAGACGGCATGCAGGTAGAAAGAAAAAAAAATGCAAAAAAAAATTGCGATTGCGTGGCTACAGTTCACTCTTAGTGAAACCTATCTGCAAAAGTGCAATTATGTACGCAACAGGCAAAAGTGCATTTAACTATGTAATGGGGTCGATGTCATGCAAAGCGCTGGACTTCTGACAAGTGAGATCGCGCTGTGAAAAAAAGATAAAAGTAGTCCACAAACCTGATGGGAAACAGCGAGCCTTACATGTTTTAAGTACTTGGATGCTGCTCTCGAGGAGGTCTAACCACCGGAAAAGGCATGACGTATGCGTGCCTTCCACTAATGAAATAAGCAGATTTTGAAAGGTGAGCCCACAAACCAATGAAAGACACTGACGTAACATGGACGGGTCTCCGAGCCCTTTTGTATCTTCTAAAGCGTCTCGCATGCAATGCAGCCTCGACCCTAAAAAGGAAGAAAAAACCCTTTCTGACCCACACCGATCATACCCCTTGCCTCATGCAAATTGAAACCACACTCGAGATATTAAAAGCGATTAGGTACAATAATTTTAAACTGTGCTCTGAAACCGAAGTTCTAAAAACACTTCTACTCTGTGCGATCTTGGGCAGCTCAGATCCACATCAATCAAAACTGGCAGCATTTACACTGAAGAAGCTCTTGGTGTTAAAAGCTATCTAATACATGGGATTTTGTGATCCCTGCATAAACATCATTCATTCATTTCTATATAAGCGTCTACTTGTGACACATCAAGTCACTGATTTTAAAGACAAGACGTCAGAACTTGACTATTATAAGGTTATTACAGTCAAGTTCTGACATCACAATGCCTTCCGCCAGAGTCAGCAGCCAATGCGAATGTCAGGTCAGGCCACACAGCATAATAATGCAGTTGTTTAAAGCAACAAGTGGAACATTGCCTTTCTTTCTTCTGCTCTATTTTATAGCTTACAATGACAGAAGCTACGCACTAAGGTTTTAAGTGGTTTGTGGGAAGGTTGATGGTGTGACCATGTATTTTATGGGCTATTGTACCCCCTGGTGTAGATGATAAGGATAATGCAAGTCACCTTGGAGTTCCATACTTTATAAACAAGCATTGACAAAGCCAGTAGGGCTTGTGTGTGCAGAGCTATTGTCTTTGTGAATGTGTTTTTGCCATGTTGTAAACTAGCATGGCCACTGTTCAGCATGACTATAAGTTAATGCCAAAAGGAGAATGACGTGTCATAGAGTTTCGTCGATTAGTGTGACATAGAGTGTCATGGAGTGAGGATAGTGTGGTAGAGTGAAGTAGTGTCAGAGTGAAGTAGTCATAGAGTGGAGAGGCATAAAGAAGAGTGGAGTAAAGTAACATGGAGTGGCGTAGAGAGAGTCGAATAGTGTGTTGTCAAGTGTAGTACACTGTCGTATACTGCAGTGACATAGAGTGTCGTAGAGTATTGTAGATTGAAGTGGCATTGAGTGCCATGGAGTGGAATAAAGTGGAGTAGTGTCATAGAATAGAGTAAAGTGGCTTAGAGGCAACTGTGTAGAGAGTCACAGAGTGGAATAAAGTGTCGTAGAGTGGCACAGATTGGAGTAGAGTTTAAAGGAGTAGAGTATCAGATTGGAGTATCATGGAGTGTAATGTCATAGAGTGGAGTGTCGTAGAGTGGTCTAGAATGAAGTGGCGTAGAGTACAGTGGGGCAGAGTAGATTGCTGTAGAGTGCATTGGTTTTTAGTAAAGTGGTATAGAGTGCATTGGTGAAGAGGGGACTGGTTTAGAGTAGAGTGCCTAGCATAGAGTGCTGAAGAAAAGAAGAGAGCAGAGTGGAGTGGCACAGTATAGATTCCAGTGGCACAGAGCGCAGTGGTGCCGAGTGCTGTATCGGAGGGTGATGTAGTGCATTGTAGGATGGAGTGGTGCAAGATAGAATAGAGTGGCGCAAAGTGCAGTGATGCAAAGTAGAGTGGCATAGAGTATAGTGGCATAGAATGCATTGGCATAGAGTGAAGTAGAGTAGTGCAGAGTAGAGTGGAGTGGTGCAGAGTAAAGTGGCATAGAGTTCAGTGGCAAAGAGTAGAGCATCATAAAGGGCAGTGGTGTAAAGTAGAGCGGTATAGAGTGCATTGATGTAGTGTGCAGCGGCAAAGAGTACCATGGTGCAGAATAGAATAGAGTGGCATAGTGGGCAGTGTTGCAGAGCAGCGGATCATAGAATGCAGTGGTATAGAGTGATGTAGAGAGCAGTGGCGTAGAGTGCAGCAGTGTAGTGTATAGTGGTGAAAAGTAAAGTGTTGCAGAGTATAGTGATGTAGAGTGCAATGGCATAGAGTGGTGCAGATTAGAGTGGCACAGAGTAGATTGGAATGGCGTAGGGTGGATTGGAGTGGTGTAGCTCAGAGTGGAGTTTCGTAGAGTGGTTTCAGAGTACAGTAAAGAGCCCTAGTCTGGAGTGGTGTAGAATACATTAGAGTGACATAGGGTAAAGTGGTGCACAGTAGAGTGCAGTGGAGTAGAGTACAGTGGCATAGAGTGCAGTAGTGCAGAGTAGAGTGGCAAAGAGTTCAGTGGTGGAGAGTGCAGTGTTGCAGATTAGAAGGTCATAAAGTACAGTGGTGTATCATACAGTGGTACAGTAGACTGCAGTGGCGCAGAATAGAGTGGCATAAAAAGTAGTGGAATAGAGTGCATTGGTTTTGAGTAAAGTGGTTAAGAGTGCATTGGCATAGAGTGCAGTGGTGTAGTGTGCACTGGTTAGAGTTAGAGTAGAATTAGAGTAGAATAGCTTTGAGTGCAGTGGCATAGTATAGAGTGAAGTGGTACAGAGTAGAGTACATTAATGCAGAGTACAGTGGCAGAGAGTGCAGTGTTGTGGAGTGAAGTGGCTTAGAGTGAAGTGGTTCAGAGCAGAGTGGAGTGGTCTAGACTGGCGTGGGGTTGAGTGCATTGGCATAGAGTAGTACAGAGTGGTACAGAGTAGAGTAGAGAGGTGCAGAATGGAGTAGTGCAGAAGTGATTGCAGTCACGTGGAGTGGTACAGAGTAGAGTGGAATGATGTAAAGTAGAGTATGCATAGTGAGGTAGCACACTGCCATTACAGACAACAAATCTTCAATTGAAATAACCGTTACATTTGCACAGACGTTCAGTTTTGCCTGATAGAAGTGTAGAGCGCTCAAATGAAAATGTGTGATAATGTCATTAACTAGTGCAGTGGTTCCCAACTTTTTCACTCCTGGGGACCTCCTCTGAATCATTATTGAAAGCCAGGGACCCCAAAGCAATTTCAAACATTGAAACAGTAATTCACAAAAAATACACGAAAAAGTACATACCAAACAAATACTCAAACTACTAAAGATATAATTATTTTATATTGAAAAATAAGTAAAATCAAAAAAATTTAATAGGAAGGTTGGCGCTACATATCGGCGACTAACATTTCAATGTTTCGTTTTATTTAGGAAAGCTGAATCCTCAGGTGAAATTTTACATTTCCCAAGCGATTTCTGTTTTTATTTTTTAGGTACATAAAATCTGAGAACGCTTATTCACATAAATATGTGGTGAGGAAAGGAAGTAAAACCATAAGGGCCTCTCATCTCTCCATACTCTCTCTTTCACATGTAATTTTTTTTTTTATTTTTTTTATAGAAGTTCCTTCCTGCCAGTCCAGGGGTGGAGACTCCCTGGGAATGTCTCACGGACCCTTGGGGGGCCGCGACCTACAGGTTGGGAACCTCTGACCTAGTGTATTGATTTGTTTTGATCATATGAAAATGTTTGTTTACACCACCCTTATATTCTTAAAGCCGTTTACATTTTGTTAAGTGGTAGAACAAAATAACATCATAAAGCCTTCCTCTAGCACACCCGCAGTAGCTATCATGATTGTCATATAAGTCCTCCCACTTTAAAGCCAGATAAAGAAAGATAACTACCAAGCTCCATGGGAAGACAGAGCCTGACATTTGACCTTGGTCTTTGAGACAAGATAACAACAAGATTTAAAGGCCTGTTTACAGAAATCGAACAGTGGTAGAAGAATACAGTAAACAAGGGGTGATCTACGGGAGAGACAAACTCAAGCTGAACAGCCTAAAACAAATACAGCTAGCAAATAGAAACCAAGCAAATGTGAGTTACAAGCCGCAAAGCCACAGGTAAGCAGTGGGTGGAATACATTCCCAGGGAAGCTTTCTAAATATCCCCTAAATGTCTTTAGTAAACCAGACAGCTGTGTTCTCTGGTAGGTTTCAACCTAATGAACTCAGCCTACTGCCTGGTTCCTCTATATGCTAATGGAACTATTCTGTGACTTGCACAGGGGTACTTTATCCCTTAAATTAAGAACTGTGTACTGAAAACTATAACCTCATGCAAAGCTGTATGAATCTGCACACTGAACTTCCATACCCCATCTCGCAGACCTGTGCATGCCACCACCACTATATCACTTGAAGGTGCACTGTGTGAAATGGAGCATTCATGATGAGCCAATTATGATATATGCCAGAAGATTGATTAAGAGATCTTGCCCTCTGCAATACAGATTAAAATATATATGGAATGACCACTTCCTTCTATGAGACCCAAAGATATCTGAGGTCTGCTATGTACCTTTTTAGTCCACATTGCTGAAGACAAGGATGTTGAACTATCAGCCTCCTCTGGCCTAACCCACACATCAGAGTCAGGATTCTTTGACCATTAATTAAATTCTGAAACTACTTGGAGATCTGACAGACCAGAATACAGTATGCTATCTAACCACTTTGACAGTCAGACTGTATGATGCTATTTAGAACCTTTTACACATGGTCTTAAGAGCACATACTGCACTTACTGAATTTTCCTGTAACATTATGAAATGTGTGCAGATTTCTGCAAATGCATTGATACAAACACTGTATTGCTGATGCCTTGGTTGGCTATCACCAGGGCTGCTGGAATTATGCAATTGTGTGCTGCAATGTTTTTCACATAATTATGGATTTGCCACATTTGTCACATTTGCCACAAAGTCCATTATCGTTTGCATAATCTGCAGATTTAAACAAAAAAGTTTCTTAAACAGTTTAAAAGTTACTAAAAGTGCAGCAACTAGTGCAGTGCAGTGGAGGGCCCCTTTGCTAAAGTTGATATACAACTTATTAGCTGATCAAATGGAGCGTATGCTTCTACACACAGAGGATGGTGATGGGCTTTTAGCAGCCCACACTGAACTGTTTAACTCTTTAAAGTATCTCTTTACAAAAGAGATTATTAGCAAACCTAAGAAAAAGTGCTGTTCAGTAACACATGCAGGGAAGCACAGCATAACCTATTGAGATCATTAAATGAAGTCCACGCAGAGCTCATAAGAAAAGCAAGGAAGGATTATAAGCAGGAATACTCTAAGGCGCGAAGATGCTGGGAGGAGGCCAGATGGGCAGCTATTTTGGAGAGTGCTAAATCAAACGATACTTCCAGGTTTTGGAAACTGATAGCAGATGACTGTAGAGATCCCCCTCCTTTGCCCGGCACTTCAATTCTCTCTGCAGTATGGGCAGAGCACTTTGGTCAACTATACGAAGGCCCATCTGAAGTATTTCTTAGGACCCCCGATGATTCCATAATTCATGGGGCCACCCCGATTAAATTTACCCTATCTGAAACTAGAGCTGCAATTGTTTCATTGAATTGGGGAAAGGCCCCTGGCCCTGATAAGATCCCGGGCGATCTATATAAGACAAGACCTGATATATGGGCACCTTATCTTAACCTAATCTGTAATGCAGTTGCAGCAGGAGCTCCTGCCCCATCTTCCTGGAAAGGGGCAGAGATAGTTCCCATCTTCAAAAAAGGTAGTCCCAATAACCCTGGCAATTATCGACCGATATGTCTACTTGATAAATCCCCAAAAAATCTATGCAAAGCAACTTTTGTTTCATTTTGATGAATGGATTTCGGAGTCTGAAGCCATGTTGGATTTACAGGTGGGGTTCAGACCCGCAGTTAGCACCATAGACCAAGTCCTGAGATTCCTGGCAATTAAGTGGAAGAATGTGGACCTGGGGGGGGGGGGGGAATCTGTATGTGGTCTTCATTGACCTTAGAGCCGCATTTGACTTGATTCCCAGGAATATGCTATGGTTAACACTATCCAGTATGGGGGTCCCAACCGGCCTCTTGCAACTCATTGTCCGACTGCATGATAACACTTATGCACAAATTAGATGCGGTAATGATGGTGAGCTGACAGACCCTGTAGCCATCAAAAGAGGAGTTAGACAGGGCTAGCCCCCACTCTTTTTTTGCTATACATAAACAACTGTATTCATTATTTAGAGAATTGTATAAACAACTCGCCCAAACTGGCTGGAAAGAAAATACTGTGTCTGCTATTTTCGGACGACACAATCTTGCTAGCTAAATCACCAATGGGAATTCAAAATCTGGTCAATCAATTTTGTGTCTTTTGTAGAGACTATGGGCTGGATGTCAATGTCAAGAAAACGAAACTTATGATATACAGCACCTCAAGGAAATGATCCTCTGCAAGAATAGTAATGAATTCAATCCTGTTGGAAAAAGTGGAAGAGTTTGATTACCTCGGTATCAGGCTAACAAACACAGGTTATTGGGAGGCAGCTATTGATAAAGGGGCACTTATTATAAGTCAAAGAGGTGGGGCTCTAGTACGCAAGTCTAGAATGGCAGCGAGTCCCCCCCTGAATACAATCGCGGAGATTTACAGTGTCCAAATCTGTGCGGCATCCCTGTACGGAGCGGAACTTTGGGGTTCCCACAGAAAATTGGACATTTTACAAACTAAAGAAAACCATTTCCTCAGACAGGTTTCCAGGTTAGGGAAGGGCACACCAATGACCCCTCTCAGGCTCGACCTAGGATTAAATAGTATTAAATTAAAACCACAGCGGGTCTGAGACCACTCTCTTACTGGATCCGTCTATGGAAAACTGACGAACTTGAACCATTCAGGGTGGCGATAAGAGAACTTATACCATCTCCACAGGGATTGAAAAAAATCCTTTGGCTGAAGGAGATGAAATCTGCCTGGGACAAACTAGGATTTCCCCACTATTGGAAATACCCTGAACTGATTCCTGCTAACGCTAGGCAACTTGTCAAAAGGAGATATTGGGAGAAAACCAATGAAGATCTTCTCCATCGTAACAGGGCGGGTAGGCTAACAATAGAATTCCTCCAACCTAAACACGAACCCCTGCCCGAGAACTTCATGGACCTCCCTATGCCTGCATGTGCTCGTGCCTTATTTCTTCAGCTAAGATATGGCATGTTGCCTATTAACAGCTACACGGCTCGTTGGTCATCAAGCAACTCTTTGACTGACAGATGTATACTCTGTCACCAATGTAAGGAAACAATTGAGCACATGTTGTTTTTCTGCCCCCTATACAAGATCCCTAGAGGGAGGTGGATCATTCCTCTGTGTAAAAACGTATTACTGCAGGACCGAGCTAACGCCATCAGAATATGCAAATATGATACATCTATACTGGTAGTTAGCTCAGTCACCAAATATTTGTCCAAAGCCTGGTCTATCTGTCGTAGGTTCATCTTAGCCATGGGTCCCCGAGTCGGTTAGGTACTTTTCTTGTTCACAGAAAGAGGTTTTAATAAGATATATTTATTTCTGCATTTTAACCTTTAGATGTGTTATGTATTCTGATATTGATGTGAATTTTATTTAACCTTCATGTGGTCTTTTTAGGAACCTTTTTAGGAGCTCGCGGTCTCTCATATGAGAAGCTGAGACCCTATAAGTTTACAGAGATGAATTTTTAGCCTAATTGCCAAGACATTCTATAAAATATTTTAGATATGATAAGAAATACATTAGCTCATAAACTGACCATGATACTGGTTACAGTTTCATGGAAGGTACTAACTGTATGTATCTGCATGATGGACACAAGTCTTTTATTCAAGTTCTTTTATCACATTGTACGACTCTTTTATTGTACTTTAAGTATGATCATAGCCTTAGTTTTAAGGAACGTACTTTTGATATTTATCTGGATGCCAGCTACAGGGTTTTATTATTTCTATGTATGATTGTTATTATGAATTTTAATGGCCTAAATTTTATTATTATGTAAGATTGTTATTCTGAATTTTAATGGTCTAAACATTTAGACTGAATGAATATAAATAAATAAAGTTGACTGCTAACCTTTCTTCTGCTTGTTGCTGTATTTAGGTATCAAACTGGTACTAATGAGATGCAACCTAAGCCCAGAGAGTGTTAACAAATGTAAAAATGACAAAATAATGAAATGCTATCACAAAATGTGTCACATTATGCCACATAATTTGCCTCTTGTTGCTGATGTAGTCAATCCTTGCCACATAATTTGCCCCTCTCCTTCCAGTGGCCTTGACTATCACCAATGTATCCTCATGTAACTGGTATTCTTTGTTTGCCCTTTTTTTATGTCTCTACTCATGAAAATTGAAAATTAATAAAACAAATTATAATGCAAGTCAAACAAGAATGTTGAAAAAGAGAAGATATTATACTTCAATATACTTCAATATGCTTAAGTATCTAACAATAACAACATAATATTAACGCTAGGGAAAACTAGCCAAAATGAAACTTGGCCTCTCCTTGTTAGCCACGCTGTAATTTAACCCTTCGTTACTTAGATAAAAAAAGATTAGGCATAAATGCTAGAAAGAGATACCCTTCTAGTAGCTAAATTGTATGGTGTGAAAAGGTAAAAATCTGGGTTCAATCTCACCTTCCATGATTCAGCAAATGGTGTGAACCCAGGCAACTGCAGATACTCAGGGCACAAGTCCTAAAAAGAGAAGGGGGGAACTAACCTAGTTAGGCAGTATACAAGTGACATCACAGCACATGACATCACGGCTCTTGACATTGCTTTTGGCATCACAACCCATGACATCACAGGAAGTGACATCAGATCTTAACACCTCAAACGTATGTTTAGAAGCACTCTGAGGACTACATTTGAGTGCATTGCGAGATTTAACAAGTGAGATTTTGCTTTGAGATTGTGCCAAAAAGGTTATGCAACCCTGACACAAAATCTGGGTTTCAATTTATACATTCATTTTTTAGAAGGTCTCTGACTAAGAAAATGGCATAAAGGAGAAATGTGGCAGTAAATCGGTGATGCTTATTTGTTTGCAAAGTCTACATTTTAAGATATCTTGTGGAGTTAAGGCATGTGTTGAAAAGATCTTTGTGTGCCCACTATATCTCAGGGAATAATAATAATGTTTATGTATGATCTAAAGCGCTTTGACACCATGCACTGGGATGCGTAGCGCTATAAAAGAAATAAAGCAATATAGTGGTATTTAAATTGCTATTTGTGTAAATACTGGGGCAGACCAACACATCAGATTTTCTTACAGTGCATGCACATCTCATATGCAGGGACTGAACAAAGTGAAAAACATGTCTCTCTTATGTTCATGTGAAGTGATAGGAACCTGTGTGCCTTTGTTTCCTCCATTGCAGCTCAATTTGAGGCTCCAGAAAGCTTCCAGCTAGATAATCAAACAAATGGAGGCCTGAGGTCCCTTAATTGTGGCCTGTGTCTTTGGCCAGCAGGAGTATAAAATCAGAAAGCCCTCTCTTGTGCTCCTCAGAACGATTGAAAGTTCTTCTGAAAGTGTCTAGCTGCATCGGGACACATTCACCATATTTTACTGGGGCCCAAATTCTTGCGTCATTTTTACTACCGCAAGCTAGTGACATTGCTTAGTGCCATCCTAGCACCATATTTATTAAATGACATAGGATGGCTTTAAGGAATGGATAGCATAAAAAAGGCGAATAGCTGTGCAATGCCATGAGGAAAAATTACGTTAATGCTGCAAAAGTGGTGCTACACCATTTTGCGGCACATAAACATGTCGCAAAAGGGTTAGCACCATTTTTACATCGCATTAGCGTCAAAATGAAACTCAAAAGCAGGAAAGAGTGCAATTGCAAGAGAAGATGGAATCATCAGGCCAGGAGAGACCCCATGGAGACCCCAAACACTCAAGTATCAGCCAGGAGCGTCCAGAAAAGTCCCAGGAGAAGGAGAAGATAAAGCGCAAGTGTCGCTTTAGCAAGGAGGTGCATGACATGCTGTTCAGAGAGGTGACAGAGCACCAGCATAAGCTCTTCGTCACCTCCAAATTGCCAATTAGTAGGAGAGATGGAATATGGCAATAAACAGTGGACAAAATAAACAGTTTTGCTGAGGTGAAGAGGACTGTCACTGAGGTCAAGAAGCACTGGCATTATTGCAAGTGCAGGCCTAAAGAGAAACTTGCCAGGAACCGTAAGGCTACATGTGTTAAACAGAACACACATGGTGGCTGTATGGGTGTCATTAGGCCCACAGTGAGTTTGACACTGCACTTGGTGCTGCAACAGTATCCCGAAACATTGTACATCATTTGCACATACATGTCAGACATCATCAAAGTATGAGGTACGCACACAGCATTTAGATCATATGCATGTGTGACGTGACCTACATCACTCACAAATATCATGGTGCAGGACCATGTTGTCAAAACTGCTGACATCTGGCATGAGAAGAATCATAAACGTTTTACACAACCATCTGGAGCTTAGTTGTCTACTAATTGTGTACACTACTGGCTGTTGTGCAGCACAATATGGCTCCTGGCATAAGTACAGACTCATGCCTGAAGGTTACTGAGGCACCTGTGGTCTATGTGTTTCCTACATAAGCCCCCTAGAGACCTCTGCAGATATAACACACATCTGTACTATCTTGTCAGCCAGTGTAAGCTATGTGTGGCACACATTGCTGACAATGGTGCTGTGACAAAGTTGTTGTCAATAAGCATGCTATGTAGATAAACTGCCGCCCTGAGACCTATCATGGTAGACATCAATGAACAAGTGGCCAGCCATTACAGTTACTATTTCACAAAATTCCATGCCAGCACACGTTGTACCTTGAACTACAAGCAAACCATTCTATTTGTACAACATTCCAACATACATGATGTCGCCATCCATTCTCCAATGATATCATATCATTGGTCGGGCAAAACCATATTTCATAGCATTCCACACTTCAGACTAACTCACACCAAACCCTGGATTACCACACATGATGCACAAGATGACACTTACTGGATGCACTGGGGTCTTCATATTGGGCAACCTCTCCTACGGTGTATGGTGCAGGTCCACCTGCAAGACATGAATGGCAAATATTGCTTAGTGTAATTTGTACATATCAGTTAATGGACAACATTGTTCAATGTTAACTTGTTAAGCTGAGTGAGCAAGTCATCCTAGTGGTAGATCAGAGCAACTGACAAACATCTATGATCAGTCAATCACACATAGTCTTAGATCATGTAGACCCACGTACCTACAAACCTTCACTGTCCTTGACACTCCTGTTGTGCTTTTCACTACACCATTTATACATGGCATTGTCATGCAGGTGTCTGTTAGCTCTACACCGCCATCACCATATGGGACTGCTTGACACTGTATATTGCATCAGAGGGGCATGCAATGGTTGGTGCAGTGGCTCTCCCGTTGTGATATCCATTGCATTTGAGCCAGCCTCAGACGTTGTAGACATCTACCCTATTGTTACATCAAACTGACAAACTACTGCCCAGGGGTTGTGTGGGTATTCCAAGGTGTTGAGGAATGATGTGATACATCCTTCAGTGAGGTAAGTGATACGTGTGTGCTATCACAAGGCCCACACATGAGCAATAATGCTATAGGAGGATACTCATGTGAAGAAAGTTGTATCTACCTGCACATTGACTGATTGAAATCATGGATGTATTGCCAATAGTGTGTGGTTAGCAATTGTTGCCATGCTATACCATTATTTGTCCAGGGAGTGATGAGAACATGGTGATAGAAATATGCCTCAACACAGTAACACTTGCTCTGTGGTCCAAGGATGCATTTGTTGGTGCAGGTTACTGAGTGATGTGCCAGTGTTGCAGCAGATGTAGGGCAGCCCTATACTATCAGTGAGAAGCGGCAGACCTGTTGAACTGACTCTGCATGTGTGTGGCGATAGACTTAGTATAGGGTGTATGTGATACACAATGAACTGGAACAGGGAAGTGCTAGTAGTTTAGACCCAGTGCATGGTCAAGCTCCCTTACATGGCCTTGGCCAATGACACAAAGGGGTGATATTACAACAGGACCAATTGCATCTATACAGTCCTTGTGGCCCTCAGTACACCCCTTATCCCTGCCATGTGTGCGCCTAATGAGAATTAAGTTGCAACAGATCATCACAACTTCTGCTGAGTACATGGGGGCCCATCTCATACATTTGTATGCCCACACATCACACCTGCTCTCGGAAGCCGTTCGGAGTGTGTGAAAATGTGAAATAAGGGAATTCTCATGGTACTCAGTGGCTTATACATTTGCCTCCCAAACAGGTTTTGGGACCCCTTCCATAAATGATGCATGGCGCAGACCTCATTTGGTGCTGCTTATTATGAGTTGCCCTATGCATGCATCACTTTGTAATGGTTTTGCAGGAAAAATGGTACATCTGCTCAGCATTGGCTTCATTTTTGTACATTTGAATTACAGGCGTAAGGTAGCTCTGGGACTCTGCATACAGGTAGCATACGAAATGTCCAGATCCACAACCATTACATGCAGCACTTAACTGTATCTGCAACTGTCATGCACATGCAAAAGAAAGGACTTTGTATGGAAATGGGAGACTTACCAACTGCTCCACTAATCTCTATGCCCAGATGATCCAGCAGATCCTGCTCCCTTGTCACAAGATCTGCCCATCGATGTTTGAGTTGGTGGTTGTTCCTTCCTGTCCCAAAGATCCGTGTGAGGCGGTGGAGCACCGTGCCCCACTGCAGCCGCCTTGCCGCTGTGGGGTAGCCAAGAATGACACAGCTATGCATTTGCAGCATCATAGGGAGGTAGTGCTGAACAAGCCAGATGAACCCCCCCACCAAGCTCATTGGACGACATCCGCACCATCCTCCCTTTCCCTGTTACGCCGCGGCCGCAAGCACGGGCTGTCGCGGCACTCTCTGAATACCGCGGTCCGCAGGCAAGCCGTGGGGGAAGCCGCGGCTTGCAGGCGGATCGCGGGAGAAGCCGCGACGCAGGTCAGGGGTCGCGGCACTCGCCGCACTCCCTTCTTTTGCCTCGCACATCAAGGGCAGATGCGGCAGGGGAAGAGACTCGGAGTCGGGTCTCGAACCTGCCGCGTACAGCGCATTTAGTGCGCTGAACATTCTAAAGGTGCATTTACATAATCCTTTACATGCAGAAACCCTCTTGGCACCTACTTACCGGTTACAAGGGCAAAAGCCGATTGCATGCACATGATTTCTTTTTATGCATGCTTCCTCCTTTCCCAGCATGCTGTTCACATCCTCTCTTCCCTGCATGCATTGCTTTCCTTTTTCTAGGCACATATTTCCTATCATTTAACATGACCTGTTCCCCAATCCAAGATGGTGGTATTTCTACTTCCTGTTTTTCACTTCCTGTCTATGGGTATATAAGGGGACTTTAACCTCTTTCTCATTGCGTTGCAACACTCCTTTGTTGGTAGTCACGCTCCGGCTGGTTTCTTCCTATGAATCCAGTATTTCCTGACCTATCTTCGTTTCCAGTCTTCCTGTACCCTCGGATCTTCAGCTCTAACGCCTTGGTGTCCTCCTTCTGTTTCAGGGAGTTCCTGTTGGAGGTTTTTTACCCTATTGGGGTTTTTCCTCTGGGACCCCTTCTGGAGGGCACGGACTGTAGTGGCTTGCTATTGTCAACAGCACCGTGGCTACCGGAAGGGGTCGCCCCTACTTTGGCCAGAGCAGAACCTGCCGGAACCGGGGTCGTTCCCCAACCCTCCTTAATTTCGACGGTAAGCCCATTGAAAACCGTGACATTCCCAGACACACTGAACTGCAAAAGCAGTTCACCCAAAACAAAAAAATATATATACCTAACACTTAACCCAACTGCCCACAACTATACCCCAGACAAACACCCCCAATACAGAGACAACAACAGTACACTTACAATACAAAAGACAAGTTTAAAGACAAATAAAACACAACACCTACAGGACACAGCACAATAAACACTCCAAACACTCCAAAATTCCTACAGCACGAGCTCCACACACTCTCACACAGTCACAGACAAAAAGACTGTGAAGTGAAAGTGAACTCAGTGTACCATGCTTGCAGGCAGGATGTCCTGTTTCATCACTTCCTGTGTGTGTGCGTCACGTTTCCAGTCATGCGTCGTTTTTTTAATGCTTGACGGTAATGCGTCATTTTTCTCACCTTTATCATGAAATTTCCTGTGGATGTGCGATGGATGTTCAGGGGCTAGGTGTCTTTTAGCTTAGGGGAATTGTAAGGTATATGCGTATGCATGAAAAATTTTGACACATGACGGTCATGCTTCGATTTTTCACCATGGTGTGTTAAGAGGCGTGTGAACATGTAATTGCCGCTCAGGGCCCAGCCATCATTTTACTTACATTGCAGTGTAGAGTTGATGGGTTTGCGTCATTCTTTTTGACGCATGGTGGAATCGCGTGGATTTTTTCATTGTAGGCCTTGAGTGCACCCTGATTCACTTAAATTGTCACATGAGCTGTGCTACAATGTTGTATATGTGTATGGCTACAGGTGCGTGACTGTCCAGTAATGAATTTACGGTGACATTGGTATGTTGAACCTATAGGTTTGTATATGAGTCTGCTGTACGCAATTACTCATAAATTATGCATATGTGGTACATGTGTGCTGTGTGTGTACTAATTTGTGGGTGTACTACATTGTTATGTCTGAGTTACAAATGTACACATACCTGCAACACAATATATATGGTGGCCTATGTCCAACACATGGTAAGGCATGTGACAACCATGACAATTTGTACTCATAATATTCAGTGGACTTAGACTGCATTGACATCAGGTAACCCCTGGCAATTTGCGTGGGCATGTGTGTCCACTCTGTGGTGTGATTTTACTCCATGTTGCTCTGCTTCACATGTGCCATTTGGTTCCCCATGCATCTTAGTTGCAGGAGATGTTATGTACACATGTGTTAATGAAGGTTGGTATATGCCATGTGTGTAAAGACATGTGTTGTGTAATTTCTGTAAGATATGACAGTGGTGTGTTCATGGGATGTGGAACATCAAATTACTAACTTCCTGCATAGACACATGTTGGCATTTAACAAATTCATGTGTGGTCACATCAGTGCCACCTATGTTTCCTTATGTCTGAACACATGTGAAGGTAATTACTTTCTGTCACTGATCTTGTGATACCTATGCCCTTATTTTTGTGCTAAGTTGCCTTTTGTTTAGAATCCATACACATTACCATGTCTGAGCCATTATAGTGGTACATCTGTGCTGAGATATGTGGTATGTGTGTGCATGCCTCCAACTGGGCACTCACATTTTTCAGCCTCATGTTTGTTATAACTGTCACATACAATGGCATACCCCTGTGTAACAGAATTACAGTCTGTCATAGAAGCCAGCCTACACATCATCACCACTGTATGAGTTTGTACGGCAACACAAACCCATGGTTGCATGTGAAGGGTCAGGCTAATGGTGCTCCAGTTTACTCAGACCACTGTGCACATGCATCAGGCCCCTGACAATGTCATGTAGCCAGAGCAGTGGTGTTTGGGTTTATTGAGCAGGGATCTAGACTCTTCTACTTCTTCTACTCAGCAGGACTATGCACACTCCCCAGCAGACAGACACATGCACAATTGTGGTCATACAGACCAGGATATCACATTTTCATCTGCAGTACTTGATGTTAGCTTACCCCTTCCATGTACAGAGCTCGGGTGCTTGCACATGTAGGGCATGTCTTATTATTTGATGTCCTTAGTTGTTTCCATGGGCAGCTTGTTTGGGCTTGTATACCTGTTGTGACTTCAATATTGGAAACGTGCCAGGGTACAGATGGTGTTGTCTTTCACTGCCTCCTGTCATGGTGGCATGCGATGGGCAACTACCATGGCATGCTAGTGGCCAACATAACTGGATTATGTACTGACCTGGCCACCCTCTCTGTACATATGCTAAATGTTAACACATAGACATTGATGTATTGTGCAGTCAGTGTTGTCTATGTGCGGCCCTTCTCCATGTATTCCTGCATTACTGGTAAGGTATGTATTGTCACCTACATTGCTCCCATTCTTTGGGCTGCTTGCATTTTGTTCACATCATCTAGAGCAACATTGTCTGGTCATACATGGACATGATGCAACATGTTACTTGTGTAATTGGAAGATGTACACATCCCCTACTACTGGCTACTTGATAGTTATGGTTCCATTGACGATATTTGTGAGATTTAATGACACACAACATTACTCCTGCCACAGCACTTGTGTTGTCTCCATTTGACCTACTGTGTTGTATTTGCAAGTATTTGTGGATGTCTCAAAGCTGTCCATCCACAACCTCCATATGCATTTCTTCCAGCATACCACAACCTAGGTTACTTTTACCATGAATGAATGATGTTGAGGTGTGAAATCATCTCATTGCTGTACTGTTCATTAGCTAATTGCAACATACATGGCTAGGTCTACTTCCACTCAGTTTGATGTTGTGCTTCAGACATTTTTCAACAATGCTGGACATAGTAGCACATCCCACACCTGACTGCGATGTTGGAGCCCAAAACATGTACGGGATAAATTGTTAGTGTTGCTATCATCCTCTTGTTCTGTTGTTGTGTAGCCATTTTAGTTATAGCTCTGTGCACGTTATTTTAGCACACTAGGCCTGCCACTGTGCACTTTAACCCAGATATATTATCTTCAGCTTCATTTATGATTTTAGCAATAGCCACATTTGTGGTCTTGTTTTCTTTCTCTCTATCTAGCGGTTCTTGGTCTAGGCCAGCACTGTGTTCTTGAACAAGATATTTCTTTCGCTCTGTGCTTCTCTCAAGGATGCAGTAAGATAGGTTGCCGGTAAACGTTGTAACGTTTTGTCTCTGGTTTTCATTGAAACATACACATCCGTTCATAGGGACATTTTCTCGGAACATCAGCTGTTTTATTATAAAAACACTTCCCACATGACCACAACTGTTTGCTGACTGCTGAGTACTTCGCTACAGCTGCCTATGCAGACTTCAGGCCTTTGCTCAGGTATGGGGGATGATGTCTTCCCAGGGGAACCTGCAGGGCAGAATTAGAGCTTAACATGCTGTGCTCTAATATAGCCTAGGTAGGAATTAGTCTATTAACCCTAGTGACAATACGATAGCATTATTTCTATGCTTTACTCTCCTTGTCACAATTTTCATCCTGTCAAGCTTTATCATCCTGGTTATTGCAGTACATCTTTTATTGTCTAAGATACAGTTGTGTCATTAAAACCTTATTGAAAACATTTACTGTCTCTGCTTGTCCTTGTATATGTGAGACTAATGTAACTGAGAGAAACAGATGAGATCTGAGTGATTTACCTGAGGAGTCAATTGTGTAATGCGCTCGGCTGCCCAATCATCCCTGCCCTTGGGTAGAGATGAGGCACTGCTAGTTAGCCGGAGCAAAACCCGGATTGGGGCGACAGGTGTCACCTGTAGTGGGTTAAGACTAATTCTGCCACACTGCAGGTGATTCTGCCGCTCAAGTCCAGTAGTCTCATTAGAATAATGAGAGCCTACGTGACATGGTGTCGCCAACGTTTGGTCAGACTCTAATTTTCGGGTCCTCCTGAGTACCTCTGTCTCACTACATACAAAGACACCTCAGTACTATAGATGGAGACGTCCATGGTATTGAGGATTTCCTCCTCAGTTAACTAGGCAGTACCTAACTAACACTGTAGTTTGTTCAAGCTTGAACCATTAAAAGGATAATCCCCATTTGGTGTGCTTATCTCTGAACAAATTTACCATTCATTATGGCGAATCCACAACAGGCAGCAATTGCAGTCAATATGCGACCACCCCTTACTGCACATTTACTGGCACATGGCCCAACAGCCGAGGGGGGTCCAGTCACATTGGTTGTTGACGCACATCCAGCATATAGAACAGAACTTTTTTATTCTTGGGTCACAATTCCAGCAGTTGATTGGAACACAAATATATTTCATTATACACCTTCAAATGAACCTGCAAAATACAGAGCATATGCATATCCGGAAATACCTCTATCTAATTACATACATAATAATTGGCTTAATGGCACCCTAACCCACACAACTTTACACATTAGGTTAGATCCTCTAAGTATTGATGGTCCTGCCTGGCCTTTATTGGCCACTTATACACCACATCCTGCTGCAGCGAACCTAACGGTAGCTGAAGTCCGTCGCCTACATGCTGACCTTACGGCAATATACACATGATTAGTACAGTTTGTAATGCAAACATTAAACACAAACCCTGCACGTGCTGCTCCAGTGCAACCATGTGCAGTAACACTGGGTATTAATCCTGCGACTGTACATTCGATCATGGGTAAAGTGCCCTCCAAACGAGAAGAAATTCCACTTTGGTTAGCTCAAAAAATAAATGCACTGGAAGCAGTATTCCTCCATATGGGACCTCAGGATAAACACAGAATTTTAACAATGTGCTTGCCATTTGGGATGGTTCCCACTGTAGATGATTGTAATACATGGGGCTCGGTATTTGCCACGCTATATACTACCGCACACTGTATCCTCAATTATCTTAAGTAACCTTAAAGGGGAAGTGGCCGCACTAGCAGTGCGCACGTGGCTCCGGAACATTCCTCCACAGGAGCAAGAACGAGAGCTGCCAAAGATTATTCCAGGGAACTATTCTAGTATTGGTCGAGATAGTCTGGGGGCCAGACCCACAAAACCACATTTACAGGTAAATTTAATAAAGATTCAACCAAGCAAGCTCCTGAGGGTACTAAGAAACGCTGGGATAAAAAACAACAAACACCTAAAAAAGAAAGGGGAGAATCTCCGCGTACGGAGACCCCACAGAATAGATATAATCTCAGAAATAAAGATAATATAAAATCACCTGACCTGACAGATATCAATATACTGATACACGCCAATCTCGTTCCTTTCAGGACTCATCGGAAAAACGCAGTGAGAGAGGTGGGCAGTCAGAGCGAAGATCTGAGTACATGAAACCGAGACAGGAATCACTACGCTCAACAGAAGTATCTTTTAAAAAAGAAGAGAAACTTCCCCAACAAAAACCCCAATTCAAAAAGAAAAAGGTGGCAGGAGTTGTAGTTCAACATGACACTCAAGAAGAGGGCTCTCTTGAAGAACAAGAAGTGGGCAATAGCGCTATTAGACAGCGCGGCATAGGTCACAATAGTTTTTCAGAATCTTATAGAGCATCTGGAGGTGAAAGCAACTGATGACTTCCTACAAGTAGAAACTGCAGACATGCGTGTCTCCACGCCTGATAGGGTGTACAAAGTAACGCTACAGTTAGAAGGAGACATTGAGCGCACAATAGATGTAATCTTTTGGGACCATGTCGTAAACATATATGATATTTTGCTGGCCGAAAAGGATTGGACACCTGAATTTGCCTGTACTGGCCCATACAGGGAAGATGTTATTAAACCTTCTTTCTCGCCCCTAGTTCCTGAGGAGCTTGCAGAATCCTACCCCATCGATTGGGCATTGGCGCAGGCGTTATATTGCAACCACGTAGGATGGGATAAAGATTCCCCCAGCATCTAATCCCTGTTAAAAATCAACCCCAACCTCAACCGCAATATCCAATAAAACATGATGCTAAAGCACCCGTGAGGGAAACCCTCATACAACTAGAATACCACAGAGTAGTCAAGCCCGGCATCTCACCAAGGAATAATCCATTATTCCCAGTAGCCAAACCGGACCATTCGTACAGAGTAGTCTTAGGCTACAGACATTTAAACAGTCATACACGCACATATGCTATACAAAGCTCACATAGCACAACACTCATGAACAACATAGTGCGCAAAAAATACAAAACAACACTAGACATTTCCAATGGTTTCTTCTGCCAAAATATAGCGCCTGAGAGTAGAGACTTAACCAGTTTCAGCGCGCTAGACTCCCAGAAAGAAATTAAGTAATTTACCCCAGAGGTACAAGAACAGTCCAGGACTGTTCGCAACTCGTGTGACGTCAATATTGCACGATATTGACCCTAAAGCACTGTCCTACGTAGATGATATCTATCTCACTGATGATGAATTGCTGCAACATTTAAGACGGGTAGCCCGCATTGTTGTGGGATTTGCCGAGTTCAGCTGCAAATTCAATTTAAAAAAAACAAAAATAGCCTTCCTCAGCATCCTGTGTCTGGGATATGAGCTATGAAGTGAAGGAAAGAGCCTACGTCACAATTCTCGGAAAAATGTGCACAGTTACAACCTTGAAATGCCATTAAAAACTCCAATCCCTATTGGGTTTTCTAAATTTTGGCAGAACTTACATTCCTGATTATGCATCACGCATAAAACCTTTATATCACTTAATACGTCCTGATTTTTCAAGTAAATTTTGGACAGTCAAACACACACGCATTCTCAGAGCTGTGCAAACAGACATGCTTGCCGCACAACACTTACACACAAGAGACAACAAAACACATTTGGTCAGCTGAGTAATTGCTGGTGCTATTGGTTTCACCTATGTAACTTTCAATGAGGGTGAGACAGTCCCGATTGCATACAAATCACATTTATTTTCAGGAGCAGAACAACGCTTTGCTCCTACTGGGAAAATTCTCACTGCTGTTCAGATGGCCGTCATTAAAGAAAGACCACTAGCTCAAGGCAAACGCATTATTGTTGTCTCTTCAATTCCAGCCCTTGAGCCTGTTACCAAAGCCAGAGTTCCGAAAGCTAAAGCATTATATCCACGTTGGATTCAGTGGGCAACGTTTTTGGCAGCCACTGATGTAGACTACATTTTTTACCAAAAATTACAAACTTAAGAATTTTTGCAATATGAACTAGAAAACCCAGTTCCAGCAAATACATTGCCTATTGATCAATATCAAGGAGTCATGTACACCAATGGCCCAGCGCAGCATGCAATTGGCACAAAACATCAATATTCCGCTGCTTGCGCAGTTGTAAGTGCTTATATGGAGGATAATAAATTTTGTCCCCAACATACATACATGCAAACCCTAGAGGATTGCACAGCAGAATTAGAGAGCTAAAGGCTCTGGTGATGGCACTGGAACATACTGATCCGGCACAGCTAACACTGATTGTCTGTGATTCGTACTACTGTGTTCAGTCCTTCAAGGGATACCTGCATTACTGGCGCCAGAATGGGTTCAGAGATTCTAAAGGCAACACCATCAAACACAGACTTCTGTGGGGTAAACACTACCAAACGTCCAAGTTGTACATACACTTGGACACCAGTGAATTGGAATAAACGTTGCTGGAAATACACTGGCTGATAAAGCTGCAAAATCAGCTGTAGCTACGGCTACTGTTGCTACAGTAACCTGTTCAGGAGTAAAACCGGATGATGACATATGGGCTGCTGTGAAAGCTACGGCTGAAGGCACTCCCTATCCAAAAACATTTCCTGCTAAATATTTCTACTGAATGGGAGGCTTCCTAGATGCTGAAGTAGAAATACCAGGCGTGGGGGTTCGAGGAATTCCCTATAAAGACATAAGATCAGAGTTGATTAAAGCAGCTCATGAGGGGGTAGCATCTGCCCATGCTGGTGTGGCAGCTACAATATCATTGTTGCAAGCACGTTATTGGAGGCCAGGTCTATACAAACAGGCCAAGCAGTATGTCCTTTGTTGTGACATCTGCCAACAAATTAAGGGTTTCACAGCCAAACGCCCACAGCAGACACCCCTCCTAATTTCCAACAAACATTGCAATGTGTGTACTTAGACCACGGTAGTCCCCTAACACCGGATAGTGCATACAAATACATTTTAGTCGCTGTTGACTCCTGATCCAGATTTCTATGGGTGTGGCCACAACGCTTGGCTGACGCTTGGACTGTTATTAAAGACCGTACATATGCAGTTGAGTCTTTCCACTTGGACTAGGGCCCTGCTTTCACCTCAAGGGCATTCAGGGATGCCATGGTTTCATTAGGGGTCAACTCCATTACTCATCTCCATTTCATCCCAAGGGAAATAGTGTTGTGGAGCAACAAAACTGTGATTTAAAGCAGTCCTTAACAACAAGAGTCTTAGGTACGGGTCGTAGTTGGCTTAATCACCTAGATGGAGTCCAGAGAGCACTTAACAATCTGCCTAGAAGGTCCCTGGGGGGTCGTACTTCATACGAGTGCCTGTTCGGAACTCAAATGTATGTTCCAGATCTTGATAGCCCTGGCGTGGAGGTGGCAGAAACACCTTTTGACATAAATGAACGTGTTACTGTCTTGCAGGAATTACAACAGTTCTGTGACAATAACGCTTCTGCCAGTAGTGCCTCCACAGTAATTAAGGATGTTACCAATAACACTCACCGACTGGATTCCCAAAGTTGGCAATCTAGTATGTGAAAAGGTTGATGTGAAAAAGGAGTTCAGTCCTTCTTATCGTGCACCGGTCCCAGTCTTGGCAATACACGGTACCAGAACTGTCATTCTACCACAGTTGGTTGGTGCTAAAGAAAACCGCTTTGTATCTATCGAGAATGTCAAGTTACACCATGTGGCTGATCCTGCACAGCAGACCAAGAGGAACAGCCAGTAGTTCCCGAATCCCTCTCACTACTAGTCAAGAAGTCCCTCTACAAGTTTTAAGCAGCGATGCTGACACCTCTCTGAGCTAGGGGAGGGTGAAAAATGATCTTCCATTAGTTCCACTAACATCTGTTCCAACAAACAATACAGAAATAACTGATCAATTTGACACAACGTCAACATGGACGGATGGCGTCATTTATTCTGAACCACCGTGGGAGACCCCCACCGGTTCTTCACCTACAAATACGGCTCCAATTTTTGCACGAACTGCTTCTGGATACTTCACCGACGTCAACAACACCATCTCGGACTCATTTGCCTCCTCATCATCTGAACTGCCAAAAACATGTAAGCTGATAAACTGGCTTAAAACAAATTACTTTATTTTCCCATGGAGCTATCTATGGCTCTATTTGACTCTACTAGCTTTCCTCCTTTGGATTGGTTTTGCCATAACATTATTTGTATTAAACATGGTCATTTCTGAAAGATCAACAGTTGAGCAAATACCATATGTGTTTAAACTTTCAATGAACTATATAATAATACCAGGAGTTGTTTCTGATGACTGGGTTGTAAAAACAGTTGATTCATGATGACTGAATTGCAGTATTATACTGTATTTGAAAGTGAAGATGTTTATCAATCTAAAGAGAATTATGGTGATATGTTTTGCTATAATTATTATGGACACCATTTAATTCATAGAGCAATTATCCCAAAGACTATTTTTAATAACACAGAATGGGAACATTGTCCAACTCCACCACAAGGGAGTTCTAAAACATATTCTGAAAAGTTTGCATATTTTTCTGGGCACAACGTTAAAAATGCTGAGTCATATTATTTTAAATTGCCGTTAATGGGAAATGTACATATATTATTGACAGATACAAAGTTAATTTATTCGGATTCCTTTGTTTCCCAGTTGGCTATAGAAGGCTATGAATATTGGCTGAAGTCGATTGACTTGAAAAGTGTGTCGGGAACTAGAAATTGGCAAATAAGGGGGAAGGAAGCTTTGTTTAGAGCATGCCTGATACATGTTCATATTATATTTTTAAATGAAACTGTACAACAAACAAGTTGTTTAGGCTTGGCAAAGATTAAGGAATTTAATTCGCTCAGTATTCCTGCCTCTACAAAAGTTCACAAATGGCAAAAATATGTAAATGTAACAGAAGATCAGCTCGATGAATGGGTCCAGAATGGCACTTTTAATGCTTCACTGTCACACCCTGGCGGGTGGTTATTGTGGCCAATAGATAACAATGGGTGTCATAACCGTTTGATAAATTCTATGGCGGGTTTTAGAACTAGTAGGCCGGACCTTCGCTATGTATCATCTAAACATGCGGGTATAGTAACAACATACAGTGTAGGGAAACTATGGTAGCAATGGTTGAAGAGTTCCTCACTAGATGCTGTTAGAGATCACCTCAGTCTCCTGTCTAATAACACTGACTTACAGGACTTCCTGTTAGGCCCCAGAAAACAATGCTGAAAGTGCTCCTTATATGCAGTATTTAATGAAATTTGGAAGCTTTCCCAACAAGAAGCTGCTGCCCGGTTAAGGCAAATAGACCAGGAAAATTTACAGAAGGCTTTAGATGTTGTAGATAATGGAATTAATACCCTGTCTGGTCAGATATACACCTTAAACAACATTGTTTCTTCTGCAGTAGACATAATACAAAGTGATATGTCTTCCTTACACCATAGACAAAGTCAACTAAGGTCCATAATGCAGTTGGGTTGGACACTTCAAACATTGGAGGCAGGTCGCGTTCCCTGCCAACACGTTAGTGCAAGGGACATATTTTCTACATTTAACTTAGCGCGACAATAGCAACTAATGGCTAAGAAAGAAGCAACTTATGTCATGTTAAACATCGAAAAGTTAGAAAAGCTGCCTTTTACTATGGCTGAAATACCATCTGCTGAATGGTTAATACATGGGGTCATTAATCTGCCTAGTTCAACACTTCAAATTCACATCCTGTTCAAAACACATTCCGGTAGGCAGATATGAAAACCTGGGGGGTAGTTACATCCATGAGGTATGGGAGCTGCCCTTTTCGTACAAATGTCTCAGTGGCATGAAAGAGGTCTTTCTTAGCGGTAGTGAATGCAAGACTTCTGTCAGCCATTTGATGGTTTGTAAACAGCTGTCCTTGAAGGGGGCATGTAACGCTTCGGCAACAAACTTGGCTTGTTATCTGAAGTGAGTTCCAGTCCCCTTGATTAGACCTGCTTTTCAGGTGCTTTCAAATGACAGCTATGTTCTCCTCAATAGTGAAGACTTTTGTAGGATGCAAGCCAGAATAGTTTATGTTGTTTCGGGCTCTAAGATTGTTACATGCTGCGGGATCATACTCTTTCCTCCCACTAAACAAAGAGATGTAGCTGACATTTGGCCTCATATTGCTACTTCTAATGTGAATTTTGACAAGTTGAGCAGACTCAAGGCTTTATTGTTCCAAAAACATGTGGCTCTCACATCTGCACGCGAGACCTACTCTCTTCAGGTGGCAAGGTCATCAGCAGAGATACAGTCCCTTATAAGTACCAACTTTCCGAGACACTTTGGTGAGCTCATGGGAAGAATATTCAATGAATCCAGTACTACTGGAATCACAAATTTCTTTAAGGCTGTTGGTTCTGGTTTCGTTCACACCTTCTCCTCTATATTTGGTTTAATCCCATCAGCCATCCACTCAATATTCTCCAGTATTTTGGGGGGATTTTCAATAAATTTGGCTATAATAGGTGGCATTTTGCTATTGCTACTTTTTCTGCGCAATGGCTGTCCCGCCGAACAAGGAGGATTGAAAGCACTCCCATCTGCGCAGCTGTGTAGTGAACGCATGATACTTCGGAGCAACACTCCTGGAGCAATTGGATTGTGACTGGTTTTTATCATTCAGACCGGCTTTGCATTGTGTGCAGCCTGTGTTTTGGTGCCTATGGTGCTCATTCGAACATGCACTGAAGGTTTGTCTTTCTACGTTGCGCTTGCTTTCATTGGATGCTGATCTGTTGATGTTCCCGCTGAGGGCTCATTATCAGACATGCGCGTTGAGAGTGTGTTTGCTACAGAAAGCTGCTTATGAGTAGCCCTTCATGGAGGATGCAGCTCTGAACTTATTATTGGGCACACCACGGAATGCTGCTGCCTTAGCTGAAGCTCAGGCTATGGAACACGAATGCTCCTTGGTTCTTCTTGGCGATGCATTTCCTACTTTACCACCTGCCGAAGTGGAAGATTTCCAGTCTTCAATTGTCCCGGATTAGATTGGCAACTTCCAAAATGACTATGACTCTTGAAATGTGGCCTTTTTTAACGCCACAAGTTAAAATTTTAAATTATCCTTTTACATATGCTGAAGTGTCTTTTAACTTGTCATTCTTGACATTTTTTATGTATATCATAGGTTGAATTTAAGTAGCTTTTATACATAATTAGACTTTTGAACCACCTTTAAACCGGCAAGGGGAATTTCTTGTGTAGCCATTTTAGTTATAGCTTTATGCATGTTATTTTAGCACACTAGCCCTGCCGCTGTGCACTTTAACCTAGATATATTTTATTCAGCGTAGTTTATTATTTTAGCAAAAGCCACATTTGCGGTCTTGTTTTGTTTCTCTCTATCCAGCTGTTCTTTGCCTAGGCCAGCACTGTGTTCTTAAACAAGACATTTCTTTCACTCTGTGCTTCTCTCAAGGCTGCAGTAAGATAGGTTGCCGGTAAACGTGGTAACATTTTGTCTCTGGTATTCATAGAAATGTACACATCCTTACGCAGGGACATTTTCTCAGAACATCAGCAGTTTTATCATAAAAACACTTCCCTGTCCCATACACTTGAGAGGGAGGTTCCAGCCAGATGACCACGACTGTATGCTGATTGCTGAACGCTTCGCTGCAGCTGCTTATGCAGACTTCAGGCCT
The DNA here is from genome assembly GCF_031143425.1 of Pleurodeles waltl. Lineage (NCBI taxonomy): Eukaryota > Metazoa > Chordata > Amphibia > Caudata > Salamandridae > Pleurodeles > Pleurodeles waltl. Next base: position 1,392,877,822 of record NC_090447.1, read on the forward strand.
TTGCTCAGGTATGGGGGATGATGTCTTCCCAGGGGAATCTGAATGGCAGAACTAGAGCTTAACATGCTGTGCTCTAATATTTCTCTAGTGACAATATGATAGCGTTATTTCTAGGCTTTACTCTCCTTGTCTGGATTTTCATCCTGTCAAGCTTTATTGTCCTGGTTATTGCAGTACATGTTTTGTTTTCTAAGATGCAGTTGCTTCATTAAAACCTTATTGAAACATATACTGTCTCTGCTTGTCCTTGTATATATGAGACTAGTGTAACTGAGAGAAACTGATGAGATCTGAGCAACCATGATTTCCCTGAGGAATCAATTGTGTCATGCGCTTAGCTGCCCAATCATCCTTGCTCTTGGGTAGATATGAGGCACTGCTAGTTAGCCGGAGCAAAACCCAGATTGGGGCGACAGGTGTTACCTGTAGTGTGTTAAGACTCACTCTCCCACATGACAGGCTATTCTGCCGCTCAAATCCAGTATTCTCATTAGAATAGCGAGAGCCTACGTGACACTGTTATGTGAGTGTCAATGAGTGGTGTGTATTGCTATGTGCTGTGTGATGATGTTATACAGATCATACTAGGTAAACATGCTGACAAATGTCAAGCATTGTTGATACTGGCAAACCTTTTGCTACCTAGGACATACACCCGTACATTAGTCTTTGCATGTTTATCTGGATTTGCTCTATGCATTTATCAAGGCAGCAGATTTGTGTGACAAGTGTGCACCTCATGTACATAGTGAGTGTAAGACACTCTGCCTACATTCGACCCAGATAAAAATTTGGTGGTGCATTGTCCCAATAAATCCTTGGATCATGACAATGGGTCATGTTTTTAGATAGTGATTCTGTACCCATAGCTGATTATTTTGGCTGGCAATCCATTGCGCACTCCACAGCCAACATGTGTGTGCCATATGTGAGGTACAGTCCATCATGTGCTAGGGTTGTGTCCAATGGCAGTGCCAAGACATTATCCCGTGGATACACTGTGCAGGCTCAGCATCTGACATTGGTTACAATCCCAGGACAATTACTGATGGTCCATAGTTCCCATTGATGTCTCATCCTTGTCACACATGTACTATGCAGGCAAAGCTGCACTCACCATGAGTTGTGACAGTGTTCTGTTCCTACATTACTTGATATCGATTTGCTGACAGACCCTACCTTATGTGTGCACCCTTGCATACATCCTATTCGGCATTGTGTTGTTGTGGTGGATGGGCTTGGTATGAGCACCTTGCCCACTTGATGGAACAATATATGTAGTGGTGCATGGATCTAGACCTTCAGGAGTCACATGCCCGCAAATTGCGTGTCACTGATATGTGAGATGGAGGCAGTAGACCCTCTTATGTCACAAACAATGTTGCTACCATACTTGTCACCTTTGTGTTACTTACCTGCTTACTGAGGTTTGAGTCACATTCCAATGGCGAATGTAGTGGAGAATGAGTAGACCAAGGAGAATCAGGAGCAAAGTATTTTATTAGTGCTATTTCCAATGTGATTTTTTTAGTATAGTGACTATGGCCCTCATTATAACATTGGCGCTAAAAACGCCTACCGCCGCAGCGACGGCCGCCAAAAGACCATCGCCGCGGCTACCAGCCATCCTCCATATTATGACCACAGCCTGATGTCCATGTTACATTACGGAGACAGCATCGGCAAACGGGTTTCGTTTCCTCCTAAGCCTCATCCAGTATGTATTAAATCCTATCGGAGACCATACATCTTAGGACAAGTTCTTGCAACTTTTTCTAGCCCCGTTAGATCGTCCTTCCTGTCCAATTGATGTTATCATGTCCATCTCAAGGATTGGACATACCATGAGCTCTGAACATTGCTCGATTTACTACTATATATTACTTCAATGACATGACTACAAGATTCCAGCGTACCAAGTATTTAATGAAAAAATAATTAGAACATTGGTTGCTGAAATGAACTTTGTTGTTTGTTATTAAGGGGATTGGCCCTGAAGAAGGTGACCTATAACCAATAGGAACACCGAAACGCGCATAGGCCTTTGGTTCCCTAAGAGTATCCCTGTCTCAACACCACTCTAATTAAATTTTTTCTAAACATCAATCTATATATATATATATATTTATTTATCAGTATGATATCAATGTACATTTATGTATTGTTGGAAACAATCTTTACATGTTTGTATGTACTGTATTTCAGACACGTTAGTTTATTCATGTAGATTTATATGTTAATTGTTTTTTCATTTACCTCATATGTCTTTCTTATCCATTCTTTGTCGTCTAGTTTGATTGTGGTGTGCCTGATTTAGAATTTTAACGTTATATATATTTCCATACATGTATTATATTTCTTGATTCCTTGTGTTTTGTTATATTGCTTCATTAAAATGTGTTCAGTTGAGATTTAGTTCCCTGTTATCTGTTATCTTTTGTCATTCCTTTAATTCTTTCAGCAGCTGCATATTGTTTTCTCATACGACTTTGAATTATCAATGGATATTTATCAGTCCTTATAAGGCTTTTTCTCTGAAGTGTATCTGTTACTTCAGATATTATATTATTTAGGTAGCTCACGTTGTAGTTTCTCTTAACTGTATTTTTCCCTGATTGAGCTACTGTTACTCTATTAGGGCATCCCCATATAGTTTTTCTCTCACAGCCCGATGTCCGCCAGAAGGATGGTGGAAATCCGGCTGTGGCCATGCCAGTGGATGGCGGTAAGGTGGTGCGTGTGTGTGGGGGGGTGTGTGTGTATGTCTGTGTATGTGTGTGCATGTTTAGGGGTGTGAGTGTGTGTATGTTGATTTGTATGAATGCGTGTATGTATGTAAGTGTGTGCGGATGTGTGTGTGAATGGATGCATGCATGCATGAATGAATGTGGGAATGGGTGTGTGTATGCATGTGTGCGTGTGTGAAGGGATGGGCGTGTATGAATGGGGGTCTGGAGAGGAAGGGGATTAGGGGGGAACCTGTGGAGAGGGAGGGGGATGCAGAAGACCCCTATGAGTGACAGGGAAGGGATTTCCTGTCACTGATTGTGCCTACCGGTATGGTTTTGTGGCGGTAAGGAAGCCCCAAAAACCATGGTGGTAGGCAGGGTCATAATCCCGCAGGCGGTCAAGTGACGGCCACTGGGCTGGAGATTGATGTCTCCAGCCCAGCGGCTATTACCGCTGTGGCGGTCGGTGTGTTACATCGGCGGTTTGGCTGAAGCCAAACCACCAATGTTATAATATGGAGGAAAGTACTGCCAGCCTGGCTTGTGGTATATTGCATGTTCCTGTTCTTGTGAAATGGTTTCATTGGACTGTGTTGGTGGACATGACAATCTTGGGTAGTGGCTCAAGGGCCTGGGAATTTGTATGTTGATCCCAAAATGATGGTTATGCTTTAGGTAAATGTGTTGTGTAGTCCATATTAAAAGCAGTGTTCTATTGTTACATGGAACATACCACCTCCTGGCACCACAATGGTGTCAGATATTGAGACACTATAGTTGCGCTACAAAGCCAGACAGTGCTGTCCATGTTACTATGTGGCACTGTGCATGCAGTGTGACACTTTGTGACCCTTTGTGGCAGATGATGGTTGTGCCAGACATCAATTGTATGAGGGTGTGTATCACACATTAGTAGGATGATGTCATTTGGTGCACTAGTATCTCTCAGCTTCTAATACATGATTTCTCACAAACACTTTCTACACATGACCAGTGCAGGCTTTGTGAGGGGGCACAACTATTTTGCACATGGCTCACTTAGTACAGTGCATGTAAGGTCAGGTATGTCATCTATACTCCTACTGAGTACTACTATGGCATCCATGATTGTTTCACAGATTCAGGACCATGGTGTTTCAGGTACATGGAACAGACATTGAGGTGTTTGGGGGCACTAGGGGTGCATGTGAGGTGTCACTGGCCTATTTCTCATGATCCTGTCCCATGGTCTTTAATGGCAGATATTTCTGTATACGTATGTGTGTGACACAATGCAGAAGACAGGTTTATGTGCACACAACAGGTATGTCAGGTATGTGTAGATGATATGTAGTTGGTTATATCATGTCTTGGGTGGCATTTGATTTAGGTTCTGCCAGAGGCTTGCACACCATGATTTACGTGTGACTGTGCCTATGTGAGACTTACTCAAAATGACCTTGGCCTATGCCATTGAAATGCCTGGGCGCTTCTTTGTTTGGTGTAATGTGTGTGTGTGATCTGTATTTAGTTGTCAAACTGTGGACACTTGTAGTGGTTTCTGAGCAGCTTCTGTATGCAAAGGGTACTTGGCTCCACCTGTCCACACATGGTGTGCCAGTCAGGGTGTGGCTGTGTTATGTACATGTGGGTGTATTTGTTTGTGAAGTGCAATGTATGCAGTGTAGTGTGGCATGTTGCATATGTGTTGTTGCCTGTACATCTATGTGGCCCTGCCCAAATGTATTTAGTATGGTGTTTGTCTTGTTTGTCCCAGATGGTTAGTGTGTTGTGTATTATGATTAGTATGGTGACTTACCTAAGAGTAGACCAATGCCATCCTGGAACCGCTCGTTGACGGTGCAATGGTGAAATATGTATGCATCATGGACACTGCCAGGATACTTAGCAAGGATGTTGGTGAAGAGCCCACGGTTGTCCACTATGGCCTGAACATTGATAGAATGTGTGTGCTTCGAGTTCCTATATAGGTGTTCCGTTGCTGTAGGTGGCACAGTTGGACATGAGTGCAGTCCATTGCACCTAGCAGATTAGGAAACCCAGCAATTTGATAGAAACCTTGCTTGGTCTCCCGCTGCAGATGCTGGGTGTTTGGGAAGCAGATGTGGTGGGGCGTGAGGCATAGGATCACGTCCAGGACCTTAGGAAAAAGACAGAGAACGATGACTGGGAGATACCAGCCACTTGTGCAGGACAGCGAGGAGTTTGGTCATGTGTGGAATGTTTGGGGAGTTAGCACCCTTGCTGTGGTCAATATTGTGCAGCAGGTGTACAATGGACTCCCGGTTGAGTCTGTACATCCGAATCGCACCTTGTTCCTTCAGTCCAAGGATGGTTGTGCGCTATCTGAAGATCCTCTACCTCATTCTGCACTGCCTTTGTGGCTGTGCCAAGCTATAGCAGTACCACTTCCATGTTCTCCTGGAAGTTTCCAAAGCTCCTTCTGTGTTTTTCCTTGAGTGGTGGTGTGTGGGCCTCTTTTTAACATCTGGTCTGACCAGACGTTAAAATTTGATGCTAATGGAACTTAGCGCCATTTTTTAAGTCTGTGCCCTTGGTTTGTGTCATTTTTGCATTGGTTGGTAAATATGGCGTTGGAGGGCTAGCGTCACTTTTTGCAAGGGAATACCTACAATGAGATGCAAGGTAGTTTGGCGCTAACTCCTAAATTTTGATGCTAGATAGGTCTAGCGTCAAAATATAAGTATGGAGTTATTGTTGTGCTGCTTTAGCATAAAAAAAATGATGCTAAGGCAGTGCAAACATTTCATAAATACGGGCTTGGGTGTTTAGAATTAAATGCATGCAGAATAGAGTAACAATAAACTGCCATCTTCAGGGTATAATACAGGAGAAGCAATGAAAATTATCTCAAAACGAAGACCGTTACCTTAAAAGGAATTTCAGAAAATATTGAGAGGGCTCTATGGTGATTGGCATAGCACAATTTCAAATATGATATTTTTTTTTTGTCATGTTTACATATGCAAAAAACTTAGCTAAAGGTACAAAATGTATTTTTTGGCAGATCGTTGTCATACAATAATTTTGGGAGTTCAAAAATTAATGGGGACTTTCTCTGACCTGTCAGCAAGGTTGTGGCGTCATAGGGATCTGCCCTTCCCACGGGTTCACCTCACAGAAAGCCGGACATATATATGAGTAGGCCATTATGCACTAAACAATAACTACTGTTAGTTTGTAGGATATTTCATAACTTGTTTTATCATCCAATTGCCTGTGCACATTTCTAGTGGCAGGACCACCACATTGCCCCCTTTGTCTGTTTGTTTAATTACGATTAGGCCATGATTAGGCTGATTGCCTGATAGTGACAGGCCTGCAAATGACCCAAAGTTTGGGTTTTCCTTTATCTTAATTTGTTGAGTTCTTTAATCACCCGCTCCCAAATACATCAACTGCATTGTTGATAATTGTGGCCAGAACACCGACTTAAGTTTAAAGCTACTTGGGCAACTCATATCAAAACCAGTGACAACGTTAATGAGATTAAGTAGTAGATCTGTTAAGGTCCAACCATCATCATCTAAGTAACTCAAGGTATGTAACAGATCAATGTCACTTATCTATAAATTCGATGGTCTGGTGTCTACCTTCAGTTCACCACAGTTTCGTCTTGATAGAAACCATCTTTTCAGTTTAAGTTTCCTAGAGAAGTGAAAGATGTCTATTCGACTTTGTGCATAGTCAAGGTTAGATGTTGGACAGAAGGCGAGTCCCAGTGAAAATACTTCAATTTGGGAATCACTTAAAGTATATTCGGATAGATTTACCATTCTTTTGTTGATAATTGGCCCCTTGTCTTCATTCCCATTTAGCTGCCAGAGTTTCCTGTTCTCATTGCACCTCAACTCTGATGAAGGATTATCTGTACATTTGGGATGAACTATAGAAGCTTCATTATGTCTGATATTTTCCTTCTGCTACGTCTATGTTCAATCTTTTGCTAAAATCCTGACATGCTTAGAGAGAATTATGTTAGCGCTTTTCTTTTTTTATCTTTTCTTTTCGTTTCTAGTAAGGAGAAATGACACTCCTTTATTTTAATGTTGTTTTATTTGTTTTACACAGGGATGGAAAGGACTTACTAGCCGATTTGGGATGCAAGAGAGCTAGGACATATCTTTCATTATTTGCAGTTTTTGGCTTCAAATGACTTATGTTGCATTATTACTTAAATATGAAGCCTATGGTGGTGTGAGTGTTTAGGTCGAGCCTTTGAGACCTCTTGTATACTTCTTTGTGGGCCTAAAGCCCACCCACTGCTTGTCATTAGTTGGTTTCAGTGTTCTTTAAAAATCCTTGCTTGCTAGTGGTCAACCCCTCCTCTTTGTGCCTTCTTTTTGCCTTTTGTTTCTGTTCATGGAACAGCACCCCAGTTCTTGTATTCTTCCACTTGTCCCATTGTAGCATTTGTTTAGGGACTACTTTTCTCTTTCTCTAAGAGCATTTGACATGAGCGCTAGATGTCTTCAGTCGCTCCAGGGCCAGTAAATAGGGCTATAAATCATGCTCTTATTTCCTTACATTTGCTGCGCATTCAATGAGATAGGGGTCAGATGTTAGAGACAGTTTTCAGAGGGTGCCTGTTTTTGCCTCCACCATTACTTTCAAGCACCGGAGCTGCCCGTGCCACCCTGTTAAGTGCTGGCACACTGCCTGCTGGGACATGCATATTCTTGTGTGTTATTAATGTGTTTCTTTTGCTGCACCAGCGCTGCAAGGACTATATGACCCATCATGCCTACCACTGACTCCCTTCTGTGCCAATGTCACTGGCTGGCTGCACTGGTGTTTGTTTTGTTCAGTCCTTATCATGGTAAGTGAGAACTGCAGAGAGGTGTATGTCTTTACGGGGTGATTTTGTACCGTTATCATTCACAGGCATGACTGACAGAAATTGGCTCTATTCTGGCGTTAAAATTTTCTTCACAGAAAATGGCATTCATTTTCCTGCTGGTGGAATAACAATGGAGAGATTTGAGAAAATTAATCAATAAATCAAGGTGGGTGTTGGGTCAGAAAGGGAACGTCTGTTTGCTGTACGCAGTATAGGCAGTTTGCAGTTTGGGGGCCCAGGTGGCTGAAGACAGTAGAAGGTCTGAGGACTAGAAACACACCTTCGGCCAACCCATCAGAACTAAAGAATTTCTGCCCCATCTCACTGTTACCCTACCCCACCAAAGTACTAGGGAAAGCAATCAGTGCACAACTAGGGAATTTAATTGACACCAAGAACTCCCTTGACAGCTCCCAGTCCGGCTTCTGAAGCAATCAGAGCACTGAGACAGCACTCCTAGCAGCCACAGACGACATCCGATTACTCCTAGACCGAGGCCATACCGCAGCGCTCATACTCCTCGACCTCTCAGCAGCTTTCGACACGGTCTCATACAGCACTCTGTGCACTAGACTCCAAGACATAGGAATCCACAGAAGAGCCCGGGAATGAATCCACGCCTTCCTCTCCAGGAGGACGCAGAGGGTCAGACTCCTGCCCTACACCTCCAGACCCACAGGAGTCAACTGCGGAGTCCCCCAAGGATCCTCACTGAGTCCCACACTGTTCAACATATACATTGCCACTCTTGCTGCCATCGTCAGAAGCCACGGTATGAACATCATGTCATATGCCAATGACACACAACTCATCATTTCCCTCACCGAAGACCCGGACATGGGCAAAAGGAACTTTCACGCAGGAATGGAAGCTGTGGCCACCTGGATGAGAGAAAGTTGACTCAAACTCAACTCCCACAAGACAGAGCTCATCATCTTTGGAAACGCTACCGCAGCTTGGGATGACTCATGGTGGCCCACATCCCTCAGCATCCCCCCTGTGCCGACCAAGCACTCACGCAACTTAGGAATCATCGTCAACTCCTCCCTATCCATGACCCACCAGGTAAACTCTGTCACCTCCTCCTGCTGGCACACACTCCGCAAACTCCAGAAGATCTTCAGATGGATCCCAGCAAACTGTCGCAGGACAGTCGCCCACGTCTTAGTCACAAGCAAGCTCGACTGCGGCAATGCCCTCTACTCCGGCACCTCAAGTAGGAACATCAAAACACTTCAACTCATCTAGAACGCCGCAGTTGGACTACTTCTGGACCTCCCTCGCTGAGAACACATCTCCCAGCACATGAGGACCCTCCACTGGCTAACGGTCGAGAAGCGAATCACCTTTGAGCTTCTCACCCACATGTACAAGGCCATAAACAAAGCAGGACCAGCCTACCTGAACCACTGAATCTCCTTCCACACCCTGCCAGATCCCTCCGCTCTGCCCAGATGGCCCTGGCCACCGTCCCTCGCATCTGCAAAACCACCACCGGCTGACGATCTTTTACCTACACTGCAGTGAAGAGCTGGAACAACCTCCCCCTTCACCTCAGACAAAGCCTGTCACTCACCATCTTCAGGAAGAACCACAAGCCGTGGCTCTTTGAATGAGGCCCCTCCCCCCCAGTGCCTTGAGACCCCCACGGGTGAGTAGTCGCACTTTTCAATTACTCATTGATTGAGGTCTCTGCGTGTTTCATTTCCTGCACCAGTGAAGAGAAGCAACGCACTTTTGCACTGGCCTCTCCTGTCACCTGATTGGCTCAAGGTATCATGCTTGACATAGTGGTCAGCTAGCAACTAAGCACAGTGTAGTCACTTTCAAAGCAGTGCAACTGAAGAGAACGGCAAACAATGCATTACAGACATCCCATTCTGCACTTTAAAACTGATATCTATCATCTGAACATGAGCAAGTGAATCGATGACGACATGTACTGCCATTTGTCACTAAAGCAGCCCTCAGTTGCAATCACTTACACACGTTGCACAGATGAATTTAGTTGCATGCAACAGGAAAGAACCACCTTTTCTTTCAGCTTTCAACCTATTATTTGGTGTTCTCTCTGTGCACTCTTTCTGTTCATCCTATAACAGCAGCACACTTTCTTAGGATGAACTTCAAAGAAGGGAACCATTAATCTATAAAGTCAGGTGTGTAGCAGCAGATTCTCCATGTTGTGTGATCTTTGGCAAATGCCAAGGTAAGGTTCGGCTCTGCCTGGCAAAGCTGGGGATTCGCATTTGCTTTGTGAAGATGTTGCCAATTTTTTATGATGTTTTCAGACTTATGATGCTGACATTAAGCACAATCTCGTAAATCAGCTTTCCCTTCTGTCATTTCTCTCCCTCAAATTTCTGCACAATTACAGCACTAAAGGTACCGCAGAACAAGGGGACCCTGGCGGATTCCAATGTGAAAGAATACAGAATGCACTTACTTAAAGATCATCCGACACAGCGACACATATCCAACATGATCAACTTATATTTTTAGGAAAATTTTAGTGGTTGACTGTTTGAAATGTGTCAAGGTTGGACCACCATCCCAGGTTACTGCGTTTTTCTTAGAATGCATATACAGATAGAATGTCACTTGTGCCAGAAGAACATCCACTATCAATTACTGATACTGTTTTTGATATGTCTTGGTAGAAATATTGTTGTCTAAACTTCACATAACAGAATCAAAAGCATCACTATAATGCAAGTTCACTGGCTGGTAGTGAACCACGGGAGAAGGGCTTAAAAAAAGGACACTGTGAACCGGAAGTTTTAACAAACCCTCTCATCTTAAAAAGCCATAATTTGTGTATGCGTCGTAAGACCAGTCCCTTTACATTCTGTTGTTTGGCCACTGAACACAGAACCTGTGTCAAATACGAGCTGTTTTTCTTGATCACTTAGGCCCTCATTACAACCCTGGCGGTCAGGGTTAAAGCGGCGGTAATACCGCCAACAGGCCGGCCGTAACAGAAATGGAATCACGACCATGGCGGAAACCACCAACACATACAGCCACTTTAACACTCTGACCGCCCCGGCGGTAGCATCAAAAACCATGGCAGTAACTGCCAACAGACAGGCGGAAGACAATGTACTGCCCACCCCATTGCAACACGCCCATCCGCCAGCTTTTCCAGGGCGGTACCAATGCCATCAAAAGCATGGCAGAAACAGTACACAGAAGGGAAACCACTCACCTCTCGACACTCAACGAAGAACCAGGACGCCATGGAGCCCGAGCTGCACTTCCTGCCCATGCCGGTGTATCTTCTCATCTACCAGGAGTACGAACGGGGCGGCGATGACCAGGGTGAGTACTGCACCTAGCACACAGGGGAGGGGAGGAGGAAAAAGAGAGTAACACACACACACAACACGCAACACCCCCACCCTCACCCCCAACACCATACACACAAACACATGCATCAACATTAAATATACACCCCATAACCCTCTGGAAGAACGCAAGGACAAAATAAATTTAGTCAAATTAGTGTTATATTAGAAATAGCCAGATATACATTATAAGTTGAAAAACAGTATTTACAAAAATATACAATATGTACATAAGACAGTACATTGTCCACTCCAAATGTCCGTGGGCCACTAGGCCAAAACTCATAGGCCAAGCCCACACTTGACTCCTGCCTTAATACGGAGAGAACACTGCAGGGGCATCAGGTTGAAAACACGCAGGCACCTCAGGGGCATAGGGAAGGAGGGCACCTTAGCCGGGAGATGGGACAACACCACTGCTCCTCGAGGGGGCTCCATGCCCACAGCGATGTCCTGGGGAGTGCAAGGCCACAGTCTCTCAAGTCTCTCAAGTGGGTGGTTTGCCCACTGCTTGGTCCTGGGGAGTGCAAAGCCACAGTCTCTCAAGTGGGTGCTTTGCCCACTGCTTAGTCCTGGGGAGTGCAACCCAGTCCTCCACCAGAAGATGCCCTCAGTGATGAAGGCAACTCAGGATGTCCCGAACTGGTCAGTTGGCTTCCACATCCCACACCGAATCCACCACAGCCCCCCCTCGTATTCCAACAACACAGCAGCCAGCCAACATCCACAAGCCTCTGTCCCCAGGACACGTCAATCAATAGTGTGCCCACCTGTACAGGAACACGAGTTGACACCACAAAGGCAATACGATGAAGGTCCTGGTGTAAGTGTGTGTGGGCACACCCTTCAGGGGACACAGGCACAGGGGGCCAGGGCCAGTGGGAGGTCAGCTGTGTGCCAGGTGGAGGCCCAGACCCAGTGAACCAACTGCCCAGGAGGTACTCACACATGTCCTGGGGGCATATCAACAAACTTAGGACAGTATAGGCCCGATGATTACCATCTTGCAGAAGAACCAGCGGCTGCAGGGGGCACACCACAAGTAGGTTATGCAGCAGTTGCAGGGCCTAAGTGCAAACATGGCCTTCATTGCAGGGGTGCTAGGTGACATGGCCAACACGATGCCTGAGAACAGAGCACATCAGCAGGCCACTTCCACTAGCCAGTCCACTCACCACCCAACTACATCTGCTGCAGCTAGTGGACAGGAGGACCTGCTACACCACTCACAGGCCAACAGCACGCCTCTCTCTGCAGAAGGTTAACCACCCCACAAAAGTTCCCTGCGACCCAGCCAGACACCAGAGACTGTTGCCAAGACCAAAACCACCGCCAGGAAATGAGCCCCTCCAGAATGTCCCCCTTGTGTGTCACTGAGTCACCTTGTTCACTTTGGACTGAGCTCCTTTTTCGCTGGCCCCATGGATAATGAACCTGTGCTAAAAACCAACTGGGCCACTACACTGAAGTTTTAGTCCACCATCACCACACTTTATTGCAGCATCCCATCCTTTTTGTCACTTCAATAAACACCCTTGAACACAACTTGAGTAATTGTGATTTATCATACAACAATTTGCAATGTGTTGAACTGCATTATCCTGTGCAAATGCCCTGTAATGTGTGAATCCATCCAAAAAATATGTTTAAGCAGTCTGTAGTCATTGCATCAGTACCCAGTTGTGACCACACCCTCATCTGCAACAAGGGAAAGCATAAGTGACAGTCAATTGAAAAGTAAAGGTAGTGCTTGGCACAACACAGCAGGCACACATCACTTAACTGTAATGGAGATACGAACACAAGTACAGTCTTAGATGAGTGTCATTGGAAGTACTGCTGTATCAGATGTGTCCTGTTGTCCACATACTCCTCCTCCTCACTGTCTACAGTGTCTTCTGCTGCCACAGGTGCATTGTCTCTCCCCTTCTCCTGCAGGTAGGGCACATGGTGTCTGAGGGCCAAATTATGCATTATGCAGCAAGTCACCACTATCTGGCAGACCTTCTTAGGGGCATAGTATAGGGATCCACCTGTTAAATGGAGGCACCGGGACTTGGCCTTCAGTAGACCAAATTGGTATGGTCATGTTCTTCACTGTACTAATTGTCTGACCCTGTCTTCAGATTCCTCACTGGGTTCAACAGCCAGGACAGGTTTGGGTAGCTGAAGTCACCTGGAAGTAGTGAGGGACACACATTACTCATGTACAATGGCGTGGAGTACAACTTATGTTGGCATACACTGACACACATTGTTTGAAGACTCAAGCTCACCTATGAGCCACACTCTCTGCCTCTGTAGTCGTGCCATCACCTGTGGGACACTGCTATTACTCAACACAATGGCATCATGCACAGATCCAGGGACCTTGGCAATGACGTGGGAGATGTATTGATCAGCAAGGCACACCATCTGGACATTTAAAGAGTGGTAACTCTTCCTATTCCTATAGACCTGCTCATTTCCCCTGGAAGGGGCCAAGGCAATATGGGTCCCGTCAATGGCCCCAATCACATATAGTATGTGTCCCATGGTGTAGAATCCAGCTGTCACAGTGGGCAAATCTTCACTCTGGGGGAATGAGAAGTAGCAGCTTATGTGTTTGAGCCTTTCCACCACAATCCAAAACATTGGCTGTGACATTCCTGTAGCCAAGCCAACTGTTACCTGGAAAGAACCACATTCCAGGAAGTGGAGCACTGACAGTACATGGACTGCAGGGGGTATTGTGTATGGTGTGTGTTGTGCGTATGTGTGTAACACTCCCCTCCCACCTTTGTGTGCTAGGCAGCTGTACTCACCGTCCTCGTTTTCATTGCTGCTCCTGGACTGCCATCATGTGCTACAGCATCAGCAGGCCTTCCAGTTTGGGTTCCGTGGTGGCCACTGTGTCTCTGGAGGTGAGTGTCTCCTTTCATATGATTCATTTCCGACAGGCTTTTGGTGGCGGTGGTCCGCCCCCGAAATCCTGGAGGTCTGCTATGTCATTATATGGTGGGTGGGGTGTTGTCTTCTGCCAGCCTGAAGGTGGCAACTGCCGTGGTCAGTGGACGGACCACACTGGCAGTTCGGGTGGTACATTCGCTGTATATGGGAGGGATCACTGCCCTGGTCATAATTTGGCAGTCTTCACCGCCAGCCTGGAAACAGTAATACCTCCATTGCCGGCGTGGTGGTCAGCTGACTGCTAATGTCATAATGAGGTCCTTAGTTCTCCAGTCTTGATAGAAAAAGACAGCTTTGATATATATGTACAGCAGATGTGGGATAGACTACTTGTTAAGGCTTATTCGAGATGGCAGAAGAGCTTCTTGTATACAGTGCAATGCTGTAATCTAACAGTTTTGAGAGGTAACAAAATGTATTCTATATGTTATCCTTTTCTGTACAGCACTGTGATACTCACAGTTACACACCACACCACATACATCCAACTCACACCACAGAATTTCACATCATGCCACATAATTCAACAACACACCACATAATTAAGCTCCACTGCATAACACTCCACAACACAAAATACCATTCCACATAATGACACTCCATGACACACAATCCCACTTCACATAATTCCATGATACTCAAAACCACATAATTATTGTGCACATAATTTCACTGCACACCATGCCACATAATTCCGCTACTCAAATCCACTCCACACCTAAAGTTACTGTCCAACATAAGTTATAGTTTCTTCAGATAATTATGGCTATAACTATAACTGCAGGATCCAAAGAGCAAGGTTTCCCTGATGCCTTCAATTGGATACATTTAATTTTAGAGTTTGCTTCTCCCAAAAGTAAATTATCCTATGCATACTCTGCACAACTCAGACTTACACACCAAGTTGATGCATCTAAATTTTGCAACATGCAGCTGAGTTAACCATGACGATGATACCAGTTCTCATTGGTCCCACATTGGCATGCCATTAAATTTATCAACTTGTACTCAAGCTTCTCATCTTTTCCATGAATTGTTTTCAATAAAGTCTTTTACAGATATATTTTGTACTTTAACTCCTGTCTTAAGAATATGGTTAACAGCATACGACAGTCCAGACAAATCACTCAAATAAGAGATGGAATACACATGGAATACTTTGTCAAAATCTAGGGTCCTCTGAATATAATCTTGTTGACCTATACTCTGCTGCAGGTATTTGCAAAGGGCATTCATCATACCATTTGCCTACTCCATTTGGAAGTAGCTTAGGAAAACATAGAGCATCTAAGCGTTTCCCCCATATACTCATTGGAGCTCCTTTAGCTTGTTTCAGCTGATACAGTTCAATAGCACCCGCCATAGCCTCTTTTGAATGTAGTGAATGAATATTGTAGTGCTCATATGGTTCTTCAGATCTACTTCTATCCACTTTTTCAACTGCCTGCTTGAAGGCAAACTTTCTTCCTCCATGCAACTTCCATGTTTCACAACACCTACATCTTTGTAATACACACTATGGGGGTCATTCTAACCCTGGCGGTCCAAGACCGCCATGGCTAAAATGACGGGGGCACCGCCAACAGGCTGGCGGTGCCCCGCTGGGCATTCTGACCGCAGCAGTTTGACCGCGGTCAGAAGTGGAAAACCGGCGGTCTCCCGCCGGTTTTCCGCTGCCCATTTGAATCCCCCATGGCGGCGCAGCTCGCTGCGCCGCCATGGGGGATTCTGACAGCCCATACCGCCATGATGGCGGTATGGGTTGTCGTGGGGCCCCTGGGGGCCCCACAAAGAATTTCACTGTCTGCATTGCAGACAGTGAAATTCGCGACGGGTGCCACTGCACCCGTCGCACCTTCCCACATGGGCACTGCAGGGGCCCCCGTAAGAGGGCCCCACAAAGAATTTCACTGTCTGCATTGCAGACAGTGAAATTCGCGACGGGTGCCACTGCACCCGTCGCACCTTCCCACTCCGCCGGCTCCATTCGGAGCCGGCGTCCTCGTGGGAAGGTCGTTTTACACTGGGCTGGCGGGCGGCCTTTTGGCGGTCGCCCGCCAGCCCAGTGTAAAACCCAGAATACCCGCAGCGGTCTAATGACCGCGGTGCGGTATTCTGGAGGGGGGAACTCTGGCGGGCGGCCAGGGTGAGAATCACCCCCTATTTTCTTTAAGATACAATGTAGCTTTCTTCACCTTATTTACATCCACCACTTCCTGCCTGATAAAAAAAAAGGGGGCACACCATTCATTTGAATAACAAACAGTTCAACCAAATCTATTGCAACAACCGAAGTTTCAATATTGCGTTTAAAATCTAAAGGTAAATACAAAGCTCTAAATGTAAGCCCTTTCTGAAGCTCAGTGTGTGGCAGTTTCCCAGTCTTTGGTTCCATACGGACTATTGCTTGAAATGGGTGTATAGATTGTATGAGTATTCCTTCACAAACATTCAGATGTTGAAGTTCCTCTGGAATTTCAACCACCTCTAACTTATTGTGTATTGCTGTGGCAGGCATTTTGTTGTCCTTTAATTTGTCATAGCAATACTTGTACATGATCTGGAGTGTCAGCAAATCAAAATGTTCCTCCACAAATAAATACTCTGCAAATTGTAGCCACTTTTCTTTGTTTTCTTCTTCAGTTTTTAAGGCCTTTGTAGTGGGTGCGCCAAAAACAAATACAAACATAGTCGGTTTTTCTATAGAAATTGCATTAAACTTTGCTATTTCCCATCTAAAGTTACCGGTAATAATACTTGTATTTTGTTACTCTATATTTGAACATACCAAATCCTAATTTTGCCCAGACAGCACTTAAGGACCAAAGAAACATGAATGAATATCTTCACAAACATTTTCAACCTCTAATACTGCATTCTACAGAATTGCTTTGTTTATTTCTCCTAAACACAATGCAGGACTCTTTACAAAATAAAGGCCCTCATTACAACCCTGGCGGTCGGTGATAAAATGGTGGTAATACTGCCGACAGGCTGGCGGTAACAAAAATGGAATTATGACGACGGCGGATACCACCCAGACAGACAGACACTTTAACACACCGACTGTCATGGCGGTAGCAACAAGCACCAGAGCGGTAGCCGCCAACAGCCAGGCGGAAGACAATGTTCCGCCCACTGTATTAAGACAGGCCTATCCGCCACCTTTTCCGGGGCAGTACCAATGACATCAAAAGCACTGTGGAAACAGAACACAGAAGTCAAAGGACTCGCCTCTGGAGACACAGAGAACAACCACGACGCCATGGAGCCCAAGTTGCACATCTTCCCCATGCTGCTATACCTCTTCATGCATTACGAACATCAACGCTGGTGAAGATGACCATGGTAAGTACTGCCGCCTAGCACACAAGGGAAGGGGGAGGAAAAAGAGAGTGACACACACACACGCAACACGTAACACCCCCACCCCCAACACCATACACACAAAAAGATGCAATAACATTACATATCCACCCGTACCCCTCAGGAATAATGCAAAGACAAAAGGAATTGATTTAAGTGAGTGTAATAAGATAAAATACCATAAATACATGCTTCTAAATCAAAACAGTGTATACATATATACAAATGGAGGGACACTGCCCAGTCCTCAATGTCCGTGGGCCACAGGGCCACTACATATAGGCCTAGGCC
The DNA here is from genome assembly GCF_031143425.1 of Pleurodeles waltl. Taxonomy (NCBI): domain Eukaryota; kingdom Metazoa; phylum Chordata; class Amphibia; order Caudata; family Salamandridae; genus Pleurodeles; species Pleurodeles waltl. The sequence goes on from NC_090447.1 coordinate 1,392,895,365, forward strand.
TCACCTCACTCCTGCAACAACACAGAGACAACACTCCAGGGACATCAGGTCAAAAATACACAGGCACCTCAGAAGGACGGGGAATGGGCGGGCACCTCAGCAGGAAGATGATACCACTGGTCCTGGAGGGGGCAACATGCCCTGTTCAATGTCCTGGGGAGTGCAAGGCCACAGTCTCTCAAGTGGGTGGTGTGCCCACTGCTTGGTCCTGGTGAGTGCAAGACCACAGTCTCTCAAGTGGGTGGTTTGCCCACTGCTTGGTCTTGGGGAGTGCAAGGCCACAGTCTCTCAAGTGGGTGGTTTGCCCACTGCTTGGTCCTGGGGAGTGCAACACCACGGTCTCTCAAGTGAGTGGCTTCTCCAATGGTTCTGGAGGGGCCTTGTGCCCAGTGTGCTTCATCCTGGCAAGGATGCAGTGAGTGGATGGCTTCTTCCACTTGTTCTGGAGTGGGCCTTGTGCCCAGTGTGCTTCATCCTGGCAAGGGTGGGGTGAGTGGATGGCTTCTTCCACTGGTTCTGGAGGGGGCCTTGTGCCCTGTGATGCAGCACTTGGGGAGTGCATGGTCAAAGTCGCTCACCTGGGTGTCACACCTACAGGATTTGCAGGGGCCAGGAGGCACTACAGCCCATGTAGGCAGGACTACACACTGCCCGCCGCTGGTGACGGCTGCTCAGTGGTGGCAGTGGCGGGGCTGGTGTTGGGGCTGGCAGTGGTGGGGGGAGGCTCCAGCCCTTCCCTGCAGCCACGGACTGCTGCCCACTGGGGCTGCTGATGCTGGTGGCGGTGCTGGTGGCTGTGCAGGCAGTGGTGGGGGGAGGCTCCAGCCCTTCCCCTGCAGCCTCGGATGGCTGCCCACTGGGGCTGCTGGTGCTGGTTGTGTTGCAGACAGTGGTGGGGGAGGCTCCAGCCCTTCCCCTGCTGCCTCAGATGGCTAAACCGCCATGGTTGGTGGTGGGGGCTCAGAATCAGCCCAAGCCCCAGGCCTCTTGTCCTTCCTGCCTGCTGGTGCTAGCCCCTTGCCCTTCCCCTTGGCAGCTGGTGGTGCCTCCTTGCTCTTCCCCTTGGCAGCTGGTGGTGCATCCTTGCCCTTCCTTTTTGTCAGCTGGTGTTTCCTCCTTGCCCTTCCCCTTGGCAGCTGGTGGTGCCTCCTTGCCCTTCCCTTTGGCAGCTGGTGGTGCCTACTTGCCCTTCCCTTCGGCAGCTGATACAGGCACACTTTCAGTGCTGATGGCTGGTTCCCTGGAGCCTCTCCCACCTGCAGTAGCTGTCGACACTACTGTGGTCGTGGACTGGGTGGCTGAGGTGCTCGTGTGGGTTCTGACCACCCTGGGCCGACGTGAAGGACGGGGCGGATGGGTAGGGAAGAGGAAAAGCTTTCTAGGGATATTGGGGCGGTAAGAGGGTGAAGGTTTGGGAGTGGAGGAAGAAGAAGTGGTTGTAGGAGGATGCAGGTGCATGGGCTGGATGCTGTTGTGAGGTGGATGGCTGTTGAGTGTCTGAGTGCTTGCATTTGTGTACTTTGGGCGGAGGGGGCACAGACACAGTGGGAGAGGACACAAGGGATGTGTGCATGGATGTGAGGGTGGTGACTCCCAGTGAGTGGTGTGTAGTGATAGGCGTGCTGGTGATGGAGGTAGTGGATGAGGATGTACTGCATGCAGGTGTGAGTATAGACGCTACTGGGAGGGAGGTGGACGAGGAGGAGGAGGGGGACACAGTGGAGGCAGTGGATGTTGGTATGTATGCATCTGGATGGTGTTTGTGTGAGTGCCTGTGGGATGATGTGTGGTGCTTGTGTTTGCCTGAGCCACTCCTGTGTGTTGTCTTGAGTACATGCTGGTCTGCCTGTGTGCTTGGGATAGGTTGAGGTTGAGGGCAATGGGACTGGGTAGAGGAAGTTAGAGGAGGGAGGCTAGAAACAGGGACAATGGCTGCCATCAGGGAGGAGGCCAGAGCCTGGATTGATCTCTGTTGGGCCGCAGTGCCAGAGTGAATGCCCTTCAGGAATGCATTAGTTTGTTGCAAATGGGCTGCCAGCCCCTGGATGGCATTCACTATGGTTGACTGCCCAACAGAGATGGATCGCAGGAGGTCAATAGCCTCCTCACTCAGGGCAGCAGGGCTAACTCGGGCAGGGCCTGAGGTACCTGGGGCGAAGGAGATGCCCACCCTCCTGTGTGAGCGGGCACAGGAAACTCGAAGAGGGGCTTCTGGGAGGGTGGTGCTAGTACAGGGGTGGCCACCACCAGGGAGCTTCCAACGGAGGAGGTATCACTGTCAGAACTGTCCCCTCCTGTCTCTGCTGTGGTGCTCCCCTCACCCTCCGTCCCACTGATGCCCTCACCAACGTGGATTCGGCCTCATGGGCCCCGTGGGATGCAGCTCCCTCCGTCGCCAGTGCCTCTGCTCCTCCGCCAGATGATGCTAATGCACATAAGGACAGGGTGACAAAACAAAAAGGAGGGGGAAGACAAAGGATACACTTGGTCAATGGCTGCTCCAACACCACCGTTGGCGTACACAACACACACACACACACAGGGAACAGCCCTACGCACTAGGCAATGCACTACCAGTCACAATGCTAGTCACCAGGCCATGGACAGGAATACCTAACACCAATAGCAGCATACCTGGCACCCACAGACCCCTGCCCAGTAGTGGATGCCTACCAGCTTGGTAGGAAGTGGTGTTTATCAGCCCGTGCCCAACATGGGACCTACCCTGCAATGTCCGGCCTGGCCTAGGGGAACCCACAGGCCCACATCACCCACCCGGAGACCCCCACACGCAAGTAGTATATATGGAAACTGTACTCACCACCTAGTGGCTGCTGTGATGCCCTAAAGCGCCCATCCAGCTCTGGATAGGCCACCGCCAGTATGCAGGCCATCGGGGGGGCAGGGTTTGACGGGCACCCCTTCCTCGTTGGGAGGCCATCACCAGCTGGGCCTCTGCCGTCTTCTTTGCCCAGCATCTCAGGTCCTCCCACCGTTTGCGACAGTGGGTGCTCTGTTTGCCATAGACCCCCAGTGTACGCACGTCCTTGGCGATGGCATGCCATATTCCCTTTTTCTGATGGGCGCTGACTTGCAAATAAATAAGCATAGAAAAGGGTATCAGTCAGACCGTCCGGCCTGTTACACTCATGGCCCACCATAGCCCTCACAACCCCATAGGCACAGACATTGCCAACCATACATGCATCACGCTGCCCAGAACCCTTCAACCAACCCCGCCCTACATGAAGCCCTCACACACAGCACTCCACGCATTCATACCCCTTGCATCGTGCTCACAGTGTACTCACCTGTTGGTCTGGAGGCTCATACAGCATTCGGTACTGGGGTAGGACCCCATCCACCAATCTCTCCTACTCCGCAGCAGTGAAGGCAGGGGCCCTTTCCCCAGTGACACGAGCCATTGTCAGTTTCAGACACAGGACACAGCAGCACTTGCAGTGTAGGTCCTCTCATGTTGAAGCTCAGGTAGCAAGTGAGTGAACAGATAGAAAATAGCGGTCACGTCCACAGCGGTGCATACAATCACCGCCGGCGTACATCACCATTGGCCACTGTAACCCATAGAGCCCAATGACAACCAACAAGGAGTTGCACGGCGGTACTGAACCGCCTCCTGCAACGGCACACAGTGTCAGCGGCATTGCCTCATTTCCACATGTCCATCCACACAGAACAGGCAGACGCCATTTCGGGGGGGCAGGCCATGCACCTAACTGTGTCACAGTACACATAGGCACCATTTGGGCCTCTCCAACAAACTACTGTTACAGTCACAACATGAAATGCAGTGTAGTGTTTAGAAATGTGGAATACTGACGAGCTTCTCCCCATTTTGACCCCTAGATTACAACCGCTGCGGATGAATAGGAGATGGAGACATCCCTCCGTGTACAGACCCTTGGTGGACTTGGGAACAATGGAGGACAGGCACATTATCCTCACGTAGAGACTGGACAGGGCCACAATCATAGAGCTGTGTGCCCAATTGGAGCGTGACCTGATATCTGATATCCGCTACCCCACTGGGATCCCCTCTCTTGTGCAAGTCCTATCTGTACTCCATATCTTGGCAACTGGCTCCTTCCAAGTGACAGTGGGTTTGGCAGCAGGAATGTCACAGCCAATGTTCTCAATAGTGCTGACCAGAGTGTTGTCTGCCCTGATTAAACACATGCACAGCTAAATTTTTTCCCCCAGGTGGAGGATTTGGCCACAGTGAAAGCTGACTTCTATGCAATGGGACATCACTGGGGCAATCAATAGTACACATATTGCCTTCATCCCCCCCCAGAGAAACGAGCAGGTGTTCAGAAATAGAAAGAGCTTTCACTCCATGAATGTGCAGATAGTGTGCCTGGCGGACCAGTACATCTCCCACTTCAATGCAAAGTATCCTGGGTCTGAGCATGATGCCTTTATCCTGAGGAATAGCAGCATCCCATATGTGATGGCTCAACTCCAGAGGCACCGGGTGTGGCTAATAGGTGAGCCCTGGTTCCCATCCATTAGATGTTGGTGTATGGGTATGGTGTGGGCCCTAAGGGTTAGTGTGTGTCTAACAGTTGTCCCTCAATATTTGCAGGTGACTCTGGTTACCCCAACCTCTCATGGCTACTGACCCCTGTGAGTAATCCCAGGATAAGGGCAGAGGAACGTTACAATGAGGCACATGGACGAACAAGAAGAATTATAGAAAGGACATTCGGCCTCCTGAAGGACAGGTTTCGTTGCCTCCATCTAACTGGTGGATCCCTGTACTACTCACCCAAGAAGTTCTGCCAGATAATCATGGCATGCTGCATGTTGCTAACCTTGCCTTGAGACACCAGGTGCCTTTTCTGCAGAAGGATGAGGCTGGGGATGGCCGTGTGGCAGCAGAGGACCCTGTGGACAGTGAAGATGAGGAGGCAGAGGATGAGGATGAGAACAATAGAACAGCAATTATACGACAGTACTTCCAGTGACACACATTTAAAACACTGTAACTTCACTTTACACTGACAGTTTTGTGTTTGACATTGTGCATGGCAGGCAGAGTCTCCCAATTCTATGGCCACTTACTGTACCCTTTGGCATCTCTATTTTCAGATATCTGTGCGCCATTCTGGCACCTGGTGTGTTGACTGCAGCCTTCTACAGGTCATTCCTATGTATTTATTCCTGTACAGTTGTATTGCAGTGTGTAAAGCTTGTTAAACGAATACATAGTTATATCATTTGACAGACTCCATACTTGTATTTTTTAAATCATGTTTATTTGAGTGCTAAGCAGTAGAGGAGGTAGTGGAATGGGCTGGGTTGATGGTTGAGGAAAGTCCAGGATAGAGTCCAGTCTATTTGTATCATAGATGCATTGTCCAAGGGGGCATAGGAAGGGGAGCAATGGCCCAAGGTGGACAGGGTGACAGAGTGGGAAACAAGGGGGACAATCAGGACAGTCTTATTTCCTGGCGGGGGTCTTGGAAATAGTCTCTGGCTTCTGCCTGGATCGCAGGGATCGTTTGTGGGGTGGTTCTCCTTCTGCAGGGGGAGGGGTGCTGGTGGCCTGTTGTTCCAGTGGCGGGCCTCCTGTCCACTAGTGGCAGAGGAGGTGGAGGGCTAGTCATTGGTGTGGCTAGTGTCAGGGGCCCAGTGGCGTGCCACTGCCTCCCTCATGGTGTTGGCCATGTCTGCCAGCACCCCTGCAATGGTGACCAGGGTGGTGTGGATGTCCTTCAGGTCTTCCCTGATCCCCAGGTACTGTCCCTCCTGCAGTCGTTGGGTCACCTGCAACTTGTCCAGTATCTGGCCCAGCGTCTCCTGGGAATGGTGGTATGCTTCCAGGATGATGGTGAGTGCCTCCTGGAGAGTCGGTTCCCTGGGCCTGTCCTCCCCCTGTCGCACAGCAATCCTCCCAGCTTCCCGGTTGTCCTGTGCCTCTGTCCCCTGAACCGTGTGCCCACTCCCACTGACCCCAGGTCCCTGATCGTCCTGTGTTTGTGGGGTGGCCTGGGGTCCCTGTAGTGGTGGACACTGCTGATTGACATGTCCTGGGGACAGAAGTATAGGCCCACTGGGTGGGTGCTGTGCTGGTGTTTCCTGGAGGCTCTGTGGTGGTATGGGACTGTGCCTGGGTAAACGACTGTCCGGAGATCCCTGCTGGGCCAGGCTGGTCATCCTGATCCAGGCGTCCTGAGCTGCTGTCATCACTGTGGGCCTCTTCTGTGGGGGGACTGGAGGTTGCTGGCACCTCCTCTCTGATGACGTTGTGTGGGGGACCTGTGGGGATGTAAATGCAGTGTTATTATTTCTGCGTGTGACATCTTGTGCATGGGTGAGTTGTCCTCGATGATTGCCCTGTCAGCTTTGCCTTGTGCGAGTAGTGATTTTGTGGGCTAGGTGATTCTTTCTAATGTGCATGCTTTAGTGATTGGTGTCCATGCAGGGCTGTGAGTGATGGCCATGCAATGGTGGTGCATGTAGTGCTTGGTATTGGGATGGGTGGGATGTGATGGTGGGGTGTATGTGAGGTGGTGGAGTGATGGGGTGAGGGTAGGGGTGGGGGTATGTGATGGCATGCAGGTAGGGAGGTGAAAGTTGTAAAGAGTTGACTAACCAGAGTCCAGTCCTCCTGCTATTCCTGCCAGGCCCTCAGGATGCATGATTGCCAAGACTTGCTCCTCTCTTGTTGTAGGTTGTGGGGGAGGAGGTGGGGGTCCACGGCCAGTCCTCTATACTGCTATCTGGAGTTGCACCTTCACCTGTAGGTCATTCCACCTCTTCCTGATGGCATCCCTTGTTCTGAGGTGCTGTCCCACGGCGTTGACCTTGTCCACGATCCTCCGCCATAGCTCCATCTTCCTAGCAATGGATGTCTGCTGCACTTGTGATCTGAATAGCTGTGGCTCTACCTGGATGATTTCCTCCACCATGACCCTTAGCTCCTCCTCAAATAATCTGGGCTGTCTTTGTGGTGCCGTGGTGTAGTATGTGTGGTGTGCGTGAAGGTGTGTGGGGTGATGTGTTGGGGTGTGTGCTGTAAGGTGCGTGGATGGTGTATGGTTGATGGTGTTCTGTGGCTCTGGTTCTGTGGGTGCTCCTGGTGTCGCTCACTCTCTGGTGGCAATTCTTTCTACTCGTAAAGGGTTGTGGGTAATGTGGATGTGTGTTTTATATTGGTGTGGGTGTGTGGGTGTGGTGTGTGTATGTGTGTCAGGTGTGTGTAGTTTGAATTATCCAATGTAATTTTGTTTTGTTAGGTTGTGTGTATTTTGTACCGCCAATGGTTTACCGCGGTTGAATGTCTGCAGTGATGATTTGTGGGTCATAATGCTGTGGGCGTAGTTCTGTTGGCGTAACTGTGTGGGATACCGTCAGTTTATCACTGACCTTTGGGCTGGCGGACTTGTGTGTGTGGCTGTACAGTGACAGATTGGTATGTGTGTGTCATAATATGGGTAGCGGTAAACCGCCACACCAGCGGCAGTCAGCATGGCGGTAAGTGGGACTTACTGCCAATGTCATAATGAGGGCCAAAGTCTTCTAACTAAATATCAAAATTTAAATAATGAACAGCCAACATTAGAAAATTATCAAAGGTGCTTGTGGACACTTTCCTAAATAGACTAGCCAGGGAGCTCCTTGTAAATTAGAATATTTCTTGATTTTGCATTGATGTTAAGCTTGCAACATTGCAATTTTCTGCTTTGCACTTCTGTCTTGAAATTCCCGTAGACAATTTCTTAATATATCCATTGATTCCTGGTGAATACTACAAATACTACTGCAGTACTATTTATATAAGGAACATATCTACACCTTCCTTGTACCTCTTCACCTATTTCTTCCTCTACATTTCTGGGAACCATCTCCTCTTTTGAAATGGGAGTACTTTTTCCCTCATTGCATCAGCAAATTGTTTCAACTAAATGCACTAATAAGTTCTGTTGTAAGTAGTTTTCATCATTAAAGAAAGCCTCAGTACTAGACATATACTTCCATTCCCCCTGGGAAAAGTTAGCAAAAATTACTTTTATTAAGAAGGCTTTTTTGGGCTTCTTCTCTTCATCGACAACACTGTTTTATCCAGTGTTCTCATTCTATTTAATATCAAAATAAATAATTTGCGTTTCAGGGCACACAGTTTATCAACCACTATCTCAAAATATTGTTTTTGTTTCAATGCTGCCCTTTTCCTCTTATACTTCTTCATGTTTTGTGCCAAATTCTGTAGTAAACTACTTCTGAACATTCTCAATTGTATTTCTTTAAATTCTTTCTGCCTACTTGTCAATGTAGATGTTTTCTGATAAGATTTTTCACTTTCAATCTGACTTAATCCTTCTCCTTTGTGATTTGATTTTAAACCTCGCTTTTTATTTCAAACCTTTCCACATTTTGCATTTTTTTATGTTGCTTAAACAAACTCCTTAGTTTTCTTGCCAGAAGCTCTATTTTTTCCAGCACATTCTCCCGTCATGTCCTTTTTATTCTCACTTTTAAGTAGAGTGCACTCTTTCTTCTATTTTCTTCTCCTTTCTGTCTTTCTCTGCATTGTAATTCCTCCTCTTTAAACACAAGCAGATATGTGAAAAGCAAATTTATAATACACTTACCTTTACATTACATACTATTAGAATACGCACTACAAGAAAGTGAGTAGCTACATAAGTGGTTATGTCAGTATTTAAGAGGCTGTGAAAGTGATGGACTATGGGTGTATAAATGTGTAGAAGGATGGCTGTACAGATGGGTGACTGGGTGTGTGAGTGGTTGAGTGCATATGTGAGTGAGTGTATCATTGCCTCTGTGACTGTGTCACTGGATGTGTAACTACCTGTGTGGGTGAGTTAGTGACTGTATGGGTATCTAAGTGTGTATGTAAGTGGCTGTTTGGATTGGTAACTGGCTGTGTTAGTGGGTGTGTGAGTGTTTAACTGTATGCGCAAGTGGCTCTATTGATGGTGCATACATAAGTGTAGTGTTGGTATGTGACTGGATGTGGAAGTGCCGCTGTCGCTGTCTGACTGGGTGTGTGAGTGGCTCTATGGCTTTGTAAATAGGTATGTGAGTGGCTGTATGGGTGGGTGACTGGGTGTATAACTGGATGTATGGGTGTGTAAGTGTGTACGTAACTGGCTGAGTGCTGGGTACTTGAATGGCTGTAAAGGTGCCTGGGTGGGTTTTATAAGTGGTGACTGAGTGTGGCAGTCACTGTTTGGCTATATAAGTAGTGGGTACATAAATGCTTTTATGGTAATATAACTGGTTGTGTAGGTCCCTGCCTGACTGAGTGGGTACAAATTACATACTATTAAATGACATACTATAAGCAAGCACCCATATCTAAGTTGAAACCCATCCATTCATACTTGCTTATTAAAACAAATACATTTTTAGTATGGCAGTACCTCTTCCTCTTTTGCTATATTTTTAGTTACTGTTCTTTGTGAATTGCCAACATCCAGACTTCATGATTGCGCACTGTGGTTGCAATGACCTAGGCACAATTACTGGGGTAGTACTGGAAATCCTAATGAAGGATACCTTTGCTAAATTAATGTCACTTTTTCTACAAACTGCCTTGGTGTTCTTCAACATTTGCTAAAGACAGAAGTGGCAGTGGTCAACCCAATTGTGTTCACAGATACAGAAATCCAGAAAACATGTGAATAAAGCTGTTTATGCATTCGGCCAAGATCAACATGGGCTCTATACAAGCTCTCAACTTATACTTCCACGTGGACAGAATATATTGAAAAGGCAGAGTACATTTCACAGACTGAGGCAGTAGGGTGTTTCTCAACAACTTAAAAGACTACATCCTGTTCTATGTGTAATTATCATCTACATACCATAAACAAAAAGGCTCATTTTAGAACCAACCCTTTTCCCAGACACTGGTTCTTTTTGTTTTCAAATCCTTTATTTTAATTTGTCACTCAGATCCTCAGATCCGCTGCGGATCCCCAGCCAAATAAGGGGTCTGCATGTTATATTGCAGCACGATCTCCGACCTATCCATTCCCAACCAAAAGCACACATTGAATACAAAACAACAACACATTTAATACAAACATGTCCTACTGCAATTTCTATAACTGTATCACTGCCTGTGTGTGGGTGTGTGACTATCTGTGTAAGTGACTGTGTGGGTATGTGAGTAGCTGTCTAGTGCCTGTATGGGTGTGAAAGTGGTTTCCTGGATCTGTGAGTGGGTGTGTAAGTGGCTGTATAGTTGTGTGAATAGGTGTGCATGGGCGGTTGTGTGGATGTGTAAGTGTTTCTATGAGTCTGTGAGTGAGTGCATGAGTGGGTGTGTCATTGGTAAGTGGGGCTGTAAGTGGGTGTATAAGTGGTTGTCTAGGTGTGTGAGTGGTTGCGTGGGTGTGTAACTGGGTGTGTGAATGTGGTGTGGGAGTGGGTGTGTTAGTGTTTGTGTGGGTCTGTGAATGGTTGTGGGAGTGGTTCCCTGAGTCTGCAAGTCAGTGTGTGAGTGGCTGTATGGGTGTGCGAATTGGGTGTTCAAGTCAATTTGTGCGTGTTTGAATGGGCGTGTGACTGGTTGTATGGGTGTGTGAGTGACTGTGTAAGGGTGTGTGTAAGTGTGTGTGTGCATCTGGGTGCGGGTGGGTGAGTGGTTCTCTGGGTGTCTGAGTGGATGTATTAGAGACTGCATGGGTGTGTGAGTTGCTGTATGGATGTGTGACTGGGTGTGTGAGTGGCTGTATGAGTGTGTAAGTAGGTATGAGTATTATCTAGCTCTCTAAGGTGGCATGTGAGTGAATGTGTGGGTGTGTAAGTAAACTTGTGAGTGTAAGTGGGTGTGTAAGTGGCTGTTTTGGGTCGCTGAGTCGTGTGTCAGTGGCTGTATGGTTATGTATGTGGCTGTCTGAGTCTGTTATTTGGTGTGTGAGGCATTCTCTGGGCCTCTGATTCGATGTATCAGTGACAGAATGGGTGTGTGATTGGGTGTGTGAGTGCCTGTATGGATGTGTGACTAGGTGTGTGAGTGGTTGCATGGATATGTGAGTGGGTGTGTGAGTGTTTACCTGAAAAAACTATATTTTCTTAACATACCTATAACTATAACTGCTCTTATAAGCATAACAATAACTACTCAATTTCTGTGATTTTGTGTGTGTAAAATATTAACTGTAACCTTTAGGTTTTTCAGTGAATTTCTATGTTTTTTTTAACATAAAGTAATATTTAATAACCATATGTTAAGCCAACTGCCAACGTGCATGTGGCTAGGCCCCACATGCAGCCAACCAGACTCTGCACAGGGGTTTGGTGTGTGAGTGACAGTTTTTTTTTCCATTGGGCTCTGCAGATCCTCCGTGGAGTTACACTGGAGGATGCATTGAGCATGGTGGTGGATCTGTGGATTGGCCCCAAAAAAATATTTGGGCAATTTCTTGCCCAGGAGAGGTCCCTCAGAGACCCCTTCATGTGTCCCAGTATCCTATGGGGTCAGGATACTTCTAAACTGACCCTTAATGTTAGTTTTTATTTGTGTTTTCTCGACCGTACCCAACTAAAAAAAGAATTGTGGCCACAACTTTCCTTTCAGATTGAGACCAGCCAGTCAGGGCCTTGCTTTTGGGTTTGGATTCTCCGCAAATGGATCCGCTGTGGATTTGCAATTCTAAATATACATTTTTTTCCCTTTAATAACTCCATAAATAATGATGAGATTTACACCAAATAATAAAAAACATTCTTTCTGGACCAAGATCTAGCTTTCTGCTGAATTTGATATAATTGCATTCAGTGGTTCAGCTGTAGTCATGTATAAAGATTGCAAAATGTTGATGTTGCATGGGGAAAAAGAGTTTTCTCGGCCCCTGCTTGGCGAATCCCCCTGAAACTTTTCACACAGCAGATAAAGCAAATTGACAAACTTGTTTTGAACATTTTGTGAGGATTTGTCAAATGGCACTAAATTTACTAAAAAAACAAAATGCTTTGTCTATGGGAAAAGTTGGTCCTAACTATAACTACTTGCAGGCTATTGCTAGTAGATAATTTCCATATATATTCACTGAAAAACAAAGGTTACAGGGACATTACAGTTAGGTTAAAAAAACATAGAAATTCAGCAGGTATAGTTATCTCAAGTAACTACAGCTCGTGCCCTAAGGTAACTATAACTCATGCCCCACCATGCAAATGTTTCTCATCAATAATTTCACTGAAAATGTTGCAGTGATATTATCAATGATGTCATAGAAGGTGTCATGAGTGATGTAATATGTGGGGTAATTAGCAGTGCATTGCAAGGTTGTGAGTTATAGTTACCTTAGGGCACAAGTTATTGTTACTTGGGATAACTATAACTGCTGAATTTCTATGGTTTTGTGTGTGTAAAATCTGAACCTAAATATAAAGTCCCTGTAACCTTTGGTTTTTTAGTGAATTTTGATTTCTTTATTTTTATACTATTTTCTATGCCATTCCCTAACTATACCATCCCTGTGACCTGGGTGTGTGTGTGTGGATGTATGAGTGGTTGTTTGGGTGTGTGAGTTTGTGGTGGGTCTGTGAGTGCATGTGTTACTGGCTGTTTGGGTCTGTGAGTGGCTGTGTGAGTAGGTGTGTGAGTGGCTCTGTGGGTGTGTAGGTGTTTTTGTGGGTCTGTGAGTGGGTGTATGTGTTTTTTAAATTGAGTCCAGATCTGTGGATCCACCCTAATCCGTATGGGTTCGGGTGCATCCGTGGATCCTTGCACGCTAAAATAAAACATTTTTGGACACTTTCTTGCCCATGAGGGATCCCTCACAGAACCCTCCCTCAGCCCCATGGGATTAGGGCACCTCTACCCTGACCCCCTGTATCACTTTTAAATGTTATTTTCCCTGCTGGAAACCAAGTCCTGATGAACAAAATGGCAGCCACAACTTTTTTCTCTGGGTAAGGCTGGCCAATCATGGCATTGCTGTTGGTACATGATTCTGCAAATCCACCCAGATCTGTGGAGAATCCGTCGCAGATCTGCATCTCTAGATATACATAAATCTTTTTTCTTTAATAACTCCAAAACTACTGGTTAGAAATTGGGCTTCTGGTTGGCAGAGGTATGCACCCTATCCAAGCAGGAGCCACAATCCTAGTCAGGGTAAATCAGATGCACATCATAAATTAACCAGCACTCACCCTTTGGTAGTTTGTCACAGAGCAAGTAGGGTTCAGTTAGGACGCAATGTGTAAAGTATTTGTGCAATGCTTGAAACAGCAAAACAGTAAAAACACCACACAAAAATAATCCACACCAAGGTAGAAAAACAGATCACCATTTAATGAACAAAACAAGACAAAAATGACAAGAATCCAATCAGTAGAAGTCAAGATATTGCTTTTTAAAGAACATCTGCAAATATAGTGATTAGACAAATAAAGCTCTATCCTGGTGTATCTGGTCATGCTAGACTGAGGTAAATCCAAAAGTTTAGACTAACCGCGATTGAGCGTGTGCCGGCTACAGAACCCAATACAAAGGCGATGCATCAGTTACCATCCGCATAGCCAAGGATGCATCATCTTCGAGCTGCGCAGTCCTTGATGTGATTTCTTCGAGCTGTAGTGCAGTGTTGAAACTTTTGTGATTAAGGTGATGAGTCATCGTCGAGCTGCAGAGCCAGCAATGCGAAGGTGATGCATCTGGACTGAGGGCAAGGGCCGGTTCGGAGCCACGCAGTTGGTGCTGTGCTGTCCTTGTCTTCAGTGACAACAGCAATGCATCAGCAGTGAAGAAAGATGCGTCTGTTTTGATCAGTGCAGTGACGATGATGCATAGATCTCTGTTGAAAACAGCTGCAGAACCCACTTCCAAAGGGCCAGGACTTAGTTGGCACCACCTAGCATGGTAGGACACCATGGTAAACTTACGCTTTTGGTCTAAAGCTAAGTTACGGGGAGTATTTTTGCGTTCACACTCAGGGCGGATGATCCGCCCTCGGGCAGATTACCCGCACTCAGGGAGGAGCTTCCACACTTGGGGTGGATGATCTGCACTCAGACATCCGGACTGTTAATGACATCAAGAAGAAGTGGCAGGATGAGAATAGGAGACTAAAGGAAAAGTATACCAGGATAGAGGTGGCTAGAACCCTCCCTTGTGTACAAACTGGAGCCCACCTGTCACTCACCCCACTTGAGAGGGATTTCCTCTCCACCATACACCCTCACGTGCTCAATGGACTGCCTGTGACTGATGCCCGCAGTGTGATGCAAGGTAAAATGTAATGATACTAATGATGACACTAAATGAGTAATGTTTGTGATACTCTAAAAATGTGTCCATGAATGAATGTTGTCCCAAGTAAGTGCAATCTGTATGGTGTCTCATCATCATATGTCTTTGAAAGTCCATAACACTACAAGTTCCAGAATCCTTTGGAATGGCAATTGAATATTACAACTCCTCAGTCCCAAACAGTGGCCCATCACTGAAGCTTCATCCACTTAATACTGGTGCATGGTAATAGATAATGTTCTTCAGTCATTTACCACTATTGTTGACATGTAGATGCAAAAGTATAGTGTTTTGACAAGTTGCACATAAGAAAATATCTTGGTTGTGTCTGATTACCTTTCCCTTTTGTTGTAACATACAGCCACAGGACAGTCACACATGGTCAGTGCACCATCAGGGAAGTAATGTCATGGAGCACAAAGACCCATACCATCAGCACACACTGGTACTTAAATATGGCCAGGGGAGAGTATCATCTCCTACATTGTTACCAGTTAAGTCATTGTTACAGTGCACTGGGTTCATGAACTGTGGTAAACCTGTGAAATGAACTAGGTAATGTTGTGTATCAAATATGCCAACTAATATGTTAACTTAACACACATATCATTGTAGGTCCTGTGACATTGTCCAGAAAAGAATGACCTGCAGTTACCTCTGCAACATGTATGGGTGTGACATCTGGTCTCTCCCAAATGCTAATGCTCCTAAACTGTGGTGTAAATGTCATTAGTATATGAAGTGTGTCTAATATCACTGTTTTCACTTATCCTCATATGGTCCTATATGGATCACAACAGTATACCACAACCTGACACGTTGGCCAATGATAGGCCTAACAATAACCTTACTTACCTAAGGGTACATATTGCCCCTCATGTAGGTGGATATTGATCGGGTAGTGATTCAAGTCTATTTGTATCAAAACTGTATGCCTCTCCTCAAAATGTGTAAGGTGTTTGTGCTCCCACAGATATACATGGTTTTATCAGTCTGGGGAAGTGTCACAAGCATCCCCATTGTTCTTGGAATGTGGCTCAGGTGCAGAGTAAGGCAACACAGCGACTTGTTCAGTCTTGACACATTCCAAGAGCCTGGCCTCATAGACAAGATTTACTAATGTGTACAGCTGGAGTTGCACAAAGATTTATCCTCCGGTGCCTTTTGGGGCTCATACATTTGTCCCCAAGTACATCATGTAGAGGTGGAGGCACAACGTGTTTCTGAGATCATGACATGGATACTTGCTTACTAAATCCCAGGACACAACAACAAATGTAATGAGTGCTGTCCTGATACCAGCAGGCTTGCAGTTTGGGAGTGTCATAGTTGCTGGCAAGTTGGGTGTAGAGGGGGAAGCCTACACATCTAGGCCCAGATGTATGAAAAAGTGGCACATCAGCACTGATGCACCACTTTTTCTGCTCCCCTTGCATACATTATGGCCTGGCTCAGGCACAATGTGATGCAAGGATTTACAAAGTGGCGAAATGCGTGCATTGAGCCACTTTGTAAATATGGCACAGTGTTTTGGCAACCTAACGCCACGTTAGCGTAAAAAAATTATGCTAATGTGGCACAAAGTGGCACTAGAGCCTTCTTAAATCTGGCCCCCAGTGGTTGAACTGCATAATGTGAAAGCAGTAAATGTGGGGATCAGCCCAGCTTTTCCACTTGACCACTTTGTGGGATCCCAGATATATGTTCATTTTACTTTGCCACCATGATCACAAATGGATGAACTCTTGGATAGAGGAATACAGGTTGTGTGCTGTACATGACTGTATACAGTGTCAGGTAAAATAGACCCTGATGTTTACACATACATTGGAAACACAGGCCAAATGAGAAGTGCATAGCAGAAATGGATGACCTCATAGTACAAACTTAGCAATGTTGGGGGCGGGGTTATCAAAATAAATGTAACCTATACCTTGTTAGATAATTGTGTATGTCATACATGTACTTGTCAATGTGCTGACTATATCTGATGTGCAAGGATCATATAGCCCTGCATGTTCTGGAAGACTTGTATACACATCAGCAGATACCACATCATTCGTAGGATGCATGATGCCACTGAAATTGGAGGTGTATCCCAAGGTAGCCAGTGCAGGTGACCAAGTTATTACTGTCCCTTAGCTCTCAGTAACCAGCTTTGAAATGTTTGCCTGTAATTGTGATACATGAGTGATACGAGGGCTGCCTGTAACTTGTAGGTCACTGGTCCAAACCTCTGACATGTACATGTAGATTCACCATCACCATCCTTTGCACTCAGTAATGGATACGTATGGTACATTGCAGCTGCTGCCAGGACTACTTCAATGATTCAGGTGAAACCATCCAGGGGTTTGGGAGACATCCTGGCTGCAGCAGTCAAACCCACTGCCATCTGTCCATCAGGAAAGTGAGTCATATGGTGTCATCTATTGATAGCCTAGCCATCAACAAAAAACAAAGGTGGTCATTACAACCCTGGCGGACGGTGTTAAAGCGGCGGTAAGACCGCCAACAGGCCGGCGGTAACAAATTTGGAATTATGACCGTGGCGGAAACCGCCAACAAAGACAGCCACTTTAACACTCCGACCGCCACAGCGGTACAGACAAACAGCGCGGCGGTCACCGCCAAAAGACAGGCGGAAGACAATGTACCGCCCACAGTATCACAACCTACCAATCCGCCACCTTTTCCGGGGCGGATTCACCGTGGATAAAAACACGGCAGAAACAGCCATTTCAAAGGGAAAATGCTCACCTCTACACACTCCACGAGGAAGGAGGGCACCATGGAGCCCGAACTCCATATCCTGCCAGCGCTAGTCTTCCTGCTCCTATACGAGGATCATCAACGCCAGTGGCGAAGACCACGGTGAGTACTGCACCTACGACATAGGGAAGGGGGAGGCAAAAACACAGGGACACACACAACCAACATCCCAACCCCCACCCCTACCCTCACCCACTACAACACACACACCAATGCATATCTATACATTACAGTAACGCCCCCAACCCCCCGGAAGAATGCAAAGACAAAAGGAAATGAGTTGAACCATTGTAATATATCAAAATACTGGAAGCAAATATATACATATATATATTTATACACAATAAACAAAATATACACCACGATTAGTAGTGCAGGTATTGCACCATTCATAATCCGTGGACCACTGGGCCCAAAATGCATGGGCGAGGCCCACACTCAATACCTGATCAAAACGGAGAGAACACTGCAGGGGCATCAGATCGAAATACAACAGGCACCTCAGGGGTAAGGGAAGGGGGGGCACCTCAGCCGGATGAGTGCACCACACCAGATCCACGAGGGGGCTCCATGCCCATTGATGTATCCTGGGGATTGCAAAGCCACAGTCTTTCAAGTCTCTACAGTGGGTGGGTTGCCCACTGCCATATCCTGGGGAGTGCAAAGCCACAGTCTCCCAAGTCTCTACAGTGGGTGGCTTGCCCACTGCCATATCCTGGGGAGTGCAAAGCCACTGTCTCTCAAGTCTCTACAGTGGGTGGGTTGCCCACTGCCATATCTTGGGGAGTGCAAAGCCACAGTCTCTCAAGTCACTACAGTGGGTGGGTTGCCCACTGCCATATCCTGGGGAGTGCAAATCCACAGTCTCTCAAGTCTCTACAGTGGGTGGTTTGCCCACTGTACAATCTGGGGGAGTGTAAAGCCACAGTCTCTCAAGTCTCTCCAGTGGGTGGTTTGCCCACTGTTCAATCCTGGGGAGTGCAAAGCCACATTCTCTCAAGTCTCTCCAGTGGGTGGTTTGCCCACTGTTCAATCCTGGGGAGTGCAAAGCCACAGTCTCTCAAGTCTCTACAGTGGGTGGGTTGGCCACTGCTTTATCCTGGGGAGTGCAAAGCCACAGTCTATCAAGTGGATGCCTTTCTCCACTGGTTCTGGAGGGGGACTGGTGCCCAGTGTGCTTCATCCTGCCAAGGACAGACGAAGTGGATGCTGTTCTCCACTGGTTCTGGAGGGGGACTGGTGCCCAGAGTGCTTCATCCTGCCAAGGACAGACGGAGTGGATGCTGTTCTCCACTGGTTCTGGAGGGGGACTGGTGCCCAGAGTGCAGCACACACCCCGTGACGGTCCTAGTTGCATCACTGCCCCTGCCGCAAATGGGCTAGCGGTGCATTCCATGGCAGTCTTTGACCTGTTCAGCGGTCCTTGGCCTGTTCAGCGGTGCTTGAGTTGCCAGTGTCAGACCTGTTCAGCGGTGGATTCCATGGTGGTCTTTGCCCTGTTCAGCGGTCCTTGGCCTGTTCAGCGGTGCTTGAGTTGCCAGTGTCAGACTTGTTCAGCGGTGCATTCCATGGCCATCTTTGCCCTGTTCAGCAGTGCTTGAGTTGCCAGTGTCAGACCTGTTCAGCGGTGCATTCCATGGCGGTCTTTGCCCTGTTCAGCGGTCCTTGGCCTGTTCAGCGGTCCTTTGCAAGGCGGTCCTTCATTGCCCAGCAGTGCTGCGGCTGGCGGTCCTCAATGGGTCAGCTGGGCTGTGGCTTGCGGGGCCCTCCTGGCCAGCTGGGCTGTGGCTGGCGGTGGCCTCCTGGGCAGTGACTCTGGCGATGGCCTCCTGGTCAGTGACTCTGGGGCTGGCGGTGGCCTCCTGGGCAGTGACTCTGGCGGTGGCCTCCTGGGCAGTGACTCTGGGGCTGGCGGTGGCCTCCTGGACAGTGACTCTGGGGCTGGCGGTGGCCTCCTGGGCAGTGACTCTGGCGGTGGCCTCCTGGCCAGTGATGATGGGGCTGGCGGTGGCCTCCTGGCCAGTGACGATGGGGCTGGCGGTGGCCTCCTGGGCAGTGACGATGGGGCTGGCGGAGGCCTCCTGGGCAGTGACGATGGGGCTGGCGGGGGCCTCCTGGGCAGTGACGATGGGGCTGGCGGGGGCCTCCTGGTCAGTGACTCTGGGGCTGGCGGGGGCCTCCTTGGCAGTGACTCTGGCGGTGGCCTCCTGGCCAGTGACGATGGGGCTGGCAGTGGCCTCCTGGGCAGCGGGGATGATGGCGGTCTTCTCCGCTGTGCTGCTCCTCCCAGACTTTGGAGATTTCTTCTGCCCCTTCCCCACCTTGGGAAGAGTCACAGCTGAGTCAACACTCCCCCAGGGACCCCTGTGAGCGGCTTTGCGGGCTGGAGTCTTCCCCCTCTCCCGCCGGGCACTGTCCAACTTCTGGCACTTCACAGTGGGGGGACTGGCTGTGCTGTGGCTCCGTGCCACACTGGCTGGCCTGGTGGCCGGTGCACTCCACATACCTGTAACAACAGGCACCACTGGTCCCAGAGATTTTTTGGCTGAGGTGCTAGTACGGGACATATGAGTTGGAGGGGTGGGTGGGGGGAAATAGGTTAAGGGTGGACAGGAAAAGTTTTTGGGAGACACTGGGACGGGTAGCTGGAGGGGGTTTGGAAGTGGAGGAAGAGGTGGTGTAACTTTTGTGGATTTGGGTGCAGGTGCATGGGCTGGAGTCTGTCGGGATGGATGTTGGGTGGGTATGTTTGCGTGAGCTTCCCTTGTGTTGTGAGGTGTGTGCAGGCTGGTCTGATGGTGTGCTTGGGATAGGCTGGGGTACAGGGGATTGGGTCTGGGTGGAGGAAGTTGGAGGGGGGAGGCTAGACACAGGGACAATGGCTGCCATCAGTGCTGAGGCCAGAGTTTGCAGGGTTCAATGAAGGGCAGCTTGACCAGAATAAATGCCCTCCAGGAATGCATTTGTGTGTTGCAATTCCCTTTCTACACCCTGGATGGCATTCAAAATGGTAGACTGCCCAACAGTGAGGGACCTGAGGAGGTCAATGGCCTCCTCACTGAGGGCAGCAGAGGTGACAGGGGCAGGGGCTGAGGTGCCTGGGGCGAAGGTGATTCCCACCCACCTGGGTGAGCGGGCACGGGTGAAGGCTGAGGGGCTGCTGGGAGGGCGGTGCTGGTAGGGGGGGTGGCGGCTGTACCTGTAGAAGTGGGGGGCACAGATTTTTCTGCCACCACAAGGGAGCTCCCATCGGAAGATGAGTCTGTGTTGCTGGTTGCAGATCCTGTGACCGCCGTGGTGCTCCCCTCGCCCTCCGTCCACTGGTGTATTCTGAGTCCGTGGTGTGGCCCTCCATGGCCATTTTGGATGCAGCTCCCTCATGCTCCGGTGCCACTGTACCTCCGCCTGATGATGCTAATGCACACAAGAACAGGGAGACCATAAAAAGGGGGGGACAACAGAAGAAAGACAGGTTGAGTGCATGGCTTACCGCTACCATTGGCGGACAATTCAGACACAGCAGCCCCATGCACTACGTCGCGCTGTTGGGCTCTACAGATGCAATTCCTGGGATATGACCTACATGGCTATGGACGACATCTGCACACATAGATGACACAGGGGCATTAATACCTGTACTTGGCACTCTACAGAGGTGGGGTGGGGTGCCACATGGCCTGCATTACGGAGGGGCCTAGCCTACGGAACTCGCCCTGGCCTAGGGAAACCCACAGCCCTCCTCCCCCACCCAGACACCTTCACTGCACGCAAAGTCCGCTGAATGATGTTGTACTCACCCCCTTGTGTCTGCTGTGATGCCCTCAAGCGCCCATCCAACTCAGGGTAGGCCACCGCCAGGATCCGGAACATCAGGGGGGTCATGGTTCGACGGGCACCCCTCCCATGTTGGGAGGCCATCCCCAGATGAGCCTCCGCCGTCTTCTTGCTGCAGCGGCGAATGTCCTCCCATCTTTTCCAGCAGTGGGTGCTGCGTCTGTGGTGGACCCCCAGGGTCCGGACGTCCTTGGCGATGGTACGCCAAATATCCTTCTTCTGGTGGGCGCTGACCTACATGACATGTACAGGGGAAGAAGCGAAGTCATTACCAACTGCACCGTCTAAGTGAGTGGCCCACATCCCTACCCTTGCCATGTGGCACATGCATTCACAGTCCTTCATGCACGCAGAACTGTGCCCCCTTCATTCTTACAACCAGCCCTCTCCACACATGCATAGCCCATACAGCATGCTCCCTGTGTACTTACCTGTTGGTCTGGAGGACCTTAGAGTAGCGTGTACTGGGGGAAGGCCCCATCGACAAGCTTCTCCATCTCCTCTGCAGTGAAGGCAGGGGCCCTTTCCCCAGATGCACAAGCCATTGTCTCTTCCAGACCAAGGTCACAGCAGCACTTGCAGTGTAGGTCCTCTCCTGTTGAAGATCAGGTATCGAGTGATTGAAGTGATAGAAAATGGCGGTCACGTCCGCGGCGGTGTGTACCATCACCGCCGGCGTACATCGTCATTGGCTCCTGGGACCCATAGGGTCCAATGTTAACCAATGCAGCATTGCGCCACGGTCTTCGACCGCCTACCGCGACGGTGTACAACGCCAGCGCAGTTACCTCACATCCCATTGTCCCAGTTTAGAGGTCAGGCAGCCGCCATTTCAGGGGCCCACATGGCCTAATTACCAACTGCGTCACACATACCTAGGCCTTGTCTCACAACACAAATACAGGCCCCATTTTGTGTATGAATGGTGTTCTGTGTAGACTGTGGGTACATACCTCTGAGTTGTTTGACTCTGTGGTCGCTGTTGTTCTTCCTAGGCACCGTCCGCTGGGACATGTGAGGAGATGGCGGAATCCTCCGGTGTACCGACCGCTGGTGGACCTGTTGACAATGGAGGAAAGAAGTTTGATCATCATCTACAGGTTTGACCGTGCCACAATCCAGAAACTGTGTACCCAGTTGGAGCCTGACCCGATGTCAGCAATCCACCATCCCACAGGAATCCCCCCTCATGTGCAGGTGCTATCAGTGCTCCATTTCCTGGCAAGTGGGTCATTTCAAACAACAGTGGCCCTGGCATAAGGGATGTCCTAGCCTATGTTTTCCAACGTGTTGTCCAGAGTGTTGTCTGCCTTTCTGAAACACATGCGGAGCAATATCTTTTCCCTCAGGTGGAGGACTTGCCTACAGTGAAAGGTGACTTCTATGCCCTTGGACATATCCCCAACATCATAGGTGCCATTGATGGGACCCATGTAGCTCTCGTCCCCCCCCACAGGAGTGAACAGGTGTAAAGGAACTGGAAGAGTTATCATTCCATGAATGTACAGATGGTATGTTTGGCAGACCAGTACATCTCCCAGGTATATGCCATGTTCCCTGGCTCGGTGCATGACGCATACATCCTGCAGAATAGCAGCATCCCTTATGTGATGGGTCAACTCCAGAGGCACCGGGTTTGGCTATTAGGGGACTCTGGTTACCCCAACCTGTCATGGCTACTGACCCCAGTGAGGAATCCCAGGGCAGAGGAACGCTACAATGAGGCACATGGGTGGCTAGGAGGGTGATCGAACGCACCTTCGGCCTCCTGAAGGCCAGGTTCAGGTGCCTCCATATGACAGGTGGTTCCCTATTCTACTCACCAAAGAAGGTGTGCCAGATCATCGTGGCCTGCTGTATGCTTCACAACTTGGCTTTGCGACGACAGGTGCCCTTTCTGCAGGAGGATGGTCCAGATGGCGGTGTTGTGGCAGCTGTGGAGCCTGTGGACAGTGATGAGGAGGAAGCAGAGGAAGAAGACATTGACAACAGGGACTCCGTTATCCAGCAATATTTCCAGTGACACAGAGGTGAGAAAACATTCCTGCCTACTACAAGTACTTTCACACTTCTACCTCTATCCTGTCTGTCGATTTCAACCACTATATGGTCACTGAGTAGTACATTTCCCTTACAGTTTCACAGGTGTGGTTTCCAACGTGTGTCATCTGCTTAGATTCCTCATGGACTTGAGATGTGTGACATAGGTATGTTGACATTACATTTGAAAAAGCATTTTGTCACTGTCATTGCTAATACACATTATCGAAATCACAGACTGATTCCAGATTGTTTTGTGCTTCAAGGGTGTTTATTGAAGTGCTCAATATTGGAGGGTGTTGTAAAATGTTGAGGGGTGATGGTGGAGGAATGTCCACAGCAGAGTCCAGTCTATTAGTCTCACAGGTGCATTGCCCATATGGGCATAGGAAGTGGAGCTGGGGCAGTTCCAATATGGACAGGGTTACAAAGTGGGACAGTGGTTTGACAATCAGGGTGGTCTCATTTCTTGGCGGGGGTCTTGGCATCATGCTCTGCCTTGTTCCTGGATCTCAGGGACCGCTTGCGGGGTGGTTCTCCATCTGCAGGGGGTGAGGTGATGGTGTGATGGTCCTGTGGCGGTGCCTCCTGTCCACTAGCGCCGGCGAAGGTGGTGGGCAGTTCATTGTCCATGCTAGTGTCAGGGGCCCCTTGGAGTGCCACAGTGTCCCTCCTGGTATTAAGTATTTCCTTCAGCACCCCTACGATGGTGCCCAGGGTGGAACTGATGGTTCTGAGTTCCTCCCTGAACCCCAAATACTGTTCCTCCTGCATGCGCTGGGTCTCCTGAAACTTGGCCTGGACCGTTGCCATCGTCTCCTGGGAGTGGTGACATGCTCCCATGATGGAGGAGAGGGCCTCCTGGAGAGCGGGTTCCCTTGGCCTGTCCGCCCCCTGTCGCACGGCAGCCCTCCCAGTTCCCCTGTGTTCCTGTGCCTCCGTCCCCTGGACTGTGTGCCCACTGCCACTGCCCCCAGGTCCCTGTTGTTGTTGGGGTGGTGGGTTATCCTGGGTTCCCTGTAGTGGGGGACACACAGCTGATTGACGTGTCCTGGGGACGGAGGTATGGGCCCGCTGGGTGGGTGCTGTGCTGGTGTTACCAGAGGGTGGAAGGTCTGTGGTGGGCTGTGCCTGTGTGAGGGGAACCGACTGTCCCGAGGCCCACGATGGTCCGGGCTGGTCCTCTGGATCCAGTTGGACAGAGCTGCTGTCATCACTGTGGGCCTCTTCTGTGGGTGGGGTGGAGATGTCTGGACCCTCCTGTCTGGTCACATTGGGTAGTGGTCCTGCAGGGGTGTAAAAGCATGGTTATTGCATCTGTGTGTGTCATGGTGTGCAATGGGTGGGTGACCGTGTACTCCAGTGCTAGCATTACTGTGTGTGGGCTTGTGTGATGATGGTTGAGGGGGGTGTTATGGGTATGTGCAGTGGGCATGCTTTAGTGATGGGTGTCCATGCTTTGTTGTGTCATGCAGAGCTTGGTGTTGGGATGTGTGGTTTGTGTTATTAGTACATTTGTGAGGAGTTGGAGTGATAGGGGAGGGGGCGAGGGTGGGGGTCTGTGATAGCATGCAGGTAGGGTGGGGGATATGATAGTTAAAGGTTTGACTTACCAGAGTCCATTCCTCCACCGACTCCTGCGAGGCCCTCCGGATGCAGAATCGCCAAGACCTGCTCCTCCCATGTTGTTAGTTGTGGGTGAGGAGTTGGGGGTCTGCCGCCAGTCCGCGGTACCGCCAGGTGGTGTCTGGAGACCACGGAACGCACCATCCCCCATAGGTCGTTCCACCTCTTCCGGATGTCATCCCGATTTCTTGGGTGCTGTCCCACTGCGTTGACCCTGTCGACTATTCTTCGCCATAGCTCCATCCTCCTAGCTATGGAGGTGTGCTGCACCTGTGCTCCAAATAGATGGGCTCTACCCGGAAGATTTCCTCCACCATGACCCTGAGCTCCTCCTTCGAGAACCTGGGGTGTCTTTGCAGTGTCATGGGGTGGTGTAGGTGATGTGTGTGGTGGTGTGTGTGGTAATAAGTGTGGTGATATGTAGTGGTGTGCGGTGTTTTGTGCGTGGAAGTTGTGTGGGTGATGGTGTTGAGTGTCTGTGGCTGCTAGTTTGTGGATGGTGGTGTCTCTCTCTGGCCTTCTTTTGGAAACTTTTTGGTATTAGGGGTTTGTGGGTGATGTGGGTGTGTGTTTTATATTGTAATGGGTGTGTGGGAGTGGTGTGTGTATATCTATCAGGTGTGTGTCTTTCGAATTGTCCAATGTGGCGGTGTTTTGTATGTGTGTGTGTATTTTGAGCGCAGCGGTGTGTACCGCCAATGGAATACCGCGGTTGAAAGACAGCTGCGTGGATTCGTGGGTCGTGATAGCATGGGCGTATTTCTGTTGGCGTGACGGTAGAGGTTTTGTTTTTGCCACTTTATCACTGACCTTTGGTGTGGGGGACTTGTGTGGGT
This sequence comes from Pleurodeles waltl, assembly GCF_031143425.1. NCBI lineage: Eukaryota > Metazoa > Chordata > Amphibia > Caudata > Salamandridae > Pleurodeles > Pleurodeles waltl. Next base: position 1,392,920,733 of record NC_090447.1, read on the forward strand.
GTCTGAATTTTGTTGGATTCCGAGATGTGGATCATAATAGCTGTGGTGGAATTCCGTGGCTGCGGCGGTGTGTTGGAGGTCTTCTGCACGGCGGCAAGCGGCTTTTACCGCCACTGCTGTAATGACCACCAAAATCTTGTGGAAGGAGATAAGCAGATATTCCTATTGTAGTACTCTCCTGTAGGAGGTGTGTAAAAGGTACCCAACAAGTTCAGTGATGTGTGTTGCAGGTGTGCATTATCACATATTATACATGATGAACAGTAACCATGTTGGCACTTCTTTCCAAAGCAGCTGAATCACAGACCATTTGTTTTGCAACACATCCAAGGAGACCGGTCCAGCAGTTGACATCTAGGGTATCTCAACACTACACAGACCTGTGCTGAGAACTGGTGAGTTTGTATTTGCATAGTTCATCTGCATTATACACTTCAATGTCACAGTGTGAGCTATCATGTCTAAGGGTACACACACTAGGTCACTGGTAGTACATTAATTTATGTGAAGATTAATTGACCCAATCCCTGTGTTACACCACATCATGCTGTAAGCAGGTACTTAGCCTGTTGCAGCTTCTGTCTCATAGGTGGTATTAGAAATGGGGTCTTTGATTGGCAGTCAGGTTACCCCCTGTTAAAGCAAGGACCCTCACTCTATAAGGGCAATGGAGAAACACACTTAGATAACCCCTGCCTACACACTTGATAGCTTGGCACATGCAGTTAGACTTATGTCAGAAGCAATTTGTAAAGGTTTTGTACCAACACATACAGTAATACAGTGAAAACACTACAAAATGGAAACCACACCAGTTTAGAAAAATAGACAATATTTATCTAAATCAAACAAGACCAAAACTACATAAATCCAACATACACAAGTTAAAATATGAATTTTCAAAAGAATTAGTCTTACCTTATAGAAAGCAATGGAAACAATGATTTTGCACAAAGTACCTGGTTTGCATAAAAAATAAAGCCACACAGGCGAGCGTGAGTCGGAAAAGTCATGGATGAGTCACTTCCTTCCTCACAAAGGAGGCCGTGCGTTGTTTCTTCTCCGGTCGGGTCTGTGGTATGTCATTTTTATACCTCGCAAGAGAGCGATGCATTGATTTCCGGAAGAGACAACTCGGATCCGCGCAGAGTCGGGTTGTCTTTGATGCCCATGGACAATGAGTGGAAAATCCTGTTGCACAGTGTTAGAAAACCGAACTGCGTGGGGTTTGCGTCATTATCAGCAGTCGCAAGTGGGTGTTGCGTGTCATTTCTGTAGGTGCAATGTGTCGATCTCCCAGCCGTGATGCAGATGGAGCGTCTATTTGATCCACAAAGCTGGCAGCATGTTGCATATCAGCCGAGTTGCAGATAGTGGTCGAAAATTTCCCTGCATGGCATTCTGTTCGTGGATTTTCAGCTAGTGTCTGCCAACTTCACTTTCAAGTGCCCAGGGACCGGATAGGACAACACTTGGCAGGCGGGAGTCTCAGCAGAGAGTCCAAATGCTAGCAGAGGAAGTCTTTGATGGCCCTGGGATTTCAAAACAGGAGGCAAGATCAGTTCAAGGCCTTGGAAATTCTTCATAAGCAAGAAATATACCACAACATCCAGTCTTTGTCCCTTTTCACAGGCAGAAGCAGCAACTTCAGGATAGCCCAACAAAGCACAGTCACTCCTCCTCACCTCTTTAGGGGCAGCATTCCTCCTCAGCTCTTCAGCTTTTCTTCTTGGCAGAGGTTCTTTTTGGTTCCAGAAGTGATCTTGAAAAAATCTAAAGTAGGGGGTTTTGGGTCCATTACTTACACCCCTTTCTGCATTTGAAGTTGGTAAACTTCAAAAGGAAGTCTCTTGTTTACAAAATCCTGCCTTGCCCAGGCAAGGTCCCAGACACACACAGGGGGTTGGAGGCTGTATTGTGAGAGGGCAGGCACAGCCCTTTCAGGTGTAGGTGACCACTCCTCCCTCCAGTCTAACACAGGTAGCTCATCAGGATATGCAGACTACACCCCAACACACTTTGTCTCACTGTCTAGAGGGAATTCACAAACAGCCCAACTGTCAAACTGACTCAGAAAGGGAATCCACAAACAGGCAGATTCACAGAATGGTTTAAGCAAGAAAATGCCTACTTCCTAAAAGTGGCATTTTCAGCCTAACAATCTAAAAACCAACTTCACTAAAAGATGTATTTTTAAATTGTGAGCTGAGAGACCCCAATCTCCATATTTCTATCTGGTCTCAAAGGGAATCTGCACTTTAATAATATTTAAAGGCAGCCCCCATCATAACGTGTTAGAGAGATAGGCCATGCAACAGTGAAAACTGAATTTAGCAGTATTTCACTGTTAGGACATCTAATATACATCAGTACATGTCCCACCTTTAACAGACACTGCACCTTGCCCATGGGGCTACCTAGGGCTTACCTTAGGGGTGCCGTACATGTAGAGAAAGGGAAGGGTCAGGCTGGCAAGTAGGTTCACTTGCCAGGTAGAATTGGCAGTGCAAGACTGCACACGCAGACAGTGTAGTGACATGATTACAGGGCTACTCATGTGGGTGGCACAATCAGTGATGCAGGCCCACTAACCATTTGGTTTACAGGCCCTCGGCACCTCTTGTGACCTTTACTAGGGACTTACTAGTAAATCAAATATGCCAATCAGGGATAAACCAATCACCAATACAATTTAGACAGAGAGCATATGCACCTTAGCACTGTTTAGCAGTGGTAAAGTGCCCAGAGTCCTAAAGCCAACAAAAACTGGTCAGAATACATTTGAGGAAGGAGGCAAAATGTTTAGGGATGACCCTGCAAAAAGGTAAATGTCCAACAGGTGGTGAGGAGAATGACTTGAGTTGGGAGGAAGCACCATCAACCAGTGACGGGCGCCGGGCAATCTGAAGGCAGAACCCACTCCTCTTCCAAACTGTCTTGTCAGCTCCCAGCACAGCACAGGAGAAGGAGGAAGAGGATAAAGTAGAGGAGGCAGATGATCAGGGGCTGATTGCAGATGACGTGGAAGCCAATCCTCTGACCACACATGTTGGCCCATGCAGATTACCTACTAAATCCACATCTGCTGTGGTTGGAATGGTGCCTCTTCCTACACCCCATAGGATTGCTCATTCACCACTTACCACAGTCTCACCTTTTCACAGCCCTTACATCCAGGTCAGACGTTTTGGTTCCCCAACACACTCCTACCCTGACAGTGTCTCCCAGACCTTCACTCCAACATCTGAGGGACATGCCAACCCTGGTGAGGAGCAGGTAGCCTCTAGGCACATTTCTCTTTCTCGGAACCTCCCAATTGTCACACCCTTTGCTGGTGGGTGTGCTGGTCACTTCCAAGCCATCGCTGGTAGAGTGGGCTGGTAGATATTGATGTCAGAGAGTATGAGGAGGATTTTTTCCTGCAGCAGGCAGATGTGAGGCAGGACATTTGTGCCACTGGGGTTACACTGTCTGACATGTCTGCCTCTCTACAGGACATGCACCGAATCCCACAGTAGGTGCACTGAAAGACCCAGGTGTTTAAGAGGATGGATAGATCCTGGGACAACATGGAGAAGAGGATGTATGACAGCATGGTCAACTAGAGGGAAGAGAGTGCAAGACACCATGCTTTGGCTATGAAGATGATGACCCTTATAAAATGATACTAAATCCTTCACAGCCAGTGTGTCGAGGGGAGTCAAGACATCTACCTGCACCATCTCACCCCATACCCTGGTCAGGGAACATACACCAGGCCCTCAACAATCCACAATGGGAACGCAGCCCTTACACAAGCTGTCAACTGCACAGTCATGTCCTCTCCCTGTGCAAGGTCCGTCAACCCCTGTTCAGGCGTCCTGCCCCCCCTACAGGGATCACCACTCCCTGTCCTGGTACAACCCCTCCCTGTACAGGGATCCGCACAAAAACTGTCCATTGGGAAGGGAGAAACTAAATCATATAATGCTCTTCATGGATAGTGGCAGGGAACATGGAGGTAGTGGGACAAAAAAGAATAACACGAAAGGAAATCTCAGGGTAATCAGTCTATGTATAGGGGGCAAATAAAAAGTCCAGCCACAGTAAAGCTATCAATTCCAGTCAAATGTCCTTCTGGTGATCCTCCTTTGCAATGACAATAAGATTCTCTACGCTGGTGGCCTCCTCCTGGCTGGCCATTGGAGGACCTGATACTCCATGGGACTGAGACACAGTGGGGGTATGAGGGGCATGGGGGGAAACAGTGTGGGGCGATGAACAGGGAGATGAGACATAGAGGGTTTTAAGGAATGGACGCTGAGACAGGGCCATGATGGTTTCACCCAAGGAAGTGATGCTGGCATTGAAGGCAGCAAAGTTCCGGCAATATCCTGTCAGATCCCACGCACTTCCTCATGGATCTGCTGTAGAGGCTGACAGCAGATTACCTGCTCCTCCTCAGCTACCTCCATCTCGTCCTGGGATGCAGCCACAGATGTGACAACACAGGGAGAGGTTTGGGTCCCCCCAAAGGGATGTGAGGTGCTGGGGGCATGGGAGCTCCTTTTGGGACTCTGGCAGTCACTCAGAGGGGTAGACTGGTGGCAGCGGTGGGAGCTGGGTGCCCCGTTGGACTGGGGGCACCATGTGGTAGGGAGGGGCCAGGGTCAGGCGTTTCATTTCCCTGTGGTGGGGTCACCTCCGGCATGTTTGATTGGTGGAATTCAAGGGGAGAAGGGACATCATCCCCCCTGGCCAGAGGTGGCCAGTTCAGGTTCCCCCCACAGTTTCTACAGCCGCTACCCGGTCAGTCTTAGCTGAGTCTGTCTGGGTGGGCACACTCAGCCTGCCTCCTGATGTTGCTGGTCCCTCCTCCTCTTCCTTTTCTTCTTTTGAAGACAAAGGCTGTGCCTGCCAACATCCCCAGAAAGCTTGTCTCTGTCCCCGGTCCTCTTCTTGGTGTTCCTGGCCAGCCAGGTCCACTGAAATAGGATTGAGAACATTATGTATTAAGTGTACAAATGTAGGCAAGGTACATGAGTATCCAAAGCAAGTGCTGCCTCTGTACTCTGTTTATCTCACTGACCAGTATCAGGTGACATAGATCCCAAATGTATATGTACTGTCATTGAGATGCGCAGTCGTTACTCACACATCGATATCTGTCACAATTGTGGGTGGTATGTTCTTCAGTATTGCAAAAGCCAATCCTTAAGTAAAATTGCAATATCTAGGCCAAATTCTCAGGGACCATTAAAGTTGTATTTGTGAAAGATTGGACAGAAGTTCATATTTCCTTGCTAAATTTGTTTAAGGGTTCCCAGTCCTCACTACCTAGTCATTTTCACAAGTATCTCTGCAAGTGGAGATGGAATACATTCTGGATGGGGCTGTCCACCCCAAAGTATGAGTATGACAACCCTGTGAAGCTCAGAATTGGTAGTCTCAGACTATTGCATGTTATCTGGGGTATAGCATGGTCTGAATCCACATAAATGCTTGCATGGGCATACATGTAAAAAATAGGCCTTGGTACTGGCCTTTGTTAAGCTGTGGGTTCATGTATTGGTGGATTCTTTGAAAATATGAGCCAATCTACATGGCATGTTCCATATTTTACAGGTCAGGACTGCTTGGTGTTGCTATACACCAGTTGACATGCGTGAAACCTTAGATCAGCTAGCTAAATGCAACATGAGACGTAAAAGCCACTGTTATGAAGGTGTTCATTTACGTACCCTTGGAAGTGTTAGGAATATTTTGTATGAGACAAGTATTCCAAAGTCAGCCATTTCTCCAAGATATGTGACATTAAACTTCACATTGATGAAAGACACATCAAAGACATGCAAGTAACAGCATGCAATACAAAATGTGACTTCTTGACCCCACAGTGGACAGTGACTGGACCATCCCTTTGCCCTTGCACTCAGCAATGATTACTTCATATGCATGCAAGAGGTATGGCTATTTCAACTGTAGTGTTTTGAACACTACAAGTCCCAGGATGCACTTTGCTTCCATTGTGCTCCAGTGGGGCATTGGCCTCATGACTGCTGAAGCTACTGTTTAGAATGTGTACAGGGTGACATGATACATGTTGGTGCAGCTCCGTCACAACTCACACCATGCTACCACAAACAGTATGGAGCCCATTCACTTACCAGGTCTCTGCTGCTCCAACTCCTTCAGCTGAGCATAGAGGGTTGGCCAGGCTGTTCTCAGGACCCTCCTATACAATCTCATGAGGGGGGGTCGGTGCACATGGGGCTGGAAGGATTGATCCAACAGGTCTTGGGCCCTCATTCGGGCCCAACTATTCAGGTTCTCCCAGTGCTTGTGGCAGGTCCTGGCCTGGTGGTGGTAAGCACCCACTGCACTGCAGTGCTGCGCTATCTGCTTCCAGAGCTGGGCATGCACTGCATTGGTTAGTTGGTCCTCCGACCCCCTTAAAGCTGATGGTAATGGTCCAGCACCCCCTCAGCTAAGATGCCCAATTCTCGGTCACTGGGGGGGTGCTCTCACATCTACTCCCTCAGCCATGTTGGGGGCTGTTTGGGTGTTGTTGGACTTTTGCTCATGCAGGGTCATCCCGAATCTTTTTGCCTCCTGCCTCCTATTTTTTTCTGACCTGTCGCTGTTGGCTTTTGAACTCTGAGCACTTTCCCACTGCTAACCAGTGCTAAAGTGCATATGCTCTCCGTGTAAATTGTATGTAATTGGTTTATCCATGATTGGCCTATTTGATTTACTAGTAAGTCCCTAGTAAGGTGCACTAGAGGTACCAGGGCCTGTAAATCAAATGCTGCTAGTGGGCCTGCAGCACTGGTTGTGCCACCCACATAAGTAGCTCTGTAATCATGTCTCGGACCTGCCACTGCAGTGTCTGTGTGTGTATTTTTACACTGTAAATTTGACTTGGCAAGTGTACCCACTTGCCAGGCCTAAACCTTCCCTTTTTTACATGTAAGGCACCCCTAAGGTAGGCCCTAGGTAGCCCCAAGGGCAGGGTGCAGTGTATGGATAAGGTAGGACATATAGTAATGTGATTTATATGTCCTGACAGTGAAATACTGCCAACTTCGTTTTTCACTGTTGCAAGGCCTGTCTCTCTCATAGGATAATATGGGGGCTACCTTTAAATATGATTAAAGTGTAGATTTCCCTAGAGAGTAGATGGACATGTGGAGTTTGGGGTTCCTGAACTCACAATTTAAAAATACATCTTTTCGTAAAGTTGATTTTAAGATTGTGCGTTTGAAAATGCCACTTTTAGAAAGTGAGCATTTTACTTGCTTAAACCATTCTGTGACTCTGCCGTGTTTGTGGATTTCCTGTCTTGGTCAGTTTGACAGTTGGGTTGTTTTTCACCTCCCACTAGACAGTGACACAAAGGGGGCTGGGGTGTAACCTGCTTTTCCTGGTTAGCCATCTCTGCTAGGAGGGAGGGGTGGAGTGGTCACTCTCATCTGAAAGGACTGTGCCTGCCTCTGACAATGCCGGCTCCAACCCCCTGGTGTGTGTCTGAGGCCTTGCCTGGGCAAGGCAGGATTTCACAAGTAGGTGTGAGTCCCCTTTGAAGAAAGGTGACTTCAAAGACTAAAATGGGTATAAGAAGGGCACCAAAATCTACAGACTTTAGAAACACTTCTGGAACCAAGAGGAACCTCTGCCTGGAGAAGAGCTGATAGCTGAGGAAGAAGTGCTGCCCTGCCTGTGACTGTGCTTTGTGGAGCTTTCCTGCAGTGCTGCTTCTGCCAGAGTAAGAGGGAAAAGACTGGACATCGTGTGCCTTCCATCTTGTGAAGAAATCTCCAAGGGCTTGATCTAGAACTTGCCTCCTGTTGTTTGAAGTCTCAGGGACAGCAAAGACTTCTCTCTGCCAGCACCCGGAGTCTCTGAAGAGACTCCTGCTTTGACAAGTGGTGCCCTATCCAGTCCCTGGGCCCTTGAAAGGAAAGCTGGTGGAAATCCAAGAAAATCGACTTCGGACGACTCAGGACCGACGCCGTGGCCGAACCCGGTAACGCCGCCTGCACCCGATGCCGTGACCCTCGCTGGAACGCGACGCTCTTCGCAGGCCCGATGCCGCTGCAGCCCTGCTGAAGTCCGCGACTCCGTGGAAGTCACCGCACCACGTCGTGACCGACGCCGCTCGAAGTGCACGGATTCAACATTTCGCACAGACGCCGCGATCCCCGACTTCGCGCATCGGCTTGTTTTCACTCTTCTCCAAAGGTACTGTACTTGGGGATCTACACGACACCGTGTCCTGCGCCACTGGTGTCGGCTTGTTGGGAGCAACTCCGTCACGACGCTGTGTTAACATCTCATCAAAGCATTTTTGTTTCTAAGCGCTATTTTTGAGTTTAATCTTTAAAAATTCATAACTTGACTTGTGTATGTCGGATTTTTGTCGTTTTGGTCTTGTTTTGTTTAGATAAATATTTCCTATTTTTCTAAACAAGTGTTGTGTCATTTTGTAGTGTTTTCATTAAGTTGCTGTGTGTGTTGGTACAAATACTTTACACCTAGCACTCTGAGGTTAAGCCTACTGCTCTGCCAAGCTGCCAAGGGGGTAAGTAAGGGTTAGCTGAGGGTGATTCTCTTTTACCCTGACTCGAGTGAGGGTCCTTGCTTGAACAGGGGGTAACCTGACTGTCAACCAAAGACCCCATTTCTAACAGGTGTACAGTGCAGAAGGATGGCAGAGGATCCTGTCTGTGGGAGAGGATGACTTAGAACGACAACCAAATGGCTGCCTGCAACTTCCTTGTATTTCCTCTGTGTCATTTCCTGTTGCCAATCATTGGGTAGTGGCCCGAGTGTCTGGATGCTCCGCCCCGAGTGTCTAAACTTATACCAAAAGTGTAAGTTTACCTTTGGGAACTGGGCCCACAGTTGGCTGAGTCCAAAAGCTGTAGCAGAGTTGAGTGAAGTCTTTGATGTCCCTGAGACTTCAGAACATGAGGTAAGCCAGCCAGACTTGGAGTCACTTTGAGATTTGGGGATGTAGACACAAGTCCAGTCCTTCTCACTCCCTAGCATGGAGGGCAGAAGAGTAGGCACAGCAAAGCAGGAGTCCAGCAAAGTCCAACAGAGTTCCAGCAGAGTGACAGTCCCTTCGGGAGCACAGCAGCACGGCAGTCCTTCTTCCGGGCAGAATATCCTCAGGTCCAGAAGTGTACTGCTTTGGTAGGGTCAGAAGTCCAGTTCTTATACCCAGTGGTGCCTTTGCAGTTGGGGAGCTTCAAAGAGAGACCTTTGAAGTGCACAAGGTTCCTGCCCTGACTACAGACACACTACAGTGGGATATGCAGCCCTTTGTGAGGGCTCAGGACCAAGCCCATTCAGGTGTAAGTGTCAGTTCCTCCCTCCCATCCTGCCCAGGGTGGGCCATCAACATGCTGATGGTCACTCAGTCACACCCTTTGTGTGAGGCTGTCTGAAAAGAATGCACAAGAACCCAGTTGTCACCCACCCAGAGGTGGATTCAGAGACAGGCAGAAGGCACTAGTTGATTTAAAGAAAGAAAATAAGTCAACCCCAGTGTTAACCTATGGGAGAGACAGGCCTTGCAGTAGTGAAAAACTAATTTAAGAGTTTGTTTTACTACCCGGAAATGTAAAAGTTAAAAGGACATGCCCATCTTTTTAAATACACTGCTCCTTGCCCTTGGGGTTGTCCAGGGGCTACTTTTGGGTAGCTTAAATTTATTAAAAAGGAAGGTTTGGGCCTGGTAAGAGGAATAGATTGTCAGGTCAACAAGGCAGTTTAAAACTGCAAAAACAGACTCTGCAATGGCAGCCCTGTGTCATGTGTAAAGGGCTACTTAAGTGAGTGGTACAACCAGTGCTACAGGCCCACTAGTGGCATTTAAGGTACAGGCCCTGGTCACATGTAGTACACTTTACTAGGGATTTATACGTACATTAAATATGCCAATTGTGGATAAGCCAATGGTAACATGTTGTAGGGAAGGAGCACATGCCTTTCAGTAATTGTCAGCAGTGGTTAAGTGCTCAAAGTTACAAAGCCAGCAAAAACAGAGTCAGCAAGCAAGAGGTCAGAACCTCGCCAAGGAGGCTAGGCCTAACACGTGTCCTTCCAGCTGAAAGTGGGGAGAGCCACCCAGCCCCTTGGGAGTTCTCTTCACTAAGACGGAAGAACCTGCTGAGACAATCAGAATTTGCGTGGTTGTTCCAGGACAGTGTCCCACCATAAAGTCCATTCCCTGTAGGGAGATGGATGACCTCAATAGTATGGGATTCTCATCCCTGATCTGCATTAACCATCTGAGAGGCTGGTGGTCTGCCTAAACCCAGAAGTGGGTGGCAAAGAGGTATAACCTTAGCTTCTTCAGTGCTCAGACCACAGCAAAGGCTTCCCTTTCTTTTGCACTCTACCTTTGTTCCCTGGGAAGTAGCTTCCTACTGGTGAAGAAGGCTACAGGTTGATCCAGGGCATCTTCATTTAGCTGTGAGAGCACAACCCTTACTCCATGCTCTGAGGGGTCTGTTTGTATAATATGTTCTTGGGAGAGGTCAGGGGCCTTGAGCACGGCCTGTGTACATGACCCTGTTCTGGGTGTAAAAAAGCTTTCTTGCACACCTCTGTCTAGATCACCTGATGTGGCTGCTTTCTGGAGGTCAGCTCTGTCAAGGGGCAACAATGGTGTTATACCCCTTGACAAATCTCCTGTAATAACCAGTGAAGCCTAAGAAGATTCTCCCTTATGATGTCTGGGTCTTGGGGAATTCTCAAGGCAGAATGGTCTCAATTTTGGTCTCGAGAGGCTGCACCTTGCCATCTCCCACTTGGTGACCCTGATAGATCACTGAACCCTGCCCTATTCAGCACTTACTTCCCTTGATAGTCAGGCCTGCCCTCTGCAGAGCCTGAAGCACTTCTTTCAGGTGGCACATGTGGTCCTCCCGACTAGAACTGAAGACCCTAGTGTCATCTAGGTAGGCGTCACTGAAGCTTTTCTGTCCAGAGAGATCGTGGTTGACCAACCTCTGGAAGGGGTTTTTTTTAACCTGAAGGGCATCACCTGGAAGCGGAAGTGCCCTTCTGGTGTAGAGAGTGCAGACCTCTCTTTTGCCCCCTCGATCAAGGCAATGTGCCAGTACCCAGATTTTAAGTCAAACGTGCTGAGAAACTTGGCAGCTCCAATTTGATCTATGAGCTCATCAACACTGGGGATGGGGTTGGCACCAGTCTTGGTGACCGCAGTGAGCCCACGGTGGTCCATGCAGAACCTAAGTTCAGGTGTGACACCTGGAGAGGCAGCCTTGGGGACCATCACTACTGGGCTGGACCAAGGGATGTTAGAGGGCTCAAATATCCCCAATACAAGCATCTTGGGGACCTCCTCCTTAATGCTGGCTCTAACCTTATCAGACAACCTGTAAAATGCGTCTCCAGTGTCAATATCTTGGGTACACCATGTAGTGAGTTCTTGGGAAAGTGAGAACAAGGCAAATGGCCCAAGCAACTGGCAGCAGTCTCTCTATTGGTCTAGGGGTAGTGTAGGGGGGAGGCTGACACCCTCCACTAACTCATCCTGTTCCTTGGAAGACAGTAAATTGGGGAGAGACTCACAATTCTCTTCCACCCCATCATCTGTGAGAAGGAGCATGGTAATCTCAGACCTCCCTAAGTGGGGTTTGAGGTGATTAACATGCAGGCCCCTCAAAGGGTTCCTAAGAGTCTTGAGGTCCACCAGGTAAGTTACATCACTCTTGTACTCTTTTACCTCATAGGTCCCAGACCAGTGGTCTTGCAGAGCTTAGGGATTCATGGGTTCCTTCACCCACACTTTTTGGCCAGGGTGAAACTGAACCAGAGTGGCATTCTGGTCATACCAGCAGTTCATGCCCTCCTGGCTAGCTTCCAGATTCTCCTGGGTGAGTTTCCGGAAGCAGACTGTTTGGATACAAAGGGCTATAATGTAGCTGACCACATCCTGGGGGCTCTCCCGAGAGCTTGCCCCTTGTCCTCCTTCACCAAACTGAGATGCCCTCTCACAGAATGCCCATTCAGAAGTCCAAAGGGGCTGAAGCCAACCACCTTCTGCAGTACCCCCTTGCATGAAAAATAAAGGCCTGGCATGATGATGTCCCACTTACGCCTCATGGGTTCAGGTAGACCTATATTCATGCCCTTAAGGGTTTGGTTGAACCTTTCAACCAACCCATTGGCCTTCATGTAATTGGACATGAAGTTGATACCCTCATCAGATACTACCTCCTGGACCTACAGTACACATATGTGGACTTCCACATTTGCAGCCACTGGAAGTGGGTGACAAGCCTGCCAAAGCTCTTGTCTTGCAGCAAATGACAAGCTAACAGTACATCATCAGCCAGACCTAGTAGGAAAGCCCTGTATCGCTAGAGGACCACCAACACACGTGTTACACTAGGCTCAGAAGCCCTGTGGCTCATTATAGAGGAGAATATTCTCCCAGTAAATGAGGCATCACCAGCTGCCTGGGTCTCAGCCTGCTTCCGAAGAATCACAAGAGTAGGGCATTCCCTATGCGTCTTGCAGAACTTTCTGGTGGGACCCCCTTCCTGTTGGCAGTTGGACAGCTCAGGCAGGTTCCTCAGTTCAGCCACATCCTCCCCTCCAGGTACTGGGGTGTTATATCCTTGTACGGTTCTGGTCCACGCGCCTTGCAACAGAGGATTCTGGCGTGTAGGCGCGCTGACCAGAACCTGGGAACGGAGTGAAGAGGAGACAGCGGCGGTTATGAGGAGTCTCCCTCCCAGTCTTTTAACGAAGAGTAAACTCACGTTTAAACTTACCATTTCAGCTCTAGATCGTTTCAGTGTCCCCCTCAGGTTCAGCATCCTCCCGGACCGTGGGAGTTTCAGGAGCAAATTTCCAATACCCCCTAACCCTTCCTCATCTTGGCAGGATACTGGGCCATTTTTCCAGGCTCCAGGTCCTCCTGATCACCTTCCTGAGCTGCCATGGACTGTGTTGTCAGGTACACCCATTGAGGCAAACCCAACATTCTCAAGTGTGACCTGAGCTCCACCTCCTTCTAGGTGGTATGCTCCAGGTCATTACCAAGCAGATAATCCACAGTCATGGATGGACTCACAGCTACCCTCAAGGAACCTGAGACCTCCCTCTTCACCAAGGGAACCCGAGACACTGCTTAGTGACTCTTGTGGTTGTCAGCAGCAACTTGGTAGGACACATTAGGGACTTCCTGCTCTGAAAACACCAGATGACACCTGACAGTTGTCATACTGGCTCCTGTGTCTCTCAGAGCCTTTACCATTTACCCATTGATGGTAACCCACTGACTGTTCTTCCTAGTATTGTCAAGCATGTAGATGCACCATTTCTCCGTAACCCAGTGTCACTTGGGTTACACCTACACTGTCTCCCAAACTATCTGGGACAATGACCTCCCCAAACACTACACTAGCCAACCACAGTGACTGCTCACGGGTCGGGGGCTGTGCCCACTTGGGACCCTTGGCATCTCCTTTGAAGTGCCCTTCCTGCTGACAGTCAAAGCACTTCAGGAGTGCCTTACCTACAGACTTGTTGTCAGGGAACAATTTATTGTTCTTCCCAGTAGGGAGATGGGAGCCCTAAACCGCAGAACTAGCTTGGGGCCCATTATAGAATTCCCTGCTCTTGTTTTTATCCCTGTCCTTTTTCCGATAAGGACCCTGCCCACCCTTTTGGTGATCCCCCTCAGAAACCTTCTTATGGACCTTGGTGTTGACCCAGTGGTCCGCCTCCTTAGCAAGCTCACTGGGGTTAGAGAACTTACTGTCAAAAAGGTATTGGCACAGATCTGGAATACAAAGGCTGAACATGTGCCCTTTTGCAATCAGGTTATATTGCCCCTGGTGTCACAGCCCTTCTCCCAACCACCCGGTGCCTTGCGAAAGGAATCTACACAATCCACTGAGGTCTATTGGGATAGCTTCTGACTGTCCCTGAACATGTGTCTAAACTTTTCTGGGGTCAGTCCAAACGTCCTGATTGGGGCCTCCTTCATGGGGGGGGAGGGGTACTCTTCCATCTAGGGCCAGTAGAGTTTCCCTCCCCTCACTAGGGATGTGCCTCCACAGACTAGCTCCCCAATGCCTCCTCAGGAAACTTGTGCATCTGTAAAGCAATCTCATAGGCCTTAAACCATCTGTCCATATCATCTCCCACCACGAACTCAGACACCAAAACTTGGTTACGTGGACCTTCCTGTGAGAGGAGACTGCAGAGTTACTGCCACCGCTGAACTCGACTTGCATAGCTTTTAGGTACAGCTCTTTTAGGCACCTCTCATGAGCCAATGGCTCCAGAGCAATCCTCTCCTCCATGACCAATTTCTACTGCTCTGTTTCCATAGCCAGCCTTTTCTCCTTCAAGGCCCTCTCCTTCTCCAGTTTGAGGTTAGACAGCTCAAATTTTAATTTCCTCTCCTCCCTCCGGTCCTCCAGCTCCTCTGGGAACAGTCTTCTAGATGAAATGCTGCTCTCTGCATTGGGGGGATCATCCACTCCTTTGGCTGCCTGCCCACAGGCAGTTCCAGGGATACCTGATCCAGCTCCATGGCATCCTTTATTATGTTATTCTCCAACTCTAGGGTCACAGGTGCATCCTGGACTGCTAACCAGGCCCTCAGAACCTTTTGCAGCTCCACCTTCTTAGTGAAGCTTTTTTGCAGGCAGGCCAAACCCCTTGCAGAAATCCTTGAGCTGGACCATAGTGGAACTCTCCAGCTTGCCTAGCTCACCATTTAGTTTCGTAGATGTAGGACCTCTAGTGAGAGGCATGATTTTAGAGAAAAACAAAAGTGCCAGTCAGCAAGAACAGAAAAACTAAAAATGGCAATCAATGAGAGTAGGAAACAAATGCCAATGAGGACCAGAGACAAATGATTCGTATTAGGCTTATATGTGAATGGTAGTGTGCAGCAAATTACTGTATGGTACTGCACAAACAGAAGTCCTAACCTCACCACTGATCACTAATGTTAGAAATTGGGTTTCTGGTTGGCAGAGGTAATCACCCACCGAAGCAGGAACCACAATCCAAGCCAGGGGAAGTCGGATACACACCATAAATTAACCTGAGCACACCCTTTGGTAACTTGGCAGAGAACATGTAGGCTTAACTTAGGATGCAATGTGTTAAGTATTTGTGCAACACTTAAAACAGTCAAAACACCACCCAAAAATAATCCACACCCAATTAGAAAAATAGTTCTGGATTTAATAAAGACAAGACCAAAACTACAAAAATTCAATTAGTAGAAGTTGAGCTATGAGTTTTTAAAGAATACCTGCAAATAATGTGCTTAGAAACTTAAAGCGCAAACTGTGACTATCTGGTCATGCTAAACCAGAGTAAATAAAAAAAAGTCCAGGCCACTATGGAGCATGGTCAGCCACAGTACCTTGTATAGAGGGTTGCATCGATTTTCAGAATTCGATGAGAGGAGCAGAGGGGTAGATGTGAAAGTGATGCGTTGTCAAGCTGCATAGTTGTCGATGTGATGTCTTTGAGGAGCAGTATGGCATCAAACCCTTTGCGATGAAGGCGATGCATCATCAGTGAGATATGCTGCAAGCAATGCTGTTGCTGCAATGTCTTTGTCCTGAGCCTCAGCAGCGATGTGTCGATGTCAAGATGAGATGCAGTGACAATGCATGGATTTCTGTCAGAAACAGCTGCAGAACCCACTTCCAATGGCCCAGAACTGGGTTTGCACCACTTGGCAAGATAGGACTCACAGTTGACAGAGTCCAAATGCTGTAACAGAGTTTAGTGAAGTCTTTGATGTCCCTGAGGTTTCAGAGCAGAAAGCAAGCCAGCAATTGTGATCCCAGAGACACCAAACGTGGGGTTCCATCTCTTTCTCGTTGGAAATAACACTTAAAAATGTAATAAGGCAATCCCAATGTTAACCTAAGGGAGAGATAAGCCTTGCAGTAGTAAAAAACGAATTGAAGAGCTTTTTGCTACCTGGACATGGAAAAGTACATGTCTAGTGTTTTAAATACACTGCACCCTTCACTTGGGGCTGCCCAGGGCCTACTTTTGGGGTTACTTATATGTATTAAAAAGGAAGGTTTGGGCCTAGCAAGAAGGTTAACTTGGTAGGTCGACATAGCAGTTGAAACTTGTACTCACAGGCTCTGCAAGGGCAGGCCGGAGTCATGCTTAAGGTGGCTACCTAAGTGGGTGGCACAACCAGTGCTGCAGGCCCACTAGCTGCATTTAATTTACAGGCCCTGGGCAGACGTAGTGCACTTTACTAGGCCCTTATAAGTAAATTAAATATGCCAAATGTGGATAAACCAATGGTAACATTTTTTAGGGAAACAGCACATGCACTATAGTTCTAGTCAGCACTGGTAAACTGACCAGGGTCATAAAGCCAGCAAAAACAAAGTCAGCAACAAGAGGGCCGAAGGCGAAAACTTTAGGAGAGGGGAGTCTATTCCAAGGATGCCAGGACTAAAACTACTGATCATATTTACACCAAATTCGAAAAAGAGATCTTTCTGCCAAATTTGGTGTTATTCCACCCTGCAGTTCGGGCTTTAGGCATGTCTAAAATCCACACTTGACGAATCATAGCAAGTCTGTGCTGGAGAGCTGCCGGCGTGCATTGAATGCCCCAGGATAACATTTCCCGAACTCTTACAAGATATCCTGACTGCCGCAAGAGAACAAAATACCTGGCAGCCGTTTGTTTCCCTCCACCATAAAAGCTTGTTTTCTTGAAATTTCAATGCTTTGACTGAAGGGATTCAAGAAAAAAAGGACTGGACTGCAGAAGTCTCTTTAGGAGGTGGGGTGGTGCCTTTAAGAGCATATTACTGAGCATAACTTTCAATATGTGCTTATCTAAGATTATTTTAGAGAGGGACTCTTAGGAAGACCTTGCCTAATTTATTCAGAATAATATTGCAAAAAACAAGGACCTCTGACACCTTTGCTAATTGATGCCGGTTATGGACATTTTTAGACCACCGGTGTTGAGTGACTAATAAGAGCTTGACTTACCTATGACTTATGGTTGAAAATTTTCAGGGTGAAGTCAATAGTACTATAAGTGTGCATATCAAAGCTCTTCCGTGTCTCCCCCCGCCCCCAACCACCCACCCGCCCCTTTGTGACGTCAGCGCGCCACAAGGCACGCTGACGTTCCTATGTGGATTTCCCCATCGGAGCAGGAAGCGGCCTTGTGGCCACTTCCTGCTCCGATGGGGAAAACGGCCACAAACGGCCTTCCCCACGTTCGGGAAGGCCTCGTAAGAAAGGGGAGACTCTCCCCTTTCTTACAAGGCCTTCCTGAAAGTGTTTTCTGGCCCCAAATCGCAGCACAGCTATTTTCTGTAGGAAAACCTTGTAGGATCTACACAAATGACCCCTTGCTGAATTCAGAATTTTGTCTACTTTTTGGAAATGTTTAGCTTTCCGGGATCCAGTATTGGTTTCACACCCATTCCTGTCACTAACTGGAAGGAGGCTGAAAGCACCAAAAATAGTAAAAATGGGGTATGTCCCAGTAAAATGCCAAATTTGTGTTGAAAAATGTGGTTTTCTGATTCAAGTCTGCCCGTTCCTGAAAGGTTGGAAGATGGTGATTTTAGCACCAGAAACCCTTTGTTGATGCCATTTTCAGGGAAAAAACCACAAGCCTTTTTCGGCAGCCCTTTTTTCCCATTTTTTTGGAAAAAACGAAATTTTCACTGTATTTTGGCAAATTTCTTGGTCTCCTCCAGGGGAAACCACAAACTCTGGGTGCCATTAGAATCCCTTGGATGTTGGAAAAAAAGGGCTCTAATCTGGCGTGGATAGCATCCGTGCACAAAAAGTTATGAAGGCCTAAGCGCAAACTACCCCAAATAGCCAAAAACGGCCCAGCAGCTAAGGGGTTAAGAGCTATGTGAAAAGTGTGGTACAATAACACATATGTGTTGTTTGTTCCAGGTGCAGTAACCTAGTTTACTCTGCATTTAGAAAAGTCAACTGGGTAGTGATCCAAAAGGAAAGTTCCAACTGCATTGTTGAATGTGGTCTAGGAAAAAGGATTAAATATCTCACCTGAATTAATGTCTCATGAGAATTTTTGGCTAACAGTTCCTTTTAGATGCAATTAGCTGCAGAAACCTTGTGGAGAAAAACGAAATCAGCTTTCATCTACATTGTTGTTTTTAGCAGGTTATTTTAGTTTGTTGTTTATTTCTTTATTTATTTTGCTCTAGATCCTTTTCGCTTGGGTTCACAACACCACTGTGTTTAATCTATTTCCAGTGGTGGTAGTTTGGATGCGAGGGGGAGTCGTTTCATGCTGTTCCCACAAACACAATGTGAACCAGTGTTGCATTGCAACCAGTTCTCAAGAAATATCCGACTGCTAGATAAATACTTCACAGATGCCAAATTTGAATTGAAAAGACTGATTTGTGCTATTTTGTTTAGCATTAACAAAAGAGTGATCACCGGGTGGTGTCAATGGTTTCCCAGGTTTGACCTCAAAACAATAAAAGAGGTCTGTTGTTCATTTGTGAACATCTAGACTCATTGCACCATGTGATCACTTTATAAGACCTCAATTATTAAAACGCAATACATGTTGCAAAATGAAATTGTGTTTTGGAATTGAATACATTAGTGTTGGTTAAACATTATATGTTATTTTTCATTTACATGTTTTGCCTTAAATCTTTAAAATTCCATATGTCCTGTATCCCTTATTGGATTTATGTAATTTGGTGTCATTTTATTCACTACATGTTTCTCTTTGTTTCAGAAATTGTTTTCTGTGTTTTATTATGTTGTATTTTAACTTTTCAACTGTTTTCTAACTGATGAATAGTTTACATATTTTCCTAAATTAAGCCTGTCTGCTCAGTGCTACTGGGGGATTGAGCCCAGTTTGAAATTACTAAAACTGTGTTTTACCCTCATACGTTTCATTGTGGTGCACTCACATAAACCCACTTCAACAATCCACTTTCTTACAGGTGCCAAGTAGAATCATTTTGCATTCTTGATGGAGCAGTAGGTGCCATCCTGAGGCCAACCACCATATCCATTTATATAGGGCGCTGGAACAGATTTTCGCAGCCATTTGAGTTGGATGTCTTGAGTATTGTATTGCCCGGTGTATGGCAGAATGTGGTGGTTATTAAAGATAAAGGGGAATAGCTAGCTGCTCTGTCGCCATGAATGTGTGTTCTAGACCAACCATTCCTGTTTGTCACCACTGATGTAATGTCTTCTGAAAGGATTACTTTACTTGCTCCCTCCTACTTTTTATTGTACCTTAGTAGGATTTTAACCTTATTTTCACTTGCTTTATGACATCCGTGCTCCAGTCAATGGTAAACTGTCCAGTTCAGCTTCTTACTCTGGAAGGCATGCATGCCCATTCCACAAGTCATGGCTATTTCTCTGGTCTCTGCCAACATATCTGGGTTGTCGAAAACCTCTTGGGTAGTTAAGTGGTATTCTCACATGTTTTTGCAAAGCACCAGTGCTTCATGTGTTTGCCTTTTGTTGTCCTTAGTTAAAGGGTTCCCATCTCCTAGGGAGATTCTTCTATGAGGTTTAATCCTAAAATGAGGAATTAATGGGAAGATGTGTTCATCATAGGAAAAAGTTACTTACCTTTGGTAACAATATTTTAATAGATACGTAGGTGGTCATTATGAACATGGCGGTCATTACCGCAAACAGCATGGCGGTTCAGACCGCCATGTAATGAACACAGTAGTGAACTGGCTGCAAGGCAGCCAGTTCACTACTACCCACCGCCAGGCCAGATTCGACCACTGGGCCTACGGTAGGCACTTTCGACTGCGGTGGAGGCCAGACCAGAGGTAGGATAATGATCCCATTTCCACCAGGGATTTCCTGGCGGGAGACCCCACCAGGTAATCCGTGGCTGAAAGCATACGGGTGACAGGAATTCTCATTCCTGTCACCTGTATGTGACATGCCCGCCTCCCCCCTTGCCAAAACCCCCACTCAACCCACAAAGACCCTAGAACCTCCACCACCCACCACCCCCAAAACCCTGAAAACCGCCCCCCCTTGGCAGTAGTATTTCACCTCTGAAATCCACATAAATCTTCTCATGTCAAAGGCAGAAGTAAGTACGGTTTGAGAGTGGGGATGAGGACGGTTCACCCTCCATGAGTGAGGAGGGTAAAGGAAAAGGGGCTTCTCGATGGGAATGACATCTTCCCATGAAGGAAAACACGTTTAATGTGCGGAAGAATGTTTGCAACTTGTTTACACATGTAGAATTTTCTACTGGTGTGCATAGATTTTGTTCCAATTGCTGCTCAAATTTCCAAAATCCTCCTGGTATACTTTGCGAATTTCAGTGAAAAAAGAGTATTCCTATGGGAGCAAATGCCTGACTATTTTTAAAAGCTGTTTGCGAATCAGGCACTTATTATTTTTTGTTTTTGATGTTTTTCTGCAGTGGTAAAATAGCAGAGCCCGACTACAGAAATGTTGCACTGGTGCAAAAGTGGAGAATATGCTCTTTTGCACGGGTTTGCTGCTTTTCTGAATAGGCAATGCATCAAATGAAGTCTGCTCCAGGCATACTACATCATGTTTTTTGCACCAGGCCAAACAATTAAGGAGACTCAATTTGCTCTAACCCTAATGTGGTTTCATAATAAGGAATGGTACAAAGATATTATTCGACTTTTGAAATATGAAAGGTGCAACTAACTTTGAGGCACAACTTTTTGCTCGGCTGCTTAATATGACTGTGGCAATAAACACACAAAACAATTGCATTATTTTTTAAACCATGGTTCTTCATGTATTTTATGTTTTTCTTTTTAACGCTGTATTAAACACCGGTAGCAAATTAAAATCAAAATACTCCACTTGGATTGCTTTACAATCTGTCTTCTCCATGGTTGTCTTGGTGAAAATATGTTTATATCAACTGGACCAGGGTGGATATGCTGCCTCCATATTTAGAGTCGAATTCTATTCAGACCAGCATCTCTTGCTCCACTAAAAGAAATGCAACAATACTGAAGCTAAGATGAGTGAAATAATAGCAATTATGGCAGGCATTTTAAGGTATACAATTATCTTGCGTGTAGTAATGTTCCTTTTTTCACGTTGCAGAGGAGGAAAATGGTAGCATATTATCTGTATGGCAGACTTCTTAAATAAGAATGGATTCCCATCATGCACAGAGGATTACTCTCTCGCTGCACAGCTTCCTTTTTTGAATATTTGCCTTTAATAAAGCCTTCAAGGTCACCTGCTGAGCAAGTATTCTAGGAAGTTCACTTGCTGCCAGAAAGCTTCTGTGTGATGCATCCATCGTCTTTATTACAGGAAAGTATAGATTTTATTAAAGACACAGAGGTGAGTATTGTACTTTCGTGTATGCTTTATTTTGAACAGCAGCCAAGAAAATTACATTTCCCATTATGATTTGGAAACATAGTCATTGGGCAAAGCTGTGGTAGACCAATCAACAATGACACATAAATATAACCATCACGCCTGCCAACAAGTCCTTTTTTCTTATGTGAGAAGTCATTAAATTGAACAAAAAAAGGAATAATAACTCACAACCGATAATGCCAGCTGCAGAATCATAAATTGGAGAGGTTTTGGAGAATCCTAGAATATTTGGTTATCTGACATAGTGAACCATTACTTAAACTGCAGTAGAGGACTAATGAGATGGTGCTGAAAGATGAAGGGAAATATTAGAATACTGAGATGGGATAATACTCACCTTTTTGTTCTTAATACAATCTAGACTTTTTTCATTCAAGACTAGGAAAATATGCATTTTATGGCAAGACAGAAGGTTTATGTTATGCATGTTTAAAGCATATCTACAACATAGGAAATACTAGGAATCAGATTCAATGAAATGTATGGAAGCCTGAATCATTTCACCAATCTGCTGATTTAGTAGAATGAGCTTCAAAAGAAGTAACTTCAATTCCAGCTAAGGTCATGATGCGTCTTACCCATTGGGCCAGAGTAGATGAAGAAACGGCTTTGTGAGGGTTTTTAAAGGAAATGAGTATTTGAGGAGTGTGTTCTTAGATAAGGAGACTTCTGTTCATAACATTTTAAGGAAGATTCCACACACAGTTGTGGTTGATTCAGAAAGTAAGTCGAAAATGAATTGTCTGGTATCTAGTGCTCTAAAACTAGAAAGATGATTGACAGAACAGGGAAACATAGTGAGTTTTCCAAACAGCCCTTTTACCAATAAGAAATTGTTATCCACCCAGTTCAAAAATAGCTTTAAGGACAAGTTAGCATCCTAGAATGAGACATACCTGGAGGCTTAGGAAATCTTAAGTGTCTTAACAGGCGACAAATGAATGTGTGCACTCTCGCTGGTTTTCCATCAACTCAAATGCCATAAGAAATTATCGGTAGTCACTGTTCTGTAAGAATTAGCGTGCGGAGGGCTTGAGGTGAACATGGTGACTGCTTACGGTGCAGCGCACTGAAGCACCTACCAGCTCCTCGGCGGGTGTCGGCACGCGGAGACGGCGTCTTCGACAATTCCTTGGTGATTCCTTAGCTTCCGTGAATGGGAGCACCGCTACAGTTCTGCGGGAACATCTGTGGGGCTCCCAGAACCTCCCCTGGGCTGTGTTGGTTAAGGGCGAGGTCTGAGCTTGGACACTTCAGACGACTTGCGGCCCGACTTCCCTTCCTGGTCAAGACAGGCAGAGTCAGCACTGAAGCTGACAGGCTGCCGTTCGAAGGCAGAGGAGTTCCAATTCTGAAACCGGCAGGAAGGTGGTGTAGCAGCAATACTACTATTCATTTCTATTCCAGCAAAGTAGCATTTCAAGATAAGGTAGGAGGCGGTGGGAGCGGGGGGGCAGCCAGGCATTGTGCACTGTACGTTGGACTCTATGAGGCACCATAATCCTCCTGATAGGCAAAGTTTGCCTTGTGTTAAACCTGAAATTGGGGAAGGAAGTAAAAAGGGTGGCTTAAGGCCCCCAAAAAACATTAAAATCAGGAAGAAAACTGCAAGTTCCAAGTTGACTCCATCGGTGAAATCTTTTCTGAAAGTTAAGTCCCCAGCTAAGTTGGTTAATATGGAAGATGTGATGAATGGCAGTGTTCCGAAGGCACTGGTGATGGAGGCCGAGGGGGAAGGTGGCTGTCAAGGTGGGAGACATGCTCATGATTTGCGACAACAGTCTTTGATGGCGCCCCATGGGACTCTGGTTTGCCAGGAGAAGGTTGGAGAGGCTATGGGTAGTGAAGAGATAGTCCCTGAATCTGAAATTCTGTTGGTTGTGACGCCATTGGGAAGTGGGGCCCCTGTTTCCCCCTCTCTGACCTCCACTTCTGGCTCAGTTGTATTTGGTGGCAGCCCAGTTTCCCCTATTGAGATAGTGTTCTCAACATTGTCGAAGGATATTAAAAATGGCTTTGCTATCTCTGAGAGTAATCCAGGGGAAATTAGGGAGGCTTGCGGAGCTCTGGAAAAAAAACTGGACCTTTTGGTGTTAAGAACACAAGCAGTGGGGGAGGCGGTGGGAGAAATGAAAGTGGAAATCAGAGATCATAAAAGAGAAATTGATATCTTATAGGGGAATGAGCAGTCCCTACAGAACAAGCTGGAACAGCTGGAAAACAACTCTAGGAGGAACAATTTGAGCGTGCTGAATGTTCCGGAGGGTGTGGAAGGGGAAAATTTAAAAATGCTTTTGAGTTCTCTTCTAAAAGGCTCGCATTCATTGGAAGAGACTCCCGAAGAAATAGCAAGGGATATCCAGCGGATTCATAGGGTCCCTTCTAAGAAAAGGCCAGATAGTCTTAAACCGTGGAAGATTTTGATAAACTTTCAAACTTATTTTTTGAAAGAGAAAATCCTGACCTTGGCAAGTAGACAGAAAACACTCAAGGGAGACCATTTTATGTTTGAGGTTAGGTCTGATTTGTCCAGTGCAACTATAAATAGGCAGTGGGAGCTGGGGAGGTGGATGGAGGATTTTAGGAAACTAGGCGCCTTGGTTCAGGTGAAATTCCTAGCGACCATCAGGATTATGTATAACAATAGAATGTATAGTATAAGAGAGGTGAAATCAGAGGATGAGTTGCTGGAGACTATTAAAGATGGAGGTATTGAAAAATAATTTGTGCCTGCCGAGGGATGGCCAATTGGTGCTTCTAAATTGGGTCATTGACCCGAATAAAGGGAGGGTTTTCCTAGAGGGATTAGGGGGGGCACAACTGAGGGAGGAGGTTAGTGGAGCACAGGGTGGGGAGCAGATGGGGAAAATATTGAAAAAAAATAAGTCCTGTACACCTCAGCTCATTAGACAATCCGTAAGGGATGTATAAGAAGAGAGCAGCCCAAGGTGTCAGTTGTAATCAAAAACTTCAAATAATGACCTGGAATGTGAATGGTCTGAGGGTGAGAGGCAGGAGAGACAGGATTTTACAGTATCTGAGGGACTCTTCTGCTCATGTTTTGATACCGCAAGAAACGCACTTAACCGGGGATGAATGTAAAGTCTTATTTAGAAATCAGACTTGGGTCCGCCTCTGTGTATGTACTGAACAGGGCCTTCATACTAGAGGGGTGGCAAATTTGTTTAAGCATCAGTGTGATCCAGTAATACTAAAGGTCAGTAAGGATAATACAGGTAGCAGGATAATAATTAAAGCTAAGTTACTTGGTAGACCTATCACACTGGTGGGGTTTTATGGCCCCAACAGTGATGATACAGAGCTCCTTAAGAAGCTGTTTTGTCAGCTTTTGGATTTTTCCGATCTGGTGTTAATGGCAGGAGATTTCAGTATAATACTTCATAATAAGCTGGACAGATCAACTAAAAGCAGATCAATAGTTAACTCGAATTCTCAGCAGTTTCTGAGTAGAATGATGAAGGAAGTGGAGGGATAGAGCGGATTCTCAGCAGGTCTTTCATATACTAACAAGAAATATAGCCACTCTTCACGGATTGATTATTTCTTGGTGGATCAGTTATGGCGTAGTGCGATAGTTAGTATAGTGTATCTTCCCCCTAATTTATCTGATCATGGAGCGGTTGTATTAAAAATGAACCTACTAAAAGAGAGGGAGGTGGACGTTAGACCGCTCCTTATTGCTAGATGAAGAAGTTGGAACCAAGCTGCGTGTAGGGACGGAGGAGTTTTTTAAAGAGAACCTAGGTACAGCCTCATTCCATGTGGTTTGGGATGCCTATAAGGCAGTGTTACGAGGGATACTCATGAGCATTGCAAGCTATAAAAATAAGTTGTATAGGGAAGAATTAGAGCACCTGGAAATAGAGATGAGAAATTGCAGAGAGCAGTTATTGAAGAGTACAGATGAAGGGGAGAAGCGTGTAAAGCAGCAGAGATTGGATGTTTCCAAACAGCAATTTGAAGCTCTTTTGCAATCAAGGGTTGTAAAGCGATGGGAGGCAAGCAAGTTGGCACATTTCGAATATGGGCAAAGCCCAGGGAAATTATTGGTGTGGAAAGTTAAAAGGGATCAAGTGAGGAACTGTATCAAGGAAGTTGAAGTAGAGCAAGGACAGAGGACTAGAGATAGTGGGAAAATAAATAGCACCTTTTTGCAATTCTTCTCCCAACTTTATACAGAAGACACTAAGGTTACGGAATCAGCTGTTCATACCTTGTTAAGGGAAGATACTCTCCCTTTTCAATCCCCGGAGCAGCAGGGTTGGTTGAATAGACCTATTACCTCAGGGGAAATTACAGCTGTCTTGAGGAGAAGTAAGGGAGGGAAGGCTCCAGGCCCCAATGGTCTTCTGGGTGAATTGTATAAAGCTTTGGAGCAGGTATTAATGCCCTTTTTGCTAAGATTGTTTTCTGAAGTCTTTACTAATGATTCCCCCATCCCTGCGTCTTGGAATGAGACAGTCATTTCACTGATTCTGAAATTGGGTAAAAATCCGGCTAGGTGTGAGTCATTTAGACCTATTTCGTTGCTAAACTCGGACTACAAGTTATTTGCAAAGATTCTATCGGATAGATTAAATTATGTCGCGAAGGATTTGATTAATTCAGATCCGGAGGGGTTTGTTAAGGGCAGGTATTTACATGTGCTCACCCATATTCTAATCGGGCCAATAGATTTGGCAACCACTTATAAGATCCCCTTGGGGGTTATAGCTTTGAATGCTACAAAAGCCTTTGATATGGTCAGTTGGGGTTATTTAGCGTAGAGTTTGAGTAACTACAATTTGGGAGATAACTTTTGCAGGGCTATAAAACGGATTTATCATGACCCATCTGCCAGAATTGTTATCAATGGGAAACTAACAAACTCTTTTAGGATATCGAGGGGAACTAGGCAGGGCTGCCAGGTGTCTCCACTTTTGTTTGATCTGTATATCGAACCTTTCGCATGGAGGATAAGACACCTTACTGAAATAGCTCCTTTTAAATGGGAACAGTGGGAGAGGAAAGTTGCACTTTACGCAGATGATTTAATGGTATTCACCGCAGACTTATCGAACGCACTCCCAGCTCTACTAAGGCTAGCTGAGGATTTTGGTTCTGTTTCTGGCTATCAGGTCAATTCAGAAAAGACTGACATAATGGCATGGAACCAGGAAGGGGATGGCTGGCATGGGAAGGCTGAAATGCACTATTTAGGTGTATTAATTACACAAGATATTGAGAAATTGGTGGTGAAAAATCAGGAACCATTGCTAGAGGAGTGTATTAATTTAATGAAGGGCTGGGTCTATCTTCCGTTGACAGTACTGGGAAGGGTAAACTGGTTAAAATGTTTCTTCTCCCTAAAATTAATTTTATCCAGAATGCTATTCCATTACAAATGAATGGAAGATAGCTCAATAAGCTGCAGCAGGCTATCACTTCATTTATTTGGGCTTGTGAGGGCTCTAGAATTGCGTGGAAAAAGCTGCGGAGGAGGAGAGAGAAGGGAGGTTTATCACTGCCGGATCTACAGCTGTATGCTTGGGCCTTTCTGCTGAGGAACTCAAGGTTGTTATTCACCTCCCTGGATGAAACAGCTATGGGCGCTATGTTCAATGCGATGACACGATCTATCCAGGGGGCGGTAAATCATTTTTTAAAAAAGTTTGGTGATCCAAAATTTAAAAAAAATAAGATTAAAAGTGTTGAGGGATGCAGCAATGTGTTGGCACCAGGTGAAACCCATCATCAAGATTGACTATTACAATCAACGAGCTTCTATCTGGGACTCTCCGGGCACTCCAGAATGTTTTGAGGGATGCCTTGGCCAAACCAATAAGGGAAGCCGGTTTGGAATATTGGGGTGATCTTATACAGGAGGCGTTACTACTCCCCTGGGAAGAACTGAGAGATATAACAGGAGGTACTCTGTCCAGGTTTTAATATATTCAACTGGCAGCCTGGGTACAGTCTTCTCGACAAAGCCGGCAGGGGGAAAATCCCCAAGCAGAAGATCTTTTTAATGGCTCCCCCAATGGCAGCAAGGTTGCAAAGTGGTATTGGTAGATTTTGGAGTGGATCAATGGCAATTTTAAGTTGCCAGAGCAGTTATGGCAAGGCACTATGATGAAAGAAATAGCGCAGTCAGAGTGACAAGAATCCATGAGTATGTGCTTTGAGGTAGTTCAGGCTGAACCGCTGAGGAAAAACCAATTGTATGTGATACACAGAGCTTATATCACCCCAGCAAAATGTACGAAAATAAAGAAAGGGGAATTGGTGACTTACACTAAATGTGGAGCTCCAAACGCCTCTGACGTTTATATGTTTATGGATTGCCCAGGAGTTGTCTCCTTCTGGTCTGAGGTGGTGGGAACACAGTCGCACATTATAGGGAAGGAGTTGACTGCAAATCTCCCTCTCATTATTTTTGGCAAACTGCATGACTCAGCAGGTTGGTTGAGAAATAGCAGGAGCCGGCTGTTTCTTGCTATTTTATTAGCCAGAAGGGAGATTTGTTTGAAGTGGGTGACGGCAGCCCCCCCTTTACACAAAAGCTGGCTGGATATGCTTGTGAACACAGCCAAATTAGATCTGAAGGTGCGGGGCCCTGAACAGAGGTTGTAAAAGAGGAAGCTATGGGCTCCGTTCCTGGAATGGGCCCCTTTCCAGGGATGTATTGTCCAATGATTCAGTACTCCCCTTACACCAGTGCCAGCCACAGGGGGTGACCCCAGGAAGGCTGAGCAGATGATACAGGGCCCTCCTTGGGAGGTATGCCCACTTCTTTTTTCGGATATAGAAGTAAGATCCCTGCGGAATTAAGTTGTGACTTACCTGTGAGGTGTATGAGGACTTAAAAAAAAAAAAAGAATTAGCTTGCTAGGGATGCAATAAAGCTCACATTCATTGATACACTTACTGAAACAAACCCATACTAACCAGGCAGATTGGTAAGCTTTGGAAGAACGTGGGGCCCAGGATTGTCTAATGAATTATACAGCCTCATATATAATGCCTCAAAATTACAATAAGCTGCCTAAAAACTTTCTAAGTTTCCAGAGTGAGAGAGTTATTAAAGATGAGAGTGTGAGGGAAGCTTGGGGATTGCATCAAAAGTGGAAAAAGGTAGAATTATAATTAGAATGTGGTAGGAAAGTTCTAATACATTGGCACCCAAACTTGGGACTATCAAACAGAAGGTAATAACACCAGGACAACTTGCTAACATCAGTTTTGAGCTAGCACTCTAGTAGTCACTATAAATGGGGAAATGCAGAATTTAATCACTGGGACCAATCCTGAAGGAATGCATTGATGGCAGTCACTAATGGGCTTTGTCTCCAAGTGTAAAATGAAGGAAGCTGAAAGTTTAAACAAAGGCAAACAAATCTACATTTAGTGGACCCCACACAGCAGAAATCCTTTTGAATACTGTAGGATGAAGATACCAATAACTGGATTCTAGAAGGTGTGTGGAACACCAATCCACTAGAGTACTGAGATGTCCTGGTAAGTATCTTGCTTTTGGGACAGAGTTCATCAAATCTGTTCACCAGTTATGAGAGAGGTTTGAATTTTGTTCTTCTAAATGACTGATATATGTAACAACTGTCAGGTGGTCTATGCTGAACAGAACGGTACACCTTATTTTGTCCTTTGCAAATGTTTGTTTTGCAAAGGAACCAGCAAACATCTTTAAGCACTTTATGTGCAGAGAGGACACCCAATTTGACCGTGTCCCTCCAGCCGATATTCCACAACATCTTGCTCCTTATGTTATCAGGCTGTGTCTGACGCTAATGTTTCCGTTCCAGGCTCCCAAATGGTCTAGCCAGCATTGGAGCACAATAATAGACTCCTGATCTAACAAAATTATTTCTAAGAATGACAGATCTTTTCACACATGACTTTTTTAAAATTATTGTAAAGCCCAATGATGAAAGGGACCTGGAAAAAGAATTTGAATTGAGGAAAATAAGAGACCTAGTATTACTGCTACCCTGTCTAACATTCTCAGAGAAATTGTGGACTTGCATAGAATTGAACTAAACATGTTTTGGAGAGCCAGTGCCTTTGATTGAGGGACGGAGCTGTAACAATGGTTTCTCAGAATTTACGACAAAACCAAACATTTTGTTACCATAGATGAAATTAGAGAAGACTTTTCCCAAATGATAATAAAACAAAAGTATTGAAGAAAACCAAATGAAATCAGCAAACAATTATAAAGAACTATTGTTTTGGGCCATGATTAAAATGTCATCTAGATAGACACAAGTCTGATACCCTGAGCTCTGAAGGTTTCATGTCTCCATTTATGCTTCAAATTCCTTTATTGAGTTTCAAAAGATGATATAAACAAGGGCAGAATTCTGCCCTCTAACAGGAAAAGAAACAAAGGAAGAAAACAGCCAACGTCCAATAACCCCTCCCCCAAACCCGTCACCTACCCACCCCCTCCCGAGGTACCTCTATGACCAACGAACATCGGAGACTGTGTAACATACTATTATTGTGTCCCACTATCTCTCGCTGCTCTGTGGACTGTCGTCTTCTGTGAGATGCAGGAGTCTTAGGTATTTAGGGCAGGTCAGCTCTCGGAATTCACAGCGAGTAATGTAAGAAAGGGGTGCCATAGTTTTCTGTATGAGTGGTCCCGTGCCTACAGAGTAAGAGTGAGCCATTCCTTCCCCAGAATCTGCTATGGTCAATGTAGCCAGCCCAGCTGTGTTGGGGTTTTTGGGGAGCCCCAGTGTGTTAAGATGTTCTGGAGTGCAGCGCCAAGTGCGAGGCTAATCTGGCATCCTTTTCGTGATTTGAGTGGAAATGTCAAGGGGTTCGGCAGGCTCAGAACAATGTAGGTTGTGAGTCTCAGAAGTTGTGTGGTCATGTGACGGTCAATATCATCCAGAATACCCCCCAGTATGTGGCCAGCTTTTAACATTCCCAGAGGATGTGTGTCAGGGTACTGGGGTCCCTGCATCCCCTACAACACAGAGGTGAATGCGAGCTGTTGCTCCTATGGAGCCGGGATGGGGTGAGGTACCAATATGTGGCTATTTTCACTGCAGTCTCAATGCCTGCCGTACTCTGGGCCATGTGTCTGGCCCTATAGTGAATCACCTCCCACTCCGTGGGTGTGAATTGTCTCCCCAGTTTTGTCTCCCATCTCTTCTCGCTCGGGGTTCTAGGCTGCGGGGCTGCATTCTGTATCTCATCATAAAGGTCAGAGATTATGTGTTTATCTGCTGTCTTAGTCAATAACTGTCTCTCAAACTGCAGGAGGGGTCGAGATGCTCCCTCACGGATCATGGGGTTCATCACCCAGTGCCGTATCTGGAGATATTGCATTCTCTTGGTCTTAGGGAGTGAATATGCCTTCCTTAATCTATCAAAGGACATTATGCCCTCTCCGTCAAACAGGTGTCCGATGGAGCAACATTGTGGGGTGGACCAGAATGGTAGGAACCCTGACTATGGCCCGGCGTGAACTTGCGGTTCCCCACTATGGGGGTCAGAGGGGACGGAAAGGTAGTAAGCTCCTTAGAGCAGACAACTTGGTCCCATGCCTTCATTGTTGCTCCGGTGACGGGGAGGAGTACAGACCCCCATGGTCTATGGCAATGCGGAAGGGAAGGAATCTTCCAAAGGGTAGTCCTTGCGACTGCTCTATCCATGAAAAGCCATCACCTGTCGGACTCTGGCCGGGACCACTGTAACAAGTATCAGAGTTGGGCTGCCCTATAGTATTGTTGAAGGTCAGGAATACCCATTCCGCCCTTCCGCAGGTGCTGACAGGATAGATGTCTGGCCATTCTAGGCCTCCCACCAGCCCAAATGAAGTGGCTAATATAATGCTGTAGCGTTTGGAGGGCTCCGGGTGGGGGTTCTGCTGGGAGCATCTAAAAAGGAATAGAGCCCTGGGCAAGACCGACATTTTTATGGCGGCTATTCTGCCCAGCCATAAGATGGGATGGGTTCTCCATTGGGCCAGGTCTCATTTGACACTCTGGAGGAGGAGCTGATAATTCAAATGTGAGGACTCCACAATGGTCTTAGCTATCTGAATGCCTAAGTATGGAATGAATTGCCATTGAAACGGATACCGCCAGGCCAACAGCTCCACCTTCGGGAGCGTGAGGCTGAGAGCTTGTGATTTTGAGAGGTTTATCTTAAAACCAGACACCCCCCCAAAGGTCTTCACCTCCTTCAAGAAAGCCGGCAGAGCCCTCAGTGGGTCATCCAAGGCCACCACCACATCGTCTGTGTAAAGTGCTATTACGTGTTCTTCCCCACTAAAAGTAGCCCCTGTGTCCCTAGGGTGTCCCTTATGCGCTGCGTGAAGGGCTCCATATAAAGGGCAAACAGCAGGGGGGAAAGCGGGCACCCCTGCCAGGTCCCCCGGCCAACCGCAAATGAGACAGATGTTGTCCCGTTGACTCTAACTGAGGCCTTTGGGTGACTATACACACTAGTAATTCATGCATGGAACTGGGGCCCCTGCCCGAAGTGCTCCAAGGTTTCCTGTAGATGTTGCCAGTGGACCCGGTCAAATGCCTTTTCAGCATCAATGCTGAGCAGCATCTGTTCTCTCCCTGACCGCTGAGCTTTGTCTATGATGTGCATGATCCATTTGGTATTGTCCCCACACTGTCTGAGTGGAATAAAGCCCGCCTGGTCCGGGTCCACCATGCCGGGCATCAGCGGATTCAGACGGGAAGCCAGGATGACCATGAGCAGTTTGATGTCTACGCTCAGTAGAAAAATGGGTCTTTAGGATCCACAATGTGTGGGGTCTTTCCCAGGTTTTGGGATGACCATGATGGATGTATCTAGCATGGTTGGTGGAATTGTATCCAAACCAGAGATAGTGTTAAAGAGGCGTGTCAGTATCGGGGCAAGCTCACCGCAAAAGGTTTCACAGAGCAAGCCTGGGAAGCCGTCTGTTTCTGGGGACTTCAGGGCGTCCAGCCTGGCTATTGCTGATATAACCTCCTCTATTTGTGTGGGAGTCTCAAGCGGGGCTGCGTCATCTGCCGAGAGCTGTGCCTTGTGAGTGCCATTGAGATATTGCCGAGTGGCATCTATATTGGACCAATGGGAGAGTACAGGTCATGGTAGATATCTCGGAATGCAGCAGCTATCTGCGTGTCACCAACCGCCTCTGTTCTGTCCCCTGACCTCACTGTCTCCACCAGTGTGGATTACCTCTGGGCGCTGAGTCTGTTGGTTAAGAGGCACTCGCACTTGTTCCCCCCGTAGAAGGAATGGCGCAGCCGTAGTGCTGCATATTCTGCCCTATCAATGTCTAGGCTTGCTTACTGTGCCCTGGCCGCACTCAACTGTAACTGGGCCCTCTTCTCTCTTTGAGCCTTATTGTCTGTGGTTGAGATGGCAATGAACTCGCCCCTCACAACCGCCTTCATTGTTTTCCACAGTAGGGAGATCGAGGTATCTGCTGTGTCATTAAAGTCTACAGTTGGAGATGGCCATCCATATCTGAGGCACCACTTCAGGTCTCGACAAGAGAGTAGTACTGAGCCTCCAAGGACAATGAGCCCTGGGGTGGGCTGAAATAGTCAGTGTAAGGGAGACAGCCGCGTGGTCCGACAGTGCGCATGGATCTATGGCTATCTCCTTCGGAATCTGTTGGACGTGTCTAGCACCCAAGAAAAGGTCAATGCGGGCATAGGTTTTATGAGCATGGGAGTAGAAGGTGTAGTCCCTGCTTGTGGGGTGTCTATTCCTCCATAGGTCACTCAAGCTTAACTCCTAACTCCTCCAGTGTCTGAAGTCCCCTTGGTGACATGGCTCCCGTCCCCCCATATCTAGAGGCCGACCCATCCCAGTTGTTGTTGAGGACAATATTAAAGTCACCCCCAATGAGTACATGTCTGGCCTGCGCAGTCATGACCTCGCCCAGCGCCCGACATACGAACCCCTCCTGCTTCTCATTAGGCAAGTAAATGGAGGCCACAACGACTTGAGAATCCCCTAGGTGTACCCTGAAGGCTAATAGCCGACCCGGTATTTCTGCCATTTTGTGTGCCACGTTCTCCCAGAATGATCGTGACACTAAGAGTGCCACTCCTGCTACATTGTTCTCTTGTGAGGAAAAGTGCTGTATTGGGAAGGCCCATGATTGTAATCTATGGTGATCTGCAGGATGTAGATGGGTCTCCTGCAAGAGACACAGGTCTGCCCTGGTACTTTCCATGTAGGAAAGGACAGCCCAGCACTTGGTTGGGTTATTCAGCCCTTTAACATTGAATGTTATTACTTTGAAGATGCTTTGGGTTGTGCAGGCACTAAGTCAGGGGCCCATGACTTCTACACCTTCTCTGTGTCCCTCTCCCCTGGTGTGGCTAAGGTATTTGTGGATTACTCCATCCCCATTGAACTTTATATGGCTATGTATAAACTTTGTGGCACCTTCCCCTGAAAAGAATACCCTTAAACATCAACAACATTCTTAACAGCCCCTGGTACATCCGGAGTAGTCCAGAAAGATGGTCCGTAGTCTAGGAGAAAAGCACCCCGGTTACCATTCCACCATCAAGTGCCAACCACCTCCTCGTCTGGGCCCCCTGAGGCAAATGTTATTCTACCTCGAGTGGTTCTCCAGGTCCTCTGTGTGTGCTTGAAGCATGATTTGTTGCTCCTGTAGGTGAATTACTTCTTGCTAGAGTTGTTCTATCTCCCGTCAAGGTTGAGCTTGTGTTCCTCCAGAGTGTCCACCCTCACTCCAACTGCTTCTAGCTCATGTCTCACTTCCTTCAGGTCCCGGGGCAGATCGCTCTTTACCACCTGTAGGTCTTCTTTTAGAGACTGAAAGAGCCCCTTGAGTAAGGACTGCATGATTGGGCCCTCACCTTCTTCGTCACCCTCCCTCTGGATCGTAGTGGGGGTGTGGGTGCCCCCCTCTGAGTTGCCCTTCATAGTCTTGGCCATCATGTCCTTGACTGATCTATCCTTTTTGGAGTGTGCTATCTACGAAGTGTTGGTGAGTCTCCTTCTCACTGTTGGGGCCTCCTTCGCCTCTCCGCTGCCTGGCTCCGGCCCTCTCACCCCTGGGGGGGAGGATCCACAGCCACGGCTCAGGCCGCCCCCAAGCTACTCAAGCACCTCCTCGCTCCAGCTGGCCTCCCCGTGTTCTCCGCATGAGGGCTCCCGTGAGGCCACCGAAGCCAACAGGTCAGGGAGCCCCCATGATCCGACACCCTTCCTTTCATGCAGTCTCACCACCCAGTCTCTTGGCCTGATGATGATATTTGCGCCCACTAGTCCAGCTTTAGGGTGCGGCCCCAATCGGCTTGCCCCAAGTGTCGTGCTGCTGTGTCCATGTGCCAACGTGTGCAGGGGGATCCTCAGCGTCCCTCCAAGATGTCACCCGGCTCCTTTGCGCTGCTCTTCAAGCGCACCCCAGGCAGGTTCCACATCTGTCTCCGCGGGACCCCAGGCGTCACCTCCCATGGGTGCCTCCATTTTAGAAGCCACTTGGTTGCGAGCCAGCAGACTCACCCTCTATCGCCTGCCGGCTCCCGCTCCTCACGCCTTTCTCCAGCTCCCAGTCCTCTCTGTCATGCCGGGGGCTGTGCTTCTACCGCCCCCAGGTGCCGTGCAGGCGGCGGGGCCTGTGGGCGGAGAGACACTGAGTTCCGTCTCACCCATCCACCATCTTAGGGGTGTGTCTCATGTCTGCATTTAAATTGGAAATAATTTCTGTCTCTTTTTTGAATGGGAATTGTGTACTAGACCGACCATCCAGTCCCCTAGGAGCAGGGCAATTCTCTAAGGTAACATTGCTTACATTTAAATGATGCTAAACTACAAAAAGGTTGAACTGTTTGAGGTTAATCACTGGTTTGTTTGTTTGTATTTCAACATTTAAACATTTGTTTGTATTTCCTTCGACCTAAAAATATGTGGCTTAGGAAACCTGAAGGATCTTACAAATTGACTGAATTACTTTTTTCTACCTTTTTTTCAAGGGCAGTGAGGAAGAAGACACTGTAGAAGAAAAGGTTAATGAAGGGTAGCATACAAATCGATTATGTAACCTTGAACAGTGGAGAGAACACAAGGATCTGTTATGATAGCTTTCCAAGTAGACAGCAACTTTGCTGGACGCCCGCCTAATGGCAAAGGACCAGACTGGAAGATGTCCTTTGAGCTTGAGAACCTCTATTCCTGAAGCCTCTTTCTCTTTGTGGATAGAACTGAGCACAATAATCTTCAAATGGAACGTAGGAACCTTTGAAGGAATTGAATTTTGCTTTGAAGCAGCCAGCAGAGCAGTTTCTACCTCTATCGACTCTCACAAAAAAACGCTGCTCAAAGACTCTAGGGCCCATATTTATGCTCTGTTTGCAACGGATTTGTGTAATTTATTTTGGCGCAAATTTGGTGCAAACTGAACTCTATATTTATACTTTGGCGCTAGACCCGTCTTGCGGTAAAGTTATGGAGTTTGAGTCATTTTTTGTACGTGAAAACCAACCGTGGGCTAATGACATGCAAGGTAGGCATTCCCGTGCAAAAAATGACTCCAAGGCATGTGCACCTTATTTATCCTCCAGGAGGAGGCGAGCCGTAAAACATGGCACCCAGACGGATTTGCCCTGTTTTTTAACACCTGGGTCGGGGCAGGCATTAAGGGACCTGTGGGCTCATTTCCATGGTGGGAGACCATGGAAGCAGTCCACAGGTGCCCTTCCCTGCACCCAGGGACACCCCCTGCCACCCTCGCCCACCCCTGGAGGACACCCATGGATGGGGGACCCATCCATGGTGGGTGCAGGTAAGTGCAGGTAAGTATATATTTTTTTTAAGTGGCATAGAGGGGCCTAACGTGGGCCCCCCTACATGCCACTGTGTCCAATGGCCATGCTCAGGGGAAAGTAGCCCCCTGGGCATGGCCATTGGGCAGGGGGGCATGACTCCTGTCTTTGCTAAGACAGGAGTCATTTCCATGGGGGTTGTCAGGTTTGAGTCAATATTTTTGACTCTAACCTGACTTGCACCATTCTTTGGCGCACAACCCCCAGTCTTCCCTTTGCCTCCGCTGCCCGGTTACTGTCATTTATTTTGACGCTAACCAGGACGCAGCGCCGGCTAATGTCATTCCATAAATAAGGTGCCTGGCTGGCGCATTGGAATGGTGTTAGCCGGCGGTAAATTTTTATACGCAAATCTGCGCTTGCGCTAATTTGCGTCAAAAAGTATAAATATGGGCCTTCATATCAAAGCTTATGTCTTGTCCAAAGATGCAAATGTGAGATATTTAATGACTTCTTTTAAAAAGGAGTCAACAAACAGCAATTATTTGGCTTGAGAACCGGCCTCAGAAGTTGCCATGGCTCCTAATCTTGGATCAATATTGAGTAGAAGATCTTTAACTCAAGTCTTGCAAGAGAAATAATGGGGTTGCCTACGAAACAAATTGCACTTTGAGTCCATTTGGATCATTCTCCTAGGTCAAGCGTCGGTCCTTCTAATCTCACCTCTTCAGCAACATTAAGAACACTTAAGAATGCTCCAGTTGTATCTCTTAACTTCTCCTGGCAAACTGACCAGGCTCTCTGTATCCTTTTTTGAGTCTTTATGAATTTACAAAAAAAATCCCCAATGTTTGGGTCAATAGAAGGGTTTGTTGTTACATTATTTGAGAGAGAAGGTTGAGGGCCCTCAGAATGTGAACAGGAGTAAGTTTATTTAGTGGATGTCTAATTTTGGACATAACATTGCCCATGATCTGCAGGAACGATGATACAAGATCTGCAGTAACCCAATCAGTTGAATTGTCATTAAAATTTCAAGTAGGGTCAAACCTGGGGGTCCCTGTGAAACAGTAATTGTAGAGTTGTCGTCACCACAGTCATCATACACTAAACACTTTTTTTTTGGACGGAGAGTCAAACCAATTGTTTGACCTGGCCCTTTTTATGGGCCATCCCGAACCTTTTGCCTTCCTCCTCCTAATTTTCTGACCTCTTTTTCTTGGCTTTAGGACTCTGAGCACTTTATCACTGCTGATCAGTGCTAAGGTGCATGTGCTCTCCCTCTAAACTTGGTATGATTGGCTTACACCTGATTAGCACATTTGATTTACCTATAAGTCCCTTGTACAGAGGTATCCCTTATACCCAGGGCCTGTAAATTCAATGCTACTAGTGGGCCTGCAGCGCAGCTGCGTCACCCACAGAAGTAGCCTTTCAATCCTGTCTCAGGCCTGCCACAGGAGTGCCTGCATACGCTGTTTACTGCCACATTGACTTGGCAAGTCAAACTACTTGCCAAGGCCTAAACTCCCCTTTTATTACATCTAGGTCACCCCTACGGTAGGCCCTAGATAGCCCTATGGGCAGGTTGCTGTGTTTGTAAAAGGTAGGACATATGTCTTTATGTACTACATGTCCTAGTAGTGACAAACAGCTTATTTATTTTCTCACTACTTGGCTGCCCTCTGCCCTGTGTTCCACCAGTGATCTACAAGGGTTGGGTGAAGTGCCTCCGGCCTCCCCTGCATTTGTGCTGGGTCCTGCAGCTGGGCATGAGTAGTGTGCCCCTAGCTCTGTGGAGCACGTGAAGAGCGCTGTCCCTCATCCTTGTGCTAGTGCGTAGAAGTGCTACCATGGGTTATCCTATTAGCACAAGGTAAGTTCTACATCTAAAGGGGAAGTGTTTGGTGAGCACTTCAGGACTCTGCCTCTTGCTCAGTACTTATTGGTCCCAGGATGGGTGGAGGAATTGAAGGATTGGAGTGAGGATCGTGCCTCCGGTCAGCCCTACCAAGCGCTTTTGGCCTCAGAAGTCCCCAAGAAGCACTGTGTGAAATTTCCAGAGTGGCCCCCCAGGCAGGAGAGCTGCGATGTGCAATCATCCCCAGGGCGTCATTTCCTGAGGTGCACCATTGCCGCTAGCTGCTGAGGTCCCCCTTGCAAGGCTTCACCTGAAGGAAGTCAGAGTGTCTGGGGAAAGGGCCATGCATGCTGAGCGCTTGGCATTTGCCAGCAAAGGGCAGAAGAAGGTTGCGGCCCTCAGGCTGGCGTGGGAGAGAGGAGCTGGAACCTGGGGCTGGCTGGACCAGGTGGGAGTGCGGGGTTATGCATCCCCAAGCCTTGGAGGGCTCCATATGTGATACTAAAAAGCTGAATGGCTTACATAGGAGTTGCCAAAGTGAGCAGCTGCCCCGTGTGTATGTGAACAGCAGTCTGGTGATCTTCCCACGTGCGAGGGACCC
The DNA here is from genome assembly GCF_031143425.1 of Pleurodeles waltl. NCBI lineage: Eukaryota > Metazoa > Chordata > Amphibia > Caudata > Salamandridae > Pleurodeles > Pleurodeles waltl. The sequence goes on from NC_090447.1 coordinate 1,392,959,404, forward strand.
ACGTGGGAGCTGTGTGCATCCCTTTCTTACAGTGTGGCCTAGTGCAAAGAGAGTCCATCGTTCCCTGTGCGGGGATAATAGAATAAGGGCCATATTTATACTTTTTGACGCAAAGCTGCGCCGGCGTAGCTTTGCGTCCAAAAATTTAACGCTGGCTAACGCCATTTCGATGCGCCGTGCGGGCGTCAAATTTATACCTTGACGCACGGCGGCGCAACCAACAGGTGGGAGCCATTTTTTTTTGACGCACACAGCGCCGTCAAGTCGTAAAGGAAAACAACGTTAACGCGACGTAAATGACTGTGGGTCGATTTACGACAGCGCAACCCGGAAAGCGCCGTTTTTTTTACGCAATAGCGTCAAATTTACCCGCGAACACTGCCCTTTTTTAGCACAGGAGAGCCACAATGGATCCCAGATGCCACTACAGACCCCAGGAAGATGACAGCAGACCAGGAACCAGCCAGGATGATCCATACAGGAACCAGGACATTTATAGAAAAAAAAGAAAGGGTCGCTTCAGTGCAGAGGAGCAGGAAATCCTGGTTAAAGAGGTGACGGAACACTGGCACCAACTGTTCATCACCTCTAAGTTCCCAATCAGCAGGAGAGAGGCCATATGGCAACAAATTGTTGACAAGATCAACAGTGTGGCGGAAGTACGCAGGACAGTCACCGAGTGTAAGAAACGCTGGCATGACTGCAAACGTAGGACAAAGGAAAAAATGGCCAGGAACAGGAAGGCAGCACTGCAGACTGGAGGTGGGAGTCCAGCACACCAGGAGGCCCTAAACCACATGGAGGGGATGGTCGCAGCCGTCATCCCTGAGGAGATCGTCACAGGGATTCAAGGACAGGACAGCGCAGACTACCAGGAGACAACGCACATGCAGGGTAAGTTGCATGGGGAATTAAAATGCAATAATGGGGACTGTAAGCAGGGGGGGGGAATCCCTACTACACAATGCATGTAAGTCAGCATATATAAGGAGTGGCATGGGTAAAGGGGAACGGCAGGGGGGCATGCCCAGCACAGACAGAAGCTGGGGCACCACATAACACTACACCAACAACAGTCCCATGGGGGCATGCTGTCATGACAACAATGGAGCTAAGGGAAAGCTGCGACAGGTGGGAAGGCCACTACGTCAAACTTACATCATGGCACTCGTCAGTCAAAATATATCCTACATCAACTAGGTCCCTATCAGTAATCCAGTAGCCAAAACAACAACTGCAATGTAACTGTGACAAAAGTTGACACTAACACCTCTGATCTCTGTGCAGCTATAGTAGCCAATGGCAGTAACCTCCCCATGGAACATACATACCTAAATTAGGGGGTGAGGATGACATCTGCAACTATTTCCAGAAATAAGAAAAAAGCACCAGTACACTCAAATGTCAATGCCCATAGTTGACACATACATCAGCCAAAGAAAACAGCAATAGGAGCCACACAGCACTAAGGACACACACATGCTGCATACGTCAGGGTCCCTCACGTGCCTGGCTAACAAGGCAACATCACTAATGTCATACTGCTCTGACAACAACATTGAGGAGGGGACACATGCAACTGGTCACTGAAACATACCTGCACAGTCAGAGGACCAAATAGGACATTGATACGATAAACAGGGCAATCCAATTAAACACACATTACCCAACATCAGCTGGAAAGATTAACAATGTCAACATCCATATCACATCGTAACATTGCCATGCATAGGATATGCCACATAACAATTACAATTAGGTCAATGCGAATATAAAGATTTAGGGGCAGGTCTTGAGAGGCAAGTGTGCTGCCAGGGCAATCACAGCACCCACAGCCAGTGAAAGGTCTCACCATAAGAATAGTTATACACGGAGGGTCGAGTAGGACAAAAAGATGGCTATTCCCTAATTGGTACAAAGTAACACCTCGATGCCATTAGGCAGACAAGTCTGATAACTCTATATCATAAATGTGACACACAGGTGGGCCATAGGCCTATTATAATGCCCATATGAAGGACAACAGATACCAACAACAAACCAGAGCACAAAGTAAAGTCATCAAAAGGCTTGCATGTTATGGCAAATTTTTCACAACACAGACACACTAATTGTACCCTGTTTCATTGCAGAGGAACATGGATCTCCTGCCGATATGCCTGTCCCTGATTTCCCTGATGACATGGATGACGAGCCCATAAGCATTCCCCAGGAGACCATCCAAAAGGTCCTTGAAACCCTCCAGACCCCACCTTCAGTCACAAGGAGGAGCACACAAGAAGCAGCCATCACAGAAGAACCACCCACCACCCCAATTGTAAGACCTGCCAGCTCCAATACAGCTGAGGACTCTGACGACACTGGCACCAGCTTTGAAAGAACTGTAGTTGGTGTACAGCGGGAGCTGGCCAAGGAGGTGCGGGTGGGGATGCAAACTATGGCAGCCAGCCTTGAGGGGGTGCGCTCGTGCATGACGTCATTTGCAGATCAGGCAGCTGCTATGCAAGCCCTAACATCTATCTTTCAGGAACTGCAGAAAACACAGAAGGAAATCAGCACAGCTGTAATACAGTTGACCCAACACCTACAACTGCAATCCAGTCAACGCGTGCACGAATGCAACATTGAACCCCTCAGGGCCGACCTGGCTGCCTACCATCGTGATGTAGCTGCTATTCTCAAAAACCAGCAGGCCCTCCTTGCAGCAGTACTGCCCTTAAGAACTTCACAGGGAGCAGCCCCCGGGATGTCTGACTCCACGTCTTCTAACACTGAGGTGTGTGTTGCCCCTTCACAACCAACAACAACAAGGACAAACCAGGCAACACACACATCAGAAGAAGAAGACATGGAACAGATCACATTCTCACGGAAGAGTACCCGGAAGCACTAGTCCCTGCACCATGGCCTACTTTGACCAAGGTCCTACGTTTTGTCAAATGCCAGTCTCACTACAACTACACTCAATGACTGTTCTGCTAACCACTGTATGACTTGTCAGCATTGCCAGTGAATGTCTCTCTCCTACTATTCGGCAAATCCTGTCCCTCAGCACTGTCTGTGACATCACCCCAGCATGTCAGGAGCATCATCCACACCCCTTCTGTAGGATCACCATGTAAGAATGCACCAGAACGGACTCAGCAAACATGGACAATGGACATTTTGCACTACAGCACCTATCAATAAATAGCACTTGAACACCTAATATGTCTCTGTGTTATTTGACACATCAACTGTGCAGTAGATAACTATAAAGTGCCTGTGTGACAACCATGTAGCTTGTCAATACAACTGTCCTGACATCATGTAGTCTGATACATCTGTGCAGTGGCCAGGTTTGCACCATAGCCTTACCATCCTGAGGAGAATAACTGATGAAGGGACAAACCACACACAATCATGCTGTGTTGGACAGAATAATGCTCCATCTATAGGAATTCAAGTCAACTAATGGTGGCTGATAAATGTAAGCACCATGCAATACTAAAACATGAAATTATGCAGCATTATCTAAGCAAACACAAATAAACACTGCATCAATCTCCCTTTCTGAGTATACTCCCATGAAGGGAAGTCATGCTGAATTTTTACACACTCGATCTATGTCAGCAATGAAGGCAACAAGACAAGAGTGTTAACAACACATCATCTACAAAGATGTCCCTGAACATCACACTGCAGTCCGACCTAATAAATTACCCACAATACCAAGTCTTGAAACACACTTTGTGATGTAGAAAACATACTCATCAACACAAATCCTTGGTGATTGATGTTAACGACCAATGGTGGGTCTCCCAAATGGTGGATACTTACCAAGTTAGCACAGGGGAAGCTGCCATGTTAAAGCTCCATGTTCTGTGGTGTGTAGCATAGGACACAAATGTCATAGAAAAACATTCACCTACACTGATGTCAAGGCCATGATCAAGTAGCAGTTAACGCATAATGCAAAGGGTTAACTATATGTTTATTACTAAGTATTCACACTAGAGGCAACTAAGGGCAAAGTCATACCTACACTAATCTAACCTGCCTACTCCTAACCCACAACTGTCCCTAACTAACCTAAGCTAAACTTACTCTACACATATAACGAATCGATCTAAACATCAACCCCCCCACCCACCATTATGAGACAGGACACATGCAGAACAACACATACTAACCTACACACATACTATACTATCCTAAACAATCATATATAATATATATATATATATATTTTATATAATAGTTTTTTTTTTTTTAAACAAACAGGAATCCCAACATTGACACGCACCTACCCACCCACACAAAAAAGAAAAATAGAAAGAATAAGGACCCCCCACCCTCCTCCCTAACACTAACTAAGCTAACAACCTACACTAACCTAACACTAATCCCCAAAACCCAACTATCAGTTCAAAAAGGAAAGAGGAAAGAGGGGAGGGGTAAATGTCAGATATGCAAAAAGTCCTAGAGGTTGGCCCTCCGTAGGGTCCGCCTGATGGACTGCACCCTTTTCTTGATATATGCCACATCCTGGCTTAGCTTGTCCACCTTGGAAATCACTTTGTCCATTTTACGGCTTAATGCCAGGAATGCCGCTGGGTCTACAGGAGGGGCTGCTGCAGTCTGGGTGCTGGCCGAGGTGGACGGTGTGGCAGTCGGTGTATGCCCACTGGACTGTCCTGCGTGTTGGACACGGCTGGGTCCAGGTCGTGTTAACGAGGCAGGGTCAACTGTCTCCGCCGTTGCTGGGGCCACTTGGGGAGACCTGGTGGATGTGGTGGTGGTGGCTGTTGTGGGCAATGTAGGGCCACCCTGTGGTGAGGCCCACCATGCCCCGGAGGCCTGATCGGCTTGGTATTTGCGGGCCATCCTCCTGAACCCCGACTGCACCTGCAGGATGTGCCGGTATCGCATTGCATGACGTTCAAACTGGTGTCTCTCTGCAGCACTCATGTTTGCAGCTGTGAAGAGATATGGCAACTATTTACCATTGGAAATGCATTGGGTGGAATAGCACAATGGGTCAATTGCACATTACTTGTACTGTACGTGTTACAGCGATTGTCACAACATAGTTCATTGAAAGTATCAGAGTAAGTACATGTGAAGCCTGCATACAAAAGGGCATCTCACACCTAGCATATCCATGTCTCTACATGATGGTTGACATCTGCCTAAACTTCTCATCCAAATAATGGCTAATGCAGCTGACATTATGGCTGAACCTCTTCCGCATACTGACTTCGTCTACATATGTCACTCTATGTGATAACTATCACAACCCTCACTCAATGCCATTTGTAAATTGTTGTTTGCAAATATTTTACTCATGTGCCATAACCGAATGTGTACACTAGGTTCTAAACAAAGTTGCAAAAGGTCACAAGTATGTGTAACATACTGGTTGCTACAATCCTAGGTACCCTATTCCCAATCACATGGCAGTCTTTGAGGGTGGGGTGGGAAGAACAACCAACAATCCCAGATTCAATGCACACCCAGGAGTGTATAGAAAGGTCAAAAAAAATTGCCTCCACCCACAACACCAATGAAGGGCTAGCAGCAATTTGGAGTCAGCCAAAAATTATCCTATCCAAGTTCCACACATGTAAAAATGCACTGACTTAGGCCAACATCACATACTACCAGTGAGGCATAATTTGACACACACACAGAGGAGCAAGAACACCCATGATCATGAGTAGAATGAACACCTAGGCCATTGCACTCTAGTCCCACACACCTCTAGTTCAACTTGTGGAAGTACATGCCCCCGGAAGATCCAACCTACAGTGTACTCAGTCCATCCTCAACTAGGGAAGCTGCATATTTAAGACAAGCCTTTTGCAGAAGCTATCTGGGAGAATGTCAGTCTGAAATGCAGACTACGTCCAAGCCAAGTCCCAGAGCAACTCTTACATTAACCAGTGTTTTCCACATGACTCATCCCACTCCCCATAGCGGGGCCGACTGGAATGACCTACAGCCCCTAAATCTGAGAGATGGATAAGCATTGGTCTACTGAAACTGAAGTGATATTTTAAATCCCACTAATGCAACAATACCAATTAACAGGCAGCGCATCAAAGCTTGAATTCAGTTGAACACACAGTAGTCCATCATGCATCACTAGCAAACAATAAAAATAGCACACATGCAACACTCACTGTAGGTGTCGGGGTCCTCAAAATGAGCCACCTCTCCCACGGTGTATGGTGCAGGTCCACCTGTAAAGCATGGAAGGAGGAATATGCTCAGACTCTGTGCACTGACAAACAATTGCAGTTACAATGACAATGTGAGAATATGACATGCGTAATGAAACACTTTCACACATGCTCATACTGCATGGAAGATTTCATAATCAACATTTACATTGGATGAGTCTCCTGCTACAGTTACACACCCCACTACACACATGCAGTGGCCAGGACAGTCATGTGGTGTCAAAGATACACCTCCATTAGTATGGCCCAACAATATCGGGGTGCATTCATCTCATCATGTGCATCCCAGAGAGACATCCAAAAGCTGGTTACTTGAGGACTGCATTACCCCTCAAACTCAAACAGGCTATGTGGTCATTTTCAACACACACCAACCAGACACACATGTGACATATGTGTGGACAACATAGCTAACTTCAATTGACGTGAAGGCACCACTCATTTATAGCATCATAATGGTTTTACATATTTCTGTCTAGCTATGGCGTCTACATATGTAGGTATGATGTTTCAACATCCATTTTACACTGGCATTTATGACCTTTAGAGTTCAAATAGAGGCATTAACGTGTCGCTTGTCTGACACAAAGGCAACACTACATTACATACAGCTACAGGCATCCGGTATGTGTAGAAAACATGAGCTATCTGACTGCTAGCATTTGTCTTCCTACACATTGTGCAACAATTACCCAGTAGGTTTCCCTAGCATTACACACAGTCAGCTACTTATCTAGCAGATTGGGTAACAATCATCACATGTCCCCACACAGCTTTCAATTATTCACATGTAATTGATTTGTACTCACCAACATGGCCACCAATCCTGATTCCCAGGTGGTCCAGCAGATCCTACTCCCTGGATATCAGATCAGCCCAGTGGTGCTTGAGTTGATGGTCATTCCTCAGGCTACCATAGACCCGGACCAAGTGATGGCGCACCTTCCCCCACCGGACTTTACGTGCCTCCGTGTGATACCCCTGTATCACACAGCCACGAGCCTCCAGCATGAGTGGGAGGAAATGGCAAACAAGCCAAATAAATCCCCCCAATTCCTCCTCACCCATCCTGGCAAGTCGTGGCCTACCTGACATCTTAACAATAAAAGAGGTGAAAAATTTGAGACAAAAAGGAAAAGGGGGAAATGGGGAAAGGTAGAGTAGTGAAGAAAAATGAAAACTTAAGAAAAATAGCCCAACTAACCCCAAATTTAAACTACCCAGAACAGACTCCCACAGACAAAAAAAGAAACACTGGATTTGACAAAAGTACACAAAACAGACTCAGACAATATTAGACAACAAGACAATGATCACAAAAGCACAATATAGAAGGTACACTGGACACAAAAGCACTAAAACACAGGACAATACTTTCCACACAGCCACACAGTCTAGAATAATCTGAGACTGCAAAGTGAAAGTAAACTCACAGTACAGATTCAGTAAACAGGATATCCTATTACATCACTTCCTGCATAAAATGGCTGCTGTTTTTATTTTTCCGTTATGCGTCATATTTTCACGCATACAGATTGTGCGTCATATTTTTTGACGCATAACAGTGCACATAATGCAGAGTCAAAAATATTTTCAACATTTTTCCCTCACATTTGTGTGAGGCTGATTTTACAGTTCTACAGTTGAAATGTAATTGGCTGGCAAATTTGATAACCAAATATGAAAATTATTTTTGACTCTGCATTCTGTGCACTCCTGTACGTCAAAAAAGTATGACGCCCATGCTGTATGCGTGGAAATATGACGCTTCATAGGAAATATGGTGGCCATGTAATGCAGTTTATTAATTAATTCTTTTTAATAGAATTTTTTTTGACTCTGCATTCTGTGCACTCCTGTACGTCAAAAAATTATGACACCCATGCTGTATGCGTGGAAATATGACGCTTCATAGAAAATATGGTGGCCATGTAATGCAGTTAATTAATTTATTATTTTTAATATATTTTTTGTTTACTCTGCATTCTGTGCACTCCTGTACGTCAAAAAATTATGACGCCCATGCTGTATGCGTGGAAATATGACGCATTTTGAAAAATATGTCTTATATTTGTCAAATTGTGAAAGGAATTTTGTCATGACCAAACGGTGCTAAGTGATACACATTTGGGGTTAGCTATGACACATGTCCCTTATTGGATGTATAGAAGGCATTCACAGTGTAATAGGTATGATTGCTCAAGATGGTCATTACCCATATTTGTACACATATTTTGGGTAATTGCTGATGGCTAATTTCATATGATGTATGGGATACCAGGATGTATTCCTTATCAACAATGTGTCCACATTTATCCTGGTAATCCAATTATCTATAGTCCAAACAGGTAGTGCGATTGTCACTTACACTTTTTATGGGGCTTACCATGTCCTAATAATGATATTGTGTATCTTATATGTGTTTTACATTTGACATGTAGGCTACACATGCGCCTTATGCATGTGTGTACTTCACATGTACATAATTCTTGTATATTTGGGGGGCGGTAGAGGTGGACTTAGGCCCCCAGCACCCTAGGGTTTGCCCTTCCAGATTTGCTAATTTATCATAGGGTTTCATTTATTCTGTTATGCTAAACCTGCAGAAGCTGGCTCATGGAAACACATAGGGTATGATTCACTGTTAGCCATTCAATATTCCCATTTGCGCATTTGACGTTTGCCCTATTGATTATTTGGAGCAATCTGACATACCATTTTGCACTGAAATTTGTTGCTAAATCTCGGCGTTCCTCATGTGCTGAGGACAAATAGGTTGTTGATGTATGTTGCCCTTTATGCATGACCTGGTTTAGTGGCATGTTTCATTCTTCCTGCTAGGTTCGAACTGGGACACTACTGTGATTGGCTGCTTGCAAATATTTGGTTGATTGGATGACATATGTTTATATGTGTGGTCCAATGTAGATCCACTATCAACTGTCTGGGTGTATGTTGTCACTGTAACTTCCAGGTCTCCTCATGAGTTAGTGGCAGCTAATCTTGTTCCAATTGGGCATTGTTTGTAGCAAAAATTGAGAGAAGCCATTGAGGACATGGTCACGTACACATGGATGGTCCCACCCTGTCACTGAACACGTGTGATGAGACTTTCAAATGAGCTACATTTTTGTGCTGAGTGAGAGAATGTCTCAGGTGTCTGGATCAGGCATGTGTCATTGCCACATTTGTACTCCTGTTGGCCTCTGTGGATGGTAAAGTATCATGAAACATCATAGCCTCTGTGCAGACATTTGTGGTGTATATTGTTTGTGTGATGAGTGTTATGTCAGTATTGCTCAATGAGACGACAATCTTCTTCAGCAATTTCTAACTAAAGGTGTGCAGAAATGAATAGGCCAAACCATGATGTGGTGTTTGTTATCTGTGTTTATTTACAATTGTGCAATAAGTGGTGATATAAGAAATTATGCAAATAAATTATTTACAATGTGTTGGCGCCTACGCACTCCAGCAGCCGTGTTTGGTTGTTCCCCCTCCTGTTGCAGGCCAGCATCCTCCTCTTCGTCGTCTTCAGGCATGTCTGGGTCTGGTTTGAGGAGGGGAATGTTCCTTTTTACACAAATATTGTGCAATATGGCACAAGTGAGTATGATCCTACAGACCATCTCTGGGGAATATAGTAGGCTACCGCCAGTGATGTCAAGGCAGCGGAACCTTGACTTGAGGATCCCAAAGGTCCGCTCAACAATGCTGCGTGTCCTCTTATGGGAGTCGTTGTATGCCCGCTCTGCAGCTGTAGTCGGGTTCCCAAATGGTGTCATTAGCCAAGGCTGGATGCCATACCCCTGATCAGCTGAAAGAAAAACACAGAATGGGATCATGTAGATGTAGGAGGCACTCTTGTACAGACCTTTGATGGCAGTAGTTGTCTTGTGTTGTCTGTGACTCTTTTGTGTACTAATGTGACAACCTATACTTGTAGGCTAAAAAATTTGCATTGAGTTTTTTCCTTGGCTGAGCAAGTGTTTGTTAGCTAACCGTTTGTCAGCAGTATGTTTTGTGAATTGCAATAGAGTGTGCCCTCCCTAGCATTGTGACTTGTGATACAGGTGTCCGTGTGTCTTCACTGGGGGTGAGATGATAGTTCCATGCAGAGTTAAAAATGAAAGTGTAGTTAACACGTTCATATGAAAGTACCCTGGACATCCCATACCTTAAGACTTATGCAATATATTAATGTACAGGTTATTGTGACACTTACAGTTTGCAAGGTGACATTTAGGCAACCACACTCATTAATGTCTTCACATTAAGCTGTACAGTAAATTCCAATGTGTGACAGGTTCAATGGTGACTTAAGAAACATGGCTAGTGATGTGAGGACCTCAGTGTGTTCCTGGCTAGGTGTTGCTATTGTGGTGTATGTGTTGTGTGTCCTAGAGGGTTGCTGTGCAGTGTGTATATAAGTTGGATTTTTGTACTTACCAACAAGTAGTCCATTGCCATACCGTCCAAGCTGGAAGTGTTGGTTGATGGTAGAGTGACGGAAGATGAATTCGTCATGTACACTCCCAGGATATTTAGCCACAATGTTGCTGATCAATCCTTGGTGATCGACTATGGCCTGCATGTTGATTGAATGTGTGTGCTTCCTGTTGCGGTAGAGGTGTTCTGTTGCAGCAGGTGGCACAAGGCGTACGTGTGTGTAGTCGATTGCACCAAGGACGTGTGGGAAGCCACTGATGGCATAGAACCCCTGTTTAGTTTCCTGCTGCTTCTGCAGTGTGTTAGGGAAGCAGATGTGGAGGGGTGTCAGGCGAATGACGGCATCCAGTACTTTTGGCAGAAATGCGGATAAGGATGGTTGTGATATTCCATCAACCAAGGCACCAGTTGTTTGAAACGAGCCACTTGCCAGCAGGTGAAGTACGGCAAGCAGCTTTGTTTCTGTTGGGATGGTGCGGGGTGTCACTAAAGTTGGGGCCAACTGCTGTTCAATATTTCTCAGAAGCTGCTGAATGGCCTGCCAGTTCAACCGGTACCTCTGTATGATGTCGTGTTCCCTGAGGCCATGCAGGGTTGTTCTTGGGCGGAATATCCTCTCCTGCCTTCTGCGCTGCCTTTGGGGTCCCTGCTGTTGTTGTTGTAGCTGCTGTTGTTGCTGCAGGGCTCTGCGTCTACGTACACGCTGGATAAAAATCACCTCCATGTCTCCCTGTTGCTGCTCTGCTGCTCTGTTGTTTGTTCTGTGTGTTCTGATTAAATACAGGTGTGTTTGCCCCATTTTAACGCCTGCCCTGACCTAGGCGTTAAATTTTGACGCACATTGGGCTTTGCGTCATTTTTTTGCTCCGCCTACCGGCCGGGAGTCATTTTTACCCGGAAGCATAAATATGACGCGCGGCAGTGTGCGTCGTTTTTTGGACGGGAACGCCTACCCTGCATATCATTAACGCAGGGCGGGTTGCCGCTTCCAGAAAATGATGCACACTGCGGATTTTTATCGTGCGCGGCCTCGGGCGTCAGGGTTTAAATATGGGGCAATGTTTGCGCTGATTGTGCTTCAAAAATTTTTACGCACATTTGGCGCAAACAGAGTATAAACATGCCCCTAAGTCTCCCTGCAGACAGAGTAGGTGATTCTTCCCTGGAGATTGCAAATCATAAAAGGGGGGCCTTGACCTTGAGGAAGATCGGTCCCCGAGGGCGAGTTGTTTTTGATGGCCATATAACGGCTGGCAGAATGGGAGGAGAACCTGGATGGAGGTCCTGTGTCTGCCCAGCTGCCTTTGTTTACCATAAACATGGGTGCAGGAGGGAAGGAGCTCCTGTGCCCCTCACTGGAGACCCATATGTACCACACACATTTATTCTGACATGTGCATTGATTTTGGTGCCTGACATGTGCCAGATGGGAATGTTTCATTATACGTGTGTTCATGATGATGTCTTTGCATTTCTGACAATATGTTTATTCTGACGTGCATTTTTGATGATAATGACAACCGGACTACTGCTGGTGTTGCAGAACACCAGTAACCTACATGTTTACCTAGCTACTGCTTCCTTTTGCAGAGTACTAGTAAGCTGTGTGATGTTCTGACAACTGCTTGTGTAGCAGAACACTACTAATACATGTTGTTTTTGGTCTAATAATGTTTTAGGAAATACACTTTATTTTTATAATACTTGTTGTAGCGTTTCCTTTGTGGTGTATTTATTGTGTCACTAGTGTTGTGTGTGTTGTGTGCAATCGCTTTACACATTGCCTCTGGGATAAGCCTGACTGCTTGTGCCAAGCTACCAAGGGGGTGAGCAGGGGTTATCTTGGGTGTGTAGCTCTCTCACCCTGACTAGAGTGGTAGTCTGTATATGGCTGAGGTGCCTACCCTAGCCGACCAGTAACCCCATTTCTATCACCAGTCTAGATCATTTGCGTCATCATCCTTGTCAAAATAAATATCTTCATCACTTTCATACAGGTGATCTATACTACGTTAGGATGTACTTTTTACTGTTGTAGATATTATCTCATTGTGAGAAACCAGGACTTTTTGCAGTGTCTGCCCACTTTTTGCCCCCATTTTGACTACTAGATGCTGGTTTTCTGACTCTGTGCCCTGGGTTCTGCTTATGAGCAGGGCATGTGCTCTGATTAAATGTACATGGTATTTAGGTGCATTTACAACTGGTACTGGCAACCTACCCATAAGTGACTAGTATTGACCCAGCAGCTTTAATGCACTTAAGTGTGCACTGCTGTTTGGCCTACTGTCATTTCAAAAATCAACCCTGCTTTGCAGGCTGCTTTTAAATTAAAGTTAAATGCAAATTTGACTTTTTAATTAAACTGCCAATTTAATGTTTTTTCCCATTGCAGTGCATTAGCTCCATAGTCTAACATGGGAAAGCTATATTTTAAATTAATGAAGTCTTACTTTTGATGGGAGAGACCTAGAGATTTAATTCAAGCTGTCAAATTAATAGTTAGAATAAATCCAACAACTTGCCAATGTTAGATTTATTATGACTATTACTAAGAAGGAGTTTTAGAACTCTTTCCTAAATGACCTAAAATTAGTCCTCTAGCAGCCTCCTCTGATTGGCCAGCCTTCTGTTGAAGGCTGGCCAGGCTTCCTTGATAAAGTGTGAAGAGGATGCCAACCTGTCCAAAGGAACCATCTGAACTGCATCAGGAGATGCCATAGCAGGAAGGGGGCTGGGTCGCAAAACTGGTGTTCAAAAGGGGGAAAGACAGTTGGGACAGAAACTAGACCTCCACCATTTCATGCACCCTCAGCCAGGTGGGAGCCCCAGTCATTGAATTAGCAAAGAGGCTGGAAGGGGAGTGTTAAAAATGTTAGGCAAAGTAAGCCACTCCAGTAGGTTAGGTTAGCCAGTCAACGTACAGGAGATGTTTTCTACATTGTGGATTTCAGCAAATAAGTGCTTTCTGGGACAGATATATGCCATACCTTGGAGAAAGTGGTCATACCTGACACTGGCACCCTGTACCCCATTGGACAGGGTTCCACCCTGCTTGTCACCCCAAAAGCATGGATAAAAGTGGGAGAGATGCTGAGCAACTGAGATCCCTGCCTGTAACAAGAAGAAGGAATGCCCTGCTGGTCCCCTGGTCTGCTCCAAGAAGGACTGCACTCACAAGGACTGCACCTGCTACACACTTTGCGATAAAAGGGGACATTTCAGGGGGGCGACGCTCCTCTGCTGTAATGCAGGAGTCACCCCTGCCTGCTGCACTCACAAGGCTTCACAACTAAAGGACTTTGCCTGTCTTAAAGGATAAGAAGTGGACTCTCTGATTAACAACAGGTAGAAAAGTGCTAGAAGGGCTACCTGCAACATAAATACCCAGGACAACTCCAGCTGACAAGCCTCACCTGGATTTTACTTGGATTGGCCAGGTAAATGGTGGGAGTTGTAGTCCTAGAACCCACGAGGCAAACCAGTGCTTCTGAACCCTTGGCTGATGCTGTGGATCACTTTCCTGCATCCAGAAAAACTTCTGGAGGTAAGTGTAAAAGTGTTACATCACAGTCTGCCGAAACTCTTGACTTTGTCCTGGTTCAGTGCAACCTTTTTTTTTTACTCTATGAGCACTATTTGCTGCTAATCACTAGTTTTACTTTTAATCTTTAAAAATTCATATCTATGATTCCCTAGGTTTTTACCATTTTGGTGTCATTTGGATCATAAAAAGTATTTCCTATTTTTTAGAAATTGGTGTTGGATTTTTATTGTGTGTTGTGTCTTATTTATTTAATGTATTGGTGTTATTAAATGCTTTACACATCTGTCTCCTAAGTTAAGCCTGACTATGCCTTAGCCAATCTATCAAAGGATGGAGCAGAGGTATATTTTCTGAGACCTTGGCTGGACCTTATGTTGTCAAAGCAAAAACAACAAGTGATGGACGGAATGCTGAACATTGTCAAACATTCACCCCCAGTACAGTGATCTGGGCCTAAATCCATCGTTTTTTTGCTGCCCATGCCATTCCAGTTTGGACCCAGCCATATGCAAATCAGTCTTGACCCTATTCCCCATGGGAACAGTCCAGCCCGAGCTACTAGGCCAGGTCTTCCCTGGACTGGAAACAAGCATCCTGGGACCGGTTTTGGGGTTTCACCCCTCATCAGCCAGGCTAGCTTGAATCCAGTGGCATGGGAAGCACGGGACCCACGTCTGTGCATACCCTTCCCACTTAGGGCGACAAAGCAAAAACAAGAAGTGATGGACAGAATGCTGAACATTGTCAAACATTCACCCCCAGTACAGTGATCTGGGCCTAAATCCATCGTTTTTTTGCTGCCCATGCCATTCCAGTTTGGACCCAGCCATATGTAAATCAGTCATGACCCTGTTCCCCATGGGAACAGTCCAGCCCGAACTTCTAGGCCAGGTCTTCCCTGGACTGGAAACAAGCATCCTGGGACCGGTTTCGGGGTTTCACCCCTCATCAGCCAGGCTAGCTTGAATCCAGTGGCATAGGAAGCACGGGACCCACGTCTGGGCATACCCTTCCCACTTAGGGCGACAAAGCAAAAACAAGTGATGGACGGAATGCTGAACATTGTCAAACATTCACCCCCAGTACAGTGATCTGGGCCTAAATCCATCATTTTTTTGCTGCCCATGCCATTCCAGTTTGGACCCAGCCATATGCAAATCAGTCTTGACCCTGTTCCCCATGGGAACAGTCCAGCCCAAACTGCTAGGCCAGGTCTTCCCTGGACTGGAAACAAGCATCCTGGGACCGGTTTCTGGGTTTCACCCCTCATCAGCCAGGCTAGCTTGAATCCAGTGGCATGGGAAGCACGGGACCCACGTCTGGGCATACCCTTCCCACTTAGGGCGACAAAGCAAAAACAACAAGTGAAATAAAGAGACTGGAAGTGGAGGTGGTTAAAGAAAGAGAGGAGACAGATTCAAACCGAGGCAGCTTCGGTACTTAGCAACTGCATCAATCAGCAACAAGCTCCTAAGAAAAGCTTTGGACCCCTGTACTACTCTCCTTGCCAAAGGAAAATGCAGCAACTCCATTTCGATAATTTTACTATCACACTTGTCGACTATGTCCATCAGTGCACATTGAGTGGGGTCTTGTACCTGTAATGTAGCACTGCCAGTTGTGTATGTGAATCAAAACATGTATGTATAGGGGAGATTGTATCGGCTGGTTTAGGTGGAGGGAGCTGGAGTGAGTGATGTGGTTGTATCTGTATGTGTCCCACTTGTATTTGGGTCTTCGGTTGTGTATGTTTGGTTGTGTGTTGTTTTGCTGTGTGCAACATTCAGGTGAGTGTTGTTGTGTGAGGGTCATTGTCATGATGTGTGTGGTTGTGCCTTTTTGGCAGTGTGTTTGTGTAGATGAGTGTGTGGTTGAGTTGGTTGTTGTGGTTGTGTCATGTGTGGGTGCAGTGTCAATAGTGTGTGTTGTGTCATGGATGTATGGCAATGTGTGTTTTCAGCATGTACGAGTTGGGTTGTGATGGAATGTCAATCGGAAATGGTATTTATGTAGTGTGTTGTGTAGGGTGTTGTGAAAGTGAACACATAAGGCTAAGGTACACTGTGTGTATGTGTGTGTGTGAGACTTACCTCTAATCCATAGCCACTGCCATTGTACAATGTCAATTGGCTCCCGTAACTGCCTCTCTCCATCAGCAAATTGCTGTCATTACACCGCCTGCAAAACTGCAACAATTTAAATATGGTTGGCAGGAACCCTCCTGCCTAACGGCTGAGAAGAGCACTCCGTCATGGCGGTTGGCAGCTCAGCCGCAATACATCTGATTATGGCATTCGGAACAATGTCGACCTGAGGGCGTTTTCATGTCCGCCGCTGCTGTGGTTTGGCGGTAATACTAATAAGACCTCAATCAGGCTCTTAGGCCCTGATTTAAGAAACGTGGCACTGCACTGGGTGCAGCGCCACTTTTCTTGCGATCCTTACTGCCCCTCTAACACCACCATATGTGTGCGGTATCTAAGATATGGTGCACCATGGCGGTAGTTAGGGGAACTAACATCAAAAATGTTGACGCTAATTCGGAGCTTTGCAGGATTAGAGTAAAAAATGTGGACGCTAATCCTGCAAAGACCATTGAAAACAATGGCATGCCTCCTCTTAATGCCTGCTCTAAGCAGGCATTAAACGTGCCAAAATAAATGATGCAAGGAAATCTTTTAGATTTCTTTGCAACGTTTTTTCAGTCCCCCAAATAGGGGAACGCCCCCTTTGCATAGATTATTCCTGGCACAGGCATAATGTAGCACAAAGGGTTACAAAGTGGGCCAATGCATGCATTGTGCCACTTTGTGAATTTGGCACAGCAGTTTTGTCCTTGTTGGGCCACATTAGCGGTAAAAAATGATGCTAATATGATGCAAGAAGGCACTAGGGGCTCTTGAATCAGCCCCATGATCTTTCTTAAACTGAATTTTACTGAACGCTTTCATTAAATTGTTTGACTTTAGATACCCTTATCATGGGCATTGAAGACTACTGTGGAAGCTTCTTATCTGGAATTTGTGTTTATTGGAGTCAACAAAGTATGGAGGATTCCATGGGAAGTTTTGTTGTCAGTGAGTTTGCTTGCTGTGTTCTGATTTTTTTCTTCATCTATTACACATGAAAATAATGTGATGACCGGTCTATAATTTTCATGTTGATTTATGAAGGCAATCTGAATGGGTAGTATAGTATGAATAAAGAACATGATTTTATTAGGTTATAATTTAATGATAGTTGAGCAACAATTGGTGATATGGATGATACTTTCATGGATATGAACTGAGAGCAATGCAATTCATACTATAACTAGTGAATTTCTGTATGGTCAATTTGTAAACATATACATACAACACATTAGTCCTATTCCATTTTAAAATGGCATGATTGTTGCTTTTAAAGCCTGATATTGTAATTTTACATTGCACAGGTGTGAGACTTTGGTGGTGTTTCGCCTGGGTTTTGAGACCCAAATGGGGTTGACAATAGAAGGTGAATTTTTGGATCTTTGATAAATGTATGCTTATATAAACTTAACAGGAGTATGAGATTTTTTCTAAAATGGGGAGAGGTTTAGAATTTCAGAAGAAGATGATAATATTCACTGTGGAATGATGAAAAATGTTAAAAGCATTATAAAACAATTGTCAAAGACGTCAAAGATGGAATGTGTTTGAGATGTCACAATTTAATGAATATTGAGAAATTATTGTGACTTTGGAGAATCTAGAAAGATAGTTTTATGAACTTCTAGCCAAGGTTCATAGAAGGACCATGGACTAAGTCTGGATTGAAGTATTGGCTCCTCCAAGTTTTCTCAAAATCAGTTAAGGACTATGATACTACTTCACATTTTCAAAAATATATTTTTAATATGTAACCCAGGCATGTTGTATGCCAAGTCTGTCTGCCTTTAAAATGAGTGTGAAATTACATGTGTAATAATATTGTTTGTCAGAGACGTGGGCTTGTAAATACTAGTTACAAATGCATGGTTATTTTCTGCGTTTCTTTGGACACTGTGTTAGAAATTCAAATAATATTTCAGATAACAAAGGTTTAACAATTGAACTAAATAGCAATCACATTAATGTATTTGCATGACCAGGTTTTTGAATGATTTGCAGTTGGCAGTGGTTTGCACCCTGTCCAAGAAGGGACCCTCACTCTAGTCAGGGTAAGGGAGTCGCAGAGCTAAGATAACCCCTGCTTAGCCCCTCAGTAGCTTGGCATTACCAGTCAGGCCTATCTCAGAGGCAGTGTGTAAAGTATTTGTTCACACACATAGAAAACCGTGAAAACACCATAAAAGTACTCCACACGGGTTTAGAAAAATAGCCAATATTTATCTGAGTACAACAATACTAAAACAACAAAAATCCAACATTCACAAGTAAAGATACAAATTTTCAAAGATGAAATCTTAGTATTACACTTACAAACACAAGAGCTCCAACTAGGGCTATCACGGCGTCTTGGCGGAGTCACTTTCAACAGTCCGATCCCACTTGCGAGGGAATGCAGGCCAATCACAGAGTTGCATGGACCCTGGGTACAGTACCTCGGAAAACGGTGAGAAAACAAAGATGTTAAATGGAGTCTAGGAGGTGAGCCGGTGCAGCGTCAGTTCCTTACTGCTAGGCAGGAGAGGTGAGGTGTTGGTTACGTACTGTTGCAGGGGAGGTCATGGTGGAGGTCATGGTGGCAGGCTGTTAGTTCCTTACAACAAGACAGGGTTGATGAATCCAGCCGGTCGAGATGTAAGGGGTTGACTTTGCATTGTCGTGTTCACACCACAGGTCCACAGGTGCTGCAGCACCGTCAGAGTTGGGTGTCACGGACGTCAGTGACACAGCACTCGTGACTCACACTGTGGTGGGACTTCGGAGGTTCTGTGGGGGGCATCGTGCCTGTGTTGCAGATCGCAGCCATTGCACTCAGTTGGGCCCACAGTTCCAGTGCAAGCGGTGGTGTGGAGCTGGACAGCGGCACTAGTTCTGAAGTTCCTCTGGAGTCAAACTGTTTGTTTCTTCTCGGTTGGACCAGAGCTCACTTCCAAGGGCCCAGAAACTGGATTTGGCACCACTTGGCAAGTCAAGACTGTCAGCAAGCGAGCCCAGGTGCTGGCAGGTGAAGTCTTTGATAGTCCAATACTTCTTAACAAGAGGAAATCTCAGTTCAAGCCCTTGGAGGTCCTTGGAAAGAAAGTAGGATGTAGAAAGCCAGGTCCAGTCTTTTCACTCCCAGGACAGAAGCAGTAAGCAGAAGGTCAGTACAATAAAGAATCAGGCATAGTGGCAGTCTTTCCTACAGCATTCGGTGCTTCTTCCTGGCAGAATGTCTTCAGTCCAGAAGAGTTCTAACTATGTGGTGCAGAGGTTCAGTACTTATACCCATTTCTGTTTTTGAAGTAGGCACACTTCAAAGAGATGTCTTTGGAGAGCCAAGATCCTGCCTTCCCTGCCCTGGCCCCAGACACGCTCCAAGAGGTTGGTGACTGCTTTGTGTAAGGACAGGCACAGCCCTCTTCAGTAGCAAGTGTAAGCTCCACCCACCCCTGTAGCTCAGGAAGACCTATCAGCTTGGTGATGGGCCATCAGTATATGCAGGGCACACCTCAGCTCCCTTTGAGTGACTGTCTAGAGTGAATGCACAAACAGCCCAACTGACCCAGATGTGTATTCCACAGACAGGGAGAGGTACAGAATGGTTAAGCATGAAAATGCCCACTTTCTAAAAGTAAAAAAAAAACAGATGATGGACCTGGCCTGGCATATCGGGCTGGACTGTTCCCATGGGGAACAGGGTCAAGACTGATTGGAATATGGCTGGGTCCAAGCTGGGATGGCATGGTGAGCAAAAGAAGGATGGATTAAAACCAGATCTGTGACTGTGGATGAGTGTTTCAAATGTTTCAGCACTCCGTCCCTCATCCTTTTGTGTTGCTACACTTTCTAAAAGTGGCATTTTGAAACCTAAAATAAAAAAACTAACCACCAAAAGTTATATTTTTAAATTGTGATTTCAGATACCCCAAACTCCACATCTCTTTCTGCTCCCAATGGGAAATTACCCTTAAAATATATTTAATTTCAAGGCCATCCCCACATTGCCCTATGGGAAAGATAGGCCTTGCCAGTATTTCACTGTCAGAATATGTAAAACACACCAGTACATGCCCTACCTTTTACATACACTGCACCCAGCCCATGGGGTTGCCTTTGACCTACTTAGTAAAGGTAAGGTTTGGACCTGGCAAGTGGGTGCACTTAGCAGGTCAAAATGGCAGTTTAAAACTGCACACACAGAAACTGCAGTGGCATGTCTGAGGCATGTTTACAGGGCTACACCTGTGGGTGACACAATCAGTGCTACATTCCCACTAGTAGCATTTAATTTATAGGCCATGGGAACACATACTACGACGAACTAGTGAATCAAATATGCCAATCATAGATAAACCAATCGCCAATACATTTTAGACAGAGAGCATATGCACTTTAACACTGGTTAGCAGTGGTAAAGTTATAAGGGTCCCAAAGCCAATAAAAACAGGTCAGAAAAAATAGGAGGAAGAAGGCAAAACGTGTTGGGATAACCATGCAAAAAGGGCCAGCTCCAACAGCCAATATCCTGAGTTACATGCCTGTGAATGGTTCTGCTGTTGGTGTTTGTGTATTCCTCCCAGACAGTGACGCAAAAGGGGACTAGGGCCCTCATTACAACCCTGGCGGTCGGTGTTAAAGCGGCGGTAATAACGCTAACAGGCTGGCGGTTAAAAAAGTAGAATCATGACCATGGTGGAAACCGCCAACACAGATAGCCACTTTAACACTGCGACCGCCACAGCGGTAGCTACAAACACAGCGGCGGTCACCACCAACAGCCAGGCGGAAGACAGTGTACCACTGACACTATTACAAGGCACCAATGCACCAGCTTTTCCGGGGCGGTACCAACGCCATCAAAAGCACGGTGGAACCAGTTCACAGAAGAGAAACCACTCACCTCTCGACAATCAACAAAGAACCAGGACGCCATGGAGCCCGAGTTACAGGTCTTACCCATGTTGCTGTATCTATTAATACACGATGAAATAGAAAGAAGGCGTCGGCGGTGACGACGACGGTGAGTACTGCACCTAGCACACAGGGGAGGGGAGGAGGGAAAAGAGAGTGATACACACGCAAAACGCAACACCCCCACCTCCCACCCACAACAACACAAACACACATATCCAAAAACATCACAGATACACCCCGTCACCCCATGGAAGAACGCAAGGACAAAATAAACATGAGTTTAACTAGTGTAATATATGAACAATCAGATAGCCCAATCGAATAGCAAATAATCAGTATACAAAAATATTTACAGCAAGTAGACAAGTCCGTACACTGTCCCATGAAATGTCCGTGGACCAGTGGTCCCAAAAAGCATGGGCAAAGCTGTCAACACCAGAGCAGTACGTGCTCTATTGGCGACCAGAATGCAAAAACCAAGCACTCTCAAAACAACATAATTTATGCATTGTGCTTATATGTTGTGGTTTAACCTTTTGCATTGCAGAGTTCAATCCTGAAAAGTTATTTTTAATATGCTTACAAATACTGTTCCTTTGCAATGTATTGCTGCAGGTTTTCAGAGTGTGTTAGGGTGTGGCCCCTTTCCAGGGCCTTCTGGAGACTTTCCCTGCAACATGCCTGGGCGTGGTTGTGGGCTGGGCCAAGACTCTATAAAAGAGAGCCAGCCCAACTCCCTGAGCTCCTGTCCTGGCGGCCTATTGGATCTTCCAGGCTTCTGCCCTTCATCCTTCATTGGTGATCACTGTTCCAGGTGGTAAGACGGTGGTTGGACTGTTCCGACACTGTTATCGAGAATTTTTATATTCTTGGTTTAATTCTGTAATGATTAACAAATTACTTGCGCGCTACCATTCTTGACATTAATATGGTGGTTTACAAATCGGCAAGACACGCGATTGATTTCATAAAGGTTTAACTAGTAATTCATTGCGCGCTACCATTTCTTGGTATTTCTTGGTATTTACAGGATGTCTTACGAATCGGCAAGACGCGCGATTTGTTTCATGAGGATTTAACTTTGTTGTTCATTGCGCGCTACCATTTCTTGACATTTACATGGTAGCTTAAGAATCGGCAAAAGACGCGAGATTCATTTCATTGTACTTTGATCTTGTTATTCATTGTGAGCTGTTATTTCTTGGCATAAACATCGTGTTTTATGAATAGGCAAGACGCGCAATTCATTTAAAGATGATTTGAGTTTGATATTCATTGCGTGCTACCATTTCTTGACATTTTACGTGGTGACACTCGAATTGGCAAGGACGCACGATTTTCTCCTCGAGTTTAATTCATGTTGTTTATTGTATGCCACTATTCTAAGATATTTATTATGTAATATTAGAGTTGACAAGTTATATGATTTGTTTCCTGAATCCATATTGTGTTATTCATGGTGCACAATCCTTTTATGGTGTTTACTATATATATATATATATATATAAATCTACAATATTCGCAATTTGTGTTGAAACATTTTAAGAGTATACAGAAGGCCAGAGTTTCTAGACGTAATATTGTATGGTCCTAGTATTCATTCTTAAAAAAGGATTTATATGACTGGTTTAAAATTTAGTCAGAATGTTTTTCTGATTCTCATGTAAAGGAAAGTACTTGAATAAGAAAGTTTTCATGTAATCCATCTTGATTCCCTTACAGGTATCCGACCATTTTGAAACTTAGTCATTTTAAGCTTAATTCTTAGATTGTTCATGTTTTCAGAATGACTAGGCTTAGAATCATAGTCTAGTATTGATTTCAGGAGATATAATTTTCATTTTGTGTGTTCTAACCTTTTTCTTACTACAGGTCTCCTTCCCAGCTGTTCCCTTCCTAATCCCCTCTTCCCCTCTTGAACTCTCTTAGCCTCTGTGATTTATCTATCAGAGTCTTGGAGCTGTTCACTGGTGGACGTGTTGGAAACGTGCGCAGACCCCGAGGATCTGGTGACTCTGACAGAAGCCCACACATGACACCTGCCTCAAAATGGAGAGAACACTGCAGGGGCATCAGGTCGAAAAAAAATAACAGGCACCTCAGGGGGAAGGGGAGGGAGGGCACCTCAGCCAGATGATGGTATGACGCCACTGCTCCTCCAGGGGGCTCCATGCCCACTGCTTTGTCCTGGGGAGTGCAAAGCCACAGTCTCACAAGTCTCTCAAGTGGGTGGTTTGCCTACTGTCTGGTCCTGGGGAGTGCAAAGCCACAGTCTCTCAAGTCTCTCAAGTGGGTGGTTTGTCCACTGCCTGGTCCTGGGGAGTGCAAAGCCACAGTCTCTCAAGTCTCTCAAGTGGGTGGTTTGCCCGCTGCCTGGTCCTGGGGAGTGCAAAGCCACAGTCTCTCAAGTCTCTCAAGTGGGTGGTTTGCCCACTGCCTGGTCCTGGGGAGTGCAAAGCCACAGTCTCTCAAGTCTCTCAAGTGGGTGGTTTGCCTACTGCCTGGTCCTGGGGAGTGCAAAGCCACAGTCTCTCAAGTCTCTCGAATGGGTGGTTTTCCCACTGCCTGGTCTCAAGTGGATGCCTTCTCCACTGGTTCTAGAGGGGGCTTTGTGCCCAGAGTGCTTCATACTGCCAAGGACTGAGTTAGTGGATGCTTTTCTCCACTGGTTCTGGAGGGGGCTTGGTGCCCAGAGTGCTTCTTCCTGCCAAGGACTGTGTTAGTGGATGCTTTTCTCCACTGGTTCTGGAGGGGGCTTTGTGCCCAGAATGCTTCATCCTGCCAAGGACTGTGTTAGTGGATGATTTTTTCCACTGGTTCTGGAGGAGGCTTGGTGTCCACAGTGCTTTATCCTGCCAAGGACTGTGTTAGTGGATGCTTTTCTCCACTGGTTCTGGAGGGGGCTTTGTGCCCAGAGTGCTTCATCCTGCCAAGGACTGTGTTAGTGGATGCTTTTCTCCACTGGTTCTGGAGGGGGCTTGGTGCCCAGTGATGCTGCACCTGGGGTGTGGCAGTTGACTTTGTCTCACCTCGGTGTCTTAGCCACGCGATGTACCTGGAACAGGTAGCATGATACTCCATGGAGGCAGACCCACACTCCATCCTGCGGCGACTTAGGCTGCCAATTGCTGGTTCGTATCTGTGCTGGAGGTGGTGTCTCAAGTGGCACGTCCAGGGTCCAGGATGTCACCTGCAGACTCTGACGGCTGCACACTGGGGATGCTGCTGACGTCCGACAGAGTGGCATCGGCTGTGCATGTGGCAGTGCTGATGGTGGTTCAGGCCGCAGTGGCTGCGGCGGTGGCTGCGGCGGAGATGCTGCCAGTGCTGGCCGTGGTGCAAGTGACTGTTGTGGTGGATGGAGACACCAAACCATCTCCGGCAGCCTCGGATGGCTGATCCTTGGGGAGGATGCTGCAGACTGACGTTGTGGCAGGGGCGGTGCAGGTGGCGGTGCAGGTGGCGGGGCAGGTGGTGTGCAGGTGGCGGTGCAGGTTGCGGTCGGAGCGGCAGTGGTGACTGTGGTGCATGTGACTGCCATCCCTGATGATTTGGCAGTCACCAGCCCATCACCAGGTGACATCGTCCTCAGAGGTGATGGGCCCTTTGGCTTGTGGCCCTTCCCCATCTCGACAGTCACTGCATGGACCATGGCACTGTCCACTCGGTGTTTGGGCGAGGCCTTGCTGGGTGGGTGGTGTGACTGACCCCTGCTGGAACCTGGACCCTTTTTGACTTTTGCAGGTGGTGGAATAGGGTGGTCCTTCTTTTCTGTTGGTGGCACACTGGCAGCTCTGACGGGTGCCCCCTTAGACTGTACTGAAGTAGCACGGACCACAGCAGATGCAAATGTGGTGGCTGAGGTGCTGGGCTGGGATCTAGACATCCTGGTCCTAGGGGAAGGACGGGGGTGTAGGGAAGAGGTCAAAGTTAGCGAAAAGTTTTTGAGACACACTGGGACGGAAAGATGGAGAGGGTTTGGGAGTGGCGGAAGAGGTAGTGGTTGTAGGAGGTGTACATCTGCTGAATTTGGGTGAAGGTGCATGGGTTGGAGGCTGTTGTGAGGTGGATGGCTGTTGAGTGGGTGTGTGCCTGCGTTTGTGTACTTTGGGAGGAGGGCTTACAGACACACTGGGAGAGAACACAGGGGATGTGTGAATGGTAGTCGGGGTGGTGCTTGCAAGTGAGCGGTGTGTAGTGATGGGCGTGTTGGTGATAGAGGTAGTGGCTGAGGATGTAGTGCATGCAGGTGTGAGTGGAGACGAGACTGGGAGGGAGGTGGATGAAGAGGAGGAGGGGGACACAGTGGAGGCAGTGGATGTTGGTGTGTCTCCATGGGTATGGGTCCTGTGTGAGTGCCTGTGGGATGTGTGGTGCTTATGTTTTTTCTGAGCCACTTTTGTGTGTTGATGTGTGTGTGCATGCTGGTCTGATGGTGTGCTTGGGATAGGCTGAGGTAGAGGGGATTGTGTCTGGATAGTGGAAGTTGGAGGGGGAGGCTGGACACAGGGACAATGGCTGCCATCACTGCTGAGGCCAGAGTCTGAATGCTCTCTGTTGGGCTGCCACACCAGAATGAATGCCCTCCAGGTATGTATTTGTTTGCTGCAAATGACTCTCGACACCCTGGATGGCATTCAGAATGGTTGACTGCCCAACAGTGAGGGATCTCAGAAGGTCAATAGCCTCCTCACTGAGGGCAGCAGGGCTGACTGGGGCAGGGCCTTAGGTGCCTGGGGCAAAGGAGATGCCCACCCTCCTGGGTGAGCGGGCACGGGAAACACGCTGAAGAGCTACTGGGAGGGCAGTGCTGGTAGGGGGGGTGGCGGCTGTACCTGTTGTTGCGGTGGGCACAGATGTGCCTGCCACCGCAAGGGAGCTCCCATCAGAGGAGGAGTCGCTGTCGCTGGTTTCTCCTCCTGTCCCCGTCGTGGAGCTCCCATCGCCCTCCGTCCCACTGGTGCCTTCAGACTCCGTAGATTCGCCCTCCAGGGCCATGTGGGATGCAGCTCCCTCCGTCACCGGTGCCTCTGCTCCTCCGCCAGATGATGCTAATGCACACAAGGACAGGGTGACAAAACAAGAAGGGTGGGAAAGACAGAGGACACACACGGTCAATGCCAGCAACACCACTACCGTTGGCGGTCACAACACACAGCGAGCAGGCCTATGCAGTAGGCCATGCACTAGCAGTTAGTAGCAAAATCACCTGCCCTTGGGGTACTATGCCTAACACCATTTGCTGCACACCTGGAACCCACAGAAGCCTGACTAGTTGACGGTGCCCACTAATACTATTGGGGTTGGAGTGCCTCAGAGCCTGCCTAACAAGGGACCTACCCTACCAAGTTCGCCCAGGCCTAGGGGAACCCACAGCCCACAACCCACACCCAGACACTTCGTAAAGTGCGCATTGTCCGGTAAATGACACTGTACTCACCCCCTTGTGGCTGCTGTGATGCCCTCAAGCGCCCATCCAACTCTGGATATGCCACCGCCAGGATCTGGAACACCAGGGGGGTCATGGTGCGACGGGCACCCCTTCCACGTTGGGAGGCCAGCCCTAGATGGGCCTCCGCCATCTTCTTGCTCCAGCGGCGCAGGTCCTCCCATCTCTTGCAGCAGTGGGTGCTCTGTCTATGATAGACCCCCAGGGTCCGCACTTCCTTGGCGATGGCATGCCAAATACCCTTCTTCTGGTGGGCACAGACCTAGAGGAAAGGTACAGGATGAAGGGAAATTACTCTCCCGTCCGGGCCGTCATTCTCATTGCCCACCAGTTCCCACCCATGCCCTGATGCACATACACTCACCCTCCGCACATGCAGGCCTCAGATCCCCCCCATATGTATCTTCCATCCACACCACTCCAAACAGGCATTGCCCACGCATCATGCTCACAGTGTACTCACCTGTTTGTCTGAAAGACCGTAGAGTAGCGTGTACTGGGGGAGGACCCCATCCACCAGTCTGTCCAACTCCTCCGCGGTGAAGGCAGGGGCCCTTTCCCCAGACACATGAGCCATTGTCGCTTCCAGACTGAGGTCACAGCAGCATTTGCAGTGTAGGTCCTCTCCTGTTGAAGGTCGGGTATCAAGTGAGTGAAGAGATAGAAAATGACGGTCACGTCTGCGGCGGTGCGTACCGTCACCGCTGGCGTACATCGTCATTGGATCCTGGAACCCATAGGGCACAATGACAACCAATGCTAAATTGCGCGGCGGTCTTCGACCGCCTACTGCGACGCTGCAGAATGCCAGCGCAGTTACCTCATTTCCCCTTGTCCCTCCTTTCAGGTCAGGCAGCCGCCATTTCAGGGGGGGGGCACATGGCATGGCACCTAACTGCGTCACAGCACTATTTGACAGATATACGAACAGACAACCCAACACACGGATTTACTCACATTACTGAAAACACACTTGTGCAAACTATATGGTACATGACCCTCTGCTCACCATTCTCCTCCATAGGGCACATCCGCTGGGGCAGATGATGAGATGGCATCATCCTCCGGTGTACAGACCCCTGGTGGACTTGTCGACAATGGAAGACAGACATATCATTATCACCTACAGACTTGATTGTTCCACAATCCAAGAACTGTGTGCACAATTGGAGCCAGACCTGATGTCAGCTATCTGCCATCCCACAGGAATACCCCCTCTAGTGCAGGTCCTGTCAGTGCTCCATTTTCTGGCAAGTGGCTCTTTTCAAACTACGGTGGCCATGGCATCAGGGATGTCTCAGCCAATGTTTTCTAACGTGTTGACCAGAGTGTTGCCAGCCCTGCTGAAACACATGTGCAGCTACATCGTTTTCCTCCAGGTGGAGGATTTGCCCACAGTGAAGGCTGACTTTTATGCCCTGGGACATATCCCCAACATCATTGGTGCCACTGATGCTACACATGTGGCATTTGTCCCACCCCGCAGAAATGAACAAGTGTACAGAAATAGAAAAAGCTACTATTCTATGAATGTGCAGATGGTGTGTTTGGTAGACCAGTACATCTCTCATGTGAATGCCAAGTATCCTGGCTCTGTGCATGACGCTTACATTTTTTAGGAATAGCAGTATCCCTTATGTGGTGGGCCAACTCCAGAGGCACTGGGTGTGGCTAATAGGTGAGCCCAAGGTCCCCACACAGTATGAATAGGTGTATGGGTTAGTGTGTGTTTTACAGATATCCCTCGACATTTGCAGGTGACTCTGGTTACCCCAGCCTCTCATGGCTACTGACCCCAGTGAGGAATGCCAGGACAAGGGCAGAGGAACGCTACAATGAGGCACATGGACGAACTAGGCATATTATTGAGAGGACGTTCGGCCTCCTGAAGGCCAGATCCGGTGCCTCCATCTAACAGGTCCCTATACTACTCACTGAAGAAGGTGTGCCAGATCATCGTGGCATGATGCATGCTGCACAACCTGGCATTGTGAGGCCAGGTGCCTTTTCTGCTGGAGGATGGGCCTGATGATGGTCTTGTGGCAGCTGTGGAGCCTGTGGACAGTGAGGAAGAGGAGGCAGAGGAAGAAGATATTGACAACTGAACTAACATCATCATGCAGTACTTTCAGTGACACACAGGTAAGAGACTGGCACTGCTCCTCTGACTACTGTAGGACATTGCATAAGTCATCCTCTTAACCTCTGTCAATGGACACTGACAGTTCACTTTGGCTTTCCATTTCACAGATCTGGGTACCTCATTCTGCATTCTGCTATATTTACTGCTGCCCAACAACTTTCATACAATGGTATGAGCAAATTAACATTTACATTGATATTAGTGGATGATGTTGTAATTATACATTTGTGAAAGAACAGACTGACTCCAGATTGGTTTGTGTTTCAAGGGTGTTTATTTATTGGCCAATGTGTATAGGGGTATGTGGAAGGGGCTGGGGTGATGGTGGAGGAAGGTCCACAGTAGAGTCCAGTCTATTGGTATCACAGGTGCATTGTCCAAGGTGGTATAGGAAGGGAAGCAATGTCAGTTCAAGGATGGACAGGGCGACAGAGTGGGACAGGAGGGTGACATTCAGGAGAGTCTTATTTCCTGGCGGGGGTCTTGTCAATGTTCTCTGTCTTCTGCCTGGATCGCAGGGTCCGTTTGCGGGGTGGTTCTCCTTCTGCAGGGGGTGGGGTGCTGGTGGCCTGTTATTCCTGAGGCAGGGCCTCCTGTCCACTAGCGCTGGCGGATGTGGAAGGCTGTTCATCGGTTGGGCTGGTGTCAGCGGCCCGGTGGTATGCCACTGTCTCCCTCCTGGTGTTGGCCATGTGTAGGAGGCTGGCCTCACTTGTAGTGGGTACCAAGAGGTACTTACACCTTGCACCAGGTCCAGGTATCCCTTATTAGTGTAGAGGGGTGTCTAGCAGCTTAGCCTGATAGAAAAGGTAGCTTAGCAGAGCAGCTTAGTCTGAACTAGGAGACAAGTGAAGCTCCTACAGTACCACTAGTGTCATATGCACAATATCATAATAAAACACAATACACAGATATACTAAAAATAAAGGTACTTTATTTTTATGACAATATGCCAAAAGTATCTCAGTGAGTACCCTCCGTATGAGGATAGTAACTATACACAAGATATATGTACACAATGCCAAAATATGCAGTAATAGCAATAGAAAACAGTGCAAACAATGTATAGTCACAATAGAATGCAATGGGGGCACATAGGGATAGGGGCAACACAAACCATATACTCTAGAAGTGGAATGCGAACCACGAATGGACCCCAAACCTATGTGACCTTGTAGAGGGTCGCTGGGACTGTAAGGAAACAGTGAGGGTTAGAAAAATAGCCCACCCCAAGACCCTGAAAAGTGGGTGCAAAGTGCACCTAAGTTCCCCACAGAGCACAGAAGTCATGATAGGGGAATTCTGCAAGGAAGACCAACACCAGCTATGCAACAATGATGGATTTCCTGACGAGAGTACCTGTGGAACAATGGGACCAAGTCCAAAAGTCACGATCAAGTCGGGAGTGGGCAGATGCCCAGGAAATGCCAGCTGTGGGTGCAAAGAAGCTGCCACTGGATGGTAGAAGCTGTGAATTCTGCAAGAACGACAAGGGCTAGAAACTTCCCCTTTGGAGGATGGATGTCCCACGCCGTGAAGAGTCGTGCAGAGGTGTTTCTGTGCAGAAAGACCGCAAACAAGCCTTGCTAGCTGCAAGGGTCACGGTTAGGGTTTTTGAATGCTGCTGTGGCCCAGGAGGGACCAGAATGTCTCCAATTGCGTGAGGGGACAGAGGGGGCATCCAGAAAGACAAAGAGCCCACTCAGAAGCAAGCAGCACCCGCAGAAGTGCCGTAACCGGCACTACGGAGTGGAGTGAACTGGAGCTCACCTGAAGTCACAAAAGAGAGTCCCACGACGCTGGAGGACAACTCAGGAGGTCGTGCACTGCAGGTTAGAGTGCCGGGGACCCAGGCTTGGCTGTGCACAAAGGAAATCCTGGAAGAGTGCACAGGAGCTGGAGTAGCTGCAAAACACGCGTTTCCCAGCAATGCAGTCTAGCGTGGGGAGGCAAGGACTTACCTCCACCAAACTTGGACTGAAGAGTCACTGGACTGTGGGAGTCACTTGGACAGAGTTGCTGAGTTCAAGGGACCTCACTCATCGTGCTGAGAGGAGACCCAGAGGACCGGTGATGCAGTCCTTTGGTGCCTGCAGTTGCAGGGGGAAGAATCCGTCGACCCGCGGGAGATTTCTTCGGAGCTTCTAGTGCAGAGAGGAGGCAGACTACCCACACAGCATGCACCACCAGGAAAACAGTCGAGAAGGCGTCAGGATCAGCGTTACAAGGTCGCAGTAGTCGTCTTTGCTACTTTGTTGCAGTTTTGCAGGCTTCCAGCACGATCAGCAGTCGATTCCTTGGCAGAAGGTGAAGAGAGAGATGCAGAGGAACTCTGATGAGCTCTTGCATTCGTTATCTAAAGAATTCCCCAAAGCAGAGACCCTAAATAGCCAGAAAAGGAGGTTTGGCTACTTAGGAGAGAGGATAGGCTAGCAACACCTGGAGGAGCTATCAGGAGGATTCTCTGACGTCACCTGCTGGCACTGGCCACTCAGAGTAGTCCAGTGTGCCAGCAGCACCTCTGTTTCCAAGATGGCAGAGGTCTGGAGCACACTGGAGGAGCTCTGGGCACCTCCCAGGGGAGGTGCAGGTCAGGGGAGTGGTCACTCCCCTTTCTTTTGTCCAGTTTCGCGCCAGAGCAGGGCTGGGGGATCCCTGACCCGGTTTAGACTGGCTTATGCAGAGATGGGCACCATCTGTGCCCATCAAAGCATTTCCAGAGACTGGGGGAGGCTACTCCTCCCCAGCCCTGACACCTTTTTCCAAAGGGAGAGGGTGTAACACCCTCTCTCTGAGGAAGTCCTTTGTTCTGCCTTCCTGGGACAAGCCTGGCTGGACCCCAGGAGGGCAGAAACCTGTCTGAGGGGATGGCAGCAGCAGCAGCTGCAGTGAAACCCCGGGAAAGGTTGTTTGCCAGTACCCGGGTCTGAGCTAGAGACTCAGGGGATCATGGAATTGTCTCCCCAATGCCAGAATGGCATTCGGGTGACAATTCCATGATCTTAGACATGTTACATGGCCATGTTCAGAGTTACCATTGTGACGCTACACATATGTCGTGACATATGTATAGTGCATGCGTGTAATGGTGTCCCCGCACTCACAAAGCCCGGGGAATTTGCCCTGAACAATGTGGGGGCACCTTTGCTAGTGCCAGGGTGCCCACACACTAAGTAACTTAGCACCCAACCTTTAACAGGTAAAGGTTAGACATATAGGTGACTTATAAGTTACTTAAGTGCAGTGGTAAATGGCTGTGAAATAACGTGGACGTTATTTCACTCAGGCTGCAAGGGCAGGCCTGTGTAAGAATTGTCAGAGCTCCCTATGGGTGGCAAAAGAAATGCTGCAGCCCGTAGGGATCTCCTGGAACCCCAATACCCTGGGTACATCAGTTCCATATACTAGGGAATTATAAGGGTGTTCCAGTATGCCAATGTAAATTGGTGAAATTGGTCACTAGCCTGTTAGTGACAATTTGGAAAGAAATGAGAGAGCATAACCACTGAGGTTCTGGGTAGCAGAGCCTCAGTGAGACAGTTAGTCATAACACAGGTAACACATACAGGGCACACTTATGAGCACTGGGGCCCTGGCTGGCAGGGTCCCAGTGACACATACACCTAAAACAACATATATACAGTGAAATATGGGGGTAACATGGCAGGCAAGATGGTACTTTCCTACACCATGTCTGCCAGCACCCCTGCAATGGTGACCAGGGTGGTGTTAATGGACTTCAAGTCCTCCCTGATCCCCAGGTACTGTCCCTCCTGCAGCCTCTGGGTCTCCTGAAACGTGGCCATTACCGTCCCCATGGTCACCTGGGAATGATGGTATGCTCCCATGATGTTTGAGAGTGCCTCCTGTAGAATGGGTTCTCTTAGCCTGTCCTCCTCCTGTCGCACAGCAGTCCTCCCAGCTTCCCTGTTGTCCTGTGTCTCCGTCCCCTGAACCGTGTGCCCACTGCCACAGACTCCAGGTCCCAAATTGTCTTGGGTTAGTGGGTTTGCCTGGGGTCCCTGTAGTGGTGGACACACTGCTGATTGACGTGTCCTGGGGACAGTGGCATGGACCCGCTGGGTGGGTGCTGTGGTGGTGTTTCCTGAGGGGGGAGGTTCTGTGGTGGCTTGGGACTGCGGCAGGGGAACCGACTGTCCAGAGGTCCCTGATGGGCCGGGCTGGTCATCTTGATCCAGGGGTGCAGAGCTGCTGTCATCAATGTGGGCCTCTTCTGTGGGGGGACTGGATATGGTTGGCACCTCCTGTCCGTTGACGTTGGGTAGGGGTCCTGTTGGGGTGTAAATGCATTGTTATTGTATCTGTGTCTGCCATCTTGTTCAATGGGTGAGTTTTCCTCTATTACTGTGCTTGCACTATCGCCTTAGCCCTTGTTTGAGTAGTGATTGTGTGCCCTGGGTGAGTCTCTCTTGGACATGCTTTGGTGATGGGTGTCCATGCAGGTCTGTGATAGGTCTCCATGCAGTGTTGTTGCATGCAGGGCTTGGTATTAGGATGGGTGGGTTGTGATGATGGGGTATATGTGAGGTGGGGGAGTGATGGGTGTGAGGGTAGGGGTGGGAGTTTGTGATGGCATGCAGGTAGGGTGGGGGATATGATAGTAAATATATGACTTACTAGAGTCCAGTCCTCCTCCTACTCTTGCGAGGCCCTCAGGATGCATAATTGCCAAGACTTGCTCCTCCCATGTTGTTACTTGTGGGGGAGGAGGTGGGGGTCCACCGCCAGTCCTCTGTACGTGGTGCCTTGATACCACAGAACGTACCTTCCCCCATAGGTCTTTCCACCTCTTCGTGATGTCATCCCTTGTTCTTGGATGCTGTTCCACTGCGTTGACCCTGTCGACAATTCTCCGCCATATCTCTAGCTTCCTTGCAATGGACGTCTACTGCACCTGTGATCCGAATAGCTGTGGCTCTACCCAGATGATTTCCTCTACCATGACCCTGAGCTCCTTCTCAGAAAACCTGGGGTGTCTTTGAGGTGCCATGATGTGGTGTGAGTGATGTGTGAGGTGATGTTAGATGTGTGGGGTGATGTTTTGGGGTGGGTGGTGTTTTGTGCGTGGATGGTGTATGAGTGATGGTGTTCTGTGCCTCTGGATGCTGATGTGGTTTGCTTTTCTCTCTCTCTGCTTCTTCAAACGTTTTCATTGTAAGGGGTTGTGGGTAATGTGGGTGTGTGTTTTATAGTGTTGTGAGTGTGTGGGTGTGGTGTGTGTATTTGTGCCAGGTGTGTGTATTTAGAATTGTCCAATGTGATTGTGTTTTGTAAGTGTGTATTTTGAGCACAGCGGTGTGTACCGCCAATGATTTACCACGGTTGAATGACCGCCGCGTTGATTCGTGGGTCTTGATAGTACAGGCGTATTTCTGTTGGCGTGACAGTGTGGGTTTTGGTTCCGCCAATTTATCACAGACCTTTGGTATGGCGGACTTGTGTGGGTGTATTGCGGAGGATTTCTCAGTATGGGTCATAATACCCGTAGGGGATTTCCGTCACGGACACGGTCAGCACCGCCGTCAGCGCCATTTACCGCCATTGTTGTAATGAGGGCCTAGGTGTACACAGGATGGCTGTGGCCCATTTATCAAAGAGGTATGCGCCACCAGGCCTGCCCTTCCTTTTGTCACCCCTGCCTCTTGGAGCCTTGATGGGAAAAGAAGATCTTTTCAGAACTAGATGTGGGACTAGTATGGGAAATCCCCCACATTAGAGGTTGGCACCAGATTTAAATATTGGACCTCCAGATCCACTCTTTAGGTCACTTCTCGATCTGTGGAACACTCAGAAGAAGGGACTGTTCTGTTGCCCTAATGCCCCACAGCATCCTCTTTGAAGGAGTGCCCAGCTACCCTGCTGTCTGAGAAGAAAGAATGGTCCTACTCTCTTCCTCCAAGGCCACCTGAGTGACTCCAAGGGTAAGTTGCCTGACCTCCTGTCTGAGCTACAGAGACATAAGGAACTCCCTGCAACTGCTCAGCTGACCTGCTACAATGGATCTGCCAGGACTTGCAACTGGACCTGCCTGAGCCCTGCTTGGCACTGCTGTGGTGAATTCCTGATCCCCATTAAATGCCTCAACCGATCCAGGACCCTTGGTTGGCATCACTTGAGCTCCTCCTGTGAAAGAAGGTGAATCCTGAAGTTTTCAGCTCTTTGCAACTACAAACAGGCCCATTAGCTCTGAGACACTGCCACGCACAACAACCGCTAACACCAAGCTCCAATGAACTCGACTCTTCACACTACAGCGACCGCCAGGATTGAATGGCAACGCACGACTTGAACTTTGTGCTACGGAAATGAAAGCCTGCTGTGCCCGCCAATGTAAAACATCAGCAATTTCCCTCCCTTGATGCCCAAGAGGCTCTTCATGCTATAGCACTGATAGCCCATGCCGCCCAACCTACTCTTCACACTGCAGGGACGACCATCTGCAATGCTCTCCCTGCTCCTTATGGCCTACTCCACTGCAAAAGGAACTCTTTGCAAAATAATTTTACAGAGGTTATTTGTTTCAGGAGGACTAACCTGGTCCCTGTATCTGGCCCGTGATTGATTACAAAAAGCTTCCTCCTGATCTAGCATGACTAGATGACCTTGAGTGGCGCTTTGTGCGTTTACACACTACATCCACCTAACCACCTCAATATTATATATCTCCGGTTCTACTGATTGGACGTTTTTTTTTCTGGTATCATTTCATTTATTAAAATATACTTTATTATTCTAAATTGGTTGAGATTTTTTTTTGTTGTGTTTTCATTTCATTACTGTTTGTATGCTGCCTATATACTTTACACTTTGCCTCGAAGTGAAGACTGACGGCGTTTGTGCCAAGCTACCAGGGGATTAAGCACATGTAAATTTAATGACTTTTGGGATTCACTCTGACAAGGATTGTGTTTTTTTCTTGAGTGGGGATTCCACCCCAGTGATCAATAACCCAATTTCTTACATTACAATTCCAAAAATTGAGCAGCAAGCCTAAAGGAATAGGGCCTCCCCCAACCAATGTAAATATGAGAGATGACATGCATACACACAAGTTTACATTGGTAAACCCATTTACTGTGTCTTTGGCTGTAACATTTGGAATTTGGAAACCATGTGAAGTTTTTTGAAAATAAATAATAGAAAATATGGAACAGTGGATACTTTCATTGGACTCTTTACTGTTTGATGGTACATCACTAGTTATCAATTTCCGACATTGGTGTTCAGCAGTGGGATCCAGTACGTGTGTTTATGCAGTGACACCTAATGATTCTGTGTAACACTAAAAATCCCATGTAAATAAGCTATTATCAAATTCAACCTCTTTTTAAA
This sequence comes from Pleurodeles waltl, assembly GCF_031143425.1. Lineage (NCBI taxonomy): Eukaryota > Metazoa > Chordata > Amphibia > Caudata > Salamandridae > Pleurodeles > Pleurodeles waltl. Next base: position 1,392,995,594 of record NC_090447.1, read on the forward strand.
TTCTCCCTAGTTTCTGATTTGGTCATTTCTTTTCTTTTTCCAAAGTTAAGTCATATCTTTTTTGCTACAATGGAGTAGTAGCTCAGCAGCACGGACGGCCTGAAGGTACCAGAAGTGGGGAAGCTCTGCAAAGAGAGAGGGCTGAACATGAGGAAGAGGGCAACCAAGGCGGCCTTTCCAATAGGCATCAGAGCTTTTAAGGAGGACAGGAGCATGCAAACTGAAACAGGGGAGCAGGAAGAGGACTATCCAGGGTAAGAAGATGTGGATTTAGAGGATTAGGAACCTGAAGAGGGGGATTTCTTGCCCGTAGAACTGTGTTCCCATGTGAGAGCAGGTAGCAGTCCATCCTCCCACAATCTGTCCCATAGGAGTTGGGGAGCTCAGAGGGATCTCAAGTTGCAGTTGGCCAAACTTAAACTTGTGGCTGTCAAGGAGGAGGGATCTGCTAAAAGAGATCTAGAATAGGAAAAGACCTTGCTGGCTCATGAAGTGAGTCTCAGAGAGCTGGAACTGAAGGCCAAACAAAACACAAGGTCCAGCAACAATGATGGCAGTGACTTTCCAGTGTCCCATAAATAAAGAGTCCACTTACCTAAAGATTTGGACTAACGCAGTTTTGTGTGAAAAAGTTTACCGCTGGCTAGCACCATTCCAAGACGCCGGCAGGGTGTCTTATTTATGTGATGGCGCAATCCGATGCAAAGGGTGGGCTAACGTCAAGGAAAATTAAGTGAGCCGGGTGTGGGTGGCAGTATGGGAGAAGGGGGTTTTGCACCAAAAAATGACGTTAGGCTGGTTAGAGTAAAAAATGATGACTCTAACCAGCCCAACATAATTTCTTGATGCAAAACCTACCATTCCACATGACTCCTGTCTTATAAAAGACAGGAGTCATGCCCACCACACCAATGGCCAGCACAGGGGACAAGGGCCCCCTGGGCATGGCCACTGCACCCAGTGCCATGCAGGGGGGGCATTACAGGGCCCCCAATGGCATTTTAAAAAATAATGCAAAATACTTACCCCTACTTACCTATACTTACCTTGGATGGGGTCCCCATCCTCCGCTGTCCCTCTGGTGTGGGTGGGGGTGTCCCTGGGGTCTGGGGAGGGCACCTGTGGACTTATTCCATGGTGTTCCACCATGGAAATGGGCCCACAGGTCTCCTAATGCCTGCCCTGACCCAGGCGTTAAATAATAGTGCTAAGCAAATTTAGCGCCATTGCTTACGCCTGCCTCGCTCCCGTGCACCAGTTTTGCACAGGAGGATAAATAAGGCGCCTGGGCCTTAGAGTCATTTTGTGCCCAGGAACGCCTACCTTGCATCACATTGACCCAAGGTAGTTTCTACTAGAAAAAAATGACTTTAACTCCTTGACTTTGGTGCGAGACAGGTGTAGCGCCAAAGTATAAATATGGAGTTCGGTTTGTGCTGAATTAGCATAGAAAAAAATGATGCTAATTCAGCGCAAAGCAAGTATAAATTTGGGCCTTGGTGCCTCGATTTATAGTGGGGGATGACATAGATAAGTGGTTTGGGGCTTTCAAAGGAGCCTTACAAATGCATGGTCCCTGAGGGAGGTTTGGGAGCCATACTTTAGAGACACATACCTACAGAGGGTAGGGATTCTTTGTTGGTTCTAGGGAAGGATGACAGGATGAAATACCCACTGATGAAAGCAGTTGTTATCAGAAAGTATGGACTCATCTCTGAAAAGTATAGGCTGAAGTTCAGGGACAGCTGGAAACTTCCCCACAAGTCCTAGATAGATTTTGTGGAATATTTCAACAAGGCACTGGATGGTTGGGTGAGGGGTAGTGAAGTTAACACTAATGAGAAGATGTATAATCCGTGTTCTAGAGAACACATGTTCAGTCACTGTTTCTATTACTGTGTCATCAACTGATAGACAGCAAGCTCAATAACCTTAGGGAGTTTGTCAAGGAGGTGGAATGCTGGCTCAGCACCAGGGTCCCCTAAAAGGTATATGGTGGGACCACTCAAAGGGTTGACAGGGTCCCCACCAGAAGAAAGAGAGGGGAGACAAAAGTAAAAGAATTGAGTTCTCAAAAGGCCCCCAAATGAGCTTTCAAGGGATGTTCACCCCAGCCATGACCAGAAGAAGGGAGGGTTCTATAGAATGAACCATTCAGGTCACTTCATCCGTAAGTGCTTTGAGTGTAATAGGTATGGGCACTCAAAGGGTGACTCCAATTGCCTGAAAAGGCAGCAGCCCCCCACTGATGAGCAGGCCCGGGAATGACTAGTGTTGTGCTCAGGTGGGAGATTGTCTCAGTTAGTATGGGGGTAGTAGGCAGAGGTCACGTTAGTGTCTCTAGAAGACAGAGAGATGGTACCCAATACTCATGTGCCTGATAATACTAAGAAATATAGGCAGCTGGTCACCATCAATGGGCAGAGGATGGAGGCTCTGAGAGACGCTGGATTCAGTATGACTACTGTCAAGCATCATCTGGTGTCCTCAGAGCATGTACCATCAATCTACTCCATCATGTTGTTACCGCTGACAACCACAAGAGTCACTATTCAGTTTCTCGGGTTCCTTTTATTTGGGGGATTCTCGGGTTCCTTGAAGGTAGCTGTGGGTCCAGTCTTGCCAGTCAATTCCCTGTTTGGTAATGATGTGGCACACACAATCAGGAAGGAGGTGGAGCTTCGGTCACACTTTGAGACCCTAGGGTTGCCTGAGCGTGTGTGTCTGACCACACTGTCCTTGACCTCCCGAAAGGAGAGTACAAAGGTCTCCATGACCCAGGCACCTGCCAAGAAGATGTCTTTTAGTCCAATCTCATGGAGAACTTTTTCTAATGGATAAGAGTGACAAGGTAAGGGAAGGGAGTAAGGTGAAGAGGAACAAATGACATGTCCTAACCCATATTGCTATGGTAAACTTTGGGATTGTATTTTTGTGCAGCGGTTCTGCTTGTGAATCCTTGGTCAACCCAGTTAGTTCTTTCAGATAGCCCTGAGAGAGTTTGGTCTCTAGTGCCCTATTACTGTGGATCTTTAGGCTTGTTCACCCCTAAATGCACTTACATCACATTACTTGGAAGTATCACTTAAGGTAAGTGACTTCCAATCAAGTCTGTAGTCCAGCTTTGTGCAGTAGTTAAAACTCTTGCCATCTTTCACCCCCATTTAATCAAAACATCTTCCTTTGGTACCATAAGCGGCAGTGACTTTAAAGACATACAATATTTGTGGAACCTAACTCAATGCCCCATATTTTTTATATGTTACATATGTCCTACTTCTGCTAGCCTTCACAGCTATTCTGTTAATTGTGTGTAATTTTATTTACATTGATTACCATTTAACTTGGGAGGACTACTGCACTGGAAACTTCCATTGAGATGTAATAGGTGTATTTTGGGGTTTCAAAGAAAGGGCTATCCATTTGGATCTATTTATTTATAAACCAGGTAACTTTACTAATTTCTCTGTCTCTTTGAGTGCCTTTGCCAGTAAGGCGTCTGCATTAGTCAATGGCAAAATAATGTTATATGCAAAATATGATACTTTATAGTCACCACATCCCTGTTTGATCCCCATGATACCACTTAGGTTCTCTTATTTTCTGTGCTAGGTTTCCACTGCTATTGAAAAAAAGGGACAAGACACAACCCTGTTCTTTCCACAGAAAAGAGACATAAATGTAAAATATGTATGATTTATTGTAGGAGGCTGGACTGGCTTGTAGTGAGTACCAAGGGGTACTTGCACCTTGCACCAGGCCCAGTTATCCCTTATTAGTGTATAGGGTGTCTAGCAGCTTAGGCTGATAGATAATGGTAGCTTAGCAGAGCAGCTCAGGCTGAACTAGGAGACGTGTGAAGCTACTACAGTACCACTTAGTGTCATATGCACAATATCATAAGAAAACACAATACACAGTTATACTAAAAATAAAGGTACTTTATTTTTATGACAATATGCCAAAGTATCTTAGAGTGTACCCTCAGTGAGAGGATAGGAAATATACACAAGATATATATACACAATAGCAAAAATATGCAGTATAGTCTTAGAAAACAGTGCAAACAATGTATAGTTACAATAGGATGCAATGGGGAAACATAGGGATAGGGGCAACACAAACCATATACTCCAGAAGTGGAATGCGAACCACGAATGGACCCCAAACCTATGTGACCTTGTAGAGGGTCGCTGGGACTATTAGAAAATAGTGAGAGTTAGAAAAATAACCCTCCCCAAGACCCTGAAAAGTGAGTGCAAAGTGCACTAAAGTTCCCCTAAGGACAAAATAGTCGTGTTAGAGGGAGAATGCAAGGAAAACACAAATCAGCAATGCAACAACGATGGATTCCTGTCTGAGGGTACCTGTGGAACAAGGGGACCAAGTCCAAAAGTCACAAGCAGCTCGGAGATGGGCAGATGCCCAAGAAATGCCAGCGGTTGGTGCAAAGAAGCTCTTACTAGGCTGAAGAACTGTGAATACTGCAGGAACGACAAGGGCTAGAGACTTCCCTTTTAGAGGATGGATCCCCCACGCCTTGGAAAGTCGTGCAGAAGTGCTTTCCCGCCGGATGGACGCCAACAAGCCTTGCTACACGCAAATCGTGCGTTTGGCGTTTTTGGACGCTGCTGGGGCCCAGGAGGGACCAGAAGGTCGCAAATTGGACCTGCAGGGAGAGGGGACGTCGAGCAAGACAAAGAGCCCTCACTGAAGCAGGTAGCACCCGGAGAAGTGCCAGAAACAGGCACTACGAGGATGCGTGAAACGGTGCTCGCCGAAGTTGCACAAAGGAGTCCCACGTCGCCGGAGACCAACTTAGAAAGTCGTGCAATGCAGGTTAGAGTGCCGTGGACCCAGGCTTGGCTGTGCACACAGGATTTCCGCCGGAAGTGCACAGGGGCCGGAGAAGCTTGCAAAGTCGCGGTTCCCAGCAATGCAGCCCAGCGAGGTGAGGCAAGGACTTACCTCCACCAAACTTGGGCTGAAGAGTCACTGGACTGTGGGGGTCACTTGGACGGTGTCGCTGGATTCGAGGGACCTCGCTCGTCGTGCTGAGAGGAGACCCAAGGGACCGGAGATGCAGCTTTTTGGTGCCTGCGGTTGCAGGGGGAAGATTCCGTCGACCCACGGGAGATTTCTTCGGAGCTTCTGGTGCAGAGAGGAGGCAGACTACCCCCACAGCATGCACAAGCAGGAAAACAGTCGAGAAGGCGGCAGGATCAGCGTTACAGAGTTGCAGTAGTCGTCTTTGCTACTATGTTGCAGGTTTGCAGGCTTCCAGCGCGGTCAGCGGTCGATTCCTTATCAGAAGGTGAAGAGGGAGATGCAGAGGAACTCGGCTGAGCTCATGCATTCGTTATCTGAAGTTTCCCCAGAGACAGAGACCCTAAATAGCCAGAAAAGAGGGTTTGGCTACCTAGGAGAGAGGAAAGGCTACTAACACCTGAAGGAGCCTATCAGCAGCAGTCTCTGACGTCAGCTGGTGGCACTGGCCACTCAGAGCAGTCCAGTGTGCCAGCAGCACCTCTGTTTCCAAGATGGCAGAGGTCTGGAGCACACTGGAGGAGCTCTGGACACCTCCCAGGGGAGGTGCAGGTCAGGGGAGTGGTCACTCCCCTTTCCTTTGTCCAGTTTCGCGCCAGAGCAGGGGCTAAGGGGTCCCTGAACCGGTGTAGACTGGCTTATGCAGAATTGGGCACATCTGTGACCAACAAAGCATTTCCAGAGGCTGGGGGAGGCTACTCCTCCCCTGCCTTCACACCATTTTCCAAAGGGAGAGGGTGTCACACCCTCCCTCAGAGGAAGTTCTTTGTTCTGCCATCCTGGGCCAGGCCTGGCTGGACCCCAGGAGGGCAGCTGCCTGTCTGAGGGGTTGGCAGCAGCAGCAGCTGCAGTGAAACCCCAGGAAGGGCAGTCTGGCACTACCAGGGTCTGTGCTACAGACCACTGGGATCATGGAATTGTACCAACAATGCCAGGATGGCATAGAGGGGGCAATTCCATGATCATAGACATGTTACATGGCCATATTCGGAGTTACCATGGTGAAGCTACATATAGGTAGTGACCTATATGTAGTGCACGCGTGTAATGGTGTCCCCGCACTCACAAAGTTCAGGGAATTGGCTCTGAACAATGTGGGGGCACCTTGGCTAGTGCCAGGGTGCCCTCACACTAAGTAACTTTGCACCCAACCTTTACCAGGTAAAGGTTAGACATATAGGTGACTTATAAGTTACTTAAGTGCAGTGTAAAATGGCTGTGAAATAACGTGGACGTTATTTCACTCAGGCTGCAGTGGCAGGCCTGTGTAAATATTGTCAGAGCTCCCTATGGGTGGCAAAAGAAATGCTGCAGCCCATAGGGATTTCCTGGAACCCCAATACCCTGGGTACCTCAGTACCATATACTAGGGAATTATAAGGGTGTTCCAGTAAGCCAATGTAAATTGGTAAAAATGGTCACTAGCCTGTTAGTGACAATTTAAAAGTAATGAGAGAGCATAACCACTGAGGTTCTGGTTAGCAGAGCCTCAGTGAGACAGTTAGGCACCACACAGGGAACATATACATGCACACCTATGAGCACTGTGGCCCTGTGTGACAGGGTCCCAGTGACACATACATATAGGCCACAAACCTATGAGCACTGGGGTCCTGACTAGCAGGATCCCAGTGACACATAACAACCATACTGAAAACATGGTGTTTTCACTATGAGCACTGAGGCCTGGCTATCAGGTTCCCAGTGAGACAGTGAAAACAGTGACAAAACACCCTGACATACACTCACAAACAGGCCAAAAGTGGGGGTAACAAGGCTAGAAAGAGGCTACCTTCTCACACAACCCCCCCCAAACGAAGGACAATAAGGCTAACCTTGGCCAGTTGAGACTTTATTGTCTAAGTGGTGATAAGTAGAGAGTAGCTCTGCAATAGACTGGTTACTCCCTTTATCATCCACTATATGGTTACTTCCCTGTGGGGATGTAAACCACCCTGTTTGAAGTTTTTTAGCTAAGCAACAATGTGAAGATGTATTTTCAGAGTTTCTATCAGTAAGTTTTAGTTTAGAGCAGTGGGAATTGTCCACTGAACCTATTTGTAGTGATGGAAATGCCAGACAGGGATGCTGTCTCAGAAAAGCCATAGCTGGGCAAAAACTTTGTCCATATGGCTGGAAGAGAGAACAGGGACGCTGTTTCTCTTGGGTTGGAGCAGGGCAGGGATGCTGTCCTATCAGCTCCACACTAGGGCAGGGATGCTGTCCTAAGTGTTGTGAGGCAGTGCAGAGTTTCTGCACTAAAGTTTCTCTGGGAGGGTTGGAGGGATGCTCCATGTTAACTAAAATGGTGCTCTTTTTCTCACCAATGTTAGTTATCCCACAGAGAGGTACTTCCACCTCAGGGAGTCCAGCTTTGCCAGCTGATGATTCCCTTGGAACAGGTGCCACCCCAGGAGAGGTTTCTCCCACCACAGGAATAGTATCCTGAATGGTAGGGTGGTTAGGGGATACTGTGATACCCTTTTTACCTGTTGATGGAGAGGGATCCTGAGTTTTCAGGCCTTCTCTCCTTTGCTTTTTCATTTCACTTGAAATGAGAGGGAACAATTCCTCAGGGATGCCCAGCATGGCTGCATGGGCATAAAACTCTACATCAGCCCAACCTGAGGCCTCTAGGTCATTACCTAAGAGACAGTCTACAGGTAAGCTAGGTGATACCACCACCTGCTTAGGGCCAGTAACTCCACCCCAACTAAACTGAATTATAGCTAAGGGAAGAAACTTAGTGGAGTTATGGACATCAATAATCTTATACTGTTGTCCAATGATGTGTTGTTCAGGAGGCACTAGGTTTTCAGTCACCAAAGTGAAACTGGCACCTGTGTCCCTGTAGGCCAAGGCCTCAACACCATTTATTGAAACTGTCTGCCTGTACTTATCCATTGTAAGGGGACAAGCAGCCAGTGTGGCAAGGCCAATGCCACTAGGTGTGACAGAAACTGTCTTGGGACTGATTACATCAGTTTCCACTATGGACCCATAAGTGAACCCAACTACACCCTTTGCTTGACTGTTGCCAGCAGTCCCACCACTAGTACCACTACTGCTAGGGGCACTAGAGCTTGATGTATTAGTGGTGGTAGGCTCAGGGGGTTTACCTGGACAGGACTTATCCCCTGGCCTATGGCCTCTGTTTTTACACACAAAGCACCAAGGCTTTTTAATGTGTGCAGGTTGGGAAGAAGAGGAAGAATTTGTTTTATCCCCACCCTCTGAAGAGTGTTTAAGATTTGAAGTGGGATCTTTGGTTTTACCCTTATCCCCATGCTTATCTTGAGATTTTTCACCATCTTTCTTCTTATTGCCATCTTTGTCACCCCCTGTATGAACTTTTCTGTTCACCCTTGTTCTGACCCATTTGTCTGCCTTCTTTCCCAATTCTTGGGGAGAGGTCAGATCAGAGTCTACCAGGTACTGGTGCAACAAATCAGACACACAATTATTAAGTATATGCTCTCTCAGGATTGTGTTATACAGGCTTTCATAATCAGTAACTTTACTGCCATGTAACCACCCCTCCAAGGCCTTCACTGAATGGTCAATGAAATCAACCCAGTCTTGTGAAGACTCCTTTTTGGTCTCTCTGAACTTTATCCTGTACTGTTCAGTGGTTAAGCCATAACCATCCAGGAGTGCATTCTTAAGAACTGTAAAATTATTGGCATCATTTTCTTTCACAGTAAGGAGCCTATCCCTACCTTTTCCACTAAATGATAGCCATAGGATAGCAGCCCACTGCCTTTGAGGGACATCCTGTACAGCACAGGCCCTCTCAAGTGCAGCAAACCACTTGTTAATGTCATCCCCCTCCTTATAAGGGGGAACTATCTTGTGCAGATTCCTGGAATCATGCTCTTTTGCAGGATGACTATGGGGAATACTGCTGCTGCCACCATGGGTATCTAAACCCAACTTCTGTCTTTCCCTCTCTATTTCTAAAGACTGTCTATCCAAATCCAGCTGTTGCTTCTTGAGCTTCAGTCTGGTTTGTTCCACTCTCAATCTATTGAGCTCCCTTTCTAACAATCTGTCATCAGGGTGGGTGGGAGGGACATTTCTAGATACAGAGGTATGATGGGAATGAACAGAAGGAGACCTGTCCATTACAGAGGGCACCCTAACAGCTTGGCTACCAGCATAATGTGAGATCACATCATCAGTATGGTGTGATTCAACCTCTGTACCAACTATGCTAGACTGTCTAGTAATGGGCAGGCTGAGAAGTTTCTTTCCTGAACCTTTTCCTGGGGGAGTCCCTGGATCAGATTGAGAACCATTAGCTACTTTTTCTACAGATTGGGCACTTATGGCCTTATCCTGTACTCTAAGCATATTAATTAACAGTTCTAAGGAAGGATTCTTCCCTACACTCAAACCTCTCTCTATGCAGAGACTCCTTGCTCCTTTCCAGCTAAGGTGATCATATGCAAGTTTGGACAGTTCAACTTTTTGGCCTGTGCCAGACATTTTTTAGAGAGAGTTAAAGTGATAGATAAAGAGAAAAAAGTTTTCAGAACTTTTTGGAAAGACAGAAAAAAACTTTTTAAACTTTTAAGAACTTTTTGAAAGTTTTAGAAGTACTTTTCAGCACTTAGAAAAGAGTGAAAAGAGGAAATGCAAAACTTTTTGGCTATGTGTATATACACTGACCTTGTTTTGTATATTTTTCTCCTATGAAAAGTACAATGACAAGAGTGGTAAGTAGTCTCAAGCACTTATCCCACCACTGCACAACCAATGTAGGAGGCTGGACTGGCTTGTAGTGAGTACCAAGGGGTACTTGCACCTTGCACCAGGCCCAGTTATCCCTTATTAGTGTATAGGGTGTCTAGCAGCTTAGGCTGATAGATAATGGTAGCTTAGCAGAGCAGCTCAGGCTGAACTAGGAGACGTGTGAAGCTACTACAGTACCACTTAGTGTCATATGCACAATATCATAAGAAAACACAATACACAGTTATACTAAAAATAAAGGTACTTTATTTTTATGACAATATGCCAAAGTATCTTAGAGTGTACCCTCAGTGAGAGGATAGGAAATATACACAAGATATATATACACAATAGCAAAAATATGCAGTATAGTCTTAGAAAACAGTGCAAACAATGTATAGTTACAATAGGATGCAATGGGGAAACATAGGGATAGGGGCAACACAAACCATATACTCCAGAAGTGGAATGCGAACCACGAATGGACCCCAAACCTATGTGACCTTGTAGAGGGTCGCTGGGACTATTAGAAAATAGTGAGAGTTAGAAAAATAACCCTCCCCAAGACCCTGAAAAGTGAGTGCAAAGTGCACTAAAGTTCCCCTAAGGACAAAATAGTCGTGTTAGAGGGAGAATGCAAGGAAAACACAAATCAGCAATGCAACAACGATGGATTCCTGTCTGAGGGTACCTGTGGAACAAGGGGACCAAGTCCAAAAGTCACAAGCAGCTCGGAGATGGGCAGATGCCCAAGAAATGCCAGCGGTTGGTGCAAAGAAGCTCTTACTAGGCTGAAGAACTGTGAATACTGCAGGAACGACAAGGGCTAGAGACTTCCCTTTTAGAGGATGGATCCCCCACGCCTTGGAAAGTCGTGCAGAAGTGCTTTCCCGCCGGATGGACGCCAACAAGCCTTGCTACACGCAAATCGTGCGTTTGGCGTTTTTGGACGCTGCTGGGGCCCAGGAGGGACCAGAAGGTCGCAAATTGGACCTGCAGGGAGAGGGGACGTCGAGCAAGACAAAGAGCCCTCACTGAAGCAGGTAGCACCCGGAGAAGTGCCAGAAACAGGCACTACGAGGATGCGTGAAACGGTGCTCGCCGAAGTTGCACAAAGGAGTCCCACGTCGCCGGAGACCAACTTAGAAAGTCGTGCAATGCAGGTTAGAGTGCCGTGGACCCAGGCTTGGCTGTGCACACAGGATTTCCGCCGGAAGTGCACAGGGGCCGGAGAAGCTTGCAAAGTCGCGGTTCCCAGCAATGCAGCCCAGCGAGGTGAGGCAAGGACTTACCTCCACCAAACTTGGGCTGAAGAGTCACTGGACTGTGGGGGTCACTTGGACGGTGTCGCTGGATTCGAGGGACCTCGCTCGTCGTGCTGAGAGGAGACCCAAGGGACCGGAGATGCAGCTTTTTGGTGCCTGCGGTTGCAGGGGGAAGATTCCGTCGACCCACGGGAGATTTCTTCGGAGCTTCTGGTGCAGAGAGGAGGCAGACTACCCCCACAGCATGCACAAGCAGGAAAACAGTCGAGAAGGCGGCAGGATCAGCGTTACAGAGTTGCAGTAGTCGTCTTTGCTACTATGTTGCAGGTTTGCAGGCTTCCAGCGCGGTCAGCGGTCGATTCCTTATCAGAAGGTGAAGAGGGAGATGCAGAGGAACTCGGCTGAGCTCATGCATTCGTTATCTGAAGTTTCCCCAGAGACAGAGACCCTAAATAGCCAGAAAAGAGGGTTTGGCTACCTAGGAGAGAGGAAAGGCTACTAACACCTGAAGGAGCCTATCAGCAGCAGTCTCTGACGTCAGCTGGTGGCACTGGCCACTCAGAGCAGTCCAGTGTGCCAGCAGCACCTCTGTTTCCAAGATGGCAGAGGTCTGGAGCACACTGGAGGAGCTCTGGACACCTCCCAGGGGAGGTGCAGGTCAGGGGAGTGGTCACTCCCCTTTCCTTTGTCCAGTTTCGCGCCAGAGCAGGGGCTAAGGGGTCCCTGAACCGGTGTAGACTGGCTTATGCAGAATTGGGCACATCTGTGACCAACAAAGCATTTCCAGAGGCTGGGGGAGGCTACTCCTCCCCTGCCTTCACACCATTTTCCAAAGGGAGAGGGTGTCACACCCTCCCTCAGAGGAAGTTCTTTGTTCTGCCATCCTGGGCCAGGCCTGGCTGGACCCCAGGAGGGCAGCTGCCTGTCTGAGGGGTTGGCAGCAGCAGCAGCTGCAGTGAAACCCCAGGAAGGGCAGTCTGGCACTACCAGGGTCTGTGCTACAGACCACTGGGATCATGGAATTGTACCAACAATGCCAGGATGGCATAGAGGGGGCAATTCCATGATCATAGACATGTTACATGGCCATATTCGGAGTTACCATGGTGAAGCTACATATAGGTAGTGACCTATATGTAGTGCACGCGTGTAATGGTGTCCCCGCACTCACAAAGTTCAGGGAATTGGCTCTGAACAATGTGGGGGCACCTTGGCTAGTGCCAGGGTGCCCTCACACTAAGTAACTTTGCACCCAACCTTTACCAGGTAAAGGTTAGACATATAGGTGACTTATAAGTTACTTAAGTGCAGTGTAAAATGGCTGTGAAATAACGTGGACGTTATTTCACTCAGGCTGCAGTGGCAGGCCTGTGTAAATATTGTCAGAGCTCCCTATGGGTGGCAAAAGAAATGCTGCAGCCCATAGGGATTTCCTGGAACCCCAATACCCTGGGTACCTCAGTACCATATACTAGGGAATTATAAGGGTGTTCCAGTAAGCCAATGTAAATTGGTAAAAATGGTCACTAGCCTGTTAGTGACAATTTAAAAGTAATGAGAGAGCATAACCACTGAGGTTCTGGTTAGCAGAGCCTCAGTGAGACAGTTAGGCACCACACAGGGAACATATACATGCACACCTATGAGCACTGTGGCCCTGTGTGACAGGGTCCCAGTGACACATACATATAGGCCACAAACCTATGAGCACTGGGGTCCTGACTAGCAGGATCCCAGTGACACATAACAACCATACTGAAAACATGGTGTTTTCACTATGAGCACTGAGGCCTGGCTATCAGGTTCCCAGTGAGACAGTGAAAACAGTGACAAAACACCCTGACATACACTCACAAACAGGCCAAAAGTGGGGGTAACAAGGCTAGAAAGAGGCTACCTTCTCACATTTATTTAACACCTACTTGGAGGCTTTCAGTTCACACCTAGAATTCTGCAGGATCAAATCTAGAAACTGAGGTAAACAAAAGAAGATATTTAATTTATTGACTTAATACTATTTGCTAACACGCTGAGGTTTTGTTTCCCTCTATTTCTTCTAGTAAATGAAATACCTGCTAAACCTTTGCCTGTCTGGGCACAACCGCATCATTAGGGACAGATCATAATAGATCTTCAAATTGAGGTTATTTACTGATATGGGGGAAAACGGTCTCAGGTTGTACCTCCTTAGGGATCAGTGTTTATATTCACCTCCAAACGGATGTGTACAAACAATAGTGTGTCCAAAGTACCCCACAAATCCTAGAAAGTCCAATGAAACCATTCGGTATAGAGGATCCGTGAGCTTTAAAATCTTTGATAGTCTTCCTCACTTCATCTACAGAAATGCATTCTTCAAGCTTCTATTTGTGGACTTTCAGTATTACAGGCAGTGTCCCCTAATCATGAAAAGGAACTCCTACTGGTCTCTCACATCGGATGCAGACCCCTCATACAGATTAATATAAAACCTCACAAACTTAATTGTTTTTTCCTTTCCAAGCGTACAACTGAACTCTTGCTGTTGTCATATTCTGGATAAAGGCTTAGGCCCACCTAACCTTCTACCTTGCAGTTAAGCCTTCAGCCTTCAGAATAAAGTGATTCACTGTATTCACTACATATGCCATTCTATCTCACAATTAAGAGCTACTTTATTACAAGAGGGATTGTGGACACGGGATAGGTTTCTATGCCTCACATTTTACACCCAAATGTACATTTGCAGAGTTTCTCACCTGAATTAAAAAGTATAAGTTCATCATGTTCTCTGGTTCAGTGTGAAGGCTCATAATTAGGTGTTATAACTCAATCAGATATTAAGCAGCATTGATCAATGTCTCTCAACCTAGTTAACAATTGGTGCACATTACGTATCACCATTAGCGGGCTTATTTGTATTGAGAATGGCACAGCCAATAGAAACAATAGAGATAATTGTGCTACCTAATGATTTTGTCCTTAACAGTTGACAACTGGTATTCCTGACTCTCGGTAGGCCTCTGGGCAGGTGCAAGCCATTCAGTAATTGTACTGTAGTTAGGTGTTGATTTGAAACCTTATGCTAGTTTTATTATCAGTGTACTGTAGCCCTGTTCCAAAGATAAGCAGATGGTAGTACTGTTAACCTCATAGAGACTATGGCTAGTGTTATGTCATGATTAAGTAGGTAGTTATGGAAAAGCTCATGTGTGTGTTCTCAAAGGTCCATGATGTAATAATTGAGTAAATAAATAAACGTCTGTAATAACAATGACACGATCGGGATAGTAACCCTAGGTGACATAAACTTTCAGCTAGTAGATTTGCTCACCAAGGATCAAAAATCAGACTTTTTTTGTTTGCTACCACTTGAACGTCCTTGCCTTCCAGCTTTTGTTCTATTCTTTCCTTGAGATTATCTTTCTCGGCGGATATTTTTTTACAGAATTGCTTCCAGGGTTTTAATGTATTTCTACTATACAGACCTTCAGTTGTCACTACAGTCTGCATGGCAAGTACCCTTATTTTAGTAGGTGTAAGACTTATGAGCGCTGCCTCCAACAACTGATTGTTTGGTCCATTAAAACGTGTCCTTGCTGTGGCTGCTCAGTCCCATTCAGCATTTTGTGTCAGACGAATGAGGATTCTTGCTCTTCTCTAGTTTTACCTGGGGTTATTTTGCTATAGCACTTTCCCTTTTATCAACTAAGCTCATATGCATAAAAAAAGCCTTAAATGACTTTGCCATGAGGATGAACTGCATAATGCTTTACTTATTAGTACCCTCTTAATTTCGATAGAGCCAGTGGTTGCAGTTACCAGCCCCATCAAAATTATGAGATATTTGTTGCCAGCATCTGGTGGAGCTAAATGCAGGTGACGTCTTGGTGGTGAAGCATAAGGGAGAAGGGGAGGATGAGGAACATCTAAGAGACCCAGGATTGGAATGACCTATTCTGAATCTGATTGCTCATTTCTAAGGGGACCATACTCAAGACTCACATGCAGTACCCAGTTACTCCCTGTCCCTCCCCAGATATATCAGTCAATCAATCACTGGATTTACATAGCGCTGCTAATCACTGGGGAGGGTATGTAGGTGCTGCTAGGGCTTGAGGGCTTAGTCAAACAGCCAGGTTTTAGTACCCTCTGGAATTCCAGAAGAGAAGAGGAGGTCCGTAGCTGCAGGGCGGAGGTTGTTTCATGTGTTTGCCATGAGATAGGAGAAGGAGCATCCTCCACTTCTGCTTTGTTGGATGTGGGGGGTGTGGGTGAGGGAGAGGAATGCGGAGATGTCTGAAAGGTTGGGGGAAGCTCAGATGGTGGTTGATGTAGGCGGGCCCCTGGTTGTGTAGTGTCTTGTATGCGTAGATCATCAGCTTGAATTGGCATCTCCTCTTTATGGGGCGCTAGTGGAGTTTTCTGAGGTGGTGGAGATAGGGGTTTGTCGAGGGAGGTCAAGGATGAGTCTGGCTGCAGCGTTCTGTATGGTCTGAAGTCTGCGTAGGAGGTGAGTGGTGATCCCTGAGTAGAAAGAGTAGCCTAGTATTTGTAACTATGGGTTTAACAACTTTAACTGCCGGACCCTTTGTGTGACAGCAGGGATTACAAGGTTATGGAGACCTCAAGGATATTGATGTAACTAGAGGATATGGAAACTTGAAAGTAAAAGGATCTGACAAGCATGAGAGTAGACATGTGCATGGAGCAGTATCATCTCTAAGCAGTCAGAAAATGTAGGCATTTAGTAGGGCATGGCCTGTGTATGTATTTCTCAATTGGTGAAGGTGATCCAGAGTTGTGTGTGAGTGGACAAGCTGAATGAAGCTGAGAAGAGAGGAGGGAGCAATACATTCTGTATCCCGTGTTTTTTAACCATGAAAATGATTTGACTGGAGTAGGTGGAAGGAGCTTCTGGAGAAAAGTGTTGTGAGTTTATATGACATAAGTGATGAAGGGTAGGTTTGGGGCCTAATCGTAATCTCGAAATAGCAAGGCACAGTAGGGTAGTGGGTGCTGGAGGAAACTTTAATATTAGCGTTCATAAAAAAGTGGTCAGAGGGCAGGGCTGATCTGTAGCGAGCTGAGAGTTAGAAAGCAGGATGTGGCAAGAGCACTTTCCCTTTGAAGAGACAGAGCAAATAGTGCATTTTGGCAGGTTGAAGCACAGAGATCTGATGTAGCAGAAATCTTAGTACTGTCGTTCAAATTGCAGTAATCATCTATATGTGACAACATGCACATTGTGTTAATCAAAGTCCATTTAGCTTTGTTGTAAAGTGGTGCTCTGAGAACCTATAGTACCATATATGCCCTGTGGAGTAGAGTTTTTGAGTAATGTGATATAGCCTTAAAACTTTTTGTTAAACAGATTAATTAATTTCTATATTGTTCTTAATCATGTTAATTAATAGGTGGAACTAAAAAGATTATGAATGTTCAAAGAATCATGTTTTAAATCAGTGGTTTTCAACCTTTTGACTTCTGGACCCCCACTTTATCATTACTGGAACTCAGGGACTCCCGCGGAATCATTTTTGGAATCTGGGAAACTCCCCACTGAGTCATTACAGAAAGCTGGGGACCCAATCTGTTAATGTTATTTAATTTTCTACGCAGTCACGGAACCCCTGAGGAGGCTTCATGGACCCCCAGGGGACCACCGACCACAGTTGGGATTCACTGTTTTAAATGACACATGCAATCTCCAAAAGTGCAGTTCTGCATTTTACCTTATGGAAAGTATTAACAAAGTTATTTCCTTTTGCATTTATTATTATCATTAACTTAAACAAAACCTAGTAACGTTGAATTTGTAGTCTGAAATATATTGTGTGTATTAATTGCATTAATAAATGTGCAGCTTACTCATTTTTTCTTAGCCTAAATGAGGCCTGCAAGGCCCTATTTCTTGATTCTGCATAGAAAATGTTTAGCCAATCTTGCTAATGGGACATTCTTTCAGGGTTCGTTCTCATGAGCATGCTAGCTTGAATAAGATATTGTACTGTTTTACACATAGTATCAGCCTTGGGAATGGAACATCCAAGACCATGCAATGGACAAGGATACAAGTGTTTCAACCTGAGTGGATGACTATTAGATGGCCTTTTCTCACATACCTTTAGTGAGGATCTTCACAAATGTTGCAGTCTAAGTTGTGTGAATGCACCCCATTGGACAATCATGCCTTTTGCTTAATATTGAGTGATGGAATGACAAATCATCTTGCACTATATAATATACAGCATGCTCATGAGAACGAACCTCTCTGGTTCTCTGACACCCTTAAGGAATCGAAGAAAACCTGTCGCGCCCTCGAGAGAACCTGGCGCAAGGACCACACCGCTGACAACATGACCGCCCTCAAGAACGCGACCCGCGAACACCACCACCTGATCCGCGCAGCCAAAAGGAATTTCTTCACCGACAGACTGGACAAAAACAGCCACAACAGCAGAGAACTTTTCAGCATCATTAAAGAGTTCTTCACCCCCAACGCCAACGCCAACGCCGTCATACCCTCACAAGACCTGTGCAACTCCCTCGCCACCTTCTTCCATCGCAAGATCACCGACCTCCACGACAGCTTTGGACACCAGACCCAACCAAGCATCTTCGAACCCACACCCCCGGCCATCACCCTCAACGCCTGGACCCACATCAACACTGAAGAAACCAAAACCAGAATGAACTCTATCCACTCTGGCGCCCCATCGGAACCCTGCCCTCACTTCATCTTCAATAAAGCCGACGACATCATTGCCCGCACCTCCAGGCCATCATCAACTCTTCATTTTCTTGTGCTACCTTACCCGAAAGCTGGAAACACGCCGAAGTCAACGCCCTACTAAAGAAACCTACGGCTGACCCAAGCGACCTGAAAAACTTCTGCCCCATCTTGCTCCTCCCCTTCCCTGCCAAGGTAATAGAGAAGACCGTCAACAAACAGCTTAACAACTTCCTGGAAGACAACAACCTTCTCGACCCTTCACAAACCGGATTCCGAACCAACCACAGCACTGAAACCTCCCTCATCTCAGTCACAGACGACATCAGAACCCTGATGGACAACGGTGAAACAGTCGCCCTCATCCTCCTCGACCTCTCGGCTGCCTTCGACACCGTCTGTCACCGCACCCTAATAACCCGCCTCCGCTCCACCGGGATCAAAGGCCAGGCCCTGGACTGGATCGCCTCCTTCCTCTCAAACCGCTCTCAAAGAGTTTACCTCCCACCTTTTCGCTCAGACCCCACCGAGATCATCTGCGGCGTACCTCAAGGCTCCTCGCTCAGCCCGACACTCTTCAATGTCTACATGAGCCCCCTCGCTGACATCGTACGCAAGCACAACATCATCATCACCTCCTACGCCGACGACACCCAACTTATACTCTCCCTCACCAAGGACCCCGCCAGCGCTAAGACCAACCTACAAGACGGCATGAAGGACGTCGCAGATTGGATGAGGCTCAGCCGCCTAAAGCTGAACTCGGACAAAACGGAAGTCCTCATCCTCGGCAACACCCTGACCGCACGGGACGATTCCTGGTGGCCCATGGCCCTTGGCACCGCACCGACCCCCTCAGACCACGCCCGAAACCTCGGCTTCATCTTGGACCCTCTTCTCACCATGACCAAACAAGTCAAAGCCGTGTCCTCCGCCTGCTTCCTCACCCTCCGCATGCTCCGCAAGATCTTCCGCTGGATCCCCGCCGACACAAGAAAAACCGTGACCCACGCCCTCGTCACAAGCCGCCTGGACTACGGCAACACCCTCTATGCTGGGACCTCCACTAAACTCCAAAAACGCCTGCAACGTATTCAAAACGCCTTCGCCCGCCTCATCCTCAACGTACCCCGCAACAGCCACATCTCCGCACACCTGAGACACCTGCATTGGCTCCCAGTCAGCAAAAGGATCACCTTCCGACTTCTCACCCACGCACACAAAGCCCTCCACAACAAGGGACCAGAATACCTCAACCGTCGCCTCAGCTTCTACGCCCCCACCCGTCTCCTCCGTTCCTCTGGCCTCGCGCTCGCTGCCGTCCCTCGCATCCGCCGCTCCACGGCGGGTGGGAGGTCCTTCTCCTACCTGGCAGCCAAGACCTGGAACACCCTCCCCACCAGCCTCAGGGCCACCCAGGACCACTCCGCATTCCGGAGACTCCTCAAGACTTGGCTTTTCGAGCAGCAGTAACCCCCCGCGCCCCTAGCGCCTTGAGACCCGCACGGGTGAGTAGCGCGCTTTATAAATGTTAATGATTTGATTTATATCGTTCCCCTCTTGGATGTCAGTCAGAGAACCTACAGAAGCCCTAATCTCTCTCCATACTTTCTGTGCAGCAAGATGGTCCCACTCTTGCTGTTTTGCTGAATCCCTAGAGACCCGAGAGATAAAGCCCTCCTTTGCCCTGGTCCCTTTGAAATGCTTTACTGAGATTTAGAATTTCCCCTGTCCCATACCCAAGAAGACTCTTGACCGAGCTTCTGAAAAGGAGGCACTTTAGCTTTTTAACTACTTTTTGCCATGTTTAGTTAGATATCTATGTCCCCAGATTTAATTTTTCCAAATTATTTTTGTTCTTTCTGTGCTTTTTGCCCACATGTGCTTAACCCAGCACATTTCTAATGGATTTGCTAATCCTTAGGTTACTAAATTTCAGGTTAGATTCCGGAAGATTAACAGGGTTAGGCCCAGATTTTTCATTCCTTTCCAGATATTTGTATTACCATTACTTAGTGTATTGTGTATCTGATGTTGATTTGTTGTAACTTTTTTTGCCATTTCGGGCAGTCTATCCTGATTCTGTATCTTTATAGTCTTGTTTTGAGAATCATTTATGTTGTTTTGAGTATAAATTTGCAATAAACACTTTGGGTCTTTGATTCATACTGGAGTTTTCCTTGTGTGGCCACATTGGTCATACTGAAATTGAATTTGTTGTTTTGGAGTTTGTGACAGGTACATCTCCACACTCTGCATGAAAAGGTCCATTGACCTCGTCCAAGCATAATCCTGTGAAGGAACATGCTCCAGCAGAACAAACCGGCATACTTAAGCTCCTTCACATGTATAACTATAGGTTGCAGGGTGAAGGGGGAATTGATGGAGGAATGTTATGCCTTCATTTGATTTAAGGGAGGTGGATAGATTTGGTTGTGTGGTGCTTGTTGAGGGTGAGCAAGCCGCACCATACCCTTTGAGGGGTGAGGAGAGTGAATTACACAGTCTGTATGGTAGGTATGTCGGAGTGGCAGATTCTTTAAGCTGAAACCGAATTTTTGTCCTTGCAGTACAGTGTGTAGCAATATGTCCAGCATGTGCACGTCGTTATACAATGCTCTACCTGAGCCAGGTGTGGCTCACCTATTTCACCTGCTTGTGACCCCTTTCATTGCTGGTTGCAGGCCCATTCCAGGAGTGTGACACGCTCAGTATAATATGCAAAATGAGATGTAAAGTGCTGAAATGGGCTGAGGTAACAATGTTATGACTTGGAGGTCACTTTGGAAGAATTCATTTTGTTTTGTGCTAGGATCATTAAATGACAGCGTGCAGTAAATACAGTCCCTTCCGCTGTATTAAACTGCATCTTTGAGATAGCTGTTATAATGCTGCCAGCATTAATCTCCCTCCGTGGTGCATGATAATGATGTTCTGTGACCCACATCACCTTGATACAGTCACTTTTTTCTCTAAGGAAGGAAGCATTTACGGGGCTGAAGTGACACACTCAACAATAAGGAAGTCCCTGGAGTTCCTTGTTAGCTGCCTGGTACCTTCCAAGTGTGATACAGTGCTGCTCCTGGGACAGGTGGCTGGCGTTAGGAGCATTACACAGACATCCGCATGTTGGCTGAAGGGCGATCCATCCTGGACACAGTCCCTGTGGAACCCGCAGCATGAATCCTGCTGAAAGTCACCTAGCCTGAAATGTATGTTATTAACAGTGGATACCATCCCTCTGCGAATAGGAGAGCTTCACCTTAAAGACGCAAGGGTGTAAATGAGTGACCAGTGTGCATGTGAAGATTGATCAGGATGTTGGTAATCTACATTCAGAATTGTTTTAGTAAACCGGAAGTGCGTCTTTATCATGGGCAGAGGAGGTTTATTTACATGGGTCCCCACTTGTAAAGATTTTGCTGTGACTTTCTATTGTAGTACTCAAGAAATCAAGGTGTAAGGCAGGAGTACTCCAAGATTACTCCTGGAATTCATGAGTAATTAACGAGTATTACAAGAGTATGTTTCTCTTTCTCATACTCCAATCTATGTAATCACGTCCGAGGTATTCTTTACAGGCATAAGAGTTATGAACCCTGTGTTTATTTGATTTTAATTTGACATATTGCTTAGCCCAGTGGTTCTTAACCTGTGGCCCAGGAGCCCTGAGGGTCCGTGAGGCTTACTTAGGGGGTCTGTGACTGTTTAACAAATAACACAAAAAAATACATTTACATGAAGAAAGCATATTCAAATAAAGATGCACTATTGAAAAAACTATATTTGATCATGGATTAAACAAAACATTTAAATATCTGAACATATGTTTGCTGCATTTTAGTTTTTGTATTTTTGCGCATTGTTTTGAGGGCCAATTTATAGAAATTACTTAGGGGGTGATTCTCACCCTGGCGGGCGGCGGAGGCCGCCCGCCAGAGTTCCCCCCTCCAAAATACCGCTCCGCGGTCGCAAGACCGCTGAGGGTATTTTGGGTTTTGCACTGGGCTGGCGGGAGACCGCCAAAAGGCCGCCCGCCAGCCCAGTGCAAAACAGCCTTCCCACTAGGACGCCGGCTCAGAATTGAGCCGGTGGAGTGGGAAGGTGCGACGGGTGCAGTGGCACCCGTCGCGTATTTCAGTGTCTGCAAAGCAGACACTGAAATACAAAGTGGGGCCCTCTTACGGGGGCCCCTGCAGTGCCCATGCCATTGGCATGGGCACTACAGGGGCCCCCAGGGTCCCCACGACACCCCATACCGCCATCCTGTTCCTGGCGGCAGAGCCGCCAGGAACAGAATGGCGGTATGGGGTGTCAGAATCCCCATGGCGGCGCAGCGAGCTGCGCCGCCATGGAGGATTCTACAGGGCAGCGGAAAACCGGCGGGAGACCGCCGGTTTTCCCTTTCTGACCGCGGCTGAACCGCCGCGATCAGAATGCCCTGCGGGGCACCGCCAGCTTGTTGGCGGTGCTCCCGCCAACCCTGGCAGAATGACCCCCTTAATCTGGCGGACCCTGTCTTCCAGTGATTCTTCGAGGACTCAGTGGAGGTTCCCGGACTCCAGTTCTGATTCTCTGGGGGGTCCACAGAATTCAATGATTAATAACATCTGCAATAGCCTTACCATGTATGCCAAATCACAGGAGTAGTGGAAGGGATGTAGCCCACCCTTTGACGTCGATGATGTCACAGAGTGGTCAACTGCATGACCGTTAGCACCTCAGAGGCCTCCTATTCACTGCTGAAGGACTTGACAAAGTGCAACGATTGGAATCTATAGAAGGTAAAGAGAGCCCCAACCTTGATCTGTCTCTGATCCTTCCGTAGCGTTTGTGATCCTGACACCAGGGTTAGCAAAGTCATGTCAGGGTTAGCAAGGCATGTCAAGGTTAGCAAGGCATGTCAAGGTTAGCAAGGCATGTCAGGGGCACATAAGGGTAAGCCAGGAGCATCAGATGCTATCCCTTGTAGCCCAGGTTGATAGTCTTCTGCTCCTCTTTTATTTATGTGAAAAACAATGCTACAGGTCGAGAAAAGAGTAAATCTAAGGCACCACAATTCTGCTTATTTTGCACCTAAGTGATTTTAACACCTAAATGTGATTTTTCATATAAATGTGATTTGTGCCCCTAAAACGCCCTCCATATCGACAAGTGCTTCCCATAACAGTGCAAGGTGGTAACGTGAGTCCAGCGAGATGCATTTGTGGTTGTAAAAGTGTTTTCACACTCTGATGATGCTGCACCAACATTGATTTTGCACATGAACTTGATTTTGCTGATAAATTCGATGTTGCACATTTATGATATTTTGCTCCTGCAAGTGTTTTCACAATCCTCCTGATGTACTTACAAGGTATGAATTTACACCCAAATGTGTTTTTGTGGCTCTAAGGATTCCCATACTCCCGGTTATTTTGCAGCAAGGGTAAATTTGCATCTAACTGTGATTTTGCAGTTATGTGTGATACCATAGCACTTCTGACTTTGCACTTAAAATAGATTTTTGCACCTAATTGTGACTCCGCACATAACTGTAATTTGTGCTCCTAGACGCCTTCCACTCTCATGGTGATATTACACCATTGTGCTTCTCAATGTGCTGGCAACCAAATGTCAGGCATGCTGATGCACAACATTTACAAAAATGTAACATCTTACTACCATATTTTCTGTCTATACTGAGTGTAGCTGTACACTAATGAATCTGCATGTGAAATGGAGCATAGATGGCTTTCACCTTCTCTTGATATTGCACCAAACCTAAAACAATGAAAAAAGAACCAAATTCAAGTGTGCTGACAAAGTTCACTACAAAAACATATATTTTAAGATCTGGGGGTGGGTGGGAAGTAGGTCTAAGGTAAATCAATTTTGAAGGGTGATGATAGATCAAGGCAATAGCAATGCAAAAAAAAAAAAAAAAGTATTTGTCCGATTTGTGTTCAGGGTGTTTCCTACATTAACATAGCAGAGACTCGGGCCCAGATTTACTAAATTGTCATGCAGCAGCGACAAATGCTGCGCTGCATGAGAAGGAGAAAGCGGGAGATTGCCATATTTACAGAAATATGGCACTCTCCTCCCCTCTCCCTAGCCCCGGTGCAGAAATGTGCTGCAGTGCACCATACACACCTTTGCACCATGGTGCAAGGGTGTCTGAGGCAGTCTAGCACAGGTTTTGTACAAGAAGGATAGCTTTTCAGTACAAAATACTGTGCTAAGGCTAACTTTGAAATGTTTCCCACTTTGTATGTGTGCTGTACAGTGCAGAACACATGCACATTTGGAAAAGAAAGGAGAAATAAAAGCATTTCTCAGTGATAGCGTTTCCTTATTTTTAGTAAATAGGGTTTTGTGTCAAAAACCTTGGGTGGTTACATAGGAACGTCCATGTACCACCCCTTAATGCCCCCTTAGCGCTAAGTAATGCAAAGCAGGGCTATGCACTGCTTTGTGTTACTTTTAAGTGACTTTCCAGGGCAAAAAAAGTTTTGCCCTGGAAAGCCAGTTGATAAAAACGTTTTTGCATCAATTCGCATCACTTTTGCGATGTTCTTAGTAAATATACCCCTGGAGGTCTAGTGTGAACAGTTTGGCCATTCATATTGACAACACCATACAATTACCAACTTAACAGAGATTTCAAAAGTCCAACACCTCACTAAATTATGACATTCTCACATGCTTCCAGCATGAACGTCAATTCACCAAAATCCCAGGGCTAGTGGAGGTGACACACCCTTTAAACTTAAATTTCACTCACATGCTTACACATGCACACATTTACAATTACACAGAGACATTCACACTTACATACACTCTCTTTCTCATGTAAACACACACTAACCAACAAACACGCACACAACACACACTTAAAAACATTTTGCTACTTACCTTTGCTGTCAGGGAAGGTCACATTCCAGCTAATTGTATACCATTTGTTATTACACTCATAGTGAATAATGAAACATTATTCAATATTAGTATACTAAAAAAAAAAAAAAGAGAAAAACAGAGTGGAGCCCCAGCCGACAGGCGTAGGCACTGAGAACAAGCCACCTATGTGTTCCTAGCCCTGGTTTTGCCATCTCTGAGGCCGGGGGTCGCATAATCAGTGACAGGGGCCGCAAGGGGCATTCCAGGGCTCGTAGATGCTATCCCTATATGACGTATATGGCTTAGAGGAAATTATCTTTTGTTATCAACAACAAATAAAGATGTGCTGTGGGGTGGGTGGGAAATGATGCAGGGTGGACTAGGTACTGGTGGTGTATACTTCCACCTGAGTTCAGAGACACTATATAGCTGAACCTCAAAGAGTCCATAATAGCACTCAACTCTTCATAAGCAATATAGGTTCTCCTAGGCAACACATAACACATTAAATCAACCCCCACCGAGCAGTCAAAGCTAGACGAGACGTGTGGGATACCATGATAAAGCACTATAGTCTAAGTTACTTCAGATACACACCTTAATCGGGACAGTAAGCATACCACTCTATCAGATGACACAAACTGGTAAAGATGACAGCCAATGCGAATGATATATCAAGTGTACCCATGATACTAGTGATTCTACCCAAACAGGAAGTACGTTTCCGTCTTTGACTGCACACCCGAGATCAGGGATTGAAGGTACCCAAACATGACAGTGCTTCAAGGCAACAGAGTACTATACAAATGTTTCGTAATATAACATGTGACATGGCTCTGATGACTCATTTCCGGTTCTTGGGAATATAATCTTTTGGTTCGTACTTTTAGTTTTTTCAACTGTGCACCTGTGAATTTAGCAATGACGTCCAAGGCATAAAACTGTCGTCCAATCCTGACAAATAATCAATTGTTTTATTGGAATATATATTTCATCACCTGTTTATCCAGAAAAAAGCTGGGAGTTAGTTCAAAGCAGTGGCGGCCCGTCCTTTAGGGTGGAGGGGCCACGCCCCCCACCTTTTGCCCCTCATGAAGAGTGTCTGTCAGGCTGAACAAAGGTCAGCCTGACAGAAACTCTCCATGTTCAGCTCAGGCAGCCAGGAGCAGACATGCGCGATTTGCGCACACTCCTGGCTGCTTGAGCTGAACTTTGCTGGGCTGAGGAGGTCTCAGCTCCTATGGGCGTGACCTCCTCGGCTCAGCAAAGGTGCCTCAAGGCCCTCCCCTGGGTGACGGGGAAAGGGTCACCAATTGACATTCTCCCTGGGCACTTCACTTTAAGCCCTGAAGTGCCCAGGGCGAGTGTAAATCAGTGACACATCGTCACAGAGTAGGGTGGGGTCAGCAGTCTCACTGACCCCATCCGACTCTGTGACGAGGCTGGGACTGCTGCCTTGAGGGAAGACAGCAGTCCCAACCCTCCTGGGACCTGGAGGCTGAAGGTAAGTGTGTGTGTATGTATGGGTGTGATGTTTTAAATTGAAAGTTTGGTGTGCGTGTGTATGTTTGAGTGTTTTGAGTGTTGTTAATGAATGTGCGTGCGTGCATGTGTGTGTGTGTGTGAAAGAATGAGTGTGTGGGATCTTTTAGAATGAATGTTTGGTGCGTGCATGCATGTTTGAATGTTATGAGTGTTGTTAATGGATGTCCGTGCGTGCGTGTCTGTGTGTGAAAGAATGAGTGTGTGTGTGTGTGTGTGTGTGTTCCGCCCGCCCCCCTCCCTCCTAAAGCTGCTGGCCGCCACTGGTTCAAAGGAGGCTGGGAAATTCTCAACACAGCTGTATGACTGTCAAATTGATCTGATAAACGGATATCACCTCTCATGGCAATGTTTAAGGGATGACTGTGATGGAATGAAGGTTGTGAAACAATACCATAAGAGAGTTTTCAAAAAGATTTTGTTCAGCCATTGATATCACTAGTAGGTGCACCCTTTCTGAAGTAAAACACCAGCGTTTTTCATCCATGATGCATAGAAGTTTACAAGCAATGCAGGCGAAGTGGGGCACAAAGCTCCTATCACTTAGGAAATAACATTCTTTATCGTTTATTAAAAGGATCACAGAGAAAATGTACACCCAATGATATTAGTGACCCTCCATTCTTTTAACAGTTGCTTTTGTTTCACTGCAAATAAAGCAGAGGCAAGGAATGTGCAGTCAGCTTCCTATTACTATCCATGCTCTCAAACTAGTAGTTTAGTAATAACTACAGAGGACGTGATTTATTTCATGAAGCTTTCTGTATGAATAATTAACAATTGTGTATTCGTTGTTACACATGAGCCTTTCTGTATTAACAATTAACAATTTAATATTTGTTGTTATACCTGTTTAAAGAGCGCTATAGCATTAGCATTATTGTACATTTACCTGTATTTTAAATGCACAGTTGAAATTAATTTCCATTTTACTATCTTGTGTAGTAAAATGCACACTTAGCCTAATTGTTCTAGTAAGTTTATACTCTGTCTGAAGTTGTCACAATGAAGGCTGACCTGCAGATTTAGTTAAATCAACCCTTTTAACCTAGCTTACTCTATCCTTTGTCAAGGTCTTTGTTCCTCCTACAAGAAGAGCTGGCACCAGCTTGTTAGTGCCCATATTTAGTTTCCTTTGTATCACGTTCACTCCTTCACTTGTTGTATTGAGAGAAAAGTGTATAAAAGTAGCCCCGAAATGTACAGATGTTAGCATTGCATGCTTCAAACTATTGAGTATAAAGTTCTTGTCCCTTAAAATGACAATTTGCCCTTAACATATGTTTGCTGCTTGCGTGGTAATTTTGGCATTAGACGTGTTAGACTAGTCAGTAAAGCATGATATATTTTTCATTGTGCATGTACCTTGCCCAACAATATATTACTCCTAGTTACTAGAAATGTGAGATTCAACTGGGGAGCCTTGGAATTAATATTTAGTGGATTGGTAGTTTAGAGCCAGGCCTTTTATGAGAGGTTTTGCTACAAGGAGATGAGCACCAAACCCTTTACTAGTATAAGAAAGATATAGCCAGGCTAAACATTGAAGGCAGAATATGTTTGCTGATTGGCTGACATGAATCTAAGGAAAAATAGACTAAGGGCCTCATTAAGAGTTTAGCGGATGGAAAACTCTGTCTGCCAAACTCTCAACTTGGTGGCCACTGCCTACACGGTGACCTCCCTGCTGAAGTCATTAAGAATTTCCTGCTAGAGTCGGCAAGTGGAAGGCTAAGTTTCTGCTTGCTGGCCGAGCGGGCAACAGGCTACGGTATTGTCTCCGGCTCGTAATCAAGCGGCGGCAATGCTGTAGCCAGCAAGGTGCACCAGCATCCTCGCACTATTCCCTGTCTGCAAAGCAGCCAGTGAACATAGCGACAGTGCTGGGCAGAGGAGCCTCTGCACTGCCCATGCCGAGGACATGAGCAATGCAGGGGGCCCCCTTCACCTGTTCTCCGCCAGCCTTTTCATGGCGGTGTTACCACCATGAAAAGGCTGGCGGAGAGCTGGGTCGTAATTTCAGATTGGTGAGGTAATTCCAGCCTAATTCCAATCACCTGACATCCCTGCACCTACATCTGTCTCACTTGTTATCAGGGCCGGTGTGCTTAACAATACTGGGACTTAACACTATTTTTGTATAAATTAAATAATAATTAAATTCATGAATTAGCATTACCCTTACTATATAAAATGTGCTTCTGTGCACTCTTGAAATTATGCTTCTGTTCAGTCTAAGTAGCCCAAGTTATGCTAAGGGGTTTAGAATGTAAACTGCTGTGCTGATGTTCAGAAGAATGCTTTTCTGGAAGATACATCTTAGCTATTACTGGTCCACAAAGTGCAATGAGGCCAGTCTAAAACTCACCTATGTTTTCAGAAGAAACATTCTTCATAGGAATTAATTATTACCTTCATGTCAAGGAAATTAATTAAAGTTACTTTGTGCATTTTTTCAATTTAGCTCTACGTCTCAACTCCCATGCCTTTGACGAGTGTCACACGACATTACCCTGGCTTCTTCCACTCACCTGCAAGCCCTGGCGCTCAATACTTCAGGGAGAAGGCAATTCGCCTCAAGCATAAGTGCTGGAAGTAGGGGTGTGGTGGTTGGGTGGGTGAGGTGCTGCAGCATTCCCAAAATAACCATGCTGGAGTTCCAAAGGTGAATTAGCATTACAGATGCCTTTACATTTTGGTTTTATCTTGTCACATTTGCTATGTTTAAAGACAGAGGTCAAATGTAAGCAGTGCTTAATTTGTGCTTCTTGTTTCCGGTGCTGAGCACCAGCACTTATTTTTGAGGGCCGGGGCTTATTTTTCGGCCTCACGCATTGCTGCTAGCAAAAGACACATATGGGAAAGACGGATGAAGGAAAAAACGAAAAAGCGTCACAAAGGTAGAAAGTTGAAAGCTACAAGAGTGAGCTGAAGGGGCAGGGAGTGGCTTTATATGGATTGAAGAGGCCCTAGATGGTTTCAGGATTACGCCGCCTCAGTATTCCATGTTCACACATTTAATGGCAGCAGCCGCGTGTTTAAGAGGAGGGCTTTGGGCACCAGCACCTTTTTATTTACAAATTAAGCACTGAATGTAAGCTATGTCTAGCGAGAGATTGCTGCTTATTCTTTTAGAAGGGAATTTTCTTTGTCTAACTGCAAATTGAGATGATTTTGTAAATTAACTACATGACAATCTTGCTGGTGTTAAAGAAAAGGCTGCAGAATGCCATTGTTTTCTATTTAAATACTCATAAATAATCAGTACAAATATTTAAAGTATATCAGCAGTTAGGAAAGGCCAAGTGGAGCATTTATTTGTAATTCTGAAGTGTGAAACAAATAATTTAATATGATCAAATCAAGACACTACTTAGCACAAATGCCAAATATTCTATAACACCCAATTTTCACACATTATAGTTTGTGTGCTGTATAGTTTTATCAGTAGAAATATGTCTTTAAAAATGTAGTGGCTGTTTAAAATGGAGAATGTGCTGGCTGTAAATGGCAGTGTGTATTAGTAATATATTTATAACAACGTGTTCCAAAAAACCCACTACATACTACACCTTTAACACTCTGTTGCTCAATGAGCTTGACTTATTTGATTCACTTGCGCTTTGTGCGAGGCTTGGATTGTTCACAGTACCTATGAGTCAGTGATGTAATATTGATGGCAGCATCCCCACTCTGAAAACTGTTCAAGCACCACTGACTTCACGGTGAGGTGTCAGAAGCTAGAGTGCCAACCATGGTGCAGCGAATAGAACACCTCCTTCCTTCCAGTGACACCAAGAATAAGAGCTATAGGAGTGAGTGAAAGAGGAGGGGAGATTCTAAAAAAAAAAGGCTGCATTATTTATAGAGTCACGCACCTCATTACAATTATGACATTTGAGAGTGCTGCTGGACAGCCCGTGTTTGAATACTGCCATAGTAAACAAGCATTGGCAAAGCTAATAGGCCAGGCCTTGAAAAGCAGGCAATTCGTTTTTTTGCTTCTTATAGTAAGCAAAGGTCGCAAAATCTGAAAAGAAATCATGTCGCTGCCTAAATTTGGTAGACTAATGTTTGTAATAAAATCTTCAAATTTAAAAACATTGACTGAAGAGCCTGTTTTATCAGGGTTGACTTTGACGGTGACAACAAGAATTCGCCACGTAACCAAGCAGGCAAATCACACACAATTAGAATGTGACTTAAACAACAACTTTGGTTGCTGCCGCTGCGTTGTGTGAAAAATCCCACTGAATTTCCCTACATCACTTGTTTCATGCATTCTAAGTAAAGGGAGCTGAAAATTAATGAGGTGCATTACCAAGAAGCAGTGACACTGGAATTTGGGGTCGGAGAGGGGGAGGGCTTAGTACCCTCATAAATCCCCGATGAAGTTCAAACAAGGAATAACAAAGCACATGATTTTATTTATTAGTCTGAAAGCATTTACTGTGAGTTCAAGCACAAACTATCTCAGGACAAGCAATTTCACGTGACAACTTGATAATTCTTACTAAAGGAAAAGCTGTGTTTAATATACCTTTCTCGTATTACACGTAAAGGTATTTTGTAATTGTATCAAGTGACACTCTTCCTGGGACAGAGGTGAAAGTACCCCACAGTATTTCAGTGATTTGTAATAAATACACAAATCAAGATGTGGTTGCTTTCCAAAATAGAGTATACATATCTCAAAATATGTATCAACAGCATGAAAAGTACATGGTGATCTCACTGGCCAGCACCCCCACTCTAAAAATGGTTCCATCACCACTGCCAGGAAATCCAATTGGTGGGTCAACCTAGAGCAAGAAATCGTCATTTGATGATTCTCTGCACCTGTGTCATCCTCACTGCTACCCGCTGCAGCACGCCGGGGCGGGGGCGGGTTTTTTAAATGGGAGTAGGCAGTGAGACCAGAACTGGGTGGAGGGGAGAGGGTAGGGCCAGGCCCTGGAATATACAGGAGGAGAAGGAGTGGGATCCTCACTCTAGTGGTATTTTACCCTAGGAGTCGGGTGGGAGACAAATTTGGTAGTGGCTAGGAATAGGCCTGGCTTGGAGAGATTGATGTGTATAGATCAATGGGAGCAGGAATCTGCTTTGGGGCGGAGTTGAGGGCAATTATTAATAGCAGCTTTTAGCTCTGCACGTCCTGTTGCCACAGAAGAAACAGTTTAGGCAATGGACCCCTGATGCTGCCCTCTCTTTAACTTTGAAAAGTTGACAACTGCCACAAACTTAAAAATAAATCTTTTCAAGGTCGACACTTGGTGGAATAACTGGTCCCTATTTCAAATGGTTTAATTCCAATCTGGTGGATCTGGTCAGCCTGTAAATGATTTTAAATACTGAAGTCTTCACCAAGCATTGAACAATCACGCCATTAGTGCTGCGCCTTTAAAGGAGGGATTCTAGGTGTAGAGAACTGTAAGAAGTTAAAGTTCATTGAAAAAGAAAATAATTTAAGATGACAACCAAAGTTTAAATACACCATCAGCTATGAACCTATGTGTGTTGAAATGTTATATAAAATCATAGTCCCACATCTTGGGGCCTTTTCCACAAGTCTTTTTCTGTTAGTATGTGTGTCTTAGCTGTGAGTTACACCTAAGTATCCATGACTGATTTACAAGGGATTTTCAGTACTGAGTGGACCCTAAACATCGGAGAAAAATGATGCAACTAACCTGAGGAGAATAATAAGTGACATCACTAACCGCTAACTGCAAGCCGTTGCCTATCAAAGAACAGGCAGTAGGTTTGGGTAGGAGGTAAGGGCATCAGGCTGATAGCATGGAGATGTTGGTGTGCAGTGTGGTGTGTATGATTATGTTAATGTACCTTTCTTTAGAGCAGCTGCAAGCCTTCCCTCATCCTAACTCAGCCAAGCATATGTCTGATCAGATAGGAAGTATCACTGATGCTGACCATTAACATGTATTTTAGGATCTACTCCGACGGGTCCCCTTTCTAGCCATTTTACCCAAATAATCACAGGATCATGCATGGAATCGGTGGTCAGTCTTCTTCTGGATCTTTTCAGAGTGCTGAGGGACAAGGAGTTAGCATCAAATCCACATTTACAATTCTGTGAAGCCCATTTGGTTACACAAAGAAGACCAGGAATCAATACTGAAGTTGAGTAGGTTTATTCAAAATTAGCCGTCACTCCAATATATGAGCATATCAAAATCAGATTATAGAGGTACACAATCAAAATTGGCAGACTGAAATGCATGAAAGAAGTTCAGTCTCTTCAGTATAAGGCATATAGAGATTACAGTTTCAACAATGCAAATGATAAGGAATAATAATTGATATTCTATAATAAAATAATTTAGATTCCTGCTATTCAGCAAGAAAAATAAATAAGGGCATCTAGCTATGTTCTAGACTAAATGAAGCTAAGCACTGTGCGGATAAGGATGTCGGAGAGGTCTTCACTTCTCTGAGTCTAAAACAATTCTGCTATTGCTCTAACAGTGTGAACTCTAAACTAATGTGGAAAGTTCCAGGAGCATCCATATCTTCCGAACATGTCATCAGAAACCCAATTATTTCTCCTACTGGAGTACACTCGCCTTATGGAGTGATTCTCCCATCCTACAGAACACTAATGAACAGGTAAGCCTTGAGTTTCTTCTTCCCAGATAGCCAATGAATAAGAAGCACCCCAAATCATCCATTCTGTACAAAGGTCTTTTTGCTTAGCCTTTCTATCTCTAATACACAATACTCCTTTCATTAGCTAAGCAATCAAAAATGTGCACCTGCAAAGGAAAATCACACTAAGTAAAGAGACTACATATCCCAAGTTAAAATATAGGCCTCTTATGCTAGCTTAACATGGCACAAAGAATATGCTTGTTTAAACATTCCGTTATAATTGCAAGCATACTATAAGAATAAATGCAAAACATAAGCAATAAATCATTAACATATGAGCCTGGCTCTTTTCAATAAATGTAATACTTCAAAATACAAGTGTAAGTATGAATGAGAACTACACTTCACATTAAATCTAAACATTAGAACTGACATATATAAATGAAAAGTCTAATTTCTACATTGAATGCACTTTCGATTATGTGGTTTTGATGCTTCACTTTGCATTAGTGAGGATAAGGCACACATTATATATGATATTGAGTACATTGTCAAGTTACTTCTGTAAAGTATGGGGTGCAGCCACAATTATGCTGCTCCATCATATAGAATCAATGATTGTTAGCTAAAGCCATTCATGTTGCACAAGACACTAGGGGCCAGATGTACTAAAGAAGCATTTTGCGAGTTGCAAATAGCGAGTCTTAGCGACTCGCTATTTGCAACTCGCAAAATGTCATGCAGAACGGTGTCTCAGACACCGTCTGCGAGTCGGTATGGGGTCGCAATGACCCACCTCATTAATATTAATGAGGTGGGTCGCAAATTGCGGCCCCATACCGACTATGGGCACTCGCAAACATGGAGGCCTGCTGTAGTCAGCAGACCTCCGTGTTCGTGACTGCTTTCAATAAAGCAGTTTTTTTTTTTTTAAGTGTAGCCCGTTTTCCTTAAAGGAAAACGAGCTGCACTTAAAAAAAAAAACGAAACCTTTAGTTTCGGTATTTTTTCAGGGCAGGGAGTGGTCCCTTGGACCACTCCCTGCCCTGAAAAAATGTTTTTGGGTCCAGTCACAAACTGGAAGGGGTCCCATGGGGACCCCTTCCAATTTGCGAGTGGGTTACCATCCACTTGAAGTGGATGGTAACTGCAACACCATTTGCGACCGCATATGCGGTCGCAAATGGTATTGCATACCACTAGGAATCGCAAATAGGAAGGGAACACCCCTTCCTATTTGCGATTCTGAAATGCATTTTGCGAGTCGGTCCGACTCGCAGAATGCATTTCTGCATAGGAAAATGCGATTTGCAACTCGCAAACGGCAGTTTTTGCCGTTTGCGAGTTGCAAATCCTTTCCTACATCTGGCCCCAAGTGCTTTCAGGCTATTACCGCTTGTTCAGTCCTATCATAGCTAGACACACTGTTGTTTTCCTTCCACAACATTGCACTGAGGAAATCCAGAGTAATTTTGTAGAAATTAACTCTGGAACTGCAAAACTAATGAAAAGTAATTTCTTTCATCATGGAAGTTTAAAATTCTGCCTCCTCAAGCCTAGGGAGGTTAACCTAACAGAGGCTTGCATACATGAAGGGTCAATGTTAAGATGAATACCTGGATTATGTGGAAGCTCAGTAGACAAAGAAGGTATTCCTGTATTTCCGTAAGGGTGCTCCTCTATTGACTATATTAACTATGTTTTGCGAAGTAAATTTGAATGCATTTGGCAACTGTTTCTTTTGCAAACCCAGTATATTGGAAGGTCACTCTTTCTTCCCATGCCCCCATACAAGAATTATAGAAAGAGATATTTATTACACTGGCTAAGGAATCAGGTGTTAGGATGTATGACACTGCCCTACAGTTACACAAGTTGGTGCTTTTGCAGTGTCTAAGTACTTGTATTTTGCCTGGAATTTACATAAGAAATATACCCCTACCTATTTACTGAATGAGGGAAGATTATGCTATATTAATTATGCATAGTAAAGTGAACATTTTAGGTCAAATTTATATTTTGATTTACTGTCAGGTTTTTAATCATTCTAACTGTTGATATGAATTGTAAATAGGTATATGGTTTGAGTTTTATGGAATGTGATTTTCCAAAATAAACTGATATTTGAACTGCTTCGGTCACAGGTGGGAAGGAGTTGCGTTTTCAGATTCCTTTGTTGGAACCATCTTAGAATGGTCTTTTCTGTATTACTAAGATGGACCTTACAAATGGCTTTTCTCTCTTTCAATCTAAGTTCACCTTCCAAAAAACCTTTAATTTCAAATGGTATTCACTCATGACTGACCTGAGTGTCATCTGTTTAGCTATAGCGTGTGAGATTGAAGGTTTTCATCAACTCTGGTCATCAAGTATGGTAGAGATTAAATAAAAGCAGAAAGATAATTGAGCCTTGTGGGATGGCTATTCGGTGTGGAGGTGAATGGAGACATAGTTGTAAGAATCTGGAGTATTAGTTGAGGGGTTGGAAACCCACCTTAAATAATCACAATCCTTGTCAAGGTGAACCCACCAAACTCATTAATTAAACCTGTGCTTGGTAGTAAACAATTATGCTTAACTTACTTAACTTAGAAGTAATGTGTAAATTATTTATGCAGCACTCAAACAGTAATATAGTGAAGACATAATGCATGAAAAACCCATACCAATTTAGAAACATATAGTACATTTTATTAAGTAAAATGACACCAACCTAGACAAATCCAATAAGGAGAACCAGAGATATGAATTTTTAAAGTTGAAATTAAAAATTTCACAGCGTCAACTGCAGTTATCTGGTTAATCTATACCAGATCAAAGTCAAAAGTTAAGCCCTCCTGTGATGAAGCATGGCTCAAATACAGGAACCAGATTCACCCAGTGGAACGCTGACCTTCTGACTTAGAAATGTAATGGAGAAACGAGGGTCCGCCGAAGTGTTGTCAGCGGAGCAAGCTGCAAGCTGGATCCAGAGTGTGGCTCGGCAACAGTGGGTTGCTGAAGTGAGGGTTCTAGTTGCTGTTGACAATGAAGCTGGGAAAGACTGGTGCGGATGAAATCCAGAGTCCATGACCAGGAAGGCCTCAACATCGTTCAGCTTCTGCTTGGCATTGTTCTTTTTAAATTGTCTATGTTTGGACTTAGAAACTTTTGTAGAAGTCAGGTATTCTTCAGCAGGACAAACCAGCAAGCTGAGGCTGATAGGTGATGCGACATCAACGGTTGGGGTTTGAATGGCTATCCTTGTCTCCATCGGTAAAAACTTTCTAAGTATCAGATCTTGCTGTTTGAGAACAAGAGGACTACACTCTAACATCAGCCAAGTGTCCTGTACTGACCACTTGGGGGTTAGAACTAACTCATACTGAGGCCAGTAGCAGGGCAAGGGGCAAGTCCAGATGATGCTGTTCATCTGGCAGTTGCAGGGAAAGGGATACCACATTTATGCTCAGTACCAGCCTATGGGTGGGGAAACTCCTGGCCACTCCTGAACCAATTGGGTAAAACTTCCCAGGGATGGTCTTACCCACTTATGCAGTACCTCCTGTGTGTTTTACTGTAAACTGTCCCACAGTGAACCTCCCTACCTAAATCTAACATGGCAGAACCTTTCTTCCTCTGGTCAGAGCTCCATGTGCTTAGAGGTTTGACTATGATAAAAGGCTAACCCTCCTTTGTAGGTAATCCAAACTAGTTCTGGGGCAGCCCCCTTTCCTACTTACTGGGTTTGGAGTGAAGCTGGCGCAAGACAAAAGGAAGGCAGGCCTAAGTGTGAGCTACATCTGCCAGTGACAGGGTAGGCATCCTTTTAAACTCAAGAAGGAGCTGGGCACAGCCCCCAGGCCTTCCTGCTCAAGGAAACAAAACACCTCTACACACACAAGCCCTTTGTCCTGTGCCTGCAGCAGTCCACATCTCACCACAGGGGAGCCATTAACAGACAGGTGATACTAGACACTGGCAGAAGACCCTTTTGGGCATTGGCATGAAAATGACGTCTTTCTAAAAGTCTCCTTTTCAAAATAGTAATATGAAATCCAACTTGATCATTAAGCTGAATTTTAAATTACAATTATAATAACCATTTGTTTTAGCGCCACTCCAACTGTAATCAAGCATTATAACTTGTTATAGCGTAACTCTGTGTTTTCCTAAGGAAGAACCAGTCTTGCCACATTGAAAATGTCTTTGGAGGTTTGTCACTGCCAGGATATGCCCTACTTTTAAAATACCATGCACGCTGCCCTATGGACATTTAAGGCCTACCGTTGCGGTGACGTATGCGTTTCAAAAAGAAAGGTTTAGGCCTGGCAAAAAGTTTCTTTTATCAGGTTGAAATGGTAGTTTATAACTACCCACCCAGCCTGGAGTTACAGACCAGAAGATATGCCTTACAGTGCTATGTGTGTGGGTAGTACAATTAATGCTGAAGCCCCCTAGTAATGTTTAATTTATGCGCCTATGGTACATTTAGTACCATAGTGTTGGACCTGACATCCTTGATGTGGTTTTCCTCCAATGTTTTACCTTCAATCCCCCTGTTTTTGCTGAATTCATTTTTGCCTGCCTTACGGCACTGCACACTTTACCACTGCTCAGCTGTGCTAAACTGTATTTGCTCTTTCTCTTAAATATGATGAAATTGACCTACACCCAATTGGCCTATTTAATTTACTTTTAAGTCCCTAGTACAATGGTACTACATGTACCCGTGGCCTGTAAATGAATTGCTACTAGTGGACCTGCAGCACCTATTCTGTGATACCCTTAAGTAGCCCTTTAAACATGTCCCCTGCCTGCCATTGCAGCCTGAGTGGGTAGTTTTAAACTGCCATTATAATCTGGCAAGATAAACTCATTGCCAGGCCCAAGCCACCCTTTTTAATACATATAAGCCCCCCCTAGGGTAGGTCCCGCACAGCCCAGAGGAATGAGTGCAGTATATTTATGAAGCCAGGCGTACTTTTAAGTTTTACATGTCCTGTAGTGAAAAACTCCTAAATTTGTTTTTCACTATGGGGGATCTACCTCTTCCGCTGGATAACGCTCGGCTCCCTTATTATATTTAATAAGAAGTAACTTGCAATTGGGAGCAGATAAGAACGTCGAATGTACTGTCTAAATAATTGTAATTTAAAACTCTCTTTAATGGTAAAGTTGGATTTTAAGTCACAATTCTGAAAATGCCAGATTCAGACAGCTGGTATTTTCTTGTCCTAACCATTTGGTGACTTTAGCCTGTGTCACATGACTAGATGTAGTTGACAGTTGGTCTTTGTGTATTGCTCCCAGACAGTGAGATGAAGGGGGAATAGGTGTTGGCAGGATTGGCCATCTCTGACTTGATAGGGGGTGGCTCTGTCACATACCACACTTGTCTCTACTCCAGCACACTCACAAAGTGTTTGACACTAGTCTTTTGTGCCCCCAGACAATCTGGGGCTAGGGTGAGGAGGCAGGAAATTCCAAGTACTTGAGGGGTGGAAGCCTCTGGAAAATTGTCTTATTTCAAAGAGAGCACCAGGTATAAATAATGGACCCTCAGACCTAACTCTTCAGTGCACCTCAGGACCTAGGGATACTACAGAAGAAGGGCTACTGTGCTGCTCTACTGCCAGAGGGACTGCTATTGTGCCACCCTGCTACTCTGCTGCACCCTTTCTCCAATGCTGAAGTGACTCCAGGGGTCAGCTGACTAACCTCCTGTTCTGATTGACAGGGAAATAGGAAGCTCCAGAGGCTCCCTGCATCTGCCCAGCTGACCTGCTGCCTGGACCTGCAACTGGATCTTTCTGAGCCCTGCTAGACTCAGCTGGAGTCAGTGCCTGATCCCCAAGAGGTGCCCCTCAGTTCCCGGACCTTTGGTGTGGCATCAGTGGTGCTCCTCCTCAAAGAAAAAGAGAAGTCCTGAGGCTTTGGGCTCTTCATGACTACAAACGGTCCTGTTCATACCAAGATTATGTAGCCTGTGCAGACTGCCAACATGAAGCTCTAGTGAACCCGACTCTTTGAGCTACATCGGCCAACATGGCTGACTATCTGGAACGTCTGGCACGATCTTCTTAGGTCTCCTCCACCACGAACTGAACTCTTCACACTAGACTTTGAAGGAAACTCTTTCAGGGAGGCTAACCTGCTCCCTCTATCTGGCCCATGCTCCTTAGCGGTTGGCCTGAACGTGTAAGTTGCACCCTGAACTCTTCAAAATTGCTTAACTCCGGTCTACTCATTGGACCTTTGTTGTTTTGGTTTAAAATAATTGTACTCCAATTTTCTAAATTGGTGTGGGATTTTTCTTGTGCTGAGTTTTCATTTTAACCCAGTTTGAAACACTGTATAAATACATCACACATTGCCTCTAATTTAAGCCTGACTATCTTTGTGTCCAGCTACTATAAGGTTAAGCACAGATTCATTTGAGATTTGCTTGTGTTTCACCCTGACAAGATTTGTGGTTGCTGCTTGAACAGGGTTTCACCCCCCCTCAACTAGAAACCCAATTTCCTACATATACTATGGTCTTATCAGAAAATGAGATGTGCCAATTAGGTATATGCCAATTTTACCAGGTTTAAAAGGGAGTGCACAAGCAATGTACCATTGGTTAGCACCCGTAGGGTGTGTGGTGTCCTATTGCCAATAAAAAAGAGTTCAGCAATAGGAGGCAAAAATCTGGAGGAATACCGCACAGAAGATGGTGATTTCCAACATTAGCTGTCAAGCTTCGCCTGTCTTCATGGCAGGAAGTGATCCACTTTATTGTTTTCCAGCCTATGTCAAGTTTTTAAATTCTATGTAGCATTGTCTGATGTTGGACAGTATCAAAAACAACTGAAAGTTCAGAACAGTATCAATGCAGCTGCATCATTTTCTGCACTATTAGTTTTTGGTAATCCCAGATGGATATTAATGCCATTCTGTGCCTCTTCCACAGCAGAAACCATATTGTTGATCTGAAAGGAGATTATCCCCTTCAACACAGTGAGAGTGCTGGCAAAAGGCTGTTCGTTTAATTTGTTTATACTGGAATGGTCGTAGCATATTCGCATTAATTGTCAGCGAGGGACAGATCAAGATTCTTTTTCTTCAGAAGTGTCTGATGTTACCTTGTTTTTCCCTGACCTAGGCATGTGGAAAGGATCCCTGACCAAGGCAGGTGTTTTAGATATTTCTTGCCACAGATCTAGGACAGTGTATTGTATTGTTATAGTATTTATATAGCGCTTACTACCCCTGATGAGGCGTCAAAGCACTTTTTGGCGAGTAGCACGCTACTCCGGAACCCAACAAGAATTAGTGATGGATTAGTATCGGGAAATATGAGTACAGGAGTTAATTTGAGCTGCGGATATGAGAGTTTGTTAGTTGGATTGCCTGGAGTAATGGAGGGGTGAGGGAGGAAAGAATCCAGAAGTGTTAATTGGGAGTATATGGCAATAGGATTTAGGCTTTGGATGAGTAAAGGAGGATTGAGGAGAGAAGAGTCTATGGAAGAGGTTAGGGAGATCATAGTAGCAGGGTGAGATAAATGAGGGCGAATTAAGTAGGGTTTTTTGGGAGGTCATGGTAGTAAAGTGAGGTTTGGTGAGTTAGATGTGGAAGCGGAGGGGAGAGCTTAGGCAGAGTTATTTAGGAGATGAAAGTAGTAGAATGGATTTGGGATGAGTTAGAGTGAATGGAGAATAGATTGATAGAGACATGACATATGATGATGGGTAGATAATTGTGATATAAGATGAGAGCAGGTATTCATAGATAGCTAGTATAACAACCCACTCAGGAGCCATGCAATGACCCACGAACATGCCAAGCACAGAACAACATACACACATACATACATCTATATATATATATATATATATATATATATATATACACACACACACACACACACACATACATACACACATGAATACACACACATATGCACACATATATGTACATACAATACATATTTAAAACCATGGGTAAATATACTTAGTTAAACAGGTTTAAAGAGTGTGTGTGTAGTTTATTGTTATGATATAGTAGCGATACATATCTTCTAAAGAACTATACATAACTAGAAATATACACATAGTCAGAAAAAATATTTAGCAACATAGGCATATGCAGTCCATAGTTGTTTGAATATGGTGGTTATGAAGGGAAGAGCCACCTCTTGAGTAGTTTTCTGAAGACAAGAAAGTTATCTGTGGCTCTTATAGTTGGGGGTAATGAATTCCATAGTTTGGCTGCTTGAACGGAGAAGGATGTACCACCTATAGTCTTTTTCTTGTATGGTGGTGTTCTAAGTGGGGGGGGGTGCCAATCTTGAGCGGAGGTTTCTTTGTTGAATGTATTTGCTTATTTTTTTTCTGATAAAAAGCGGTCCTGTCCCATTTATAGCTTTGTGGGTGATACAAAGCAGCTTGAAAGTGCATCTTCTGGCAACAGGTAACCAGTGTAGTGCTCTCAAGGCAGGGGAGATGTGGGCTTGTGG
The DNA here is from genome assembly GCF_031143425.1 of Pleurodeles waltl. Lineage (NCBI taxonomy): Eukaryota > Metazoa > Chordata > Amphibia > Caudata > Salamandridae > Pleurodeles > Pleurodeles waltl. The sequence continues at coordinate 1,393,036,863 of NC_090447.1, forward strand.
CTTTACATGTAATAATAGCCTGGCTGCGGAGTTCTGAATACGTTGCAGTTTTGTCATAATAGATGGAGATGATCCATGGTAGAGGCCATTGGCATAATCCAGTTTGGATAGTACAAGCAAGATAGTAGCTTGTACCTTGTGTGGAAATCTGAGGTGGGGGAGGATGCGTCATAGAGTCTTCAAGGTGATGAAGCTTGTTCGTGCTAATTTGTCCACTTGGGCATTCATAGTTAACTTGGAGTCCATGGTGATTCCAAGGTTTTTAACTTCCTTGGATAATTGAGGAGGTCAGACGCCCAGTGGGTCATGACTTTTCCAGTCACCACATATGAGTATTTCTGTTTTGGAGGTATTTAGTTTGAGATGGCTCCAGGTCATCCACTGATCTACGGCTCTGAGGCAACTGAAGATTTCTGAGTTTTCAATGTTTTTGGGGCATTCTAATTTAAGTAGTGTTTGTGTGTCATCTGCATAGTTGTAGCATGTGAGATGAAAATCATTGATCAGTTCTGGTAATGATATCATGTAGATGTTGAAAAGCAAAGGTGAGATGATTGATCCTTGGGGGACCCCTTCTTTAGTGAGGTAGGGTTTGGACGAGAAGGGGGCGAGTAGATGATATTAGATATTTATTGAAGATAAGAAGTAATCCAGTCAAGAGCAGTCCCTTGTATGCCGGCTTCGTGGAGTCTTTGAATTTAGGAGGATATGTTTACAGATTTTCTGCAGAGGCAAGGTCCTCTGGAGATCCATTAGAGTTGCTTGGTTTGACTAGGTCACTGAATTCCCAGTAGAAGAGTGTCTTGAAAGAGCTACATTTTAGTTGACTATTTGAACCTTTGTTTCAGGAAAGCTGTCAATAGTCAATGATTTATTTCACGCTTTAATCCCAGGGTGAGCCGATAGTTTCTTTATTTTGGCAATCAGCTCTTTGGAATTTGCACCACAGAAAGCTTGACATTGTGGGATCACTAAAGTGAAACCTTCTTGGATGCAAATTCTTCTGGAATACTGTGTAGTTCCATTATTGGAAATTCTGCATCAATTATACATGTGGAGTAGTGGGCCATTTTTGCCAATCGTTCATGCGTAGGAGTAGTAGGATGTGTTATACAATGCACAAATTGGTTGGGGAATTGTTACTACAATTTGGGATTTATGGAAGCGAGATAATAGGGGAATTAGAATGAAATCAAGGAGTATGATAACAGTTGGGAAGGAAAGGGAGGATCCGAGGAAGAGAATCATTGCAAAGTGGCAAGTATGTATTTCCATTTGGATTTGATCTTTATTCTTTATCTAGCAAATAACATAGTTGCAAAGGTATTGGTGGTTATGATACTGATGTATGGGTATTATTGACAATGGTGGTTTGTGTTAGTGATGTTGCTAGCATTGTTAATAGTGTTGTGTGCTATTTTCATTGGTGGTATAGGTAGTCACATACTATTACTGGTGTGTTATTGGTGGTGTGGAATAGGTAGTGGTGTGGTATTGGTGGTTGGTGCAGTATTGGTGGTTATGGTATTGGTGTTAGTTTGGTATTCGTGTTGATTTGATGTTGGTAGTAGTGATCACATTTGTGGTAGTGGTAGTATTGTGTTAGTGGTGGCATTGGGGTGCTGCTGGTTGTATTCATGATTTTAGTATGTTTACTAATTCTGACCCGCATTGTCATAGACGTTATGGCCCATGAATCTTCCATCACCTTATTGTAAGATATTGTGTATTTGCCATGTAACATAACCAGAGACCGTCATGTACATTTATTTATTGTTGTTGTGAGTTATGGTAACTTTTCGCCTTGAGTGTGCAGACACAAGGAATCCACACTGTTATTTTTAAATGCTTTAATCCAAGTCAAATATAGTGAAGAATAAATAAATAAAATGATTGCAGAGATCAGTAAAATCATAATCAAAATAATGAATATATCATGAAAATCAGCAACATATTACATAATGCTCATTTTTAAGAATCCCTATTTACCTAATTATCAAACATCAAACTATTGCCATACAGAGGGTCAGTGTTTCAACAGAATCGATACACATGTGTACCTGTACTTCATTTATGTTTGTCCTATTTGAAGGCCTGTCTGCAAGACAAGGCTGAGTTATGTCTGTACGATAAGACATTTTATGGGACAAACCACCCAGTTAGCCTTGATGGCTTAATTCAGAGCCATGCAGCTTCACTTCCTGAAGGTTGTTGATGTCATAACCTCTTTCATGACAAGGACTGAAAAAGGTATTGTATAGTTTCTATGCTGTTTATTTTGAGAAAAAATAAAGCTCATGATTGTGGTGTAATATGTGGGGTTTTGATGGTAGTGGTGTGGCATTGGTGATGGTTTACTATTCATGTTAGATCTCTGTGGTGTTTTTTGGATTGCATTGCTCTTATGGTTTTGGGATACTGCAATTAGTGGTGCTGTTTTTGGTGTGTTATTGTTAGTGGTGGTGATGTGGTCATTGGTGTTGCTGTGGTATCAGCAATAGTGATTCATTGGTGATGATTTAGAACTGGTGGCTTTTTGGTGGTGGTGGGTTACCATTGGTGATATTAATGGTAGTGGGGGTTTTGCTTGTGGTCTTGTATTAGTGGTGGTATTAGTATTAGGTTAGTAGTATGGTATTCACAGTACTCATGTTATTGATATGGGTGGTGGTATGGTATTAATGTTGGTGTGGCATTTGTGGTGGTGTAACATTTTTGGTAGTGTTATGTTGGTGGTGTAGTGTTTATGGTAGTGTGATAGTGAAGGTTTAGGTGATGGTCTGGTATTGGTGGTATTGGCTGTGGTAATTATGGTGGCCTTGAGGAATGTTTGTGATATTGGTGGTATTTGAGATATTGATGGTAGTATTGTGGGAGCGGGTATGTTGGTGGTGAAAATTGTATTGTATTGTAATTACATTTATACAGTGCTTACTCCTCCTGATGAGTCATTGGAGCTCTTTAGGGTGGGTAGTAAGCTACCCCAAAGTTAATGGTTAATCTAGTGGTTATTAATTATTGTTTTAGATTTGTTGGTTATTGGGTTAGTCTTGTGCTCAACAGACACTGAATAATTTCCTCTATTTTCAAGTGGTGATGTATTAAGTTAATATAGAGTGAGTTAATGCAAATGGAAAACAGGAGGGGTGAGTATGGGTGGTTTTGGTGTTGCTAGAATTAATATTGATGATGTGGGTAGTGGTGGAATAGATGTGGTGTTATTGGTGGTGTATATGGGATTGTGTTTTTGTATTGGTGCTGTTGATATTGGTGGTGATGCCATTGGTTCTGATGCTGGTAATACTAATAGTGGTGGTATTGTGAGTGATATTATTGGTGGTGTAGCACTGATGGTGGTGTGATAATTGTGGTGATTTTTGTTTTTACTTTTTACATGGCCTAGCAGTGAAAAATTCCCAAATTTGTTTTTCCCTACTGCGAGACTCACTATAAAATAAGATTGGGCTACTGTATTTAAAAAGTGCTAACCTTTAATTGAGGACAGGAAGAAATGTTATGTTTGGTCTCAAAAGAATTATAATTTAAAGTCCTCTTAAGGGTAAATTTGGATGTTAAGTCACAATTCTGAAAATGCCACTTTTAGAAGGTTAACAGTTTCTTGCCCTTACCATTTGGCATCTGCCGCCTGTGTCCTGGGTCACATGAGTGAATAATTGGAAGTTGACCTTTGTGTATTCCTCCTAGGCAATGAGACAAAAGATGGCTAGGTGTTGGCAGGATGGGAGAGACCGAGCTCTTCCCTGCCCCACTTATATTTCAAAGGGCTACCTCCAACACACCCACACAGGAATGTGACACCAGCCTTTTGTCACACTAGGCTACTTGGAGCCTGGACATACAAAGAAGGGAACCATGTAGAACCAGATATGGGGTAGTCAAGAAGTTACCCTCAATTCAAAAGCTGGCACCAGGCATAAATATTGGGCCCTCAGATCAACTCTTCAGTTCATTCCTGGCCATATGGAGGACCTCCGGAAGGACTCCCTTTTACTTCAGAACACTGCACTTGAGGCCTGATTTGTAACTCAGAGGACTGCCCTGGCACTACTAGAGGACTGTTTGCTGCTTGAAGCTTGCCTTGTGCCCTCCGAGAACTGCCCTGCTGCTTGAGGCCTCCCTTGCTGATTTAGCCCAGGTTTACCAGAGTGATTCCAAGGGCTAACTGGCTGGCCTCTTGTGTGAGCTACAGGGACTTAACAAGCTTGAGGGACATTGAAACCTGCACCTACCCCTGCCTGGAGTGAGTCCTGACCTCTCAGGTGGCCCCAACAGTCTTGTAACCTTGGAAGTGGGGCTAAGATGCTACTCCGGCCAAACCCTGAAACTTGTTGCTTAGAAATGTTTTCACCAAAAAGTGGCCTGAGACCTAACAGGAGGCTGGGACTTACCTGCTCATTGATCTTGTCGAGATCCATCACCGGCCAACCTGTCTTTGCGGTAGCTCCTGCTATGTTCTCCTCCGCAGCAGCGTATTCTGTTCAGCAAGCTTCCAAGCAATGGTTTCCGCTTTGTGAATCCCTCATTGGCTACAGCCTGCAGCCACGTCCTGCTGGAGATTTTCGACTTCCAAAATAGTGACAAAGTCTGGACATAGAAATCTGTACCATGACTTTGCCCAGTGGGTGGCTCCCTGAAAAACAAACTTCCTCCTCGGACACTGCTGGCTGTCTTGCCTTGTTGAAGTTTACCTTCTCAGGAACATTCCTTGAAAGTCCGAAGGTAAGCTGAGATCAGGTCCAATCCACCTCATGTAGCCAAGTGACGCACCATTGTGGTTGACCTTAACTTTTGACTTTGCCCCAGTCTTGTCCGACCACATACCCACGGTTGGCGATTTGATCTTTAAGGTGCTATGAGTAGCTGACTGCTGGTGGAGATCTGCTCATTCGAACAGCCAGGTTTTGAGTCCTTTCCTGAATTGTGAAATAGATGAGGCGGTCCTGAGTCGTTCCAAGCCATGGCCGCTAGGTGTGAGAAGGAGCATCCTCCACTGTTGCATCTGCAGATCCAGGGGATGTCTGCGAGGGAGAGGGCTTTGTATGTGTGGGCCAACATCATGAACTGGCATCTCTTCTGGATCAAAAGCCAGTGTAGCTTCTTGAGGTGGGGTGTGATGTGGGTCTGTCTGGGGAGGTTAAGGGTAAGTCTTGCCACTAAGTTTTGTATTGTCTGTAGTCTCTTCAGGAAGCATGTGGTGATCTCTTTGTGAAGTGTGTTCCCAAAGACCAGCCTGCTGGTTATGAGGTCCTAGGTGACTGTCCTCCTGGTGTTGGGATCCACCTGAAGATCTGGCAGAGCATGTGTAGGCTATACAATCAGGCAGATGAGACTGCATTTACCTGTTTCTTCATAGATAGCTTGCTGTCCAACATGATGCTGAGGTTGGGGGCGTGGTCTGTTGGGGGGGTAGTCCGAATTCAGCAGGCCACCACGTGTCATTCCATGGTGAGCTGTTGTTCCTGAAGATGTGGACTTCCGTCTTGTCTGTGTTGAACTTGAGACAGTTATCCTTTATCCAGTTGGTGTCAACATCAGGACAGTGCGCGCTCTACGGGCGACAAAAATGCAAAAGCCCAGTCTTTATGCAAGAGCATAATTCATGCATTGTGTTTGTATACAGTATGTTAACCTTTTGCATTGCAGAGTTTAACCTTGAAAAACACAATTAATGATGTTTGCAATAATTTGCAAGGTATTGCTGCAGGCTTACTGACTGTGTTAGGGTGTGGTCCCTTTCTAGGACCTTCTAGAAGCTTTCCCTGCAGCATGACTCAGTATGGTTTGTGGGTTGGGCCAGACTCTATATAAGGGAGCCAGCCCAGCTCCACGTGCTCACTATTCAGAGGTCCCGGTGCAGAGCAGCAGCAACTTCCTGAGTTCCTGTTCCGGAGGCCTACCTTGATGTTCCAGGCCTGCCCCGCATTATATTGGTGATCATTGAGCGGGGCGGTAAGGTGGAGGTCGGGGACCCCGACCCCGTTCTAAAAGACTCTTGAGTTTTGGGCCTACTTGTGAAACTCTCAGAGTGCGCGATTTTTTCATGGCATTTGCATATTCTTGTCCGTATCGGCACAGTGCGTGATTCAATGCTCTCATGTAAACCTTGGCATTCAGATCGGCAACATCTTGTGGGATCATTTCATGGCATTTGCATATTCTTGTTCGAATCGGCAGAGTGCGCAATTCATTGCTCTCATGTAAACCTTGGCATTGAGATTGGCAACAGCTTGCGCGATCATTTCATGACATTTGCATATTCTTGTTCGAATCGGCAGAGTGCGTGATTCAACCAAGGCATAAAGCATGTAAACCTTGACGTTCAGATCGGCAACAGTGTGCGCGATCATTTCATGGCATTTGCATATTCTTGTTCTTAAGGTCTAGTTATAGTCATTTCTTAGGTTATCCATGGTTACAGTTTGAGAACTCTTAGAACCATAGTCTATTGAAAGTCACTGTGATTATATCTTGATATTGTGTTGTTTAACCTCTTGCTTCCCAGAGGTCTCCTTCCCAGCTGTTCCCTACCTAATCCCCTTTTCCCCCACTTGGACTCTCTCAGGCTCTGTGGTATTTCTATTGGAGTGTTGGAGCTGTCTAGTGGTGGACATGCTGGGAACGTGCGCAGGCCCTGAGGATATGGTCTCCCTGACAGTTGGCGACGTTCACTATACATCAGGGGAAGATGATTCTGGTGATGGAGGGGTCTTCAGACAGTGAGAGGATCAGCTGGGTGTAGTCGGCGAAGGAGATGATGTTTAGCCTGTGCAATCTGATGATGTTGGCTGGGTGGAGGGTCACTTACGTGTTGAAAAGGGTGGGGCTTAGAGAGGATTCTTGTGGGACACTGCAGATGATCTACTTGGGTTTCAAGGTGAATGGTAGGAGACAGTAAGGTATAAGGCGCTCCATTTGAGGGCATCTTCCTGCATTCCGATGTGATGGAGTCTGTTGATCAAGATGTGGTGAGACAGCATCGAAGATGGCTGACAGGTCAAGGAAGATGAGGACTGCAATTTTGCTGTGGTCCAGGAGGGCCCTGATGTAATCGGTGGTGGCGATCAGGGCTGTTTCGGTGCTGTGGTTGGTTCGAATCCGGATTGAGAAGGGTCCTGAAGGTTGTGTTTTTTTCCAGGTGTTCAGCCAGTTGCTGGTTGATTGCTTTCTCTAGAACCTTTGTAGGAATGGTGAGCAGGGAGATGGTTCTGTGGTTCTTCAGTTCTGCTGGGTCGGCAGATGGTTTCTTCAGGAGGGGTCACACCTCCATGTTTTCCCAGATAAGGAGGCCAAGGTGACTGAGGTGTTCAGGACTTTCTTGAGCTCATCACCAATCATCTTGTTCCCGAGATTGAAGGCTTGGTGGGGGCCGGGGTACGTGGGTGCTCCTGAGTGCACAAAGTTCATGATGGAGATGGTGGCCTGAGTGGTGAGAGGGTCCCAGTGGGTGAGTGGGTGTTCAGGGTCCATGTTCATGGGTGTGAGCAGGTCGATGCTGTTCCAAGTTTTCGTAAATGGCTGAGATCTGGTCTTAGAAGAAGTCCACCAGAGTTTTACAGAAATCTTGGGAGGGGGTGATGTGGTTCTTGGCAGCTGTGGGTTTGGAGATCTCCTTCACAATGATGAAAAGCTCCTTGCTGCAGTTTGTGCTGGCTTCTATTCAGTCTGCTAGGGTGTTCCTTTTTGTTTCTTTCAAAAGGGGGTGGTACTGGTTGAGTGTTGTCTTCAAGGTGCTATGGTCTACAGTCTCTTTCTTGTGTGCCACTTTCTTTCTAGTGGGCAGCAATTGCATTTGGTGGATTTCAGTTCCACAGTGAACCAGCTGACTCTTCTGGCAGGTCCTTTGGATTTGGCTGGCTTGGCGGGGGTGATTGTGTTGGTGCATTCTGTACCCTACTGGGGGAAGTTTTTGCAGTCTGTTCTGGGTTAGATGTCATGTCAGGTAGGTGGGATTTGAAAGCGTTGTTCACCTATTTTTCTGATATCTTTTCTAGTTTCTATGCGTGGAGCTAGAGGATATGGTGCTCATGCTGGTAGGTCCTGAGATTGTGAAGTGGACACTGTAGGGTCGTTCCAGGTGAGCTGTGAAACATGGTTGTACTTGACTCTGTCATTGGATGTGAAGATGGGGTCAAGCGTGTGTCTCGCGATATGGGTGGTCAGTTATGATTTGCTTCAGGCCGATATTGCTCATGCTTTCCAGGAGGTTGGTTGTTTTGGTGGCTCTTGGATCATCGAGGTGGAAGTTAAGATCTCCTACGAAGATGTAGTGCTCTGACTCTATAGCGAACTAAGGGGGTCATTCTGACTTTGACGGGCGGCGGAGGCAGCCCGCCAAAGTCCAGCCGGCAGAATACCGCTGCGCGGTCAAAAGACCGCAGCGGTAATTCTGAGTTTCCCGCTGGGCTGGCGGGCGACTGCCAGAAGGCCACCCGCCAGCCCAGCGGGAAACCCCCTTCCATGAGGATGCCGGCTCCGAATGGAGCCGGCGAAGTGGATGGGTGCGACGGGTGCAGTTGCACCCGTCACGATTTTCAGTGTCTGCTTGGCAGACACTGAAAATCTTGGTGGGGCCCTGTTAGGGGGCCCCAGCAGTGCCCATGCCATTGGCATGGGCACTGCAGGGGCCCCCAGGGGCCCCACGACACCCGTTACCGCCAGCCAGGTTCTGGCAGTCAAAACCGCCAGAACCAGGCTGGCGGTAAGGGGGTCGGAATCCCCATGGCGGCGCTGGAGGATTCCCTTGGGCAGCGGGAAACCGGCGGGACACCGCTGGTTTCCCGTATCTGACCGCGGCTGTACCGCCGCGGTCAGAATGCCCATGGGAGCACCGCCAGCCTGTTGGCGGTGCTCCCGCGGTCGTTGGCCCTGGCGGTCCATGACCGCCAGGGTCAGAATGACCCCCTAAGTGATGAGGTCAGGGATGGCTGTGCAGAAGCTGGGGTGCGGTCCTTGTGGTCTGTAGGTGAGCGCTACTCTGATGGTATTTTTGCCGTCTTTGAGGAGTTGGAAGTTAAGATGCTCCATTATTGGATAGAATCGTCTGAGGAGGTTGTGCAGGGGATGCTGTCCTTGTAGATGATGGTGATCCCATCTCTGTGCTTGTTGGTTCGGCCCTGGTGTGTTATCTTGTAGTCTTCTAGATGGTAATGGTGATGTCCAGTGTGGATGCAGGGTTTAGTCAAGTCTCTGTGACAAAGATGACGTCTTGGGTGAGGGAGGAGATCGTTCCCAGGTCTCTGCGATGGGTTTGCAGAGCAATCATGAGTGTAGTAGGATGCACTGGAGTTGTGCTGCAGCAGTCTCTGTCGGTGTGGTGGGTTGTGTTTGCAGTGTCTCTGGCACTGTTGGTTGCTTCATTGTTGTAGGTGAAGTCGTACTGCTGGCAGGAGATTGATCCTCTGGTGTTGTATGGCTATGTGAGGCAGCAGTTGTTGTCGATGCGCCCGGGATTCAGGGGACGAAGGTCTGCGGTGTTGTAGCAGTAGTTGATGGGAAATACAGGTTTCCTAGTGTTGGGCATGGTCCAGGCACGAACGTGCACAGACAGGCTTTGCTCTGGCGTACCCCTGCACGCTTATGCTGTGTGGCCTCCATTACGTGGGTCCCTGGAGGAGAGAGACGCTGATAAGCGTGAATCAGGAGTGATGATCGGGCAGGAAAAAATGGTAGGAAAAAGCAGCAGCAGGGGGTGTGATGTAGGACAGAGGCTGGGGGGACTGGAAAGGATAAAGGCAAAACAAGTAGGACTAAAGGCAAAATAAAGCCAAACATGGGTGAATAAAGGCAGAACAAGGCAAAAAAAATAAAGTCAAAGCAAGAAGGGGTAAGGCAGAATAAGGGCAGACACAAAGGAGTAAAGGTAGAAGAAGGAAAAAGCAAGAAGTAACAGCAGAGTGGCAGGATAACGGCAACCATGGGGCAGTCAGGAGCGAGGCGGCAGGAGCGGACTGCAGCAGGGGAGCTGGCATGAGAAACTGCTCTGTTCTACAGATTGGATTTTTGTTATTTTGGTGTCTAATATATATATTTTTTAGTTTACGCTATGTTTCTAAATTATTGTAGAATTTTCATTACTTTGGTGTTTAAGTGCAGCAGAAATATTTTACACATTGCCTCTAAGGTAAGTCTGACTGCTTTTGTGCCAAGCTATCAGAGAGTTAAGCACAGGTTAATTTAGTGACTTTTGTGGTTCACCCTGACAAGGATTGTGGCTGTTGCTTGAGAAGGGGTCATATCCCTCTCAACCAAGATCCCAATTTCTCACAACTCTTTTCACAAGTACTTGTCACTGCACCTTGCATTGAATGTTTACACCCCTGGGGTGTTTGGCAGGTGTCCTACTACCAATCCTGACTCATTAGAAAAAAGGGCTGAAGTTTCAAATGGTCAGCCATTTCACCAATCAAGTGAAAGAATTAAATCCCACCAAAATAACAAATATGATTTTTCGTAGATTCTCTACAGTGTATAAAATAATTAGATCACATCTAAACATGCTTCTAAACCTGTTACCCTTTAATCATAGCATACAAAACAGGAGGGAATAAAGGAAGAAACACTATTTTAGTGACATCCCTAATTACTAAAACTCAAGCAGAATAATCTTAGACCAGTCTTTGTTGTTGCTGCCTTGCATAATAATATAATATTATGTTGGTCCCATCGGAAAGAAATCAGCATGACCTATTCTCTTTCACTTTCCTTTCTTTAAATGACATTTTAGCTTGTGCATTTGTATTGAACAAACCCGAACTCAAACCCGGACTCACCCTCCTTGCACAATTCACCCTTTTTTCTTTCACAACTCTCTCCTTCCTATCCTTCCCTCTTTGTAACTGATTTTTAAAACAACAAAATCACAGCTTGTGCTACAAACTAGTTTTGAATGTCTATGCATCAGAAAGGCAGTGCCTAATGCCTGATCTGCAAAACCCAGCATGCCACCATGGGCCTACCACAGTCCTATTAGCCAAGCCCACACCTATCCCTCTCACATTTCAAACAGCAAAATATTACAAACCTAACATGAATAACAAAGCAGGCACAAAGCAGTATACTAATTATTGGCCCTGGAACCATTCAAATGTGATTCATACCTCACCCCTCGCTCTTTAGTGCCTCATGTTATGACCCATTGACTATGGGACAAAAATGAAATGCACCAGAGGAAAAGACTGTTTGTGTGCATTCAAAAATCAGAGGATTGCACTGCCTTGCTCTGCAGCAAACCCTAATAAGAAAAATAGACTTTTAACAAAGCCCACAACTAACCTGCTTTCAGTGTGCAGTTATGAGGTTGGCTTATGGGAAGCTGTTCATGTCAAAATTAAAGCTCCCTATATAGGAGACCTCCTGGAATGCATAGCGTGTTGCAAAATGAATATGACATACACCAGAGTGAATGTACTATGTGTCAAAATAAATATGATACCTGGCAGAGTGAATCTGACGTGAACCAAAACAAATATGAAATCAGGCAAAGTGGATATGCTACTTAGTGATTATTATGAATAACTCACACTCAGAATTGAATAAGAGATATACTGAAATATATATCAATCTTACTGAAATAAATATGGCACTCACTGAAAATAATAAAGCAATCACTGAAACACATACAGTATTTGTCAAAAAGAATGAGACATTTCTTGAAATGACTGACATATGCCAAGAGGAATATGACACACATTGGAATTAATATGACAGCTTGAAATGAATATAAGGTACTGAAATGAAAATGCATTATTCTGAAAGGAATATGGGGCCATATTTATACTTTTTGACGCAAAACTGCGCTATTGCAGTTTTGCGCCCAAAAAATTAGCGCCGGCTAACGCCATTCTGAAGCACCATGCGGGCGCCGTATTTATTGAATGGCGTTAGCCGGCGCTAGCAGACCGGCGCTGCCTGGTGTGCGTGGGAAAAAAACACGTACACCAGGCAGCGCCGGCGTTGGGGAAAATGGCGTTAGGGCGTCTTAAAATGGGGCAAGTCAGGTTGAGGCAAAAAAAATCGCCTCCGACCGATTTGCGCCATTTTTAACGACGCCCAGACGCCATTTACATGACTCCTGTCTTAGTAAAGACAGGAGTCATGCCCCCTTGCCCAATGGCCATGCCCAGGGGACTGATGTCCCCTGGGCATGGTCATTGGGCATTGTGGCATGTAGGGGTGCACAAATCAGGCCCCCCTATGCCAAAAAAATATATAAAAAAAAAAAAAATTATACTTACCTGAACTTACCTGAATGTCCCTGGGATGGGTCCCTCCATCCTTGGGTGTCCTCCTGGGGTGGGCAAGGGTGGCAGGGGGGGTCCCTGGGGGCATGGGAGGGCAGCTGTGGGCTCATTTTGAGCCCACAGGTCCCTTAACGCCTGCCCTGACCCAGGCGTTAAAAAGAGGCGCAAATGCGGGGTTTTTTGGCCCGCCCACTCCTGGGCGTGATTTTTGCCCGGGAGTATAAATACGACGCATTTGCGTCGCAGTCATTTTTTTAGACGGGAACGCCTACCTTGCATCTCATTAACGCAAGGAAGGCGTTCACGCAAAAAAATTACGCTCATTCCTCATACTTTGGCGCTAGACGCGTCTAACGCCAAAGTATAAATATGGCGTTAGTTTTGCGCCGATATTGCGTCGAAAAAAACGACGCAAATTCTGCGCAAACGGAGTATAAATATGCCCCATAATGTGCAATGAACATTACATTTATAAAAAAAATGAATATAGTTTACATTGAAAGTAATATGATACACATTGACATGATTATAATATGTGTTGCAATTGATATGAGTCATGTTAAAATCAATATCATGCGTTAATATGAATGAGACATCTATTGAAAGGAATATGACACATGCTAAGATGAATATGGCATGAAATGAATATGAGCCCTTTTGAAATTAATTCAACATGCCTTAAATCCCTGTCAATTTGCACATTTTGACTACAGTGTACATTTCCATGCCAAATATGTAGTATTTCTGAGCAACATTAGTACTACCTCCATGACGCAATTAGGACAATTTATACATGGTGAAGTGTGCATTGTTGACATGTTTCCAGTGTGACGTGAGTATTTCCATGTCACCTTCTTCAGGGTACTGTACTGCTGGCAGCAACATGGCAGGATTTGGAGCATAATTTCTTATTGTTGTGTTATTGAGTATGTGACAAATAGATGTCTGCATGACCTTGTGTGGGATTTGTTGGAATGAACTTGGCATTGGCCTACTATTGTATGACAACAGGTGACAGGTATGCTCCATGAGGCAAAGCATTGAAGGTGATATGGTCTTCTACTTGTTCAATGGTTATTATGATTGCACAACTTCACCCATGCAATTGGAGATCTGAGACCTGATTTTTCTGTGGGCAACTGTTGACAGATCATATGACATACATGCATATGTATGATTCATGTAGGAGCCACCTTGAAGTAGTTTGTTGGCCTACTTGACATCATGGTACTGTTTGTAAATCACAGCTTTTGTTCAGGTGTGATCAGGAACATGTGGAGACCCTTTTCCCCTTTGAATTTGGAGCATCATCCCAGCCAAATGAAGGAGACAGGGCGAAACCAAGTGGGGAAGCATCTGGCCACGGTACCTCCAGTCATAACACCACCGACACGGAGGGAGCCAGTGGCCCGGAAGGTGAGGGGAGTGCAATTGAGGACCCAGGATCAACCTTGTCATCTTTAGATTCTACCTCCAGTGGCCACTCCCTAGTGGTGAGGGACCCATCAGGACCTGTTCCTGTACCATCCTTGTCCGCTATCCCCAGTACTAGCACCACCCTTCCTCTTTGCTCCCAACCCAGTTGGCCATGCCCACTCACCCAAGATGGTGGGCGTCTCCTTTGCCCTAGGTACCTCAGTGCCAGCCCCTGTTAATCCTGCTGCCCTGAGTGAGAAGGCTATTGACCTCCTGAGGAGTATCAGGAGGTCAATAGCCTTCTGTGGGGGATCCAGGAGTTGGTAATCCAACTTCAGACAAATGCTTTCCTGGAAGACATTCATAGTGACATGTCAATCAATCAACCAATCAGGAATTTGTAAAGCGCACTACTCACCCGTGAGGGTCTCAAGGCGCTGAGGAGGGGGGAGGAGAAAGGGGGAGTGTTCCTACTGCTCAAACAGCCAGGTCTTGAGAGGTTTCCTGAAGGTAGGGAGGTCTTTGGTCTGGCGCAGGTGGGTTGGAAGAGTGTTCCAGGTTTTGGTGGCGAGGTGCGAGAATGACCTACCGCTGGTTGTAGTTCTGCGGACTTTGGAACGCTTGCGAGGTCGACGGAGCGAAGATGCTGGGTCGGATGTAGATTTGGCTTGCAAGTGTCTTCACCCTGCACCAGAAGGACCGAAGAAATCTTCTGTGGACTGGCAGAGTCACTTCCCTGCTCCAGCAGGCACCTTCTAAGATGACGACAGGTTCTCTGGGACTCCTCTCCTGATGACGAGCGTGCTCCTTGGAACACAGGTGGTGGACCCCTTTGACACAGACTGTCCTAAGGTCCAGCTGTTCAAAATTCGAGGAGGTAAGAGCTTGCCTTCCCCGTTTGCAACATTACCCCTGTGCACAACATCATCTTCACCTCCTGAGGCCTATGTGCACTATTTGCAAGAATCCTTCATGCATAGCCTGGCTCAGGTCCCCAGCACTCTATCCTGTGACACTCAACTCGCTGAGTTGTTCTCCGGCGGCGTGGGACCTTCTTTTGTAGTGCTGCAGCAAAAGGAATTTGTACCTTCTTTGTCCCCATGTCCTGGGACCTCTGTGGGTGCTCCCTGGTCATCTGTGGGTTCTCTCCAGTGTTGGGAGCCCTCTCTGCTCCTCAGTCTGAGTTGAGGCCCCCAGGTCCTTCCTGGGTCCAGGCAGCGCCATTTTGACACAATCCGCGATATTGCTTGAACCAAGGCTTGTTGGACTAATCCAGCGCTACAACTCGCCTGCATCCAACATCTTCACGTGGGACATCCTTTGCATCATACAGGAACCCACAGCCGTCCTCTTTGGTGCTCTTCTGCAGACTTCTCCCAACTGGAGAATCCTCTTTTGCACCATCTTCTAGGTTGGCAGGGGCTCCTGTCCTTCCTGGAATATTCTGCGGTTTCTGGACTTGGTCTCCTCTCTTTACAGGTCTTCAGGTCCAGGAATCCACCATTTGTTGTTTGCAGTCTTGTTTGGTTCTTGCAATAACTCTATTCACGACTTTTAGTGTGTCCTAAGGAAACTTGCAATCCTTTACTCCTACTTTCCTGGGCTCTGGGGTGGGGTATGTTACCAACCTTTGTGGTTTTTTACACTCCCAGTGCCCCTCTACACACTACACTTGCCTAGGGGGGAATTCGTGATTCGCATTCCGCTTTCTTATTATATGGTTGGTGTTGCCCCAAGGCCTATCTCCTCCTATTGCATTCTATGGTATTTTCTATTGTTTGCACTATTCTATGACTATTCACTTACCTGATTTTGGTGTCTAGTGTATATATTGTGTATAATACTTACTTCCAGAAGGAGTATTGCCTCTAAGATAATTGTGGTCTTGCGTCACTAAAATAAAGTACCTTTTTTTTTTGGTAACACTGAGTATTAGTACTGTGTAACTATAAGTGGTATTGCAGGAGCTTTGCATGTCTCCTAGTTCAGCCTAAGCTGCTCTGCTACAGCTACCTCTATCAGCCTAAGCTGCTAGAACACTACAACATTTCACTAATAAGGGATAACTTGACCTGGTATAAGGTGTAAGTACCTAAGGTACCCGCTACAAGCCAGGCCAGCCTTCTACAACAGCTCACAACCCACAGCCCCACACACCTCTGTCACCATACCCCCAGACACCACCACATCACCCACAGACACATCCACCACATTTGCTGTTGTTTTTTAATATCTGACTTTGTGGGAAGTGTTGGTCACCCAAGACAGGGTAGATGATCACTGTATGGATATGTGGGTGTTGATCCAATTGGGGTGTCATTGCATTGTGTTATGCTTGCTAGGGTAAGTATTTCATCTTGTGTTGGCCACTGTCAGCATGTATGGTGTAGATTTGTCCCCTGATATAGATTGTACTTTATTCTCATGTGCGGGAGCTAGAGTTTTGTTTGTCCACACATGGAGGGTGTTAAATTGTGGTAGCTTCCTTTGGATTTGACTGACCATGTGTCCACTTTGATGTCTGTACCTTACAGCTACGTCATCTAGATGTCTGTACCATGCTGTTGCCATTGTATGTGCTTTCTTGACTTGCACTTACACATTTGTCAGCTAGGCATATCACTTGGCTTAAATATTGTTTGTCCCTGAGATACATGAAGGGTAAGTTGCTATACAAATGCTATTTTAGGGGCATATGCAAAGTGAAATGTGTCCATGAATGCTCCTGATGTCCCCATCACTATTATGCAGGTATTGTTTGCATTGTGAGCTTTGGATATTCGTTTCACAACCTATTGTGCATCCCATTGACCTTCCATTGTGTTGCAATGTGGGTGCTGTGTAGGTCTATCGATAAGCAGCACCTGCGGCAGGACGTGTGTGTGATGTGCTCCATGGTGGCACAGGTCATGTAACACTGCCTGCAGGTGAGTTGCTTCCTTTATGCTTTCCGTTTCCACCTGCTGGGATGTGGTGGTTGGACTGCCACGGTCACGCTGGCGGTAGGCAACATCATAATGTTTCCATCCAAAACACCGGCTCCGTCTGCATTTTTGGCCTGCCTCGCCCCTGCGGTGGTCTGCGCTGCCTGGTGGTGCTGGCGGGACTGCGGCAGTCTTTCCCTATGGGAATGCCAGCATCGTAATACTGTGGTCTGACTGCCAAGCAGATGGCGGTCACACCGCTGCCATGGTGGTGCACAAACCGCCAAACTCGTAATGCGAACCTTTGAGAATATGTAACAATAGTTTCAATATGTAATATTAATTTGAAAGCAAATCCACATAAGTTCAGAGCAAGCCATATTCATTTAAACAGCTGTCATATTCATTTAAACATGCCTTGTGTTCATTTCAATATTTGCCTAATTCATTTTAAAGCATGTTACATTTATCTCACAGTTTCATTTTCATTTCAAAAAGTGTTATTCATGTTACAGAATGTCATATAACTTTTGATGTGGGCCATATTAATTTAATCAGGTGTCATATTCATTTCAAAGTTGCTCATATTCATCTTAACATTTGTCATATTCCTTTCTATGAATGTCATTCATTTCAATGGATGTCATATTCACTTTAACACCTGTCATAATAATTTTAACACGGGTCATATCCATTTCAACATAGGTTATATTAATTTCAATATGTGCAGTATTTATTTTGCTGTGTATCAGATCAATTTCAAAGCACAACATATTCATTTTGACAAGTTTCATTTTAATTTCAGCATTGGTAATATTCAGTTTAAGACATGTTTAATTCATTTCGGTGGAGCTCATATTTGTTTCAATGCACGTCATATTCATCTTAGCATGTGTCATACTTCTTTCAATGGATGCTTCATTCATATTATTAACACATCTTAATTTTAACATGAATCATATTCATTGCAAAATATATCTTAATCATTTCAATGTATATCATATCACTTTCAATGCAAGCCATTTTCATTGTGATAAATGACATGATCATTTTAACGTTACTCGTATTAATTTTAAAACATGTCAAAATCATTTCAATGAAGGTCATATTCATTTCAACGTAGGCCATATTAATTTCACATGTGTTATATTCTTTTCAATCAATGTTAAGTTTATTTCAATGGATGTCATATTCATATTAACACTTGTCATATTAATTTTAAGATGCAACTTATCAATTTTAACATATATCATATTAACTTGAATATGTATCATATTAGTTTGAATATGTGTCATGTTAATTTCAAGGCGTGCCATATACATTTTAACAAATCTCATGTGAATTTCAGCTGTGGTCATACTCATTTGAAGACATGGCAACTTCAATTCAATGGGGTTGCATTAATTTCAACACAAGCCTGGGTGAATCTCATTTGAGAGCCCAACCCACCTTCTAGATTGACCTCCTACAACTCCCTACACAGCCAGGCCCTGTATGAAAGACAGAGTCACAATTTGTTACTTTATTTCTCCTCATGCATTTGGTCAGTAGGGCACCCTCTGAGAGAGCATGCCGCAGAAAGCTTGTGAAATGGAGACACAATCACACAAACGCAATACACAGACTAGCTGAGAGGGCCCCTCCATGGCTGGGAGGCTTTGGGCCCACTAAGCTGCGGGGGCTGTGAAGGCTTGTATTACACCCTTAATACCCAGAGTTCTCAATTCTGGCCCATCATGAACACTAACCCACAGCCTGACCTTAGTCACACACAAAGCGACAACTCAGTTCACACTAGGCACTATACAAGAGTCTTATATGGCATGAAAAGAACTACATAAAATTAACATCTAGAACTAGAAAAAGCAAATTCTCTAAAGGAATGCAAGATGAGATAAAAATGTGAAATATCAAAAAGGAGAACATTGCTGACAGGTAGTATCATAAAGAGTTTTGCAATTGTTGAGAAATTGATCAGAGTTTTTGCCTGTAACGCGATGGAAGTGTACATGGTGGGTGAATAGACCCGTTACAAAATCAGTTTGGATTACTGTCCTCCTTCCAAGCACAGTGATTAACAGCTACAGGGCTTGTGTTTGGGGCCTGCTGCAAGCCAAACACTATGGAATCCATAGGGTATGTAGAAGGCCCCCTAACAATTTTAATTAAATCTGTAAGTGCCAGTCGGAGCTCAATTACATTGTACCTCAGTGGCCCCGATTAATGTGTTTAAAAATAAACACATCTGGAGCTTAGCAGGACATTCAGCAATACCACTTTGACTTATTTGCCACATTAATATCATTATTTTTGACAGAATTCTTTATTCTTCATTATTTTTAGCATTCTTTTAGGTTCACTGAAAACACTGTCCTTTTAGTCATACTTCCTCAACACCACGACGGTCATTATAAAAGTTTTTTTTTTTGGGCTGTGCCATCCAAACTGCTTTCTTAACACTAAGGGCCAGATGTACAACCCTTTGGTATTGCGATTCGCAATTTGCGAATCTTTATGATTCGCAAATTGCGAGCCGCAAAACCAAATGCACAACAGTGTAATTCACACTGTTTGCGATTCCCAATGGGGTCACAAATGACCCACGGCATTAATATTCATGAGGTAGATCTTAATTTGCGACCCCATTGGGAATGGCCGCACTCACAGTGATGGTGGCCTGCTGGGACAGCAGACCACCATGTCTGTGACCGCTTTTAAATAAAGCAGTATTTGTTTTTAAATGCAGTCCAATTTCCTTAAAGGAAAACGGAATGCATTTCAAAAGTTTTCTTTTCATTTTTGCAGAGCAGGTAGTGGTCCGTGGAGACCCCTTCCCGTTTGCGAATGGGTTAACTGCGATTGTTTTGTGACCGCATTCATGGTCACAAAACAATCACATCGCACTGCAATTCGCAATTAGGAAGGGAACCCCCGTTCCTAATTGTGACTCGCAAACGCTTTTCGCGATTCGGTAAAGAGATTATCGAAA
This sequence comes from Pleurodeles waltl, assembly GCF_031143425.1. Classification (NCBI taxonomy): domain Eukaryota; kingdom Metazoa; phylum Chordata; class Amphibia; order Caudata; family Salamandridae; genus Pleurodeles; species Pleurodeles waltl. The sequence continues at coordinate 1,393,056,452 of NC_090447.1, forward strand.
CATAAAATTGGGTTTTGTGCATCAAAAATGCCTTTTTCTTGTTGCAAATGGCCCGATTCTGCTTGCAATGAGAAAAAGGCTTTGTACATGTGGCCCCAGGAGAATTCCATTGCACAACTCTACTTCTTTTCATCAAACCAGGAATATTCTTAAATTTGGAATGCGCCGACAATATCTAATCTGATTTTGATTTCCATCTCTTACTGGCTCCCTCTGTGAGTTGGATGGTGCCATCCACCCTTTCAACAGCACGGGTCCCACTGGGATGATATAATGAGGTGTGTTTGTACTTTATACCAGAGATTTTCAATATTGGTCCCATCTCTCATGACTTAAACTGCAGTCCATTCTGAGTCAGAATTGATGCTGGCAAACTTTCCCTTGCAAAGTTAACATTTAAAATTGTAATCACAGATTTGGTGCCAGTCATACCAACAATCTTCATTTCAATCCACTTAGAAAATAAATCTCTTATCACAAATATGTACTTGCAAGTACCAACTTCCCAAAATATAGGCCTGATTAAATCTAAAGCAACATCTTACATCTTCCCAATGTAATGGGGAAGAAGCACTAGAAATCAAAGGAGGCCCTTAGTGTTTTTTAAAAGTTTTATTTGCTTTTACGCAATCCACGCCACTTCGTACCATTCTCTATCTCTGCACCAACTCTAGGCTACCAATATAATTATTTAATTCTTCTTTACATTCTCACAATACCCATGTGGCCTTTATGACATATTGAGGGTCATTCTGACCCTGGCGGGCGGCGGGAGCCGCCCGCCTGGCGGGGACTGCCAAATGGCCGCTCCGCGGTCGGAAGACCACGGATGCCATTCTGGCTTTCCCACTGGGCCGGCGGGCGACCGCCAAAAGAGTGCCCGCCGGCCCAGCGGGAAAGGCCCTGCAACAAGGAAGCCGGCTCCGAATGGAGCCGGCGGAGTTGCAGGGGTGCGACGGTTGCAGTTGCACCCGTCGCGATTTTCACTGTCTGCTGAGCAGACAGTGAAAATCTTTATGGGGCCCTGTTAGGGGGCCCCTGCACTGCCCATGCCAATGCCATGTCGGAATGACCCCCATTGTCCCTTAACTGTTGGATTTGTGACATGTTGTCCCTTAACTTTGATGGAGGATTCATCTTGCCCTCTCAGGAAAAAAAAGTGTCCATCTTCACATAATCCATCTCTGACTTCCTAAAATCCTTTTAGGATTATATAACTTACTCCATCCATTACTCATATAAACCATGACACACTTCAAAATATCATCATTCCCATATGCTAGACCTCATTCATCTTCAGTAAAGGCTTTTTTGCAATCTTGAATCACTGACACAGACCTCCAACACTACATTCATAACAACTATCCTCATCAAATTCTACCTTTGGAATGGACATCCTACTTAGAAAATTGGAAACAACATTTTTTGCTCCAGGAACATATTGCACAACATATAGAAAGCCTTGATGATGCATAGACATCCTGGCACAAACTTTAGTTAAGCCATCAGCAGTGTTTGTGATAGGTTTATGGTTACACCTAAGGGTACATTTCTTTCCCCAAAGGTAGTTAAAAAAATAAAATATTCTAGTGCATGGGGATAGAGCTCTGAAGGCATAAGCAATCACAACTTCTTTCCCTTTATCTCCTTGTTGAGAGAGAACTGCATCTTTACTCTTTCCACTAGCATATGTAGTAATGAAAGTGTTAGCATTAGCATCATAGCCTCGGTAAGGATCATAGCCTCGCAAATATGGAGATTTTCTTATGGTCTTTTTCTTTTCATTGGCAATTGGTGCACTGACTGACCAATTGGGAATTAGGGGGATGGACTGGAAGACCCTAATAAAAAGTCATGACAAGGGGTTAAAACTTCAGATGCGGGAGAATTTGAGAGATGCGAGGGGAGAATTGATGACGTCAGGAGACGCTGTCTGAGGTTCTGTCGTTGGGCTCATACTCTGAGAGCCTGATGCATGGCTGACTAATTGATGACCTGAAGATGAAGACTGACTTTGTTGCTGATCCATCCTGTGGATAGGTAGCCATGAAAATGTGATTGACAAATTGTGCCTTTTCTTCTAGGTACCAACTGCACTGATTATAGAATTCTCACTTAGATAGATCTTTTCCAAATTAATGTTTTTTCTCTAAATTGTTTTGCATGATGCCCCACATGCTGATGCTAATCTTGGCTAGGTAGGCTGTTAGGAGTGACGTTGACAGTGACAAATGACTGACGAGCTATTTGGTGAACTCTGTTATTAATGCTGGTATCCTTTTTGACATATGTAGGTGCTTTTACGCATATGTTTTCTTCAAGTTATGTTATGATGTTTTTCATTAACGACTTAATAAGTGAGTGGATTGAATAAAGATTGATCTAACAGATGATTTAGAATTGTAATCAATAGGAAAATACATTTTTTAACTCTTCACCGAGTTGTGGTTATTCAAGAGAAGACGTTTTATTAATTGTAGTTTATGCTAATTATTGCTTTCGATAGTCACAACATGGCTAGGATACTCCATGCGATTCAAAAGGTTCATCGACCTACACGCGTCCCCTTGTAAGTTTACTTACTAAAGACCAGGCGCATATTTTGTGTACAAGATACAAGACATTCTGTGCAACAAACCTACACTTACTAATTTCTGAAGATAGCACCGTGTTCTCTTTTGTAGCTTCCAAATACTAAAATGTCCTCTTGGAAGCATACAAGCCCTGGCATATCACAAAATAATTTTGCCATCAACCCATGGAAAACAGCACCTCATGAATCCAGACCAAAAGGTATCCAGCGGAATTGGTAACACTCCATTAGTATAAAGAAAGCAGTCAAAGACCTAGGCCCTGATTTATACTTTTTGGTGCAAAGCTGCACTAACGCAGTTTTGCATCAAAACGTTTAGCACCGGCCTGCACCATTTCTGTGCACAAGCCGGGCACCATATTTATGGAATGGTGCAACCCGGTGCAAAGGGTAGGCTAGCATTAAAAAAATGACATTAGTCAGGTGGGGCTGGTGGTATGAAAGAAGGGGGTTTTGCATCCAAAAAATGACGTTAGGCAGATTAGAGTAAAAAAAAAATGACTCTAACCTACCTAGTCATTGAAAAAACATCCATACCAGATGACTCCTGTCTTAGAAAAGACAGAGTCATGCCCACCACCCAGGGTCTCCCTGGCATGGCCATTGCACCCAGTGTCATGTTGGGGGGCCTGTTTCAGGGCCCCCAATGGCACTTAAAAAAAAAATACTTACCTGTACTTACCTATACTTACCTGGGATGGGTCCCCCATCCTCCGCTGTCCCTCTGGTGTGGGTGGGGGTGTCCTGGGGCCTGGGGAGGGCACCTGTAGGCTTATTCCATCGTGGTCCACCATGGAAATAGGCCCACAGGTTCCCTAACGCCTACCCTGACTCAGGCATTAAAAAATGGTGCAAACCAAGCTTTGCACAATTTTTTGACCCCTCCTCCCTCCTGTGCGTGATTTTAGCAAGGGGAATAAATATAGCGCTAAGGCCATAGAGTCATTTTTTGCACGGGAACGCCTACTTTGCATCTCATTGACGCAAAGGTAGGTTTCCACGTCCAAAAAATGACTTTAACTCCATAAATTTGATGTTAGACGGGTCTAGTGACAAAGTATAAATATGGAGTTAGGTTTGCACCGAATTTGCGTCAAAACAAAAATCCAGGTTCTGCACTAAACAAGTATAAATATGCCCCCTAGTTTCAGGATGTACAGCAATTTCTTAATGTGCCTGGGATAGGTCAATTGTAGAGAAACATTGAACATTGAGCATTTCTGGTGAGAGAAAGCATCTCATCAAACCCTTGGCAAAGGGAATTGATCTACTACAATGTTACACATAACCTGATTTTTCCATTGACACTCGGTGGCATTACTAAAGGAGAAACCCACTCTGCAGACTTGATAGGTTTGGTGATCTAAACTTGTACATTTTTTAGCTTACTTCATCCCATGCATTATCGGTAAAGGATTTTTGCATATAAATACAGACGGAAAAATATTTTTCTTTTGTCTGTATTTATAAATAGAAACAGAAAATGCCAATAAGTATGTTCAACTTTGCTGCTGTTTGCAAGGAGAAGACAAGCCTTTCCGAGTGCAGGCAGGGAGAGGGCTTATTATATTTCAGCTGAGCCAATAACAAAGGTCAACGTTAAGGGACCATCAGGCCTCCTTTTGTTTAAGTATCCTGGCTGGGAGCTATGCGGAGGGCGGGGGGAGACACACATCCAAAAGCAATTAAGGCAAAACAAATGCACTCAGCTTATCACTTCACAGATACTTAAGAGTCCCTGGATCCAAGAGATATGGATGCACTGTAGGAATGTTAGATGTGTTGGTCTGTCCCAGTCTTCACACAAATAGCAATTTAAATACCACTATAGCACTATTCTTCCCAATTTAGGGTGTCAGAGTGCCTACATCAAACGTTATATTGACAATAAATTATATGTGTGTAAATCAATGTGTGGGGTATGTTACTTGAGACAGTGAGGGTTACAAGGTCCTTCACAGCTCACTGTTCTATATTAGAAGGATTGTAATGTATTAACTGCAAGTAACAAAAGGATCTCTTTGTTAAAAGCAATAACCCATTTACCCATCTACATAAATCTGTCTAAACCTATAACAAAAAAGCATGCATTGCCTATTTAAAGAAATTTGAAACAATACTAGCCGCAGCATTTTTTTCTTGTGACAAAATAAAATGTGGATAAATACAGATAAAATGACCAACAAATAAATATGGATAAATACAGATGGAAATGTTAAAAAAATAAATACCATAAAACCGGGAGTCCTAATTATGGGGTATATTTCTGACTTTATGAGCTTTTCGTTTAACATCAGATTTCTTTCTTTTTTTTTGTGTTGCAATTTTTTATTTTTTAAGAATGTCAGTATGAGTAAATCGTTACATAGCAATAGTAAACAAAGATAAACAAAGGGCAATAGTTCACAAGTTCCCCATATTGTTATCCATAGAGCGTAAAAACTAGAGATTTCGACTCAAAATAATCCGGATAAACAAAACATATTCATGCTCAACAGTGTATTTGAACGGTGGCAAAGGAGACGCAGAGAGAAGATGGCAGGAGCAATGATAGATAGCAGCAGTAATAATGATAAGACCAACATGATAGGAAGGGGGGAGGGAAGAAGGGGCAGAGAGGGAGCGCAGGCTTTGGACCAATTTGCCGCTAGAGGGGATCTCAACCAACATGATTGGATCACGTTCCGAGATGAGCCCGCCGTGCATGGTCATTGAGCTCTTATGCGTTGTCTCCCCCACTGTCAGGAGTCTACATGGATAGAGGCTCTGCAGAACGTTCGCAAGTTTAAACTGTCCCATGACAGAGCCTGTCGGATAGGGTGTATTGAAAGGCAAGGGGAAACATTACTCTGACTCTCGGTTGCCCCTAAAGGGAAATCTATGAAGGTCGTTGTAGGGAGAAGTGATATATCTCCAGCTTGTTCTGGGGTTGTCGGGGAAAGAAGAAGGAAAGAAAAAGAGAAGGGGAGGTGGGAAGGGGAGGGGGATACTAGAGGCAAGACAAAGGAACAGTAAGAGAGGGAGAGACGTGGGGACAAGGGGGGAGCTGGGGTTGTAGAGACAGAAGAGGGTATGGGTAAAATATGGGGGGTGGGAGTGAGGGAGAGAGGGGGGAGGGATGGGGCAGAGGAGCAATGACAATGTCTCCAGGATGAGGGAAAGGGGGAAAAAAGGGAGAAAAGGGAGAGGGGGAGGGCATGTGGAAAAAGGAAGAGAAGAGGAGAAAGTCAGAGTGGTGGGGAGGTAGGGAGTGGAAGGCGTGGGGAGTTAGCTGAGGACTGGTAATGGCGGCGGTGTGTCCGGAACGTCTGATAAGAAGTGGGCCCATATCTGAGTAAAGATGGCAGCCTGGTCTTGAAGATTATAAATGATTCTTTCGTGCTTAGCTATACTAGTCATCGCCACTATCCATTCTTCAGGCGTGGGGAGGTGACAGATCTCCAGTGCCGTAAAATACATATTTTCACCATTGCCAGGGCTGTATGTAGTAGCTTTTTTTGCGGTCGTGTTAAGACTAGGAGGGAGTTCATGTCATGTAGCATGATAAGAGAAGGGGGTAAGGGAGTTGGGAGCAACATGGATTCCGTCAGGGTGTGTTCAACAGCTTTCCACATAGGTTGGACCGATGGGCAGCCACTGAGGACATGAAGCAAATCACAGTGTGTTTCTGTGCAACACCAGCCTATTGCGTGTGGAAGGAGGCCGGTCTTGTGTAGTTTCGCCGGGGTCCAGTACCAATTGTGTAGTATCTTGAAGAGACAGAATTTTAAGCGGGCTTCACGCGTGCCTCTGTCCAGCGCGTCCACCATGTCTGCCCAGTCTTCCACGTCAAAGTCCTGTTGAAGGTGGGTTTGCCACTGTAGGCGCAAGGTGTCCAGTACAGGGTGTGAGTATAGGTGATTTGTCATGACCTCGTATAGGCCAGCCATTACTCCCTTGTAGTGTCAGTGTGTTGACGCATACAATTCTGGAGTTGTAGGTATCTCCAGTCTTGTTTGGGATGAAGGTGGAATTCCTCCTGTAACCTGGTGAAGGGTTTAAGCTTACCATCCTCCAGCACCTGGGCTAGGCGGTCTATTCCAGCTTCCCTCCATTCTGGCCAGTCAAAAGCCATTCCTCCTATGCGCGGACTATCACTGTACCATAAAGGGGCCTGGGCGTGAAGGAAGGGGTGGATCCTCAGAAGGCGATGGACCCTCTACCATGCCACACGTGTCTGTGGTGAGAGGTATCTGAAGGGGCAGAAGACCCAGAACATAGGTGAGCTGCAGCACTGTGACCATCCGTACCGCCTGCAACCTGCCCCACATGGATATGCCCAGTTGGGTCCCTTTGTCGAAGTTCAGTCGCATACGTGGAAAGAGGGGGTCCAGATTATCTGCCACCATATGTTCTAGGCCACGATTGACTATGACTCCTAGATATTTGAGGTGCTTCGTGGTCCAACGGAATGGGAAGCCCAAGAGCGCTGCTTTCGTCGTCACCCGCGAAAGGGGGAGGGCCTCGCTTTGGTCCCAATTCACCTGGTATCCAGAGAGGGGTGCAAAGTCATCTATAACCCCCATTAGGGCAGGCAAGGAGTGCTCAAGGTCGGTTAGTGTCAGCAGGACGTGGTCTGTATACAGAGAGAGCTTGGAGGTGCCTCCCGGGCAGGGGGAGACCGCTATCAATTGGGAGGCGCGAATGGCAGCCGCCAGCGGCTCCAACGCCAAGAGGAAAAGAAGGGGGGATAGAGGACACCCCTGCCGGGTTCCCCTGCAGACGGGGAATGGATCCAAAAGAAAACCCCTGCAGTTGACCCGCGCATTAGGGTGCTCATACAGCAATCGGACTTGGGATATAAATTGGTTGCACAACCCGAATTTCTTCAATGTTGCAAACAGGTATGGCCATTCTATGCAATCAAACGCCTTTTCCGTGTCTAGGGACAATGCCAGCGCAGCCTCTGGCATGTCCTGAGCCCTCCAGAGGGTCTGGCAGAGGGTACGAAGATGATTACGTGAGTTTCGGCCCGGTACGAACCCCACCTGCATCTGGTGTATAAGAGACGGTAGGACCTTACGCAGGTCGTTCACCAGGATACTGGGCAGAATCTTGATGTCTACGTTCAGGAGGGATATGGGTCGGTAGCTACCACAAAGCAATGGGTCTCGGCCGGGTTTGGGTATAACAGCGATGATGGCGGTGTTGGAGATCACACCTAAAGAGTCCTTCTGACACGCCTCAGTTAGCGCTTCGTGAAGGACATCTAATGCTTTTTCCCCTGCCCATTTAGAAAATTCCACAGGAAATCAATCCTCTCAGGGGTACTTGTGATAGGGGAGATCAAAGACAGCCTGAAAGAGCTCCTGCCGTGTGGCATGCCCCCTAGCAACCCGCGGTCCTCATCAGAGAGCGAGGAGAGAGCTATGTTGTCAAGAAAAGCCTCTATCTGGGCAGGAGAGGACTGTGATTCTGGCGCATAGAGGTGTTGGTAAAAGGTCACAAATTCGTCGACTATCTCTGGGTGTGTGAGGATTGTAGGAGGCTGGCCAGGCTTGTAGTGAGTACCAAGGGGTACTTACACCTTGCACCAGGTCCAGTTATCCCTTATTAGTGTAGAGGGGTGTCTAGCAGCTTAGGCTGATAGAAAAGGTAGCTTAGCAGAGCAGCTTAGGCTGAACTAGGAGACGAGTGAAGCTCCTACAGTACCACTAGTGTCACTTGCACAATATCATAAGAAAACACAATACACAGATATACTAAAAATAAAAGTACTTTATTTTTATGACAATATGCCAAAGTATCTCAGTGAGTACCCTCAGGATGAGGATAGCAAATATACACAAGATATATGTACATAATACCAAAATATGCAGTAATAGCAATAGAAAACAGTGCAAACAATGTATAGTCACAATAGAATGCAATGGAGGCACATAGGGATAGGGGCAACACAAACCATATACTCTAGAAGTGGAATGCGAACCCCGAATGGACCCCAAACCTATGTGACCTTGTAGAGGGTCGCTGGGACTGTAAGAAAACAGTGAGGGTTAGAAAAATAGCCCACCCCAAGACCCTGAAAAGTGGGTGCAAATTGCACCTAAGTTCCCCAAAGAGCACAGAAGTCGTGATAGGGGAATTCTGCAAGAAAGACCAACACCAGCAATGCAACAACGATGGATTTCCTGACGAGAGTACCTGTGGAACAAGGGGACCAAGTCCAAGAGTCACGATCAAGTTGGGAGTGGGCAGATGCCCAGGAAATGCCAGTTGTGGGTGCAAAGAAGCTGCCACCAGATGGTAGAAGTTGTGGATTCTGCAAGAACGACAAGGGCTAGAAACTTCCCCTTTGGAGGATGGATGTCCCACGTCGTGAAGAGTTGTGCAGAGGTGTTTTAGTTCAGAAAGACTGCAAACAAGCCTTGCTAGCTGCAAGGGTCACGGTTAGGGTTTTTGGATGCTGCTATGGCCCAGGAGGGACCAGGATGTCGCCAATTGCGTGAGGCGACAGAGGGCGCGTCCAGCAAGACAAGGAGCCACTTAGAAGCAAGCAGCACCCGCAGAAGTCCTGGAACAGGCACTACAAAATGGAGTGAACCGGAGCTCACCCGAAGTCACGAAAGAGGGTCCCACGACGCCGGAGGACAACTCAGGAGGTCGTGCACTGCAGGTTAGAGTGCTGGGGACCCAGGCTTGGCTGTGCACAAAGGAAATCCTGGAAGAGTGCACAGAAGCCGGAGTAGCTGCAAAATACGCGGTTCCCAGCAATGCAGTCTAGCGTGGGAGGCAAGGACTTACCTCCACCAAACTTGGACTGAAGAGTCATTGGACTGTGGGAGTAACTTGGACAGAGTTGCTGAGTTCAAGGGACCTCGCTCGTCGTGCTGAGAGGAGACCCAGAGGACTGGTGAAGCAGTTCTTTGGTGCCTGCGGTTTCAGGGGGAAGATTCCGTCGACCCACAGGAGATTTCTTCGGAGCTTCTAGTACAGAGAGGAGGCAGACTACCCCCACAGCATGCACCACCAGGAAAACAGTCGAGAAGGCGGCAGGATCAGCGTTACAAGGTCGCAGTAGTCGTCTTTGCTACTTTGTTGCAGTTTTGCAGGCTTCCAGCGCGGTCAGCAGTCGATTCCTTGGCAGAAGGTGAAGAGAGAGATGCAGAGGAACTCTGATGAGCTCTTGCATTCGTTATCTAAAGAATTCCCCAAAGCAGAGACCCTAAATAGCCGGAAAAGGAGGTTTGGCTACTTAGGAGAGAGGATAGGCTAGCAACACCTGGAGGAGCCTATCAGAAGGAGTCTCTGATGTCACCTGCTGGCCCTGGCCACTCAGAGCAGTCCAGTGTGCCAGCAGCACCTCTGTTTCCAAGATGGCAGAGGTCTGGAGCACACTGGAGGGGCTCTGGGCACCTCCCAGGGGAGGTGCAGGTCAGGGGAGTGGTCACTCCCCTTTCCTTTGTCCAGTTTTGCGCCAGAGCAGGGCTGGGGGATCCCTGAACCGGTGTAGACTGGCTTATGCAGAAATGGGCACCATCTGTGCCTATGAAAGCATTTCCAGAGGCTGGGGGAGGCTACTCCTCCCCTGCCTTAACACCTTTTTCCAAAGGGAGAGGGTGTAACACCCTCTCTCTGAGGAAGTCCTTTGTTCTGCCTTCCTGGGCCAAGCCTGGCTGGACCCCAGGAGGGCAGAAACCTGTCTGAGGGGTTGGCAGCAGCAGCAGCTGCAGTGAAACCCCAGAAAAGGCAGTTTGGCGGTACCCGGGTCTGTGCTAGAGACCCGAGGAATCATGGTATTGTCTCCCCAATACCAGGATGGCATTGGGGGGGCAATTCCATGATCTTAGACATGTTACATGGCCATATTCGGAGTTACCATTGTGAAGCTACACATAGGTAGTGATCTATGTGTAGTGCACACGTGTAATGGTGTCCCCGCACTCACAAAGTCCGGGGAATTTGCCCTGAACAATGTGGGGGCACCTTGGCTAGTGCCAGGGTGCCCACACACTAAGCAACTTAGCACCCAACCTTTACCAGGTAAAGGTTAGACATATAGGTGACTTATAAGTTACTTAAGTGCAGTGGTAAATGGCTGTGAAATAACGTGGACATTATTTCACTCAGGCTGCAGTGGCAGGCCTGTGTAAGAATTGTCAGAGCTCCCTATGGGTGGCAAAAGAAATGCTGTAGCCCCTAGGGATCTCCTGGAACCGCAATACCCTGGGTACCTTAGTACCATATACTAGGGAATTCTAAGGGTGTTCCAGTATGCCAATGTAAATTGGTGAAATTGGTCACTAGCCTGTTAGTGACAATTTGGAAAGAAATGAGAGAGCATAACCACTGAGGTTCTGGTTAGCATAGCCTCAGTGAGACAGTTAGTCATAACATAGGTAACACATACAGGGCACACTTATGAGCCCTGGGGCCCTGGCTGGCAGGGTCCCAGTGACACCTACAACTAAAACAACATATATACAGTGAAATATGGGGGTAACATGCCAGGCAAGATGGTACTTTCCTACACAACCCCACCCCAAACGAAGGATAATAAGACTAGCCATGACCTGATGAGTCTTGATTGTCTAAGTGGAAATATCTGGAGAGTCCATCTGCATTGGAGTGGGTACTCCCAGGTCTATGTTCCACTGTATAATCCATTCCCTGTAGGGATATGGACCACCTCAACAATTTAGGGTTTTCACCTTTCATTTGTTTTAGCCAAAGTAGAGGTTTGTGGTCTGTCTGAACAATGAAGTGAGTGCCAAACAGGTATGGCCTCAACTTCTTCAGTGCCCAGTCCACAGCAAAGGCCTCCCTCTCTGTGGCAGACCAACGCTTTTCTCTAGGTGTCAACCTCCTGCTGATAAAAGCAACAGGTTGATCCTGGCCCTCAGAATTAAGTTGTGATAAGACTTCCCCTACCCCTAATTCAGATGCATCAGTTTGGACAATGAATTTTTGGGAGTAACAGGGGCTTTTCAGGACAGGTGCAGAGCACATGGCCTGCTTCAGCTCCTCAAAAGCTTTCTGACAGCAACTGTCCACAATACCTTTTTAGGCATTTTCTTAGATGTGAAGTCATTAAGAGGGGCTGCAATGGAGCCATAGTTCTTTATGAACCTCCTGTAATACCCAGTGAGGCCTAAGAAGTCTCTCACCTGGGTCTGAGTTGTAGGGGGAACCCAATCTATAATAGTTTGGATTTTCCCCTGAAGTGGTGCAATCTGTTCTCCACCTACCAGGTGTCCCAGATAAACCACTTTGCCCTGCCCTATCTGGCACTTTGAAGCCTTGATATTGAGGTCTGCCTTTTGCAGGGCCTCCAAAACTTTCCATAGGTGGACCAGGTGATCATCCCAGGTGCAGCTAAAGACAGCTATATCATCTAGATATGCTGCACTAAAAGCCTCCAACCCTTGCAGGACTGTATTCACCAACCTTTGAAAAGTGGCAGGTGCATTTTTCAACCCAAAAGGCATTACTGTGAATTGGTAGTGCCCTCCAATGGTTGAAAATGCAGTTTTTGCTTTTGCATCCTCTGATAATTTGATCTGCCAATACCCTGCAGTCAAATCAAAGGTGCTTAGATACTTGGCAGATGCCAGTGTATCTATGAGCTCATCTGCCCTGGGTATAGGGTGAGCATCAGTTTTAGTTACCTGGTTGAGACCTCTATAATCTACACAAAACCGCATTTCCTTCTTTCCATCTTTGGAATGAGGTTTTGGTACAAAGTACCACAGGAGAGGCCCATGGACTTTCAGAGTGCTCAACCACTCCCAGTTCAAGCATTTTCTGTACCTCTTGTTTTATACAGTCTCTGACATGGTCAGGCTGCCTATAGATCTTACTTTTGACAGGCAAGCTGTCTCCAGTATCTATAGTGTGCTCACACCAAGACGTGGTGCCTGGCACAGTAGAAAAGAGTTCAGAAAACTGACCCAGGAGATTTATGCAGTGGTCGTTCTGCTCAGCAGTAAGACAACCTGCCAAAACTACACCTTCCACTAGAGCATCTTGTTCTGTGAAGAGAAGAGATCAGGGAGAGGGTCACTCTCTTCTTCCTGTCCCTCATCTGTTGCCATGAGCAGGGTGAGATCAGCCATGACATAGTAGGGTTTCAGGCGATTGACATGCAGCACCCAAAGGGGACTCCTGGCAGTGCCTAAGTCAACTAAGTAGGTGACTTCACCCTTTTTCTCAACAATAATGTGGGATCCACTCCATTTGTCTTGGAGTGCTCTTGGGGCCACAGGCTCCAAGACCCACACTTTCTGCCCTGGTTGGTACTGAACCAAAACAGCCTTCTGGTCATGCCATTGCTTTTGGAGCTCTTGGCTGGCCTGAAGGTTTTTACTGGCCTTTTTCATATACTCAGCCATTCTGGATCTTAGGCCAAGTACATAGTCCACTATGTCTTGCTTAGGAGCTTTTAAAGGTTGTTCCCAACTCTCCTTCACAAGTGTTAGAGGACCTCTCACAGGGTGTCCAAATAGGAGTTCAAAGGGGCTGAAGCCCACTCCTTTTTGGGGTACCTCCCTGTAAGCAAAAAGGAGGCAAGGTAACAGGATATCCCATCTCATGCAGAGTTTTTCAGGAAGTCCCATTATCATTCCTTTGAGAGTTTTATTAAACGTCTCAACCAGTCCATTTGTTTGTGGATGATAGGGTGTGGTGAACTTGTATGTCACACCACATTCCTTCCACATGGCCTTTAGGTAAGCAGATATGAAATTGCTTCCCCTGTCTGATACCACCTCTTTTGGGAAGCCCACCATGAAAAAGATTCCCAGGAGGGCCTTTGCCACTGCAGGAGCTGTAGTGGTCCTTAGAGGGATTGCTTCAGGATATCTGGTGGCATGGTCCACTACCACCAAGATAAACCTATTGCCTGAAGCAGTAGGAGGGTCAAGGGGGCCAACTATGTCAACCCCTACCCTTTCAAAGGGAACCCCAACCACAGGCAGTGGGAAAAGGGGTGCCTTTGGAGTGCCACCTGTCTTGCCACTGGCTTGACAGGTTTCACAGGACTTACAAAATTCCTTTGTGTCCTCTGACATTCTAGGGCAATGAAACAAGGGGACAAGCCTGTCCCAAGTTTTCCTTTGCCCTAAATGTCCAGCTAAGGGAATGTCGTGGGCTAGAGTTAGGAGGAACTTTCTGTATTCCTGAAGAATCACTAATCTCCTGGCAGCTCCAGGTTTTGGATCCCTTGCTTCAGTATACAAAAGGTTATCTTCCCAGTAAACTCTGTGAGAGTCACTGACATCCCCATTTGCTTGTTTGACAGCTTGCTGCCTTAGACCCTCTAGTGTGGGACAGGTATGCTGTGCCACACTCAGCTCCTCCCTGGCAGGCCCCCCTTCACCCAAAAGCTCAGCAGTGTCTGCTTCCAGCTCCTCTGGTGTAGGTTCTGCACAGGGTGGAAATTCTTCTTCCTAAGAAGTTGAATCCACTGTAGAGGGAGGGATAGTAGGCAGTGTTTTACCTTTACTAACCCTAGCTTTAGGGAGCACTTGGTCCATTCTTCCAGGATCCAAGTCACCCTGTCCTTTTTGCTTTTTGGCCTGAGCCCCGGTTAAAGCAAACATATGCCCTGGAATGGCCAGCATTGCTGCATGAGCCTCCAACTCCACATCTGACCAAGCTGATGTCTCTAAATCGTTCCCTAGTAGACAGTCTACAGGTAAATCTGAGGCAACCACAAATTTCTTTGGACCAGTAACCCCCCCACCCCCCAGTTGAGATTTACAACAGCCATGGGGTGGCTAAGTGTGTTGTTATGAGCATCAGTTACTTGGTACTGGTGACCAAGTAGGTGTTGTTCAGGGTGGACCAGTTTCTCTATTACCATGGTAACACTGGCACCTGTGTCCCTGTAGGCCTGAACCTCAACACCATTTATTAGGGGAAGTTGCTTGTACTTATCCATGTTAAGGGGACAAGCAACCAAGGTGGCCAAATCAATGGCCTCCTCAGAGACTAACACAGCCTCTGTGGTCTCCCTAACAAGACCAACCCCAACTAAGTTACCAAAAGTGAGCCCAGCTACTCCCTTGGATTGGCTATTAGTAGGTTTGCTCCCACCACCACTGCTATTACTAGGGGCACTAGGTGTAGCAGCAGGGGTTGTAGTGGTAGGAGGCTTAGTGCTTTTCTTTGGACAACTGGGATCTGTTGTCCAATGGCCTTTTATTTTACATAAATAGCACCATGGTTTCTTTTCTTTGTTTTGATTTGAAGAGGATTTGGGCCCACCACCCCCACCAGAGTGTTTTTGTGGGCCTGAGGAAGACTCATTTTTAGATTTGTCCCCACCCTTGTCAGAAGAGTTACCATCCTTCTTCTTGCCATCCTTGTCACCCCCTGTATGAACTTTTCTGTTCACCCTTGTTCTGACCCATTTGTCTGCCTTCTTTCCCAATTCTTGGGGAGAGGTCAGATCAGAGTCTACCAGGTACTGGTGCAACTAATCAGACACACAATTATTAAGTATATGCTCTCTCAGGATTAAGTTATACAGGCTTTCATAGTCAGAAACTTTAGTGCCATGTAACCACCCCTCCAAGGCCTTCACTGAATGGTCAACAAAGTCTACCCAGTCTTGTGAAGACTCCTTTTTGGTTTCTCTGAACTTCATCCTGTACTGTTCAGTGGTTAAGCCATAACCATCTAGGAGTGCATTCTTAAGAACTGTTAAATTATTGGCATCACTTTCCTTAACAGTAAGGAGCCTATCCCTACCCTTTCCACTGAAAGATAGCCATAGGATAGCAGCTCACTGCCTTTGAGGGACCTCCTGTACAACACAGGCCCTCTCAAGTGCAGCAAACCACTTGTTAATGTCATCCCCCTCCTTGTAAGGGGGAACTATCTTGTGCAGATTCCTAGAATCATGCTCTTTTGCAGGATGACTATTTGGAATACTGCTGCTGCCACCATGGGGTCCAAACCCCAACCTCTGTCTTTCTTTTTCTAAATCAAATGCTTCCCTGTCTAGATCCAGCTGTTGCTTTTTAAGCTTCAGCCTGGACTCTTCCACTCTCAATCTATTGAGTTCCCTTTCTAACAATCTGTCTTCAGGGAGGGTGGGTTGGGCATGCCTTGACACAGAAGAATGGTGTGAATGAACAGAGGGAGACCTGTCCCTAACAGATGGCACTCTAACAGCCTGGCCTACATAAGTCACACTCCTACTGTGATGAGAAGTTACACTTTTACTGTGATGTGAAGTCACATTAGTACCAGCTATGCTAGGTGCCTGCTAAGGGGCAGGTTGGGAAGGTATCCTTCTAACCCTTTTCCTAGGGGTGCCCCAGAATCAGAGTGGGAACCATCAGCTAATTTCTCACTAGAAGTGCCAACTAAGGTCTTATCTTGTTCAATGAGCATATTAACTAACAGTTGTCTTGAGGGATTCTTCCCTACCCCTAAACCTCTATCTAAGCAGAGACTCCTTGCTTCCTTCCAGCTAAGGTTGTCATAAGCTATGCTGGCCAGATCAAGAGTTTGGCCTGTACCAGACATGATAGAAAAGGTTTAAGGGACAGAAAAAGAAAGAAAAAGTTTTAGAAGTTTTTAAGGTACAGAAATTTTTTTTACAACTTTTTAAGAACTTTTTCAAAGTTTTTAGAGGTACTTTTCAGCACTTAGAGAAAGAGTAAGAGAAGAAAAGCAAAACTTTTTGGTTAGGTGTACATACACTGAACTTGTTTTGTATATTTTTCTCTTATGAAAAGTACAAAATGACAAAGTGGTAAGTAGTTGCAAGTACTTATCCCACCGCTGCACAACCAATGTAGGAGGCTGGCCTGGCTTGTAGTGAGTACCAAGGGGTACTTACACCTTGCACCAGGTCCAGTTATCCCTTATTAGTGTAGAGGGGTGTCTAGCAGCTTAGGCTGATAGAAAAGGTAGCTTAGCAGAGCAGCTTAGGCTGAACTAGGAGACGAGTGAAGCTCCTACAGTACCACTAGTGTCACTTGCACAATATCATAAGAAAACACAATACACAGATATACTAAAAATAAAAGTACTTTATTTTTATGACAATATGCCAAAGTATCTCAGTGAGTACCCTCAGGATGAGGATAGCAAATATACACAAGATATATGTACACAATACCAAAATATGCAGTAATAGCAATAGAAAACAGTGCAAACAATGTATAGTCACAATAGAATGCAATGGGGGCACATAGGGATAGGGGCAACACAAACCATATACTCTAGAAGTGGAATGCGAACCACGAATGGACCCCAAACCTATGTGACCTTGTAGAGGGTCGCTGGGACTGTAAGAAAACAGTGAGGGTTAGAAAAATAGCCCACACCAAGACCCTGAAAAGTGGGTGCAAAGTGCACCTAAGTTCCCCAAAGAGCACAGAAGACGTGATAGGGGAATTCTGCAAGAAAGACCAACACCAGCAATGCAACAACGATGGATTTCCTGACGAGAGTACCTGTGGAACAAGGGGACCAAGTCCAAGAGTCACGATCAAGTCGGGAGTGGGCAGATGCCCAGGAAATGCCAGTTGTGGGTGCAAAGAAGCTGCCACCGGATGGTAGAAGCTGTGGATTCTGCAAGAACAACAAGGGCTAGAAACTTCCCCTTTGGAGGACGGATGTCCCATGTCGTGAAGAGTCCTGCAGAGGTGTTTTTGTGCAGAAAGACTGCAAACAAGCCTTGCTAGCTGCAAGGGTTGCGGTTAGGGTTTTTGGATGCTGCTATGGCCCAGGAGGGACCAGGATGTCGCCAATTGCGTGAGGTGACTGAGGGGGCGTCCAGCAAGTCAAGGAGCCCACTCAGAAGCAAGCAGCACCCAAAAAAGTGCCGGAACAGGCACTACAAAGTGGAGTGAACTGGAGCTCACCCGAAGTCACGAAAGAGGGTCCCACGATGCCGGAGGACAACTCAGGAGGTCGTGCACTGCAGGTTAGAGTGCCGGGGACCCAGGCTTGGCTGTGCACAAAGGAAATCCTGGAAGAGTGCACAGGAGCCGGAGTAGCTGCAAAACACGCTGTTCCCAGCAATGCAGTCTAGCGTGGGGAGGCAAGGACTTACTTCCACCAAACTTGGACTGAAGAGTCACTGGACTGTGGGAGTCACTTTGACAGAGTTGCTGAGTTCAAGGGACCTCGCTCGTCGTGCTGAGAGGAGGACCGGTGAAGCAGTTCTTTGGTGCCTGCGGTTGCAGGGGGAAGATTCCGTCGACCCACTGGAGATTTCTTCGGAGCTTCTAGTGCAGAGAGGAGGCAGACTACCCCCACAGCATGCACCACCAGGAAAACAGTCGAGAAGGCTGCAGGATCAGCGTTACAAGGTCGCAGTAGTCGTCTTTGCTACTTTGTTGCAGTTTTGCAGGCTTCCAGCGCAGTCAACAGTCGATTCCTTGGCAGAAGGTGAAGAGAGAGATGTAGAGGAACTCTGATGAGCTCTTGCATTCGTTATCTAAAGAATTCCCCAAAGCAGAGACCCTAAATAGCCAGAAAAGGAGGTTTGGCTACTTTGGAGAGAGGATAGGCTAGCAACACCTGGAGGAGCCTATCAGAAGGAGTCTCTGACGTCACCTGCTGGCCCTGGCCACTCAGAGCAGTCCAGTGTGCCAGCAGCACCTCTGTTTCCAAGATGGCAGAGGTCTGGAGCACACTGGAGGGGCTCTGGGCACCTCCCAGGGGAGGTGCAGGTCAGGGGAGTGGTCACTCCCCTTTCCTTTGTCCAGTTTCGCGCCAGAGCAGGGCTGGGGGATCCCTGAACCGGTGTAGACTGGCTTATGCAGAAATGGGCACCATCTGTGCCCATGAAAGCATTTCCAGAGGCTGGGGGAGGCTACTCCTCCCCTGCCTTAACACCTTTTTCCAAAGGGAGAGGGTGTAACACCCTCTCTCTGAGGAAGTCCTTTGTTCCGCCTTCCTGGGCCAAGCCTGGCTGGACCCCAGGAGGGCAGAAACCTGTCTGAGGGGTTGGCAGCAGCAGCAGCTGCAGTGAAACCCCAGAAAAGGCAGTTTGGCAGTACCCGGGTCTGTGCTAGAGACCCGGGGAATCATGGTATTGTCTCCCCAATACCAGGATGGCATTGGGGGGGGGCAATTCCATGATCTTAGACATGTTACATGGCCATATTCGGAGTTACCATTGTGATGCTACACATAGGTAGTGACCTATGTGTAGTGCACACGTGTAATGGTGTCCCCGCACTCACAAAGTCCGGGGAATTTGCCCTGAACAATGTGGGGGCACCTTGGCTAGTGCCAGGGTGCCCACACACTAAGCAACTTAGCACCCAACCTTTACCAGGTAAAGGTTAGACATATAGGTGACTTATAAGTTACTTAAGTGCAGTGGTAAATGGCTGTGAAATAACGTGGACATTATTTCACTCAGGCTGCAGTGGCAGGCCTGTGTAAGAATTGTCAGAGCTCCCTATGGGTGGCAAAAGAAATGCTGCAGCCCCTAGGGATCTCCTGGAACCGCAATACCCTGGGTACCTTAGTACCATATACTAGGGAATTCTAAGGGTGTTCCAGTATGCCAATGTAAATTGGTGAAATTGGTCACTAGCCTGTTAGTGACAATTTGGAAAGAAATGAGAGAGCATAACCACTGAGGTTCTGGTTAGCATAGCCTCAGTGAGACAGTTAGTCATAACACAGGTAACACATACAGGGCACACTTATGAGCACTGGGGCCCTGGCTGGCAGGGTCCCAGTGACACCTACAACTAAAACAACATATATACAGTGAAATATGGGGGTAACATGCCAGGCAAGATGGTACTTTCCTACACAACCCCACCCCAAACGAAGGACAATAAGACTAGCCATGACCTGATGAGTCTTGATTGTCTAAGTGGAAATATCTGGAGAGTCCATCTGCATTGGAGTGGGTACTCCCAGCTCTATGTTCCACTGTATAATCCATTCCCTGTAGGGATATGGACCACCTCAACAATTTAGGGTTTTCACCTTTCATTTGTTTTAGCCAAAGTAGAGGTTTGTGGTCTGTCTGAACAATGAAGTGAGTGCCAAACAGGTATGGCCTCAACTTCTTCAGTGCCTAGACCACAGCAAAGGCCTCCCTCTCTGTGGCAGACCAACGCTTTTCTCTAGGTGTCAACCTCCTGCTGATAAAAGCAACAGGTTGATCCTGGCCCTCAGAATTAAGTTGTGATAAGACTTCCCCTACCCCTAATTCAGATGCATCAGTTTGGACAATGAATTTTTTGGAGGAACAGGGGCTTTTCAGGACAGGTGCAGAGCACATGGCCTGCTTCAGCTCCTCAAAAGCTTTCTGACAGCAGCTGTCCACAATACCTTTTTAGGCATTTTCTTAAATGTGAAGTCATTAAGAGGGGCTGCAATGGAGCCATAGTTCTTTATGAACCTCCTGTAATACCCAGTGAGGCCTAAGAAGTCTCTCACCTGGGTCTGAGTTGTAGGGGGAACCCAATCTATAATAGTTTGGATTTTCCCCTGAAGTGGTGCAATCTGTTCTCCACCTACCAGGTGTCCCAGATAAACCACTTTGCCCTGCCCTATCTGACACTTTGAAGCCTTGATATTGAGGTCTGCCTTTTGCAGGGCCTCCAAAACTTTCCATAGATGGACCAGGTGATCATCCCAGGTGGAGCTAAAGACAGCTAAATCATCTAGATATGCTGCACTAAAAGCCTCCAACCCTTGCAGGACTGTATTCACCAACCTTTGAAAAGTGGCAGGTGCATTTTTCAACCCAAAAGGCATTACTGTGAATTGGTAGTGCCCTCCAATGGTTGAAAATGCAGTTTTTGCTTTTGCATCCTCTGATAATTTGATCTGCCAATACCCTGCAGTCAAATCAAAGGTGCTTAGATACTTGGCAGATGCCAGTGTATCTATGAGCTCATCTGCCCTGGGTATAGGGTGAGCATCAGTTTTAGTTACCTGGTTGAGACCTCTATAATCTACACAAAACCGCATTTCCTTCTTTCCATCTTTGGAATGAGGTTTTGGTACAAAGTACCACAGGAGAGGCCCATGGACTTTCAGAGTGCTCAACCACTCCCAGTTCAAGCATTTTCTGTACCTCTTGTTTTATGCAGTCTCTGACATGGTCAGGCTGCCTATAGATCTTACTTTTGACAGGCAAGCTGTCTCCAGTATCTATAGTGTGCTCACACCAAGACGTGGTGCCTGGCACAGTAAAAAAGAGTTCAGAAAACTGACCAAGGAGATTTATGCAGTGGTCGTTCTGCTCAGCAGTAAGACAATCTGCCAAAACTACACCTTCCACTAGAGCATCTTGTTCTGTGGAAGAGAAGAGATCAGGGAGAGGGTCACTCTCTTCTTCCTGTCCCTCATCTGTTGCCATGAGCAGGGTGAGATCAGCCCTGACATAGTAGGGTTTCAGGCGATTGACATGCAGCACCCAAAGGGGACTCATGGCTGTGCCTAAGTCAACTAAGTAGGTGACTTCACCCTTTTTCTCAACAATAATGTGGGGTCCACTCCATTTGTCTTGGAGTGCTCTTGGGGCCACAGGCTCCAAGACCCACACTTTCTGCCCTGGTTGGTACTGATCCAAAACAGCCTTCTGGTCATGCCATTGCTTTTGGAGCTCTTGGCTGGCCTGAAGGTTTTTACTGGCCTTTTTCATATACTCAGCCATTCTGGATCTTAGGCCAAGTACATAGTCCACTATGTCTTGCTTAGGAGCTTTTAAAGGTTGTTCCCAACTCTCCTTCACAAGTGTTAGAGGACCTCTCACAGGGTGTCAAAATAGGAGTTCAAAGGGGCTGAAGCCCACTCCTTTTTGGGGTACCTCCCTGTAAGCAAAAAGGAGGCAAGGTAACAGGATATCCCATCTCATGCGGAGTTTTTCAGGGAGTCCCATTATCATTCCTTTGAGAGTTTTATTAAACGTCTCAACCAGTCCATTTGTTTGTGGATGATAGGGTGTGGTGAACTTGTATGTCACACCACATTCCTTCCACATGGCCTTTAGGTAAGCAGACATGAAATTGCTTCCCCTGTCTGATACGACCTCTTTTGGGAAGCCCACCATGAAAAAGATTCCCAGGAGGGCCCTTGCCACTGCAGGAGCTGTAGTAGTCCTTAGAGGGATTGCTTCAGGATATCTGGTGGCATGGTCCACCACCACCAAGATAAACCTATTGCCTGAAGCAGTAGGAGGGTCAAGGGGGCCAACTATGTCAACCCCTACCCTTTCAAAGGGAACCCCAACCACAGGCAGTGGGATAAGGGGTGCCTTTGGAGTGCCACCTGTCTTGCCACTGGCTTGACAGGTTTCACAGGACTTACAACATTCCTTTGTGTCCTCTGACATTCTAGGGCAATGAAACAAGGTGACAAGCCTGTCCCAAGTTTTCATTTGCCCTTAATGTCCAGCTAAGGGAATGTCGTGGGCTAGAGTTAGGAGGAACTTTCTGTATTCCTGAAGAATCACTAATCTCCTGGCAGCTCCAGGTTTTGGATCCCTTGCTTCAGTATACAAAAGGTTATCTTCCCAGTAAACTCTGTGAGAGTCACTGACATCCCCATTTGCTTGTTTGACAGCTTGCTGCCTTAGACCCTCTAGTGTGGGACAGGTATGCTGTACCACACTCAGCTCCTCCCTGGCAGGCCCCCCTTCACCCAAAAGCTCAGCAGTGTCTGCTTCCAGCTCCTCTGGTGTAGGTTCTGCACAGGGTGGAAATTCTTCTTCCTAAGAAGTTGAATCCACTGTAGAGGGAGGGATAGTAGGCAGTGTTTTACCTTTACTAACCCTAGCTTTAGGGAGCACTTGGTCCATTCTTCCAGGATCCAAGTCACCCTGTCCTTTTTGCTTTTTGGCCTGAGCCCCGGTTAAAGCAAACATATGCCCTGGAATGCCCAGCATTGCTGCATGAGCCTCCAACTCCACATCTGACCAAGCTGATGTCTCTAAATCGTTCCCTAGTAGACAGTCTACAGGTAAATCTGAGGCAACCACAAATTTCTTTGGACCAGTAACCCCCCCCCCCCCAGTTGAGATTTACAACAGCCATGGGGTGGCTAAGTGTGTTGTTATGAGCATCAGTTACTTGGTACTGGTAACCATGTAGGTGTTGTTCAGGGTGGACCAGTTTCTCTATTACCATGGTAACACTGGCACCTGTGTCCCTGTAGGCCTGAACCTCAACACCATTTATTAGGGGAAGTTGCTTGTACTTATCCATGTTAAGGGGACAAGCAACCAAGGTGG
Organism: Pleurodeles waltl; assembly: GCF_031143425.1. Lineage (NCBI taxonomy): Eukaryota > Metazoa > Chordata > Amphibia > Caudata > Salamandridae > Pleurodeles > Pleurodeles waltl. The sequence goes on from NC_090447.1 coordinate 1,393,079,254, forward strand.
CCAAATCAATGGCCCCCTCAGAGACTAACACAGCCTCTGTGGTCTCCCTAACAAGACCAACCCCAACTAAGTTACCAAAAGTGAGCCCAGCTACTCCCTTGGATTGGCTATTAGTAGGTTTGCTCCCACCACCACTGCTATTACTAGGGGCACTAGGTGTAGCAGCAGGGGTTGTAGTGGTAGGAGGCTTGGTGCTTTTCTTTGGACAACTGGGATCTGTTGTCCAATGGCCTTTTATTTTACATAAATAGCACCATGGTTTCTTTTCTTTGTTTTGATTTGAAGAGGATTTGGGCCCACCACCCCCACCAGAGTGTTTTTGTGGGCCTGAGGAAGACTCATTTTTAGATTTGTCCCCACCCTTGTCAGAAGATTTACCATCCTTCTTCTTGCCATCCTTGTCACCCCCTGTATGAACTTTTCTGTTCACCCTTGTTCTGACCCATTTGTCTGCCTTCTTTCCCAATTCTTGGGGAGAGGTCAGATCAGAGTCTACCAGGTACTGGTGCAACTAATCAGACACACAATTATTAAGTATATGCTCTCTCAGGATTAAGTTATACAGTCTTTCATAGTCAGAAACTTTAGTGCCATGTAACCACCCCTCCAAGGCCTTCACTGAATGGTCAACAAAGTCTACCCAGTCTTGTGAAGACTCCTTTTTGGTTTCTCTGAACTTCATCCTGTACTGTTCAGTGGTTAAGCCATAACCATCTAGGAGTGCATTCTTAAGAACTGTTAAATTATTGGCATCACTTTCCTTAACAGTAAGGAGCCTATCCCTACCCTTTCCACTGAAAGATAGCCATAGGATAGCAGCTCACTGCCTTTGAGGGACCTCCTGTACAACACAGGCCCTCTCAAGTGCAGCAAACCACTTGTTAATGTCATCCCCCTCCTTGTAAGGGGGAACTATCTTGTGCAGATTCCTAGAATCATGCTCTTTTGCAGGATGACTATTTGGAATACTGCTGCTGCCACCATGGGGTCCAAACCCCAACCTCTGTCTTTCTTTTTCTAAATCAAATGCTTCACTGTCTAGATCCAGCTGTTGCTTTTTAAGCTTCAGCCTGGACTCTTCCACTCTCAATCTATTGAGTTCCCTTTCTAACAATCTGTCTTCAGGGAGGGTGGGTTGGGCATGCCTTGACACAGAAGAATGGTGTGAATGAACAGAGGGAGACCTGTCCCTAACAGATGGCACTCTAACAGCCTGGCCTACAGAAGTCACACTCCTACTGTGATGAGAAGTTACACTTTTACTGTGATGTGAAGTCACATTAGTACCAGCTATGCTAGGTGGCCTGCTAAGGGGCAGGTTGGGAAGGTATCCTTCTAACCCTTTTCCTAGGGGTGCCCCAGAATCAGAGTGGGAACCATCAGCTAATTTCTCACTAGAAGTGCCAACTAAGGTCTTATCTTGTTCAATAAGCATATTAACTAACAGTTGTCTTGAGGGATTCTTCCCTACCCCTAAACCTCTATCTAAGCAGAGACTCCTTGCTTCCTTCCAGCTAAGGTTGTCATAAGCTATGCTGGCCAGATCAAGAGTTTGGCCTGTACCAGACATGATAGAAAAGGTTTAAGGGACAGAAAAAGAAAGACAAAGTTTTAGAAGTTTTTAAGGTACAGAAAAAAACTTTTAAAACTTTTAAAGAACTTTTTCAAAGTTTTTAGAGGTACTTTTCAGCACTTAGAGAAAGAGTAAGAGAAGAAAAGCAAAACTTTTTGGTTAGGTGTACATACACTGAACTTGTTATGTATATTTTTCTCTTATGAAAAGTACAAAATGACAAAGTGGTAAGTAGTTGCAAGTACTTATCCCACCGCTGCACAACCAATGTAGGAGGCTGGCCTGGCTTGTAGTGAGTACCAAGGGGTACTTACACCTTGCACCAGGTCCAGTTATCCCTTATTAGTGTAGAGGGGTGTCTAGCAGCTTAGGCTGATAGAAAAGGTAGCTTAGCAGAGCAGCTTAGGCTGAACTAGGAGACGAGTGAAGCTCCTACAGTACCACTAGTGTCACTTGCACAATATCATAAGAAAACACAATACACAGATATACTAAAAATAAAAGTACTTTATTTTTATGACAATATGCCAAAGTATCTCAGTGAGTACCCTCAGGATGAGGATAGCAAATATACACAAGATATATGTACACAATACCAAAATATGCAGTAATAGCAATAGAAAACAGTGCAAACAATGTATAGTCACAATAGAATGCAATGGGGGCACATAGGGATAGGGGCAACACAAACCATATACTCTAGAAGTGGAATGCGAACCACGAATGGACCCCAAACCTATGTGACCTTGTAGAGGGTCGCTGAGACTGTAAGAAAACAGTGAGGGTTAGAAAAATAGCCCACCCCAAGACCCTGAAAAGTGGGTGCAAAGTGCACCTAAGTTCCCCAAAGAGCACAGAAGTCGTGATAGGGGAATTCTGCAAGAAAGACCAACACCAGCAATGCAACAACGATGGTAGAAGCTGTGGATTCTGCAAGAACGACAAGGGCTAAAAACTTCCCCTTTGGAGGACGGATGTCCCATGTCGTTAAGAGTCCTGCAGAGGTGTTTTTGTGCAGAAAGACTGCAAACAAGCCTTGCTAGCTGCAAGGGTTGCGGTTAGGGTTTTTGGATGCTGCTATAGCCCAGGAGGGACCAGGATGTCGCCAATTGCGTGAAGCGACAGAGGGGGCGTCCAGCAAGTCAAGGAGCCCACTCAGAAGCAAGCAGCACCCACAGAAGTGCCGGAACAGGCACTACAAAGTGGAGTGAACCGGAGCTCACCCGAAGTCACGAAAGAGGGTCCCACGCCGCCGGAGGACAACTTAGGAGGTCGTGCACTGCAATTTAGAGTGCCGGGGACCCAGGCTTGGCTGTGCACAAAGGAAATCCTGGAAGAGTGCACAGGAGCCGGAGTAGCTGCAAAACACGCTGTTCCCAGCAATGCAGTCTAGTGTGGGGAGGCAAGGACTTACTTCCACCAAACTTGGACTGAAGAGTCACTGGACTGTGGGAGTCACTTTGACAGAGTTGCTGAGTTCAAGGGACCTCGCTCGTCGTGCTGAGAGGAGGACCGGTGAAGCAGTTCTTTGGTGCCTGCGGTTGCAGGGGGAAGATTCCGTCGACCCACGGGAGATTTCTTCGGAGCTTCTAGTGCAGAGAGGAGGCAGACTACCCCCACAGCATGCACCACCAGGAAAACAGTCGAGAAGGCGGCAGGATCAGCGTTACAAGGTCGCAGTAGTCGTCTTTGCTACTTTGTTGCAGTTTTGCAGGCTTCCAGCGCGGTCAACAGTCGATTCCTTGGCAGAAGGTGAAGAGAGAGATGCAGAGGAACTCTGATGAGCTCTTGCATTCGTTATCTAAAGAATTCCCCAAAGCAGAGACCCTAATTAGCCAGAAAAGGAGGTTTGGCTACTTTGGAGAGAGGATAGGCTAGCAACACCTGGAGGAGCCTATCAGAAGGAGTCTCTGACATCACCTGCTGGCCCTGGCCACTCAGAGCAGTCCAGTGTGCCAGCAGCACCTCTGTTTCCAAGATGGCAGAGGTCTGGAGCACACTGGAGGGGCTCTGGGCACCTCCCAGGGGAGGTGCAGGTCAGGGGAGTGGTCACTCCCCTTTCCTTTGTCCAGTTTCGCGCCAGAGCAGGGCTGCGGGATCCCTGAACCGGTGTAGACTGGCTTATGCAGAAATGGGCACCATCTGTGCCCATGAAAGCATTTCCAGAGGCTGGGGGAGGCTACTCCTCCCCTGCCTTAACACCTTTTTCCAAAGGGAGAGGGTGTAACACCCTCTCTCTGAGGAAGTCCTTTGTTCTGCCTTCCTGGGCCAAGCCTGGCTGGACCCCAGGAGGGCAGAAACCTGTCTGAGGGGTTGGCAGCAGCAGCAGCTGCAGTGAAACCCCAGAAAAGGCAGTTTGGCAGTACCCGGGTCTGTGCTAGAGACCCGGGGAATCATGGTATTGTCTCCCCAATACCAGGATGCCATTGGGGGGGGCAATTCCATGATCTTAGACATGTTACATGGCCATATTCGGAGTTACCATTGTGAAGCTACACATAGGTAGTGACCTATGTGTAGTGCACACGTGTAATGGTGTCCCCGCACTCACAAAGTCCGGGGAATTTTCCCTGAACAATGTGGGGGCACCTTGGCTAGTGCCAGGGTGCCCACACACTAAGCAACTTAGCACCCAACCTTTACCAGGTAAAGGTTAGACATATAGGTGACTTATAAGTTACTTAAGTGCAGTGGTAAATGGCTGTGAAATAACGTGGACATTATTTCACTCAGGCTGCAGTGGCAGGCCTGTGTAAGAATTGTCAGAGCTCCCTATGGGTGGCAAAAGAAATGCTGCAGCCCCTAGGGATCTCCTGGAACCGCAATACCCTGGGTACCTTAGTACCATATACTAGGGAATTCTAAGGGTGTTCCAGTATGCCAATGTAAATTGGTGAAATTGGTCACTAGCCTGTTAGTGACAATTTGGAAAGAAATGAGAGAGCATAACCACTGAGGTTCTGGTTAGCATAGCCTCAGTGAGACAGTTAGTCATAACACAGGTAACCCATACAGGGCACACTTATGAGCACTGGGGCCCTGGCTGGCAGGGACCCAGTGACACCTACAACTAAAACAACATATATACAGTGAAATATGGGGGTAACATGCCAGGCAAGATGGTACTTTCCTACACAACCCCACCCCAAACGAAGGACAATAAGACTAGCCATGACCTGATGAGTCTTGATTGTCTAAGTGGAAATATCTGGAGAGTCCATCTGCATTGGAGTGGGTACTCCCAGGTCTATGTTCCACTGTATAATCCATTCCCTGTAGGGATATGGACCACCTCAACAATTTAGGGTTTTCACCTTTCATTTGTTTTAGCCAAAGTAGAGGTTTGTGGTCTGTCTGAACAATGAAGTGAGTGCCAAACAGGTATGGCCTCAACTTTTTCAGTGCCCAGACCACAGCAAAGGCCTCCCTCTCTGTGGCAGACCAACGCTTTTCTCTAGGTGTCAACCTCCTGCTGATAAAAGCAACAGGTTGATCCTGGCCCTCAGAATTAAGTTGTGATAAGACTTCCCCTACCCCTAATTCAGATGCATCAGTTTGGACAATGAATTTTTGGGAGTAACAGGGGCTTTTCAGGACAGGTGCAGAGCACATGGCCTGCTTCAGCTCCTCAAAAGCTTTCTGACAGCAGCGGTCCACAATACCTTTTTAGGCATTTTCTTAGATGTGAGGTCATTAAGAGGGGCTGCAATGGAGCCATAGTTCTTTATGAACCTCCTGTAATACCCAGTGAGGCCTAAGAAGTCTCTCACCTGGGTCTGAGTTGTAGGGGGAACCCAATCTATAATAGTTTGGATTTTCCCCTGAAGTGGTGCAATCTGTTCTCCACCTACCAGGTGTCCCAGATAAACCACTTTGCCCTGCCCTATCTGGCACTTTGAAGCCTTGATATTGAGGTCTGCCTTTTGCAGGGCCTCCAAAACTTTCCATAGGTGGACCAGGTGATCATCACAGGTGGAGCTAAAGACAGCTATATCATCTAGATATGCTGCACTAAAAGCCTCCAACCCTTGCAGGACTGTATTCACCAACCTTTGAAAAGTGGCAGGTGCATTTTTCAACCCACAAGGCATTACTGTGAATTGGTAGTGCCCTCCAATGGTTGAAAATGCAGTTTTTGCTTTTGCATCCTCTGATAATTTGATCTGCCAATACCCTGCAGTCAAATCAAAGGTGCTTAGATACTTGGCAGATGCCAGTGTATCTATGAGCTCATCTGCCCTGGGTATAGGGTGAGCATCAGTTTTAGTTACCTGGTTGAGACCTCTATAATCTACACAAAACCGCATTTCCTTCTTTCCATCTTTGGAATGAGGTTTTGGTACAAAGTACCACAGGAGAGGCCCATGGACTTTCAGAGTGCTCAACCACTCCCAGTTCAAGCATTGTCTGTACCTCTTGTTTTATGCAGTCTCTGACATGGTCAGGCTGCCTATAGATCTTACTTTTGACAGGCAAGCTGTCTCCAGTATCTATAGTGTGCTCACACCAAGACGTGGTGCCTGGCACAGTAGAAAAGAGTTCAGAAAACTGACCCAGGAGATTTATGCAGTGGTCGTTCTGCTCAGCAGTAAGACAATCTGCCAAAACTACACCTTCCACTAGAGCATCTTGTTCTGTGGAAGAGAAGAGATCAGGGAGAGGGTCACTCTCTTCTTCCTGTCCCTCATCTGTTGCCATGAGCAGGGTGAGATCAGCCCTGACATAGTAGGGTTTCAGGCGATTGACATGCAGCACCCAAAGGGGACTCCTGGCAGTGCCTAAGTCAACTAAGTAGGTGACTTCACCCTTTTTCTCAACAATAATGTGGGGCCCACTCCATTTGTCTTGGAGTGCTCTTGGGGCCACAGGCTCCAAGACCCACACTTTCTGCCCTGGTTGGTACTGAACCAAAACAGCCTTCTGGTCATGCCATTGCTTTTGGAGCTCTTGGCTGGCCTGAAGGTTGTTACTGGCCTTTTTCATATACTCAGCCATTCTGGATCTTAGGCCAAGTACATAGTCCACTATGTCTTGCTTAGGAGCTTTTAAAGGTTGTTCCCAACTCTCCTTCACAAGTGTTAGAGGACCTCTCACAGGGTGTCCAAATAGGAGTTCAAAGGGGCTGAAGCCCACTCCTTTTTGGGGTACCTCCCTGTAAGCAAAAAGGAGGCAAGGTAACAGGATATCCCATCTCATGCGGAGTTTTTCAGGGAGTCCCATTATCATTCCTTTGAGAGTTTTATTAAACGTCTCAACCAGTCCATTTGTTTGTGGATGATAGGGTGTGGTGAACTTGTATGTCACACCACATTCCTTCCACATGGCCTTTAGGTAAGCAGACATGAAATTGCTTCCCCTGTCTGATACCACCTCTTTTGGGAAGCCCACCATGAGAAAGAGTCCCAGGAGGGCCTTTGCCACTGCAGGAGCTGTAGTGGTCCTTAGAGGAATTGCTTCAGGATATCTGGTGGCATGGTCCACTACCACCAAGATAAACCTATTGCCTGAAGCAGTAGGAGGGTCAAGGGGGCCAACTATGTCAACCCCTACCCTTTCAAAGGGAACCCCAACCACAGGCAGTGGGATAAGGGGTGCCTTTGGAGTGCCACCTGTCTTGCCACTGGCTTGACAGGTTTCACAGGACTTACAAAATTCCTTTGTGTCCTCTGACATTCTAGGGCAATGAAACAAGGGGACAAGCCTGTCCCAAGTTTTCATTTGCCCTAAATGTCCAGCTAAGGGAATGTCGTGGGCTAGAGTTAGGAGGAACTTTCTGTATTCCTGAAGAATCACTAATCTCCTGGCAGCTCCAGGTTTTGGATCCCTTGCTTCAGTATACAAAAGGTTATCTTCCCAGTAAACTCTGTGAGAGTCACTGACATCCCCATTTGTTTGTTTCACAGCTTGCTGCCTTAGACCCTCTAGTGTGGGACAGGTATGCTGTGCCACACTCAGCTCCTCCCTGGCAGGCCCCCCTTCACCCAAAAGCTCAGCAGTGTCTGCTTCCAGCTCCTCTGGTGTAGGTTCTGCACAGGGTGGAAATTCTTCTTCCTAAGAAGTTGAATCCACTGTAGAGGGATGTAGGAAAGTACCATCTTGCCTGGCATGTTACCCCCATTCTTCACTGTATATATGTTGTTTTAGTTGTATGTGTCACTGGGACCCTGGTAACCCAGGGCCCCAGTGCTCATAAGTGTGCCTGAATGTGTTACCTGTGTAGTGACTAACTGTCTCACTGAGGCTCTGCTAATCAGAACCTCAGTGGTTATGCTCTCTCATTGCTTTCTAAATTGCCACTGACAGGCTAGTGACTATTTCTACCAATTTACATTGGCTTACTGGAACACCCTTATAATTCCCTAGTATATGGTACTGAGGTACCCAGGGTATTGGGGTTCCAGGAGATCCCTATGGGCTGCAGCATTTCTTTTGCCACCCATAGGGAGCTCTGACAATTCTTACACAGGCCTGCCACTGCAGCCTGAGTGAAATAACGTCCACGTTATTTCACAGCCATTTTACACTGCACTTAAGTAACTTATAAGTCACCTATATGTCTAACCTTTACCTGGTAAAGGTTAGGTGCAAAGTTACTTAGTGTGAGGGCACCCTGGCACTAGCCAAGGTGCCCCCACATTGTTCAGAGCCAATTCACTGAACTTTGTGAGTGCGGGGACACCATTACACGCGTGCACTACATATAGGTCACTACCTATATGTAGCTTCACCATGGTAACTCCGAATATGGCCATGTAACATGTCTATGATCATGGAATTGCCCCCTCTATGCCATCCTGGCATTGTTGGTACAATTCCATGATCCCAGTGGTCTGTAGCACAGACCCTGGTACTGCCAGACTGCCCTTCCTGGGGTTTCTCTGCAGCTGCTGCTGCTGCCAACCCCTCAGACAGGCAGCTGCCCTCCTGGGGTCCAGCCAGGCCTGGCCCAGGATGGCAGAACAAAGAACTTCCTCTGAGAGAGGGTGTGACACCCTCTCCCTTTGGAAAATGGTGTGAAGGCAGGGGAGGAGTAGCCTCCCCCAGCCTCTGGAAATGCTTTGTTGGGCACAGATGTGCCCAATTCTGCATAAGCCAGTCTACACCGGTTCAGGGACCCCTTAGCCCCTGCTCTGGCGCGAAACTGGACAATGGAAAGGGGAGTGACCACTCCCCTGACCTGCACCTCCCCTGGGAGGTGTCCAGAGCTCCTCCAGTGTGCTCCAGACCTCTGCCATCTTGGAAACAGAGGTGCTGCTGGCACACTGGACTGCTCTGAGTGGCCAGTGCCACCAGGTGACGTCAGAGACTCCTGCTGATAGGCTCCTTCAGGTGTTAGTAGCCTTTCCTCTCTCCTAGGTAGCCAAACCCTCTTTTCTGGCTATTTAGGGTCTCTGTCTCTGGGGAAACTTTAGATAACGAATGCATGAGCTCAGCCGAGTTCCTCTGCATCTCCCTCTTCACCTTCTGATAAGGAATCGACCGCTGACCGCGCTGGAAGCCTGCAAACCTGCAACATAGTAGCAAAGACGACTACTGCAACTCTGTAACGCTGATCCTGCCGCCTTCTCGACTGTTTTCCTGCTTGTGCATGCTGTGGGGGTAGTCTGCCTCCTCTCTGCACCAGAAGCTCCGAAGAAATCTCCCGTGGGTCGACGGAATCTTCCCCCTGCAACCGCAGGCACCAAAAAGCTGCATTGCCGGTCCCTTGGGTCTCCTCTCAGCACGACGAGCGAGGTCCCTCGAATCCAGCGACACCGTCCAAGTGACCCCCACAGTCCAGTGACTCTTCAGCCCAAGTTTGGTGGAGGTAAGTCCTTGCCTCACCTCGCTGGGCTGCATTGCTGGGAACCGCGACTTTGCAAGCTACTCCGGCCCCTGTGCACTTCCGGCGGAAATCCTTCGTGCACAGCCAAGCCTGGGTCCACGGCACTCTAACCTGCATTGCACGACTTTCTAAGTTGGTCTCCGGCGACGTGGGACTCCTTTGTGCAACTTCGGCGAGCACCGTTTCACGCATCCTCGTAGTGCCTGTTTCTGGCACTTCTCCGGGTGCTACCTGCTTCAGTGAGGGCTCTTTGTCTTGCTCGACGTCCCCTCTCTCTGCAGGTCCAATTTGCGACCTCCTGGTCCCTCCTGGGCCCCAGCAGCGTCCAAAAACGCCAAACGCACGATTTGCGTGTAGCAAGGCTTGTTGGCGTCCATCCGGCGGGAAAACACTTCTGCACGACTCTCCAAGGCGTGGGGGATCCATCCTCCAAAGGGGAAGTCTCTAGCCCTTGTCGTTCCTGCAGTATTCACAGTTCTTCAGCCTAGTAAGAGCTTCTTTGCACCAACCGCTGGCATTTCTTGGGCATCTGCCCATCTCCGAGCTGCTTGTGACTTTTGGACTTGGTCCCCTTGTTCCACAGGTACCCTCAGTCAGGAATCCATCGTTGTTGCATTGCTGATTTGTGTTTTCCTTGCATTTTCCCTCTAACACGACTATTTTGTCCTTAGGGGAACTTTGGTGCACTTTGCACTCACTTTTCAGGGTCTTGGGGAGGGTTATTTTGCTAACTCTCACTATTTTCTAATAGTCCCCGCGACCCTCTACAAGGTCACATAGGTTTGGGGTCCATTCGTGGTTCGCATTCCACTTTTGGAGTATATGGTTTGTGTTGCCCCTATCCCTATGTTTCCCCATTGCATCCTATTGTAACTATACATTGTTTGCACTGTTTTCTAAGACTATACTGCATATTTTTGCTATTGTGTATATATATCTTGTGTATATTTCCTATCCTCTCACTGAGGGTACACTCTAAGATACTTTGGCATATTGTCATAAAAATAAAGTACCTTTATTTTTAGTATAACTGTGTATTGTGTTTTCTTATGATATTGTGCATATGACACTAAGTGGTACTGTAGTAGCTTCACACGTCTCCTAGTTCAGCCTAAGCTGCTCTGCTAAGCTACCATTATCTATCAGCCTAAGCTGCTAGACACCCTATACACTAATAAGGGATAACTGGGCCTGGTGCAAGGTGCAAGTACCCCTTGGTACTCACTACAAGCCAGTCCAGCCTCCTACATTGGTTGTGCAGTGGTGGGATAAGTGCTTGAGACTACTTACCACTCTTGTCATTGTACTTTTCATAAGAGAAAAATATACAAAACAAGGTCAGTGTATATACACATAGCCAAAAAGTTTTGCATGTCCTCTTTTCACTCTTTTCTAAGTGCTGAAAAGTACTTCTAAACTTTCAAAAAGTTCTTAAAAGTTTAAAAAGTTTTTTTCTGTCTTTCCAAAAAGTTCTGAAAACTTTTTTCTCTTTGTCTATCACCTTAACTCTCTCTAAAAATGTCTGGCACAGGCCAAGATGTTGAACTGTCCAAACTTGCATATGATCACCTTAGCTGGAAAGGAGCAAGGAGTCTCTGCATAGAGAGAGGTTTGAGTGTAGGGAAGAATCCTTCTTTAGAACTGTTAATTAATATGCTTAGAGTACAGGATAAGGCCATAAGTGCCCAATCTGTAGAAAAAGTAGCTAATGGTTCTCAATCTGATCCAGGGACTCCCCCAGGAAAAGGTTCAGGAAAGAAACTTCTCAGCCTGCCCATTACTAGACAGTCTAGCATAGTTGGTACAGAGGTTGAATCACACCATACTAATGGTGTGCTCTCACATTATACTGGTAGCCAAGCTGTTAGGGTGCCCTCTGTAAGGGACAGGTCTCCTTCTGTTCATTCCCATCATACCTCTGTATCTAGAAATGTCCCTCCCACCCACCCTGATGACAGATTGTTAGAAAGGGAGCTCAATAGATTGAGAGTGGAACAAACCAGACTGAAGCTCAAGAAGCAACAGCTGGATTTGGATAGACAGTCTTTAGAAGTAGAGAGGGAAAGACAGAAGTTGGGTTTAGATACCCATGGTGGCAGCAGCAGTATTCCCCATAGTCATCCTGCAAAAGAGCATGATTCTAGGAATCTGCACAAGATAGTTCCCCCTTATAAGGAGGGGGATGACATTAACAAGTGGTTTGCTGCACAGGAGAGGGCCTGTGCTGTACAGGATGTCCCTCAAAAGCAGTGGGCTGCTATCCTATGGCTATCATTTACTGGAAATAGGCTCCTTACTGTAAAAGAAAATGATGCTAACAATTTCCAAGTTCTTAAGAATGCACTCCTGGATGGTTATGGCTTAACCACTGAACAGTACAGGATAAAGTTCAGAGATACCAAAAAGGAGTCTTCACAAGACTGGGTTGATTTCATTGACCAGGCAGTGAAGGCCTTGGAGGGGTGGTTACATGGCAGTAAAGTTACTGATTATGACAGCCTGTATAACTTGATCCTGAGAGAGCATATTCTTA